>NC_081293.1:187219545-188469545 GCF_030435805.1 Mustela lutreola | reverse complement strand
ATATCCCCGTCAGAATGCATGGGCTCCCGCTGTGTATCCTGAAGGAGCAGGGCTTTTCCTGGGGAATTCGCCGAGAAGATTCCTAATCGTTTTCAAGCTGCCACAAAAATCAAACATGGGGTTCTTCTCAGGAGCAGTATAATGACAGGTGAGGCATTTCAGCTGGAATTCGGGAGCGCACTCATTCCTTGAATGGAGTGCACTTGCCCCAAGTTGGGATACTGGGTCAAGGTCTGAATGCAGCAGTGGGGCCTTCTGAACTGCCCACTGTTGAGGGAGAAACGTGGTCTTTGAAACAGGGTATGTTTGATAATACACTAATGGGTAGCAAAGTGTTACCAGTCTCCTGCTACTTGCTTTTAAGGTTAGGTTTATAAATAGCACATTCATTTTCAGCAACTTGGTACTGATTAAGTTAGACTTTTTAAAAAAGGTTTATTTTCTTTAGAAAGTTAAACATTTGCCCTGCGATTGTGTTTACTCCATCAAATTGCTTAGCAAGCCTTTTTTTCAGTATGTAGTGCAAAGGCCAGCCACACAGAACCACAGGCCTCTATTGCCATGGGTTCTGAATTAGAGGACCCTAAAATCCAAGTTAATCATGTTCCGCCATACCCGAGATGTGTCATGTCAATTAGTATTTTCTTACACAGTCCGACTTCCCCAAACTCTAATACTCAAAGTTGTCGTCAGATGGGTCTGAAGACACCTACCAAAATGCCTACCAAGAAATGGGTTCTGAATCATCTTCCATTAAAAGAATTTGATGACACATGTTCTAAAATATCTTTTCCTGTGTTTGTGTTTTATATTTTTAAAATGAGTAAGTATAAATATTGTTTTCATTCTCACTACTTTTGAGCAGTGAATCAAGGCTCATTAATTTTACCCTCAGTTCCGGACAGTGTGGTCTAGTACTGGAATCAGAGAGACCTGGGTTTGAATCTAGCTGTGTGACTTTGGGCATGTTACTTAACTTCTCGGAATTTTGTAGTGTTTTAAGCCTCATTGGGCTGTGCAAGGACTCCATCAGAAATGAGTGCCTGTGAAGTGCCTGGCTGTCGGAGGTATTTTGTTAGTTTGTTAGGCATGCGTTAAATTCCTCTATTTTGGGGGGCTGTTTACAGGCATGATGACTCCAGGGAAGGACTAGCCCACATATAGTTTAGAAAACCAATAATAGCAACATTTCAATTATTAATCTCCTGCTATTCCCCCTCCAGTTTGGGCACCAGCAACAATAAACCCCCTACGGCCACAGAAGAAAGAGCCTTTTTGACCCCCTCTGTGACCTTTCTAGATTTCTATTCCCACTGAGTTTCTGCTGGTTTCAGGTAGAGAATTTCTCACATTCTGTGCCACTTTAAAAATGAGGAAACAAACCGTTAGAGCAGTTTCAGGAGCTGCAGCTGTGCCTCCGTGAAAGTATCCCGAAGTAGGAAAGATAACCTTCGCCCCTGACCCAGATCCATGCCCCCCCCCCCCCCCCCCCAGGCAGGCCCGGAGAGGGAGCAGCCAGAGGTGGCTCCCCCAGGACCTCCTCAGAGGAGCGGCAGCCACTCAGTCCCAGGCCAGGGTCTGGCTCATCGTGTATTCAACATAGTTTTCCTCGAAGAAAAAATGTGGTGCCTTATGCAAGTTACAGCTGCTTCTAGTCTTCATACTTAAATTTTTTTTTAAATGTTTCATTTCTCTTCCTTCCTCTGTAGAGACTAATCTTGGGGAACCACCTTTGAAGTTTATATGAAACAAAGTAGTGATGATCAAGAGGGTATGCTATGTAACCATTTTGTATTGTTCTCTAAACGTGTAATTTGCCAGAGCTTTCTGGTAGTCTTATGGTGGCAATTCGGGCACTTCAGGCAGCTATCAAAGATGGGACTCAGGATAATGCCAGCCGACTTTATATAACCACCGATAGAGTGTGAACCCCAAAGGCCCAAACTCGTAATAGTTCCAATTCATATGGCAGAACTCTAGTAGGGGGTGGGGGTGGGGCGGGGAAGAAAACTGGAAAGCTGGTATAGGAAGGTCTTTATTTTTCCTCTAAAAGAAACTGAGACGTGAAGTTTGCAGCACAAAGCATGACCGAGGCTCCACTTGGTCCGTGTTGCTCGCTCCAGTTCCGTGAACTCACGGTCCTAACATCCCTGAAGTGAGTGCTGTCACCCCTGTCTTACAGACAGGGCACCTCTTGAATGACATCACCTGCGAGCATTTATGTAGGGTCCCTGTCTTCAAGGAATTCAGGGGCTATGGGAATTGAGAGTCAAAAGTACTTCTGGGCTTTCCGGACAGTGGCTTGACTCAAGCTGGGATGTGTGTGTGTGCACGTGCCTGCATGTGTGCCAGTTTTGTTTTGTTTTTTAAGATTTTATTTATTTATTTGACAGGCAGAGATCACAAATAGAGAGGCAGGCAGAGAGAGGGGAGGAAGCAGGCCCCCTGCTGAGCAGAGGGGGCGGGGGAGGGGGGGGCTGGATCCCAGGACCCTGGGATCATGACCCGAGCGGAAGGCAGAGGCTTTAACCCACTGAGCCACCCAGGCGGCCCACGTGCGCCAGTTTTTAATTCTCAACATACTAGTGTTTCTTCAGGTGTAAAGGGAAGACCCCATTTCCCTATTTTCTCTGGAAACAATATATATATTTTAATTTGGACCAAACAAGTATTTTGGAATGTTGGAAATTCCTATTACAAGTTTCCTTAGAAATCACCCTCTCTAATTACCATCTCTTCCTCTTTCATTACTCACATTTTGTATCCTTGTAAACGCAAATATGTTTCTAATTTGCACACACCACTGGGAGGATTCGTTTTTGGTATTTAGGGTCTTGCGTTCTGGATGGACCCCTGCCTTATTTGTGGGTGTTGGAGAATTTTTTAATTCCTGGCTTTGCTGCCTAGCTGCTATCTTGTATTCCAGGTGGTTTTGTGGTGCTTATTAGAAGGGATCTAGATCCGGAGGGTCACTCGGCAGATCTCTCAGGGAGTTGTAGAAGAAAAGCCAGCTCGGCATCTCGGGAGTTTGGGACCCAGGGCAGGAGAGGACCTTGGGGGAAGTGTAGTTCATCCTCCTGCCTTCAGGAAGGTGAATGTCCATGACTTTAAATTGACAGTTCGCCGAAACAGTCCCCTGCCCCCAGAAAAGGCCACACTAGGAACCCCCTCAGTAACCAGTTCCAGGATTCTGGTAACCCAACTGCTGAGAAATTCCTGGGGCTGCCTGATTCTCACCTGCCTGCATTCAAACCTGTTTTCTTTTACTCAGTTCTTTCCCCTAGAACCTTTCATGTATTTGGAGATAGTAAGTGAGTCTCTACAGCCACTTCCTCGTGGAGCCTGTTCTGCGTCCTCTCCCTCTGAGCTGTCTCTAGTTTGTCCACATTAAAAGGAAATGGTGGTGGTCGAAACCGAATACAGTTCTTTAATAATGGTCTCATTAGTACAGCGTACACAAGAAAAATGACTTCAGGGTTCTTGCATCATTGTGAACCCCTGGAGGGGAGAACCAAATCTGATTCATCTTTGTATCCCCCACAGTAGCTGGGCAGTTCGTTAAAGCTAGTAGCCCTTTGTAAATATTTGCTGAATTGACTCTTCCTAATACATCTAAGTAATAACTTCCATTACACCAGCCCTGGGTTGGTGACCAACAGTTGGCTTGCTCTCACCGCTGTCTCTGTGCCTTCTGGACATGCCTGGCCCGCCTTCACCCCAACAGTGCCACCTTCTGCTTGACTCTGAATGTGCTTGGTCGCTTTGAAGTCACCCCTCTACCTCCAGCTCTTTAGAACCTTACTTACTGTCTCCTACAGAACTGACAGAATGCAGAGGACTCACGTATATGAAGCTGAACAGCTCATCGAAAGAAGAGAAGAGAACACACACAAGAATTTTGATTCCGTGTAATATCAGTTCGCCCAGGTTTAGAAAGGAAAGTTTGTCAAATTCTTTGGAGACTCTGAGTCAGCTAAAGCCATACCTGTTTTTCCAGGTTCTCTGTGACAAGTAAGCTAAGTGTTCATGAGAGTGGCTTCAAGTCAGCCTTAACAGCCAGGATTCCTCCCTGTCTTTGGTCTAAAGCCAACAGAAAAGGCAGAAGATACTGATGGACAAGGCCATTCAGCCTATGGCTTTCTGACGAGGGATTTTACCATTAGGAAGTAAGCTAGTGAAATAGTTGCCAGTTAAAAAAAAAGAAAGAAAGAAAGAAAGAAAAGGCAAACCTTGAAAACTGCCACATAATTTTGTGGTTTTTACAGCCACTTTATTTCTGCACATGGCATTGAAGAGAGATTTGTAGTGTTTTGAAAGTGGTCTGTTTTAGCAATCCTTGCCTAACTTCTTTTGCTTTCATTCGTTCTGATTAATTAAATGCCACTGTGTTTAAGCAGAATGAAGATGGATTGACTCTTTGATGTGCTAATGCTGTAGACTTTCTAAAACCTTCCCCGCCAAAGCGCTGGGTGAGCACATGAGGGCCTTCTCCTTCAGGTGTGCGGCTGTGTGCCGCCGCCCGTCCTCGGGGAGAGAGCACCATAGAAGCGGCCCTAACTTTGGTTAGAAAAGCACTTTGGGGTCACATACTTTCCAGATTGTGTCTGCATCCTGATGCCATCAGGTCGCCTCCTGTATTTTTACTGTTTTCCTCCTTATCAGTATCACCTCAGGGCTTCAGCCTGTGGAGTTGTGATTCACAACATAAAAAGATTTTTCCTGTCGCTGAGTGGCTCAGTGGGTTAAGCCTCTGCCTTCAGCTCAGGTCATGGTCTCAGGGATATGGGATCGAATCCGGCTCTCTGCTCAGCAGGGAGCCTGCTCCCCCCCCCCCCATCTTTTCTGCCTGCTTCTCTGCCTACTTGTGATATCTCTCTCTCTCTCTCTGTCAAATAAATAAATAAAATCTTAAAAAAATAAAGGTATTTTCCAAGAGCTTGTCATAAGCAAAGGGATCCGTCATGCCAGTTCTGTGTGGAACTTCTGGTTGCACAGGGCATTAAAGAACAAATTTTAATGGCAAGTGGCCCGGCAGTCCTGTGAAAAGTCTTCTGGTAAGGAGATTTGGAAAACCCTGGTTTATTGCTGGTTGTGGAAGTCCATGCTTCCCCCCCCCCCCCTCTCTCTCTCCCTGATGAAGAATTTACAGAGCTCTGACAAAAAGCAGCATGTAAATTACCGAAATTGTGTGGAAAGGCAGCACATTACACCCTCCTGGGTTCTGTGACTGCACTTCCTCCCCAGCATCCAGGCTGAGAGCAGCCTCGTGCAGGAAAGTAAATTTCAGGGGATCTCGTTACAGGCAGAGAGCGTGAGCACGCTCCACGCGCGCTCAGCTTTAGCCCTGCACCGCTTAGACTTGCAGCCCCAGTGCTGTGCCTAGGGTTACTCATCAAGTGTGACCTGCACCATCAGGGAAGATCAATCAATATTCATTATGTTCCGTTAACCAAGACTGGGAGGTTCTCTAATACATTACAGAAATGTTTCCTTTGGAAAATAGTTAAAGAAACTCTCGTTTAATTATAGCACAACTTCAAAAAGGATTTAGGGCTCCCTCAAGGGTTAAACTTCTGGAAGATAGGAAATTAATTTATGTAGATCGGTTTTGTGGAGCAGCTCATTGCCACGGATGTCGGATAAGCGAGGTATTCCCGTACAAAGAGACAACAGAACCAGTCAAAACTCTTGTGCTGGCTTAACAAGGTGAATAAGCAGGGTGCATAATGGAATTCATTTGCAAAGTAATTTTTGCTTGGCTGGAGTGGTAAGCACAAAATAGAGCAGCAGACGAGAATGGTAAGTGTTTGGGATCAGTTGTTGAAAGGTTTAAGAGGGGTTCTAATTCAAGAGACATTTTATGGTGAGGAGAAGGGGACCAATATAATCAAAATGCTACTTGAACAAGGTAATTTTTCCTGGCTTGGCTGTAATAGTGGAACGAGGCAGCCAGAGGGTGAGCCGTGCCGGGAGGCCGTGTGCTGCCGTGGGAGTTGCGAGCGCTGTGAGATGGAACAGAGGCTCTGGTTGGGGTCACACAGGAAAACGTGCCTAGAGCCCTTCTCAGCAGGCCTGACCCAGGGGTTCAGTACACATTTGTTCCTTTTCGCTTCTCCTCCCCACACCTTGTGGCCATCAGGAAATCTTGCAGGGATTGGCAATATCATGCTATTTATCCTGTTTTTCTGAAGACTCTCTTCTTTTTAGAGGGTCTCTCACCTTCAACATTGAGATTAGAGTATCTCAGAATCTTATTGGGCACGGTGTATACCTGGTGGGATCATCACATGCTAGTATCAACCTTTGACACGGGGAAACTGAGGCCCAGAGCAGTGAAGAGACTGCCCTGATGTTGCCTGGAGAGAAGGGAGGAGGCAGAGCTGGGGTTCTCAGCCCCCAGGGCGGTGTGCATAAAAGGCTCAGAACAGTGAGGTGGGGGGGTGGGGGCTTCCCTGGGCCGTGCTACCAGTGGGAGGTCCAGGGTGTGTGGTTCCTGCAAGCCTCTCAGAGCCCTCACCTTGTCCCCCAGACCTGCCTGTAAGGGGGCTGATGCGGGGGGTTCTCCTGGGTCCTCATGCAGCCCACGATACCTCCTGCCGTTCCCCTTTCCTGAGGGAGTATTTCCCCCTTTCCCGAGGAAAGCAGGGTTACCTGACCTGCTGTCAGCTCCATGGCTTCCAGTCCTCTCCTAGGAAGCTCTTCTTCCTGTTTCTCTGAGAAAGTTTGCAGCTTGTCATCATGTCATCATGAGCTACTTATTAACAAAAACAGAAAAATCAAGAAGAGAAACCAGTGGAACCATAATGAGTTTCAGAGGACCTCAGAGTCCCTTCTAGCCCTTAAGCAGCTTTTTTTTTTTTTTTTTTTTTTTTTTTTTTTTTTTTTTAAATTCTAATCTTCCAGGTACAGTGTAGAGTCATTTTTTTCTCAGAAAACCAAAACATGCACCCAGGGGCCCTGGGGAAGGCCTGGGTGCCAGGGACCTAGAGCATAATCAGAAGAGCGCGGTGCTCAAACCCGTGCCCCCTCCGTGTCCTCCGTGTCCTCTTGACCTTGGGAGCACGGGCCTGGGACCTTGAAAGTACGGGGTCTTTCATACTTTCTGCAGCTGGAGCCCTGCCCCTCCCCCATGCTAAGGGCAGTGCTGATAAGGGGACTTCTTGCTGTAAAATCTGGGGCAACGAAGGCAACTTGAAATGTTTCCTGTTTATACAGGTCACGGCTGGGGATTGCTTCACTGGATGCTCAGCTTTCCTTTCTTTCCCTCCTGAACCTTGATCTCAGACTCTGGTTGCTCCATAAAGCAGAGTTGATGAAACTGACCCATTTCCTGTTGCTTGCTCAGGTAGCTCCGGAACCAGTGTGTCTGTCCCTCCCACAGCGAAACTTGACAGAGAGCCTAGTAAATCCTACAGCTTTTCTGTTCTGTCTGTTTGAGCCCTTGAGGTGCGCGGCCTCTCCTCGTCTTGATGTCATCTCACGTCTCTGCTTCCACCTACTTATTACTTCCCACTCTTCAGCCCACAGCCAGGCTCCTCAGCCTGCCCGTTTGTTCTTTGACTTTGTGTATCTTGGCTGTGTTTTCACCCCGACGTGCTCGTAGGTGTGAGGGTCTAAGCGGAGGGACCCTTGAAACCCTTGTCCGGGGCCGTTTGTGTCTGGCCCTGTTGGGAGAGGCGTTTCTGCGACTCTGGCACCATCCTGGCACCATCCGTCACCTGGAGGGCTTGTTAAAACTCATCAGGGGGCCCGCCCTCAGTTTCTGTTTCAGTAGGTCTGGGGTGGGGCTCGAGAATTTGCATTTCTAATTGAGAACCCCGGTTTTAGGATGAATGCATTCAGAATGAAAAATCAGTACCTGTTTCAAACAAGATGGTAGCTGTTTTGATTAGAGCTTCCCTTGAAAGAGTGAGAGTCAGAGACCTGACGTTAGCATTATTTTTAGTTCTCTTGCCCTTTTGTGGCCGAAGCTTCGCGAAGCCGTAGGACAATGTACAGATCCGGCCCCTGGCCTTCTTGCCTCTGGCTCGGGAGAGCTGAGGCCCCATCTTCTCCACGGCCTGAGCTACTGCCTCTTGGCCCAGCAAACTCAGCCAGTCTGTAGCTCATCTAGTTTGGCCCTGGGGTCCCAGAGTGTACTGGGCAGCTGTCATTCTCATGGTAATGATACATCTCTGTTAACTAACATAAAGAGCTCTGTGATCTTCCCTGTTTGTTCGAGAGGACAGTGAGGCTTAGAGATGTTAAATAATGTGTCTCGGGTCTCCCGAGCAGCAGCTGGTAGAGGCAGGGGCTTGTGCCCCAGCTGATGCCAGAACGTGCCCTTGTCTTGTCCTCACAGGTGAGTCGGAGTGGTCCTTGCACCACGCGACAGGGAGATACGCAATCACGATCCCGGGGGAAGGGGCGGATGGTTCTAGAGTGTTAATGTCTCACATACCTCCCTGAGGCTCTGCTGTCCCATTTGCCTCGTCTTCATCAAGCAGGATCATGTTGACCTGATGATCTAGCACTTAGGCTGGTGGCTGGCCCACAGGATGGATATAGTAACAGGCAGCTGAGACATGAACTCGTTTGAGTAGCAGAACAGATAAAACATCTGAGAATAATCTTGCTGAGACCTCTAAGGAAGAAAACGTGTCATAAAAAGATGAAAATGACAGCTAATGCCTGTCGGGCCCTGGGTGCTGCTGCTTCTGCTATGAAGTTTCACTTGCATTAATTCCCTGAATCCTCGAAGCCTTGCTGTAGGGTAGGTCATGCTACCATCGTGCTGCATAGAAGCTCAGGAAAGCTCCATGGCCGCTGACCCCGATGCCAGGCCATCCGGATCTGGAGCTGGTGCCCTGGACCGCCAGGCTAGAGTCCCAATCCTCAGTGAGGGCCTAAAATATGGAATGTGCTTGTGGTTTTTCGCCAAATATAGATGTTCTTCGTTCCAATCAAAACCTATATAACGGTCTTAAAATTTGAGAAGCTAACTTCTTTTTTTTTTTTTTTTTTGTAAAGATTTTATGTATTTATTTGAGAGAGAGACAGTGAGAGAGAGCATGAAAGGGAAGAAGGTCAGAGGGAGAAGCAGACTCCTCATGGAGCTGGAAGAGAGGCTGCCTTCTGTGGGTCTTCTTGAAAGACGAGGTGGTGCAGGCCTGAAAGAGGAGAGAGGAGCGAAGGGGCTAGCTCTGCCGTGCGCGAAAGAAGCCATAAAGCATCAGATTTGGCATGAAGCTTGACCCATCCGTGGGGCAGAATGCGTGAGCCAGATTTAAGGCCCTGTTGTCGGTGAGCATCTAATAGATGATGAAGGAGGTGCCAGGAGGCAGTGGGCGAAAGGAAGCCCGATTGAACAATGGGAGCGGGACCACATGATAGCAGTTTGAACACTCCCAGTGGGTATTCTCACCTCACATCATCATACCAGCATCAGTTCTACGTGATTAAAATGTTAAATTCAACAAAAGTCTGCAGAGCACATTCAACATGCCAGGTGCTGTTCTCAGTGCTGTGTGCCCCACGGTGGACAAAACAGGCCAAGACCCTGGCCCCGAAGCTGTGTGCATTTCAGTAGGTCAGGGGAAAGAATTCGTTTTTGGTTTTGTTTTTTGTTTTTTGCTTGTTTATTTTGATTAAAGCTTGAAAGAAATAGAAGTGGATATTTATTAAACCTCTGGAGAAGTTGAAATTTCTAAGCTTAGAATCTGTAGAAGAAATTATAGAGGGAAACATCAGTAGTGTTGTCAGCGTAATGTTCCCCAAATGTTAAGGTTATTTCTGGTTTTACTATCATGAGATGTTTCTTAGCGTTACTCAGTGTAACAAGGTGTGGCCGAAATTTAGGATAGATTCTCCAAAGTTGAATTAGTAAGTCCAGGGGTGTGAACATTTATCGTGTTCTAGATATGTGCCACCAAGATTACGTTCCTCCCCAAAGTAATTTCATATTAAACAAATAGAGCCTTAAGTTCACCCACCTCTTCATTCAGGAAGGAAGAGTTTCTCATGGCTCTGGGGGCTCAGCCCTCCTCATTCCCAAGGGCTTTCGATACCATCTGTGTGTGTCAGGAGCTCCCAAACTTCTGTCTCTCCCTGGATTTATATTTTGAGTTCCAAAGTCATAGAGCCAACAATCTATTTGCCATCGCTACTTGGATGTCCCACAGGTATCACGTTTAACATGTACAAAGAAAACCTTTGGGTCAGTCCTCTGAAATACAGGCCTTTTCCAGAATTCCTTATTTCCATAAATGGCATCATCTTCCCTCCAGTGGTTGACATCAGAAACCTGGGAGTCATTCTTGACTTCATTTTACTTCACATTTAATCCATCCCCAAATTGTATTGATTTTTGCCTCCCAAATATAGCCATTCTTGTTTCTCGCCAGAGTTATGTTCTATAAAGCTGCCACAAACACTGAATTAGCAAATACTGAAACAATGCTCTTAGGTTAGCTTCCTGCAAGCCTCTGGTCATATTTTCGTCAGCCGGTCAATACATAACCTTGTCTATGTGTGCTTCTGTTTAAGGACACCTTCTTTTTTTTTTTTTTTTTTTTTTTTTTTTTTAAAGATTTTATTTATTTTATTTGACAGACAGAGATTACAAATAGGCAGAGAGGCAGGCAGAGAGAGAGAGGAGGAAGCAGGCTCCCTGCCGAGCAGAGAGCCCGATGCGGGACTCGATCCCAGGACCCTGAGATCATGACCTGAGCCGAAGGCAGCGGCTTAACCCACTGAGCCACCCAGGCGCCCAAGGACACCTTCTTTAATACATATCGTTAATTCATTAACACTGAGCTAACAGGCTGTAGAACTATTAGCTCGTGCTTGAATGAAGCTTACCAGCACAAGTATTTTCTCTGTAAGGTATATCATAGACTTTTTGCATTGAAAAACACTGGACAGTCCTTCAGCACTGTGCTTAAGGGTCATTTTAAATCCCCAACAAAAGCCACACACACAAAAATGCAAGCAACATGGTGCTAATAAGACAGTGGAAAGGCAGAGCATGGCCTGGTGCGGCCTCCGCTGGGAACAGATGCATCAGGCGTGGCTGGGAATGACTGAGAGCGCCCTCTGATTACTGTTTGTGGGATTACAAATAAATTCTCATGAGTTGTCGAGTTCGCAAGTATGGAATCCGTGAATAATGAAGGACTGCTTGTGTATGGTAAACCTGTCCACTTCTCTCTACACTGCCATCCTCTGGCCCAGTGGTCAGTGGACTCTTTCTGGAGAGGGCCAGATAGTAGGTACAGTTGACCCTTGAGCAGCATGGGGTTAGGGGCATCAAAACACAGCGCTAAGAATCCATGTATGAATTTTGACCCCCCCCAAACTGGATTAATAGCCTACTATTGATGGGAGGCCTTACTGATAACATAGATGATTGACATATATTTTGTATGTGTATTATATGCTGTATTCTTACCGGAGATTAAGCTAGAGAAGAGAAAATGTGATTAAGAAAAATCATAAGGAAGAGAAAATACATTTTTGGGACTCTGTTGTAAAAAAAAAAAAAAAGACCTCGCATATTAGTGAACTTCTGTGGTTCAAACCCACGTTGTTCAAGGGTCACTGGTAGTTCAGGCTTTGTGGGCCAGCCAGTCTGTGTGGTAAAGGCTCAGCTCTGTGCTGGTGAGAGCAGCTGTAGACAGCACGTCCCTGGGCGGCTGGGACTGGGTTCCAGGAACAGGCTTGGCTGGACCCGTCCTCAGGCCGTGGCTCCAACGCTGCTAGCCCAGTCCAACCCACCCCGGTGTCTTACCTGCAGGGTCTTCCTGACCTGCTTGTCCCCCGTGTCTCTTCCCGAGCCTCCAGCCTACGTCCATGGTGATCTTAACATGCACATTCGATCTGATCCCTCTCCCACGTCAGATGGACAACCGCTTCCATCACACTTCAGATGAAACCCCAGCTCTTGCATATCACGGCACCAGCACGGTTCCTTGCTGAGTTGCTCCCCCTCTCGGCGCTGTCCCGGCCTCCCTGGGCCTGTGCCTGTTCCAGCTGTTTCCTGCCCCGGCACCGTGGCCACCAGTCTGCCTGCCTGGAATCCCCATCCGCCTCCTGCCTGACTCCCTGCCGCTCACCCCGCAGTCCTAACCAAACTGTCACTGCCTCCTGCGTGAATTAGACGCCCCTCTTCTGATCTCGAGGCACCCTGTTCTCCTTCACAGCACTTAGGGTTTGTCTGGCACCTGCCTCCCCGCTCTAGACTGCAGGCTCCGTGAGGGTGAGATCACGCCCGTGGTGTGTCCGTTCTCTGCCCCAGGTGCCTTCTTCACACACGTTGCACACACTTCCAGAGACTTGCTAACTCCACGACGGAACACGCAGCCCAGTCTTGTTCATATGGATTTTTGTATGATGCTACAACACAGAGACCTGAAAAAGTCCCCCGTTTAGAGCGCACAGTATATCTTCTAAAATTGAGAGTGATGGTTGAAAAGTCATCCTGAGAAGTGGATTTGTAAATGGGTGTGAAGGTGTCTTTATTGTTCTGCCAACAGGTATATGCAGTCCCGTGTTTTCTCCCTGGGACTTGAGCGCTGTGTTAAGTCCTGTTAGGCTGCCTTTTGCTCCTGGAGAGTTTTTGAACTCTGCCGGTAATGTCTTCTCATGGGGAAGTGGGGGTCAAGTATGCTCGAGGAGGCATTTGGCCGCCTCTTTTAAAGACTGCCTATAGTATTAGTCTGGGGAGAGCTTTGATTTGTCAGAGAATCATTTTCGCAGTGAATTCCACATTAAAGATTGTTCCCGGGTCGTCCCACCGATCCTGCATATTAGAGGTGGGCAGGCAGCATATTTTGGAAGGATAATACATCGTTTCTTAGATGGCCTTTTGTAGATTAGCATGGTGAGATTTTTTTTTTTAATTTTTTAAAAAGATTTTATTTATTTATTTGACAGACAGAGAGCACAAGTAGGCAGAGAGGCAGGCAGAGAGAGAGGGAGGGAAGCAGGCTCCTCACTGAGCAGAGAGCCCGATGTGGGGCTCCATCCCAGGACTCTGGGATCATGACCTGATCTGAAGGCAGAGGCTTTAACCCACTGAGCCACCCAGGCACCCATAGCATGGTGAGATTTAAAGCCCATTTAATTTCTTTTCTTCTAATGTATTGGTATAGAAGTACTACTTCTGCATTATAAAAAAGTTAGAAAATAAAGGCACACAGAGCACAAGAAATGCACATGCGTCTGCCTACCAAGATGGCCACTGTTCTACCTCGCAGGTCTTTCTGGTGTGTGTATATGTACAAATACTTTTTTAGAGAAGCCAAGTTTAGGTACAGTGCTATTTTATAATCGTTTTTTTTTTTTTTTTTTAAAGATTTTTTTTTAAATTTATTAATTTAACAGAGAGAAATCACAAGTAGATGGAGAGGCAGCCAGAGAGAGAGAGAGAGGGAAGCAGGCTCTCTGCTGAGCAGAGAGCCCGATGCGGGACTCGATCCCAGAACTCTGAGATCATGACCTGAGCCGAAGGCAGCGGCTTAACCCACTGAGCCACCCAGGCGCCCATATAATCGTTTTTTTCAATGACAAGTGTCCAGCCTTGTATTTCAGTAAAGTGCATTTCATTTAACTCCTTGTCGTTTCTCCTTTTGACACCAAAAGTGACCTGTGTTGTATGACTTTGGTACATAGACTTACCAAATGGTTGTACCACATAAGTACTGCCTATCATCATACATTCATTAGGTTTTGTGAAATGATACTTTTTGTAATTCCTTCACTTCTTGGATAAAGTAGAGTTTGCTCTCATCTTCAGGGGCTCTCTGGTTGCCCTGAAATAGCGGTTCCAATGGGAAAGGCAGGATCTTTGCTAATCTTCTCTCCCCTGATCATTAATTTTTCAAGGAAAGGAGTTGTGTAATAAATAGCCTTTTCAAATAGTGAGGAATGAGGTTTTTTTTCTGTCTTTATCATTGTACAGGTGTGGGTTCTCGTTGATTTGGTGTGTTTTAATTGTTCATCTTTTTGTTACATCTTCAGGCAGTGAGACACCGTCAGCTAGCTGCTGTGATGTTTCGACAGGACCTTCATAAACCCGAAAAGCTTTCTTACTAAGTGGCACAAGATGCCCCAGGCTCTTCTTGGACTTTCCGGTGGTCTCAGACAGTGGTGTTAGAGACCACAGTCCGTGCATTAGGGGTGGTTATTGCTACAGAGGTGACTTGTTTCTAGGGAATTCCAGTGATGGAACTAAAAAATATATGTTGTTAAAAAGTTAGAGTTTTGGGCACCTGGGTGGCTCAGTTGGTTAAGTTTCTGTCTTCAGCTCGGGTCATGATCCCAAGGTCCTGGGATAGAGTACCATGGGCGGAGAGCCTGCTTCTCCCTCTCCCTCTACTGCTCCCTCTGCTTGTGCTCTATCAAAGAAATAAATAAAATATATTTTTAAAAAGTTTTGATTGACATTTCCCTGTGTTTTCAGTTTCTTCAGTTTTATCATTGTAAGTCCTTTATGTTCTACAGAAAGTCTTTATTTTTTGTTTCACTTACAAGAATAAAGTTTTGAAATACCAATACATACTATTATTATAAATAACCAAAAACTATAGAGGAAGGTTTAAGACATCTTTATGATTTTTGTTGTCCTGAGAATGTTTCCAACTAAGGATGTGTAATTAAAAAACTGTGTTCTAAAGCACCTAAAAATAAATTCTTCCTCAGGATGATGGTGTCACCAGGTTGACATATGTTAGGTTCATTTCTTTTCGTTTCTTTTCAGTTTAAGAAATTTTTGAGTTTAGCTTTTTTTTGGGATAGGGAATGCATTTGTATGACTGAAAGGTTGACCCTATGTAGGTATTACATCTTGATGAAAGGTAGATAGGGATTTGTTATTTCCTCTACATTTCTTTATGTTTGAAAGTTAAAATAATTAAATTTAAAGTTCAGCAGTCTCCCCGTATCGGTGGGTGACATGTTCCCAGACGCCCAGTGGATGCCTGAAACTGTGAATAGTGCTGAACCCTAAGATGTCCTCCATTTTATGATGTTTCCCTGTCATAAAGTTTCATTTATAAATTAGGCACATTAAGAATGACAACGGTCACGAATAGTAAAATAGAACAATTGTAACAACGTACTATAACAAAAGTTACGGAGTGTGGTCTCTCTTTCCCAATGTACCTCATTGTACTATGCTCACCCTTCCTGGGATGATGTGAGATGCTAAAATGCCTGCGAGGTGGGGGCTGTAGATGTTGCTGCGTAGCTCTTACTGACCTTCTGACCATACGTCAGAAGGAAGATTATTGGCTTATCCACCACAGTTGACCTTGGGTAACTAAAACTAGAGAAAGTGAAATCATGGATGGGGGAGGAGTAACTGCATATAGAAAGATATGCACAATGAGCTCTTGCTTTGTCCCCTTACAGATGGCCATTTTTGTTAGTGTCTTGTTCATTAACCCTTTCATTTTGCAGGTTCAGATTATGTGTGTGTGTGTGTGTGTGTGTGCGTGTGTGTGTGTGTGTATTCTTATTCTCCTTTGTTTACACAAAAGGTGATATACCTTATATATGGTTCTACATACTAACTTTTTTCTCTTAATATGTTCTAGCACTCTCCCTGTTAGTACATAGAGATTATTTTCGGTCTTATGGTCACAAAGTACTCAATTTTGTTGACATACTATGGGATATGGAACAGTAACACAATCTTGGATTGAATCCACTCCTCTGCTGTTTACAAACCACCTGTAAAGGGTAAACCTTATATACGTGTCATTTCATACTCATGCAGGTGTATCTGGGGCAAAGAGTCCTATAAGTGGGATTGTGTGGTCAAAGGGTGAGTGAGTACGTCTGTAATTTTTTTTTTAACGTCTATAATTTTTTTTTAAAGATAACGACAAATTCCACCTGTTAGGATTTGCACTGTTTTTCACTCACACAAGCAATAGGAAAACACACCTATTTCCCTAGAGTTTTACCTACAGAATCTGTTGTCAGACTTCTGGATTTTTGCTGATAGGTAAAAAATGATATTTTGATGTAGTTTTAATTTATATTTCTTTTATCAGTGAGGTGGAACATCTTTTCATTTGTTTAAATGTCATTTTATATATATTTTTTGTGTACTGGGTTTTAAACTTTATACATTTTCCTACCTTGTTGTTGGTTTTCTTTATTTCTGAGAGCTCTTTATATAGTGCCTGTGGGGGCGCCTGGGTGGCTCAGTTGGTTGGACGACTGCCTTCGGCTCAGGTCATGATCCTGGAGTCCCAGGATCGAGTCCCACATCGGGCTCCCAGCTCCATGGGGAGTCTGCTTCTCCCTCTGACCTTCTCCTCGCTCATGTTCTCTCTCACTGTCTCTATCCCAAATAAATAAATAAAATCTTCAAAAAAAAAAAAAATTTTATATAGTGCCTGTGATATGAGTTAAAATATTTTTTCCCATTTGGCTGTGTGTGTGTTTTGATTCCTTACGGTGGTGACTTTGCCCTTTGAAAGTCTTTTTAATTTTATGTAATCGAATTTATCTTTCTGTTTACAGCTTTTGTATTTTGAGTCAGAATCGGAAAGACATTTCCTATTTCGGGTTTTTAAGTCCTTCTGGCACTTTGTCATTTCATCTTTTCTACTTACATCTTGGTTCATGTGATGTTTACTCGGGTATGTTCTGAGAATTGGAGCCAACTTTATGTTTTTATGTTTTTTCAATACTCAGTTGTCCCAACACCATTTATTGAAAAGCTTGTATTTTTCCCAGAGTATCGTAATATCTACTTTATTGTGTACTAAATTCCTATAGCATGGGGTCTGTTTCTAGACTATACTTTTCCATTGATCCATCTGTTGTCTATATTGAGGTGTATGCGGTCTTTTACTTAATATCTGAAAGATACGGAAGTTCTTCCCCATTGCTCGTTCTTTTCAGAGTGTTCCTGGCTATTCTTCTTGTTTGTTTTTCCATATGACTTTGAGAATCTACATGTCTTGATTTTAGAAAAACCTGTTGGCATTTCTGTTGGGATGGTGTTGAATTTACAAATGACAAGGTCGAGTCTTCTCATCTAAGATCATGTTTTCTTTCAATGTGTTCTTTTTGTTTGCACTTTCCTAATGTTTGAAGTTATTTGTGTAGAGCTCATGCAGAGATCTTAACTTTATTCATATAAACAAAGTCATTGCCTTCTAACTGGTTGTTTGTGTCTATGAGGACTATTGATTTCAATGCGGTTTTTTTTTTTTTTTTTAAGCAGCTTTATGGAGACATAATTCACATAAATCACTCACTTGAAATGTAAAGTTCAGTAGTTTTTAGGACAGTCACAGAATTGTGCAGTCCTCATCACTATCCAATTTTATAACATTTTCACACCCCAGAAGGAAATCCTGCACCCATTCATAGTCATTCCCCTGCCCCACCCTCCCTTCAGTCCCTGGAAACCACTAATCTTTCTGTTCTGGAATTTCTTATAAATGGCATCATGCAGCACATGGGGTTTTTTTTTGTTGTTGTTGTTGTTGTTGGCAACTGGCTGCTTTCACTTAGCGTGATGTTTACAAGGTTCATCCATGTTGTTTCAGGTATGTCTGTCTTTTTTTATCATAGCCCTCCTTGTTGGTGTGAAGTGATATCTCATTGTGGCTCTAATTTGCCGGTTTCTTGATGAATTTCGTTTCCTTTTGCCACCCCACCCCCCCCCACGGAGACATCATGAGGGCAGGGTTCTGATTCTAAATCCCAGGTGCCTACCATAATGCCTGGCAAATATTTGATAAAGTCTTATTTAGTGAATGACTGGTTCTGTCATATTTCTGGGCCATTTAAAGTTAAAATGTGATTTAGCACCTATAAATTAATTTTTATTTTACCCTGAGCAAAACAATTAGAAGGTGTTTCCCCTCCTCCTCTGAGAAAGTCATGTGTTAATCTAACATCCCAGTAAAGGCAATTCTGTATGGTCTACGGTTTGTGATGATCAGCACTTTTTTTTCTTGGATTAGAATGAATGAGTGACAGTGGCTGGTACAGATGTCTAGGAGACTTACTCTCTTATCAGGAGGCTGATTTTAAGCTGTAGACTCAGTTGTTTTGGCAACACATAAAAAATACAGGTGAGAAATTAGGTAAATTAGGTAAAGGTGTTCGGGGCCTGGGCGTTTTGAATTAAATCAATCAGTTTACATTTTTTGAGAAGCCCCAAGTTTACCAAGGGCTGTGTTCCAGAATTTCCTTTGTAAGGTAGCTGCGTAGACACGGATTGCTTTTAACAATCGAAAAAAGTGGCATCAAATAAGATTAAGGTCTCATGCTAGCCTTAAAGACTCTTTGACAGCATAGGGTGCCTGGGTGGCTCAGTCCATTGAGCACCCAAACTCCTGGTTTAGTCTCAGGGCGTGATTTCAGGGTCTTGGTACCAAGCTCTCTCTTGGGCTTCTTACTCAGCGGGGAGTCTGCTGGAGATCTTTCTCTCCTTCTCTGGTTGCTCGCTCTCTCTCGCAAATAAATCTTAAAAAAACAAACAACGAAAAGAATATTTAACAACACAGTTGATGTGTGTGTGGAGGCAAGGGGTATGTGGGAAATCTTTGTACCTTCTGCTCATTTTTGCTTTGAACCTAATGTCTATGTTAAGTTTTGTTTTTTTTAAGAACATAGCCAAAATACCTATTTTTACAGGAAATAATGAAATGGCAGAAAAATAATCTTGAATAAGAAATGATTACTTTTCCTTAATGTCAGTGTATGAAGAAAGATGTTTTAATTATAAAAATAGATGAGAGAGTTAGAGTGTGTGTGTGTTTGCAGGAGACTTTGGGACACTGTCCAAAGATTTATTTAGCGGCCGAGAATCCTGGATTTTTATATCGCCGCAGTTTTCTCTGAAATATGTGACGTACGTAATTGTTACCCGTATACTGTTAAGCATGTTTAGGTTGGGGATAAGAGGGAGAGAAAGATTGATTAATTCACTGATTTATTTCTTCATTCATTGACTGAGACGGATTGATTTCCCTGAAGTGTGTGGGCCTGAGAGACGGGGAAGGTAGGACACGGGTCAGAAGCACGTGCTTGCCGTGAGGAAGCATTTGCCCGAAAGGAGCCGAGAATGGAACTGTATGAGACAGAAGCAATCCCTGAAGGGCGATGGGTTAGGAACAAGAGAGGTAGCTGTGGATCCAACCTGAGCCAATGATCTGAAACCCGCAGGGAGTAGATTTAATCAGATTGGCAGGAAGAACATTATGATGCTGAAATTTCCCCACAGATGGACGGTTCTGGAGGAGAGTGATTCCTTGGGAGGAATTCAAGATGAGCATCTTTTGCTGGGCCTGCTAGAGGGTAGGGTCCAGTATAAGATGGATGATTGGACTAGATGACCTTTAAAATTCCTTCTGAGAGTGAAGATAGTCGTCCTGATAGGCTCGAACATGTCTGAAGGTTGTGGTTCCATCTCTGTTCCTCGCGCCGTCCACAAAAAGGTCTTGGTACACCCGGTGCTATTTTCTAGCAACACAAAATGAAGCTTCGGTCAGGTGTTTCTTTGACCCAAAGCCAGGTGACAGCGTTTCCTGAGCCCATGTGCTCCTTCTGCTGTGGGAGACTTAGAGAAAGGAGCTCTTGTTGAAATGGTTCTGGTGTCAACAGACCAGGGCCTGATGGGCCCTAGCTCCTCTTCCCAGCCCTTGAGTTGAGGCCTGATTAGCAGCAGCCCCCTACTTCCGAAGGGCGCCTCCCGGGCAGAAGTGTGCTCAGACGACAGGTCTCGACCCTCACCTGGAGCAGGTCACAGCCTACGGCCCGTGTGTTTGTCTTTGAAGTCAGACTGCAGCCCAGCGGGCTCAGTGCTGGTGCCTCCTGCTCCGTGGTTGCTCAGCACAAGCTCTAGTCTAGGAAGAGTGCCAGTCTTCACTTCCAGGAATCCTCTCTCCCTAAACGGGGCAATCTGCTTTAAATGCCTTCTCAACTGGCGCCTTCCCTACCTCATGATCGGCATCATTAAAGGAACTGGTTCACCTTTTTAACTGCTTGCACAGTGCTTGATCGAGGTGGGTGGCTGGAGCCCGTGGTGGGTGTGTGCGTGTGTTCATGTGGATGCGAGTGTACATGTGCACAAATACCCTGTGCTTTAGTCCTCGAAGTGGTCATTTTCAGCAGTGTGAATAGTCATAGACCAGGGGTCTGGCAGCTCAGTCGGTAGAGCATGCGACTCTGGAGCTCGGGGTTGTGAGTTCGAGCCCCACGACGGGTGTAGAAGTGACTTAAAAATAAAATCGTTAAAAAAAGTCATTGATATATATGAGTTTTACTTTTGTATTTCCTCTATGTGCTCAACCTAAAAAAAAACCAAAAACACATGTTTTTTAAAGCAAGCTTGCTACTGTATGCACACAGCTTTTTGTATCTTGCTGGAACAAGTGCATGCTGGGCTGAGAGATACTCCTCTCTCTGCATGGCCCCAAGTCTGAATTTGCTTTATCACTCGTGGCATGTGGTATCCTTCTCCGCTGATCTTTCCCCTTCTGGTCTTGACCTCCTGGCCTCAGGCACACCACAGTGTTCCCCATCTACTGAGCTGCGGCTGGGCTCAGAGGACAGAGTGAGATGTGGGGGGCCTTCTGGGGTCGCTCATCCTCTGATTTCCAGTCCAGTGACAAGCCGGCCCCTTCGGTTGAGCTCCTTTGGAACCTGGGTTTTTATGACCTGGCACGTGGTGTAAACCAGAGGCTTCTCTCCGGGTGCGCCTGTGACTGCCGCAGCCCTCTGTTCCATGAAGACAGCCACGGTCCCCAGGCCCTTCTGGCTCAGAAGTCAGACCTGCAGCGACATTGGAGGCCAGTATGTACGAAGCTGTGCGCTAGGTGGTGTAGTGGAAAGTGGAAGAAAAAATATAACTGTGCCTCGGGGGCACTTGAAGGATGGACAAGGAGCCTTGGGACAGAGAGAGGCCCATCTGGGCTCTCCTGAGCCCGGGGACAGACGCCGTCTGGGGGAGCGCGCACTGGCAGGGTGCAATGATTTCCTGGCAGTGGGGACGCACGTGTGCGCACGCCTGCCTCGTTGGTTGCCCAGACCCTCGGTGATGAAACATGATGTGCCCAAGCGTAGGCCCCAGCGGTGGCAGCAGACTCGGGGTCTCGGCGGGCTGGAGAGGTGGCAGAGGAAGCCCCGTTTTCCCCCCGCAGAGCAGGTGCACTGCGAGCGTCGGCCGGCGGTGTGCATTCCTGCTGTGAGGAAACCCGGGTCTGTGAGAACAGGGATCTGCTTGATCAGAAGTGGCTTTGGAGAACCACGTCCTAAAAAGCAAAAGAAGCCTAAAGGTAGGAGGCCTGGGGGGATAGTGGGTGAAGTGGTCCTGACCTCAGGAGGTTCACTGCGCTCAGGAAGACTGGGTTTCCTGCAGCTCGGGAGTGAGACGGCTGTGATTTGGTGCCGAAGGGAGAGGTGAGTGGGGAAGCGGGAAATCACACGCAGATGCCTCGAGTGACCAGAAGGCCTCAGACGGAATTCACGCGCCTGGGGAGGCCTTGCAGAGTCTGGCCGTTGGAGGTGACTGGAATCTGAGAGAACTTTCTTTTATGTGGCCGCGTACAAGACGGTTGTGGGCGTGGAGAAGAGCCGTGCGACGCATTCCATTTCGGGTGTCCCCGAGACTGCGGGAGGGGCAAGGACTGGGCTAGGAACCGCGGATATCTGGGGGGCGCGGCAACAGGGGGGCGGCGGGGAGGGAGAGACAGAGAGCACTTGGACTTCAGTCCCGGCTCCTCCAAAAGAAGCTGCTTCTGTGTGTGGGAGGGGGCAGCCGAGTGGGTGGGTCGGAGAACATTTAAAATAGTTCCACAGCATGTGGGGGTGCCCACGTGTGTCTGGGGTCTCGGAGAGAGAAAGCAGATGGCCGGTGCCCCCAGCGCAGTCACACTTCGGTGTGGAAGCACCATTCCCTGGCCCCGAGGAAGCGCAGTTGTCTTTGAAACGGACAGCAAGTGTCACCACGATCCTCCCTCCCCCTCTCTTCTGAGGAAGAGCAAGAGCTGCGCCTAGACAGTGGTGCGGGATTTTTACTTCGGGGGAATTCCTCAAAGCATTGATCCGAGATGAACCTTCCAGCCTTCCTGTGGTTCGGGGGAGCACGCGAGAGCTGCTTCGGAGGAGTGTTCCTGGGAGTGGTGTGGTTCTGGGACTCACCTCGTCCAGCCTCTGTCATTTCTCGTCCATCTTCCATCTCCCAAACTTGGGGTTAGTGCTTAGCACTTAATGATCCTAAAGATTGGTTGGACCTGCAGAAATTCATGTTTGTCTGTCCGTCCGTCCATCCATCCATGCGTCTGTCCGTCCATCCAAATAAACCATTCATCAAACAAGGAAGCCTTCCCTAAAGGCCCCCAGCTGTCTCGTCTCCCTTCTCTTGGGTAGAATTGGTAACAGCCCCGTCCACTTCAGTGCCCCCCAGGCACAGGAAATGCTTAGCTTACACTGATCAAGGCAGGCTCCTGAGCCACTAGAGGGAAGGTGATTGCAGGTGGTGGTGGTGGTGGTGGTGACATTTGAACCAAATCAGGATTCCACCAGAGGAGAAAGCAGGAATGGCTATTAGGAAGGCAACTTACAGTGTCTGGTTCAACATATTAATTATTTTCCTTTTTTTTTTCTGATTACATTGAATTTTTTAAAACTATGGGCATTCTCTAAATTTGGCTCTATTTATTCTGGTCATTATTTCCATTGAGTTCAATTCAACTAAGTATACCTCATTTTATGCTACAAATTATGCTTTGTCTTATAGTATGAACACATATACTATAATAACCAGTACACTACAAAAAAGAATTTAAGAACAGGAACGGGAAAAATACAGATATTGTAAAAGTTCAAAACCAGAAGGAAGAGTATCACAGGTCTGCGGTCAGCGAGCAGTCCTCTGCCTTGCTCTAGCTGAGCCCCAGATTGTCCCCGAGCTTCACAGGGTCAAACAGAAGGGGGGCGTGTGGTCAGTTCAGTAATTCTTGCTGCCAGAGAAAGAAGATATATTGAATCACTAAGAGAAGCAGAGTATTTGTTAACTTCCCCTACAACTTGGGGCTTGAACTCATCACCATGCGATCAAGAGTCACATGTTCTGCCACGTGAGGCAGCCAGGTGCACACCCCAACCCTTTCTTTGAGAGGAAGAGAATCTTAAGCAGGCTCCGGGCCCAGTGCAGAGCCCGACATGGGGCTCAGTCCCACAGCGCTGAGATCAGAACCTGAGACGGAATCAGGAGTTGCGTGCTCTACCCACATTTTTAAACTAAATTTTGCTTGTGGGTTTTTTTTTATCTAGAAGAACCTGGTGGCCTCATGAACAGGGTGTAACATTCCCACAGCCGATGGACAGCTGCGTTCTCACAGCTCTTTCTCACAATTGTCCTCATTGGAAGCTCAAGGCAGATCTTCAGAATGCAGCTGGGCAGAAGAAATTCTAGCCTTCAGCAGGTGTGGTTCAGGGCAGTGCTAGAACCCGAAACTTTCAGCAGAACTGCTGGTCTCCATATCCAGTAGACAGCCTTCATAAGCATTACTTCTTTTAATAGATAGATGTGTGTATCTATGTATACTCAGATAATACTGTGTGTATGTGTGTGTGTGTGTGTGTGTGTGTGTGTGTGTGTAAATGTATGTGTATGTGGAGAGACGGCTCAGGGTATATGCTGTTGTGGACCATACTGTGTTCTTGCTCACTGATTGAGGCTTTAGGCATCGACCTGGGAAGGTTGACATCTTCTGTAGAAATTAAGGACTCTATTTGAAACACTCACAGAGGAGAGTTCTATTTTTGTAAATAGGATAATTGGGTGGAAAACTGTGCTAATATCTATCTTTATTTAACCACTCCCAGGGACAAAGCCTAACTGTTAAAACCATGAGTCCATAACCAAGAAACCACCATTTACCCAGGGACAGTGTCCTCCCTGTACAGGCTGGCAGTTAAAAAGAATGGGGAAGTCAAAACAGCCAGACCAGTCCATTGCCTCAAGCCTATAGACAGAAGGTGGGAATGAGCAGGTACACTGATGCAGGGCAGCGGGGCGGGGTGTGGGGGGGGGTAGTAAGTGACACCACCTGCTGCCAGGAATGTTATATAGTAAAAAGGTTATGGAAGAGGGTTTGGAGACGTGACACGTGAGATAATTCTGTCCTGACCCAGTGATATTTGTCTCAAGTGACTTTGATGACCTGTGCTTGTACAGATTTGAGTGGTCCGTGGTAGAACACAGCCTAGTACGGCCTGCATTGCTGCACACAGCACAGTGCCAGAGGGAGGGGTAAGGGTGGAAAGCAGAGAGAACAAGCCTTTACAGAGCTCCTGCTGTGTACTAGGCATATCATGACATGGTTAGGAGTGTGATTTTGCCATCACAGGGACCCAGTTCCAGGCTCTAAGCCCAAGTTCTTTCATTCGAAAAATCAGGGCAGATGGTGCTTTACCTCACAGACTTGTTGAGAGGTGTTGCGAATATACCACCAATGCTCAGTAAAGGGTAGTTACTAGTTTCTTCACATCATGTGAGGTGGATCTCATGCTCCCCATTTTACAGATGGGCAGACTGAGCCTCAGGGATGTTAGTTAACTGCCTTGTCCACGATTTTTCATGTAGGAAGTCTCAATGCTAGGATTCAACCTGGTTAGGTTTTCTAGCCCTGGAGGCTGTTGGGTTTTCTTTGATCCTTGCTACCCGAATTGGTGACTAGCTCTCCTCTCCCACCCTGAGATGTTTAGGCAGTGAACTCAAGCACATTTCTGGGCACGCCGTGCTGGTGAATGACTTTCTGTTCTTTGTGCTCACGTCTGACAAGCTCAGGCAGTGGTTTGTGTGATGATTGTGGCGACTGAGCGCCCTGTGAAGGGGTCTGGCCCAGGACAGGTTTTCCCATGTGGGGTTGGCCACGCCCCCTGGAGAACAGACCTGTGCAGTCAGGTCCTGCGGCCAAGGAACACGGCCGAGCTTACCAGCACTGTGTTTCGTGACCGTTGACAGTTGTCATAGTTCCTTTTGTGCTTCTGCCGAAGTCTGTGTTTCTGTCTTTGTCTTTGGCCCTTGTTAAATCCAGTATGGTGGGCTTGACCTGACTTTATGTATAATGGAGATAGCTGTATGCAGTACAAGCTCCTGACTGGGGTCACCACCTGCGCCCACAAAGCTGAGGAGCTGGTGACTTCTTACTGATCTTTTTGCATTAATAGAATAATGGGGAACAGATGGCGTGCTAGGAGGAGTGCTTTTTCTTGGAGGCTTTGAGGGCCTGTTATGGGCTGAACTGCATCCACCTCACCTCACCACCCCCCCATTTATATTTGCGGTCCTAACCTCCAGGACCGCAGAATGTGAGCTTATTTGGATATAGGGTCATTGCAGATGTAATTAAAGATGACTTCATACTGGAATGAACTAATCCTATATGACTGGTGCCCTTATAAAAAAGGGGAATTTTGGACACGGACAAACACACAGGGAGAACGGCATGAGAGCACAAAGGTGGAAGTGGGGGTGGTGCTCCTATGATCCAGGGAACACCGAAGATCACCAGAGACCGCCAGAAGCTAGGAGAGATTCTCCTCCACAGCCTCAGAAGAAACCAACCCTGCTGATGCCTTGATCTTGAACTCCCAGCCCCCAGAGCTGGGGGAGACAGCTGAACCAGTGCTGGGTAAGCCCGCTGGTCTCCGGTTCAGGGTCACAGCAGCCCTGGCGAATGCAAACAGGGCCAGCCCGTGGAGAGATGGTGACTTCCCAACCCCGGAGAGAAACGGGAGTCACTCATATGCTCCGGTTACAGTTTCTATCAGAGTGTGGAGTCGGACGGAAGGCAGACAAGCAGACCGAGGTCTGAAGAATGTGAGTGCTGGTTACGTGAAGGGCCTGGCTCACTGGGTGTTTTAGGTGAAGCAGTTTGCCCCTGGGGGTTGGAAATCTGTTTCCTCAAGAGTACAAGGTGACGGTTTATTAAAAAACTGCCTGCCTACAAGTGTCGGTGTCACGTCCCGAACAGTGCTGTCGGATAGAGCACTCTGCACTGACTGTGTTGTAGATCCACACTCACCAACACAGTAGCCGCTTGCCCCCTGTGGCGTTTTAACACTTGAAACCTGGCTGGTGTAGCTGAGGAACTTAGTTTTAAATTCTATTTAATTTTAAGTTAAATCACCACTGTGGCTGGCGGCCGTTGCATCGGACAGTGTGGAAGTGTGGATCTAGAACAGAAGCAGAGCATTGCCAGAGGAACCTGAGAAGAAGCAGCCTCAGCAAGGCTGCTGGGAAGGATGGGCCAACTGATCACCCTCATATGTGGTCTTGTCCTCAGCTGACGGGGCTCTGGTGTGAGTGAAAGTGAAGAACACGGCAGAATCTTCTAGATGCTTTACTGAAAAGATGCTTAATACAGGGCTTTGTTTGATGTTGCTCCTCAGAGCCCAGATACAATATTTAGTGCTGGGGCGGGGGTTGCAGATTAACAATTGTGGGAAGGACATGGGGAAGCTGGGTCTGTGGTCCAGGTAGACTGAGCTTGTTTTCAGGCCATGTGTGTGGGCCTTGAGGTGCCCCAAGGGACCAGTAGTCCCAGTGTCAGGACTGCAGTGATTTCCAGATGAGACTACCTTCTCTGGAGGCAGGGGGGCCTCCCTTGGAGTCTTTGGTATTAGACTGGTTGGCTGCAGAGGCCCAGTACAGGGTCCTAGGGCCCCCTTGCCCCACCCCTGCATTGGCAGCCCCCGCATGGGATGTGTGATCTCAGGGTGCTGTTAGGGAGGGAGTGCACAGGGGACATTTTGGGATCAAAAAGGGAACCCCAATCCACTCATTATTATGTGAAAAAGAGCTCTCCCCCTGAATGTTTTTGGCCAGCCCTGGACAAATGACTTGTCATTGTGTCACCACTGGCTTTGGCTCAGTGCCCAGTATAGTTTAAAAATCGCTTCTTTTTCCAGCTCTACATAGTTATCATTTTGATTTCACAGAGAAGTAAGGGTCCATCAGTCTTGGATTCTTCTAACCCCTGCGACATATGATGGGTGCATGCAGAGATAGTGTGTGGCAGGACAGTGCCTGCCTCTCCCCACACTCCCCCTTCACTCTGGGGGACCGGTCTCAGAGCAGGGCAGGGGGAGTGATGGAAGGAAGGGGCGGTATGTTTGACTGAACGGGGAGCAGGTGGATATTCAGCGGAGTTTCTGGGTCTTGGAGGGCAGGGGTTTTGTTTGAGCAGAAACTGAGGAAAAACTGCTCGTCAGCCTTCAGCACGTTTGGTGTCACGTGCCCAGGATGTGGGGGACACCAGTGAGCAATGGAGGCTAGTAGCACTCATGCCCGTACCGTGCCCCCAAGGGACTAGCCCACTTGAGCACCAGCTCTCTCTTCAAGAACTTGCAAACTCATTGTAGCCAGGATTAGACAAAGCAACGAAAGATACCAAGTGATGCAAGGTAATTTGCGATGAGCCCCATCAAGAGAAAACCCTGAGGGTCCCACGTGACCAGGGATGCTTTATTTGATCTGGTTTTTGAAGGATGGCCTTGATTTGGATGGGCACCCGGGAGCCCGGGGTTGCTCCAGGCAGTGGCGCCCAAGGCACAGCTGGGGGACTGTGGGTGTCAAACTTGGTGAGACCAGAGCAAGTCACAGGTCACAGGTTTTTCCATTTGAACGTACGTACTTGACTGTAGTTGCCGTTGGCAGATGGAGAGTTCAGAGGGACTACTCTGAAATCATTAATAATTTGCAGATGTAGTCCGTAGCCGTGGTGTGTCGGTGTGCCTCTCCGTTCCAGCAAAATCCATGCAAGGAGCAGCTCACGGCCTCATCTGCTCTGCTCTTCCTGGCTCTTTTATTTAATAACCTCTCCATCACCTATTCATGTGAGGTCATTCATCTCTTCTTTTTCTGTGTTTAAATAGTCTTGGCTGCTACTTACTGTGAAGGACTTGTCTGGTTCGTGGGCGGGATCGACCTCAGTGCGGTAAACGCACGGAGTCTAGGACACAGCCCGCCGCACATGCGCACAGGAAGCGGACTCCAGCGGACAGCTGGCTGTGCGACTCTTGGCCACTCCTCCTCGGCTGGAGCGCGGGAGGAGTTAGGGCCAGAGGAGGGGAAGGTCGGGATGGGCGAGCCGGGTGCTTCACCCCGGCTGCTGCGGGGATGCCCAAGACAGGGATACAAGAGAAGAGTAAGTCTGTGGGGTGAGAATAGAGTAATGACCTCGATTTGGGACATTTTAAGTAGGAGACAGGACATCCCCGTGGAGACAGTTAGGAGGCATTAAAACTCCCCAGTTTGGGAATACTCAGGGCCCCATAATACAGAGGGAGTTCATGTGGCTCCAGCTCTCCTCGGCTTACCTTGGTAGGTGGCTCCCCTTAGAGTCACTGCAGATTGACGGGGGAACATTGCTCAAGTCTCCTGCGCCTTTATCCTCACACTTGAATGCTAAATCCAGAACTCCCCATTCCTGCCAAGTAGTTCAAAAGCTCTGAGGGATCCTTGGAACAGTCGCACCCTGGTGGGACTTTTCAGAGCACTCCTGGGGTTGGGAGAGAAATTTCAGGGTAACTGCAGAATAGTGTGAGCTATAACCGGCCTGAGTGATCTTCTGGCTGGGATCTGGATGTGAGACGGGCGTGTTTGAAGGCTGCCGAATACCTGTTGACCCGCGTGCCCCAACTGGGTGAACTTCGTCTACCTTTGATTCCTGACTAATCACAGTGAACAATGCACCAGCTTGTCTCCTGTAAGACGAGAGGGGTGCACGTTCCCACCAGCCTTGCCGCCTTGGTCGGACAGGTCAGTGGACTGCCTTGAAGCTCTGCTCATTCATCTGTAAATTGAAGGGATTTGGCGAGGTGCCCTTTAACACGACTTCCCACACTAGTGCTTTATGTCGGTCAGTGCCTGCCTTTGTCCAGGGAGTGCTATTTTTTTCCATAGGAACCGTTCTGCAGTTGCTAGTTAGCTGATCACCTTGGTGAGAAGCAGCGTGGAGGGGTGGTCAGAACGTGGCCTTTGGAGTCAGTGACCCAAGCTTAAAACCCCTCTGTCACACAGCTGGCTGTGCGACTCTTGGCCACTCCAATTCCTTGCCCAGTCCTCAAGTTTCCTCGCTGGTAAAAAGGGGATGATAATACCCCTTTCAGGGTCATTGAGTCATACTCTGCGTCAAGGAGCTGTGCCTGTGCCCCGTTTTCAGCAGTTTTGTTGAGATATTATTCATATGCCATAAGGTCACCCCTTTTGAAATGCCTTGCTTTGTACCCTGAACTCATTGGGTTTTAGTATATTCCCAAAGTTGTGCGTTGGTCACGTCTACCTAAGTCCAGAATATTCTTCTCACCCCTGAAAGAAAGTCTACACCCATTAGCAGTCCCTCCCCATCCTCCCTCCCCTTACCTAGTCCCTAGTAACCACTCACTACCTCTTGTCTCTGTGGACTTGCTTGTCCTAGACATTCTGTATAAATGGAATCATATGATAGATGGTCTTTTATGTCCAGCTTTTACTTGGTGTAATGTTTCCCCACCTTTTTCCTGTGATCAGCACTTCATTCCTTTTTATGGCCAAGTAGTACTCCACTGAAATGGATATACCACATTTTTGTCTCTCCATTTGTCACCTGATGGGCATTTGGGCTGTTTCTGCTTTCTGGCTGTTACGAATAATCCTGTGAACAATTGTGTACAAGTTTCTATATGGACCTATATTTTCAGTTTTCTTGGTACCTCATTGTAGTTTTGATTTGCATTTTTCTAACAGCTAATAATGGTGAGCATTTTTCATGTGCTTGTTGGTATGTGTATTTGGAGAAAGGGCTATTCAGATTCTTTGCCCACTTTTTAAAAATGGGTTATTTGTCTTTTTATTGCTGAGCTCTGAGAGCTCTGAATATATTCTGGGTACAGAATATACATGCACTTTTTTTTTTTTTTTAAAGATTTTATTTATTTAATTATTTGTCAGAGAGAGAGAGAGAGAGAGAGAGCACAGGCAGACAGAATGGCAGGCAGAGGCAGAGAGAGAAGCAGGCTCCCTGCCGAGCAAGGAGCCCGATGTGGGACTCGATCCCAGGACGCTGGGATCATGACCTGAGCTGAAGGCAGCCGCTTAACCAACTGAGCCACCCAGGCGTCCCCTGACATGCACTTTTAAGTAGGCATGCAGTCATTGTCACTTCCTCTCTCCAGGCTTCTCACAGAAGCCTGTAACCTATGAGGTGACATTTAGAACTAATTGCTCAGATGCTGAAGCCCCAGTATCATGAGTCTAAACCCCACCATTTTGTCTTCACCGGAGCTCTTCTTAGCATCGAGCAAGTCTGATGAGCCGTTCTGATCCTGAAGCCCAAATCTGGAACCTGCAACAGCAGGGGGTACCTAGGGTCTGGAAATGAGCTCTGGGTGAATCTATGGGGATAGTGGCTATTTCTGTCTCTAACTCTTGGGCTTTTTTTTTAGATGGAGGCCTTAGGGGGGTAATTGTGCAGTGCTTTTTTGTTTTTGCTTTTTGGGTTTTTTGTTTGTTTGGTGTGTGTGTGTGTGTGTGTTTGGTTTGGTTTCTTGCTGCTCCTGTACCAGGTTATCCTCTGTTCTGTGCCGTGGGCATCTGGAAGTTGGGGCTGAGGACCACGTGGAGCTGTATCTGAGAACATTAGCTTCTTCCCACAGTGCCACCACCAAGATGAGTAGCCTATTTTCCAAGAGTGATCTGGCAATTTTAAGTCATATATAAAAATGTCCCGAGGAAAATCATGGGTCTGCTATAAAAAGAAGGGAGTTTTATGGGAGACCTTTGAAGACCTGGAAATTGTTCTCTGTTCTGAGAACTGTACTTGGTGTCTCGAGATATCTAGACTTTGCTGCCCCTTCACCTTTGTACCTGTCATCCTCCTTCTCCACCCCTCCAGCCTGGCCTGTGTAACCATCCCTCAGGGCCCAGCAGGGTCTCTTCAGTTAGGACCCTCTCTTCCTGCACTCCAGGGGGAAGGGTGCCTGCCAAGCAGTGAAGTCCTGACTGCACCCCCTCCCCTGCTCCCACCCCAGAGAGCCATCTCCACCAATCTGTGAAACTGCCAACCCACAGATTTGCCCTAAAGACTCAGACGTGGCTTCGAAGGGTCACGGACAGATGATATTGATCCCTCCTCTTAAGTCCGTCAAGACAAGTTGAAATCTCGTTAATGCCCAGAAAATTTGCTTTGGGGGAACAAAGCCAAGCCCAGTTGCATTTGGACTGGATGTTGCTTACTTATATTAAAAAGTCAGGAAGGGGGCGCCTGGGTGGCTCAGTGGGTTAAGCCGCTGCCTTCGGCTCAGGTCATGATCTCAGGGTCCTGGGATCGAGTCCCGCATCGGGCTCTCTGCTCAGCAGGGAGCCTGCTTCCTCCCCTCTCTCTCTCTCTGCCTGCCTCTCTGCCTACTTGTGATCTCTCTCTGTCAAATAAATAAATAAAATATTTAAAAAAAAAAAAAAAAAAAGTCAGGAAGGGATGGGAGGTACCTCTTGGTATGCTCGTCCTTTCTAGGAACGACTGTCCACAGGGGGCTGTCTCTGGCTCCTTTGCTCCTCTGAACATTTATTTGGATCTGCCTCTACCTGGCCGCCCTCCTGATGATTTCACAGAGAAGCGAAAGCACACCCTGCCCTCAAAAAGTGTGCCATCTAGTTGGAAGGAGGAGATGAATCAGATAATTACTCAGTGTTAGAGCTGGGAGGGTCCTTGGGGATTATCAGTTCAGTATTTGCTAATCTCCTTTCTTGACCAAGAATACTTTGTGTGGAGGAGAAAACCTGTTTTCCTTTGGTAAAGACCTTTGGGTCACAGAGTATGTTGTGTGGCCCCCTCTTGGAGATGCACAGTGCTTTGAATCTCATTTTTTTCTTCTTTTTCCATAATAAGTATTAATAGCTCACACAGGACAGGGCGCATACTTCGGGAAACATTGTGTCTTTCACAGACAAGGAAACCTGTGTTCAGAAATACTAAGTGACTCTGTCAAAGTCAACAACACAGAGCCAGACTTGAAACCAAGTTTTCTAACTCTTGATCCATTGCTCTTTTTACAATTAATAATCTTGTCACGCTTGAATGAGGGTGTGTGGCATTGGAAATGTCATTTATACTACTAATGACAAAAAGGCAGGCTTCAGAGTAACGCTGCGGTGCATAGGAGCCCGGTTCGCCATTTGACTATCATGTGACCGTGGGCGGCTGAGCCTGTTTGTCTCTCCGAGTGTCTTGCTTCTTCTGTAACGTGTGGATAACAGTAGTGACCTCAAGGGGCAGTTGTGGGGATTAGTTGAGACAGTCAGCATGAAGATCAAGTCTGTGTTTCTTTGCCTGCTCTCAGCAGCCCAGGCCCCATTACCTAGGACTGGGCCCCATTACCTAGGACTTTTGTAAGGCTGAGCATATTAGACATCAAGAGTGAATACAGATCATAACTGATATTTATTGAATGATGGCAGGAAGAATGAATGAGCAGGAGTTAGGAGTAATTACTTGGGAGCATTCAGAGCTATAGGGAACCGCTGTTTGTGGAGCTGAGGAAGAAATGATGGAGAGATGGGCTAGAACGTGTAGATCGACGGGGGCCTTGGGGACGGCTGTGGCCAAGGTAGGACATATCCAGCATCTCAGGCCAGCTGCGTTTTCTCCATCCCCACAGCACAAAACCGTGGTCGAGGTCTCTATGAAGTCGGCAGCCATTGGCCTTTGGAATAGAATTTATTTTAAAAGGTTTGGCAACAGAGTTGGTCCTGAGGCGGGAACAGTGATGGACGGTGGACCACGGCAAATGGACAGACAGTGCAGAGCGCAGGGCTCCCTCTGGTTCCTGGGGGCTCCCGCAGTTCTCACGGGAGCAGAGTGGGGAGCCGGCCATTCCAGGACATCTCTCCTTCCCTTCTCCGTAATAATCATCCCTGCCTCCCCAGCCCATCTTCCCAGCCTCAAAACTTGGTTAGGTAGCGTTGGAATTCAGACTTCTGCCTAGCGGTTCGGTCTGGCGCCCCAACATGAAGCTCAGGCGTCTGCCCACCGCCAGCTCGGAGGGGCCACGTGCCCGGTGGGGCATCCCTGTTGCATCCCGGCTAGGCCTGGCTGCCTCCCAGGCTCCCATCTCAGGGGACTGGTCCCTGCCCTCGTTCTGGGAGGTCCCAGGGATAACAGGTGTCAGGCCCCAAAGGGCCAGCCTTTTCGACGTCTGGATTTTTCGTGGCCCTTGCCCCCGGCTCTAGGCCCCCACCCTGCCGGGGTGTCGCCAAGCTGTTCTAGGAATACTGTCTGGGGGTAAATAACTCCCCCCGAGACTCTGACCGGGAGCACCAACAGCTTTGCCACGGCGAGGGGACAGCCCGCGAGCACCAGCTCGCCCCCCCGCCGCAGCTGCCCCCACAGAGAGCCTCCTCTTCGGCGGCCGCGCCAGGTGCCGGCTCCTGCTCCGCGCCGGGATGACCGAGCCCAAGGCTGGTGGCCAGCGAGGCCCGGCTTCCCTCGCTTATGTCCCGCAAGTCCAGCAGAGCCTGCCTCCTGCTTCAGATGCAGACTGCGGTAGCTCACAGCTGACAGGAGGGCGGCTATGTCTGTGGAGCGGCCATCTGCGGGCTTTCACGGGGACCGCTCTGTGGCACAGCTCCTGGGGACGTCGGGACACCGCATCAGAGCCCAGGGTGGCCGCTCCTCCAGCGGTCAAGCCTGGAGGGGCCACACGACCCAGCAGCTCCACTGGGAGCTTGTGCCCCGGAGAGCGGCAGACATCATCCCCGCAGACTCCGGTCCACGGGCTCACAGCGCTGTGCACGGCCGTAGCCCAGGTGGCCCTCCGCTGAGGGGCGGGTGAACGAACGAGCCCTGTCCGCTCGGAATATTATTTGGCAATAAAAAGGCAGGCAGTGCTGACTCATGCAATGACATAGGTGAACCCTGAAAAAATTATGTTAAGTGAGAGAAAACAGACACAAAATGCCACTTGTCATACCGTACCATTTGTATGAAATGTCCCAAATAGGCCAGTCCATGGAGACGGAGAGCAGGGGAGAGCTTGCCAGGGGCTGGGCGGCGGGGGACAGCGGGGAGCGGCTGCTGATGGGCGGGGGGCTCCGGCGTGAGAAAGTCTGGCGTTGGGTAGTGACGGCGGTCACACGCTGAAGGCGCTTAAAACCACTGAGCTGTGCATCTTCAGAGGGTGACTTTTATGGGATGTGAATTTTATGTCGATAAAACTATTCGGAGAAAACTGCCCTGAACTTGCCGTTTGTGGTCAGGTCCTTCGCGAACCTGTGCAGGCTAAGGGTCGAGCGGAAGGAGGTGGGAAGGCCCCCAGCAGGGGAGGAGCAGCACTGATCCTGCGGCTGGAAAGCGGCGCAGGTGATGCGTTTGGATGACACATTGGGGACGCACTGAGTTTTCTGTGGGATGTACTGTGTTCGCTCAGAATTTCAGGATGCCTTGAATTTCCTCACCCCAAGGAAGTTCTGGCTGGATCCTGTTAGATTTCATTGATTAATTAATGTTCACCCTCATACATTTAAAAATGTATATTTTGTTGAGAAATAATTGTAAGCTTACTAAAAATGTGCAAAAACAAAAACTTAGAAAGACTAGCCCCATACCATTAGCCAGACCGACCAGTTATGATTTTACCCCATTGCTGCTTGCAGGGATGCACACTCGCTCACTCTTTGTCGCGTGTGCGTGTGTGTGTGTGTGTGCGTGTGTGTGTACATATCTCTATTTTCATATACGTGTACTGCAGGGCATGATTTTGAGGGTATGTTCGAGGTGTCATGGCCCTTTATTTCTACACCATCGAATACACGAGCCACAGGCCACACGTGGCTGTTTAAATTAGGATGAAATAAAAAGTAAAAGTCGGTTCCCAGCCACGCCGGCCACATTTTCATTACTCAGTATCTCCCTGAGGCTAGTGGCCCCTGTGCCGGGCAGCAGAGGTCAGAGGGCCTTGCTGGTATGACAGAGTTCCAGCGTGTGGTGCCGCTTTCCCCCGAGCGTCCTGCATGTTTCCTGAGAGCGGGGTGCCCTCTCTGCAGTGCGGCACAGTCACCGTTAGAGAACGTGACACTGATGCAAGAGCTTGTATCTAACAGTTTGTATCCCAGTTCTGTCAACTGACCCAGTCATGTTCTCATTCCTCGTGGAATGAGGTCTTTGGTCCCATCTATGGCCCCAATCTGTGTGGCTTGTGCCCAGGGGAAGCGTCTGAGCTAAAGACGTCAAGCTTTGATGCGGGTGATCCTTCGCCAGGGCCCTTCTTGCCGCAGACTTGACGCGCGTGTGGGGGCCAGCTTGCATCTCCCCGGCTCAGAATTCTTTTGGTGTCTGTCACTGGTTAACTCACGGTACCGTTTCCCTCGCCTTCTGTACCGACAGTCAGTCTCCAAGCAGGTGGGGCTGTCTCTTAGGTCGGCGGGAAAGGTTTCCTGTGAGTAAAAGGAAACCGGCCTGCCAGCAGGCACTGTTTTTCTTTGTTCTGATAACTTTTCCCCAAATTTCAGCCTGCATCTAAAAAGAGGCTTGTCTTGTTCCTCGTTTGTTTTCTGTTTTATGGCTGAGTTGTGATCCCACAGCTCTGAGTCATTTGGTGGGACCCAGGAACGAGGGGGCATGGAGGAGCTTCCTGCCCCCAAGTCCTTGTGCGCGGAGGCCAGGTCTGTAGGCCCAGCGCTGCCCCTCACACATTCCAAGCGCTGCCCACCATGACCTTGGCCATTGGCACCTCGCTTACTTCCAGGCCTGGGGAGAGACCGACTCTTGATGATTCTCGTCTGTGCTCTGGGTGAGGAGTGGGGGGGTAAAGAGCAAATTGCAGAGCGGTTTCTGCTTTGGAACTAACTGGTATTAGAGCTTATTCTCCCCAAGAGTCCTGGTGACTTAATGGGATTTTACGGCATGAGTAAGCATAGGAAGCAGGTTCCCGGGCTGCTGACCTCACTTCCATAGAGGCCCCACCTCCCCCCAAGTAATTTCTAGCATTTTGTGGGAGTAAGAGCTGGGGAACGAGAAATCAACAGGTTTATTCTTCTGCTTTGCTTGTGTTTGCCCCTTAGAATGTGTTCTCATACTCTCTCCCACCTTTTATTTGGATTCAGCATTTCTTAGAAGAAAAGAATACTTAGCAAGGTAAGAGTCACTGAAGAACGCGGTAGGATTCCTATATGAGCCATAGAGTTTGAGCCAAGAAAGAAAAGGGAAAAGGATTCATGCAGAGAGAGTGGAAATGGAGCTGATGGTTCATTTTCTGCTTAACTAAAAAGGAATAAAAAGGGCTTGGCTGGCAGGGTCAAGACCACAAGGCGAGCAGTTGAGAGCCATGTGGCGCTGGATGGCGGGGAAGTTTCGTCCTTCACCACCTTTTGAGAACTGACATACAGAGGACTTTGAGCCCTGGGTCCGCTTGGCACACTTTGCGGTGGGGGGTGCGGGGGCAGTAGATGGAGTGTATGTACTTGATGCTAGTGAAAGACCAGGAGCTCTCAGGGCATCTGCCATCAGAAGGAACACAGAAATTTGGATGGTCTCCCTTAATAGCTCGTGTGTAACAAGAGCTATCCTCATTGGCTAGATGGTTTGATTGACCTATGTGCTTCTAGAAGCGTTACTGAGTGTTTTCACTCCAGGGCTGTAGGTCCCTGTCACTTCTGGACCCCCAGCCTCAGGGTTAAGGTGTTACTAGTTCCCTGCTCATGTCCTCCCAGCTACAGGGGGAGAGCATCTTCTTGGGACAGTAACTGATCGAGTGTCTAAGAGCAGATTTCATTTTAGATCAGCTCTGACCTTGGAGATCCACTCACAGGGAATCTGGGAGACTGGAGGAGTCTCTGCCACAGTGACCTGTGAGCATTCTGATGATTCAGAGAGCCCCCAGGCCTGGCCATGCACCCTGGGTCATGCCTTCTTCACCACTCCCAACCAGCAAGGGCCCCTGGTTCTGTCATCTGTCACCCTGGCTGGGCAGCATGCCAGATGTCTCTCCTGTCCTCTCCCTTCCCTACCGGTCATCAGGCATTACACTGCTGCTTCAGTCTCTTGTCTGTGGCCTTGGCTTATGTTGCCACCAAGTCATCCTTTTGTTCAGGATCTCACCCCCTCACAGGTGCTTCTCCACCAGGGCGGGCTGGGAGCCTCTCGGCCCCAGGCCCCGCAGGCCAGTTCCACTCCGCTGCCCGACTATTCCTCTCCTTCTCTATAGACACCGCTCCTGGCTCCCCGCGGCCTGCAGGGTGAAGCTGAAACCAGACCTGCCTATAGCTCGTCTTTCCAGACGCACGTGCTGTTCCCTGCGGGAGCCCTCAGCTGTGTTCAGGCGCCCTCTTCTTCCTCGTGTTCCCTTCAGATAGGGCTGCTCCTGTCGGATCTGAAGTGATCTTATTTTTATATTGTATCTGCAAAGCAGTCCAGGTCCTTGGGGAGGTCGATGGCTTGTAAACCTTAAATAAAAATATTTAGTCTTATTCCCTAGCAGAGATATGTGTCTTCTGATGTGCTGGTCTCACTGCTTAAGATCACCCCTGCTTTGTCTTGGGATGCTCTGTCCTGGGCTCCATACTCCCTCTGAACCCCACGACATATCCTCAGTAACAGTTACAATGGCCCCTGCGGTCAGTTACTTGTTCTCAACATTCCCTGTCTCCTCATGCTGTCCTTTCGGCCCTCGGGGTGCTGCTTGAACATAGTAGGCTCTCAGGACGTTTCTGGATGCCCACCATGGCCTCTCGAACCCTCCACCTGGCAGACCTGAAAGTGTGACTTCATAACTACATCGAGGATTATGAGGTTCTGAAGGACTGACTTGTAGTAACTAATCCTCTAGAAGACTGATCAATCTGGATCGTTACAGAGAGAGGCTAGGCACGCTTAGGTATTTCCTTCTCGGTCAGAGAAGCCTTTGTGGAATCCCAGTAAGACATTAGATTGCTTATGGAACATAGAATTTGAGCAAAAGGTATTGTGTATTTTTACAGGTAACTATAAATTATGAAAACGCTCTCTAGGGATATTTCTCTCCAAAGAGCCTGAATCAGGCCCCTGAAATCAAATACCCGTTCTCTCCCTTAACAATGAAAAATTTCAGACTTGTTTATAGTCTTCACAGACGACTGCCACTTACCATTGTAACATCACTCCTCTTTGGTATGTTCAGCACGTTACAGTCCCCAAGTTTATAGATATTCCCCTTAATGACATTTTAGGATGATCACGTTTGAGTCACCAGCATGACAGCACCTTAAATCTTGGTTTTGTAATTCCTGAGCATTCCTTCTTTTGGGATCTGCAGACCTCTGTTCCTAGGTCAATACAGCATAGCCGCACCCTAACACTGTGTGCGTCAGCTCTAGGGGTCTCAGTCTAAAACTCCCTATAAGTAAGGAGTCCGGAACAGTGTCTGTCCATCCATTAGTGAATCAGTGGTACCCTGGGTGTGGGAGCCAAAGCTATTTTTAAGCCCATTGCTGACTTCAGTGATAAAGAGGGTACAGAATGTGCCTTGCCAGGTTTGTGAGCTTATCATGACTAATACCCATGATCATTATGATGTCAGAACTTGAGTATTCTTTACCAAGAACATAAGCATTGCATCATGCAGTGAGGGGCAGGGCGTAAGAAGTGCTTTTCCCAGGAGAAAGGCCGCAGAGGGCATAAGCTGCTGCTCCTGGTAGGGTGCATTAGCCTGAGCGTGGCTACGCGGAGCTCCCGTGGCCGGTGTGAAGAGCAGCTGCCCGTTTTGGACACTAGGATGTCATTTGTCTCCCAAGTTTCCAGACCAAATAAGGCCTGTGGGACGGAGGGTCCTGTGGCATCCCCTGGTTTGGGAAAATTACTGGGTGGGGGTTAGCGGGTGCGCACCGGAAATCACTAACGTCTTTGAGGATCGTAGCTGTTCCACAAAGCTTTTCCGCAGGGCACAGAAGTGACGCCTGAATGTGGAAAGTAGGGATTGAACCACTTGGGACTTTTAAAGCCATCTCGAAAAACATGTGCTCTGCTTTTGACGGGCGAGTGTGATAAGCATCAAAATATATTTGCAGTCGACCTCACTGATTCAGACTCGTGTGGGACAGCAGCCTTAAGGAGGATTACGGTGCTCACTGGAATGGGCTGCGTTCCGCTGCGGCCACGAACAGCCCCGCTGCTCAGGGACTCCCAACACGAGGCGTGTTTCACTACCATGCTGCTGGTGTGCCTCGTGGGGGCTTGGCTGGGGTCCCTGCCCCTCATCCTTGCCCATTTCTCCATCTTCAGGCTTCGGAGCCTCCACCCGGGTCATTGTGGGCAGATCACACGCAGGCTCTGCAGAGCTGCTGCCCAGAAACGACACTTGACACGCACTTTTCACTGGCCGAAGTTAACCATGAGGCCAAGGCTAGCTCTTCAGTTCTGTGGCTTGGGGTATCTGAGTCATGGCAGGGGCTTTCAAAGTGAAGGGCTCAGGACACTTTATGGGCAAACAAGAAGAAAATGTTGGAAAAACATACATTTTTACCTCATCCTTTAAAATTTTCTATTTTTTGTGCTTTTAGTAAGCCTATTATGGTAGTAAAATAGCACGTCTATAATTTAGTAAAAGTAAATATCTCCTATATTAGAAGTGTTCAGTTTTTTAATCAAGTGCTCAATCAAAAAAGATAGTTTATGTAATAGATACAAACCTGCAGTGAATATGTTGTACCTAGAAACTGGGTCCCATCACCTCGCGCCCATCTGAATCGCCACCTTCAAAAAGACAACAGGTGCTGGCAGGGGATGTGGCGAGATGGGAGCCCCCATGCACTCCTGGGGAGAATGTGAATTCAGGTGCAGCCACAATGGAAGCATTATGAAGGGTCCTCAAAAAATTAAAAATACAGCCACCACATGACCCAACAGTTCCACTACTCGGTAGTGTCTCCAAAGAAAATCAAAGAATATATGCACCCCTGTGTTCGTTGCAGCAGCATTTACAAGAGCCAAGATACGGAAACAACCTAAGTGTGCATCAGATGGTGAATGGATAAAGAAGACGTGACACACACACAGACACACACACACACACACACAAATACACACACACACACTGGACTACTACTCAGCCATAAAAAAAGAATGAATCTTGTCACTTGTTACAACATGAATGGACTTTGAGGGCATTATACTAAGTGAAATAAGTCAAACAGAGAAAGACAAATACCCCATTAGTTCACTTATATTTGGAACCTAAAATTCAAAAACCAACCAACCAAAACAAAACCGAGAATCATAGATACAGAGAACAGATTGGCTTTTGTCAGAGGGGAGGGGGGTGGGGGGATTGGTGAGGGGGATTAAGAGCTACAAACTTCTAGTTATAAAATGAGACATGGGCGTCTAATGTATGGCTTGGGAAGATGGTCAGTGATACGGTATTAACGCTAAGGTGACAGACAGTAACTAGACTAGCTGGGGATCATTTCCTAATGTATGCAAATGTTGAGTTGCTGTGTTCTGCACCAGACACGAATATTGCCTATTAGTTATACCTCAGTAAATTAAAAAAAGAAAAGGAACTGCATCCTAATTATGACCAGGGTTACAACTTTTTTTTTTTTTTTTAGATTTTATTTATTTATTTGAGAAAGAAAGACAACAAGTGAGCATGAGCAGGGGGAGGGGCAGAAGCAGACTCCCTGCTGAGCAGGGAGCCCGACATGGGGCTCCATCCCAGGACCCTGAGATCATGACCTGAGCCAAAGGCAGATGCTTAACCAGCTGAGCCACTGAGGTGCCCCAGGGTAGAACTTCTGTAAAAAACGTTTTTAGGTAAAGTGGGTAAAATACAGACTCTGTGTCTGTATCTTCTCAAGCTCCTAAAGTTTCCTGGGCGTCCTCTATGGCAGTCATTGGAAGTTGCTTTCTTCTTGACCAAACCTGCCTTTCCTCCTGGAATCGCATTTGAGATGAGTCCCATTTCACTGTTTTTCTATTGTCCTTTGTCCGTTGGAAAATAGCATACTGGACCCGTTGTACATGGCGGGCACTGTGCTGAGTACTGGGAGCACCGGTTTTCCAAGATGCATTGTATGTTAGGCCTTGGAGAACCAGCCAACTCTCTGTCCTCCCCTTCCACGAAATACTTGGTCAGGGCTTGCTTCCCGCCAGGCACTGTTCTAAGCACTTTGAGTATGCTCACTCCCCTAACCCTCTCCAGGACCTCCCGAGAAACTGTTACTGCCTCCATTTCACAGATAAAGACACTGAGGCATAAAGAGGCTGTGTAGCGTGCTGAGGCTGCACAGCCAGCAAGGGGCAGAGCCCCGGCTGCTGGGAACCCAGCCACCATCTGGAATGAGCTCCAGGAGCAGAGACCAGTGGTAACCCCCTGCCGGCAGCTGCCTCCCTGCATTAGAAGGCAGGACACAGGTTCTCCTGACCGTTGGCCATGCTGAGGGTTCCCCCGGGGCAAGAGCCCACACGGTCAGATCAGGCTCCTCCGCTCAGTGCGGCATGTGGGTGGCCCAGCGCTGTGGTCGTTGGCTGGTGACCACACCAGAACCGGTTGGGTGACCATGACTCAGAGCATAGAAACATCCTTGCAGCAGACCAAGGAGCCTGCTTTAATCTGCGCAGCATAGACCCAGCCCCTGGCTGCCCCGCCAAGGGAGCCCTCCACCAGCTTGACACCCGCACGTCCCCAGATGAACACCTGCTGGGGTGACGTGAAGAAGACCGTGTCGCGTGGATGTGGTTCTCGCGTACAGAGCACAGGGTCGCGCTGCTCTGTGACTCCCCGCGAGCTCCCGGTCCGCTCACGCTTGCCCAGCCTGTACTCCCCGTCCTTACGGCTCTCCTGTCTCCCTGTCCCCTCCCACGCCCTTCCTCCCAGCGTCCCCCACCTGCTTTCCACCCGTCTCTTGGACTTTCCTTCCTTGGTGTCTCCCCACTTCCGCTCCTCTGTCCAGCCGTAGGAGCGGCACTTCCTCTCCCTTCCCCGGAACGATCTCCAATTGCGGTTTGGCAGATGTCAGGCACAGCGACAGAGGGGAGTGAAGAGCCTCAGCAGCAAGCAGAGCGAGCAGAGCGGCTGTTGGGAGCGGCCGTCTGCCGCAGGGCAAGGGGCCCTGGTTTCCGCGTCCTCAGAAGAGGGCGGGCCGGATCCCCAGTCTGCACAGGACCCAAGGGAGAGGCCTGCGTGCACTTGGCATCGGAGTGTCCCTGTCTGCATGACTTCTTCCACCAAGGTCTCTTCGAGGGGAGATAACAGCCTCGGAGAGAGAGGCTCAAAGACATACATAAACATGAGTCGGGGAGGCAGCGGACAGGTGCGGCCGGGGGCAGCTTGCGGATGGCGGGCCTTTGTCCTGCTTGCTTCGTCGCGCGGCACACAGTTGAGGCTGGAACAGGGCAGGTCTGGGGAACCGCCGGCCTGGCCCCTCCACCGCTGGTGCACGGCCGCTGAGCACACAGCGAACTTTCGCAGGCTTTCAGTGCCAAGTTCTGTAGTTTTGAAGTCAGAACGTGGGTCCCGATGAGCAAATGCATTTGTGCACGAAGAGGAGGTGTTTTGTACCCTGGCGGGAATGGTAACTAAAACAAGGGGTAAAGCTCAGGAGGCTTCTAGTGCTTTTCAAGCAGGAGGAGGCAGAGGCGGACCCTGAGGGAGTCCTCCGGTGTGACTCTACAGTTGTTACGGATACTATGTCACAAGTTGCAGACATACACGTTTTTTCACTGAAATACGTCTCAAATTGTATGACAGTGTGTTAGGTTCCTAGCACCACTGTCATAGTAAAGTACCCCAAACTGGCTTAAAACAAGACCAGTTTATTCTCTCATAGTTCTGGAAGCCAGAGGTCTGAAATCAAGGTGTCAGCAGGGCCAGGCTCCCACTGAAACCCTGGATGGGGCCTTCTTTGCCTCTTGCTAGTTTCCGGTGGCTCCTGGAGGCCCGCGGCAGGCCTCGGCTCACGGCTGCTCCTCACAGACCTCTGTCTCTGTTGCCGGATGGAATTCTCTGTGTGTCTGTATCTTTCCTCCTCTTCCTGTAAGGACATCAGTCATGCTGGATTAGGATTCACCTTAATGGCCTCATCTTACCTCAGTCACATCCGCAAAGACCCTGTTTCTAAAGGAGGACACATGTGCAGGCATCGGGAGTTAGGACTCCAGCATATCTTTTGAGGGGGCGCATGGTAATAGAGTTACATGGAGAAATGGAACTTACATACTTTCTTGGTGTAGAAGAGAATTGGCAGTGGCACAGTATTAGAATACCAAACGGAGAAGAGTAAAGTAGGTTTCCAGTGCTGATGTCTCAGCCTGCCAAGCAGTTCTGGAGGTGAACCCACGTAAGCTCAAAAAGACAAATCCATTGTGGGCTGGGCATGGAATGAGTAAGGGTTAAGTAAGTAAAACACTTGATTTTACTTTGCAACATGATACCAAACATTGAAGAATAACTTACTCTATTTTGCTTAAAAGAGTAAAAAGCCTTCCAGATTTTTGGTCTTGAATTAGACTTTATAAGACATTTCTGAAAGATCGAGAAGTTGATGGGATGCCTTGGTAACTCAGTTAAGCATCTGACTTCAGCTCAGGTCATGCTCTCAGGGTCCTGGGATCGAGCCCCACGTCATGCTCCACACTGAGGGGAGTCTGCTTGTCTCTCTCCCTCTCCGTCTACCCCTAACTCCTGTTCATGCTCTCTCTCCCTGTCTCTCTCTCAAATAAATCTTTAAAAAGGAAAAATTGAATGGGAGGCTCCCGTAGCGTTGCCAGACATATACCTAGCCTCCCCAGTACCTGCTCTAGCTCTGGCTGACTCGTTTCTGGAGGCGGTCAGTCGTGATTTTGGAACAGTAGTGAAGGGAGAGGGATGCCAGTGAGAGGGAGTGGCGGAAGGAGTCAGGGACAAGGCTTTTGCAAAGATCTGTGACACAAACACCTGCAAATTAATACTTTAGAACGTTCAAGAACAAAAGGAGTATCCTTGTAGATCTTTGAGAAGTGTGTATTTGAACAGCTTTCATCCGTGTTGAAACCAGAAGACTAGCTGATTGTGCTTGTATACTTTATGGATATTTACCCTTTTAATCCTACCAAGTTTGTTTAGAAGGGTTATTTTCTTGAGATCCTCAGTTGGAAGGAAAAATGCAAAGTTGAGAAATGTAACAGCCTCTACAGAGTCTGCACTGAAAGGACAGTGTGGGGCGCTTGGGTGGCTCACTCGGTTAAGCGTTCTATGCTTGATTTTGGCTCAGGTCATGACCTCCGGGCTGTGGGATAGAGCCCCATGTTGAGCTCTGCGCTCAGTGAGGAGCCTGCTTGTCCTTCTTCCTCTGCAAGCGCTCTCTCTGTCTCTCTCTCTCGCTCAAATAAATAAATAAAATCTATAAAGAAAAATTAAAAAAAAATAAAAGGACAGTATGGATTGCAGAAGAGAATTAGTGCATGTGAGACAAGACTGTCCCAAGGAGGAAGTGGAGAAGGAAACCTCCATCCCCTGCCCAGTGCACAGATGATTTCTCTTTTGAGCTTTCTCAGGTCCTACTTCAGAAATGTTTGACCCACCCAGAGTAAGCACTATTAACGCAGCTGGCTCTTGCCCACTTTGATGGTGTTAATGGGTCGCTGCCAATTCTCCTTTACACCGAAACTGACTACAGTTATTCCTCAATATACATTACAGGTACCTCCCTGTATGGCCTTTTCCAGAAGCACTGCAACTTACACTGAGGCAGAATTGAATTTAAAATAACCACTTGGCTTTTGCTTGTTTCCGTATGTAATGTTTGACTAATTGAAATGCCCTTGTAGGTCCTTTGAGGCAAAATATGGGGAAATCATGAAATGAAATGTCTTCTCTCCAAGGAGGGAAGAGCAAAGAGAGTTCTTTTGGAATATCCTGACTCTATATCCTGAGAAAATTATACTCTGGTAAAATGCTTTTGATTAACCCTCCCCTCCCCCTGCCCCAAATTTGCTTTATTCCTCACCCCCATTACTGCAGAATAGGACCTCATTTGGAGATAGAATCTTTACAGAGGTAATCAAGTTAGAATAAGGTTGTTGCAGTGCGTTCTAATCCAACATGATTGGTGTCCTTATAAAAAGGGGGAAATTTGGACACAGAGATTTGCATAGAGATCAGAAGGAGTGAAGACTCAAGGGAGAACACAGCTTCCTCCAGACCATGGAGAGCCTTGGAACAGATCCTGGGAACAAGTCCTCAGAAGCAACCAAACCTGCCAACACTTTGATCTTGACTTGCAGCCTTGATCTGGAATTTCTGTTGCTTAACCTACCCAGTCTGTGGTCCCATGTTCTAGCGGCCCTAGGAAACTAATACTCTTAGGTGTAGAAGTTTCGGTTTTTTAAAACAATTCAGAGTTAACGCAACTATAGTTTTTAAAAAGGAGTTTGTGAGTTACTTTGTTTTTCCTTTCATTGATGCCACCAGTTTCCTAGAGAAAGAAACTGAAAAGCACATGTGTCTTCCCTTCAATTGCACTACTAGATTATTTATCAGAACGATACAAAGATAGTGATTTGAAGGGGCATCTGTTTATTGAAGCAATTTCCACAATAACCAGACTATGGAAAGAGCCCAGATGTCCATCAACAAATGAATGGATGAAGAAAATGTGGTGTATACACGTATACATATATACAATGGAATATTGCTCAGCCATAAAAAGAATGAAATCTTGCCATCTTCAGTGATATGGGTGGAACTAGAGGTTATTGTGCTAAGCAAAATAAGTCGTCAGAGAAAGACAAGTAACAGGATTTCACTCATATGTGGAATTTAAGAAACAAAACAGATAAGCTTCAATGGGAAAGGGAAGATAAAATAAGATAAAAGCAGAGGGAAGCAAACCATAAGAAACTCTTAATTACGGTGAAGAAACTGAGGGTTGTTGGAGCGGAGGTGGCGGGGGGATGGGGTAACTGGGTGATGGGCATTAAGGAAGGCGTGTGATGTGATGAGCACTGGGTGTTCTATGCAACTGATGAAATCACTGAACTCTACTCTCTGAAACAAATGATCAGTATGTGTTAACTAAAATGAATTTAAATTAAAAAATTTTAAAAGCATGTATGCCTTATACTGGATTGGTGACTTTCAGATTGGCAGATTGGTAACACGACCTCGGTACAGTCCCTTTGTGGATCCCATGTACTTAACCACTGCAGTGAAAGGCTGGTTTATCCCCAGCGGTTTATGGCTTAGTTAAGGCAATGTGGCAGAGTCATGGAAAAGGTGAATCTGAGAGAGGCTCGCAGCTATTATAGGCGAGGTTAGCAACTTTTCAGAAAGAGAAGTCAGTCTGAACACGAGAGGAGCTGATTTCGACACATAATGAGCCAGTAGGTAGGTAGATTTTGAAAGTCCTGAAGAGAATCACATTTCTTGGAAAAGCCAGGAGATAACATGGTACATTTGGTTCTCTTCCCAGGAGAGCACCCCTTCTTTCTCTTCCTCTTGACCCTGTGGAAAAAAAGGTCTGTTGGCTTATTTCTGGCCAGGTCCAATAGCTCTTTCTCTGTTTTCATTCTCCGGGATCAATCCCTTAATTGTGTTTATCATCATTTTATCCTGGACTTTTCCCTGTGACTCAGACTTTCCTCCTCATGCTATTTGACCACGTCTGTGCCCCCAAGGATTTCTTTATTTGCCATCTGCTCTTCTTTCCACACCATTTCTCCTGGGAAAGAGCTTTACCCACATGGCTTCGTTTTCCATCTAGGTGTTGTTGATGACAGTCCTTAGGTCAACTTCTTTAGCCACGACCTCTTGTCCATTCTCCTGTCCTGGGCTTTTTGTGTGTGTTGTTTTGTTTTGTTTTTCGGTACATAGAGAACATTTCCTCCATGTTCTTATAAATGCCTACAATGAAATCTATCCAAAATAGAGCTCTTCCAGCTGGACTCTCCTCTCAAAATTGGCAGCACCGTTCCTTTCTTAGTCTCTTTGGGATGTGAACTTTTGATTTCAGTCTTTTCCCCTTTTGGTATATTTGTCACCTCATCCTGCTGATCTTTGTTTAGCAATATTTTTGGCGATGTCCCTTTGTCTTTGGCGTATGCACGAGCTGATTCAGGATCACTCTTCCCTCTTCCCCCTCTGATGAATCCTGTGCTAGGTTAACGCATCCTATTGAAACCCATTCTCTTCTCAAAATGGTTTGTCCTCAGTCAAGATTCATCTCAGCAAATGGGAACTAGATGCTGATTATCCATGACCAGGGGCCCCTGACATCTTAACTTTTCGCAAATGAAGCAATCCCTTGCCTCAGAGTTTCAGGATGAATAGTCCAACACTGAGTATTTCAGCTTGGATACCTTGTCAGGGCTCGTACTTCAACTTGTGGACAGCCAGCTCTGTTATCCCTGCCCCCCCCCCCCCCCCCGCCCAAGATAGGCAGCTTTGGCTCCACGTTCCATCTTTCCTGTCACCATCATGGAACCCCACTCCTCTGAGTCTCCCAGACATGTTTGATTCTTCTCTCCTTTGCTCTTACAGCTCACCTGTTAGTGCTGTCTTCCCTTTTCTTCTCCACAAAGTCGTATGTTTCTGCTCCTTCCTTCCTATTTTCTTAGGATCTTAGGATCTTTCTGAGGATCTTAGTCCAGACCCTCACTGCATACCCACCCCCCACCCCACACTGCTGTGCAAGCCCAGATCATCTGTCCACGGTGCCTCTATGCATCAGATAAGTGAAGTTTATCTCTTTACTGAGGCAAATTTAGTTTATTTGAACAATTTCAAATGGTCGTATTTCTCAGACATCCTCAGAAGCAGATGATACAGAAACAGTAGATGACCCAGGATCACCGTCGCAAGCGCCCATCGTCTTAGCAGGTGGGGTGCCGTTGGCTGTGTTTCTGTCCTTTACATCTGTCGCCTCTCATGTGTCAGCTTCTGTTTCTCCTTGCCCGTTGTACATGTCTCCTGGTTTGGTGCTTCTAGTCCGAGAACCGACAATGTGAAGCAGAGTGCTTAGTAGCATAGACCTGAGAGTCAGTCAGACCTCAGTTCAAGTCCCAGCCCTGCTCCTAGTAGCAAAGTGACCTTGGACCAACAAGGTCATCTCCCAAAACTCCATTTACTCAGCTGTAAAACAAGGAGAATGCACTTCACCCTGCAGTTGCGGGGTATAAGCCCTTAGAGTCTGACCCAGAGAACAGAGTCAATGACAGTCTCTCTACAGTGTACTTGGTGTTAGAGGACAATCAGTTAAGACCGGGTGAAGGCAGAAGGTTTAAAGTGAGTGGCAGTAGTGGTAGGGCCTCATGCGGGCTTTATTGAGTATTCCCAACTTAACTTCTCTAGAAGATTGAAGTTATCAGAAGATGACAATTCTGGGTAAGTAGGCTGTTGGTGCACATAGTTGTTTCTTGGCTTTGCATTTGTTTTTGTGTTGCTAGCATGTAAGTGCTCCTATATTGTCTCTAAGCAAAGCCTAAACTTCCTGAGGGCATAGTCCATAGGGCTAGCTGCTCCCCACAATTTGCTCACATCTGTTCACAGGATCCGGAACAGTATCCTTCTGCCTTTCAAAAGATAACACCATTTTTCTAACCTCAGCTCAAGTCTTAACTCCTCTAAGCTCCTGTCATACTTACTTTGGCAAGTTGCTTAGAATTGACAGTTGTTCTTTTTAATTTGCAATGAACTTGACATCGCCAATGGGGTTTTAATCTCCTTTAGGGTGGTGCCGATCTGTTAGACGTCTTTGTGTTCCCTTTTGTGCCCAACCCCAGTCTTTTTTATAGAGAGGACCCTTGGTGGAATCAGTAGTATTGTTATTGTTGTTATTGATGGAGGAATTCTGTTGAGCTTTGGCTGATCCTAAACTGTGCTCTGATGGAATACACTATATATTTAACATTATATAACTAGTGGATAAACAGACTTTGATTGAAAACAATATAAAAGCCCCAGAGACATTTAGTATACACTATTTTGGAAATGTATCATTTAAAATTGGCTAATTTGAAATTATCTTTGCACTACTTGTAAAATATGAACTTGATAAGCAGGATGACTGTCATTAAAATTTTATGAATATAGTTTTGCATGTCCATGAAGACAATTTTTTTCTAGTACTTTTCAACTCCTGAGGCATCAAATTACCATGTTATACAGGGTAATCAAGAGCTTTTCAAGTTAACTCTTTTCTGGTTGCCTAAAAATGTCCATTCAGGTGCATATTTCTAACATTCACATATTTTTCACATTCCTTTTGATGTATTCTACACCTTTATAATATCATATTAGGTAATGTGATCTCTAAGACAAATATGGCATCCCGTTGGATATGGGACTTAATCCTTCAAGTTCCTGATTGTTTCTATCAAATACTCATTATTCAGCAAAAGCATGTGTCAGAGGATTTGGGGAAGTGGGGGAAATTTGTACCTCTTACACTAAGGTCCTCACAATTGTGTTCTTTTTCATAATGTAACTGGATTCTGCATGGTAACCTGTTTCACATCTGCCAAACCACAATGAAACTTTAATCCACTGCTGGAAATGGTGCCATTATTTTACTTATAATTCCTTCTCTCAAGCTTTGGAAGAATTCAGTGAAGTTGAGTTCAGTGTAATTTCTTTTTAAATCATAGTTGAACCCTCACTCATCTCCGTGGTTTCACCAGAGTATGATCTTCCAGTAGATAATTTTGGGGTGGTGAAATGGAAAGGAAATGTACTCAGATGTGAAGCAACTTTTCAGTTCATCTAGTTGTGAAATACAAAATTATGAAGAAACTAAGCAAATAAGTCGGGAGAAGAAAGGACTAAATGGGCCAGTCCTTTAATAAATGACATAAAAAAAAAAAAGAAATCTTATGAGTTAAGACTTCAGGAAAATCATGAAGATTTTTGGCTATTTTTATTTTTAGGTGGAAAAAATTACTCTTAACCTTAGAAAACTGTATTTCTCATTAAATCATTAAAACAGAGACAACGAGGCACATAGAATTACCTTGATTTGAACTTCTAGAATCAGGGTCTGATTTTTCCACTTATCCTAGGAGCCTAAACCCATCACTTGACTTCCTAGCTTTCAAAGTGGGACCCTTGTGAAAATGAATTGGAAGGACTGGACTGTGCCAGACAGAGTCTCGTGTGTGCTCCTCCTGTCCATAAAACATCCAGCTTGTATCCTAGTATGTGCTAGGTGCTCAAGATTTTAAGATCTGGAGAATTGTGATAACCCCGAAGAACAGTGTTTGAGTCTGAGGCAGCCGGCATGGTGAGGGGCATTTCTAGCCATGCACATCTCCTCTCTGATCCCGGGCATCCATCACCAGAGGTAGCCAGTGATGATTTCCACAATTTTATGACCCTTGGCTGTCATCCCAATAACAAATAAGTCACAAGCCACCCTCTTTCCATCTGTAAAATTCCACTTTTGCACCCTGGCCTTTCTACCAAAATGTTTTTGAAACAGGAAAAAAGTAGAAAAAAGAGCCACTTCTCCTTAATGTAACATCAGTGTATTTCCTCTACTGCCCCCAGCCCTTCCCTCCCCAAGTACTTGAGGGTTGAGGAATGAGGGGCAAACCAGGTAGCAAAGAACAGTGGAAGTGCTTGTTTTGTCTCCAGTGGCTAATTTACTAAAAATCAAGGGATTGGTTATTTCTATATTGCACACAACATCTAAAACAGTATGAATATTTAATACTGATAACTATAGGAAAAAACATTTTCAGTGTTATTGCAGAATTAGGGGGAGGTTGACTCGAACAAAAAGAGCAATAGGAAAAAACAGGTAGAGTAGGTTCTGAATGAGCACTCCAGAATGGTCTCGTTGGGCAGAAGGATGTCTACGGAGGTATCATTTTGCATTGGTAGATACTAGAATTCAGGATCCAAACAAGAAGGGAAGCCTCTCTCAGATCTGTGGGATGAAGGTGGGGTTCAGAGCACGTGTCGGGTGTCAGGCTGAGGCTGCTTGTGGGAAGTCAGAGCATGTCCAGGCTGAAGTATAGACAAAGTGGGCACTGACACCAGGACAGGAGCTGCCTAGCCCCTGCCTTGTTTTTATTTTTAAAACGTCTTGGTTTGGGTGGGAAAATAATGGCAGGTTTTTCTTTACTCTCCAGAGGGAGGCCTGATTCCATAGGTGCCTGTGATTGGTCATTGCTCGAAAGCCAGAAAACTAAGCTCTCTGGGATGCCGGGCCAGTTCAGAGTGCTTTGTTTCATCAACTGAGTGTCTACCATGGGTAACAAACTTGGTTTAATACTGGGGAAAACATGAGGATGAGGTATAAACTGGAGTTCTTAGACCCGGAGTATAGCCTGGTTATGGAAACCATGACCTAAATGTGTAAAAAGTGAAATAGCACAAAAGATAAGTAATTCAGTTCAACAAGACAAAAGAGATTTTGCAAGTCACAAGTGCAATTTGTGGCCAAATGGATAGTACATATGGTAAGTGCCGTAGGGAAAGAGATATGATCACTGTGGGTTGGAGAGGTCTGGGAAGAGGAGGGATCTGAATTGTCTTTTCTTTGAATAAATTGAGAGAAATGGTGAAAGCCTGCCAGAGGAGGGAATGGTGTAAGAGCGTAGAGGTAGGGCGTATAAGAGACATTCTAGAAACAGTGAGTAGAGCAGCTTAATTCAAGTTGGAGGTTGAGGACAGTTACTTAGTTACTAGTTGGAGATGAAGCCAGCAAGGTAACTGAAGTCAAATTTGATGGTGTTAAATGAAAGAGTCCTCCACTTTATCCTGTAGACACCAAGGAGTCATTGAAAGTTTTTGGACAGGGCGCCTGGATGGCACAGTTCATTGAGCGTTCAGCTCTTGTTTTGGCTCAGGTTGTGATCTCAGGGTTGTGAGATTGAGCCCCAGGTCTGGCTCCACACTCTGGAGTCTGCTTAAGGCTCTCTCTACTCCTTACCACATGCACGCACTCTATCTCTCTGTCTCTGTCTCTCTCTTTAAAATAAATAAATCTTAAAAAAAGAAAGAAAGAAAATGGTTTTGGTTTTGGACAGAGGAGTAACATGCTTAGAAATATTCTAGGAAGATTAATCTGGCGGCTCAATATGGAGAAATTAGAGGAAAAGAGACTGCTCAGGTAGACCAGATGTCTGTTTGGTCTAGTCCTACTAGAAAGCAATAAATGTTTTAATTTTGGAAGTGGCAGCAGGAACAGAAATAAAGAGATGGATACAAAAGACATTTTGAAAGAAGGAAAAATTACTAAGACTCAGCACCTTCTTGTCCGTGGATAAAAGAAGACTCATCAAAGGTAAATCCACATTTTTGGAACCAAGTGACTAGAAGAATATTCTATGAACAGAAAGGGGGATGTTAGAAAGGGGTGTGAGGTGGTTAAATTTTTAGGAGAAGATAAGGGAGTTCAGCTTTGGAAGATAGTCTTTCATGTAGCAGGGGGCAGAAATATATTCATGGAAGGTAAGAGGGAGAGTCTGGCCTGTGGTGAAGGCAGGAGTCACCTTCATAGACAGGACAGGTCAGACTGAATGAATGTCTTCCAGAGAGAACAGAGTCAAAGGGTTGGAAATGCCAACATTTTAAAGGAGAAAGAGGTAAAGGAACCACCAAGGCACACAGTATGCAATCAGACACTGGAGGAGGAGATTACAGATTCTCCTAAGCACAGATAAGAGCATCAAGAAGGAAGTTGTGGTCAGTGCATCAGCTGTTGCAGGGAGGTCAAGGGGGAACAGGGGCTGAAAAAAGCCCTTGGGTTAGGCAATTAGGAAGTCGTTTACCTTTAAGAACACAGAACTAGAGTGTAAGGATGTGGGGGTTGGGGGAGCGTGGCTTAAGGAATGAGCCTTGAAGAAAAGGGAGCATGAACCACTGATTACAGGTGAGAAGAAGGAAAAACCAAACGGGGAAGAGTATGGCCCTTACTCCTCTTGGCTTTTAAGTTGGGAGTATGTTCACACACACACGAAGGCAGAAGGAAAAGATTAAGTCATTGATTTGCTGGGCAAAACTTCATTAAGTGCCTACTGAGGACTTGGAACTAATTAACAGGCAGGAACTGAAAGCTGTAAGAGAAGAAAAGGACCGGGGAGGGAACCAGAGAGGAGCAATCATGAGAATTAGACAAAATTTTTGTGTTGGAAAGGAGAGATTCCGCTTCCTCTGAGACCAGAGAGAAGGAAGAAAGGATGGCAGGGGTGTGTGTGTGTGTGTGTGTGTGTGCGCGCGCATGTAGATTCTGGAATGTTCTGAAATGAAGAGAATAAAGGTGGAAAGCAAGGCTGCTGACAGTGGGCTCCTGGACAAAGGGGCAGGTGTCTGCTGGGAGAGAAAGGGTGGCCAGGGTGACAGGGGACCAGGGGGGGAGGAAAATATTTGTTAAATGACCACTCTGGCTAACGAGAAGGGATCAGAGACACAAACACGAGGATGGCTAAACAGCAGTGGTGCTTGAGGAAGCCCCTCTGTCCTTGTGCTTCCAGGAGAAACGTTTGTCAGCTGCAGTTAGCTGGTGAGCAGTGTCTGTTTCCACTTTAACCTCTAAGAACTTGCCTTTCTCGTTCTCTTATTTTTTCTTGATAGTTTTTTTATAAATTTTTGTTTGTGTCTAGAATCACCATAATTGTAAATCGTACTATTCCAGAGTTAATGCTCTTACAGATTTCTGCGGTTATCTCAACTGTGGCTGAGATGTTGGAATGAAATAATAGTGTTTTCTAGATAAACACATTGGTAGATGAACTGAGCAGGAAAGTTAGTGAGTGGAGCCCATGAATGGTGCTACCTCCTCCTCCCCCCAAATACATAAATGCTTTAATGATATAAAACATATAAAATAGATGATAAAATGTTTTATTGAGGCCATCTAAATGAAGATATCAGACTGACTGCTCTTCTACTCAGCCTTACAGAATTCATTTAAGATGACTAAGATCCCAGAGGATAATTACAGTTCATCCAGAAGCCAGTGGTTCATGAGTGACTCCACGATTGGACCGGTGTGGGAAGACATCTTAGCTAACCTGGGGTCTGTGACAGGGAGCAGTAGACCATGTGGGACAACTTAGTCTGTAACAGTTAACTGGGCCACCTGATAAGGTCCTCAGTTTTAGTAGGATTGTAGCCCAGTGAGAATTGAGGAAGAATCTGTTTCTATCACAGACAATATTTATTTATTTTTATTTTTATTTTCAAAAGATTTTATTTATTTATTTGACAGAGATTACAAGTAGGCAGAGCGGCAGGCAGAAGGAGAGGGAGAAGTAGGCTCCCTGCTCAGGCTCCCTGATGCAGGGCTCGATCCCAGGACCCTGGGATCATGACCTGAGTGGAAGGCAGTGGCTTATCTGACTAAGCCACCCAGGCACTCCTGTCACAGTATTTATTTAAAAAGAAGTAATGAACAGACTTCTGATACTCTTCTTTCTGTATCTGAATCTTGGTTGTGTTCCTGACTGACTCTACGGCTCTTCCATTCTCCTAATGATGGCCGTTAGAACACTCAGACTCCTTGGCCTCACAGACAGAGTGGCCACAATGTGCTTCCGGGGGGAGTAGGTTGGCTTTTCCCCGCCTTGCTTTGAGGTTGGAGGAAAATATTCTCTAGGACCCAAGCCACTGGGCGGATGTGTTGGATCTGTTGGATTCACTCATTTAAGGGTGACTAAAATCCTTCTCTTCCCCTTCCTTTTTCTTGTAGGTATGGCCTCACATGTGCAAGTCTTCTCCCCTCACACCCTTCAATCAAGTGCCTTCTGTAGTGTGAAGAAACTGAAAGTAGAGCCGAGTTCCACCTGGGACATGACTGGGTACGGCTCCCACAGCAAAGTGTATAGCCAGAGCAAGAACATACCACCTTCTCAGCCAGCCACCACAACCGTCAGCACCTCCTTGCCGATCCCAAACCCAAGCCTACCTTACGAGCAGACCATCATCTTCCCAGGAAGCACCGGCCACATAGTTGTAACATCAGCAAGTAGCACTTCTGTCACTGGGCAAGTCCTTGGCGGACCACATAACCTAATGCGTCGAAGCACTGTGAGCCTCCTTGATACCTACCAAAAATGTGGACTCAAGCGTAAGAGCGAGGAGATTGAGAACACAAGCAGCGTGCAGATCATTGAAGAACATCCACCCATGATTCAGAACAATGCGAGTGGGGCCACTGTAGCCACTGCCACCACATCGACTGCCACGTCCAAAAACAGTGGCTCCAACAGCGAAGGGGACTACCAGCTGGTCCAGCATGAGGTGCTGTGCTCCATGACCAACACTTACGAAGTTCTGGAATTCCTGGGCCGAGGGACATTCGGGCAGGTGGTCAAGTGCTGGAAGCGGGGCACCAATGAGATCGTGGCCATCAAAATCCTGAAGAACCACCCATCGTATGCGCGGCAGGGTCAGATCGAGGTGAGCATCCTGGCCCGCTTGAGCACGGAGAGCGCCGACGACTACAACTTTGTTCGCGCCTACGAGTGCTTCCAGCACAAGAACCACACGTGCTTGGTGTTTGAGATGTTGGAGCAGAACCTCTATGACTTTCTGAAGCAGAACAAGTTTAGCCCCTTGCCCCTCAAATACATTCGCCCCGTCCTCCAGCAGGTAGCCACAGCCCTGATGAAACTGAAGAGCCTTGGTCTCATCCATGCCGACCTCAAACCGGAGAACATCATGCTGGTAGATCCTTCTAGACAACCGTACAGAGTAAAGGTCATCGACTTTGGGTCAGCTAGTCATGTGTCCAAGGCTGTGTGTTCCACCTACTTGCAGTCCAGATACTACAGGTAAGACCGCTGGTCCAGACACAGGAGATGCCGAGTGCCCTTGGCGTGCACAGAGTGTGCTGCGGGGGTCTCCGGGGCGGGCTTGGGGGTAAAATTACACGCCTCCAGCTGTTGCCCTCAACGTGACCATCGTTTGGTCGGAAAATGAGGACATGCACGTGAAAATGATGGTTAGAAGCCACAGGGGAGTGGAGCCAAGTAAGCAGCTTGGCGTACGTGTTCAGGCTCCGAAGGGACTCCTGGAGGCTGGGGTGAAGGGCATGGCAGGGCCGTCAGTTCCTGGCGGGTGTGGGGAGCCGGACGTGGGCCGGGGGGGCAGGAGGGGTGTGCGTCATTGAAGTCCCTGCCACGGGAACACACAACACTTGCGCCGGAGACCAGGAGGACAGCCGCGCGCAACCACAGCGGGGGTCCCGTAGGTGACAGCGGATATGAGAGAAAGGATGGGTTGGGGGTTGGGGTCTTAAATCCTCGACTAGGGGGTTGCGGCTGTATCCTTAAACACGGAGCAAGCACTGAGGCGTCGGGACAGGTAGCAGGGTGGTGAATGGAGGGTAGCAGGACCTGAGCACTGCTGAGAAGATGACTTCTGTGTCCCCAGGGAGGAAGGAGGGGGAGGGAGCAGTGTGGTCCCAGGACTGAGGGGGCCAGTCGGCACACGCCTGTGGTGGAGAGCTCCGGGTCTGTGGCAGCCTGGGTAGGGAGTGCAAAGCTTGTATTCCTTCCCTCGCTCAACAAGGATTGACCGCACTCCTGGCACGTGCCGGGTACAGTGCTAGCTGCCAGGATACGGCACTGGCTTTGAGAGACCCCGGGTTGACCCGGACACCTCCACTCGCTAAGCTGTGTGGCATGGGCTTGTCGCCTTGTACCTCTGTGCCTTCTCTTCCTCACCCATGAGCTGGGGAAGTCTGGTCTCCAGCCTGGGGGTTGCTGGGACAGGGGACTGCGTTACTCAGCCCAAGAGTTTCCCTCGCTGTCCAGCTCAGGGTCGGTGCGTGAGGAGTGGGGAGAAGTGGGAAGCAGGAGAGGTTGGGGGACACAGCAGGTGGGCTCATTTACAAGGCTGTCATGCAGGCCATGAATACAGGGCCCCAGGACTCCTGTGCCTGAGCCCTTGTGCCCTGACCTTCCGATCGGGCTGTGCTTTCTCCATACTTCCTTCCAGGCCACAGAGAAAGGCTGCAGAAGGTGCTAGAGCTGTGTGAGCACAACTGACCGCTCACATCCCTGAGGCTGACCGGCCCCGTCTACCCCCCCCCCCCCCCCCCGCCACCCTGCAGGTCTCAGTAGATAACCTCCCACCCAGGCCCTGAGCGCTCTGGGCCCCAGGCCATGCCCCTTCCTGTTCCTCACAGGGGAACAGGCCCTGCTGTGTCCCTGCCGCTGCCCCAGCCCCCAACTCCTGAACCACAGTAGCTCTTCCAGACTCCACTCCTGCCCCAGCCCCTCCCTAGCCATGTCCTTCCCCAGCATTCCACCTCGTCCACCCGCTGCTGAGGATCAGCCTCCGCTGGCTTCTGCCCCGCCCCCCGCCTCCCCTACCCCCTGCCTCCGTTGCCCCCCTGCTCCCCGCCCCCCTCCCTCTCTGCCAGCCCTAGGAGGGAAGGCTCTGCTGCTCACTCACTTGCAGTCTGCTGGGGGCCCCTCTGCTCTGGAGCCACACGGAGAGGGAAGCCCGGTGCCCGGTGCTGTGGCCACAGAGGAAGGGGACCTGGGCCTGGAGCCTGCAGGAGAAGGCCCTGCGGGAGCCCTGAGGGCAGGCTTGAAGGAGGAGGATGTGTGAGGAGGACTGCAAGCCCAGGTTCTCTTCAGGAGGTACCCTTCTTTGAAAGGTGGCTCTGGGTGGCGTCTTAACGGGTCACCTTCACAGGTCACGGAAGGACCTGCTGGTGCTCAGGCTTCTAATACTCGGTTACCCTAAATTGCTGTTTAACGAACAGATACCGGTTTTATTCACCTTCACTAGAAATTGAGCATGGCGACTTGTCAAGAGACTTTTTAAAAACTTCCAGAAAGGCATGGCATATCGAGAGTAAGACTTGATGGGTGAACGAAGTTGATTTTAGGGATTCTTTATGTACTCGTGGCTTCTCGCCGCCTTGTGTCCCTTGCACGCGCCCGACATTCCCACCGCCTCCACCCAGTGGTCTCTGCCCCTGATGCCTGGGACCAGGGAGTCTGTGGGTGTGGAAGGCTTGTTTGCACATAGTGTCAGGGCTCTCCGAAGCTCCCCTCCCCCATCTCGTACCTCTGGCCCCTGCACCCCTTTCTTTAACCCTTAGATGACTGTTGCCTAACATTCTGGGCAGGCAAACCTCTTCCTCCTCACAGTCCCTTTGGCCAAAAAGATGCATATCCTTGGTTCTCTATGGTGGGCCTCTGTGCCTGGCTCTGGTTTCGTGGGCACAGCCCCCACGAGAGCCAGCCCAGCTGTTCTACCTCAGGTGCTGCATCCTCTTGACGTTGGTCACCTCGTTCCGTGCCCTCCCCAGGCCTCTTCTGAACCTCGGAGTGGTTTGCTGCCACAGAGAGCAATGCAGGTGCTTCCGGACGGTCTTAGGCTCCATCTGTGTTAGTCCCAGCTCTCTGTGAGGGACAGCCAACTCTGGGCCACGATTACCAAGTTGATTTTTCCAATTGCTTTGCCTCTCATAGGGGCTGGGAGCGGGAACAATCTCTACAGTTGTCCACTGTTGATCTGAGAAGGAAGACATTTTCAGCCACCTCTTGAGAGAGCATGTCTGTGTTTGGGGTGGGGAAGTCAGCACACGGTGGATCTGTCCTTCCATAGGGCCTGGTTCCCCTGGGGTTCCCCCTGTGTCTGTGCTGGCTGCATTATCCCCTGGGACCTCTCACTTTCAAAGGGGAGGACACTCCCATGTCCCTCCTTATTTTAAATGGGACAGTATTAAATATCTTCCCTTACTCTCTTCCCTGAGAGTGACATGGAAACGGTATGACATAGAGAGACGTTCCTGTCCTCAGCCTGAGGTACATGGAAAAATCGGTGGTGTCACAGAGAGGAACTCCAGGATTTGCTTGGCCGAGGCTGGGGGCATATTACTGTAGAGGCAAGCCTGACGGGGTGTTTTTCAGGAAACAAAGGCTCCATTCTTGAGTTTTTACCTCGGATGCATGAGTATCCCCTTCCTGCTTGACCTTCCAACTTGAAGGTCTGTTACGTAGGCAACTGCCACATTGTACTGTTTCTCCAACTGGATTCTGCATGAGAACCACCAGGAGAGCTTGTTAAGAACACGTTTCCACCAAGGTCCTGCTCCAGACCCACCAAATCAGAAGTTTCCAGAGGAGTGCTCCCAAGAAGGTCTCCACCCTGTGCATGTACACACACACACACACACACACACACACACACACAGAGTTTACTGCAGGGAATTGTATACAAGCTTGTGTAGGTGGTTTTCAGCCCACTCTGAGAAACACTGCTGGGGAGAAAGAGATTCCCTTAATGGTGTCCCTTTCCCATGCTCACACCCCGAGAAACGGAGTCGGAGGGAATTCTCTTTCTCCTTGTTACCTCACCTTGGAAGTCCCTGCCATTTCCCTATGTGAGTCTACACTGATGACAGTTTTTAATGGGGTTTTTTGGGGGGAGTTTTTGTTTTTGTTTTTTGTTGTTGTTGTTTGTTTCAGTGGAGAGCGAGCAAGTAATAAATTGATGTGGGGGTATTTCCACCATTGGTGAGGCCAGGAAACTAAGAACAAGACCAAATATTAAGCTCTACTTTCCGGAAAAACCAACAAAAGACCTGCCATTCAGACAGAAGATAGTGATTAAAATGTGTAGATTTGTTTGTTTGTTTGTTTGTTTGTGTCTGCTCTGGGCTATTCAAAATACTCTGGACTTAATTTGGAACAAAGACCTTGACTAAGACCTCAAAAAAATGGGCATAAAAATTTAGGACATAAAAATGTCCAGTAATCTCCTTGTTCAGAATAATCTAACCCTTTTTTTGGCTGATTGTTTGGGTTGCAGGGATTATCTTCCGGTTGGTTACATGGTCGTTTGAGGTCGGGCGGAGATCTGTTTTAACTCAGTTCAGTTCATCAGGTGTTTGCCGGGTCTTGCTGGGGGTCCTGCGGTGGATCTCTTAAAGGAAAGGAGGTAAAGGAAAAGGTCTAATCCTGAGTTTATGGCCTCTCTGAAGTGACCAAGAGCCGAAACAAATCGCCTAGAGTGGAATTCTGGTGTTTAGCGCAAATGTTTGACAACTCTGTAGGTGTTCATTGAGCCTGGAGGGGAACGAATCATGAGAAAAACTAGGGAAAGAACTTCAGAGTTAGCCAAAGATTGGCCAGACCGGTTAATAGGGAGGATTTCTAGAGCAGGAGCTGTATCGTACGAATCTTGACGTGGGTCGTACAGGAAATGAGAGCTGGGGGTGAGGGAGCCTGGGAGCCACTGGGATGGGCACAAATCGGGCAAGATGGTGACGACTGGAAGGACTTGAATGAAGACTTGGGTTGGAGTAGGGGTTAGGGGAGTGAGGTCTCATGGGGGATACTATTAAGGTAGGAGTTGGGGCTTGGATTTAATAACAGTAATTTAATGAAGTTAATCAATTAGAATAGAAAAAAAAAGTTGGGGGGAAGCTAGAGGCTAGGAGGCCATAGTCATTGTTCAGGAATAAAGGGAGGAGGCCCTGGATTACAATGTCCGCCCCAGCAGCAGGAACGTGAACGCTTGTAGTGCTTTTAACCTTCCAGGTACCGTGGCTGTGTCGTTGGCCTAGAGGCGACAGTTTTCTGTTAATTGAGCTTTCTCTAAGGCACAGTTCTGAAGCTCTGGCCTCTTTGGAACCTGATGTCCGATCCCAGCACGGTGTGTCTCCAGCTAACCGTGTTCCACTGAGTCATGGGGAGAACGTCAGTGTGAGCTCTCCACTCTCCTGCGTCTGATCCCATTATGACCAGGACCTGCGTTTGGTCATACGGTTCCTCAGAGTTGAGGGGTAGCCTGTGGTTTTTTTCTTCTGTGAGTTGAGCTTGGCCTCCTTACCCACACCAGAAGCCCCCTCTTATCTCCTCCCCACCAGTAACGGACACGGGGGGTCTAGCATATTCCAAAATGCCGTACAATGCGTCACTTCAGAAAAGGGGCACTGCTTCCTAAAGCCATAAGCATAAGTAGTTTTAAAAATGGCATAACTTGTGCAGATAATCAAGTACAAAGCGTACCTGACTAGAAGTACGGTTTGACTGAGAAGAGCCCTGAAAGGAGTCGCATTGCAGGCGTTAGCTTTTTAAATTAATTTACATTTATTACCAGCAGACAGATACAACAGGAAAAGGCTCTAGCTTGCCCCTTGAGGGTATTAAGTGAAACAGTCGTGCCACTGGCAAGCTCATCCACCAAGGGCGACGGTTATGAATATGTGAAAGCTTTCAGGGCTGTGGCTTTTCCGAGGAGAATAACCACTAGGCTACCTACCTGCCTGTTAGCTTATCTCCAGTTTCCCTTTACTTGGCTCTAGGACCTTGAACCGTGCAGAGAAAAATTTGAAATTAAAGCTTTCTTTAGTGGGAAGCTGGAGTGGGAAGCCTTGTGTGTTACTTGGTCTGTCAACCTGAGGGCCCCTCCTGCATGCACACGCACCCCCCTCACCCACACACACGCAGGTGGGATTGAGGACCCAGTGCAGAAGCTGCCCTAATGCCCCAGAAATGGCCCCATTTTCTGCCTTGCAGCAGGGATACCAACCACATGTCCCCAAAGCTGAGGACAGTGGGACTGGAACCATGTTGGCGTTCAAGGGGTAAACCAGGTGTTTCCAAAGCGTAATCTAGGGAGCCTCCTGCTGCAGAACCACGCGGGTCCCTCTCAAAAGCGGAGATCCCTGGGTTGTAGAACAAATCTAATGAGTGAGCAGGCCCTCTGGCTGCGGGGCAAGGCGACATACATTCAGACAAGCCCGACAGCTAATTGTGCTGTTGAAACTACTTCCGAGGTATGGCATCCAGAAGCAGTCCGAATGTAACGTGTACAACCTGATGGGTTTGAGCACAATATACACCATGAGGCTGTCCCCCAGTCTATGCCATGTACACGCCATCACCTCCAGAAGTTCCCTCCCGTCCTCTTCGTTCATCATCATCATGATTTTATCCTTTGAGAGCTGTGGTTGCTCTAAATGGCAGGGCTTCCAGAATAGGTCACCTGCACCCGCGCCACCGCGGGTGGACCACACGCCCCGTTGAGATGGGAGAAGCGGGACTGCCAGTGACAGCCTGGCTTTGAGCTGTGGCTCGGTCACCTGAGCGGCTCACAGCCCCTCTGTGGGGCCCAGTCACTGCCTGCCTTGTGGTCAGACCCCTTTTGCCCCAGTGGTGGTGACAGAGAAGATCCAAAAATAGCTGGTGAGCTAGGAGAGGGCGAGTATGACGTGACCCGGGAAGCGGGGGGTTGGAGGAGGTGGGCCGGTTGGGGGGCAGGGGGGACAGCAGACGAGCAGCAGAGACGACCGTACGTGTCATTCTCTGCGTGATTTCCAGTAGACGTAGCACTGACTGCCGGGTGGTGACCGGGCCCTCCCTGCAGCCACAGCTGGGTTTGGAACTATCATCCCGATTTATGCATTGAGCAAATAATTGTTTGAATTCCGAAGATGTGCCAGACACTGTGCTTTGTGCTGAGGTTTCAAGCAATGAGTGGGAGGAGTGCCTTCAGCTATGCGGGTCTGCCCCTATGTCTGTAATGGAATGAGCTGTCCTTGGGGAGCCGTTCGTTGGGTGTGCCAGGCTCCCCTGTCCTTGTCCGCCCAGTGTAGACATCTCTCGTTAAACTGACAAGAGAGCGTGTGCAAGACAAACCCAGAGTCTCCTTTCTCCCTCAGCCCCATTGGCTTAAACCCCCGTGGAGAGTCAGGGCTCTTGGTCTTGTGTATTGGGCTGTGGCCCTCTTTCCCAGACAGAGGTGGAGAGGGTGGCATTGTGGAAATGAAGGTGTTAAGTTGGGTGTCCCGCAGGCCGAGCCAGAGACAGGGCTTGGGTGCCAAGAGTCCTTTTGGGAGATCTCAGGGGACAGGAGCAAGGGAATGGGGGAGTGATACCAAAATTAGGGGCTGCCCCATTCTGCTTCCAGGGAGCCAATGAAGGTCTTTGGGATTGGGCCCCAGAAGGGTAGAAGGCTGGGGCTGGGTGGGCTGGGGCAGGCCGAGAGGAAGCTGAAGCAGAAAAGCAAGGTGACATGAGGCACAGAGAGGTTCTCGGTGACGGTGGCTGAAATCAGAGGGCACAGCTTCAGGTGTCTTCTGTGACGCTCTGCCCAGAGACACCCAGGGCCTCCCCGCCACTTACATGTGCCATGGTTTTAAATGGAAAGAGAATAAAAGGGAAATGCCCTTTTAGAGAAATTTAAGGACTCTACAGGCTAAGAATTCAGAGTTGAACTCTAAACGTTTGGGTTGTTTGGAAGTTGAAGATCTTACTTAAAATCTAAAATTAATTACAAAATAAAGCAAACTAAAATTCATGAATCTTGCCTCCACCTTTTGTAGCTGGTTGGGTGCCAGGTGGAGGTGGGAACCGGGCTGGGTCTGGGAGAGAATACCCAGGCCGGGGCAGGGCCATGGGGTCTGAAGTCGGAGCTTGTGGGAGAAACAGTGGAGGGACGTGCCGGGAACTACTGTTCTCCTGTGTTGTCTGCGCGCCCTTAGCAGGGGACCTGACACTTTTCCCTGCGGCTCCACTGTTGAATGAGTGAATGGCCAACTGGCCTAGGGAATGAATGAATGGCCTCAGTGGCCCAGCTCACGCCACCACACGGCAGATGCCCTCACGCACCCACTTTCCTGCAGTCTTTCACTGGTCACCTAAACCCTGGGCCTGTGGCGTCCGGCATCTCCAAGCCCTGGATCCGACGGGACCCCAGTAGCAGCCCTTCGGGAACATCCCCGTCTCACCAGGAACGTTCATCCCGTCTTGCCTTTTCACCTGTGAGATTTCAATTTAAAACCCGAAGACAGCTGACTCGGCTTTTAACAGATTAGTTCCCTGAAATCAGCCAACATCTGTCATGTCCCATTTTACCTCTGCAGAAAATTAGAAGTGACTATCCATGGGGGCGTGGAGCCAGGGCCGAGGGCAGCACCTTCTCACTGGAGAGCCTTGGGGGCGTGAGACGGTGCCATCCCTCCGGGCCTCCAACCTCCTCCCCGCCGCTCCGTCTGGGGGCCTCCCCACGCCTGAGAGACAGGACTCCCCTAACTTGCTGTGAGCCGAGGGAACGAAGATTTCCCGTGGAGAGAGGGGGCTGGTCCGCTGCTCCGCGTGCTCGGCACGTGCGAAGCTGTCAGCGAGCGTGAGCTGCTCATACTTGTCCCACGACAGCTGCTGTGCGTGTCATTCTCTTCGTCATTACTGTATGTGGCAGCAGGCCTGGCTCTGAGTTCCAGCTCTGCTCCCTTAGAGCTGTGTGACTTTAGGCAAATTCCCACACCTCTCTGAGGCTCCTTGTCCTCTGCTCTTACAAGGGGAAAATCACAGCCGTTGTGGAAGCTGTTGAAAGGACTCTGGGAGGGAGCAGCACGAACCTGCGGGAACTTCGCCTGGCCCGGGGCGCCTGCCTCTCTCCTGACTGTCGTGCTTTTTTCACAGTTACATGCCTCTGACTTAGCATTTATTTGATTTGGACTGCGTGTCATTAGCTGTCGACATCCCCGGCATTCGCCAGCTCCTGGGGATCACGCACGGTTTCTTTTTCATCTCTGTGGACGTCGAGGCCCAGCACGACGCGTCCCCTTCGGTCGGTGCGGGGGCCGCGTGCTGGGAGTGTGTTTGCTGGGTTTCCTTAGGCATCAGGAAGGGACAGTGTCCAGCTCCACAGTGAAGGGGTCAGCATTTGAGGAGAGGCACAATGTCTCCCCCCACGTCGGGAGGGAGGTGACAGAACTGTGTTGTTGTGGCGAGAAAGGCAGGGGGTGCTCTTCCTGACTTGAGGGCTCGGGCTGCTGCCCTGTGGCTCCGGTGAACCTGAGGACGGCTGCACGGTCTTGCACTGGAGAATGGGGAATGCACACTAGAAGCCCTGCAAGGTCAGATTGCATTCGACCCTTGCCGTGACTTCCCACACCCGCTCCCCATCTCTGCCCGCATCAGGAAGGTCAGGGAGCCAAACTGTTCAGGGATCCCCCCGAGGCATATGTGTGTGTGTTGTGTGAGCGTGTGTTGCTATGTGTGTGCATGCGTTGGATGTGTGAGTATGTTTTGGTGTGGGTGTTGGATATGTGACTGTGTGTTGGTGTGTGTTGAATGTGTGTCTGGTATGTGTGCATTGGATGTGTGAGTTTCGGTGTGAGTGTGTCTATTGAAATGTGTGTTTGGTATTTGTGAGTATGGGTGCTGGTGCCGGTGTGTTGGTATGTGTAAGTGTGTATTGTACATGTGTTAGACATGGAGTGTGTATTGGTGTTGGCGTGTGTGGATATTGGATGTATGAGTGTGTTGGTGTGAGTTTGTGGGTATAGAATGTGTTTGGTGTGTATATTGTACATGAGTATTGTTGTGTGTGTGGGTATGGATGTGTGTTGCTATGAGTGGAATTGTATATACGTGTTAGATGTGTGAGTGTGTGTTGAATATATGAGTGTGTGCTCTGTGCGTGTTGAATATGTGAGTGTGTGCTGTGTGGGTGTGTTGGGTGTGCCAGCGCAGTGGCAGCAGGTAGACTTGCCTGTGGGATCCCCCTATTTCAGCCCCTTTTGGACCTGCTTCACGTGACTGGGGACGTGTACTGTCTACCTCACAACCTTGTTTATGTAAAGGTGGACTGGAAATTCAAAGTTTTTTGGCCAGAACGCAAGGGACGAGCTATTGGTGTCCCTTCGTTGTCGTCTGCTGACCTCCAGTGAAGGAGTTCTAGCTCTTCTTTTTGTCAGTTGGAACTTCTCTTAGCAAATGAAAATGCAGTAAGCGTGACCCCCCAGGATATAAATAGACCTGGCCCTGAGCTCTGCTGTTCTCACTTGTGAACATGGAATATTCGCCCTGAACAGCAGCAGGGCGGCCTCGGGGAGATGGGACAGCTCCGCGTCCTGGTTGTGGATGGATGTCGTGCCGCAAACCCATACGTGGACTAAAACACAGAGGTCTCACATCAAGAAATTAAATAAAAATTTTTGAAATAAAAATTTTAAATCTGTTTATCCTTAAAGACCTCTAAGGAAATTGTTGATAACATTAAACCCTTAAGCCTTATCTTGCCTGGTTTTTCTTCCTGTTTTTGTTGTGTTGTGGTACGTTGGGGCAAAAGAGATAAATTTGTTCATCCTGTGACAGGATGGTGAACAGGGTAACAGTCATTTCTGGAAATGGCCGGATGGGGGGACCCATGGAAACGACTCTGGGGAGTAAACAGCGGCCGGGGACGGAAGCCTCTCTCACGCTGGCTCTTCATTCCACGTGCTGCTTTGTGTGTAGGTCACGACCTGTCCTCTAACACATAAGGACAGTGACCGCCAGGAACAGAGAAGTGACACACTGTTTCTTCTGATCCTTCTGAAGTGTCAAAATCCAAAAAGAAGAGAAGACTTTGTGGAGTTTGGTCCCCCAGCTTTATTATGCCTGCAGGGTCCTGCCCTTGGCTGTCCCACCATTGTGGCTGTGACCAGCTCACCCATGTTTGAAACAAACCATTTTCCCCAAACTAGTTTTTCCCCGATGGCAGGCCCCCCATCTGAGGAGATTTTCATGCACATTACAGAGAAGTAGCAGGTTTTGCAGGAAGGTTCTTTTGTCCCTCACAAAGAGCAGGTGCCCACATGCCATCTTGGGCGCAGTGGGTGGTTATCTCTTCTGCGTCTCAGTGACGGACCTTGGAGAGGGGCCCCTGTCCCCGGCAGCCCTCCCAGGCATGACGAGGCCAGTTCTGACAGCAGGACATGGGTCATGCCCCCCAGTAACTGGGCCAGGGCCCAAGGCCACATGCTGGGCACAGAGCCACGTTCCTTCCTCTCCCTCCCCACTGACAGGAGCGTTTCCCTTCCTCCTTTGGAAGAAGCAAGAGGGTCACCAGCATGTGAACGCCGTGTCACTGTGCCTTCTGCTCTGGCCGTCCTGACAGCGAGAGGTCCTTCAGTTTGGAGACGGGAGCTCACGGCCACACCGTACCTGATTGCCTTGTCCCTGTTGTGCTGCTCTGCTGCTCTCTCTGCATTAGTTCCGGCAGCTTTGGGGTATCCTCGCTCGCCCTTAAGCGTTCCCTTTTCTTTCTCGGAAGATGCTCCCCAAATCTCCTTCCTTAATTCTGTGCTCTTCCTCTGTTCCCCACTTAAGCTCCCATATCCCAGGTCCTCACCTGGGATTCAAATGCCTATTTTAAGGGCCCCAGCCCTCCCCTCACCCCATGAGGCCTCAGTGCCTGCCAGGAGCCCACACTGTCGCCTTCACTTAGGAGAACTCCCCTGCCCTCCGTCCCACCGGGACACTGGGCCCCCGAACCCCACCCCACTCTGCTCTCCTTGTGAAACTCAAGGGCCAGATCTGCCACGACCAGAAGTGATCGCTCCTTCCTCAAGACATTTGGGTTTAATGTAATGCATCTAGTTAGCCATCCGTCCATTTGATCTTCAAGGAAGCTGCACCTCCTGGGGCCAGAGCCTGGCTCTTCAAGCCTCTGGAGGAAGCAAGGCTGGCGTTCCAGGCGGTTTCATGGTGAGCTGAAACCACTCACCAACACTGGCTCAACCTAGGGAGGTGACAGGGGTCAGGCACCTGGGTCCCAGCATCCCACCCGCCGTGTGACGCGGGACAAGTCTTAGCCATTTCCTTAGCGTCTGGGTCGCGCAATATTCCGTAAAGGCCTTGGGGACCGTGAAAGTCTCTTCAAGTGTCGGGGCTGCCTGGCTAGGTTGTTGATTCTCACTTTCTTCTTTCTCTTCCTTTTTTTCCCTCCCCTCTCCCTGTGTTCCCAGGGTACTCCCGAGTTAAGCCAGGTGGACATACCCATAGTGATGGGAACGGGTCTGGGCGTCACATACTTGGAAGGGGTCGACCCTTTTAGCTTTCTGAATGTCACTGGTTGATTGCCTTCCTGTCCCGTGTCAGGGTCACCCCCGTAAGAAACGTACTCAAGTGCAACTCTGGGTTGGAGGCCATGCAGATCCAAGTATGGTTTCTGCTGGCACCGACCGAAACTGTGAGCTTGAAAATAGATTTTCTCAGAAATTTGCCATTTAAAGTTTTCTCCCAACTTGTCATGTTCATATTCTGCGTCATGGTTTGTATAGAAAGGCACATATTTGCATCTCATTGCTTTGCTTTATAAGCTCCATTCAGCAAGGAAGTCACCGCAGACGCCAAGGGGATGCTGCCCTTAGCTCTGAGGAGGGGACTGTGACTTCCTCGGAAAGAACATCTCTTATGGGCACACACGTTTGGGTGAAAACCTCAGGAATGGGAGGCTCCAGAGAAATTAGCCGAAGTGCCGAGTGAACCGGAGTCTCTCTGTGAGCGGCAAGTGATAATTTGTGTCTGCCCAGGCCTCTGGTTTCTGATGGTCATTCATGTTTTCTGAGCGGCCCAGGAGCGTGGCATTGTGTGACCATCATCATAACTCTGAAGGTAGCTCAGACAGCACGAGCATCGCCGTCTCACTGTGTGGTTCATGCCTCTCTTGGGGCTCCCCACGTGTCAGTGACCAGCCCACGAGGGCAGCCTGTATGTCCTACTCTGTCCAGACGATTCCTGCCCCACTGCAGAAAGCCAGGGGTGCTAAGGACCTCCAGGCTTGCATCCTGGAACCCCAAGGGATGGCGCGGGGCGGCCTCGAGCTGCTCTAGGCAGGCCAGGGGGCTGGGGTAGGCCTCAGGAATAGTTTGAGGGGAGCCGTCTCCTGTCTGTCCTCCTTCCCTCCCTACCCTTTGTCCAGACAGACGGCTTGTCCTCTGGAGAGTGCCAAGGAGCCCCAAGTCCTTACCCTGTCACGCTGGGCCTCCCTAGCGGAGTGCTTGGTTCCGCACAGACACTGCAGACTCGCATGATGTTTGGGTTTTGTTCGTTGCTCTCTCTGGTCCTGGTGATGGTGGAACATGGTGTCCTTGACGCCCCCAGACAGGGCAGTGTCTGCACCCACCGTCAAAGGAACACGTCCAGGTCAGAGGCCAGATGGCAGGGGCCATGCCCCACCCCGTCACCCCACTGTGCACCCAGGCCTGGGTCTGCCTTGGCCCCAAGAGCTTAGGCCCAAGAATGAGGAGGATGTCTGCAGCCCACTGTGATGGGAAGGGTCAGGTGCTGCCCCCACCCCCGGGCCCAGCTCCACCCCCGGCTGCACCTGATCTCCGTAGACCTTCCCCGGCACTGACTCTCCCTTCCTGCTGTGTCAGGAGGGCTCATGCGGCTCAGCTGTAGTCACATTCTCCCGGGTACCACAGAGGAGGCAGGAGGCACTTTGCACATACTCATGTTATCCGTCTTCCCATCTAGCAAGCAAGACTCACCGCACTTAAATACTTCCAATTTTGCCTGCACAGCATGCAGATTGCCAGGTTGGTTTTGCCACAGAAATTGAACATTTCTAACAAAACATGACAGCACTGCCTTTCCTAGCAGGTAGGAGGGGGGCTCTGCTGCAGGAGGTGTGCCCCCTGCCATCCTCAGGAAATGCAATAGCGCCCAGAGCTGGTGAGAGAGGCTAGGAGTCCCAGCCTGTCGTGTCTCCTGAACAGGGCGCTCTCCATCCCGGCTACCCCGTGTTCCCGGAGCTCGGTGTCCCCCTCTGTGAGGCAGGTAGTTGGAGCCGATCGAGGTGCTCTGTGGGGCTGAGTGCCCTGCGCAGTTACTGGTTTTCTTATTTGTTATAACAGTTCTTCAAGGACCTCCTCATGTCTGATTTCCCCGTTCGGCTTCCCCGGGCCACTCTGCTCTCCACGCATCTCTCCCTCGTCCGTTGTAAATTCTCGTTGTGTTTGAAATACATAACTTTATGCCTGCCTTCTTGCATGTGAGGGAACTTTTGGACTTCCATTCGTTTTATAATTTGACCTGTGTGTTAGTCTTGGCCAAACAGCTAGACTGTGAATGTCCTGGGTGTCCGTTCTAGCGATTAACATATTCTCCATACTTGTTTGGGGGAGTTGAGGATTAGCGATTTCACAAGGCCTGTTAAAGGAAAGCTGTTCTATAAATCCCCTAAGCTTTTCATGAGCTGCAAAGGTCAGCATTAATGAAAATCATTTCAGGAATTTTTTTTTAATAATTTGGGTGTGTTTAAAAGAGCTCTTTCTGGAACCTTCATACGCTGCCTATGGGAATGCAAAATAGTGCAGCTAATGTGGAAAACAACTTGGAGATTCCTCAGAAAGTAGAATTTCTGTACGATCCCCGCAGTTCCACTTGGAGGTATGCATCTGAATTGCAAGCAGGGACTCAAACAGTTAAGTGGTACCTTATGTTCGCAGCTGCATTATTCAAATAGCCAAAAGGTGGCAACAGCCCAGATGTCCAGCAGTGGGAGAATGTGTGAACAAATTGTGGTCCCTCTCTACAACAGAGTGTCATTCAGCCATAGAAAGGAGGAGAACACAACTGACGCTTCAAACTGTGTGGTTAGGGGCACTGACCACCCCTTGCAGCCAAAAATCCCCATCTAACTTTCAGCTTCCCGAAAACTTAACTACTAAAAGCCTACTATTGGGGCACCTGGGGGCTCAGCCAGTTGAACATCCTACTCTTGATTTTGGTGCAGGTCATGATCTCAGGGTCTTGAGATCAACCCCAGGTCAGGGTCCACACTGGGCGTGGAGTCTGCTTGGGATTCTCTCTCTCCCTCTTCCTCTAAACAACAAAAGCCTGCTGTTGTCCAAAGCCTGACTGACCAATAACATAAACAGCCACTGAGTAATTTGTGTGTTACCAGTGTTGTGTACTGTATACTTACAATAAAGTAAACTAGAACAAAGAAAATGTTGTTAAGCAAATCATAAGGAAGAGAAAACACATCTGCAGTGCTGTACTTTATTGAAAAAAATCCCACGAAAGTGGAGCCATGCAGTTCGAACCCGTGTTGTTCCAGGCTCAGCCGTACGGACGTGCGCTGCTCGTGGAGGAGCAGAGGAGCGTCTGAGATGGGCTGAAGAAGCCGGACGTGACGTGTGGTGTTGGAGTTCTTGTCTGTGACATGTCCAGAATAGGCGAATTTATCCAGATGCAGATTGCCAGTTTCCTGGGGCTGGGGGAGGTAGGGGAGGGAGGCGCAGCTGCCGGGGAAGGGGTTTTACCTCTGAGCCATGGGAATGTTCCAGAACTAGATAGAGGTGATGGTGGCATAATGTTGTGAGGTTACTCGATGCCACTGAATGGTGTGCTTCAGTTCATTTGACGTCCTGTGGATTTCACATCACTCAATCAAATATTTAAAAAGAAGAAAAGAACTTTTGCAGGCTGAGAATTTGCGATGGGATGAGCTTGTACTGTGGACGGAGGATTAGGCCCTTTTGGGTGTGTTTGTACCTGGGACCTAGACTTGTTAAAAATGCCAGCTAGGAGAGGAGTAGTTCTGAGCTGTATTTGTGTGGTAGCGATAGGAGTGGATTTAAAAATCCTTACAGAAGCAGAATTTTGAGGATGATTTATACTTTTCTGGTGCTAGGTTGAAACACTGAAGTAAATTGGGGGTTTTCTCTTTTTTTTTCATTGACTTGGGAAGAAACGGCTTTATTGTAGCTGTCTTTGCCCACCACACCACCCTCCCCCGGCGCCTGGCGTGTGACAATGGAGTTGGTGTTGCCCTAATGAACAGGATGTTACCTGAAGGCCAGGCGCCATCTGCCCAGTGAGCCAGGAGTTCCCAGAGCCTCCGTGGTGGGGGTGGGGAGTGTCTCTCCCCATCTCTCTCTCTCTGTTTTTCTCTCTTTCTTCCTCTCCCTTTTTTCTCTCTCCCTCTGTTTTCCTCCCTCTCACTCTCTCGCTCTGTCTTATAAAGGGGGCAGGCCTGGCCTGGGAGAAAAAGACCTTTGTTGGTGGTATTTTAGTATTCCTAAAGTATACAGTAGAGCTGATTTTTGAGTTGGCAGCCCTGAAATGAAGCCCCAGCGCTGCCATTTCCCAACTCCGTGTCCGTGGGCAGGTTGCTAAGCCGTCCTGTGCCTCAGCTTTGTGGTCCCTGCCTGGGGACACTCGGGCCAGCTCGGGAACGGCCCAACGAAGCGAAGCGCGCACGTTCTGGGACGGGGCAGCGCCGAGGAAGTGGAGCCTGTCTGAAGAGGCAAAGGCTGCGACCGCATGTCATCCGTGGAGGGTTGACTCCAGGGAGCTTGGGGGCTCCCTTCAGTCTCCGTGTGGGACCCCCTCTCGAGGTCCCCGGGTATCGCACACTTTCTTTGCGCTGCCGAGTAGGGGAAGTGCAGAGGACCTGGGTTTTGTTTGGTCTTTCATCCACTGTCCTCCTTAATCGATAAAGACTCCTGCACCCCCCACCACCAACCCCTGGATTCCACGTGGATAGTGGTATTTCATTCTCACGGGCCTTTAGGTGAGAAAGAAATGGACGTATCCCCATGTGCGGGTTTACACACTGACTTCTCTCCCCACTGCTATCAAGAAAAGCAAAGTTCAACAAACATGACATTATTACTGACTTTCCAGGGACCCTCTCCTTGCCTTGGCATCTGTTACTCAGTGATATACTCACCCCTTCTGGCCAGTTCCCCCAAGTCGTAACCAGTCACATGTCCACTCTTCTCCAAATCTCGGTCTGTCGTTCCTTCTCTTTCCCCTTCATCCAGGAAGCATTTCTCAGACACCCACTAAACGCAGGGCGGTGCGCCGGGATGAACACAGGAGGCCCTTTGGCTCAAGGAGAACGAGAAGTCGCTGTGATCCCAGCAAAGCTGTATTAAGCGGGGCTAAGAGTTCATTAAACTCTGTTTCTGTAGCCATTTTATTCCCCAGGCATGCTCTTCCATAATTCTGGGTAATTTGTCCAAAACATCTTTTGCAGGGTATGCTTTGTGGCTCGTAAGTCTCCCTTCCCTAAGTTTTTCTCTTGAGCGTGTTCTTTCTTTTCCTGGAAGTTTGTGCTGGTTTATGTCAAATAGCTCCAATGGCTTCTGGTTCTTCGCTTTTCTCTGGCCTCTTAGGAAACTTTTTAATGTCCTCTGGCTCAAACATATCCCTTTCCGTTTCATGGACACAGACGCGTGTCCTCCCTTGTCGCACTGATGCCAATTGCGTTGGCATTATCGGCCCCCTTGCATGGTTAGGCGGCCCCAGGAGGTGGCGTGGAGAGTCCCCCACGGTCCCCCATGGTCCCCCAGCTAGCGGGGGACGGAAGATGCCCCGGATCTCTCCGAGGCTGTGAGGTTATATTTCAGCTCTTCCGTCCGTGTCGGGGCTGCCCACTGTGATGGTCACTTTGATGCCGAGGACCGCTGTTGGCCGGAAGCCAGGCTGCAAGCAGCCTCCTCCTTAATGGTCGCACACATGCGGCTGCCGGCAGTGGGAGACAGTATGAATATTAATAAACTGTATTTCACTTTTATTGCTTTTTTATTAGGTTTTCATGGAGATGGTGTTTGTGAGTGGAGTTCAGGCGCTGAGCTATAGACAGGCGTTTTGTTATCTTGACAAAATGGCGAACCTAGCAGCTATAGGCAGCGGTGTGTTCAGGAGCAGCTAGGAGGAGAAAACGCCTGTCAGCATGGCCGGCCGTATAAAATGGGATGAACCTGTGAATTTTTATACTGTAGCTACCATCAGAGGCCGATAAATACCGTCACTCAGCCGTTCTGTGGGGAATTTCTCATGTGGCTGCAGCAGTGCCCCCCACCAGGTGATTCCGTCACCTCCCCCCGGGGTTGTCATGGGAGGGTTACCCTCCACTCCACGCCCCCGCCCCGACCCCACAGTCCTCACCCTCCCCCTTCCATGACTTGTCTGACATCTCTCCACCAAACCAAAGTGGACACGCCTCCCCCACCTCTCAGGCCTTTCGGTCTGTCTCTGTTCTGCTGTGACCACAGATGCCACCAGGCCAGCAGGTGAGAGTAGACTCGTCCAGGCCACTGGACTGGGACAGGTGGCCCTTTGAGACCCAGACAGACCAGAACGGAGCTCCCATGTGGCTCCACAGACGGGAGGTGGTCCTATGCCGGGGCAAGAGCCATCCCTCAGTAATCCCTTTGGTCCTTCCCTGCGCGGGGGTGCTGTCTGGAGCTCTGAGCTGAGTGTGGCTGGGCTGTGTGGCCGTCAGGCCCCATCGTCTTTGTGGCGGAGATGGAGATGTTCCTCACTGGGCCGGGTGACAGAGCCTCAGCCACATAACCTTGTGTCTTGTGCAGCGTGGGAGCACACGTGTCTCTGGCAGCGTGGCCCATGACTGTGGAGAGCTGTAGGGGACAGGTCTAACCGAACACGGCTGTTTCATGAGCCGGGAAGATGAGACGCAGTGCTGCTAACTTGAAATACAGTGGTGTATTTCAGCCAGGTCAGAAGACCTAGGAAACCCAAAGTGGTGAGGAATGGAGAATATTTAAATTTAACTGTTTTTGGTTACTTACTAAAGAGGAGGGGAAAAAGTGTGTTCCTGCTTTTTCAATTCCAGACTTTACCTCAGTTTAGAATTACTCCACAGAAAGACTATACGCTTCGTGCATGTAGAATTTGCTCATTCTTAGAATTGGATTATCACCCTTTTCATGTCTTCAATTTGCAGCACTCTTTATTGAGTGCCTACTACATGCTGAATACTGTATTTTAATACTCTGTTGAATGCAGATATTTTTAGAAATAGTCATGAGTCACAATATTGGAGGATAAAGAATATCCCATGTGACCGAAAGTGACTGAAACTTATCCATTTCAACACCAAACTTATCCATTTCAACACCCCTTTTCTAGACAGAAATCTGACCAGAAGACACCTTAGCCCCCACTGCCTTGTGACAGAGATTAGAGGACGAAGGGGGAGCGACCCTGGGCTTTAGCGATCCACCTGCTGGTGGCCACAGGCCTACATTTAATTCTCTTGACAACCCTTCCTATTCCTACCTAGTAGATGAAAACATTGACTCTCAAGAAAGCAGCTGACAAGTACCACAAAGCTAGTAGTAAGTAGCTGCTGGGATTTGAACCAGACGTGGCTGATTCCCAAACACACACTTCTGCCAAGGGGTGTCGTCTCCCCACCGAGCCTTTTCTTTTCTTTTTTTTGTTTTTGTTTTTTAAGATTTTATTTATTTATTTGACAGAGAGAAAGAGAGATTACAGGTAGGCAGAGAGAGAGAAGGGGAAGCAGGCTCCCAGCCGAGCAGAGAGCCGGATGTGGGGCTCAATCCCAGGACCCTGGGATCATGACCTTAGCTGAAGGCAGAGGCTTTAACCCACTGAGCTACCCAGGCGCCCCCACTGAGCCTTTTCTTAACCCCTCAGGGTTATCATTACGTATGCCAAAATGTGCTCGTCTGTAGAGATGCAACGTATGCATTCTAGTTAGATGCTTAATTCTCTTTGCTCCAAAGTAAAAAGGCTCTTGTTATCTCTGTTCATTGAATTCTTAATAACTAGAGCTGCTGTTTATTAAGTGCCTATTATATGCCAGGAACTATAAACACACACACATCATCTCTCTTCCGCCAACTCTTGTAGCTAACTATTTTGCCTGTTTTGCCAGTGGGGAGACAGTCTCAGAGAGGTTAAGGGTATTGCGCGTGATCCCATAGCCATGAAGGTACAGAGCTGGGTCATTCTGCCTCCAGACCTGTCATGTTTCCCCAGAGCAGTTGGCCTTGTGGTCTCAGGGTTCAGCCGTCTGTGCTTCCTGCTGTCAGGGTGCTATCCTCCCCTCCCCCCAGCAATGCGATGTCTCAACCTGCTCAGGACTGCAGGGTCAAGTCACCAAACTTGTTAGAGGTCCTGAAGAAATAGTGCACACGAGCCAGAGGACCTGGTGTCTGGCTTCGGGCTGAACATGTGACCTTGAGCATGTCAATAACTTCTGGAATTTTAGGAGCGTAAACCCCTAGTCCCTGCCTCCCTGCCCAGGCATTTATCATACACAGAGGAGAATTTCTGTGTGCTCTGTCCACATAATGTGTGTAGGCTGAGTTGTGTTTAGTACATATGCACACAGCTTTCTTTTCTGATGCACATAGATGCTATTTTGATTAGTATATTGAAAAACATTATGTGGGTGCCATAGCTTTTTTGGCATTTTGTATTTTCTGTTGAAGCTAATAAAAGTACAGTTACTCCCATGTGGCTTCGACTGCCCCCCAACCCCCAGTTTGAAAGATGGGGCTGAAGTTCTGCTGAATGTTCAGGACTGCAGTCTAGGGGAAGGGGGAGCACCCGTGCTACACACCTCAGTAGGATCGCTGTGCGTGTCTCGGATGCGGGGACACAGCCGGCTCTGTGCAGAACGGTGTTGGGGTGAAGCAGGCTCTTCCTGGAGGAGGCATCTCCACGGCCAGGGCACGTGAGGTTCGTGTGTGGACTTTAGGACCTCTGTTTGTGGTGCTTAGAGGCCTTTTGGAGTTTACCTCCAAATTCTGGATTATGTTCTCCTAATTGTTGATGCCAAATAAATGAGCTCCAACCACCGCTAAATTTGTATATCTCTACTAAAAAGAGAATACTGTTTCAGGTACTCATCAGAAATTGGTCAATCAGATTGGTCATTTCTCTGAGCACTGGCTTATTGAAACTTCAAAAAAAAAAAAAAAAAAAAAACAGATGCCTGGGTGTTTCAGTCATTGGGCATCTGCCTTCAGCTATGGTTGTGGTCCCAGGGTCCTGGGATCAGGCCCCACATTGGGGCCTGCTTCTCCCTCTGCTTGTGCTCTGTGTCTCTGTCAAATAAATATATACAATATTAAAACAACAACAGCAGGGGCCCCTCGGTAGCTCAGTTGGTAAAGCGTCTGACTCCTGGTTTCGGCTCAGGTCATGATCTCAGGGTAGTGAGATTGAGCCCTGCATCAGGCTCTGCACCCAGCAGGGAGCTGGCTTGGAATTCTCTACCCCCCCCCTTCCCCTCCCCATGCATGGGCCCGTGCATAGGCTCATGTGTTATCACTCTCTCTAATAAATAAACTCTTTAAAAATAAATAATTAATTAAAAAGTAGTAACTGGCTGTATGCAGATATACCCATTGGTGCATTAAAGTCTTTTAACTTGGGACGCCTGGGTGGCTCAGTTGGTTAAGCAACTGCCTTCGGCTCAGGTCATGATCCCAGCGTCCTGGGATCGAGTCCCACATCGGGCTCCTTGCTCCGCAGGGAGCCTGCTTCTCCCTCTGACTCTGCCTTCCACTCTGTCTGCCTGTGCTCGATCTCGCTCGCTTTCTCTCTGACAAATAAATAAATAAAATCTTTAAAAAAAAAAAAAAAAAAAGTCTTTTAACTTTCCACAAATTTTATTTTTGAATATAGAAATATTTTTTTTTAATTTCCCTTTTCATACAGTCTGGTCCTAATAGAGTCAGTACCTTCCCTGAAAGGAGAAGTTGTACCTCATAGTTTATTTCTAAAGAATCTCTGGATTCGTTTCATAAGACGCAGTTCTTAATTCATTATTTATTTTTAATATGTAATTTGATCATTTACGGAGTCCGGTCGTGTATACTATTTCGTTTAATCATCAGAACAGCTCCGTTTCATCCCCACTTACACATGTGGAAACTGAGAAGCTGCCTCGCTGGACACAGAGCCAGGAGGGAGTCCGGCCAGCCACCCCGGCCCCCGCCAGCTCATCCAGCACCGGGCTTCCATGTTAGTCCAGTTTCTTGCGCAGAAATTGTATTGTATACGGTCATGCCAGGTCAGAGTGTCAATGACTCCACGTAGCATAATACTGGTCGGGAGGAAAAAACCCTCAAAACCTCAAACGAGCAGGCCTCGGTGACTCCGCCGCTGTCCCGTCATAGGCTTATTGTGTAGGAGGAGGACGTGCGTTCGTCCGCGCTCCCTCCCCAGACACGAACACTGAAGTTCATTAGCGATAATGGTAAAGGGCGCATCTGAGTGCTAAATCACCAGCAGCCGCCATGTCGTCGGATGCTGGGTTTATCCGCACCAGCGCCAGATGTTTGCACAATAGAAACTCCGCAACTACAGGGACGTGTCAGCTAGGCTGTGCGGCCAACCCCTTGTGGAGCCAGGACCAGGCCAGGGTGACAAGGAGGGGAGTGTTCTTTTGGTCTGAGGCGGGCCTTTTCTGCAGAATCCCAGCGTTAGGGCACCAAAGGCGATCTTGGAAGTGACCTCATCGCATCTCCTCTGGGGCAGATCCTGCTTGACACCCTTATGTCAAAGACATACACGGTCCAGGCCCGGGGCCCAGTGCTGAGGAGGAGCCATTTCAAGGCCCCTGAGGCAGACTGGCCAGGTTCAGAAGCCTGACTGGTCAGGGGCCTGCTGGGTGCCCCTCCCCCGTGCTGTGAGCGGGACCAGATGCCTGACTCTGAGTCCAGTACTCATGACGCACAACACAGACAGCCGTTCTCTGACAAGTGGACCATGGGCTGATGTGGTCCTTGCTCCTTCGTGCCGGCCAGCAGGTGTCCTGTGGTGCTGTGGAGCTGCTCCGGGCACAGCTCCTTCCCGAGCTCTTGCCTGCTGTCTCTTTAAAATCGGTCGCCTCTGCTCTTCCCTGGTCCTTGGGTACCTGGCATTGGGCCCCGTGTGCCCCTCTGCTGTCGCAGTCCCTGTCCCTGTCAGGGACACTCTGTCTCCCAGGGTGACGAGCACATTTCTCTGGACTCTGTCCTCCTCCTCCTCCTTTTCTTCTAATTTCAGAGTCAGGAATCTCTAGACCCCAATTAGTCTTGACTCTTGTCTGGCAACATCCAAGCCGTCATTTTGAAGTTCTGAGCCACATGATTAAATGTGAGGTCAGCTATTACCCTCGGGCCAGCGGGAAGCTGGTGACAGGCCGAGGCGGGCAGTTCTGTCCGGGGAGGAAAGCCATCTGGACCGGCTAGGTGAGAAAGCCCTCGGAGCCACTCCCCTGCAGCGGGCAGAGTACTAGGCGACTTCACTGGTTTAGCTGCTGCGTATAAATGATGTGGTATGAAGACAGTTCTGGGCTATTTCACGGGAAATAATTATTTTCATTCCAAATCGGATAGCAAGCCGATTCTCTCTCACAGGAGAGTACGTACCATAAGTAACTTCGATAGGACGCACTTAAACTAGCTAAATCATAATGGTGAGAACTTCCAGGTTTTCTTTTGCCCGTGAACTTCCTTGTGGTCATTGAATTAGGCCGTCCCATTAACACCAACAAAAGGCGAACCCCTTCTGTCTGATTGTGTATGTCTGGTTTGGTCAGACTCCCCCCAGAGCAGAGTGGGCCTGTCGGGGAGGCAACCACGGCATTCATCGTGCTCAGCAGGCCCCTCCAAGCTACAGCAAGGTCAGTCTTTAGCTCTTGCTCTGGGTCGCCAACTGATAATTAGGAACGTTTTCATTTGGAGAATTTTTCTTCATATGCCTTGGGAATATTAGGGTTTGACTTGGCAGTGGTACCAGAAGATACGAGCTCTTAATCAAACTAGAAATGAAATTGCAATATATTTTAGTACATGTAAACTGTTGAAAGTACCCCAAAGTCTTCAGAGTTAATGGTCCTCTTCACTTTTTTTTCCTAGGTTCTGTACTGGTAGCATTAAATATATACACATAGGCAGAATTCTCCTTGTAATGAACGTTAGTATTTTTAAGTTTGCCGTCCGGGTGTTGGCTGAGTGGGAGGTGGTAAGAGGGAAAGTAATTTTACATGGGAATTCATCTCTGATGTTAAAAATAGTAGTCACCAGAGATATATGATTGATACACAAATATTATCCCCTACCACATTATGCAGGGAAGCATTTGATGCTAAAAGTGTAAGCCCCAGTAGAAAGTAAATAGGAGACCAGCCCTCTGAGATGTTTACCTGTAACTGGGATCAGAGCCCCCGGTAAAGCCCTTGGGAGAGAACCAGACGCAAGCCATCAGCTTCCACCTCCCAGCTCTGAATATCGGAGTTGGACCCAAGAGGTGACAGTACGAAGCCAGCTCTTGCAGACCTTTCTGTGTCTTCCAGTGCCTGGTGGCCCCTCGGCTGCTGCTGACATTCAGAGGTCAAGTGATCGTGTACCTGACAGTCCTTCCTGGTTAGTGGAAGCCGCCAGGAGAGAAACTGAGAAGGACGGTGGTCAGGAGTGCGAGGAGCCTGCAGAGCCCAGAGAAGGCGAGGCGGGGGCATCTCAGGCATTGACGAGTCATCAGCACCAGGTTCACATGGTCAGGAAGGAGCAGGACCTCAACGGGCTGGGTCTGGCCAGACTTCGGGGGCAGTGAGCGGCAGTGCACGTGTGTGTGTGTGCACAACGTGCGTGTGTGTGTCTGTGCACGCGCATCTGCAAACATGGTGGCCCGCGACACTTCTCCTTCCAGGCCTCATAGGCCGTCTGTTTGCCGACCTTGCCAGCATGTTACAGAAGGTCGGAGGTGCTCAGGAACAAGGGCAGACTTACTCTGGGATGTGCTCAGACTCCGCTTTCCAGAGCCTGGCTGGAAGGACGCGAGGCCTCCTTCTCCCCAGAGATCTTCGTCCTCTCTGTGGGAGCCTCTGTTTCATCCCGTATCTGCATTATTCTCCTGCCCTCTCACTCCTCCGCGGGCTCCAAAACTGTCTCAGAACATTATCGAACACAAAGGTGAGCAGTTTTAGCGAGAATTTTGTTTAGTTTAGGGCAGGAGGGACTAGTTATCAGACACCCCCCCCTCACTGCTTGAGGTTTGCGAGTTTAAGGGTCCAGGAGACCAGTGTTTCCCCAGGGGCTGGTGAGGGATGCCTGGCAGTAGACTCGAGGCGTGGGTGGGGGAGGGAGACAGAAAGTGGGGGTAATAAACTACTCTTGCCCTTTGTTAAATTAAAACAGAAATTCTTCAGTAACATTAAGTGTTCTGTGTTCGGCACATTTGCTGTTAACGCTGATTCCGAGATTTACCATTGGGTGCGTTCAGATCGATTATTAACACGCACAGAGCCCGCACTGTGGACCAGCCATTTGCAACAGAGAGCGCGGACCAGAGCAACAAGTGTTCCTGGTCTCAGGAGCTCTTCACTCATGGTTGGCAGGGGGGGCACAGAGCCTGGTCACTACTACCCAGCCCCCGAGAAGGACCCAGAGGAGGGGCAGGGCAGGTACACAGCCCAGGGGGCCCAGGGAAGCCTTCCCTTGGGCCCTGCAGGAAGCAGAATCGATGTCTCCCTCTTTGGAGCCCCAGGCCCTCATCTGACACGCCACTGCACCCACATGCTTGCAGGTCTGGCCAGCCCTTCCCCCACTTAGATCTCTGGTACCGAGCACTGTGTTCAACTCACTGTAGGTCCCTCCGGGGATGCTCACGAATGAGTGAATGAGTGAATGAATGAACGTATGTTGGTTCTAAGGAAGGATGAGCCCGGGTTGGCAAGTTGGACTGAATTAGAAGCATCTGGAATGCCATGAATGTTACAGGTCCTTGGCAGTGAGGGCGTTTCCCTTAGGGAGGAAGCAGTGTAGCCCGCAGTCTGCCCCACACACAAGGCGGAAGCTGGAGGACAGCCGGCTCGGTTCCTGACCGAGAGCGGAGCCCCAGCATGGCCCAGGATCCATCCTAAGAGTGTGCTGCTAACAGAGGCAGCATATTAAGGGAAGAAACCAGACATGAATAATGCCTCTGTGATTGTCGGGCTGGGAAGAGTAGAGCCGACTCAAGCCAAGCCACCGTGGCCTGGGGCAACTCAGGTCCACGGAGAGACTGTCCTGGAAACGGGCCCTGGGTCATGGGATAGAGAGATACCAGGAGGTTCCAGCGCAAAGAACTTCAGGCCTTTCAGTCCTAGGAGGGCGGAGCTCCCAGGCCTCGGAGTGTGGACCGGCAGGTAATCCAGAGTCTTGGGCCGTGGAAGTGGATATGTGCTTCTGTTTATTTATAGAGGTGCCTGGTGTTCTGAAAACTCACCATGAAGTTTCGAGATCAGCTTTTAATAAAGACAACTGGAAAGCAAGATTGCTTCCTCCCACCTCCCTCGTTCACCTCTAGCCTGTCCACAGTCCTCATTTGGGATGGCAACATGCTTCTAACGCAGAAACAAGCTGAGGAAGAGAAAGCTTAAAAGCTAAAGCCAGAGAGAACTTTGCAAATTTCCTTTTTCATGTTGGTGATGTGACGTGGTGGCCAAGACATTGACCCAATTGAAGCTTCGAGGCTCCATCAGAGAGCCGCATCTAATGGCCTCGTCTGCACGTTTATATTAGGAAAGGTGTGTTACCAGCTCCCCCAAAGTGCAAAGTCTACCCAAAATAGAGATGGAAGAGTGACTTTATCATCTAGTGAGTCAGTAGCAGCCAAGAGGAAGGATGGATATAGCATCGTGATATTCTGCACGGGAGATTCACAGGCAGGCACACTGGGGTGGGGGTGCCGTGTAAGGCAGCGGCCCTGGGGTGTAACAGGGCCCCATGACGGACTGGAGACATAGCCCGTGGAAGCAAGCTTCAGAGGGTCACCGGAACTGCTGTCAGGCCGCCTTCCAAGCTTTGTCAGACAAAGCTTGGAGGGACATCCGCTGAATTGTCAGGTGGCTGTGATCCAAAACAGAAGGGCCAGGCCCTCTTGTCCTGGTTGGGACATTCAGGAAGCGCATCGAAGCCTACACATGCCCACAAACGTGAAAAGGATTCTATCTTCCGAAGACACTCAGCTGATCTTAACATGAAGTTAAAGTGATTCTCCACATTCGAGGCATTTCTTCAAGCCTGTTTAGGATACAGCCCCGGATAATTCTGTTCCTGGGGATATTCGAGATAACCCATGTCTGTCATGGTCTGTACTTTAAAAAACATCTCTCGCCTCATAAACACCCTCTTAAAACAGCTTGCCCTCAACACCCTAGGCATCTTGTGGGGCAGCATTTTAAGTCAGTGACATAAATTCAGCATTAGGTACCTAGTGTCAGAGTTTGTGGCCACTTCTCCTTCAAAGTGCCGTGCCCGGGTCGGGGTGGGGGGACTTTTTTTCCCAAGGCCCCACACCTGCTGCCTGATGAGCTGTTTGGGCACCAGCAAAGCTGGGGTATAAATCAGGACCGGCTGGAGGCTGGTCCTCAGGAGAGGGAATGGCGAGCCAGCTTCATGGGGTCTGCCACAAGCAGTCCTAGGGCAGAGTGGTTTGAAAATGTTAGACATCCGTTGAAATCTGCCGCAGGAGTCTTTGGTGGGGTGGAGGGCCATTCTTCGGAGAAGGGTTCACCTGTAGAAAATTCTGGATTCACCCTTGCTTCCCCACCTTCTCATATCCCCCGTCCACACTCCTTTGTTGTGATCTGCAGGAAGCTTTGCCCCACACCCTTTCTGCCTTCGGGGATGAGAAAGCCCAGTGTCCGCATGGAAATGATTCTTAATAAAGGCATCCTAGGTGTTAAGTATTTATTTTAAGGTAAATGTTCTACTTCTGAGAGGTTAAAAAAACAAATGGGCGCCTGGGTGGCTCAGTGGGTTGGGCCGCTGCCTTCGGCTCGGGTCATGATCTCGGGGTCCTGGGATCGAGTCCCGCATCGGGCTCTCTGCTCAGCAGGGGCCTGCTTCCCTCTCTCTCTCTCTGCCTGCCTCTCCATCTACTTGTGATTTCTCTCTGTCAAATAAATAAATAAAATCTTTAAAAAAAAAAAACAAAACAAAAAAAAAAACAAATGTATTTTCACGCAGAGCCTTTAACTAGTCAGTGTGGGAGTGTCTTTAGGCTTTTTTATCTGGCTCTGCAGCAGCCACCTAACAAACTGGGTTCCTGAGCTGAGCTGACAAGGACGCAGAAATGAAGAAATAAACAAAAAGCCATGTTAATTTCAAGCTTCAGTAGGAACACAAAAAGAAATATTAGCACTCGCCGAATGACAAATAATGAAAGGGTTAGGATTTGCTAATGCTTCTAGCGAGGTTTTGTAAGCTCTCCTGGAATTTTCTTCCCGTCGGGTAGAGCACATTGATGACCAGCAGTGCCCCGTGAAGGTGGTTCAGTAGGAGGTGTAAGTTAGAGATCAGGACCTGCAGGCATGTGCTGTTTGTTCCCTTCTAATGGACTCACAGTAGCCCCGTCTCTCTAGTGTAATCATCGTCATTGCTGGATGGAAAGTCACCTCACCTGGCAAGAAGGATGGTCAAGGTTGCTGCTATTGTTAAGATATTTGTAAAAAAGAAAAGCAGGTCAGCTTCCAGCTCCTGTTTGTTTCCTACGTCTTTTACACCCCTGTCCTTTAGAAGTCTGTCCTCACCTTGACACGATTATTTTACACACCGAGAAACATTAAGGTTCTGCAACATGAACTCCTGGGTCAGGTGGGACAGAAGGCACTGTCGATTTCTGTTTACCTTAATTCAGTTTTAGAGGTGTTTTTTGAGTACCTCCTGTGTGAGGCGGGGTGTAAACACAGGCCTGTGGTGTCTCGTGGCACGTCAGAGGAAGGGGAGCTTCACCTTCTCTTGAAGGAAGAATCAGGCGACTTCTTGTCACCTGCTAGATTGCTTCTTGTCCTTGCCTCTGCTAGATTGTAACGTTCACACACAGTCACTTTGTATACTCAACACTTAGCAAGTGTTTGGTGCCCAGTGGGCAGCCGACAGATGTCTGATGAAGGAGCTGACGGGCACGGCAAGAAAGGTGTTATGAGGCAGGGGCCTGCAAGGTGAACGGAAGACGCCGTAGGACATTGACCTTGACAATCAGTGAGTGTGAGGGTGCTCCGGGTAAGGAGACCAGTCTTTAGTCTGGAGAGCCTGGAGTGGGAACGGCAGAGAGCTCAGCATGGTTGAACCTTACGATTCTTAAGGAGGGGTCAGCAGACTGTTGCAGGCCAGCCTCATCCACTGCTCACTAGGTGCTACACTGGCCAAAACGAGCACAGTTGACCTTTGAATAATGCAGGCATTAGGAGCACCAACCCTGTGCATGGTTGGAAATCTGTGTATAACTTTTGACTTCCCCAAACCTTAACAACGAATAGCCCACGTTGACCAGAAGCCTTACCAGTAAATAATCAATTAACCTATATTGTGTATATTTAAGATGTGTTATATACTGTATTCTTAACATTCAAGTCAGCAAGAGAAAAGAAAATGTTGTTAAGAAAATCATAAGGAAGAGAAAATACATTTGCTGTACTGTACTATAAAAAAAATCCATGTAGGGACACCTGGGGGCTTAGCCGGTTAAGTGGCCGATTCTTGGTTTTAGCCCAGGTCATGGTCTCAGGGTCCTGCCATCAAACCCCAAGTCAGGCTCCCTGCTCAGTGGGGAGTCTGCTTCTCCCTCTGCCTCTGCTCCTCTTCCTCCCTCCCCCCCATAAATAAAATCTTTAAATAAACAGATAAATAAAAATTTAAACTCCGTGTGTAAGTAGACCAGTAGAGTTCTAACCCATGTTGTTCAAGGGTGAACTCTAATTGTCAGACGCAGTCTACCAAGCTGAAAATACTTGTTATCTGTCCTTTCACAGAAAGAGTTTGCTGACCTTTGCTCCAGAGGAATCCACAGGGATGGGTGGAGTTAGCTGAGAACCCTATGGTAACATAGCAGTGTGTACTGGGTTGTCCTGATCAGCGGACTGACCTGGTCAGAGGCGTGGTTTAGGAAAGTTACTGTGTGGGAGTGATTCAGTGGGGCAGGGCTTCGGGAAAAGAACTGGCGCAGAAGAACCAGTTAGGAGGACATTACAGTATCCATCTAGTCGGGCATTGCTGGAGAGAGCCCATCACTTGGAGTCTTCTTTGAAAGTTGACTTGCCACACTTTGTCCCCAGGACTAGAAACCTTTGCCAGTTTGTGTCACTCATTTGCAGACCCACCCCAAAGCTCCTTCCAGAAAACTCAAGTCAACCCCACCTAACTGGTCAGGCTCTCTCTCACTTCTAGTGTTTGCACGAAGTTGTGTGTCCTGTATCAAAACCTGTCCATACTCTGAGGCCAGAGGCTTTGGCCACACGTCTCTCAGTGGTTAGCTGATATTTTGGACAATAACTAGACCTTTCTAAATGTTGATACAGTCATTGAACAGGATGTGTTTTTGGAGGAAATAAACCCTGTCTCATTCCGTACATTAGTCAGAATCCATCAGGTCAGTAATGGTAAGAGCAAGCATCTGTCTGTCTGATGCACCAGCTCCCATCAGATAAAAGTAGTTCAACCCTCGTCAGTCGTTTGGGTACAATAAAACTAAAATTAGACACAGCATAAAGCCAGTCAAGACAACAGCATTTATCCCAGTGTTTGTTTTAAGATTGAGAGAGGCAGAAGGCTAAAGCATCTGGCCTTTAGGGACAGTTCCGTGAGAGGGCTCCGAGGGGGAGGAGCCTGGTGGATGGAGGGTAGGTGACCGCGGGTCTGGGACCTCAAGTTCACGTCTAGCACTTCTTTCCCAGGCCCTCAGGCCTGTCAAGGGTATGAAATGCAAAAGTTTTGGAAATGCAAATCAGGTTTTACTTAGTAATATTCATTAATGACCTAAATCAAGGGAGAATCTCCTACTTAACGAAGTAACTAATTCGCGCTGGGAATTGCTGTTGGAAACAGGAGACTAATTGATTAATATGATCATGGTGTTCATTTCTCTTCCTTCTATGGAAAGGAGCCAGGATTCAGCCCTTGCCGGGTTTGGTACTCGGGGCTAGACTAGATCATTCTGCCCGGAGTCAGTTTTGCTCCTCTGCACACAGCTGGCCTGATCCCCATCCCTGTGCTTCCGTTCCTGCTCCCTTCACCAAGGAAGGCCGTGTCTCTAGCACTTTCTCTCTAAAATTTTGCAAGTTCAGGCTCAGTGCACAGCTCACCCTTTGGATGAATTCGGGCTGTCTTGCCCCTTATGGATCCGCGACTTCTTTAAGTCACCATTTTACCCTACTCAATACCATACAGTTTATCACTTAATTTTTCTTTTTACTTTATGTATGGAATAGTGGAAGGCGGTTAGCAGATTAAAAACAAAAATTCTCCCCCCATTTTACATGGTATGAAATCTGACCTCACTGAGGGGATGAGCAGATCTCATCTTAGCTCTGAGGGTCAGATAAGACAGTGGAGGGGAACCCACATTCTGGCCGTTGGTGTCATTAGCATTGTTGGCTATGTATCTCACAGCTTCTCTACTACACTGACACTTAAGATCTCCAAACCAGCCATCAACCAGCTTTTAAACACCCTTTATGAATGGGCTTCACCCTAAGCCAGACAGTTTGCTGGCAGTAAACAATGTTTAAACAGACTTCTTCAGTTACTAACTGCCATTGCAGTAGGAGGACAGGGAAGACCCACCTGAAGCAAAGACAAGAATTCAAATGGCAATCCTCGCCAACCTGCGTGCACCCGGCTGGGGTCTCCCTCTCTTGGAGCACGGGCAGGAGGGGCTCCTCAGCCCCCGGAACCCTCCCACAGATGGCCCGACAGACCTCGGTCCCCAGGGGCCCCCTAGCCCTCATCTTCCTGGTTTAGTCTTACAACAAGGAGCAGAAGATGTCGGGGCAGCTGCGCAGAGAGGGGCATCTGGCCTTGAGCTCAGGAGCCCTGCCGGCTGACCGAAGTATGAATGAGAATGAGGGTACATCACTGTCAAGGTCAGACGCCCACGCTACTGCCCACACTTGTTGCTAGCCAGCACGTTCCTTCTGTGTGTTTCCTGGCAGTCCTTCCGTTCACCCCCTTCCTGCTCTTCATCTCCCTGGGGGGCCCACAGCAGGGGCTGCTCTGTGGGTTCCGGGCACAGTTTAGTGGTCATCCTCTCCACACAACCCCCCTTTTTTTCTTCATAAAAAATGTTCTAACCACGGCTTCTGTAATCACCTCTGTTCTAACCACTGGGACTTTCTGTTCTAGACAGATTTATTGCTATTAAAATATTTGTCTTAATTGTTGCAGGTGGTAAATTCTGCCTTATGGGCTTTGTTCCAACTTGCATTATTTTTTTGTGAGGAGGATACTGAGTAGGTTGTAAAAATATTAAATCATGCCATGACGAAGAAGAGTGAAAGTGTAAATTCTTTATAAATAGTGATAGGAGTCAAAGATGAGGTAGGCATGTAAAAGACAGCCCATGATGATCAACTAAATTGTGATTCTGGTCTAATGATCTTAATTCCCAAGATTAATAAAAATTGTTACTTTTAATTGTTTTTGAAGTCCCCATGTTGTGAAAGTGGGGCTTGAACTGACTTTTTTACAGCAGTTAACACTTGGTTGATATGATATATAGAACTGTCTCAGTTGTTGTTATAAACTTGACTGGGCTTCCATATCAAAGATGTTTTATCATTTTTTCCAACTTAAATGTAATATTTCATTTTCAAATCTCTAAGTCAGAGGCTGATCAGTTCTGTTAACATTTCACTGGTTCTGAGGAAGAATGTCAGTTCCCTGAGGGCAGGGATGTCTGGTAGAGATGAGTCTGTTGTATTACTCATGTATTTACTGCATTCTGTCGAGCTTCTAAAACATGCCAGCACCCACTGTGGTCACTGCATAAGTATTGAATGAATGAAAGAATGAATGGCTATAGACCTAAAACTAAAATAAATCAATAAAAATCTCTTTATGAAAATCCAGAACAGTATATTATAGTGTTAAAATTTGAATGTGTAGGGGCACCTGGGTGGCTCAGTTGGTTAAAGCCTCTGCCTTCAGCTCAGGTCATGATCCCAGGGTCCTGAGATCGAGCCCCACATCAGGCTCTCTGCTCAGCGGGGAGCCTGCTTCCTCCTCTCTCTCTGCCTGCTGCTCTGCCTACTTGTGATCTCTCTCTGTCAAATATTTAAATAAAATCTTTAAAAAAATAAAATTTGAATGTGTATGTTGGGATGAGCACAGAGTGTTTTTTGCAACTAATGAATTGTTGAACGCTATAACAGAAACTTGTGAGGGACTATATGCTGGCCAACTGAACATTAATACTAAAAAAAATTAAAAGAATTTGAATGTGTAATTTCAAACAAGAACCATAAATACTGAACAAGTGGGAATAATTAAAAATTCTTTGCTCCTTGGGCACCTGGGTGGCTCAGTCTATTAAGCAGCTGCCTTCTGCTCAGGTCAGGATTCCAGAGTCCTGAGATGAGTCCTGTATTGGGCTCCCTGCTCAACGGGGAGCCTGCTTGGCCTCTCTCCGCCCCTCCCCCCACTCTCTCTGTTTCATTCTCAACTCTTTCACTCAAATAAAAGAATAAAATCTTTTTTTTTTTGCCTTTTTTTTTTTAAGATTTTTATTTATTTATTTGACAGACAGAGATCACAAGTAGGCAGAGAGACAGGCAGAGAGAGAGGAGGAAGCAGGCTCCCCGCTGAGCAGAGAGCCCGATGCGGGGCTCGATCCCAGGACCCTGGGATCATGACCTGAGCCAAAGGCAGAGGCTTTAACCCACTGAGCCACCCAGGCACCCCAAATGAATAAAATCTTCTAAAAAAAAGTCTTTGCCTCTCTGAACGATAGCGTTCCATGCCTGGAGTCTGGCAATGCCTGTTTCTAATAAATGCATTGAAGTCGCTTCATTAAAACTTTACTCCCTGCTGAAAGTACTATCGGAGAGTCTAATCCACTTTGGCACAGAGATCATATAAATAGTTCTTAATCGGCTTTAATTTTCTGATCTACATTCAGCAGTGTTTATAGAGGCTGGCGTCAGGATAGGTGCAGAGCAATCACAATATTAAAGAAAATGTCATGTTAGCAGTTCTTTTCAAGGAAGTCTATGAATACAAAGTTCACCAGTGTTGTTTTCTATAAACCTGTCTTTGGTATAATTACTATTTCTTTTAATTATTCTACCTTTTACTTGTATAATCTTTTATTATTGTTTGATGTGCCAGTTTAACTCCGCTGAATTCCAGATGTAATACTTTGTTTTTAAAGTATTATAAAAATATCTTCATGTTCTTTCTGTGGCAAATTATTCTTTGGGTTCATCGTTTCAAATTGTGGGTTTTGAAAAGTGTTATTTTTCAAGTTGTAATCAAAACTAGGGGAGATTTAAACTTGACTGCAAGAAATCCATGGGGGGGGGGGGGGAATCCATGTAACCATCCGGAAGGCAGGGGTGCAGCCTGACCCTCTCCCTTTGCTGTCGTCAATAGGTGTGATCAGTAATTACATGATGTTGCTCTTGCCACATAAAGAACTGGGCAGGAGCGTTCAGAATCTTAATTCGGGTGCAGACCTGTGGAGACCCTTTGACTCTGAGCCCCTCCACCCAGCCATGTGTTTGCTTGCAGAAAAACAGCCTCCTTTTATGATTTCTGAACCTTCTCTGGCCAGCCTCTCAAGTCAGTAACAAGTTGAAAATGTTTAGTTTTTATCCTATCAGTTCTCCCTTGCCGAATGTCTGAAAGCAGTTTGGGAGTAATTTAAACCAAATTTTTTATTTTAGTAAATCCACTGGAAGTAAGTGTAACCTATTAATTGTGTTGTGTTTTTGCTGTGTCTTGGCATTTCCATAAATAGAAGGTTAAAATAATGGGCATTACATAAAGCTTAATTCTCCCAGTTTAAAATTCAGCCAGGCGCAGGCCTGTGCCTGGCTGCAGGGGTGACCTCATGGCCATATGACTGCCATCAATAGCTCTTTCTCTTAATCCATTTCCCCTAAAAGCCGTACTAACACATTTACAATGTTTGTAGCCCTTTCCCCCCATCATAATTGGCGTAGTTGAGCACTATGAAAGTTTTCACAAGATAGGAGCCGTTGGGTTATTCTAGGGTTTAGTACCTTATTTGTGTGTGTGACTGTGACGGTATTGTTGCAAATGCAACATTTGGTGAGACCAAGGAATTTCCCATCGTGTGTGTGTGGCCTCGTGGTCATCTCTCCGTTTGCCAAATGTTTTCCGTATAAGAACTGTACTCAACAGATAATATTTGGAGAACCTGTGACACAGTCTTATTCTCTTATTCACAGTTGAGTCTCGAAAGGCTGATTCTAAAGACAATTTTAAGATCTTTCTCTCTCTAAGTCTACAAAAGAAAAGAAAAAAAAAAAAACAGGCTTATTAATGTTCCCTCCGTCTGGAATTATGTGAGTACAGCTGTCTCCATCCTTGGGTTTTATCTCCACCGCCACACCACCAGCTCCTCCACGTGAGAGATCCTGGCTCTGGTTTGATGGCTCTTCCTCTTAGAGGACTTACAATCAGGTGGAGTGCACAGTGACCCAGTGGCCCCGGGGACAAGTGGCCTCCTGGGTGGGAGGAGGGCACTGTGATTCTTCTGGAAAGGTCACCCCCTCCCCAGGATGAGAAGCCCTCAATTTTTTTGATGTAGTTGTTAGCTAAAGGGATTAACCCAAAGGGAGGGATTTTAAGGCCATGTCCTTGGTTTTGTTGTTTTTGAAAGAAAATTGAATTGGGCTTTCTATAAATTCACTACCTTATACGAGAAAGCACAGGTTAAATTGATCCTGCCACTTGAATCCTTCTATGGTTATTTGATTATTTTCAAAATATCTTGACATTTGAAAGGCATATAGACAAAAGCCAATCAGTGTAAATAGTTACATTTCAAGGAGAAAGAAAAGACAGACATCAGCCCTTTTTTACTTCACCATTTTTAACCACTTAGATTCAGAGCTGGATTTTTTGTCTCCGCTTAAAATAAAACAGCTACTAGTCAAGTCTAATGTGCAGTTTCTAACATTAACCAGACTATCCCAGAAAATCTGAATAACATTCATAACTTTTAATCACAAACTTAACGGCATTATACTCTCACAGAATTGATTTCATTTGTTAATTTCTTCTAGTTAGTCTAGAAAGAATAAATGTGATAAAACACACTTAGCAGTGCTTGAAATGAAAGCGGTCTTACCAGACACCCAGCTATAAACAAGTAACTCATGTCTGTTTCCCACAACATCTAACATCAGTCAAACTTACTGGTTAATACTGAGATTCTCTGACTATTGTTCCTTAAGGTATTATAGATTAATTGATGTGTATCATATGCAAATACATGCAGCCTTCCGTCCTACCTAAAAGACAACCCAAAGTAAAATGGAATATATTCACTACTTACTGCATACGAAAACCAGATTGTTCTAATGTGCAAAGGAAATTATGTTTTGTATATTATACAAATGTACAGATGTTTTCCTGGGTTTCTGGCAGTTTTTTTTAAAGGGCTTATTCTTTGCTGTTGTTTCCTTATTATAAAAGCCAACAAGTCAGCACTGTTTCTGAAATGGCAGTCACTATTTTAGGACTCTGCAGCAGTGACTCAGCATGGAGGTAGATCAAAAATTATAAAATTGAGTTTAAAACTATATATTTATATAGTCCCACTGAAGGTCAATTTAGCAAGTCATACCAGCAGCCATAAATATTTTTATATCCTCTCACCTGATAACCTCATTCCTTAAAAATTACAAGTAGTTAATTTTTTTTAAAGCTGTGTGAGTATATATTATTATCCAGCTGTTTCTTCTAGAAATTGAATATTAAAGGGGCACCTGGGTGGCTCAGTGTGTTAAAGCCTCTGCCTTCAGCTCAGGTCATGATCCCAGGGTCCTGGGATCAGGCTCTCTGCTCAGTACGGAGCCTGCTTCCCTTCCTCTCTCTCTGCTTGCCTCTCTGCCTGCTTGTGATCTCTCTGTCAAATAAATAAAATCTTTAATTAAAAAAAAAAGAAATTGAATATTAGAGACAACCAGAATCAGAATGCTTTTAAATGGTGTCCTGTCTGCCCAGCTTAAACAATGAAATCTCAAAATTTGGGGGGGAAAAAAAAAAAGGAATATTAATAGTCAGTTGCCTCTGGATTAAGGGTGTAAAGACCAGAAGTGTACAAGAGTAATTATAAACCATCAAATGACAGAAGAACATAAAGTTATATGTGCACTGATTACAACTGTATATAAAATTTTAAATAACTGTGGTGTTAGAGCAGGAACACAGATTTTTTTTTTTTTTTTAATTTACTGTTTTGTTTTTGTTTTTAAGGGAGGCTCCACACATAGCACAGAGCCCAGTGCCGGCCTCGAACTCATAGCTCTGAGATCATGACCTGAGCTGAGATCAGAAGTCAGACATTTAACCGACTGAGCCCCCCGGGTGCCCCGATTTGCTTTTTTAATATTGTTACAAAGTTGCTTAATGCACTTCTCAGCGTGTTTCCGTCCTAGAGCACTCACTGCAAGGTGGAACCGAAGGGATCAGCCCACACGTGTGTCACATCAGCGACAATAAGGGGCCTCATGGCATGACAGTGCCGTTTGACAAGTGACCGCATCCATTCCCAGTGTCCTGAAAGAACAGCAGTGTCTTCTAACAGTCGCTCCCAACTCCCCGAAAGTCGTTAACAGACTGGGATATAGTGCCATGGTGTCCTGTCTGCCCAGTTTAAACCCTCCAGGTAAAGATCGTGTTTGCCAGAGCAGAAACTGACGTTTGGCCTCCTGACCTCTGACTTTTAAGAAGGTGCCAGAGGGTGCCTGTGGTTCCGTGGGCCTTGGGTTCTCCGTGTGGCTGTGGAGACAGCCTCCTTCCCCAGTCTCAGAATGCCCGAACCCGCGGTCATCGGGTGCAGGTTAAGGAACAGCTTGGCATTCACACCCCACTTTATTTTATTTTATTTTTTTTAAGATTTTATTTATTTATCAGAGAGAAAGAGGGAGAGAGAGTGAGCACAGGCAGACAGAATGGCAGGCAGAGGCAGAGGGAGAAGCAGGCTCCCCGCCGAGCAAGGAGCCTGATGTGGGACTCGATCCCAGGACGCTGGGATCATGACCTGAGCCGAAGGCACCTGCTTAACCAACTGAGCTACCCAGGCATCCCTCACACCCCATTTTAACACCGATTTCACGAGTGCTCGTCTTGACCTAAATTAAAGGAGAGAAGGCCCAGGCAGGGAGAACACTTGCTCTTCACGTGTACCGATAAAGTATTTTGAAATACTGCCGTCTCCAGAAACATGCTTCCCATGTCATCTCTGTCCCATTCTCAATGTGTTTTGCACGGCGAGTCACTGCCTGCCCTTTCCAAGCCTGGCTTCTGGCTACACAGCCACTGCCGGGCAGTACAGACTGGTGAGTAATTGCTCTACTGAAGGCACCATCTGGGCATCTCAGCGTTTGAAAAGGCAGATCTGCTTACTGATTTTAAAGCGCTTACAGTCTGGTTGAAAACAGACCAACTAGAGAGCACTCTCAAAGCCCAGGAAGAACAGGTCACATCGCTGGCGTGTGCCGACCCGAGAGCTGGATGAGCTGGAGCAAACGAGCAGCAGACTGAGCCCAGCTGAGCCGGCACGGGGCACCGCAGAGCAGAGTGCGTGCCCACGTCAGGGGAAGTTAAGGACCAGGGGCTAATTTAAAGCAGATGAGTTTCGCAATGTGATGAGAATAAAGAGCAGTTGTAGATTTCTCATAAGTGGGCAGTGGACTAGAAATGGTGACTAAGCAATGGGCTGTTTGATTAACGTGGCCAGGGGCCTGAAAACAGGAGCCCAGTCAGGAGAACTGGGTCGGGGCCAGCCCAGCGAGGGCACCTGCTGGGAGAATGGGAAGGCACAGCCAAGTCACATCCTTTGCAGAAAAGGAATCTGCTCCCTTTAATGAAGCCATGTGGGATAAGCGGGACGGAGGGTAACGAGGCGGTAGAGCCAAAAGGAAGTATAAGCCTCCGGAAACTGTCATTGGGGTGGTGTAGACGACACGCTGGGGACAGGGTACCTGTGACGACTGCAGAGGAGGGATTTGAGCGTCCTGTCCTGGCGTGGTGTAAATACCCAGTGTCAGTAGGATGTTCCCACTGAGGACTCCGGTTTAGAACTTGGGAGCAGGGACGCCTGGGTGGCTCAGTTGGTTAAGCAGCTGCCTTCGGCTCAGGTCATGATCCCAGCGTCCTGGGATCGAGTCCCACATCGGGCTCTTTGCTCCGCAGGGAGCCTGCTTCTCCCTCTCCCTCTGACTCTGCCTTCCACTCTGTCTGCCTGTGCTCGCTCTTGCTCTCTCTCTGACAAATAAATAAATAAAATCTTTAAAAAAAAAAAAAATAGAACTTGGGAGCAGTTAGGGCCAGAGATTAGATTGGTCTGTCTTCTGGGCTTTGGATGAGTTAATATGCAGGAGGAAAAAGTCGAAAGTCAAGGGGAGGATTAAGTTAATGGTGGCAAAGGGGAAGGGACAGCAAGAGAGCTGGAGGGCCCCCATGTGGCCCCAGGCTCACCTCACCGCAGAGCAGATGGGCGCAGAGGCCACGCCCAGTGTCCTCCCAAGAGGACGTTGTGACCCAGAGCCCACACTGGAGGAAGGGAGAGGCTTTTGAGGGGAAAGGCTTACTGGAGCAGTTGAGGAAAGAGGACAAAGGCAGACAAAGCCGATGATGGCGTAAAAGAGGGGAGATGTTCAGGGTGAGGACTTTTCTCCGGTCGGGGCGAGTCTGAGTGGTTGGCCGTGAAGAAGGGGCAGCCCCAGCCCCGAAGCAAGTGACCGAATGTGAGGAGAGCAGTCGTGGGAGAGCAAGGCTGCCTGCCTGCGCCCTCTGCTAGAGCGATGACCGTGGGAGGCCATTCGGAGAACTCGTGCAGCACAAGACACTGGGCTTGAGTCGGGCTTGCGAGGACGCGGAGGGAGAACTGAGGAGGTTTCTGGGCTAGTTGCTTCTTATCAGTTACTTTGTCTCTAGGCTTCAAAGGTTGGACAAGTGGAAAGTACTAATCTCGCAGAGTTAAATTTTACCCTGGAGTCTACTTGAATTTAACTTCTGCTCTGTGTTTGTACATGGGGTTATATCGGGTGTCTCCGGAATCCAGTTTTACCAGAAGCTATCATTTAAAGTTTGTTTACTGGGTCCCTAACACGTATGAACAGTGTTGGGATCAACCCTGCCTTAAAACCCCTTCCTCACCCCTCCGTCACTCTGTGGCTTATGTCCTTCAGCTAAGGCATACCAGTAATAGTTCCTGCGGCCCCAAACGGTGTGGCTCTTCCAGTTTCTGGAACCCTTTGATCATAGTCTTTGCATCTGAACCTCAGGCAGCTGAGGAGCCTGTGATGCGGTCCAGCTCCGGAGCCACAGAGCCATCCGTCAGACCCAGGCCCTGTGGCTCTCCAGCTGCACCTTGCCGCCGCTTCTGTGAACATAAAAACAGAGAGGGAGAGAGGGACCTCGACATGGTGACCCCCAGTCCAGTATTGGAGGTGGCAAAGGCCATTATTCTATGCATATGTGACTGGAAACATTTAAATGAATACTGTACAAGGAAGTCAGAGAGCACTAGAGACCAGATCGTAGGGGGAAACGCTTCATGGAGGAAGGGGCTTACAGTGTTCCTCGAAGATGGGGGAGGAATTAGCAAGGCGGAAAGCAGGGAGAGAGAGTAGGGGCTGAGGCAGGTGTACGCAGGAAGTCGTGTCGAGCTGGCAAGCCGTGGTCAGAAGGGAGGCTGCCTGAGATAGAGCCGAGGGGGTGTGGGGAGGCCAGGTGACGGAGGACCCCGACAGCCAGGGAGCAGGCTTAGAACTGCCACCAGGAAAGAGAACTAGAGAAAGACTTGCAGGAACCCCGGGTGGGCACCCGAGTGAAAAGCTTGTCACTGATTCCCAGGAAGATTCTAATAGGGATTATTGGGCAAGTGGTTTATGGAACGATCACAAGATGCCCATGTGACCTCCCTGAGGAAAAAAGCATGCAAAATGAAACCCATTTATTTTCTACACAGCATTCTCAGAGGGACGGATCTGCAGGGGGAGGGTGGACAACAGAATTCCTTACCTTCGTGTAGTTGTTTTCTGCTAAAAATACATTCTGAATTTCAGCTCAGCATTTAATAAGCATTTGAAATTCTATGAGCAAAATGGACAAATAGAGCGTGGACAGGGGTAGAGTTGGGTGGCTTCTAGCTGGCGGGAGGACCCCACTCGAAGGGCATGGAATAAAGATTTGTTCCAGTCAGAAGAAAGTCTCTCAAAGCATGCCGCAGGATTCTGTCTATGTGAGGGAACTGAATGAAGACATAAAAAGCTTGTTTATCCACTTTGTGGGTAACACAAGCTTTGGAAGAACATCTAAGTTCCTGAATGATAAAATCAGAATTGAAAAAGATCTCAATAAGACAGAAGCATGAGCCAAGTTAATCGTATAACATTCAGTAAGAACCGTTTAGCCTTAGCGTATTTAAAAAAAAATCAATTAATGGGAGAAATAATGATAAAACATATTAAAAGGCCTTGGGATGGGAGAGGGTGAGAGCAGTCAGTATCAGACGCTCTCCCAAGGGTTACTGCAGTCTTAGGACAGAGTAAGAAAAACCATATTTAGAACAAGGGAGGTAATAGGCTTGTTTTATCATATTTTGATCATGTTCATTTTATCGTGGGGAGCAGTTTTACTCAGTGTGAAAAATCTGGGGATGTCCAGCACGGAGGAGAAGCACCTCAAGGTTCATGACAAGCAGCTCCCAATGTATAGAGTGTTGCCACGTGAGAGACCCGACCCCCACCAACAGGGAGATTGATCCTTCCCTCATCTGGGGCCACACGGGGAAGTCTGGGATGGGCAAATTTAGACTCCGCAAGAGGGTCATCAATGGAGGATTGAACAGGTTTGATGAGCAGTTGTCAGGGATTCTGAAGAAAAGAGTTTTGTTGGGTCTAAGGTCATACTCCCATGGTTTCTAGTATGTCATCCAGCCGTGTGCTGGAGCTGGCTAGTACCAGCTTGCAGGAGCTGACTGTTACATAGTCAGGAATGTTGCAAGCTAGTAGCAAAACTGTTGGCAGCCACCGGTGGGGAGGGGGCAGCCTTTAGACCGTAGGAGTCCCCAGATGTTAAGGATCTGCCCCCCCACCTCCTCCCAGCATCACTGTACACGCACCACACCAATAGTGTCCAGAATAAGGAGGGTCTGTTAGAAGCTGGGCTCCTCCGGAATGTGAGAGAGCAGACTAGGAAAGGGAACATCCGTGATTACGTCCTTTGGACTTTTCAGATTTTGTTTCTCTTTATTGTACGCAGCTCCCCTGGTTGGTTTGCAAACCGTTTTCTATCTCCTGCCAAGGTCTGGGGCCTCTGAGTTTCTCTGTTACCAGATCTGCCAGGGAAACTCGACTATCTTCCATTTCTTGGAATAATTCTTTCCTTGTTATGTCCCTAGACTGGCCAGCATATGCAAGCAGCGGTCCCCACCCCATTCTCAGCCAGTAGCCAAAGTAGCCAAATTCATTTCTGGGAATCAGAAATGAATTCAGCCATTGAAATGGGATTTGGAAACACCTGGGCTGGGAGAACACGTGATTGCAGGTGCAAGGTCCACCTTGTGGATATAACAAAGCCCTGCAGGCCATATGGCGGTAACCGTCCAGATGATCGGGCTGTGTGGGTTGACCTCAGATCAGTCCCTGTCCCCCTGCTTTATGGCAGAGAGCAAATAGTGATTTTAATTCTGTTGTTTATTTCTTATTTCTTCTTAAAGAAAAGTTTTGCATAAAGTCTGAGTCATGATGCAGAAGGGAAAAGCAAATGTCCTGTGGTAGACATGATAGGCAAATTCATCTGTGGTCATGCAAATTGCTATTTTAGCTTGTTCTGAGGCTGTAAGTAAAAAATAAAAACGGTTGTTCTTACTTTTCTGATATGTCTACTATGTACCATTTGGAACCCCAGAGGCTTTTCTGTTTTCCCCCATGATGCCTTCTCTCTGCCCCCTCCCTTTCTGGTTTCCCCAGAGACTGGACAGTAGCACCCAGGAGTGGTTAGGCAACCACCAGGTATACGAGCTTCTGTTACTTCGAGAGACCATTCAGTGAAGTTCATATTCGCAGCCAGTGACACTGTTTGTATTTGATAAGCGTTTCTATTGCCAAAATTACCCATCCAAAGGTGATTTTAGAACTAGGAAGTAAGCAACTCCGCGTCTCCATGTTCGAATTATGAATAAGAGAGTGGAATCCTAGGTGTTGGTGTTAATGTGCAGGCAAATATTGTAAAGCCGCACCTACAGCTGAACCACGTGAAGATGAGCCCCCACCCCTACCCCAGTCTGGCGATGGGGCGTGAAGAGGGTCAGGGAGGGCTGAGTAAGGGAATGAGGACACGGCAGGAAGAAAGGGCAGAAAAGCGAAAATGCGGGTGTAGCCTGGCAGGAGTTTCCAGGCTGGAGACACACCCTCCGAGGGAAGGTCTGTGATACAAGCCAAGGTCAGGGACTAAAGGGGAGTGGCATTCCCATAGCAGAAGCTATAGGATGACATGGGGTGACACGATGGTCATGTTCACCAGAGGCTTGACCTGGGTGGCTGGGAACCCGCACAAGACTCCCACTCCAGACGTAAAAAAGCTGCCGCCACAGCCCGGGATTGCAGTTGTGTTCACTGGCCGGAGTTCTAACCCCTGTGCTTCAAGCCTGGAGAGCTACAGGATGAACTTGGGAAGGACCGCTTCGGACTTGAAAGCGTGCAGAAGGAATTGAATGGCACTAAATTCAGCGGCATGAGCCGTGCACCTGAGATGCTTACAGGGCTGAGAGTTCGGTTTGAATGGCTTTATTGTGATGTGTGACAGGGAAAAGGTTAGAAAAAGAGAGAGTCCCAGGAAAGAAGTAGGGCGATGAGGGAATCGTGGACACCAGGGCCATAGAAAAGCAGCTGAGCTCAGTGAGGTGGTGCTCTCCAGTAGAGAACACCCCTCCCAGGCCCCTTGCCCTTGCTGGCCACAAAGAAACAGGGGCCCCATTGTTTCTGGTCAGCCACATGCTGCTGGACTTAGCGAGAAATATGGCCACTGGTCAGCATCTGACCTTCCCCAACCAGGCTTCCCAGGGACAAGTAAGTCCTCCACCCTAAGGTGTCCATTGTGCGTAATGAATCCACTTCTCTCCCAGACTCCTGGTGCTGCCTTACAAGTTGATAGTTACTCAGAATTTTCTGTGGTTCAGATGAAGAACCATCCAGGAGAAGGACTGACAGCGCCATGACTGGAGACAGGCCTTCCCGGTGTAATCAGCAAACACGGTAGCGACCTCATGGGGTTCCTCCAGCAGAAGATTACAGGCAGCAGCTGGGGTAGTGGACGCTCGGAATTTGGCACGTCCAAGACAAGATCTTAGCCCACCTTTGAAGCGTCTGCCGGCTTTGCTCTATCATCAGAACTCTTGTCTCCTCTCTCGACCCAGGATTAAATCCTTTTATTTTTAGTGACTAATAAACTAAATTTGTGCTTCTGAAGGCTCTCCCAGGTCCAAACTTCCCATAGAGTTGGCATTAATTTGCTTCTATACAGAAAATTTGGTTTTGCTTTCCCATTTTTAATAGATACTATTCTATGAAAATATTTAAGTGGAATGGAAAACTCTTGGCTCATTATCTCTTAATAGCCATTTCTGTAGCATACATGGAATGACCGAGGAAATGAATTAAGCTTATAATTAAGTCTTTCTTATATAGTGACACTCCGTTGATCTTTACCCCAATATATAAGGTGATCAGGTAGGAACTGTTCTCACCATCTTAAGTTGAGTAAACATAGGTACATAACAGTCAAGTGACTCAACCGGAAGTGCAGAGTTGGTAGGAGGCACAGTCGGGTATAGAATCCAGGTCTCCTCATCCCTGGTCCCTGATCCCGAACTCTTAAAGGGCATCTGCCCCTAGAAGAATGGTGGCCAGCCATACGGTGTGAGAGAAAATAACTCAACCCATTGTGCCTTGGCGAGCGCCTATTAAATAATCATACCCCATTCAGTGATGTGGGTGTCCAAGAAAGGAAATGCCATAGTTTTGCATCAGGAAACTTACAGCTTAGTTGGAGAGACCAGACTGCAACACATACATACAACTGTGTGTAATGGAAGGTGAGTGAAGGGAAAGAGAGTTCTGGAGTGTGTTCAGAAGGTTCTCGGGGGAAGAACTGAAAGTGTATCTTGGGGCGCCAGGGTGGCTCAGTGGGCTAAGCCTCTGCCTTCGGCTCAGGTCATGATCTCAGGGTCCTGGGATCGAGCCCCACATCAGGCTCTCTGCTCGGCAGGGAGTCTGCTTCCCCCTCTCTCTCTGCCTGCCTCTCTGCCTACCTGTGATCTCTGCCTGTCAAATAAATAAATAAAATCTTAAAAAAAAAAAAAAAGTGAATCTTGAGCAGAGACAGGAGAGGCCAAGCAGCATGATGGTCTATCTACCAGGAGGTCATCTGGTCGAAGCAGACAGTACAAGTCCTGTCTCTGTGTAGAGATGAGGACACTGAAGGTGAGACCGAAAAGCTCAGCATAGGTAAAGCCTGAGGATTGGGACCAGGGAAGTGACAAATCAAATAGACTAGGTCGAAGGGACATTTGGGTCATCTCGAGCCCCTCTGGTAGCATAGTCATGACCTGTGGTGCCAGGGCAAATGCTCTCCCACAGACAACTGTGGGCTAGTGTGATGCGGTGAGGGGCAAGATGGGGCTCTTGGTTAGCGCAGAAGCCCAGCCGAGCCTGGGGGGACTGCTGGTAGACAGGACAGTCGGACTGGGCGCTGAGGAGGCGTTGGGTTTGAACAGGAGAGAGAAGACACGAAGCCTGGAGTAAGAAGTGGGGTCCCCAGCCTGAGAGAAGAGGCAGTTAGGAATGGTCCACAGACCCCGGGCTGCTGTGGGACCTGGGAACCCGTGAGAATTTGGGTTTCATGTGATCGGCAAATTGGTTCTCAAGCAAGGGCGTGGTATGATGCAAGTCGTGTCAGGAGAACAGTCTGGCAGCATCTGTGGACAGGCTTGGAGGGGGGAAGATGAGAGGCAGAGAAACGAGCTGCGAGACCGTGCCAGTCACTGGGGTGAGGCCGTGGAAGTTGGGGTGTCAAGATTGAGAAGGGGGAAAGCGGCCCTGAGGTCTGTCCCGAGAAGAAAGCAGAAACTTGAGGGGTAAGGGGAAACTCCTGAAGGCCATCCTTTGGAGACAAAGGAATAGCGGTTCTGTTGCAATAAATGGGGTAGTTTAGAAAGGAACCCGATTTGGAGGAGGGAAGGGAGAGTTCAGTCAGAGACATCCAAATTGGGAGACTCCCACCTTTGAGATTCCTGGCCGACCAAGAGCCCAAGGAGAGGGCGGGACCAGGGATGGAGCTGGCTGACCACAGGCGCCGGGTGGTGAACGGGTCCCAGGGAGGGGACGGGGCTCCAGAGTAAGGAAGCAAGACAAGGCAAGGGAGCCAGAGCCGGCACAGGGAAGAGGCGGCTGGGAGAAGTTACCTGCAGTCCAGGAAAACACATCACAGACCGAAGGGGATTTTGAAAGTAGTTGGAGATCATCAGGATCTGTCATCAAAGGGAGAGGAGGTGAAGGAGGGGACCCAGGAAGAGGCCAGGGGAGCCGCATGGAGGGCGGGCAGGTGTGCTGCGTGAGAGCGGTTCTTCTCCTTACCTTCGACTTTTCCTTCGAGGGGGCCTCTTGTCCAGACTCCAGCCTCCCTGCCCCAAGCCTTCTCAGCTCTATTGGCTCTGCAGGGACCTGTCAGGAGAGCACTTCTCTAAAATCATAATTAATAGTTAACGTTTCTGAACTACAAGTCTAAGGTACATTTAGGGTATTTTTCTTTTTAAGATTTTATTTATTTGAGAGAAAGCGAAGGACAGAGTGCGAGCAGGACGGGGGAGGCCGGAGGGAGAAGCAGACCCCCGCGGGGCAGGAGGAGCCCGCTGTGGGGCTTGATTCCCAGGACCCTGAGATCATGACCCGAGCCGAAGGCAGCGGTTAAACCAGCCGAGCCAGCCAGGCGCCCCTCGAGTCTAAGGTACACGGTACATTTAGGTTGGGGTTTGTGCGCTGCTTTGGAACTGAAGGAAGGTTGTGTACACTGTCAGTGCAGGGCTCTGTCAGTAGGGAGAGACGGGGAGAGCCTGGAGGAAGGGAAGGGGACAGGCAGCGCCACTTAAAAAGAAAGGGGAGAAGGAGAAAAGAAAGTGCAGTGTGAGGTGAGACCTCCGCCCTCCGTGTTCAGCCCGAGGCCCGCAGGCAGCCGCCTCCCGGCCGGCAGAGAGCTCTCGCCCGGGGTCTCGGAGCCTCCTCTGCACTGTAACTTAACAGCTTAATCGTTCCAAAGGCTGAGATTTGCTTATTTATCCGAAATCTCTTTGTTTGTTCTGGATTTGGTTCCCTGCTCGGTACTTCCCTCCAGATCTCCCTGGTTTGCCTCTCTCGTTACTGTGGTCCCTTAACTCCATGTGGTGAACACCATGCACTGTGCACCCCGTGGGCCCTGGGAACTCAGGAACCGGCTCCCAGGAGTCTCAGCTCCAGGCTGAGGACCTTCATTCCCGCAGCACGTCTTTATCCTGGTGAGGTCCTCGCTGGTCCTAACAGCCCTGGTGCAGATGCATTCTTTCCCGTTGCTCTTTGTTGCCTATCAATGCGCGATTGCATGTGACGAGGAGGAAAGTGTTGCTAGAATCCTAGCGTCCCGGTGCTGGCAAGGACTTCAGAAATCACCCTGTTCAACCGCCCGCTCAAGGAATTCCCTTCAACAGCTTTTGTTTAACTTATTAATAGCTTTTTTTTTCCTGGATTTAAACTGTTCCCCAGAATAAACACTGGGTGGGTGATCCTGGAAGTGGTTTGAGAGTTGATATTACCAGGAATATCAGGATGAACAAATTTCTTTAAAAACCAGAATTTTGCCTGTTTCTTGAGATTCCACATGGTCCTGGCCCTTCTTGCACAGGCTTTGGCTCTCCCGCTGATAGGTGCCCCCCACCCCACAGAGACAGCGCTGGGTGCTATCACAGGGGGGGCCCCGTGGGCCCAGGCGATGGGCGCAGTGCAGCCTCAGTCTGCGACAGAGGTGCGGCCAGGACTCTTCTCCTTCCCTAGTGCCGTAGCCCTTACAGAGCTGTGGTTCTCATGTGGGGCGTGGAGCCCCTGACTTGTGCGCCAGCACGGGGTTGGCGGGGGGCGTGCCATCCAGCCTGTGGGAATATGGTCTTGTCGGGTCTCTGCACCATTGGGACCCCATTTTGCGTTTTTGTCATTTAACACGCGAGGCTGCACATAGATAAAACTATGTCTGCATTCATAAAGAGATGGTCTTGGGGGCTGGGAGGTGAGGTTTGTTCCCCCCATCACCCTCTCCCCTCCCCTCCCCGCCACCTTTGGGAAGGAGAAAACACTGCGCAGGTGGGCAGGCTTTGCTGATGCTACGTGACACTTGGAGAGCCCCGTCACGCTGGGTCAGGAGTCCCAGGCTGTGCTGCTTGAAGCTTGGAAGTTGATGTCCTTTGCTCGCATGTCAGCTCTCAGAGGCCCATCTCCCAGGGGGCCTCCTTCTACAGGTCTGCATGTGGCCATAGGGAGGTGTCACTGGTCCCATAAAATCCCTAAACCCACGTCCATGTTGCGTCACTTGACAGCTCTTAGCATGGCATTTTCCAGTTACTCACGTGGAGAGAGAGATGCCCTTGTATCTGCACTTCTGAGTGAAAGAATCAAAGAACAGCTTATTGTCTGGCCCCTGGGCCAGGACACAGGAAGTCAAACGGTTGTATTTTCTGCCCTGGTGTCCTCTGCCCCTTACTCGTCCAGGCCGAACCCCTCATACCCTTTCCTGGTTCTTTTGAACATTCCTTGTGTCCTGCCTCAGTACCTTTCCTTACACTGTTCGGCCCGCAGGCCCTGCCCCTCCTCTGGGCTCTCTGAGGTCTGCCTGTCCCTGACGGTCTTATGCAGTTCTGCCTCCTGGAACTCACCCCTGTTCTTCCTGGCCCCGGAAGGGAGTCCGCCGAGGTCCATGAGGGTTTAAGCTCCAGGGCCACCTCAGTCGCTCAGACGGTGGCTAACGTCTGTCCGACTCCAGATTTCGGCTCAGGTCACAATCTCAGGGTCATGAGATGGAGCCCCAAGTCGAGTTCCGTGCTGGGCATGGAGCCTGCTTAAGAGTCCAAAAGAGTTTAAGCTGTGTGAGGGCAGAAACTGTTTTCTTTCTTAATTACCAAGTACTGAGCAACTAGCACATAGTAGATGCTCAGTAAACCCTTGTCAACAGGAAGACGGTGATTGCCGGCAGTCTTGGAGCACCTGTCCTTTATTGCTCCTGTCTGCATTCCTCTTCTTTTACACATGTACCAGATGGAAGCTTCTTGAGAGCAGAAACCGTAGCTTTGTATCAGCCTCTAGCAGAGTCTCGGACACACTAGGAGCTCAGTAAGTACTGAGATCGAGTTTATTACATAATCACTCAGTGATGTTCCCTGAACAGTGGAGTCAGAGTGAGGAGGCAGGCAGAGTGTCTTGCCCCTGCTGTCTCATACAGAACCACCGAGGGCAGCATTTTCAGCAAAAGCAGAAGTGTCCCCCTCCTCCCGTCTAGCCCTTGACCCTTTAGGGAGGATATTAAGAGCACGGTGCTGGGGCGCCTGGGTGGCTCAGTGGGTTGAGGCCTCTCCCTTCGGCTCGGGTCGTGGTCCCGGGGTCCTGGGATCGAGCCCCGCGTCGGGCTCTCTGCTCAGCAGGGAGCCTGCTTCCTCCTCTCTCTGCCTGCCTCTCTGCCTGCTTGTGGTCTCTGTCTGTCAGATGGATAGATAAAATCTTTAAAAAAAAAAAAAAAGAGCACGGTGCTGCTAACATTATATTCCTCTTCTAAAAATTTGCAAAGCGCTGTATAGAATTGTTCACGACTCCCTCATTCAGTGGTTGGCTAGTTAATTCCTGAGTAAGCCACTTTGAAAACTGATTATAATCCTGCTTCAAATGGAGAGTTGGGAGAAGGCCAAAAAGGGTATATTATTGTATCTCGTCGGAGGGGAGAATCCGGCAGATAGTCGCTGAGTTATGGCGCCAGAGCCTTCCTTTCTTCTGTTATTGTAAATTATTGTTAGGGTAGAAAGCCAAGTCAGCAGAGTGAGACTCTGGCATTGCACTTCCTCTCAGCTGAGGTCTTATATAATGAAGACCTTCGTAAACAAACATTGCATAAACTTAATGTGGGATCTCTCCTATTAAAGTTCATGCTGTTTAATGTAAAGCGGAATAATTGTTTCCTAGGCCTTCTAAGTTCTAAAGTGTCCCTTGCTTCTGGGGTAGTTTAATAAGAGAAAACTAGTTTTATGCCCCACAGAAGTCCCCAGTATACTGCTAAAACGGTAATTCTGTCTCGCTGCTCTGCTCATCTTCCTGCCTCTGTCTCTCCCTCATGGGTCTCAGACCTCAGGGCCCATAGGTCCGGTCTGGTGCCGTCGGAGAGCTGGCAGGGCTGTAGCAGGGGTGGCACTAGTCGGCCTCGGTGAATTATTGCCAAGCGCACTTGTGTAGCCCAGATTTGCCAGGGCTTTAGATTTTCAGGAGAAGCTGGGAATCCAGGCTTTTAGGAAATATCACCTGATTTCCAAATGTTAGTAACTAATTAAAAAAAAAACAAAAACTTAAATCCTTTGCGGCCCAAACAGTTTCTGGCTCTGTGTGGGATGCTTTCCGGGGGAGGGTCGTTTGCAACCTTTGTCTCATCCCTTCAGGCCTTGCTGCCTGTGGGCACTTGAAACCCCCCCCCCCTTACCCCTTATCACTTTCAGTAGGCCTCCACCCATTTTAAGGGGGTTCAATTCGTTCCTGTCCAGAGCCTCTGCCGCTGCAGGGAAGGGACCAAATCGAGTGTCTCTTACAATGTTGGGTCCCCAGCAGATGCTCAGCTAAGGCTTGAGGAAAGATCGAGCCCCACCTTCCTTTCTGCGCTTTCTGTGCTCCGTCCTCGGTTAGAAGCACACACACAGCTGGGCGTCCGCTATGGCTGTGCAAGAAATGACCTCAAAACTCCGTGGCTTCGCACCACGGTGAACATGGATGGATTCCCTCACAGCTCCTGTGGGCCGGGAACGTGCTGCAGCTGGACTGGATGATGCTGCCCAGGTTCTCCTGTGAGCTGGAGGACCCGCCACGGTGGCCCACACTCACGGCCCGCAGGCCGTCCTGGCGACCTTGCCCTGTGGGCATCTGTATGGGGCTGCTTGAGTGGTTGTCCTCATAGCATGGCACGGGCTTCTCCCTGACCAGGGCAGCCGCTGCGTCCTTATGACCTCATCTGCCATGTCACACGTCCTCATTTCTGCAAAATCCTGTTTGGTGTTGAAAACACTGGAAGGTGAGCATCACGCGGAGCCGTCCTGGAGGCCAGCTGCCTGGACCCTCAGGAAGTCCTCGTAAACAAACGATCCAACACTGAGAGTAGTTTTTCAAAAAATTTTAAGGGAATAACAGTTATGTAACAGTTACCCCATCTACTGTTGTGTCTTTGGGATCAGCTTCAGAAATTAAATATCCTATTTTTTAAGATGGTATTTATTTGAGAGACAGAGCGTACACCCACGCATATGAGAGAGCATGGGGGCGGAGCAGACGCAGAGGGAGACGCAGACCCCCCACTGAGCAGGGAGCCCAATGCGGGTCTCAGTCCCAGGACCCTGGGATCAGGACCTGAGCCAAAGGCAGACACTTAACCCATTGAGCCACCAGGCGCCCCTAAGTATCCTGTTTGTATAGCCCATCCTAGACCCGTCTTCCCTAAATGTGTCAACTCATTTTTTAAAATACTTTTGGAAACTTACCTGTGTCACCACTTGGAGTGATAGACTTAAATGTACCAGCTGCTTTTCAAGGAAACCCTTTCAATTACTGCTTGCCTCTGCCTGCTTCGAGGGGCGTGCCTTGTTCTGATATTCTCCCAGGTGCCTGAAATGACACTTCCCTACTGAACCTAACGTTTTTTTAAGGATTTGAAAGGAAAATCCCCAAGAAGTAGCATCCTGAATAAAGAGTAGAACCCCTTTGATATATTAATAGCCCTTGTGAAGACAAATAGCCCTCAGAGGTTCCCTGGGGCCCTCTGAATTTAGTTGGGGGGTGGGCGCCAGTTAATCAGAGGCTACAGACAGATAGAGGGGTTCCTCCAGTTCCTGTCGGGGGATCTGTTTCTGATACCTCCTTTCCAGCCTCCCACCCCAACTCAAGCAGCAGGACTGAGTGGGTGCTGCCGGGGCGCGTGCGGGCACACACGCGCGCAAACACACACACACACACACACACGAACACACACACACGTGCGAACACACACACACATACACAAACATACACGCCCCCCAGGCTGCACCTTACCTTTGCCTTCTTCAAGAACCATCCTTAATCATTTTAACCAGATTTCACCTGAATGAAAATGTTAAGGGGGAGGAAAGGTGCCCTGACGTGATTTCCCCGAGGAAAATCCCCACTGGTAGCTAGTGCTTATTTGTTCAATAAACAAAACCTGAGGCTGGGAGTTGACGGTCAACACTAGCAGAGTCCGGGAGTGTGCCCTGGGGCGCAGGGGCTGTGCAGCCTTCGCGCGCGCACCTGGGGAGGGGTCCAGCACCACCGAGCCCCTCCCACTGCGCCTTGACGGTGGTCCCCGAGTCGGGGCATTGGTAAATGGAAATGAAATGTATGATTCATAAGGCCGAGGTGGTGTGCGATCGGTGGAAGGGGGGGTGGTAATTACGGAATTGAGAAATGAGGCTGCAGTGTTGTAAGTAACCTTTCTAGGTTAGAGGCTGCTGTGATAGATGGCCGGCATTGTTCTCTTTCTGACCTTTTTCTGAACTTCCCCTTAGAAGAACAGAGGAAATACAGTTCTGCCTTTTCCCATATTGTTTTTGAATAATACCTTCAGATGCCAGCTTTTAGCATTTCTGTTCTTCCATTCGGGGTTTTGCTTCCCCTGCCCATCCCCCACCCCCACCATGCTTTGCTGCTTCCCAAAGACGAATGTAGCCGCTAATTACTTTGTCCCAGTATTAATGGTAAACACAGAGGCTACACAAATATTTGTCCATATTGAACACAGTCCGTACAGGAAAAGAAGATCGCCCTGCAACATCCTTTCTCTCCGTCCGCCCCCCCACCCCACCCCGGCCAAGCGGGGCGCTCCGCAGGGTGGTCCTTGGTAACGGCGCAGGCAGACCGGCGAGAAATGTGTGGGACGTGGCTGTTTGGTAGGAAGATGATGGAGCCAGGGATACGGCAGGCTCCCGCTTGCAGAACAGGCATTTCAGCCAGATGTTAACGTGCACGCAGAGATGATGCTCATTCACATTTAAGCTGTCAGTGCGATCCTAGGAGGAAAGGAATACCGGGGCTGGGGAACGTGTGCCCTGCGAGCTTCCCTTCCTCCACGTGACCTGTCATACTCAGCATTGTGTCCTCCTCCTTCCTCTCTGCTGCTGTCGATTTCCTGGTCTCCACTGTGACTCCCTGGTGATGTCCCCTGACTTCGGGCTCTGGGACCAGCTGAGGGCTGTCAGCCTCTGAGAAGTCAGGGAACCCCAGGAGAGAGAAAGAAAGAAGATCTGTTTGATTTTTCACACAAATAAGCATCATTAAAGAGGCAGCGGAAGAGTTTCACTTAGCCTTGCAGTTGACTCTTGAGTTGAATGTTGGGGGTATTTGGGTTTGTTTTTGTTTCTTGAAAAACCAAGTCTTCTGAGGCCAAATGAAAAGGAACTAGACAGTTCTGTGTCAGGGCCTTTCAGACCAGGGACAGGATTTGGTTAGCTCTGGTTAGCCGGTTAATGTTGATTGAACACCTGCTGTGTGCCCAGCCTCCACCCACAGAAGGAAGCAAATATAGGTTCTTTCTCCTCAAGGAACTTCTGCTGTCCTGGGGGAATCCAGGGCAGGCCTAAATGCACGCACACCTAGACCTACTTATAGACCCGGCGCGCCACAGAGGCAAGCATGACAAGCAGGCACCCGGAGGCTGTAAGTGACGTCTCAGAACTCCTGTTCTTTGGCCAAAAAGAAACTGAGCTCTTCACAGCAGTCATCACTGCCATGCTTTCAGACATCCGCTTGCTTAATTGCTTGTGGGTTTTTTTAGTTGAAAATCTAAAAAATCTCCGTAACTGCCTCCTTTCTTCTTCGCATTTTCTCTGGCTGTTTGTTTCTTCATCTCCAGAGAGATAAGTAGTTTCTCCTTTTCACCCACCTCTCCTCTGCTTATATATATTGTAAAGATAACAAACTTCCTATGCCAAGATTCTCCCATTAAAAATAAATAGAGTTTTATTGGTTTCTGTTCAAATTTCCCCATGGAAATCCCCATTATCAGAGAAGAACTCAGAAGAGCTGCCTGCTCCCTACCTCTTCTCTTTCCCTAAAATGAACAAGCAGACAGTAAGTTTCATCCTCAGATCATCTGTCCGGTTCAACAGACATCGCATATCCAGCATTTCCTCTGTCCTTGCCTGGTGCTTGGCGGTCCGGGAGAGAGAATGGAGCCGTAGCCTCTTCTAGCCCCTGAGCATGAAGCGTGACAGCGGATGGCTGTGGAGGACCCTGGACTCTGCTGGGTGCCGTGGGGCACACAGAGATAAAGAACGCAACCTGCCGCTTCGAGATGCTTCCAGTCTCACTGAGAAGCCTATTTTAAACAATCATGAGTATCGGCGCAGGCACGAGTGGAAGAGCCGAACGGGCAGTGGGTGTGCTATAGGAACCCAGAGCAGGAGGGTTCCCCGGGCAGGGAAAGCTTCTGGAAGAGGCGGGCTTCCTGTGGAGGGCCCCTGAAGGCTTCAGGGGGCAGCCAGAAGAGGTGCTTTCCAAAGAGGCAAACTGGGAGCAACGGGGTAGGGGGGGAGGGTCCCTGTCCCCACCCTGACCGCTCGGTTGAGTCTGGACGGTTCTGCCTCAGTCCCTGCCTCCCTCCCCCTTCCTCTCTTTTCACCTTGTGCCTTGAACTCCACCGATGCGTGGCATCTCCCCGATTCCAGGCGCTGGTTAGCTCATTGGCTGAAGTAGTGTTTGGTGCTCAAGAGAGCAAAAGGAACATGCTAGTGGCTCTCGCTGGAGGCTGCTACATTTCGCAGGCATGCGGGAGAGACCGGCTCTGGGCTACACAGAGCCCCATTGTTAGGGTGAGAAAAGCAGCTAAGGGGATGATAGGGCGGTGGCATCTTCATCTGGGGGGCACTACCCCCCTCCCCTCACAGAAACGTCCCCTGTGCTCCATGTGTGGCTGTGTGGTGCTGACCGTGAGGCCCAGCGGCTCTCCCCAGAGGGATGCCCACCCCTCCGGCCCCGGGAGTTGGAGGTGGAGAGGCCTTTCCGAGCATGTGTCCAAGCATGAGTCCACTGCGCTCCAGCACCCCCTAGTGTGAGCTGGAAAGAGACGGTGGAGCTTTTCCCTCCATGACCCAAACAAACACAAGAAAGCCAACTTGGGCTTTGTTTGTTCTATTTTGTTTCAGCTCCTTTAGGAAAAGTTGAGTGTTGGAAGGGTTTCCCTGAATAATCTGCCCTTGGCTGGAGACCTAAAATTTATGCCCATTTTGTTTGACAAAACTCCTGCTGGAAGATGAACCAGCCTGCCTAGGGTGCTCCCTCCTTGTCCTGACCGTGGCAGGTCCGAACAGGCTACTGTTAAGCCCACCCTGTGGCCTCTCCTGACACCGAATTGGGTGAAGGCTGCACCCTCTGCCCTTTTCTGTGGGTCTGGTCTCCTGACAAGGCCAGCATGCAGTGCACTGCCCCCCCCCCCCAGGAGCAAGGCCTGCCTTGTCCACCGGGCTCCACTGCCCCCCCGTCACGCCAGCGTGCTTGGGGACAGGACTGATGCTGTACTCCGGGGTTAGAACCAGCCCCACTAGCCAGCACAGCTCCTGGCCTTATTTGCAGACTGGTCGGGTGGTGTGTTAGCAGGCGTCAGCTCCTCTTGCTTGGTAATTCTTTCCCCAGAGCGCCACATAGGGAGGGAGGCCTGTTCGGAAGGTGTGGGAGCATCCCCATAGCCACAGTGGAAACTGACCCTCCCGTCTGTGTTTGGCATCTCTACTCAGGGGATTCCCTTTCATAGCTCAGGTCTCCGGCCTCTGCTTTCTCGAATGCTGTATCTCCATTCGGTGACCCTCGGTGCATCTCCCTTTCAAGAAGGACCAGGTTTCCATCTTCAGTGCCTGTTTCTTAATCCTTGGCCATTGGCTGTGGAGAAGGCCTGGTGATTCAGCCCCATGCACCGCAGGATCCAATGGTGCTGGCAGGAAAGGAAACGGGCTGATGATGAGCCTCGTCTTTTGTTACAGCTCAGCTCACTCACTAAGAGCGGTGAAGCCCTGGGCCTCTCCAGGGCGAGCCCAGAAACCCCTGGCAGGAAAGCATCGTGGATCTTCAGCCCCATGTGGGTCCATCTGTCCATCCAGCAAACATCTTGGAGGACTCACTATGAACCCGCTGAAGCTAAATAATTAACCAAATGTTTACTGACATTTAAATTGGCAAAGTTGCCCGTAAGTGATATTACCTTCGCCCCATGCTCGTAGCCGGGGTGGAGGGTGAGCCGTGAGTTGACTGTCAGTGTGAAAGAGACCAGCCTTCTCCCCCCTGGACTGACCTCTCCTTTCCCTCCGCTGGTGGGTGACACATCACCCTCTGAATCAAGTGGGGGAGCTGTGTTTGCAGTTGATCCCCGGGAACTGAAATTCTGAACTCCCTCCTGGTGCCAAGAGAAGAGGAGCCGCCTCTGGAAGCTGAGAGGTGGCCGCAGGTGGCAGTGGGACTTGAGAATGGGCAGGCTCCCCGGGGAAGCTCTCAATGCACAGTTCAACCCTCAGTTTTAGTCAACAGGCTAGCAACAAAGCAGAAGAAAAACAATCAACAAAAGGGACTAAAAGGACGGTCTGAGGCCGTGTCTCCTTTCTCTCTCAGCCGGCTCCATCTTCCCAGCTCCGGGGCTTGGTGCTGAGCCCGCCCTCTAGCCCACCTGTCTGGGGAGCCCGCATCCTGAGGCCTGGTGTGCACGCTGCCCACTGATGCACTGGCCACACGGTGCCACCACAGGTGGCGCATGAGAGGGAACGCGCCGGGGCTCTGTGACGCTGACCACGCTCTGGGTCTTCACCCGGCAGGTGGGGAGCCCTGGTGCTTACCTTCTGAGAAGTCATTGAGCTCTGTGTTTCTGCTTCGTGTACTTCTTTGTGTCTTATCTTCTACAATAAAAAATAACTTAATAGGGGCGCCTGGGTGGCTCAGTGGGTTAAAGTCTCTGCCTTCGGCTCAGGTCATGATCCCAAGGTCCTGGGATCGAGCCCCGCATCGGGCTCTCTGCTCAGCTGGGAGCCTGCTTCCTCCTCCATCTCTCTCTGCCTGCCTCTCTGTCTACTTGTGATCTCTGTCAAATAAATAAATAAAATCTTTGAAAAAAAAAAAAACTTAATAAAGGTAAAAAAGATCAGGAAAAAGAACCTGGAGCAGCATATGAGTGAGAAGAATCGGTCTAGGTAGATACGTGCAGAAACCTGCGATTCTCTTTCCCTGGCTGATGGGCGCGTATGCAGACATTTATCAAGCACATACTTTGGCAAAAAGTGAGAGCATAAAACCTGATGATCTTATAGTCCTGTGGGGGCTGGGAGGCAGGACCAGGCATTTTCCAGCAGCCCCTGGCTTCTTGGTCGAGGCACCAGAGACCAGACTGGGAGGTACGGGCAAAGCAGACGCAGTGTATGTCAGCGGAGTAGGAACTACAGGGCGGTGTGAGCATCTGTGAAACGAGCCATCGTGGGGTCTCGGCTGATTTCTTTGTAGGGACCTTTCTCATTGAGATCTAGAAGGAATTTCAAGGCTATCATCAGAATGTACTCCAGACATCTGAGTCCTGGTTTTGAATTTACACCAACATCATTAGAAGCTTCAGGGATTAAGTTCCAGATCCAGCCTTTTCTTCTGGAATGTAAGCAGGAAAGTTAGATTTTGGTGCTGCACTCTGCATGGTCCACTTATACACAGGTTTTGTTTTGGGTTTTATCTTTTTTAAATAAATACGATGCAGTACTATAAATATATTTTCTCTTCCTCACGATTTTCTCAATCACATTTTCTTTTCTCTAGCTTACTTCTCCGTACAAATGCAGTATATAATACATATAATGTACAAAAATGTGTTAATCAACTAATTATCACTAAGGCTTCAGACAACAAGTAGTTTAAGTTTTGGGGGAGTCAAGTTATATGTGGATTTTCGACTGCTTGGCAGAGAGTTGGAACCCCAACCCCATGTTTTTCGAGGGTCAGCTGTATATGTACTGAGTATATACCAGGAAAGTCTCCTTCACAGCCAAGATGTTCATTGCCCATACAGATCAAAAAACTGTCACTGATTCTGACATTACCCTGTTCTCAGTTGAATCAAAGAAGCCAGCTTCCTTTGGGAGACTCTCCGAGTGTGACATGAGAAATGACAACATCTAGACCAGACCGTGGTTATTATAATCAGCCTTCCATATGGATGTAATGAATTGTTCTAATGTCTTGAGCATTTCTCTTGATTATGGCTGGAGACATTCAGTTAGAACAGAATCTCCAGCGAGAGTCTTGAACTGATCCTCCTCAGCACACAGCGTCTTGGACATCAGCAGTGTTGCCTGAGGTAGAATTTCGAGAACATCCGTGCAGTGACTTTGCTGCATGAGTACCACTGCCCCAGCATGAGTGGGGTGTCCTTGCTAGCTCTCCTTTTAGAATAAGAGCCTTGCTCCCTAGGGCAGCCCTCCACCACGGTGCTATCCTCAGCTTATTACAGGGCAAAGCTACTTCCGTGGAATGTGTCTAGAAATCTCAACACTCCACAGTGCTTGGTCAGGCCATTGCAAGCCAGACTCCTCGTCACCGTGGCTGAGTGCGAGCCAGCGTAACAAGTGGGCTTCTGGCCAGCCTCACCCTGTGGCTTGTCCCTGAAGCTCTATCCCTTGGTCCTCTTGTGGTTCTCATCTACCCAGCTCCCCAGTCAAAGACGAAGCCATTTCTCTCACATGTCCTTTTCACTGAGGAAGCTGTGTCCTCCTCAAAATCAAATCCCAAGTTGGCCTTGGCTTGGGTTCACCAGGCCTCGATCACTAGTTCGATCTCCACGGGACCTTCGTGGGTACCCCCGACGTGGTCTGAAGACATCCTTCAGGGATGCTGCTCCCCATTTTTCTAGCAGCCCACTGGGGACCGGAGGATGGGTTCTCTCTCCATCTGGCCGCCCTGAGATGCGCTCGCCTGCACTCACCCCGCAGGCTGTCTTCTGTGTGGATCCCTCGAGCTTTGCCGTTCAATTTCTCTAAAATAGCCTCCTTCCAGTCCTCCGATTTCTGCTGTTTCTTGGGTCCTGTGTTGCTTTGATGTGACCCCTTACCTCCCACCCCGGGTCACCAGCACAAATAGTGGCTCAGAGCTCATGTCAGCATTTCTGAGTCCCCTTATATTTGCAGTGGAAACATAAGATTGAACAACCCATCTGAAATACAATTTTACATTTTGATTGCTTCTGCCCCAGCCACACTGAGGTTACTTTCAATCTACATATATTTGTGGGAACGGGCTTTTTCACTGCAGTTCAATTCAAGTACACCTTATAATATCAGTGATTATAAAATACCATGGACTAATAGAGTGTCTTGCTTCCAAGGAGTTCAAACTGCTTTATAATTCCACCGACCATCATTTATCTTCATATGCTGCTATAGAGACTTGAGAGAAGAAAAGATTAATAATCACATTTCACAGATGGGGAAATAAAAACTCAGAGAAATTGAGTAACATTTTTCCAGAAATGCACAGTTCTTCCGGGGCTCTCTGATTAGTGTTGCAGATTTATTGCCCAAGTTGGGAGTGGCCGTGAACCTTGCACTTATTTTACTAGGCACCGTGAAAATGATCGAGACATCGACTCTGGGCGTCCACATGGCCAGGGAGGCCAGGTGAGCCAGAAATGGTACCGTGAAAGGGCAGGCAGGCTCGGGACAGCATCTCCCTGTGCCAAGGGGAAGTGTGGGGTCTGTGGCCAGGCAGTTTTCTTTCTGAAGTGAGGTGGTAGGTATTTGGCTGTTGGTTACAGCAAACAATACTCATTTTTGTGCCTTTTATAGAAATAAATGAGACAAAAATGTATCATGTGTGTGCTTTAATGTATTTAGGCAGTTTTCCTGTTTCCACCAATAAGGAAGAAAGTGGGCTTTAAAAATGAGGAAGAGGGATGCTCTTTATTCGACTGCTGTGAACAGACACGTTCCAGATAAGCGACTGAATATGTTCCGATTGCCTGTTCTCTGCCAGGCGCTCTGCTAGGTGCGTCCTACGATGGTGCTCTGCTTCGTTTCAGCCTCGTATCAGTGTCAGGAAGTCGAGGACACAGCTAGAGCCTGCCGGCACCGGAGGCCGCCTCCAAGCCTGTGTCATTCCCACTCAGCTCGTGTGGTCTCCACACTTCTGTAGGGGACAGTGGTCACTGCCTCGTGGGGTCACGTGGTCTGGGCATGATCTGGGAGGACCCTATCCTCTCGGGTGCTGCGAGGAAAGCTAGTGCAGTAAAATATCAAAGCTTCAATAATTCACGTGTTGAAAGTGACAGTTGTTTATTCTCCTCCTATAAGAAAAATAGAATTTTCTGTGTCTTGCTGGGGGAATGTTCGAAAGGAACAATCTCTCTCTTTCTTAGCTACAAATTTTATGTGGCATTTCATGTATGTTTAAAGTATTCTGGGTGTCCCAAAATAGCAACGAGGAGACTTGTAAGATGATTCCGTGGGGCGGCAAATGAAGGATGAGTCATTAACAGAACCTGGGTGATTTGGAGCCCAATGGGGAAGGCCCGTTTCCCAAGCCAGCAGCCCTACCTGCTGTGGAACTGAGCCGAGAACAGAAACCACGTCCATGGAAGAAACCAGAATATTTTCTTTTTGTTTTTAAGTGTGTCAGGTTTGAAGCAAAAAGGCCAAGAGGTGTGCCCTTTGTCATAGGGCCTGTCGTCAGAGAGATGGTGCCAGCTTCAGGGGAAGCTGCTGCCGCTGGGGATGTAGGGTTGGAACAGAAAGGTTCCTACAGACGTGTAAGGAGCATGTCTTCTTCCACGCCCGGGCCCTGTGCTCGTGCCACGGACACAGCCATGCCGTGGGGACAGGGCGGGCGTGGGGCTTGCATTCACCCTGCCTTATGCCCCAGAGGCCACCACCGCCTGTCCACCTACCAAGACGCAGCTCACACTTCTCCCAGGAAGCCCTCCCGGCTCTGCCCCTCCCCCAACCCCCTGGCATTACCCGCCTTGTGCACTGGGCGCGTACTCCGCTCCTTATATGCTAGCCGTTGGCATGCTCTCGCCTGCAGCCAGACAGTGAGCTCCTGGAGGGACCAGGGTCGGGTTCATTTATTTTTCGGTCTCCAGCACAGTGCATGACACACGACAGACACTTAGGACATGGTGGTTTGGACATGAGAGGAAATGAGTGAATGAGCGGAGCTTGAGCCAACTTCTCACTCACACCAGCCATTGGCGAGAATGGCTCTCACTTCAGTCAGGAGTAAATGAGCTTCAGCCACCATCAGACGTGCAACAGATTTGAGGCTTCACTTTGAACTTCCAGGGGCTCAGAGCCGTATGGACCGGTAGTGCAGGGAACAGGGCGGGTGCGAGATCACAGCAGAATGGTCTTCAGTCCCCAGAGGACTCCGGACAGCCAGGTAGGAAAGCACCTTCCTTAGCTGAGGGCTCCTGGCCTAGACGTCCAGCAGGCGCTCGCAGAGCACACGAGACCCAGAGCCGGTGGTCCTGAGTTCATCCCCAGCGTGGCCGGCACGGGGAGGGTGGGCAGCGTGGGTTTGCAGAGGAAGCAGGTGGGGAGGGCCCAGCTGTCGCAGAGATGTGATCAGGGTATTGCGTGAGCCAGAAAAGGAGTGAAGGAGACTTTTGAGGAAGGATTGGAAAAGATCGAAACCAAAGGCAAGTGGCCTGTAGGGGGCTGGGGTCCTGGACTGAAGAACCATGAGCAAACGGAAGGCGGCGCTGGCTTCCAGAGAGTTCAGAAGAGATGGGCTTGGGAGGCCTGAGCCATGAAGCCTTTCCAGCCTCCTCAGGACCCTGGAACCCCCGGCCAAGCCCTGCCGCTCTCTCTGGACTTTGTGTCGGAACCCACTGGTGAGCCTGCCTGTCACTCTGGCCCCACTCCCAGGGTTCCTGCTCGCACGGAGGCCTGCTGTTCCTCGGGTGACATCCCGCCCCTTGTGCCCGGCTTCGGTTCCCTCACGAAGATTTGCCCCTTCTGCTCGCCTCTTTGTGCTGCCTGAGAACTTGCCGCCTGACTCGCATATTTTAGCACTTCCTTACGTTTAACGAAGGTTTATTCAATCAACAAGTCCTTATTGATCAAGTGGCTACCAAATGCTAGGCCACCCTGTGGACGGAGCAGGGGGAGACACACAGCACGCAGGTTATTGGGGAAATGCTATAAAGTGACATTTATGGCACTGGAGATAGAGACTAACTGGTGTCAGGGGAGGCCTGTCTGTGGCGGTGACAATTACGCAGAGGTTTGAAGGATGAGGAGGCAGCCAACGCCGCACGGAGGCTCTCGGTCCAGAAGGAGCTGGGGTCCTCCAGAAACTGAAATTGAAAGGACAGTGCAGGGCAGGGTCCTGATCGCTGAGGTCGCGTGGGCCGTGGAGGGATTTAGGTTTCCATCTGAGGGCTGCCGGGAGCCTCTGCAGGCCTGAGAGTGAAGGCGGAGGGGCAGAGAAATGGGGCCACGGCTGCGGGGACATGAAGGGATAGAGGAAGGGTTTGGTTTTGTGTTTAGTTTGCTTTGTGCTTATGTTCTGTTTTATTTTTTGAAATGGGAGAACCCAGAGCATGCTTGTCCGCTAGTATTAGCTGTTTTTGTGTCTGCGTGTTTGTGTTGCACACGAGTAGTGTTCAGCCGCCCGCCTGCAGAGAGCTTTGCCGGAACCGGGGCAGGAGCTCGTCCCCCCACCAGGGAGAGGCCTGATGTGTGTGTGGGAGGACACGCTCTAGAACGGAGATGGAAAGGCAGGCAGATTCCAACACATACGGGATAAGGGGATTACGTCGCTAGAGACAACCTGCAGTCATCTCATCCATTTACACCATCCACCGTGGGGCCTGAGGTGACTGCCAGGGGACTTCCAGGGGACTCACGAAGCCTTGGTGTGTGGGGGCAACCCTAGACACAGTGACCTCGGCCTGTTGTAGGACTGAAGGCCCCATGACACAGGGCAGTCTGGCAGGAATGTGCCTAAAGCAGCCACAGGACTCCCCCGCCCCCCGCCGCCCCATGCCCGAGTGCCGGAGGACAGCAGCGTCCTTCCACGTGCACAGGAGCCACCAGCAACCGGGACTGGAGGGCACAGGGCCCCACGGGAGGGGGAGGCGCCAACAGAACCCTAGCAGCTGGGGACGCCAGCACTGAGGGAACGGGAAAGACCCACCCGGCCTCCGACTCTGGCAAGAGGATGTTTTGAGCCCAGACTGAGGAGTCTGGCCTTCTAGAAGCACCTGGCAGCGGTGCTGAATCCCCAGCTAGGAGCAAGTGAGGAAATGCCTTTTTACTCCCAAAGAATCAAGACTTTGCAACAAAACGTGTTGGTTTTTGTTGGTTTTCTTCAGCACTATGATCTGGAGACAAAAGATGAGCCATGAGAGCAAATTTAAAAGAGCAAGGTGGGGCGATGCTTTTTAAGTGGGGGGAATTCAGCTCGAACTCCAAGACGAGGAGGGTGGTTTGAGCACACTCTGGCTCTCTCCTCCCGTGCTGGCTGGGTGAGGATAACCCAGACGGAGCCGTCTCCGCAGCTCCCACCGCTCCCACTCCAGGCGCTTGAAAGGGTCGGAGAGTGGCGTCTTCTGGCATTGCTTAATCAAGTGGGAAATTTACAGAGAAAACAGAAGCTGGGCTAATGCATCTCATTATCAGCAGAGTGCCTTGAGCCACATTTTTTTTTAAGCTGTGTTCATATCTCATACTTTGAACCTGGTTTTCTCCAAAATGTACCCCTGCTTAATCGTGACACATTCTTAGAAATGAAAATGCGCTCTGTGGTCTCCTTGGTTTTCGTTACTAACTACATGTGAAAATTTCCCTTTGAATTTAGGTAGTTTCCTTCAGAAGCTCCGGCAGGTAACCTTGTCTGCCACATGAAGGGACATAATCCTACAGTCAGGAACGGGTTTATAATGGGGTTTGAACTGGTACCCAGATTATGGATTCAGGAACAGGGTTCTGTAATTACACTATTAGAGGACTTTTTAGGAGACTACCTTTTTAGAAGCTGATGATTAAAAAAATTAGTGTTTCCTTACAAAAGTGTGATTCAGGCTCCTAAGAAGATGGATCATTGGCATTAACGGATTTGGGGTTGGATCCCCTTAATTCTGGGTAGAGGCCTGCTTTCTCTATTACTGAAAGTAGAACACCTGTATTTGAGAATTCCTTTGTAAAAACCAGGCATTCTCTAAAGATTGGTTTCCTGGGTCTTCAGTTACAAAAGATAACGCGTGAGTCTTTCTAAAGTGGTTACTAGTTCATCTGGTTGGAGTATAATGTCAATGAAGTCATGGATGGGGCTCCCTGGAGGTCTGTTCTAGACCTCCCCTTCATCTCAGCCGGCCCTCTGACCACACTGCCTGCTTACAGGGAGGACCAAGCCCAAGAATGGAGGGGTCACGGCCCACACAGTACAAGAACCACAGGTCCCTTAGAGGGGGGCAGTCATGGCACCCCGGGTTTGAAAGATAGAATTTTATGGAGAGTTCGTGTAGACGTAGCTGCCCGCACTTCCAAATTGCTAATGATCTCTCTCTCTCCCATTCTTCCTTTTCAGAGCCCCCGAGATCATCCTTGGTTTACCGTTTTGTGAGGCAATTGATATGTGGTCCCTGGGCTGCGTCATTGCGGAGCTGTTCCTGGGCTGGCCGCTCTATCCGGGGGCTTCCGAGTACGACCAGGTGGGTCCAGGCAGGGCAGGCGTCCCAAGCCCTTCCTTTACAGCCTGACACGCGGCTGGCTTGTAGGCTGTTTCCTTGTCTCCCAAACCTTGCTTCTCAGAACAGCACTTTTCTTTCTTTATTCCTCTTTCTTGCCCCTTTTTCTTCTGTTACTTCTTTCTTTCTCTATAAAATTGTCATCTTTTTCTCAAAGGCACCAGAGCCACAAGTACAGCATATGTACAGCGACAGGAAACACCCTGACCTCGTTCCCGTCTTCTCTTGCAGATCCGGTATATTTCACAAACACAGGGTTTGCCAGCTGAATATTTATTAAGCGCAGGGACAAAGACAACTAGGTTTTTCAACCGTGACACAGACTCACCATATCCTTTGTGGAGGCTGAAGGTAGGAAGAGCGTCCCTTCCACTCGTCCCCAATGCCTGACACTCGGGGATGAAGGGCACTGTCCAGTTAGTGGGGAGCTTTGGCCACCGGCGCACAGATTGTGGCTTTCGCTTTGATTCAGTCAGCAGCATGGGAGAGGGGGCGACCGTTGTTGATGTGTGAGATGGATGAATTCGGATATTCAAAAGCACCGCTTGGCTCGGCCTGCTGCCTGCAAAGCTCAGATCCCAAATTCTGGTGGCTAAACTCTGGGATATAATCCCAGTAAACCACAACTTGTTGGGTTTGTGCTGGAGACAGAAATGAACCACCTGCTACCCTCGAGGAGCTCCCAGTCCAAAGGGAGCCTGGATGCATGTGGCGAGCCCAAGCCCCTCCACTCCACCCCCGCTGTCACACGGGCTCTGTCTCTGGTGGGAACAGAGTGTGGGGCCATAAGGAGGGAGCCTTAGACTACTGCCTAGGACAGAAGATCTGGAGGGAGCGTTTGAGCCGGGCCCGAAAGGATGAAGAGGGTCTTTTAGGCAGAGGAAACAGCCTCAGCAACATGGCATCCAAGGCTCTAGGGAGGGGTCTGTTGGTCCCAGCCAGCAGGAGGTAAAGCGCACCATTGCACACCGTAAACTCTCGGGTGGTTTTACTTTAACGAAAACATATTTTGCTTTCACTTTGATCTGTGCCTAGTAATTAAAATTAATGTATTTTCCTGGGAAGGAGAAAAGAATGCAAGTCTTAAGGAAGTTTTATGTTCATTTTAGGTGTTTCTTTTTTTGCAAAGAGTAGGTGGGGTTTTTTGTTTCTTGGTTGTGTGTGGTTTCTTTTCTTTTTTGACAAAAACCACAGCCAAATTCTAATACGATTTAATGATAAAGTATGGCCCGTGGTTGCAGATATAGAAAAGAGATTTGAGAGCTAAGCAACACTCTGAGGCTGTTGAGGAGAGGGCTGGCACTTGGCAACTGCGAGAGTGAGCTGCTCAAGGTCAGGTCCAGGGAAAAAGAGTTCCAGGGTAGAGGAGGGTGAGGCCAGCCGGGGGCAGGATTTGCTTCTGTGCCTTAGCAAGGAGCCTCAGTCCTCTCTGGGATCAGAGCCTAGCAGCTCCAGGCGTGGCATCCTTGAGTGAGATTTGGAGGATCAATTACCTGTGATCCATGGATGAGTCCAGAAACCCCTAATAACTGGAGACAGCCACTTCCAAGACCAAGGCCAGTACAGGCACCATATGTGCATGACCCAGCCACAGGCTGACTCTGCAGCCAGCTGCCACCTCTTGGCCATGCCTCCTTGGCAGACTCCTTCAGCTTGCCATTCCTCTTTGTCCTTCTAGAACATGGGTTGGTCATCGTCCTACCTAGGATTGTTGTGAAGAATATGGAATGAGCTCATGGGCTTTAGAGCAGTGCTTGGAATGCAATGAGAGCCTCAGGATGAGAGTTTGAGAAATAGAATTGAGATTTATAGAACCATGTGGAAAAGGGCATCTGCTTTTCCACATGTGGAACCTCACCTTATCCCTTAAACTCAGGAGAGAATGAAGGTTATCGGGGATGGGGCATATTCTTGTTGGAACCCTCTGGATCGTACCAGGCTGGGTGTCTGTGGGAAGGAGAGAAGAGAGAGAGGGGTTTGTGTGGAGAAGGAGCAGGTCACTTTAAGAAGACTCAAAGTGTCCTCTGAAAGAGGGAAAAGACTTCTCCATGAGAAGCAGAAGTTCCAGGGTTGGAGTCAGTGACGAGGAAAGAATTCACATGACCAATCAATCAGCTTTTGCCTCTTTTGACTAGACACCAGACGACCATGAAGCAGAGACGGGAATTAAGTCAAAAGAAGCAAGAAAGTACATTTTCAACTGTTTAGATGACATGGCCCAGGTAAGCCCCATGGGTGAGTATGCAATATTAGCCCTTTACAAACCAAGTGCAGCAAGACTCTGCTAATACAAGATGGTAGGTGGAACTGCCGTGTTTGACCTTGACCTTGAACAATGACACACCACTCTTAGTAAGAAAACCATTGGGCTCTTTAAAAATAGTTTCAGTTGATTGGTTCCCATTTGTTTTAAAAAAAAAAAAAAAAAAAAAAAAAGTACTGGCCAATCTTAGTGATGTTTTCATGAGGAGAATTCAAGCTCCCGAGCACATTTGAGTCTCACACCCATGATTCAGTGTATTAATCCCCTCAGGCTGTTGTAACAAGGTATGACCACCTGGGTGACTTAGACAGGGGACATTTATTCTCTCACACTTCAAGAGGCTAGAAGCTTGGCATTAAGGTACCACTAGAACCAGCTCCCTCTAAAGGCTCTAGAGAGAAACTGAGGCCTTGGACCCGTGCCTCAGGCCTGTGTCTGCTGGCCCCTGGGGTCCTCTGTGTTCCCTGATGGGGAACTGCTTCACCCCGGCCTCTTTGTCCTTCTTCGTGGGGCCTTTATTCCTGGCTTTCCTCTTATCTGTGCACCCAAACCTCTCGCTTTGTTCTCTTATGAAGACACCAGCCATTGCTTTGGGACCCACCCTACCCCATATGACCTCATTTCGACTTGATTGACATCTGCAAAGACACTGTTTCCAAATAAGGTCACATTCACAGGTTCTGAGCATGAGGACCTAAACATATCTTGTGCTGCCACACAACTCAACCCACTTCAGTCAGTCTCTCTCAGCTCACTAGAGGGACCACAGGCTCTCACCTTTGTGCCCAGAGAAAATTCTAGAACGTTAGCTATTTTTAGTGGAAAGACAGTCTAAAATCAGGACAACCCAAAGAGAGTTTTTCTTAAAAGCAATGAGAAGTAAAGCTATAGACCAGTAAACACTCAGAACACTTCTTACTGAAGGTGAGTGTAACCAAAAATCATGATACTGAGTAAAGGATACTTGTCGGTTGATTAGAAGCTTAGATTGCCCGAGAAAACTGAAATTGCTTTCCAGAGCATGCCTTGGAAAATAATAGAAAGGACCACAAAACAAGTCTTTCAAAATCTGCCCTAGGCTTGCTCTTGGAAGAAAAATCCGGTGTTCAGATATCCTCCTTGCCTTGGGCAGAGGTAAGCCCCGTAAAGACGGGGCTGAAATTAATTCTGGCCCTAACTCAGGGCACTGCCAGAGGACACAAACACTACAAACAGAGGAAGAGGTCACATTGGCCTCTGCAGGTTAAATAAATAACCCTTTCTTGTATTTCATTTTTTACTACTTGGTTACTACTTAGTTACTGTTTTTGAGTTGTGGTAAAATATGCATCACATAAAACTGACCACGTTAGCCACTGTTAAGGATCTAATTCAGTAGTATCAGTAGTATCAAGTACATTCAATAGTACAAAGTACATTGAGTACTACCAAGTATATTCGGTAGTACCAAGTACATCCACATTGCTACGCAGCCAGTGCCCAGAAGTCTTTCCATCTTGGGATTATTTTCAGTGAGGTGTAATGTGAGGTACATTTCAACTCAGCTGATGGAAGCAGGAACAGTGCACATCCTGTCACTCCTGCGTGGTTTTGGGTACCGGCCGCAGCCTGCGCCCTGGCCTCCCTCGGCCTTCCCTGGAAAGGGAGCAGCCACAACCTATAGTCAGTGACCGCCCATGCAGGTGGCAGGAGCCCTGCACAGACAGCCTCCTGGGGATCGGGAAGGGGAGACTGTGAGAGGGAGATAGAGTTGCGAGCAGAGAGTAAGGGCGATCGGGGGAAGGGGGAGGCACAGCAGGGTTTTGGTGACCTGTCCCGATTTCCCTCCAGGTGAACATGACAACAGATTTGGAAGGCAGTGACATGTTGGTGGAGAAGGCCGACCGGCGGGAGTTCATCGACCTGTTAAAGAAGATGCTGACCATAGATGCTGATAAGAGAATCACTCCAATCGAAACCCTGAACCACCCCTTCGTCACCATGACACACCTACTCGATTTTCCCCACAGTACACAGTAGGTGTCCTGCTCAGTGCTTTTCACCAGGGGTCAGCAAACGTTCCCTTTAAAGTCCCAGGTGGTAAATATTTTAGGCTTGTATAGTAGCTCTTGCCATTACAGCTGAAAGCAGGAGGCCAGTGAGTGAGGCTGCATTTCAATCAAACGTTATTTGTAAAAACAGGCAGCAGCCAGATGGGGCGCCCAGGGCCACACTTCGCTTTACACTGAAAAGGAGGAACTGGTGGAGGCCGGAGAGCGTGGTGGGGGGGAGATGAACCGGCTGCTGGGACCTGTGCGTAAAGGGAGTGCTCGGAAGGTGAGCATCCAGGAAGCAGAGCCACCTTCGGCGCCACAGGTCACACCCAGAACCATGCTGGAGTGGCCTCGGTCTAGTGGGGCTTCCGGGATTCCGGTTGGTTCAGTCGTTCATCCATTCGGCGGGCTGTGTGCTGTGCCACGGGCAGGTACTGTGTGGGGCAGAGCAGATGGGAGCCGCCACCCACTGGGGCTCCCAGCCTGTAGGTGAGAGAAAGGCACCAAACCCGTGATCCCCAGAGAAGCAGCTGTTACCAGGGAAAGCAGGCTGCCGTCCGGGCCGGGTGGGGCAGCCCCTGCGGGGTGACTGCGGGAGGACGGGCGACAGGGCACCAGGGAGGAGGCCGGCAGGGGCAAGAAGGGCGCTGCCTGCGTGGGGCCTCCCAGTGCGGGTGGCAGGGGGCCGGGTTCTGGGGGCAGAGAGGCCTCAGGATGCGCCGGGCAGGGCCCCGTGTTAAGGATGGGGATCTTCATCCTTCAGTCCCACAGAGGCACTTCTGAGCAAGGGATGGCTGGTTCGAGTTAGGCTGGACAGAGACCCGCCTGCCGCTGCTCCATCAGGCCAGAGGAGCTGGGAGACAAGGGCCCGTCCGGGTCGGCAACGGGGAAGTTGCGGGTGGCCTGAGAGCTGTTTGAGGGGAAGCAGCAGCCAGGTTAGCTGATTATGGGACTGGGCGGGGGAGAAACAGGAGTGACTAGAGGAGATCGAGGGGGGTTTTCTGATAGGAAGAGACTAGAACAGTTTCAGATGCTGGCACAAGGTGTCTGTGGTGAGCGAGGGATTGAGGAGAAGGATGCAGACGTTCCCGGAGGGGCCAGATGGGGGCCAGGCGTGCAAGGCCATTGTCATCAGGCTAGGCCAATGTCAGCAGGCCACCGGGTTGAGAAGTAGCTGAGAAGCCGTAGTGCCTGATATCCGAAGCCTCCGCCAGTGGGCCGGGCCTGGGGCACAGTGGAGGAGCAAGGTAGCCCAGGCCACAGTGACGGATGGCGAGAGGGGGTGGCAGGATGAGGGGAGTGTTCCAGAAGACTGAGACCCAACACCAAGAGCAAGGTGTTTGGCTGCATTGGTTTCTTCCAAGGCAACTCTGCCTGGCTTGTCGATGGCCCTCTCCTCCGCCCCTCCTCCCTGGGCCTCCTGTACACGTCTGTGTCCTGATTTCCTCCTCCTCGGGGAACTGGATGAGGCCCACCCTGACGGCCTCATTTTACCTCTCTAAACATCCTGTCTCCAAATGCAGGCCCATTCTGAAGCACTGGGCTCAGCACCTCAACACAGGGATGGGGGCACAATTCAGCCCATAACGGAGGGTGACGAGGGGTAGCACTTCAGCCTCTCAACCTCGAGATTCTTGGGATGTGACAGAATAAGAAGTCCCATCCCTGAGTGTGTGTGGGGAGAAGTGATATGCTCGAGAGAGTGCCCGATTTTAGTTCGGGTTAGGGCATAGGGATGCATGGGGAGGCTGAGCATGAGAGAGACCTCTGCCCGTCCCGGCCGGTGCTCAGGCTAGACTTGACCCTCTCTGAGCGGCAAGAAATGAGTACGTGGCACCCCCCATACCACCTCTAATTTCAGTGCTTGTCCTTATCGGTTGACACTGAGTAAGTCAGATCACATTGCCACAACCAGTGTTTCCTTGGTTTGAAACAACCAGCCTCTAGTACAAAGAAGGAACTTGAACCCCTCCATAGCAGAATCTCATTACAGGATTTGTCCTGCTTTTGGGGTGGAGGGGTAAGTCTAGCAGTCGGTCTGTACAACAGAAGGAAGGCACACTTGGTGAGTTACTGGATAGGGCTCCCGTGAGATCATTCTCTCCGTATTCGGGGCAAAGTGAGACACTTGTGGAACAGCGTGGCAGGAGGTGGAGTCCTGCTCTCTAGAAGGCTCCCATCAGCCGTCTGCACCATGATGACATGGTCCCCCACAGAAAGTCAGTGGCGTGGTTGAACGACCTCAGGGCCCTGCCCATCTTTGGGTCCTGCGAAGGAAGTGGGAATAAAATGCTTCATTGTACTCGATGAAGACCAAGCTTGGAGACCATGAGCATCAGCTTCAGGTGCAGAATTCGGTGTAGGTCCAAGAGGATCCCTGGCAATTTAGAATTCAGAAAATGGGCCCCAGAAGGAAAGACAGGTCTTTGAGCACACCTTAGCTCACCTGAGAGTAGGCCTAACCCCTCAGGGGCCCTAGTACTGGCTGGGAAGACCATGAGAACTATAGGGCAAGAAGAAACCTCCAGCCCACACTGCTGAGGACCACGCTCAACCTTAGGGCTGGGCCAGAGCTGCCCCAACATCTAGGTTAATAGGTGAAAGGGACCCCTTCTCCATACCGGGGGGCTAGTGCACAAATTCCTTAAAAGCCATTTTCTCACAGAATTAACCCAAAGTGCAAGTGCTTGCCTGTCTTCATGAAACTCAAAACTCAGACCACTTCAGTTAGAAAATTCATAGTCTAAAAGCTTCAGAATTGTCACAAAACCATATAATGCATTTAAATACACTCCAAAAAGAATACAAAACCCATCATTTTATTCTTTCAGCTTCCACATGAAAGCACTTAGCCGTTTGCTTGGTACTTAGTAGATGATTCAAGCACGCTGGCATCACCAGCATTCTTGCTAGTTTTTAACTCTTAGCTACCACAGAATAGGTTTTCCTTTCTCTCCAGGTCGTCAATCAGTAGGTGTTTATTCCGAGTGTGTAGTGTGGCCATTGTAAGTAGTCATTAACTCAGAAAGGAAGGATTCTCTGAGCGCGTCCAAGTTCAAAACATCGTTCATGGAAAGGATGTTTGGGGATAGTCCACATACACCTGGTTGGCCCCAAATCTAGCACACCCATAGGATCCATTTGTGATCTTAAAGTAGTAGAAAATGAATATTTATATCCAGTTATTACATTATTTGTAACATAAGTATTTAAAATTGAAATTTAAGTGCTCTTTCACTATCCTGAATGTGAGCATTGGAGGAAAAGTAAGTTTCATGAGAAGACAGAAGTGAATGAGAAACAATGTATAAATTCTGAGGGATCCTCTGTGGGGGGTTTTCAAGAGCTCAGTGGTGGAAGCCACTATGGCTTTCCTTTTCCTCCATGCTGGTGTCAGCAACAGTTGTATACTTTACTTTCCTAACTAGGATTCTATTTTGATTCACGGATGCACTGGAGGGAGAGAGTGCCGGAGATCATTTTTATTTCATGTAACTGGGCAAGAGTGAGAAAAGCGGAAGGGAGGGTGAATCGGGAGGTTGAGGAGGCTGTAGAGGCACGTGTGAAGACTGCTAGTGATTAGCTCTTCACCTTGGCAGATGACCTGTCTGTCCTCTCTTAAAACTTCATCCTTACTCGTAAGACAGGGGCAGCAATCCTCTCCCTTGTAGTTGTAGGACTGAGTGAAAGAGTGCTGGCAAACACCTGCCACAGTTCTCAACCAGTGTTAAGCACGATTACTATTTACCACTAGCATTACTGTTCCTGTTACACGTGCAATCCCAGGGGGTCAAAGAGTGACGACAGGGACAAGGTGCTGGGCTGGCTCCTTCCTTGGCCACCCCCTAGATGGCGCTGGTGCCCCAGAAGCTCGAGAAGTTGTCTTTGGTCAGAAGCTGCTATTTCATGTCCCCAGTCAGAAGCCACCCTGAAGGCGAAGTACGCGCGGTGGGGTTAGTTCAGAAGATCAGGGGAATAAGGAAAATACAGCGAGAGCCGTCACGTCTCTTAGGCTATGGAGAACCATTACCGGTCCTCCATGGGGGAAGGGAGCCTAAGGCAGTGGGGGCGGTTCATCTGAGTAAAGGGGACTCTTGCAAATGTAGACTAAAGTTAAGCTTCCCCCATTCTTCCTTACTGCATTAATGATGTTCTCCCTTTCTCTCCTTCTCTCCATTTTTTCCCCTCTCTCCATTGCCTTCTTCTCTTTCCCTACTGCCTCTGCCTTTTGCACGAACAGTGTCAAATCATGTTTCCAGAACATGGAGATTTGCAAGCGTCGGGTGAACATGTATGACACGGTGAACCAGAGCAAAACCCCCTTCATCACGCACGTGGCCCCCAGCACATCCACCAACCTGACCATGACCTTCAACAACCAGCTGAACACTGTCCACAACCAGGTGAGTGGGGAGCAAAAGGGAAGGTGGGCAGGGCTCACCAGTGAGCATCAGGAGTCATATTTCCCCCCCAAACCTAGTCAGGAGACACTGTCATACACAGAATCCCTCTACTATGTCGGAAAGTGTTTACTTCCAAACTTACTTCCTTTGGGGGACCCAGGCACTCTGTATGGACTGCTGGTCCCACAGAAAGGTTCCAGAATGGACTCTCTTGGGGTGCTCTTTCTGAGATGGCACCTCTTTGTGTTACCCTCTGTCCCGATGTGGGAGTAACGTAAAGCCTCCTGCTCTAATGGCTTTGTGTCTGACATCTGCCAGTAAAGAATTCGAGCCCAGGAAGAGACGCTGGCGATCGTGCAGTACAGACCCCTCCCCCTTGTCCCCACACGATGGGGTCTACGTGATCTCCCAGGACAGATAAAACCCGTCCTTTCTCCAAGTCACAGGGAAAATCAGTTCATCCGTCTGTCACCAGAATCCCAGCAGCTGGAACCATAAGGTTTTCTTCTCACACATTTCCAACTTTTTGCAAAAAATTAGCAGAACCCCGCACCTCACGCATTACTTAAAATATGAATGATGCCCAGGAACTATTTACTGAGTAAGTAATCTCCAAATCCTAGTCCAGGTTGCCTCTGATATCTAAGAGAATTTTGCTTTTATTCCCAAATTCCGGTCTTCCCACTTTCCCCAAAGAACTAACTGTTCCTAGATTTCTTTTCAGCCTTATCAAATCTGCAGTGGTCACAACACTCCTGTGTGTGTCTGCACACACCCCTCCGGAGGAAAGGAGTATCTGTGTTCTAATCCTGAAATGTGAACACCTCAGCTACCAGCGCCCCCGCCCCCGGTCTCCTCCTCTTCCCCACCTCCCGGGTCTCTAGGCCAGTCCTGCAGCACACTGAGCTGCCCAGGCCCAGCTTTTCTTCCCTGCCCTTTGTCCCCCTGTGTATGTCCAGGAGAGGCCACCTGGAGACTGCCACCCCCAGGGCTATTGGTATTAAGACTCTCCTTAGGGGGAAGAGCCAGGCCAAGACCTGAACTCCAAAGAAATGAATGCGCCCCTCACCCCCCAGGGCCTGGCCCAGCACTCAGGCTGTGTCCACAGCCAGACCTATGAGCTGCTTGACAAAATACCACCGTGGTTCTGTCCTTCATCACCAGAACCCCATCACATCAGCTGGCAGAAGCGGGGGGGGGGGGGTATTTTAAGATTTTATTATTTATTTGAGGAGAGAAAGAGTGAGCGGGGGAAGGAGCATAGAGGGGGGACAAGCAGACTGCATCTCACGACCCCGAGATCGCAACCTGAGCCAAAACCAAGAGCCTGACCCTTAACCGACTGGGCCACGCAGGTGCCTCTGGATGGGTTAATAGGACAGAGAAGTTCGTTTAAATTGATGGGGGGGGTTCAGTGCAGGGCACAGGGGACAGAGGTGAGACCCTGAAGCGCAGAGGCGTGGAGAGAACGCTGTGGGCCGTAGGCTGTGTGTGAGTCAGCAGGGCCCGCGCTCGCACCACGCTAACCCGCAGTGAGTGGACTCTGGCTGGTGCCGTGAGCACAGCGAGCAGAGGGAGATAAATTCGGAGGGGAGGTTTGGCCAAACCATGGGAAAGGCATGCCGGACTGAAGTGCGTGGACAGTATTCATTAGACAGTAATTGGAGATTTGGGGGCAGAGGGTGACAGGCACAAGGTAGTCTTTTGGAAAGAATGTTCTAGCCTCAGCCCCAAGAAGAACTGGAAAGGGAAAGTGGAGGCCAGAACTCACTAAACAGAGCCCAGGAGAGAGAGACCAGAGAGAGACCCCCAGCTAAAGAAGTCGGGATTAGAGAGTCAGGTCCCATGGATGAGTTGAAGGAGGCGGCCACAGGAGCTGCCACAGCTGCCCCTTGCGGGACTCGCCTGTTGGTCCCCAAGGAGGGAAGCCCAAGGGACAGCGGGAAATGTGTATGAGGAGGAGGGTCTCCAGGACAGCGGGCACAGAGAGAACAGAGAGGAAACATAAGGCATGTCAGCAGTTATGAAACACAGGTGCTTACACACACGCCTCCCACATACATTCCCAGTCACGCTACCTGGAAGCCCAAAACAGCCACTTACTGTGACAACACGTATCTTAAAATCCAAACATGTAGGTCACCTAACGTAGCGTAGCGATTACTTTCAAACAGATTAATTTGCTTTGCACAAAAGTTCACCATAAAGTCTAAGTATTGAAACAAATAAAAATGTAAAATGAATTGGGGTTTTTTTGGTAAAGTGAGATTTTATCCTTCTTACCAATTTTGAGATGTATACGTACCTTCTTAAAATTCTATTTCTACGTGTGTCCAAGATACCCGTGTGGCTCTTGCCTCCTTATCCAGTCCCCGGAAGCTCTAGCAGCAAAACTTGTAAGCCATGTTGAATCTGAGGACGCAGACGCCCTGCTCCCCCTAGCGTGTGCGGGATCAGCGTGAAGAAGGCTGAGACGGGGCAAAGCCAGAGAATTTCCAGTTCAGAACTGCGTTTCCGTGCTTCCCACGGACGTTCGTTCTTAAATGATGTCTCTTTCCGAAAGATGCAGGAGAGAGGACATAATTTCAGAGTTTATTTAACTCCTCCCCACTTAAATTCTCCTGACCCACCGGCCCTCTCCCCTCTGGCTTCCAGCCTTCGGAGCCGAACACTACTGTAAGAATGCCCCAGACTCCAACAGGAAGCCCCAGGCTCAGTGGGTCCCTCTCCCTGGCTGTTTCTAGAGTGGGTTAATTTGCAGTTACATGCTCTGCAGCCGTCTGAGCAGCTCTGTAAGCAGTACTCGCCTTAGGCCCGAGCAGGAGGGCCCCCTTCCGAGGCCTCCCACAGCCTTCCTCCGTGTGTGTGTGTGTGTGTGTGTGTGTGTGCGCGCGCGCGCGCTCTTCTGTGCCTGTGCCTGTGCCTGCAGGTGGCCTCCTCCTGCTTCATCCTCCTGAGTACAGACTGTGCCACCAGCCCCATGGGAAGGGGGAACAGAGCTTGCACGTGTGAACTGGCAGGTCCGCATACGTGCACCCAGAGCACCCAAGCTGTGGGATGGAGCTGGGGCAGGAAGGGAAGCAGGAGGTCAGCTCTCGTCTCCTCCCCTGCCCTCGCCCATTCCTCACCCCATCACCATGGTCCGGTGCGGAACCCAGGCAATCTAAGAGTCCTGAACTCAAACCTGGCCTTCTAGGTAGTTGTGAAGTACATCTGTCAAAGCAGAAAGGCAGAACATAAATAGTTCCTGGCCTGGTTTTTAACTTTGCAATTTTTAGACCTCCGTTACGCAAGCTTCAGTGTGCCCTCTCGGCCGAGCCCTGCCAATGTTAGGAATTGGCGTGAGTGGAAGCACCAAGGGTGATTCTGTTGTGGCCACAGGTGCCCGCTTCTCCCTGGGACTTCAGCAGTGTCTCCACCCCCTTCTGTTTTTGCTTTTTTGCTCTTGGTTTTTATTCGTTTGCTCTTCTTTTGAGTTCATTTATTTGCTTTAGACTCGTGGCTCCCAGCATACATACCACCTCCCTCATTTTTTATTTTTGTTTATTTTTGTTTAATCCCCATCACTCCTTTAGGCTCCCACCTCCACCAGTGCCACTCTTTCCTTAGCCAATCCCGAAGTCTCCATACTAAACTACCAATCTGCACTCTACCAGCCCTCAGCGGCGTCCATGGCCGCAGTGGCCCAGCGGAGCATGCCGCTGCAGACGGGAACAGCCCAGATCTGTGCCCGGCCCGACCCCTTCCAGCAAGCTCTCATCGTGTGTCCGCCCGGCTTCCAAGGTGAGGACCAGCAGACGCGGCCCCTCACCTGCTTCTTACCGCGGGACCTCCAGGGCCCTGGTACCCGCAGTTTGCTGGCATCACTGAACTTGAGGGCCCCTCTCCTGCTTCAGCCAGCCTAGAAACAAGAGGACTTAAGCCTCAGCACCAAGTTGTTTTTCTCCCCACCTTGCTGGTGTCTTGGTCCCTGGCCAGCTGTCTCTAAAGGAGAGTGTTGTCTGCACTTCTGTTGTTAAGCTGATGTCAGCTTATGTTTCGTCCGATAAAATATCCTCTGGGCGGTTATCTGGAAAGAGTTGCCACTCTGCCCGCCAGTGTAGCCTCCTTTCTCATGCAAAACACAAATCTCCCTGAAAAGTACCTCCTAGGCTGGTCCCCCAAATGATTCATGAGCCACACACCCCAATGCTCTTCTGAGAGCTCGAAGAAGCCAGAGTTGAGGTGCACAAGGTTACCATGTATCCAGAAATCTCAAGTGTTTATTTCCGCTCCCCCGACTGTGTACACCTGTGTGTGGTGGCTCAGTTTCAGAGTCGGTGCCCTTCCAGTGTCGATGCCGTTCCAGTGGATTCGTACACTCTTCCCGACACCCCTGGCTCTGACAGACCCCAAGTGTATTTACATGTTAGAAGCCATTTTTCTACTGTGATTTGTTGGCATAACTGTTCCCCTTCAGGCTTTTACAGACTCCTTAATTTGACCTTCTGATCTCCAAAAATGTTCAAAGTTGGGTTTTTTATGGCTTTTAAATTTTTAAGTTAGAAACTAAAGGGGAGACTTGCAAAGAGCCAGGTGACAGCTGGTGAGGACTGGAGTTGGCGGGGCAGAGGAGACCCAACCAGCTGGCTAGGAAGGTTCTCCACATCCAGCAGTTTCTGACCCCCCAACAACCCCTCTCTCCCTTCCCCGGGTCTGGAACAGGATTGCAGGCCTCGCCCTCGAAGCACGCTGGCTATTCCGTGCGAATGGAGAATGCCGTGCCCATCGTCACTCAAGCCCCAGGAGCGCAGCCTCTTCAGATCCAACCAGGTCTGCTCGCCCAGGTAATTCTTTCTTTATTATTACTTGTACTGCCATTATCCGTGTTAATGTTGTTCACAAAAGAGATAGATCTCCACTAATTCCCTCCTTGGCGATGAGTTAGGTGCTTTGACTCATTAGAATAGATCAGTAATATTCTGAATGATCCCCAGGTGAATCACCGTCCTACGTATCTTGCTTATAATTCCACAAAGAAATTTAGACACAGGGAGAGTCTGGGGAAATTATTATTACTATTGTAGCTTTATAATGCAAATTAATATGGGAGACATAGGTTTTAATCCTAACTCTGCTAATAACTTTGTGACCTAAGGCAAGTCAGTTAACATTTCTTTGCCTTGAATTTCTTTCTTATAAAATAGAAATGATTTTTTAGAGCCAAAAAGAACCTTAGAGATTATCTCCTTATTTCATACGGAGCTGAAAAGCCAGGATCACAGAAGCTGTGAGCTGGAACCTTCCTTATCTGTTCACATAGGTACTCTGAAGGCAGAATGAGAACACAGAGGTGAATGTGGTTGAAAATGTGTAACATGTTGTGGAAATTTAAGGCAACAGAGTGACGCAGTAATAACAGTCATCCGTCTTTAACGGCACTCAAACAAATACATCATCATTATGCCAGACACTTTATAGTTGTTAATTGATTTAATCCCCACAACAGCATGATAAGTAAGGTATCTGTCTCCAGGTGACAAATAGAGAAAACAGGCACAATCCCTGCCTCAGAGTCCCATAGCTATCCGGTGAGAGCATCAGGACACAAACCCTTCTACAGAATCGTTTCCATCGTTGGGCAGCAAGGATTGCTTAACCCAAATGTTGTTAGTTTAGAAGCACATTAATTTGTAAATAAAGTAGGTTCCCAAAGCCTATTCTCAGAGTGTTCCTACAGACAGTTCATATATGGTATCTTCTGTTGAATAGAAGTTTCCAGGCTTAATTTTAATGTAGCAGAATTGCAAAGATGTGCTTGGGCTCCCTACTCAGTTGGCCTTTCTCATGGCCCCGCTGTCTTGTCTGTTAAAGCTGGCACCCTTCTTGCTGTCTGGGAAAGCCTCGTTTCCTTTTTGTTCTTCAGAATTTCCTTATCAGCTTTGTCCCTTCACTTCCCATATGAACTTAACCATCAGTCTTACAAACAAAACAATCACTGGCTCAGAGTTACACATCATTGAGCAACTGTCATTACAAAACAAAAGGCCCTGAACTGTATTTGCTGGACCTGGGTTAAATTTTGTATTTACCTGAGGAAAAGCTGATATCCTTATGGTGTTCAGTCATTTCATGCACAAAATATCGCATAGCTGTATATTTATCCTTTACTCTTTTCATTAAAAGTTTCCCTTTTTTGGAATAATTCCTAAATATTTAGCAGGTTTTGTCACTATTAATAATTCTATTAATTTTCTTTTCTGATTATTTGCTTTTGGTTTCCAGGATGAAACCTGTTGGCTCTACTCAGTTTGTTATATCTAGTAGTCCTTTTTTTTTCTTAAATTTTATTTTTTTATTTGAGAGAGAATGCGTGTGCGCATGTGTGCACACAAGCAGAGGGAGGGGCAGAAGGAGAGGGAGAAGCAAGCTCCCCGCTGACCAGGGGGCCTGACACGGGGCTCGATCCCGGGACCCTGAGATCATGACTGGAGCCACCCAGGTGCCCCTATCTAGCAGTCCTTCTAAACTCTGAGTAGTTCTGGTTGTTTCTGTGAATTCCTGTGGATTTCTTATGGATTCTACCTTTTTACTAGCTTTGTTTCTTCCTCCATAATCCTTCTTCCACTGTGCAGCAGCACCTCAAGCCATGTTCAACAACAGTGTGGACGCTGGACATCCTTGACTGGTACCTAACTTTAGAGGATTCTTCTGTTTGCCATACTTTGTTTGCCATTGGTATTTGACAGAAACTTTACCAAGCTTGCTACCTTTTGAATGGTATCACATGTTCTTTATGCATTTATTAAAATACTCATGTGGTTTTTGTTCATTCATCTGCTAATATGACAAGTTGCATTAACAGGTTTTTAATGTTAAACTGTCCTTGTATTTCTGAGATGAGCTTCATTTGATCACGTGTGTTTGATTCGCATTTACGCTTTACAATACTGGATTGTTTGTAAATACTGTGGTTAGTGTTTTTTATCTATATTCAGAAGTGAGAAGTCACCTATAATTTCTTTCTCTTACAAAATCCTTATCTAATTTGAGCTTCGAGGTCATCCCAGTCTCACACAGTATAGTATGCTGGATATAATTACCCTCTTCTTCTGTGTTCTGGAACAACTTATTTAAGGTGGATATGTATCATTCTTCATCTCTGTTCTTGTGTCCAAAATGGCCCTGTAGTGACCACTGACACCACTTTCTGATGGCCTACGGAGTTGTGTTGCTGGAAGTTTATAAACAGAGAACCTTCCATATTTAAAGTAGGCCGCCTACTTCTGCCTCGCTCACCAGTCCTCAGAGCTTCCTTTTGCTCACACAGTTTGGTAGGGGGGAGTTCGGAAAAGGCCAAGAAAGATCAAGAGAAAGAACTATAAGCTCACTCCAGGGGCCAACTATCTTGTTCTTATTTTCTTTGATTGGCAGAAATCCAGACCAGCTTCCCGGTGCTCCTCCTCTGTGAGCCAAAACCTATAGAACTTGCACATACTTACAGATTTTTTGTTTGTTTGCCCACTTAACCCTGGCAAGCCAGAAATCATTTCTGAAAGAAACAATAATTAGCATTCTTATTAGCTAACCTAGTCATTCTTCATTATTTGGTTTGGGGAAAACCAGTAGGCTCAGCATTTCTGAATTTGCTTGTCCTTTAATCATAGCAGGGAAGAGCTTTACCTTTGCCTACTTGAAAGAGAGTCCCTAGAGTGCTGTAAATCTCCAAGTGGATTTAACCTAAAGCTCTAATTGGGAGAGGGAACAAAAAATACCTGTACAAAGAGTTTAGTCTCTACAGTGTTTATAACACGGAACTACTAGGGGCAATTTGAATGTTCATCATAGATTTGTTAAGTAAATTGATGTGTGTGCATAAAATGGAACACCATGTAGCCATTAAAAAGGACACGATACGGGCACCTGGGTGGCTCAGTCAGTTAAGCGTCTGCCTGCGGTTCAGGTCATGATCCTGGAGCCCCAGGATTGAGCCCTGAGTCAGGCTCCCCGCCCAGTGGGGAGTCTGCTTCTCCCTCTACCCTTCAACCCGCTCATGCACTCTCTCTCAAATCAAATCTTTAAAAAAAAAACAAAAAAAAACAAAAAACCACGGTAGACCAATGTGTCTCGACATGCAAAGATTTCTTATATTAGGTTTAAAAAAACTTCCTGTACTATCCAGTGTCACCGTGTGTCTTTCTGTCCATTGGTTGTTTCTGTTCACTTAATCTACAGCGGTATGTCAGCCTAGAAGGGTAGAGCTCTCCTGGTATTTTTAATTGGTGCCTTCAAAGGATGAAAGTTAAGCTAACTTATAAAACTCGTTTGGTGGCTTTTTAAAAAAGCAGTAACTAAACATTTAAACTAGCACCTTCATGTTCCTCTGGGTAAATTTCTAGGTATCAGGCAGAGGCTTCCCAAATATTATTCCTTACCTTAAGTATATCCAGCAAGTGGGCATCATTCTTTTTACAAATATTTAAACCTTTCCAAGGATTGTATTTGTGAAAGTTTAGAGACGGAGTCTTCTCAGTCCAGTCCTCACATTCGTTTTGTTTGCTTTGCCTTTTCCTCCCCACCTTCCAGCCGCTTCTCACGTCCTTCAGAGGGAGACCGTCTCTCGGGGCTTGCTGACCGAAGGCCAGAGTGAACTCACACCCTCTTGTGTCAGTGATCTGGGAGTGGTCTTCCCAGACTCTTACCAGTACAGCCTTGTTGGTACCGCCCAGCGGCGGCTGGCACCTCTGTCCTCTCAGGCCTCAAACCAGAGCTCGCACCCAGACCACCATCAGAAGTTGGGAACGAGTGTGTAAAGACAGAGAGGCGGGCAATACGGGCTCAGATTAGACAGTATTGAATTTATCTCACTTTTCAAATGGCGGGGTCCAAAACCCTTTTCGACTTGTTCCAACAAGGCTGGAACAGGAATTTGGAGCTCTCTCTCATCCCCCCAACCCCACCCCACCCAACCCCCACCCCTGTCCAAAATATGGAGGTTCATGGAAGACCACAGCCTTTCACGACTAAGGTGCCTTCTAGCCAGTCAAGTCCTATTATCTGAATCCCTTTAAATGCTCCCCTAAGGACAAACAGTTGGCTGGAACTTCTTAAACTGTCCAAAATCTAAAACTTCACTGCTTCTCACTCAAAACCTCCTCTAGTAACATTTTTAGCAATGAGTCTGTCTAACTTTTCTGTCTTGCTCTCTGCTTCTGTCTTGCTTGGTGTCTGAATTGTTCATGAATAAGGAAGGCTTTTCCATGCTACTTTCATGCATTTACCTCGAGTCCCTGATCTTCAATAGAGGCATCGTTTCTGTGTATCCTTGCTATGAAGAGAGGTAGTGTGGTGGCTGAGGGCAGGAGCTCTGGGATTTGATTGCCTACAAGTCAGAGGCCAGTCCCACCATCTGCCAGCTATGTGACTTTAGGGAAGTTATTTTTAATTTTTTTTTCCAAAATAATACATGCACCTAATTTTTAAAGTTAAATGAGTGAATAAACTTACAAGAAAATAGTGCCCTGCTCCATCCCATCCCCAATTTCCGATCCCCCCAAAATAACTTTTCACTGTTTTGTCATTTAACTCCAAGTTTCTAAATAGCATGCTTAAACTACTTTTTTCTGACATTTCCATTTTGGAATTTCCGTCTTACTGTGGAAGATGAAGACTTGGCCCCCAGACCACCCCATCCCCCCAGCACCTGCCCAGCCATGCACTGTCCCTCTCCCTCTGTCTCTCTCTCTCACTCTCTTCCGCTCTCCCATTCTTCCCAAGGAAGTTTCTTTTTGAACCACTCTGCATTATTTACATAATTATTATCTTCAGTTGTATATACTATTCTCTGCTGAGCTTCATAATATATTCTGATTCTCTTCCTTTCCTGTGCAGCTTGTTTGTCCTGGAGTTAACGGTGGTTTCATTTTTCCATTGGCTTAGTTTCCTCCCTCTTAAGACTCTCCTTGTCCACACTGGTCTGAAATTGTGTGACTATATGCTTCCTCATGGGTCTTTTTTCATACATTGTCTTGGACCCTGTTTGCCCTTTCAGTCTAAAAGTTTGTTTTTTATTTTTTCTTTAAGTTTTTCCCCTCCATTTTCTCTCTCTCGTCTTTCAGTAAGGAACGTTTCGAGAATGTGCATGGCATCCTTGTGCAGGGGCCACGCTCGTCTTCTCCATATTGTTCCAATTTCAGTATGTGTGCCGCCAAAGCCAGCACTTTCTCCGATTCCTCTTTGTGAAATTCTTCCTAATTGGATGTTGGTGCTTTTGAATGAATCTAATGATCTTCATCTTTTATTTTCTCTATATATATTCTATCTGTGCTTCTTTCCAAGAGGTCTTTTTCAGCTTGTTCTAAAAACCTTGTATGGAATTAACTTCTGTTACAGTTCTCATTTCTAAGAATTGTTTCTTATTCTCTGAATACAGATATGGACAAACAGATATATATTCCTGTATATGATCATGTTTCATGTGTGTGTGTGTGTGTGTGTGTGTGTGTGTATAATTCTTTTTTTTTTTTTTTTTTAACTCTGTGAGGATGGTTTAAGGTTTGGGAAATTTTCTTCTGTTTTCTACACTGTTTTTGTTTCCTCTGAGTTTCTTGTTTTAGACTCATGTTAGAAGCTTCCTTTAATATCTGGTTGTCCTTGGCTGTTCATTCATATATTTTTTTTAAGATTTTATTTATTTATTTGACAGAGAGAGAGAGAGAGATCACAAGTAGGCAGAGAGGCAAGCAGAGAGAGGGGGGGGAAGCAGGCTCCCTGCTGAACAGAGAGCCCGATACAGGGCTCAATCCCACAACCCTGAGATCATGACCTGAGCGGAAGGTAGAGGCTTAACCTACTGAGCCACCCAAGTGCCCCGGCTGTTCATTCATATTAAGTCTGAAGCACTAAAAAACTAAATTTGAAAGCTATAGGAGGGTGAGGACGGACTACTGAATGCAGGCTTCTCTCTAGTCTGATAAGGCCTGAGCCCAGCATTTTCATTGGCAGATTCCCTGATCCTCCAAAGTATCTGTAGTTTTTTCCTCTTGGACTAGTCAGTTTTCCTAGAGCGAATCCTCCAGCCTCCTACTTTGGGTCTGCAAACTGAAAGGTAAAGGACTCTCACAGACTTGACCTCGGATAACTCAGTAATTGCCCGTCTGTTTTCCAGTTTCTAAGATCTTGTTAACTGTTGTCTCCTCTGTTGTCTTTGTCCTTACAGATCTCTATATTATTTATTCCTTCACTATCATTTCAGTTGGGTTTAGAGAAAGAGAGCAATAAATGTTTCATTTCCTACATTTCTGGCAGGTGATTTAGCATCTCAGTAGTTCTGTTTATCTGTCTGAGAAATGGGGAGAAATAACAGTCCCTACCTCACAAAACTGGTATAAAGATGAAGTCAGAAACTTGAGGTGCCTGGGGGGCCCCACAGTTGAGCGTTCGACTCTTGATTTCACGGTCATGGGATTGAGCGCCACGTTCGTTTGGCTTTGGACTCAGTGCAGAGCCTGCTTCCCTCTCCCCTGTTCCTGTCCTCTCTCTCAAATAAATAAATAAATAAAATCTGTAACACACACACAAAGATGAAGTCAGATACCTATCTGTGGTCTTAGCTCTGTTCTTGGCACACAGTATGCATCCAGAAGTATTCGCTCTAGGGGCACCTGGGTGGCTCCATTGGTTAAGTGTCTACCTTTGGCTCAGGTCATGGTCCCAGGGTCCCGAGATGAAGCCCCACATCATGCTCCCTGCTCAGCCAGGAGCCTGCTTCTCCCTGTCCCTGTGCCCCCCACCCCCGCTCGTGTGTGAGAGCATGTGTTCTCTCTCTCTCTCACTTACTCTCAAATGTATAAATAGAATCTTAAAAAAAATATTAGCTCTAATCTTATAAATTATAAAGTAGTACTAAAGCGTAAGTTATAGAAGTGTACACAAGTAATCATAAAAGAGTGAAGTTCATCTCCCATGAGCTGAACCTGTCATTCAGTGGAAGGCGGCAAATACAGCCTTCACCCTGTCTCTTTGAGGTAAAACGTTAACATCCATTTGGGGAATGTAGGGGGAAAATGATATCCTTGACTTAATATCAAGATTTATAATTCAGAAGTAATAGTCAAAACACATGCTTTTCTGGTAAGCTGAAATGAGCCTCCAAGTCAGTATAAACCTTACTGCAACAAAATTATTAGTCATTTAACTTTTTGAGCTTGTAACTGTTTTAATCAATTAAATTATTTTTCTGCCGTGTCTGAATTCATTAAACGTGGAGTATAGTTAATGATAATTAATTACCTTGGTAGATTTGCTTCTTTCATTTTATCAACAAACATTTATTAAACACTGACTGTATAAACTGTGGTCCCTAAGCTTTTTGCCTGTATCAAAACAGATCAGTAAGCAAAGAGGCAGTGTAAAAAAGGTAGGCGCGATCTCACTGGCCTCATCTGCACAGTGAAAAGGATGGACCAGGTGGACCATCCACTCAGATCTAAAGTGTGTTGCATCATTTTATACACATCATTGTTTCTTAAGTTTTGACTCAAGTTCGTGATTCCCTTCCAGAAGTGCTTGTCTGTACATAAGAGCCAAAATGCACCTATTAAAGATGAGGTCAGTGGAGCACTGTATTCGAGAATTTATCCAATGTCAGTGATACCCAGCCCACTGGAAAGAACAACATGTAACTGAATCTTTAAATTCTTGACCCGCCCAAGAAGTATGTTACCTTAGCGGTGTTCCTTTAGGTGTCCAACTGTGGACAACAGTGTTTAGTCTGAATCATTTACTAACCAAAGGTAAGCAGAAGAGTGACTAAAAATACAGGAAGCGCAGACACCAGGCAAACCACACCCCCCAACCCCCGCCCGCCAGTGACTCTAAGGAAGAATTGGGAAAGTTCATTTTAGAGTTCTTAGAAAAAGCTTAAAATTTATGAAGAATCAAGCAGTGTCTTGCTTAACTATATGTCATTTTGGCTTTGGTGGATCAGGGTAATTCTCAGTGAAGGTTAAGTCCCCAGCTGAGAATTTTTTACTTCATGCTTGCTTGCTCTCAGGTGTGGGCAAGTGTCTGGTGATCTCAGAATTATGTTACTTTAGGTTAAGAAGATACACAAGTTGGAGGTCTAGATTCTAATTCCTAAACAAAAGGCAAAATAAAGGATATGAGATGGAAAACTTCCTGAGGGCAGAAAGTTACCTTTGTGTGGCCCAAGGCAGCTGTTTCGGTCTCCTGCACATAGCTACGTACCAGCACAAATCAGAAGTGAACTTTGGGAAACCTTGAGCATTGTTCTTAGAGCGAATTTCTAAACAAATCATTCTTCCACGCGAATAAATCCCTTCCATATGACTCTGTGCCCGTGTACTTACTATCTTCTGTGTAGGTCACCGATTTGATCTCCCCTTAACTTAGTTTTCAAGGCCAAAGACTGGGTCTCCCCTTGAACACCCATTGCAGGGTCCAGCTCAGCCCCAGGCCCAATCAGGACTTGACTCAGGCAGACAGACTGTGTGATTAACAAACGTGTTGATGGCACACGTCCTCTGTTCTGCAGCAGGCCTGGCCAAGTGGGACCCAGCAAATCCTGCTTCCCCCGGCATGGCAGCAGCTGACCGGAGTGGCCACCCACACGTCTGTGCAGCACGCGACTGTCATTCCCGAGACCATGGCAGGCACCCAGCAGTTGGCCGACTGGAGGTAAGCACGAAAGCAGGCATATCTGGGATGAGAGGCATGTCCACTGCTCACTCAGAGGGCTCCTGGCTAGGCCCATGCTGTCAGTTCCATGGCTTAGAGAGAACTATTTAAAGTAAAAGGAAGATTATGTGGAATACGACTGCAGTGTAATGAGAGTTCATTTTTCAATAACTGTACCAGGACACAAGAAAATCAGCTTCTTTACCTTAAGGTCAGTTGGCCGCCATCGACCCCAAATCCAGTTACATCGTTTGGTCACACGTGTAATTCACAGACTTGCCTCTGGATGATTTTTGGTTTGTTTCTCAGAATTAAATTCCACTCCCAGAGAACAAAGATGTGTCAGCAGTAAAAGAATGCAGCAGGGAGTCCTTGAGGCTCCAAAGCACTTCTAGAAAGTGCTCTCAAGGTGTTTGGAGACATGGGCACACTGGAGTTGAATTTGACCTCTCAGGGGAAAGCCTGACAGAATGGGGCTTTATTTGGAATGGTAAACTCTGGCATGTTTGCTGAATGTGTCTCTTCAGTTAATAGTGAGATCTGATAGACCAAAGTCCATTTTCCACAGATGTCAGAGGCCCGCAGCTGATAGCCACCGGCCCACTGTGCCCTGTATCTGATTCCAGCACCCCGCCCATCCTATGCACTGGCTTTCTCACCAGCACCTTGCTCTATTGTTTTTATGGCTACTTTCCGCTTCTCCATCCCAACACTACCACTGCCCCCTTCACCGGAGCAGAGCCAAATGGCAATCCCCAGGTTGTTCCAGCTTCCCATGGCCCTCTGGGCTCTCTCAGCCCAAACATCAGGGCATCCCTCCACCTTCGGACAGACTCCATACCAACCATGGAGCCTCCCTGAGGTTCTTTTTCGGATCCAAAAGGCTATGGTGATTGAAGCGCTCTCAGTATAACAAAAAGACGTGGAGACAGAACCCTCCTCCCCACCCCCACCCACCAGCCAAGCCTCAAAGGCAGCTTCCTCTCTTCCTCCATTTAATTTTCTGACTGGTAGAAACAAGAGAGGACACAGGCTCTTTCCTGCAGCCCGACTCACTTCCCACTGACAACACCCACCTAGTCCATCCCCACTCACTGGAAGCACTTTCAAAGCAGTGGTTCGGTTCTGGTTCTGCAGGACCTGGGGAAAGTTACCTAACCTGAGCCTCAGTTTCTTCTTCAGTAAAGTGGGGATAATAATCCCTACTTCATAGAATGGCTAGGAGGTTTAAATTAAGATAAAATACAAAGCACTTGACCTATATTTAACATGTATTAAACTAGCATCTGCTGTAGGACAGGCAATGAATAAATAAACAGGTCTGTTATCTTCCCTTCCCCCCATTCGCACTGGCCGGTGCTGTGTGAGACTGCCTTCCCTCTCCAGCTCATTAGGAACAGCAACCAAGTGGAAAAGCTGTCTGACCAATTGGTTTTTTTTCTCTCCCCCTTTTCTCCTAAAAGACCACAGATATATGCTGTACTACTTTTTCCTGTGTCTTTCAGCATTTATAGCTCATTTAAGTTTAGCAAAACTCACATACTCACTCATAGAGATTTTCCTCTTCCTCCTACCTCCATAGCTCTTACCTGGTCACCACAGGAAACGCTTAAAGCTGACACTTTGTTTCCAGTCTCTTCTCCATTTCATGTGTGGGCCAAAGAACATCCATAACCATGGCTAATAAATTAAAGAGAAGTACTGGTGCTAGACTTGTGTCAAAAGAATGCCATGTCTGTAGAAGAATCAGCAGCTACAAACTCAAGAAGCCATAACATCAGTTTCTAAGTGTAAATGTCCAAAAACACTATCAAAATCTCTACACTCTTGTATAGTCCTTTTTTTTTTTTTTCCTATTCATCCTTTTCCCCAAGTTGCAAAGATGATTTTTATAATGTTTTTTAAATTCAAGTAAATTCTCCTTCAACTTTTAATTCTATTAGGTGCTGAATGGGCTTTTAAGGGCAAGTCTCTGAATTAATCACCACCTTTAATCTTTCTGTGGAAAAATAAGCCTTTGAGCTCCACACAACCCAGATCATAAGAACTCTTGAAAGATAACCCATTTTCAGGAAAATGGCTACCAGTAGTACCTCTATCAACATGTGTCTTCCTAATTTTGACTTAGTACCAAATTCTGTACACGTCTAGTCAACCTTCAGTTAATCTAATTGTTCATTCAGCAAGCATGTAATTAATTGATCAGCTGCTACATGCTTGAGCATTGTGCTAGCCACGAGAGAATTCAAAAGAATGTTAACATTTCCAAACAGCAAGAACGTACAATGTCTAGTTTTCAAAGTTGTTTCCTTTTTTTTTTAATATAAGCTACAATTTTTTCATTTATAAAATGGCATTGCCATTATCTCCTACCTCACAGACTGTGATAACCCATTAAAGTCACTCACAAACTCTAAAAATGTACACACAGTCACCTGTCTGGGGACTTTAAAAGGTAGAGGGACTATTTATCTTCTCTCCCCAGAACTTAAGGTGAACTTGCAACATTCTTCCCAGTTGCAATGTCCTCTTTCTCACTCACCAACAAACTGGGTTTCTGCCCACTCCTTTAAACATCATCGCACCTGGGAGGCTGATCTGATGAGCTCATCTCTTCAACAACCCCATGAGCTCGTGGGAGTCAACTTTTTTAATTTGGCTTTTAACTGGGGAGGAACTTTTATCCTAAAAAAGAAGCTCCAGGGGCACCTGGGTGGCTCCGTGGGTTAAGCGGTTACCTTGGGCTCCGGGCATGATGGTCCTGGAGTCCAGTCCCCCATCAGGCTCTCTGCTCAGCATAGCACTTGCTTCTCCCTCTCCTTTCTGCCTGCTGCTCTGCCTACTTGTGCTCCCTCTCTGTTTCTGTCAAATAAATTTAAAAAACCTTAAAAAAAAAAAAAAGCAGCTCCATATTTATAAAACCAGTAAAGTTCCTTGTTTAACCATTGTTTTCCCACACAGGAACACCCACGCTCACGGCAGCCATTACAATCCCATCATGCAGCAGCCTACGCTGTTGACTGGTCATGTGACCCTTCCAGCCGCCCAGCCCTTAAATGTGGGCGTGGCCCACGTGATGCGGCAGCAGCCAACCAGCACCACCTCCTCCCGGAAGAGTAAGCAGCACCAGTCCTCTGCGAGGTAGGTGGTGAGAGTTGCCCTGGAGCGGGGAGATCTCTTAGCGTTAGGAGTGTCAGCATGTGCTCCGGCATGTGCTCCGAGTCCCAGGCATGGGACAGGGAGTGGCCGGCAGAATGTTTTCGGAATGTGTCCTACCACTGCATAGCGCTAGGGCTTGAAGGAGACATTCAGTCTCACTTCTCTAACCTGCCACTTGCCTTACCATCCTCCCTGTGGTGCCCGCTCCCCACGGGGAGGGCCTGGAATTTTCCAGTGTCCAGCGCCTTCATCTGAAGCCATTTGTGCCCTTTCTCTTCTGCATAAAACACCCAGACATGCCTCTGAAGTTGCACTTTGGAAATCATAATACTGTTTTTGTTTTTTTTTTTTAAATGAACGGTAGAGAAATGTTCTTTCTTTGATATCCAGGGTCAAAAATCAATCTCACTTAGCTGCTTCTTTAAAAATATGCAATAATTTTGGTTAATCATAGATATTACCAGCAGAATAATCTTTTTCAGTCCCTTTCAATCCAGTTTCACCTCAGTGAACTCTTAAAATAAGACAGAAAAGGCCATATACTACATGATCCCATTTAGATGGCATTTTGGAAAAGACAAAAGTAGATCAGGAGTTGCCAGGGAGTACTGGGTGGGAAAGGAAGGGATTGACAGAAAGGGAGCCTGAGGGAACTTTCCAGGAAAGTTCTCTGTCTGGATTGGCAGGGCTATGTGTACCTTTGTCAGAACTCACCCAACACTTCCAAAGGATGACTTTTACTGAATGTAAATTATACCTCAATAAACTTGTCTTTTAAAAAGATCTCCAAATTTAAAAAAAAAAAAAAAATCGCGATCAAGGTCGTGTGGTGCAGAATTGCTCCTACATTTTTCTCCAGAGTCACTGACTTGGAGGCACTTAATTGCTTATTTAGAATAGGCTGCTCAAGAGAAAGAAGTCCGGTACATAAAATAGTCCAGTGACTTTTGGTTTCCTACTTCCTCGTTTAACCAGGTGCCAGAAACTAGGCCTGCCTTTTTGTCATTCTCCTTTGAAGTTTAACCTAAGAGCTGACTTCCTTTGAGTTGTCGTTCTTCACGATTCTTCACTGGAGTATTTCTGACAGTTCTGGGAAATTCATCTCAGATCTCTGGCAGCCCTGTGACAACACAGCTGTGTCATTATTAGATTGTCTGGCAACAGGGGCCACCATCTCAGCCCTTTGCTCTGTCATGCCCAGCGGTGTGGGTGGTCACACAGAACACTAGGCTGACCCTGGGCTGAGCTTAGCATCCTCAAGGCTCGCCTTGTCAAGCAGGGGCAGTAAGAACTCTTAGCCTGCCCACCCATGGACAAGCCCCTCCCTGTTGCCCACTCATTACCCAGCTGGCTTTATGAAGGCTTATTGCCAGTACTTTTCAAGATCGATATAATTATACTGAAATTTTTGTATTTGCCTATTTTTAAGACCAATGCCTTAAGGAAAACAGAAGGCTCTCCCTTGTTGGGTGGTACAGCCTGGCCCCCTATTCTTTAACAGTGCCAAATGGAGATCCATTAACTGCTGAGGTAGTGAAAACATCATCTCAAAATTGCAACACAGTAACAATAACAAATGTATAGGTTTATGCTAAGTGCAAACAGTGGAACAATCTTATCAGTAAAACTTACTGCCAGCTCCCAGAAAGGGGCAAGCAACACATCTGACGCTAGCTATATAGAAAATTAAATAAATCTACAGAATTATTTTCATCTTCGTGCCTCCCTTTTGGCTAGGAAGTATTAGAATCTCTAAGGACATAGAAGAGTCTTAAAAATTTCACTGGGCCTTCACTATACAGATAAAACTAAGATCAGCATGGGTTGCTGGGGAGGGGAGAGGGAAAGGTATTTTTTTCCCTTAAGTTAGCAGACACTACATTTGCTAATTTGATAAGGAGTTCTGAGCCAATCAAAGACAAGATTAAAAGGTCCCTATTTAAGTACACCTTTCCCTCTTGCATTTTGCCCAGTTTTTCTCATTACAGTTCAAACAGACGGTAAACTTCCTGTGAGGCCCAGGTGTCAAAGACGTGAGTGTTTTCATTTCATAAGTTGCAAAACAGCCATTAGCAAGAAAACCGAGGCTCTATGTGGCAAATAACATTTCTTTCAACTCCCTTCAAAACAAGACCCATGTACATTTGCAGAATGACAGGACAGAGCTCAGGAAGTGAGGCCTTGACCGTGAAGATAGGAGGGTGGGCAGACAACCTTGAGACCTTGGGCACTGCATCTGCCCCCAGAGACCAGCCCAATCCTTGGGCACAAGCCCTCTCCCTCTTCTCAGGCCCCTGGCTGCTCCGTTTCTCCCACTGGGAACAGGCATGTGGCACCAGACCAGAGCCCAGAGAAGGCCAGGTCTCTGCTGTCGTGTGTGTAGCAAGTGACTGAATGAATGAGCTCCAGGGGCAGCCGCTTCTGCAGTTACAGAAAACATCTGAGTGCCCTGAACTTCTCACTTGGTAACAGAGGTTTGACAAAGCCGGTGTCCCTAGACAGTTGGGCTCCTTGGGAGGAGCCACAGGGGCCTCCCTGAGCGTATGGGCCTTTGTCGTTCCAGAAACGTCTCCACCTGCGAAGTGTCCTCCTCACAGGCCGTCAGCTCCCCTCAGCGGTCCAAGCGCGTCAAAGAGAACACGCCTCCCCGCTGCGCCCTGGTGCACAACAGCCCGGCCTGCAGCTCCTCGGTCACGTGCGGCTGGGGTGACGGGGCCTCCAGCACCACCAGGGAGCGACAGCGGCAGACGATTGTCATTCCTGATACCCCCAGCCCCACAGTCAGCGTCATCACCATCAGCAGCGACACAGATGAGGAGGAGGAACAGAAGCATGCCCCCACCAGGTGAGTCCCCCCACCCCCTGCCAGAAGGGAGCAGGGCCGGGGTGCACCATGTGCTGCTGGCTCACACAGACAGTGCTTTGTGGAACTGGGCCCCTTCCCATCATCGGACATGGTGATCGCAGTCTCCTGGCCCCGACATTCTGGTTTTGCCATGGTGTAGAGTCCTGAAGTGATTTCAAGGGAATGTCTGACAGATTTTCCATAATTGTTCAGTGCCCAAAGAAGTTTGAGTCACTTTGGTCATGAAAAATAGTTACAGTCTCTATACATCTGGGGGACCTGAAACCAATGGTACTCAATGCCGGCGTATTTCAGCTCCTGTAGGCTTCAAAATCTCTGCCTCGGGCCATTGAATTTATTCCCAGTTGGTCAGGATACTTCTCTAGCATCGCCTTGGCTCTCTCAGAATTTGAAATAATTGTCCAATTAATCAGAAATTTCTCGGTGTCTGATTAACCCAATCTTTCAAACTGCCAGTTGGCTCTTCAACCCAGAGAGCATTACTGTTTATTCCAAAGTAGTAAGAACTCATTTTACTCTGTGGATGCTTCCTGGGAAGGGAAAAGGAATATTTATTATATCTGTAAGACTGTTAGCCCTGGTGCCAAAGCCTCTTTTCCTACATTTTCCAGCCAGACTTGAATAGAGTGCGGTTTGTACTTGGGCTGCCTGACGAGCCCCAGGACCGTGTCCCTCTGGAACAGTCGGTCCCCTGGCCTTTTGCAGCCCAGGGGGCCCCGGGGCTTTGTAGATCCCAAAGCCTCGCAAGCCCGGCTCCAACCTGCCAGCCTTTCCCTGGACCAAGAGGCAGGGAAGGGAAAGGCCGAGCGCTGCCAAGTCTAGCGCTGGTGGCCAGCACGTGTCCTGGGACCCAAGGCAAAGCTTAACCATCACAGTTAGGCCCCTGTTATCAATCCCTGACTGAATACAATGACACTAATTAGTAATCACAAATCTTCTTGATGAAATAATAAATTCTCACACCTGAAATCATTACCAAATGTACAGATAGGCTAATTAAAACCCTCTCGCTGTCGCTACTCCTGCCCAGGCTATCCCCTTCCCGTCTTTAGAAGGAACTCAGTATTTTGCTTTGTTTTTCATGAGAGAGCTAGTATATGTCTCATTCTAGTGTCCTCTCTGCCAGTTTAGTGTTTCAGCCTGGTCCTCAGTGTGTCTCAGAAAAGAATGTCATAGAGCCCTTCTGGGACTGGCGTCGGCTCCCTTTCTTGATAACATCCCCATGTTGATTGAATACTCTGTCCTTCCCAATGTCTCACATCCCCCTCCCCCAGCCCAGGAATATCTTGGGCTCAGGTGGTCCCATCACAAAGAGAAAGGCTTCTCCCAGCCCACAGCAGCCTGTCCCTGAGTTTGTAGAGTGGGCCATAAAACAGGCCCAGCAGCCCCGCACAGCCCTTTGCTGCAACTGGGAAAAAGAAAAAGCAATTTAAAAATCTGACAATCAACTAGAAGGGCCTATTGTTTTTGAAGTATGAGATTCGAATTGACAACGGAGCCTCCACTTATGTGCTCAGGAGAGAACAGCGTGTCTGAGGAGGAGGGAGGAACGAGAGAGCGATCTCTCCACCTATCAGACGGCTGCCTTGGCTGAGCACTGCGCCAGGCCTGAGCATAGACTTCTCCCCCAGTGCTCCCCAGGGCCCCAGAAAGACAGAACTGAAATTCTTGGCAGAATGTAAGGACTTCGTTGTGAATCATCTGAGACATGGGGGAGGGCTGGGAACGAGCTGATGGGTGGGCTCTCGTCTGAGGGACAAGTACCAGTAAGTGACTGACGGTGGGCTGCTGAGGACCAGAGCTTCGTAAACGGGAAAATGCAGTGGCCCGCCTGCAACGTTACACCAAACACGGGAACCGGGGAGTTCTTGAGAAGGCTTCCAGCTGTCCAGCTATGACGGGAAGCTTGCAGAAAGACATAAATCATGTTTTCTGGAGAGGTCAGATGACTGTTGCCTTAACAAAAAAGTTAAGACCCAAGAAGACAGGAAAGTGGATTTGAGTCTGAGTGGGATCAGACAGAAGCCCATAGCTATTTTATTTATAGAGAAACCACTGTATAATGTGTCCATGGTACTGTGACTTCCTTTTGGAGAGGAAAAGGGGGAGGATATATGATTACTTGTTCTTAAAAATCAGAATTATCATAAAGCTTAACATAGTAAATATTGATTGGCCTCACCAGAGTAAGACCTTATGCTAGGCAGTGCAGGTGTCATTAAATAAGGTAGACGGGCTCTGCCCTTGGGACGTTTGCAGGGTAATACGTGAGATACGACTCATACAAATCATGACACAAAATGGAATATCAGCCCCCGTAAAAACCAGAAGAGTGCTGTGGCTGTTCAAAGGGAAAATAGCTTGGGGAAATAGCAGGGAAGAGGGGACTTTCTAAGGTCAGAGGTCCAAAGGGTGTAGATAAGCAGGAGAGGGGGTGAAATTGTGAATTCCAGCCCCAGTGGCACTGGGGCCTCAGAGGTAGGCCGGCAGGATCCGGAGCTCAGGGGGGCAGGTGGATCCAAGGGCAAGGCCGGGACGACAGGGACTTTCAGAATAGAAAGGGGATTGGAGGGTCTCCCCTTCGGTGAGGGTGGTCTGCTTCAGGAGATACCGAGGAGCGCACGTGAAGGCTTCCGTCCTGGGAAAACAAGGATGCGCCCGCACATGCAGGTCAGGGAGCCTCTTGGCCTCAACTGGCCGGAAGTTTCTAACCCACCAGTGTTCCCTTTCAAACAGTCAAGACTTTGCTGCTTGTTCCCAAACCCACTTTCTCCTGCGCTGTGAGCATCTTGATTCTGATCTCCTGTGTTCCCAGCCTCGTTTCCCATTTGCTGCTCACCCCAGGATTTGCGCCCTGACTCTGTCGAAAATGCTGACTGCTTCTGCTAATGTGACCTGGCACGGCAGCTCGAGAGGGAGGGGGCCGACGACGCTCACCGGGACAGTAAGCACAGTGTCTCGTGGCAGTCGCCTGTGCTGCCAGTGGCTTTTAGAGGCAGCATGAGATCAATCAAGGCAGACCCACTGTGTTAGACCTGATGAAGGTTGTCGTGGAATCTCTGGGACCAGATGACATTGCCTAGAAATTTTTAGAGGAATGCCGAGGCAGAGTTATGATTCCCGACCCCCAATATTCGGCACTGTTGGTTGCTGGAGCGCGGGGATGGTCAGCAGCTCCTGCTTTGTGAGGAGGACCCCAGAGGAGGAGGGCGCAGGCTGGGTGTGAGCAAATTAAGGGCGAGGGGTATCCTGACAAACCTTGGCTGCGCATTCTCATTTGCATTGTCCCGTGCATCATTGGATGGGGTGGACGAGGCACACAGCTGTCTCATTTGATAGGCGAGGAAGCTAAAAGCCAGAAAGGTAGATGACTTACCCCAACTGATTGAAGGTTCTAAGTAGCAGAATCAGGCATCAGGTCCCATGCCGTTGAAAAGACGGCAGTCTTGATGATTGGCAAAGACAACTGATTTCTCCTCAGTCCTTAATTTGACAGCGGTAAACTGCACCCCGCCCCATCCTCCGACCACCACTGTGCTCACCCACGGTCATGTCCACGGTCTATCCACCCAGCCCCGACCCGGAGCTCTCCCAGGAAGAGGGCAGAGGCCAGCTCTTCTGATTCTTTGAGAAGATGTTTTAAAGCGAGGAGGCCAATCAAACCCCACCACCTGCTTTTCCTCAGTGAGTTGCTGTTGGAAGAGGCGGCCCCATGGGCATGGCTGGAGAATTGTTCTGGAGAGAGAAAAACCAAACTGGAATTTTTCTGGGTCCCCCAGGATGAGGTAATAGAACCAGTCCTATTTTAAATATTTACAAATGATTTTGATTAAAGGAGCACCTGACTGTGCTGAATAAGCCATCTTCTCTCCCTTGAAATCTCCTGGGACGACATCTGCGGGTGCGTGCCTTACTATTCAGACCCTTTGCCAGCCTTGCCTCCTGCCTAAATTGTCCTTCAGGGGCTGTACCACACAGCCTCCGGGCACGAGGGTAATTTTTAAAGTGTGTCACCAAAGCAGCTCGTGTCAGCTGATCTGGTAGAAACCATTTTGTCCGGCCTTCTTATTCTCTCACGTATTCGTTCATTCAGTTTTCTGGATATTTCTGGAAGACAGGTTTGATTTTCCTGAGGTCGTCGGGGCACAGCCGCTTTCGGCCTCACTTGGCGTGTGAGCGGCCGATCCCGAGTGCCAGCACCAAGGTTGCCAGAGTGTAAACTTTAAGAAGGTTGATTCATTTTTGTCACTCGGTATTTTAAATAGGAATCTGACCCTAAATGATGTTCTTTATACGAAATTGAAAATCTCGAGCGATTACTCCCTTTAAAAGGCACAGTGAGGGGGCGCCTGGGTGGCTCAGTGGGTTAAAGCCTCTGCCTTCGGCTCAGGTCATGATCTCAGGGATCGAGCCCCACATCGGCGGGCTCTCTGCTCAGCAGGGAGTCTGCTTCCTCCTGCCTGCCTCTCTGCCTGATCTCTGTCTCTCAAATAAATAAATAAAATCTTTTTAAAAAAAGGCACAGTGAGGACACTGCTAAACTTCTGTGCCGAAGACTTGGGCCTGAAAAATGGACATCAGCCTAATAGAGGGCAACAGACATTTATGATTACACGGGCAAGGTCAGCGCAGAGTGGACCCCGTGCCCTTGGCCAGTCACCGGCCACCGTACCGCTCCTTCCTCCCCTCCTCGTTTGTAGGCCTGAGTGAAGAAGCGGGAGCCTGACACATGGTGTCACTGCAGGGGCTGTGTTCGTTAAGTCACAGTGTAGCCCCAGGTTGAGGGACAGTCCCAGCGTCCGACTCCTCTGGGGAGACGGAAGGATGTTTAGTCAAGCGGACTTCACCGCATCCTCTGTTCCTTCGAAACACCCCTGCGGGGGGAGTGCTGTGTGGAGGGGCTGCATTTTGAAGAAGAGACACCACACCCGAGGCTCCCCCGCAGCCTGCCCTGACACCACAGCGTGTGTCAGAGCCACCTGGGTTGTGCAGTCGCAGCCTCGTGGGGCCGCAGGAGGAGCAGGCGGGAAGGGCCAGGTCCCACAGGCGGAGCAGCGCTCAGTGGCCCCGTTACAGGAGGAAGCAGAAGAAGGACGAACACCTGCTTCTGTGGTGGGGGTTGGGGGGACCATGGCTCCTTCCATGCCTTGCTTCTGATTTTCTAGAAGGTGGTCACATACGACAGTCTTCCTAGCAATACGTACGTGTGTGTGTGAGAAGGAGAGAGGTACACACAGATATCAGTGTGTGCATAATGTAACTTGAATAGAACATATGCACCAAATTTAAAATGGAGATTTTTGTAGCCTCACTAATGACTTTAAGTTGAGAGCTGTGTACTGCACTGGAAAGAGCTCATTAGCCTAGAGGCATCGGCTTCTGGCCTCTCTCCTCACTAGGTTCAAGGCACCCAGCCGTGTGCTTCTAACTGGGTGGAGGGGGAATGGAAACAGGACAGCAAGTTGCATGCGTCCCCCATGAAGGTCGGTGGTCAGCAGCTCTCATCTCCGTCAGCTGAGACAGCCGTCCCTGTGGCCAGCCCCGTGCCCCATTAGAGAAGACCACTGTCACCAGCACCAGAAGGAGGAGTTACACTTAGTTAGCATTTTTGGTGCTTGTAGGCAGGAAGGGGGAGCATAAGAGAGATGATGCGGCAGAGTGATGTACTGAGTGCAAGCCCAGAATAACTCAACAGCAGAGAAGCGTAACCTGACTGCGAAGTGCACTAAGGACTTGAGTAGATATTTCTTAAGGAAAACTCGAAGTGGCCAACAGCTCTGTGAAAAAATGCTCAGAATCACTCATCATCAGGGAAACACAAATCAAAACCACAGTATCACCGTCTACCTGTCAGCATGGCTGTTACCAAAAAAACAAAAGCAAAGAAGGTGTGGACGAGCATGCGGGCAGACCGGGAGGAATGGGGCGCAAACCGATGCGACCATAGCGGGAAACTATGGAGGTTCCTCCAAAAAATTAAAACCAGAGCTACTGTCGATCCGGCAGCCTCACTTCTGAGTGTCCGTCCAGGAGAGCGAAGCCAGGACCGAAGAGGTATCTATACTCCTGCGTTCACCGGAGCATGATTCGCAGTAGCCAAGATGTGGAAACATCCTATGTGTCCCTCAGATGAGCGGACAGAAGAATGGGTCAAGGAAATGCAGCACGTGCGCACAGTGGAATGCTAGTCAAGCCTTAAAAAGAGGAAAATTCTGCAATATGCAAAAAGCTCTTAGCCCGAGGTTTCTAAAATAGTCAAGTTCGTAGAATTGAGCAGTGGGATTTCCCTGGCCGGTGGCGTGAGTTAGGCGACACCTACACCCAAAGTCAGCAGCACTGTACCATGCACTTAAGACTTTGTTAAGGGAATAGATCTCCTGTTAGGTATTCTAGCCAGTAGCGTAATGGTCTTCACTGTGCAGTCTTGCAGTGAGCCTCAGGGGGACAGCGTCTGCGAAGCACTTTGACCAGCAGTTGTACATCAAATAAATGTTGTCTGTGGTCATTAATCAGTGTTGTAGTTAGAGAAGAGTGCTGTTTCTCCCCTACAGCACTGACTGTGGAAGCAGAGCAACGGAGGAAGTCACACAAAGTTTATCTGTGGAGATGAGTTTTGACCTGGGTCTTGAAGGATGGGGTTGATGGAGACTGGCAAATAGAAATCAGAAACCCATTCCAGAAAGGGCCTGACAGGGCAGGAGCCCCACGGTTGTGTCCGTTCCTCCAGCAGGGGTTCCTCCATCGGGGCTGATTTCTGTACTTCCAAGATCTTTATTTCTTCCCATCATTTTAAAGTGATGAAAATCAGCTGTTGCCATGACAACACAAAGCAATTTGTGAACTCTGGGAGCTTTGTTCTTTACTCAGAAGCGGTGTTCTGCCGAGGACATTGAAGGAAATGTTTCTCATTCTACTCCTCTCTCTCTCCATTGTATTACCCAATTCGTAACAAGATTAATAAACTATCGATAATAATTAGACACTGTAGTGGAATGAACCCCTGTGGAATCAATACCTCTGAGCCAGAAGAATCCGTAGTGGTGATGTCAAATGTGTGCTCATTTTTAAAGTGACTCATTTAACAGCTTCCCATTTGTCCTCAAATCTGCATAGTGTATTTGGACAGAGTGCAGAGATTTTTAACAGTAGGAGAGATTAAAAACAGAGCTATCAAATCAATTCACCTTTTCCGCTTGTCACAGGCAAACCCAAAAAGATACATAAATTAGCCCTGGGCTGTGTTGTTGGCTCTTTGCTCATTAGGCATAGTGAGCTCTGAAAACAAAAGGCGGGACCCATGAACTATTTCTTGATGTTTAACCCCACACTCCTTGTAGATAGCAAGACATTGACATGCAGGATCCTCAGCCTCTGAGGGAAAGTCCCACCAGGGTTTCCATCAGGAGAGGGCCCTAAAGTCTCACAGCTCATTCACACTGAGCTGTCAGCCGTTGAGAGACTCTTGTCGGCAAGCCATCTTTCGGAGTCCAGAAGCTCACTAATAAGTCTTGATGGGACCCGCCCAGTAGATCCTTTCATAGCACTTTCCCTGACAGATTTCAAAGCAGGTTGAAGTGGAGGGATGTCCTGGGTCACACTAATATCCAGGCCACTGTCCGGGTCACACCAGTGAATGGACAGTGGAACCAGGACTCGAACACCAGCTCCCAGGACACATTTGGAAACCAGCTTCTGTTCTTCACGCGGGGTCCGCGCACCTGCAGCAGAACACGTATCTGTGTGGCGAGATGACCTCCGCCTCACCGTGTATGACACAGCGGCATACTGTGTGACACAGTATGTGTCTTCATGACACAGACCTGGCTATGGCAGAGCATGGAGGACAGGGCGACACATCTCCCCTCAAGCGCTCTGGAACTGGGCTCTCTACAGAGTCCTGGCCTCCGGGGCCTCTTCCTCTGGTCCTGGGACCATTTGGTGATGGTGTATGCATGGCGGAAGAGGGGCCCTGCATTAATTCCGCCTCTGGGCTCTTGCACGTGCTGCTGCTGTGAACGCTGGCCTACGAGTGTCTCTCTGCATCCCCACTCTCTGTTCCTTTGTACAGGTACCTAGGAGTGACATTGCTGGGTCCTAGGGTAATTCTGTGTTCAGCTTTTTGAGGAACAAGCGTATGGGCTTTTTGCATTTCAGTTGTTAAAAGTAGGAAGCATAGGTCTTCATTAATTAAAGTGTATCTATTTTATCAAAGTTAACGTGAAGAGCTGTAAGTCTATGCAGTCAATCCATTCGTCGCCTCCCTTTGAGCTCCTAACAGTTGTCATCAGCAGAACTCGTTTGACAGCTCGTCACAGAAGCCTTTGTGACATCCGTTATTCTCTTTAACCGATTATTTTAAAGCTTTTGCTCTTTAACTTGTCATGTTTTTATACAGTCCCCCACTGCAGTTTTAATCATCTCAAGGGCAGAGGCACGTGTTGTAGCTCTTTGAGCAGGAATCCCCCGTCACACCGTCACACAGATCTCCAAGATAGCTAACTAATGAGTTTCCGTTCCTTTCATATCGATCTTCTGGTTTATTCATAGACTAAAAACTTCTCCATCCAATCCGTACCTCGACAGAATCCACTTTGCCTGGGTCTGTTTTTGCAAACCTGTTTTCGTGTGTTAAATGAGGTAACACAACCCAGAATGGTCATTATAACAGCTGACTTGTATGCGCTTACCCCATGCCGTCTGCTGTCCAAAGCATTTCCGTGTATGTTCTCAGTTCTCAAGGTCAGCCTGTATATGTACGTACTGTCGTTACCCACGTTGGACGGAGAAGGCGACAGTCACTCAGAGGTTGAGTAGCTAACTCCCCTCGGCCACACAGCCAGCAGGTACGGAAGGTGCTAGCCGCAGGGCCCATGTACTGAGCCACGGACACAGTTAGGGAGGGACCCATCTACCCTGAACCAAGAAGGACAAAATATGTGGCCAGTCTTCAGCCCAAATGTCAGTCGTGCCAGGCTTCGGGGAGCAGGGGCCTCAGACCTTATGTGGGCTCACCTCCCAGCATTTTGTAGGTCCCTCTTTGGCTGTCCAGGGCTCTCGAGCTTGCCCACATCTCTGCTGCCCTTAGGGTGGCAGGGATCTGTCTTGGAAAGAGTCTGGCCTGTGACTGGCCGCGTGACCTTGGGCAAGACACCTGGGGGAGGAGGTATGGTCGTTCCATTAAGCGTTCCATAAATAGCAGCTTCTTCTCTTAGCAAATTAGTTGGAAACTGACCATCTGACGTAGGCAGTCGATATTTCTTAAAAATAGATGATCAATATGCAAAAATAGATGTAAATCCATTTTTAAAACCTTCACAATAAGCAACAAATCCCATATCCATCATCCCACCAGCGTGTCCTGGAGGCAGACAGAATTGGTTCCCAGAGGAGCCGCACCGACATAAATATCTTGGGAGAGAAAATGTGCTGGCCACAAGCCATCCGAGCGCGTTCCTCTCTATCAGCATAGAACAAAGTTTCAGATACAAGAGGAAAACCAGAGATCCTGAGCAACTCTCTCCCCGTGGGAGCCTTTCTGACCTCCCCGAGACACAAAGCTGTCCCTTCCCTGGTCCTTGGCCCTCGCTGGGGGCAAGGTGACAGGAGGGCCAGGCCTCCTGCAAGGAAGAGACTCTCAGACATCTGAGTGGCCCGTGCCACAAAGTCATTGCATGTAAGACCACACAGCACAGGTGTGGCTGAGGGTGTCCTGTCCAGCTCCCGATTTCTTTCTCCCAGAGTGTCTGACCCGGGCTGTGTACGGTCAGCCTCTCAGAGCCTCACTCTAACACCCCTCTCTCTGCATCCTGCGTCCTCCTGGATGTTTCGCTCCCTCCTGCCTGCGTTCACCAGATCTCCAAGGCCTGAGCCTAAGCTGACGGTGCTCCTCTCCCAGCCCAGGACCTCAGGCTGCAGGGTCTTGCTGGGCTTTTTCTGCTTGCAGAGCTGTCCCCTTCCAGTGGCTCAGAGGGTACTGCCACACAGCTGTGGGCTACAGGTGCCTCCCCTGCAGTTCTGCCAAGCCCTGCTGCAGGGGGAGAGCCCAGGGCTACCTGTAAGTTTCTCCTAGGTTCCAGAAGCACCTTTCTCCTGTCTTCATGAGCCCCCTCCTCCTCCCACTGCTGGTTGGACGGGTGACACTTGTGTGCCTCGTCTCCTCATGAGGGTCTAGAGGACAGATGTCACATTCCTGCCCCCTCTCCAACTCCCCTCTCCCCTCTCTGCTCACCTCTGCTGTCTCGAACACCAAGAGGGACCTCTCACACAGCCAGTTCTGGAATGCTGCTTGTATCTCACTTCACAGCCGCCTCACGGTTCTGATTTCTCCCTTTCTGTTTTCAGCACTGTCTCCAAGCAGAGAAAAAACGTCATCAGCTGTGTCACGGTCCACGACTCTCCCTACTCCGACTCCTCCAGCAACACCAGCCCCTACTCTGTGCAGCACCGCGCTGGGCACCACACCAACACCTTTGACACCAAGGGGGGCCTGGAGACCCACTGCACCGGGAACCCCCGCACGATCATCGTGCCACCCCTGAAAACCCAGGCCAGCGAAGTGTTGGTGGAGTGTGATAGCCTGGTGCCAGGTAATCGGGGGCCGGGACACCCCTCTACCTCTCGCACACGGTTTTCCTTGGGTCCTGCGACGAGCATCGTGTTGTGTGAAGACTCCTAAGCCCTGGGCCACTGTAGCTCCTAACCCAAGGATTTCACTCAGGTAGCCAGGGTAGGATTCTGCTTACCACCATGTAGAAGCAGCTGTTTCAACGTTTTTGTTTCTGTAAAGACTACCTCGCTGCCTTTACAGTGGCTCCCCCACTGATGAGCCTGATAAAGATAGGAAATAAAAGCCACCCAGCTCCCACCTTGCTTGTCTGGTATGACGCCAGCTTAGAGAGTTCCTGACCAAGCAGAGCAGCTTCCCGTGTGGAAAGAACCTTCTCTGAGTCTTGGCGGGTGAGGGTGACGTAGGCTCCCCTTGGCGTCCCCTCAGAGCTCGCTGTTGGGACGAGAGGTCATAGTGAGTGTGCTTGTCTCCTTACCAGCGCCTCTCATGAAGGCCTGAAAACTAGGCTCTAGAATGAAGGCTGAGGCATAACCTTCCAATACACTTAGCGGCTCCCCCCGATTTGCTAGTCTCCCTTCAGCGACTTCCTTGTTCATGCTCACCAGTGGAAGAATTTAGGGAGTAAACCAGAAGCCATCTGCTCTTCTGCCACAAACTGTCAAAGAAGATTTTGTTCAGATGCAGGGAGCCGTTTGTCAGGAAGGACCCCCGTCTAAGTCATGTGCTGCAGGAGGCCTTGGAACCTTCTTGGGGTGGTCACCACACATAAGCCCACCAGGTTCTGTCACTGAGAGTGACCTTCTAAGAGGGTGGGGTCTCTAGGGACTTTTCTAGCCCAGTGCCATAGGCCAGCCTACATAGTGTGGGACACAAGGACATCTCTTTCCAGAGCCTTCTTTACCCAGGCAAGGATTTTAGTAGAAACCTCGGCAGGAAGAAACATTCTCTAGAACCAAAGGAACCTGTAAGGCAAACAGAATTGTTCACTGAGGAGTTGTTCATCCTTTGCCAATATTTAAACTTAAAAATATGCGATAGATATAGTTTCAAGCAATTACTTAAGGGATATATGAGTAGAAGAACTGCGAGGACTCCTTAGAGCAGTGGCCCTTGCAGTTCTACTCATATATCCCTTAAGTAATTGCTTGAAACTATATCTATCGCATATTTTTAAGTTTAAATATTGGCAAAGGATGTCATTTCTGTCATGTTGTATGTCTTGTCACTGTTGAAGTACTTCGAATATGTGTGTCAGAGCCTCGGAACTACAGATTCAACTCATCCAGTCCATGGGGACACTGCCTTGTCCCCTCATGAACAGCCACTCCTTGCCATCAGCCGGGCAGCCAAGCTAGTTCACCTCCGTCAAAAGTGGCTTCCCTGTGACAGCCTCCTCATCTCTGAATTTTGTTTCATGCAGTGGAGTAGGGAGTTTCCAAAGCGTCTGCAGCCTGAACAAGGGAAGGCTGGGCAGCCTTCGGTGTTTCTTACCCAAGACAGCCTGGCTTTGCTAGCGAGGGACTCTCCGTCCCTCAGGAGTCCGTCAGCTTTTTCACACCTGGAGGCGGGGCACCATGTCCGCTTTCCAGAGCGAGAAGCAAGGGGAGGCACATGGATGTGAGAGAGAAGGTGGGAAAGGAAAACCAGCGGATGCTAAGGCTGGTGAATCCGTTCAGGAAAAGATAACATTTGCAAACTCAGAATCTGGAGACTGGCCCTTTAAATCTGGACCACATACTTTCCAGTCCTCAGGAAGCCCTACATGTGCCTGCGAGGGGCCGCCTGACTGGCTCAGTCAGGAAAGTGTGTGACAGTTGATCTCAGGGTTATGGGTTTGAGCCCCACGTTGGGTGTAGAGATGAGTTTAGAAAAAATGAAATCTTAAAAAAAATTTTTTTAAATAGCAGGTTGCAATGCACGTAGCTTGGTGTGAAAGACTCTCCCGCTTAATTAACAGTAAAGGTCTTAAGACTGTGTTGCCGAAACCCTTAAGGAAGTCTGGCCCTTTTATTGAGCTAGTCCTGCAGTCTTAAAAACTCCAAAAACCGGGGCACCTGGGTGGCTCAGTCGGTTAAGCATCTGCCTTGGGCTCGGGTCATTTGCCTTGGGCTTAGGTCGTGATCCCATGGGCTCCCAGCTCAGTGGGGAATCTGCTTCTCCCTCTGCCCCTCCCCTCTGCTCACTTGTGTGCACGTGTGCACATGCTCTCTCTAATATGTAATTTTTTTTAAGTTAAAAAAAAAACAACCCTCCTAAATCCAAATTTTTAAGTTTACAGCAAACTCAGTGGTGGTGAAGCCTGACCTGAATTAGCAAGGGGCTGTTCACAGTCTGTCATAGTCCTCTGTGTCGCTTCATAAAATATCCCTGGGTTTTGGGGCAGAAATGTTCTTGGCTTTGATTACAGTTTGGTGCCCAAGGCCGTGCTGGGAGTAATCTAACATACTGAACCTTTCTAAAATCTGAAATTCCGAATTTCAAAAATGTGTGACTCCAAGGATTTTAGATCAGGGATTGAGACCTACAGCATAAGACCGTGGGTTTTGTTACATCAAGAGTGCCCCTCCGAGACCCTTCGAGGCTGCGACAGTCACATTCCCTTTAAAATATGGTTAATTATCTATAAAAATTGGTTCAAGATAGACTTTCTTGAGGTCACTTAGGAATTAATTTTTTTTAAGATTTTATTTATTTATTAGACAGAGATCACAAGTAGGCAGAGAGACAGGCAGAGAATGAGGAGGAAGCAGGCTCCCTGCTGAGCAGAGAGCCCGATGCCGGGCTTGATCCCAGGACCGTGGGACCATGCCTGAGCCAGAGGCAGAGGCTTTAACCCACTGGGCCACCCAGGCGCCCTAGAATTAATTTTTTTTAAAGGTGGTTGCTGCTAATTTTTCTTAGCCTTTTAAATCAGCATGAGAGAGGAGCCAGAATCCACAGGTTAGAAATCCGCCTTGGAATTGCGTCCGCCTGTGGTGCTGGTTCCGTTCCATGGAAGGTGACACCCTTGTGAGGACAGTTACTGAAACTATAAGACCACCTAGTCCGACCCCGAGTGAAGAGCAGCACAGAGACCGAGGGCTGGCTTTGCCAGCATGACAGCAGCCTTGGGTCTGGAAACCACAAAGGCGGGAGAGGACAGCTTTGCGGAACCGTATTTCATGCTTTTCAAGGTCCATTAACCATTTCCACATGGGCAGGGGGCTGTTCTGAGCACTTACCCCACCGCCTTCCCCCAAGAACGGCTGGGAGTCTCTGAGGGCTGTTTCTGACCAAAAAGAGAAAACAGGGGGGAAGGTCGTTCTTTGCAGTACGGCTACTGGTTCCAAGCAGCCAGGCGCTGCTGTCTCTGGGGAAGCCCGCGGTGTAATTTTCTGCCACAGAGAGAGATTCGTTTTCCCCCGGGAGGACATGCGCGGTCTTTCTGGTGACAGGCAAGAGGCAGGAAGGAACTTCATGCTGGTGCCTCCTGGTCCCCAGCCTGGGCGGTTTCTCAACACTGTACCACTCGCTCCAGCATCATCCCGGGCTCAGAAAAAGCAGGAAAGCAGCCTTCCTCGGGGTCCTGGTGCTCAGTTGGCCCGGAGAGGCCAAGGTGGGACCATATTGCAGCGCTGCCCCCGACCCGCACCCCAGCTGGAGTCGGGGTGTTCCCCGGGCCCGGGTCAGGAAGAATGCTGTGCGGGCCACAGGCCCTTTCCTCGCACAACTCTCCCCTCCCGTGGCTCTCAGCTCGGGAAGGAGCCCTGGGAATTTCTCCTGCCACCTTCTCAGGTCTTCTGGGTTAGTCAGGGTTCTTCTGGAAGGCAGCAGAATGAACTCTACACTGCTTTAAGACACAATTTACTGGAAGAAATTAAGAAGGCCGAGGGAAAAGTTCAGCAGCCCTGTCCCAGGCTGGGCCGGAGCCAGAATTCCCGGGACCCGGGCCACTGGCAGCCCAACGCCTGCTTCCCGGAGCACTGCTTCACTCTGGCCCAGCGACTCCCAGCCTCCCAGCTGTCCGTTTCCAGGAGACGGGACTTGGTTGTCCCAGCTTGGAGTGGACACCCATTCTTGAGCAGCATTAGCTGGGGGACAGGGCTCAATAATCAAGACATTAGCAGTAGCTAACACACCTAACGCTTTTAAGAGCGTAACGTGACAGGTACTAAGCGGTCCATGTACAGTCCTGTATGTGAACCTCGAGACAACCCTCCGTGAAGCTACCATTATTCCCCCAGCTTCCCAGATATGAAAAAGGAAGCACAGAGAGGTTAACTAACTCGACTGAGGCCAGGCACTGGACCTCGCCAGAGCCCGGCTCCCCAGCCCACCCACACTCTGCAGTACCCTCCCACTCACCTAGTGCGGGCAGGACCCCCAGGGGCTACCTTGGGAGCCACAGGGTGGCGGATCTTTGAGAACAGCCAGGTAGGGCTCGACCAGAGCATGTCCCTCATGGCTCCAAGCCACACCTTGGGCTTGACCTTCAGCACTTGCCCTCTGCTGCCCTTGGCACTTTATTCATCTCAGCAGGAGGAAATGGTTCTCTTCATCTCTGAGCCAGGGGGTCCTTATTCGTGCTCTGACCCAGGCCCCATTCCCTGTCCCCGCAGTGGTGGTAGCAGGTGCGTGCTGGTCTCTCTCTCACCATTTCATCTGAAACTCCTCTAACTCTTACAGTCTCAGGCTGTGCATACCTTGAGCTCAGGCTCATTACCACAGAATGTCCAGAGAGTTGAAGTAGGAGCAGAGAGACAGCATCCCCAGCTGGGGCCCAGACGGCGGCACAGTTTGTGACCTGCTACAGAGCAAGGACTCCTTCTCCATCCCTCACCCGGCAGCGTCCCCCCAAACCCCTCCACCCTCCAGCTCTCGGAGGGCCTTGGAGAGTCTGACTGGGTTTGGCTTTTGCACACCTCCATACTCCGGGGCCTGGCAGGCCAGGCTCCTCTCCTGCGGTGCTTGTTGCTAATAGAGATGCCCAGACACCCCTCCCCTGGTGTTCTGATATGGTGGGTGGATGGGAGGACCCCCACTGGCATGGGAGGACCGCGCCAATGCACGGTCAGATTGGGGGTCTCTGTGAGGACCCTGTGGCTCCCCCTCACCGTGAGGCAGCTCTCCCTTTCCTGGAGGGGGGCTGCTGCCCGTGGGGCCGGGAGGCTCCCCATGGACTTCACTGTGCACCCCAGTCCACCATCCCCAAGTGGCCAGTTTCCCAGACCTTCAGTCTTCACGTTTCTCTCAGCAGTTAATCAGTGTTCTCTCCTGCCGGCCCCAGCCGTCTCCTCTCTGACTTGATCTCCTTACCCTGAGACTCATAATAGAGTTGCTCCAACCCGATTCCGTCAAGGGCCTGCTCGTTGTGATGTGAGCCTCATTCATACTTCGCATCCTCTGGCCCGGCCTCGCCTGTTGTCCCCTAGCCACCACGGGCGGTTTTTCCCTCAGGACGTGTGTGGCCCTTTTCCTGAGGCTCCATTTCCTGTACCCTGCCGATCACCGCGTCTCCGGATCTCAGCAGACAGCCCTGGACGGGGCACGAAGAGCTACAGAGACCTCTCCTCTTGTCCTCCGTTAGACCCTCTTTGAGCTCTTCGATGTCCCCAGACAGGGAGTCCCAAGTCCAACAAACTGGGACTTGCTCCAAAGCCCAGTGGTCAGTCCAGCGTCGCGGTAGACTCTTCACCGGGTCTCAGGGAGATGTTGAGATGTTGCTGATGTTGAGGGCTGGTCCCGGGAACGAGCTCCTTCCTGGCAGAGCAGCCGTGCTTTCCTAGAGGGCAGGGTCTTCTGGGCAGTGGAGGGCCTATGACCCCCGTCTGTGACCCATGGCTCTTCCCCACACAGTCACCACCAGTCAGCACTCGTCCTACAAGTCCAAGTCCTCCAGCAACGTGACCTCCACCAGCGGTCACTCTTCAGGGAGCTCGTCCGGAGCCATCGCCTACCGGCAGCAGCGGCCAGGCCCGCATTTCCAGCAGCAACAGCCTCTCAATCTCAGCCAGGTGAGTGCCGCCCGGCCCTGGCCTGCAAGTCATCTGGGATCACCGCAGTCCCCTCCGGCCTCAGCTGCCCAGCAGGTGGCCGTGGCTCAGTGGGCCGCATTCCCCTGGCGGCCGGATGGGTCCCGAGGGACCTCTGCCTTCTTGCCACCATGGGTGACACTGGGGGAAGTACGTCTCCCTGGGTCCCAGAGAGCCAGCCCCGAGTACAGTCAGTTGTCTTGTGTCACAGAGCACTCAGTGGCATGGTGTCAGAGCCTTACAGCAGGATGGCCCCCAGCTCGCCCTCCCAGCCAGGCAGAGGCTAACACACTGCGTCCTGGCCCCATCAGACCAGGATGCCTGGGGAGGACCTTCAGGCTGACAACGGCGGGCTAACTGGCCCATTGCCGTGAGGGAGACCAGGCCACACATGGGGAACCCCAAGTGGAGGGCAGAGAGGACTCGGAGACAGTGGGTGGCGTTGAGGGGGAATTACACGTGAGCAGAGTCTCCACGGCACAGCTGCCCGTGCGCGCGCAGGGTCTGCGTCTCGTCTGACCCACAGAGTGGCCTCGGGGACCTGCTCCACAGGAGCCACGGAAGTGAAGTCAATGGGGAGTTTGTGTTCCAAAACCCCTTGTCCAAAGGGGTGCGCTTGCTAAACTGAGGGCACGTGTCTGTGTCGTCAGGACCCTGGGTCTCTGGAAGAGAGGCTCTTCCCACAGCAGAGTTCCCAAGAGCCTGGGACTTCAGGGAACAAGATTTCCCGGTGAGGGAGGAAGCAGCTGCGGCTCAGAGGTTCCTCTGACACTTCCCAGCCAGAGGAGGCCATTAGGAGACATCCTGTCTCCTCTTACCTCCTCAGGCTGGCTTGGTCTGTGTGTCATCCAGCCGGGGACTTTGGGGACTCGGGGGACTCGGGAAAGCGTTCCTTTCTCAGGCCAGGCTGATGTTGCTTTCCCAGCCTACAAGAGAGGCATCTTCCCTCACTCCTGTGGCTTCTGGCCTCCCCTCCTGTCCTCCCCCTCCTCCCCACTCCCCTGTCTTCCCCTGCCACCTGCCACCTCCCCTTCCTCCCCTTCCTCTCTTACCCCTTCTCACTTCTCTCTCTCTCCCTCCTCCCTCTCCACTTCTCCCTCCTCCCTCCCTCCTCTTCCTCTGCCTCCCCGCTCCCCTCTTCCCTTCTCTCTCTCTTCCTCCTCTCCATCCTCCCTCCCACTTCTCCCTCCTCCCCTTCCTGTCCTCGTGCTCCCCTGTCTCTCCTCCCGCGTGTCTGGCCCCCAATGCAGCCCTCTCCTGGTGCTTCTCCTTCTCCAGGCTCAGCAGCACATCACCGCAGAGCGCGCCGGGAGCCACCGCCGGCAGCAGGCCTACATCACCCCCACGATGGCTCAGGCCCCGTACTCCTTCCCGCACAACAGCCCCAGCCACGGCACTGTGCACCCCCACCTGGCCGCCGCAGCCGCAGCAGCCCACCTCCCCACCCAGCCCCACCTCTACACCTACACGGCACCCGCGGCCTTGGGCTCCACTGGCACCGTGGCCCACCTGGTGGCCTCCCAAGGCTCGGCACGCCACACCGTGCAGCACACTGCCTACCCGGCCAGCATCGTCCACCAGGTCCCCGTGAGCATGGGCCCCCGGGTCCTGCCCTCGCCCACCATCCACCCGAGTCAGTATCCAGCCCAGTTTGCCCACCAGACCTACATCAGCGCCTCTCCAGCCTCCACCGTCTACACTGGATACCCACTGAGCCCCGCCAAGGTCAACCAGTACCCTTACATATAAACACTGGAAGGGGAGGGGAGGGGAGGGGGGATGGCCAGAGGGGAGGAGGGCGGAGGGGCAAGGGGGAGCTGGGCTTTTTATACTGAAGATGCGGCACACAAACAATGCAACGGGGCAGGGGGGGCAGGGGGCAGGGACGGATACAAATGAAACTTGAACTAGGAGGTGGGGGACTTAGAGCAGAGAAGAGAACATTTTAAAAAAGAAGGGATTGAGGAAGGGGAATTCTATGCTTTTTATTTTAAAAAAAAAGAAAAAGAAAAAAAAGAAAGCATCAGTAACAAAGAACACAGCTCACGAACCCATTCTGCACCAAGCTGGAGAGGAGAAGAGAGCGACGGAAGATTCTGGAAGGGGGGGGGGGCCCAGTTTTTGAAAGAACTTTATCTATGAACTTCTCAAAGATTATTTTCATATGGCGGCAAGTGACATTTAAGAATTTGCTGTCGGGGACACCTGATATGGAAATCCAATAGATTTTTAATGATGGAACATAAGAATTAGGGATTTTTCCAGAACTCTGAAGGGTCAGCAGCCCTCTAGAAGGTCAGGCCGTGGCCTGAGGAGGCTGATATTGCGGGGAGTGGTTGCGTGGGGTTGGCCAAGCCCAGTTGTGGTTCGTGTGTCAGGACTGATTGGGGTAGGGGTGGCCAGGCCGAAGGACGCCTCCCCACCGCAAGGAGGGCATATTTCTCTTCCGGAGCACTCTGGATAAATCCCTAAGCAATGCTACTCCTCCAGTGTCATTATAATTGTGTGTTGCAAACTTTAGGGTTTTTCTTTTTTTTTTTCCTTTCCTGAAGGTTTATTTTCTCTTTGAACCAATCCCTAGTCACGTAGCATAGGACTAGCGGTCGTCGCCGACACCCTGGTAGAATGTAGCAGTCAGCACCCCCGTTTTCTACTTTGTGTTCAACTCCAGTGATACCAATAGACTATTCCTCAACGTAATTGCACAAAAAAAAAAAAAAAAAAAAAGTGATAGAACATAGGCATGTAAGCAGTGTGGTGGTCCAGGTGTGTGAGCGTGGGCGAGTGTGTGCGGGTGTGAGCGCGGATGCCGCCCTCCCCGTGTGTCCCTCGGCGCCGCCATCACGGCTCTCGCATCCTGGGTTTGACACCGGTCCCTCCTAGTGCCTTACCGACCCACAGACGCGGGGTGAGGGGGATTCCGCGGTACTCCAAGACGCGCACTGAGGCGAGTCCCGTCAGCTCAGCTCTTCTCTCGTGCTGTTGCAGCATTTTACTCTGGTCTTTCCTTGTTTTCTTTTCTTTTTACTTTAATTTAATTTAAGTTAATTTTGATACCTGTTGTCTTTTTTGAGCTGTCTGCTAGCAGGGGGGTGTCGGGGAGTCGACAGGAGCAGGGGGCAGGATGGGCAGGTGCCCCCGGGAGCTTAAGAGAGGTGTGGGAGATGGGTGGGTGGGTGGACCAACCTTGACTTTTACTTTGGAGACCGAGAGCACGAGAGACTCCCCACCCTGCACCTCCCCCCACTCTGCCTCGTTTTGCTTGGGGGGCCCAGCTCTTACCCTTTGTGGGGGCAGAGGTCCCCCCGTGTTGTCGGAATGTTGGCCTTGCCAGGTGGCTGCCTCCTTCCTGATACGGAAGCCCAGGGGAGAGGAGGCCACCTGCCACCTCCGGGCGTGGCACAGCCTTCCTGCTGTCTGTGAGGTGGAGCCCGCCCCAGGCCCTCACCCCGACCCCACACTCTTGCACACCTCTGTCCTCTCATCGCGCCGACTGCATATTGCTCTCCCAGTTCTGCTGGATCCTTCCCTCGTAGACAACCATCAACCTTTGTTTGCTGCTGCATCTTTCCTCACGTTGCCAGGCCTGCCCAAGACTCGACTTCGTTTTTGGTGTTAGAGGGGTCTGGTGGGCAGAAGGTCAGAGAGACGTTTATGAGGGTGACGAGTGGGTCTTACACTGCACTTTGGAACACTCCCACAGGCGCTTAAGTTTCCAAAGAAATTTGCCCCTTGCCCTCTTTGTACCATTGATACATTCTGGAAGTTTTCTCAGGCTTTGAACACTGCCGGGGGGGGGGGGGGGATATCTCTATTCATAGCAAAATTACTCTGAGTACATGAATGTTGGGAGACTCTCATCTTAGATGGGGCTTAAAAGGGTGGCCCTAATTGTCTGATTCTTGATACTGAGTCCTAACTGATCCCAAAGCCGAGTCTCCAAGGTGCAAAGAGATGGCTCCCAGTTGGGGCAATTTGACCTCCTGCTCCCTGCCCCCTGCCGTTTCCCACAACCATCTGCTGTGAACAATGGTTTTATCGTGATCACCTTAATTCGGTAACAAAGCCAGACCATCACCTTAGCTGTTAGCTGTGAAATAACTCTGGAAATTCCTCCTCCCCAACCATGAATTCTGCTCGTCTTTCAAAGAAATAGATCCCCGAACTGGAACCAGCTTAGTGCCGGCCTGAGGCCGGAAGGAAACACACCATGACCCACCGGAGGCACACGCTCGGGCAGCCCCCAGGCCCTGGCCAGTGAGCCTGCGAGAGGTTCGCCCCAGGGCAGGACACTCTCCTCGGGGACCCACCAACTGACCGATGGATGGATGCTCCTTTCCCGGGACATGGGGAAGGGCCATCTCCCTAAGACCAGTCCAGAGACAGTGGGGGAGAAAAGTCGTTGGAGGACACATGAGCCAGAGCCCTCTCAGAGCCAGCCTGGAAAACCGGCCTGTCCTGACTTGGCAGCAGCCAGATGGCAGCAGAGCCCCGTCCCGTCTCCTCCTGACCAGCGACAGAAGTCTTGGCTGCACGTGAGACCGCATCGGCCTTGCTGGGTGGCATCCGGGTCCCCTCATATAGCTGACTCCCAGCCCTTCCTAGATCTGATCTCCTCTGGGAAAAGACAACGTAGCCTTCCATTTGAAAGAAAATTTCTTTGTCGACTTAAGTTGGAAGTCTCATTCTTTCACCTGAGATTTTCTTTGTTTTCTTCCAGATCAGGAATGAACGTTCCATGCTGCTCCTAAAGATAATATTATTGTCCTAATTGTTCTGATTATCTCCACTGTAATTTTTATCAAGATCATCATGTTGATATTTTAGCTGGGGTTTTAAATGCACATTTATTCCCAGTATCTTCGTGTTTTCTCTGTAATATTTAAACTTATTATATCTGTGAGTGTATGAGTAGGCAGGAAGGACACGCAGTGTCCAGTTTTGTTAAACAAAACAAAAGACAAAAAGGAAAGATCCAGGAATTAGGAAAATTGTTTCTGTCCTCTCTAGTCCACAAAGAGCTATTAAGAAAGATCCTCCACAGAACAAAAGTTGGAAGAGGAATCAAGACCTTTTCTGTGCACAGGCCAGACTGGACTCTTGACAACACAATTACCATCGACGCCGTACTCTCCCAGAGTCGCAGTGGCTTGGGCAGAGTTGTGAGGCGGCACCTCCAGGGCCCGGCCCTCAGCTGTGGCTCTTTCCCACATTCCCTGTGCTCTCGTGTGCTTCTAGAATCCGCTAACTAGATTCTTGGCCTGCTTCACATCTGATACTGACCTGTCATGCAAAAGATAAGCCCTTCTGCCCAGGGCTGCCCCACATGTCCCTTTCCCATCAGTGTCCCGGAGGTGTGGCTCTTACCTCCTTCAGTGCAGACAAGGTGGTCTCCTCCTAGAAGCCACTGGCTAGAATGAGCGGATGTAAGGGTGCTAGGCAGGTGGTACCTTGCGCCTCACTCCCCTCCTCCCACTCACCAACCATACTGCCCACTTCTCCAATCTCTTCCCCCTTACCCCTCCCGCCCCCAGTACCTCTTCTCGGCGTGCAATTCTAGGGACAAAACTAGGAGCCGAAAAAAGGTGGAGGGATGGTAAGAGGCCAGAGGAGCACTGACAAAGTCAAGCAGCTCCTCCAACACCGGCAGGCAGGGCCTCCGGAAAGCGTCGGCCCGCAGAGGAGCACAGCAGGGCCTCAAAGCCATCCCTTTGGTGCACTATACCTAGTTTGTGATGGGCTTTTTAAAATTGGCTTGAGATGCCCACATACTGCCCACCCAACCCAGAAATACAGGCCTTAGGTTGAACTGTTGGTTTTACTGAGGCTTACCAAGGCTGAGGTCAGGCCGTGCCCAGCCCTGGTGCTGACCGGCAAACAGGAGTGCATCCCCCCCTTGTCCCCCAGCACCCTCCTCTTCGGGTCCCCAGCACAGAGCTGCAGAATCAAAAGACCCCCGTGTGCGAGGCCAGCCCCCTCGTGCCCTCCGTAGCACTTGCCCGGATCTCCCGTACCTTCCTCCAGGCTCTGAGTCACCCCAGCAAATCGGATGAACCAAAGCCTGCCCATCCCTAGGACCAAGCTCTCTAAAGTAGAGGGATGCCAACCTCGTCCTTGAGACCATAAAATGACCTAGAACATCACCTGTTCTTCAACCACCTCTAGTTGAAGAGGCATAGCAAAGCGGAAGAGGGGAAGGTTGGGAAGGACAGGTCAAGGAGAACCATGTAGCTGTCTGTAGCCTCAGGAAGTCGGGGGGATGTGCTTCTGCCCCAGGGGTTCTCGCTGATGCGTCTGGGCGTGCACATCCATGTTTCTGCACTTAGTGCCTCGTTCGTGGCGTTCTGGCTGTTTCCAAGGGAAGGTGAGCAGGCTGACCGGTGGGAGAGTCTGAGGCTTGATGCCAGTTAAAACTGTGAAGTGGTGCATGTGGTTGATCGCGTTCAGAGGGCGAGGAAGGGTTGAGGCGAACCAGCGGCTGTCTCCTGGACCGAAGCTGCGTTCTGGCCTTACTGGCGGTGAGGGGCTTGCAGGCTGGGGAAGCCAGCTGGCCTTGCACTCTTCACCCTGGAAGAGTCAACCCGCCCGAACACCAGACTGTTGGATGTAAGGAAGGGAAGGGGAGATCAGCACAGCGGCCGAGAGGCTGCTTTCCCTCGACCAGATCTCTGGAAGGGCGAACACTCATTTTTGAACAAGCTTATGGTGGAGGATTTGGGTTGTGTGAGTGTGTGTGCGTGAGTGGAGCAGACTTTCTTGGAAACTGGAGGAAGGAGATGAGGAGGCTTAAGGAGTTACTGCTGACGGGCTGTGGTCGGTGAAGCGAGGTGTGTCCGTGAGCTGGCCCCAGCTTTCATCCCAGGCCCTCTCGGGTGCTGGGACCAGGGGTCGGGAAGTGGGGCCCCCGCTGGCCTGCCCAGGAGCTGCTAGGACAGATCACAGAAAGAAGATAACGAGGTGCTCTCAGGTAGCAGAGGGAATTCAGCAGGGAGGCGAGGACCCTTCCGCAGGCCTGGCCTGGGACTTCACGACACTAGCGTGAGCCATTTTGCCAGGAAGCGTTCCGGCCCCGGAAGCACTTTGCATGCTGCTCTGGCTCTGCTGTGTCTCGCCAGTTTCGGATGGGGAAGCCTCAAAACTGAACAGGCCAGAGCTGTCCTTAACAAATTGGAAAGGAAGGTGTAACTGTTCCTTTCTTTAGCCAAAGAACCCTTCTCAAAGACACCTCCAGATAGGGACAAAATGGCATTCCTCTTTCCTTTCCGGGCAATAATGACATCGTCAGCGATGCGATTCCACGTGTCTCTCTTTGACCTCTCTCCTGACTTGTATTTATTTATTATTATTATTGCATTGATTTCAAACTGCATTCATCTTTTAAGAGAAGTGGAGATCAGTAACCCTACATGCTGCTGCTTGGGGAAGCTGGAGGCACCGCGCGAACACTTGGGCTTGACTGATGGCGCGTTGTCCCAGAGACTGACTGAAGCTCGGGGGGTCGGGTGCACGCGGGGCTGCGCTGGGCGTGTCAGTGCTTTCCCACTTTGATGCCTTAGGACTCTCCCTCCTAATCTCCACAGACTAGACTCTGTCAAATCCCAGTCGGGCTGCTAGAGAATGGAAGATGGCAAAACGACCCTTAAACGCAATAGAAACCTTCCCAAGGCTTTTGGCACCCTTGCACCCCAGGATGGCCCAAGCCAGTAGCAGTCCATCACATCTCTCTCGCAGCTTCCAGAAGTTCAGGAGAGCCAGCTCCAAGCCAGTCGCCCCTGTGAGATGTGGTGAGCGTTTACAGAGAAGTGACCCTCCTGCAGAGGATGCTTTGTCAGAGATCTTCCTCATTCCCCACAGGTCTCTGAGGGCCCCTACCCTAGACGGCTGCACTGGAGCCACGTGTTGGCTGTCGCCCGTTTGCTAAAAGGTGCAGTGTCCCTCCAGGAAGTTGGAGGCAGCATTTGCTCAATGCTTCCAGTGTGCAGGGCCCCAGGCCAAGCCCCGGATGAGCTTATCGCATGGGCCCCTCATGGACGCCCTCTTTACCCATAGGAAGCAACGCTCTGAGAAAGCACGCGTTAAAGGAAAGGAAATACGACGGTGGTCCAAAATCTCCCAAGTTTCTAGTGAAATTTGTGTTCATCAGGACTTCACTGAGATACCATTTTGTTCCACTTTTTTAATTAACAGCAATGAGTGGCTTCATGCCTTCTGACAAACCATCTAATGATACTTCTGTTTACCGTGTGCCAAACACTGTGCTCAAAACTGCTCACTGGTTACCTTGTTTTGTTTAGTCTCCATAATAACGGTGTGAAAGGGGCCCCATTTGTCCCTTTCCAGGTGAGGCATGTGGCTTGGAGAGCTGGTGACATGACCAGGGTCACACGGCTGGTGAGGGAGCAGGCCTTGAACCTGGGTCTGCCCAGCTCCAGAACTGAGCTCGCAGCCACCAGCCTCCTCGGCCACCTCCTCTGTGTGTGTGTGTGTGTGTGTGTGTGTGTGTGTGTGTGGTGTGTGTGTGTGTAGTGTGTGTGTAGTGTGTGTGGAAAGAAAAGCCTTGAAGGAATGTCGCCCCTCCCCATCCCTGCCTCATGCGAGCGACCCAGCAGAAGGTCTGAATGAGAGGAAGCCCTGACTTGGATGCAAGCAGAAGGGGCAGAATCCGTTTTACTTTTAGAGAAAATCTTAGGGGCGTTTCTTTTGATTCACAGTAGAATTCATTTCCGATTCCTTTCCAGTGTACCAACTAGCTTTAGTAGTGCTGCTACAACAAACTTAGGAGTGAAGAAAAAAAGTGTTCTTTTCTTCTTTTAAAAAAAATAATAAATTTTTTCTTGCTTATAGTTAATTCTAGAAAGGCAATACTAAAGGTATATATTTTTTTTAAAATACTATTTTTTACTGCACTGATAAATATCATGACAACTCTGGTCTCTATAATCGATCCACTCTTCAGCTCTGGGTAGAACCAGATGCGGGATTCACACCAAATCTGTAAATACCGTGTGTGGGTCTGGTGTCCAGGAACTTTTTTCTTTGTGTTAAAAAAAAAGAGAGAGAGAGAGAGAGAAGGAGAAAAACCAAGATGACTCTTAGAGGAACCAGATAAGGGTTTCTTTGGAGATACTCTTCTCAAAGAAATGGAGAGAACGGTCATGTAAACAGAAAAATCAGCCAGCTTTTAGGGTATAAAGAAGGAGAGTCTCTTGCCGCAGTATGAGATTAATAGTAATGCAGAAGCATTTTTAATTTGGTTGAAAGTGATAAAAATTTAGAAATGCTTTATGATGAGATTTTTAATTTTTTAGAAAACTATTACCATGTGTTATGAAACATCTCCTCAGTTGTGTTGGGTGGGTTTTTGTTTCTTTTTTATTTAAAAACAAAAAAAAAAAACAAAAAAAAAAAAAAAACAAAAAAAAACTTCTCTATTGACTGGCTCCAGGCTTGTTTGCCTAAATTCTTAGGTAGTTTACACGAGTTCTAGAACCTTCTAGAACTTTGACTCCATTGGAAGCAAACCCAGCTCATCAGAATTTGAGATCCTGGTTGGTTTCAATAGGTATTCTGGAATTCTGACAGAACACCTAAAGATTTTTTTTAAGGAAGGTTTTAGATACATTATCTTACACAAACTGTGACCTAATGGCAATAATTACCTCAAATGTGGGCATTCATCCTGGTTTTAGCCTTTTTTGAAATCATGTAGCCAGCTTGATCTTGGGATTTAAAAGACTATGAACTCTGTGTGGGCTGAAAATAATGATTAATGCACACCCTGGTCATTGTTGCTTAAGTGAATTCTGAAAATAGCTGATCTTTACATCAAAAATTAAACCAAGGAAGAGATTATTCTTTGTGTGTTGTAATGAAATGTGATATTCAAATGCACATGTTAAGTATATATGTTTTTAGCTACTGTAAAATGCTGTTAGCCTTCTAAGATATCAAGAGAGCCACATTTTAAATGCGTAAACTAAGTAATTGACTGTGGATACTTAAGCATATTTCTGGCTACGTTTTATAGTTAAAGTGTTTTATAGTTTACATTTGAACTGGTACTTTTTAAAGAAAATTTCTGTTTCTAACTGACATCTTCAGACCCCAGCAATCGCCTCTTTAGTTGGAGGCCATGCCCCTCCAAGGCAGGTGTTTTCTACCCGTACCATTGTGTAGCCCAACACGAGCGTTTCCCTCCACGTTACTTACTGGTTTCCATGTGAACGCGAGAGAATGTGAAAGATTTCTGGATTGAGTGGGAAGGGGGTGAGTCCGTAGCCTGGGCCAGATGTGAAGACCTCATGCCTTGTATCAATGCTTGTCTCCAAAGAGGCCTTCTCTTTGACATCCTGGAAGAGGCAGAGAGAACAGATACCCGGTTTGTTGATTTTTGTCTTGATCTGAGTGTTTAATTTCTGTTGATCCACTGACTTCCAGTCACCAGGCAGTAAAAGACACTGGGATTTAGGCGGCCCTGAAGGTACAGCTGCTATTTCTGGGCCCCTGGCAATATTCTGATCGGTGTTTTGCAAGGGGAGCCGCCCCTCTGCCCACATACTTCGGCTGGGCTTTCCACATACCTGCTGTCACTCATTCCTTTTCTCCTTTAAAACAAAATAAATGCAGAAGGATGTGTTTACTTTTTACTCTTTGTCAAACTCAGATTTGAAGCCGAGGTCGGTGGGAGAGGGGACACTAGATTCCTCCCTCCAGACTATTAAGTGCTGCTGAGCAGGGGACAGGCTGGGGAACCAAGGGGCAGCTGGGGGAGGAGTGTGGGTCATTGAGACCCTCGAAGTAGAGATGGTCCCTGTGACACTTCAGAGAGTGGGCTCCACTGTCTCCTAGGAACAACCTAGAACATGCTGGTTCCCCTAAGAGTTTTAGTTTGTTTCTTGTTTTCTCTCCTACCACAACCCAAGTGCAGAGGACCTGCTGTGATAAAGGGCATTCCGTTAGCAGATAAGACTTTGCGAACTGCAGGACGCCTGGGACCAGGGAACTGTTTGTGTGTGTTCATTTGAATGCATTCGCGTTCTCCCTGTGACCCCTGTGGACCGTACATTCTCATGACTGACAGGTTCTTGTAAGAAACATTAGGGTAAAAAAAAATTTTTTTTTTTAAATCTCACTCTTCCTAATAATACTCCTGCTTTCCCTCCTTTTGGTCTTTTCCTTTGCTTGAAACTCATCAAATTAATTTTATGTCATTGTCTTTGGGGCTTAACCATATGTTTAAAAACTAGAAGCATAGAAATTAGCTTCGAAAAAAAAAGGACGCTGCATCTGAAACTGGCTCCTTCTAGTGTCCTTTGAACTGCTCCACACAGATCTCTCCTGGTGTGGCCTCCCTACTCCTTGTCCGGGTCAGTGTCTCCGGGGCCACCCCCACACACCCCCTGCTGCCACCACAGCCCCCCACGCAGGCATCTAGGACTCCCAGGATGCTCTCAAGAGCCAGGAAGAAGGACCCACTTGGCCTCGTGAGCGGTGGTCTTGCCTCCCTGTTAGATACTCACTTGCTTGGTGGAAGGGGCAATGGATTTATCATTATGATTATCATTATTATTAATTATTAATATTATTATTATTATTATTATTTTAATAGTTTTCGGCTCAGGTTATAAGAAAGAACTTGGGAAGTGGAAAGTGACTTGACCATGCCCATCCTTTGTAGCTTTCTGTGACTTCTGAATGGAACACGAAGCGGCCCCCACCCCACTCGCCTCTCCTCACTTCCAAGCAGCCCCCCCCCCCCCCCCGTGGGCGCTGCCTCTGCCTCCGGGTCTCCCCCCCACCCTTCCACGCTCCCTCTCACTTTTGTGTTACTGCTCATTTAAAGCTGTCTTCCGTGGCTTTTCCAGGGCACAATCATTTCTGGCCCCCAAAGCATCTCCTCATCCTCTTTGTGTGCGTTTTGTAACCAAATGAAGTAGACCAGAAAGTCCTACTTTGGGGCAGGAGACTTTGTAGTTTAGTAGAACCACTGTGTAGAGATAGATGGTGATATATATGTTAGTGTATATATATATCAAACCAAATTTCTGATAGGACGAGTATAGCTTTACGGATGAGGAGGAAGAGGAGCTTTCAGAAGTCAGGCAGCGATGGCGTCGTCCACGAGCCGGGGGGCCGGCCCCAGGCTGCCCCTTCCCCAGGTGGGCCCGAGGCCTGGTGCGGGGTTCTCGTCACCCACCTCACCACAGCAGAGGCAGGTGGCCCTGAGGGGGGCCGCCACTCTCTCTGGGTCCCCAGCCTCCAGGGCACAGATGAGTGAGGGGGGGGCAGCATATCAGAACGACTGGAATTTTCCATCCCATTTTGTGTTGACCATATGTAATGAGCTGCAGCCTCTGATACGATATCACGTTTCCAAGAGCGGGATCCATTAGAGTGGAAAGAGAACAGATCTGTAGAAATGTTTACCTTTCAACTGCCCATGAGTTCCGGACACTGGATAGAAAGACTCACTCCCCAGAATGAGAGCCGGGAAGAGGAGACCCGGTGGTGATTGGTCAACAGTCCAAGGAACACGGCTCCCTCCCCAAGGTCACCTTGCCTATATCTTCCTCCACCAGGTCATCTCAGCTCAATAGCCCTATGAAAGCCCCGGTCTGTTGTGTTCCTTCACTGTACGGTTTCTGTAATGAAAAGTGTTAATCCATGTTAATCTTTGTGAAAATTATTGCGTGCAACAGTATTTTCTCGTGTACCTCTTTTTCCTATGTGAATTGTCCCTCTTTTCTTTTTTATTTATAAATGTCTACTTTTTTTAAAAAAGCAAACCAATGTGTTGTAGACCTCTATGTAACCTATTCCTTAGTCTCATATTATAGGTATGTTATAAGAATGGATATTTTACTTGGCTTTAGAATGTTTTACAAGAAAAATAATTCTTAACTGATCAAGTCCTTGCTACTAAAATGCTTGTGTTTTTCATCATGATGTCGTGTGCTTCTAAATTAATAATCATTTTCGTTGTAGAAAAATGGAGTGAATTTATATTAGTCTTGGAAACTAATAATAGCATTGTAAATTTATGAGATGATTTTAACAGAAAAAAATTATAGAAGAATATAGTTATTTTAATTGTAATATTACTAACTGTAGGGTGAGAAAGGGGGGTCCCGTTGTGGTGAACTATGTTATAGCTTGTTACTCACAGTTTCTTTTTGATCATTTTTTCGGTCTCTGAGGTGAAACGAGTTATTAATTAAAATTTGTAAACTCACATATGCATATTGTATATGTGTAGAAATGTAATCACACTTTGTCTTGGAATTACATTAAACTGTTTGGAATCACTGTAAACTTGGCCTGGCATGCTTATTTCTTCTAGAACCAGACTAGTTCTATAAGACTAAAGAGGTTCCTGGTCCAAGTAACACCGTTGGGGACTTAGCTAACCTTTCAGAAGTCCTTTAACCCTGAACGCTTTCATCACACAGCACCACACCTACGGTCGGCCGAGATGACCATGGAAGCCTGTAGAGAGAGGGCCTCCCGAGAGGCACCTGGTCCGTTGGGCAGTCGTCGCCACCAGCTGTTTCTAGAACTGTCATCGTCCCAAACAGAAGCTCTGCACCTGTTAAGCAATCCCACCCCGTTCCCCTCCGCACCCCACCCCCAGACGTGACTTCCACCCTTCTCCTCTCTGCCTCTGGGTACATCCTGGAAGTGGGATCCTACACTATTTGCCCTTTACTTGTTGGTGCTGGCTTATTTCCTGTACCCGTCTTCTCCGAGGTCATCAATTTTGTAACATGCATCAGATTCTTCTTCCTTTTTAAGACTGAGTAACATCCCATTGTATCTAAATGCCACATTTTGTTTATCCATTCGTCTATTGTTCTGTGTGTGTGTGTGTGTGTGTGTGTGTGTGTGTGTGTTTGGATTTTGTGACTAATGCTGCTGTGGACATCAGTACAGAAATAGGAATCCCAGTTCTTTTGGATGTGCACTAGGAGTGGAATTACTGGATTATCTGGAAACTTCTTGCGGAACCGCCCAACTATCCCCAGCGACTCTGCCGTTCTGCATTCTCACCAGCCATGCGCAGGGATCTGGGGTTCTCACCCGTCGTTCTTAGCCTGCCTTCCATTGCCGGGGTCGGGGGGACCTCAGGACCGCCCCACTCCCAGCCCCTGTTAGCTGAGCCTCCTGCTTTCACGAGCTCACAAGCGGCCTAAACCGCATCCACCTTCTCACCTGCACCCTCAGCTTCCTGCCGCCCGTGCTCCTGCCACACCTGCTTGCTGGACCTGTCCTACCACCCACGGCTCTGCTCTGACACCCAAGCTCCCGAGCTGTCGGAGAAGACCCGGAACGCTCTTGGACCTCGTCCGGCCATCTGATCTCGTCAGCTCCCTCTGTGACTAGTCGGAAACCTCCCACTCCCCCTGTGGCCCTGACTACAGGGAGCCCCTGGGCACAGTCACCACTGTATATGTACACCACATCCTCTTTATCCGTTCATCTGTTGATGGACATCTAGGCTCTTTCCATAGTTCGGCTCAGAATATATAGTTTTAAATTAGAAACGCACCACCAGGGATCAGACATGGAGGTCATGCCTGCCCAGGAGCCTCCCCCAAACAACCAGGTATATGTTCTTTATGAGTCTGACTTCACTGTTTTCGAACAATCACCTAGAATATTTAAGCCTCAGCAAATATTAAATATGTGGAAAACCAGAGAATACACTAAAGGCAAAGTATAGATATGACACTAATGGGATGGTGGCCTCGTGACCTCATGACCTTTGAGCTTACCTGTTCAGTCCCTCCTTTCTGTCAGGACTGAGCTTTTTTTGTTGTTGTTTTTAAGGTTTTATTTATTTATTTGAGACAGAGCTCAAGCAAGAAAGATCTCGGAGAGGGAGAAGCAGACACGCCCCTGGGCAGGGAGCCTGAGGCAGGGCTCGATCCCAGGACATGGGATCATGACCCAAGCCCAAGACAAATGCTTAACCGGCTGAGCCACCCAGGTGCCCCCATACTGAGATTCAAAGCAGATGCCTTGGACCACCCCCCGCCTTCACAGTATGTCCCACTTGGGCCGTGCAAAGCTCCCCTTGGGAGATCTGTTTTCTTCCAGCAGATCTCCCTCAGAAGATCTAATTCCATTACGCTTCTGGCACCGCTTGAAGTTGGAAAAAACCTCCTGCCCAGAGACAACCCTAATCCCCATTCCGTAGGGAAGAAACATCGAGGAGCTGGACAGCCTGTATCGTGAGACCATCCAACTCCAGGTTTCCACTGTGGTTTTACAGGTGCCGATCTAGAGGAGCCCCGCAGTCCTTTCTCACGAGACTTTGGCGTATGACAGCACGTCTGAAACAACGCAGGAGGACAGGTACTCCTGGAAGGATAACACTTGACATCAGCTTTTGTGTCTTCTTCTGTTCTGTTTAAATGTCTTATGTTTTATTACAGTGGCTCTCAGGATCCTTACCCATTGCAGACTAAGCCTGTGGACCCGGCTCGGGAGAACACAAAGCACCAGCAGGTAGCTCAAAGGCCAGAAGGAAAACCCGGCCGTCGGGAGGAAGCCGAGCTGGGAGGAAATCGAAACAGCTCCGGTCTGAAGAGAGCGCAGGCCTTGAGCCCCGGGTGTCGTATGGAACTGAAGCTTCACTGAGTTCTGCACCTGAAATTAATACTACACTGTAAGTTAACTACCCGGAATTTAAATGAAAACTTGAGAAAGGATAAAAAATTAAAAATAATAACATTTTTTTAAAATGAAAAAAAGAAAAGAAAAGAAAGCTAGCCCAGGAACCGGGGAGGGAGGCATAGGAGAGAAGGTTGTATTGACAGCATAGGATTCGGGAGCGTGGGAGTCTGCCGTATTCGGGCTCAGTTCCAGGAGCTGTTGTCCATGACCCGTGAAAGCTGGGAAATTCCTTACTCTCTTGAGCCTCAGTTTCCTTAACTGTAAAATGGCCTTAATACTACATCTGGCAAAGACTGGCCACATAAACCCCAAAGCCAAGTCCCTCCTCTTACTGAACACACAGCTAGATTATAAGTCCTCGCTTGCTCTGCAGAAAAATATGACCAGAACAGGGCCCTAAAAAAACGGTCACGCATTTATCCACATTCTCTTCCCTCCATTTCTGGCCAGATGAGGAAGATCCAATGAAGGACTCTGAGGGCCTAGACACGGTGGGGCCTCCAGACAGAAGCAGCCCAGGACACTGAGTGACCGCCTCATAAACCCACATGGGACAAAACCACAAAAGAGCAAGAAATAAGTATTTTTGTTATATATAGATTTTTAATGGTCTTATAACTTTTTTGTTTTATTTCAAGTTAGTTAACATACAGCGTATTCTTTTTTTTTTAAGATTTTATTTATTTATTTGACAGAGATCACAAGTAGGCACAGAGGCAGGCGGAGAGAGAGGGGGAAGCAGGCTCCCCGCTGAGCAGAGAGCCCGATGCGGGGCTCGATCCCAGGACCCTGGGATCATGACCCGAGCCGAAGGCAGAGGCTTTAACCCACTGAGCCACCCAGGCGCCCCTCTACAGTGTATTCTTAATTTGGGGGCAGAATTTGGTGATTCATCCTTTGGGTAGAACACCCAGTGCTCGTCACATCCCGTGTCGTCCTCACCGCCGCTCACCCAGTGGCCCCATCCCCCCCCCCACCTCCACTCCAGCAACCTCAGCTCATTCCCTAGATTTACGAGCATTATTATTATATTTAAGACTCTGCAATTTTAGGGTTGTTTATTGTAACAACTAAGCTATCCCGATTCATACAGACACCAGTCCCTGAAAGCGAGGTCCTGCTGTAACGTCTAAACCAGAGAGAATACATAGCATTGGCTTAGCAGCTGGACAGAGAGATAGGGAAATTGATCTCAGGAGCCGGAAAGGTGATGCCCCATGTTATGCTTTAATAAAACGTGCCATAATCCTGCCATTACAAACCCTAAGCAGTCTGCAAAAAGATCTACTCAAGCTAGCACGTCAATCTGGCAAGACTGTAGGAGGAACGGTCAATACACAAAAATTGATTCTATTTCTTTATACCAGTGACAAACAGTTGGACTGTGAAATATTTTTTTTTAAATTGTAGAAGCATGAAAAAATTATTTGAAGATAAGTTTTTCTTTTTTTAGTTGGGAAATTATTTTCTTTGGGGATGTGGGCAAATGTCTAATCTCAGAACTTCTGGAATTGTTTCTTGGTGCCAGCAGCCCTGGTGACTTGGGCACCTTTAAATGCACAGTCTCGCTCAAGGGCCGGCACTCGTCCACTGCAATGATGTCGCCGATCTGGACATCCCTGCAGCAGGGGACAGGTGCACAGACATACGCTTATGTCCTTTCTCAAAGAGCTTGTAGTTTTGGGGGTAGCAGAGGTAGTCTCGGCAGATGACAGAGGTCCTCTGTGTCTTCACCGTGGTCACCACACTGGACAGAATCCACCCTTGGATGGAGACATTGCCAGGAAAGGGGCGTCTCTTGTCCCTCTTGTCTCATCAAGGTGCTCTCAGTGGCCTCCTTGGGCATCTTGGAGCCCAAACCGATGTTTTTGTAGGATCACAGGAGCTTCTCCTTGCCAGTTCCTCCAAGCAGGACCCACTTCTTATTTTGAAAGATGGTTCACTGCTTTCAGTTGATGTGCTCAGCCTGCACGTCTGCCATCTTCCTGGCCACCTGAAAACGCTTGAGGATACGTTTTTTAAAAATATATGCAGAAATTCCACCCTTAAAACTTGTAACAAGTTTCTGAAATTTTTAAAAGACTTTTTAAAAATGGAGAGATCTACACTGTTGAATGGAATAGTCACATTATTAAGATGGCATAGGTCTCCACACTGATTTACAGATCCAGTGTAATCCCGGCTTTGTTGGTACAAGTGACAAAAAAAACAAACAAAAAAAGATAAAGCATTAGAGACCCATGTGATAATATCCAACAGCCTTCGCTGGAGTCCCGGGAAGAGAGAAGAAAAGATCGGTGAGGCCGGAGAAATTATTTAGGTAAAGGTGAAGAATTTTCCAAAATTGATCGGTGACACCAATGCACAGAATCGACTAGACTGCCCTGCTCAGCCTCCCACGACTGTCCCGGCCAGTGGTCTGTGGGCAGCGTGCATGCCACCTCCTGGCTGGCCCCTGGCTTGTGGAGGGGAAGACAGGCTATGGTCGGCGCAAGTCTCAGAGGCTTGATTTCTCACACACACAGTTTGCTGCAGATCGAGAACCGTCCAGGAAACCCATCCTCTACATAGCGGCTTAGCATTCCAGGATGTCTCAACCTTATGAAGCTTCCAAATAAGTCATGGTTGGGGAAAGGAGGGGACATTTGAAGAAGTCTGCTTTGGGTCTTTTTTTTTTTTTTTTAAGAATTTATTTATTTATTTGACAGATGGAGATCACAAGTAGGCAGAGAAGCAGGCAGAGAGAGAGGAGAAAGCAAGCCCCCTGCCATGCTGAGCAGAGAGCCAGATGCGGGGCTTGATCCCAGGACCCTGGGATCATGACCTGAGCCGAAGGCAGAGGCTTTAACCCACTGAGCCACCCAGGCGTCCCTGCTTTGGTTCTTAAATGCTCCCACCTGGATGGGAATGCGAGCTGGTGCAACCATTCTGGAAAACAGCATAGAGCTTCCTCAAAAAGTTGAAAATAAAACTACCCCACGACCCAGCAATTGCACAACTGGATATTTACCCCAGAGATACAAATGTAGTGATCTGAAGCATCCCCTGCACCCCAACGTTCATAGCAGCAGTGTCCACAGTAGCCAAACTATGGAAGGAGCCCAGATGTCCATCAACAGATGAATGAATGAAGATGCATTATGTTCTATATATTATATACACACAATGGAATATCACTCAGCCATCAGAAAATGAAATATTGCCATTTGCAACAACGTGGATAGAACTAGAGGGTATTATGCTAAGTGAAATAAATCAATCAGAAAAAAACAATTGTCATATGATCTCACTGATATGTGGAATTCAAGAAACAAGGCAGGGGATCTTAGGGAAAGAGAAGGAAAAAATGAAACGACGAAACCAGAGAGGGACACAAACCGTAAGAGACTCCTAATCATAGGAAACAAACTGAGGGTTGCTGGAGGGGAGGGGTAAGGGGGATGGAGTAACTGGGTGATGGACATTAAGGCGGGGATGTGTTGTAAGGAGCATTGGGTGTTATATAAGACTGATGAATCACAGACCTGTCCCCCTGAAACAAATAACGCATTATATGTTAATTAATTGAATTTAAAGTAAGTTTTTTAAGGGGGTTTGGGAGAAGGGGGTGGGGTTATGGACATTGGGGAGGGTATGTGCTTTGGTGAGTGCTGTGAAGTGTGTAAACCTGGTGATTCACAGACCTGTACCCCTGGGGATACAAATATATGTTTATAAAAAATTAAAAAGTAAGTTTAAAAAAAAAATGCTTTCACCTGGAAATGACATGTGTCGCTTTTTCTTGGTTAAAGCAAGTCACTGCATACCTAACTGCAGAGAGACTGGGAACTACAATCTTTCCGTGTGCCCAGAAGGACAGTGAAAAGGCTTGCTGGCATTCCCATCTACCACAATTTCTGAAACACATCCAGTGTGAACCGCTACATCCAAAGGCACCAGACAGAGCAAAGCTGTTCCCCATCACTGATGCGTTTAGTCTATGGCATGAGCTTAAAAAAAAAGATCTTTACTTTGTTAACCTCTGAAATTTGGGCATCCTGGCAGAAGCTGCTAGCATACTCTAATATTCCTCTCAACTCGCATTATAGTTAAAGAAGATAGTAATAGTTTTGTTTTTGTTTTTTTTTAAGTAGCCTCCAGGCCCATTGTGGAGCCCAATGCAGGACCCAAACTCACAGCCCTGAGATCAAGGACTAAACTGAGATCAGGAGTCAAAGGCTTAATCAACTGAGTCTCCCAGGTGCTCAAATAGTACCTTTTTTTAAGCACTTACCATGGGGCTGGCACTTCATGTATGAAACACTTAACACAGTTCCTGGCCCTACTCACCTCTCTATTCATGTTAGTTGTTACCCTTATTCCAATTTTGTCTTATGTGTCTGTATTTGCTCAGATGGATTCTGTGCTATAAACCACAGGACCCTAATGGGAAGGGGAAGGTGGTTGAGCATCTTTCTAACACATCTGCAAGTTTTCATACTTTGTGGGAGACTGAGCTGGAAGTACAGGTTTCTAAGATCAGAGACAGCATGGGTAGAGGAAAGAGCGCTGGAACTAGCAGTCAAGGTTAGTTTAGTTCAACGCATATTTATTGAGCACCGTCTGTATGTACCAGATGCCGCAGAAACAAAGGAGTGTGAGAGTGGACCCCTGCCCTCTAGGAACTTACACTTCTGCAAGGATGATGAACAAGTAAACAAATAAAGCAGGGCACGTGCAATGATAAGAGTATAAACAGGGAGCAGGAGGGCCACAGACCTGAGTTCTAGCTCTGCCACTATCTGTGTGACCCTGGAGATGTTACTTAACCTCTCTAGGCCTCGTGGGTGGTGAGAATGGGGTAGATAATTTCTAACCCCTGAAAGTCTAACCCGTACAATTCTCAAAACACTGTGAGGGATACAGGGCAGGTGCGATTTCTACTTTAGGGAGGTGAAGCCTGGGGTCAGAGAGGCTTAGCAATGTGGCCCAGGCTCCACACCCCCTGGTCGGTAGAGGCAGCCCCAGACTAGTCTCAGGCAAGTCTCAGGAGCCAGATCCAGCATGTGTCCACTCCAGGCTGCCCCTCCAGAGAGCAGGGATCTCTGACGAAGGTGGCAGGAGGCTTTCCAGATGCCCCCACCTTGAGTCCCATACGCTACAGACCAAGAAGAGAGAAAGGGCAGGTCCCTCGCCCACCTCCACCCCCTCCTGGTGTGAGCACTCAGCAGACAGTGGGCCTTTCTGAAAACCAGGTCATGTTTTACAGAATGATGCAGTGACATTAGCACGGTTATCCTGGCGGGCCCAGGAACCTTCAGCGGCCAAGCCCAGTCAGCCTGGTTTCCACTCAGCCATGTCCCCATTGCGGACTCTGTGTGTGAAGGACATTTTGGAGGCTGAGGCAGCTCTCCCTCACTGCACTGGGCCACCCCCCACCCCCCAGCCCAGGCAGGACGCGCACGCTGAGGGAATGTGAGTGAGCTCATTTAACTGAAGCAAAGCACATTAAAGGGGTGCCTGGGTGGCTCAGTGGGTTAAGCCTCTGCCTTCGGCTCAGGTCATGATCTAAGGGGCCTAGGATCGAGCCCTGCCTCGGGCTCTTTGCTCAGCAGGGAGCCTGCTTCCCTTCCTCTCTCTGTCTCTGCCTGCCTCTCTGCCTACTCTTGATCTCTGTCAAATAAATAAAACGTCTGCAAAAAAGCATATTAAAGATTCATCTCTGCTGTCCCTCTAAAACTACAGCATAGCCACCAAAGCTTAAAGAACAGTGACCACACCAGCCTCTGCCCCCTCTGGCGGTGGCACACGGGTTCCAGGCGCTGTGGGCATTCTTGCTGTCACGGGAACCATCTTCGGAGCAGGAGCCGTGTGTGGCAGGAGAGGCCACCAACACAATCCCTGCTCTCCAGCGGTTTACAATCAGATGACGGCGCAGTCAGATTGGTGCAGAGAGGAGTCACAGACGACAAGGCCGGGAGACTCCGGTCCCGGGAGATGCTCAGTCTTAAAGTGCTGGAGGTTTGGGGGAAGGGAGCTGCTGTGGTTCCCCCAAGGCGTCTGGGGGAGGCTCCAGCCCGACCTTGACGAAGGAAAAGGACAGAAGTCATTTGCCTCACCCCCACCAGCTGTGGTTAATTTGAATGAAATCCTATGAAGGAGACAAAAGTGTCCCGAGAAAGAATTGCCTATGGGCATCCACCTTGTTTTGCCAGGGTGGCCCCGCACCCCCACACGGACACCCTCCCAACCCTCCCTCGCCAGAGCTGGCCTCAGAGCGGGCTGGGCAAGGGACATGCCCGCCACACAAGTGGCTTCCCAAGGACCTGTGGGGTGGGGGTAGGTTCAAACCCTGCCTCCACCACCCCGTGGCTGTGTGACGCGGGGCAGCCCCTCAACCTCTCTGAGTCTGCTCCTCTCTGTAACCGCGGGCGGGCAGGAGACGCGCGAGGGGGACACCGGCTGACCTGGCGGCCCAGCGCCCGCACGCTCACCCAGTCCTCCCTGTCGCCCTCCGTCTCCCCAGAGGCCGTCTGAGGAGTGCCTGCTGTGAGTGCTCAGCCTTCTACGGGGCCCTGCCCGCTGCGGGGCGTCACCGAGGACCGGACTGGCGTTTGGGTTCAAATCCACCCAGGGAGCGGCGGCCCAGGCTCCAAGGTGAGCACACTCTCAACGCCAGGGCACGCCTCGGCAAGGAAGAACCTTCGCACAGGGCTCGGGAGTGGGGCCTGGGGAAGGCGGGGGACAGGGACGGTGGGGGGCGGGAAGGGCTGGGGGAGGGTCGGAAACCGGCGGGGTGCCCGCCCTCGGTGCTGCCCCCCTGTGGCCGCCAAGAGCACAGCACCGGGCCCCGCAGCCGCGCAAACCCGCGGGCTCAGCCCACGTGGGGGAGTGAGGAGCTTGGCCTCTGTCTAACCTTGGGAAGGAGGTTTCTGGATTCTGGCGTGCCAGTGTTTGGTTTTTGTCTCGTGCTTCCTTCCTTAGTAGGCACCAGATGGGAAAACTCTGAAAACCTTGGCGACCCCGAGTCAGTGTTCCTTTAGCCACTAAACTGATTTAGAATTGTGGTGTGTTCCCAGGACAAACCCAAGGTCAGAAGAGCTTATCTGGCAGTGCAGACTTGGAAGCCGCTGGTGGCAGGCTTTGGACGACGGATGTGAATACCACGGGTTCACCATCCCTGTCATCCCGCTGCTCCTTTCCCAGCCCCCCTCACTGCTCAGCTCTCCCCACCGGAGTGCCCCCTCCACCCCACCGCAGGACAAGGGCACAGCTCAGAAGCCCTGGCAGGCCGTGACCCCTCCTCCAGACCTTTGGACCCTGCTAGGGACCCTCGCCCCCTGTGGCAGCATTTCCTGCCTCGGACATTTCTGTGGGTACCACCTACAAGGCTTTTGAGCCTCGCCATCTTTGAGGGGAAGAGGGACCATGGCCTGTGCATGACTGAGAATCAGTGGGAAGGAGACTCCCCCCAACCCCCACGCCCCAGTAGCCGATGCTGCTGCTGACCATTTCCTCAGTCCTCAGCCCCCAGACAGGCTTCCCACACGCACAGGGGAGGTGGTGGGCTTCCTGCCACCCCCACGGGGCCCCACCACCCCCATGCTGAGTTGCTGTCACCTCTCTATTCTACATCAGGTTCCTCACTGCTTTCCCACTAAAGACAAAAGACGAAATCACAAAAATGTCCATATTCTACTAAGATATCTGGAAAGCAGGCAGAAAGTTCAACAAAACCAAGCTGACAGTTTTGTCTGAAAACCCAGCAGTAAAAGGACTGAGCAGAGCAGAGCAGGACCTGGTTTCCCTCTGAGCTATTTTCTGAAAGTGGGCCAGGACCCAAATTCACCGGCTCGCGGCTCGCGGGCAGCCAGCCCGGGGCACTGATAGGAGGCTGGGGAAGCCTGGGCCGTACTAGGGTGAGCTTTGGGGCTCCAGGTGTGTGTGTGTATGTTGGGGTGGTGGCACTTGGAGCCTCTACAGGCCCAGGGGAAATGTTGGACCCCCATTTCCTCCCCAGGCAGATCAAGGAAGATCAGAGGCCCTAGGACCTACACACGCTCTTATCCTACCCCCCCCCCCCACCATGAACACCATCTTTTCTGCACGGCTAATCCTCCTGCTCACTTCACCCTCCTTCTCCCCTGAGGCAGAATAAACCATCCCTCAAGTGTGTTCTAGAACATTCTGGTGCTTCCCAAGCTGTTGCCTCTGCTCCCTGTGGGCTCCTTGGGGGATAAAGCTGTTGCTCCCCACGCGTGGCGTGGTTTCTGGCACGTGGTAGGTGTGATGTGAATAAATTTGTCATCTTGAGTTGCACAGTGATGAAGGACCCAGACGGAGCACATCCCCGAGCCTCTAAGAATAACTCGGCAGCCCCGCCACATTAAGTGGTCCTGAGGCCACAGAATGGGTTTTGGTCCTCGGCTCCTACACGTCATCACCTGCCATGCTAGATCGGGTGCATCTCAGTGGTGGCTCCCCGCAGACAGGCCCCCAGAGATGTGTGCCTCTGCTCCCCACCCCCCCCAACCCATGACCCTGGAACAAAGGGCAGCCGATTCCTCTGGATGCCAGTCTTCTCTTTATTCTGCCAGTGACCAACATGACAGCACCACAGACACAGCAGGAGCCTGCCTGAGAACCCTGGGCCAGGCAGAGAGGGAGGATAGAGGGGGCCGGGGAAGCCCGCCTGCTGGCCTCCCCAGATCCCAGGGGAGAAGTGACGGTGCAGACAGAAACGCGGTCTACGTCAGCGCCCACCCTTCCTCCAAGCACCAGGGCCGCGTGGGGGAGACATGTTCCAGCGCGGAGCCAGGGAGGGACTTGGGGTGACCAAGAGTGGACTCTGAACTTGAGAAGGGACTGTGTGCATGCCTGTGCAGGCGTGTATACGTGTGCGTGTGTGTGTCTTGGGAATGCCTACACTACTGAGCACGTGGGATTTAACAGCTGAGCCGCAGGACCTGCCTGGGGCCAAGGAGATGAGGAGCCAGGGCTGTGGGACCTGGACCAGGGGCCGGGGGTGGAGGGCACCCTCCACTGCTTCGCTGTGGAGATGAGCTGGGGCCAGGCCGGTCTCGGAGCCCGGCTGGAGGCCCGCCTCTGGCCTGACCCCGCTCACGTGTAGGCCGTCTTGCTGCACACCCAGGGCCGGGTCATCAGACACTCGGTTGACACCAGCCTGGTGGGCTCCACGAAGACACACTCTCCCAGGCCCGAGATGGGGAATCTGCGGCCAGAAGACAAGAGAGCAGGCGCTTACAACCTGGCACACGAAGCCCGTCTTTGGGTGGCCCTGGAGGCCCTGCGACCTGTCCCTCCCTCTGGATCCACCTTCTAATACCTTTAGCCCCTACAGAACTTTCTAATGTGTCCCCCCATTGTCTGCCTGCTGTGTGCACCACAGCTCCAGCCATCCTGAGCATGCCCACAGACGTCTCCTGAACACGCCCTGCGCTTTCCCATCCTGCTTCCGCAGCCTTCCAGTCAGCTCACTCATCCCATGAGTCAGAATCTGGGTCAGGACCACCCTCTGCCCAGCCTCCCTCCCCACAGCAGCTGCCGGCACCGTGGGACATGGAGGCCTGTGTCCGTCTGTCCCTGCCTGTCCCCCAGGCGGTCAGCACCCACACAGTGGGCTCCATGCCCCCTCATCTGGGCTCCCCTACAGCACCCAGCGTCCAGCACAGGAAGAGCCCAGCAGAGACGAGCCAAATGAAGCTATCTCACAGGAGCGGACCTGACTCACCCTGGTGTTGGCTGACGTCATCAGTAGATGGGGGGATGGGGGTTCTTTTTACCTAAAATCATTTCCTTTTGAATTACAAGATTTCTTCTCAACCTTAGTCACCCTGACCTGACATCCCTGCCAGGGCTGGAGCCGGGGTCTCACAAGAGGACACCAAAATGACCTCAAGAGGGGGTGCCAGGCAGGACCACCACAGTGCCAGAGCAACACGCCTAACGGTCCTCTGGTTGGCAGATGGTGAGCACACTGGGGACCCCAGCCTCCAGGGCTCTCCCAGGTTCAGGGAGCAGGAAGCTTCCAGAAGAAGAGAGAGAGAGGCAGAAAGTGCAAGACTTCTCAGCAGCTCTAAGGATAGATCTGGGAGGAAGGAGAAAAGGAAAAGGAAACAAAGGAAGGAAGAAATGAGGACGAAGAGGGGTGCACAGCGAAGGGCACAGGCGCCAGAAGGGAAGACGCTGACAGATTGCTCGTCGCCTGAACGCTAAGCCCTAAGCCCGCCTTGGATGGGAAAGTGGCTGATCACCAGCTCCCAGCCATGGTGGAGGGCTGGGGGTCTTGGGTGCCTCCCACTTCTCCTGCCTTGGGGACCCTCCTGCATCATCATCCTCAGGTGAGCCGCTGTACCCCGCCCCTCAGCTCCTCAGGGCCTATGCTTCCAGCCTTCGGGGCTGGACTAGAAACTGAGGTTCTTGTTCCCCTGTATGCCCCCCACCGTGCTCCCCTAAGCCTGGACTGCTCCCCCCATACACACAGTCACCACCCCCACCACGCACGTCCCCTGCCACCAGCACTCCACAAATCAGTCCCTGTCATCACACACCTGCCATGCCACCACACTCTCACGTCCACATCCCTTGGGCCACACAAGCAATCCCACCACTGCTCACACCGCCAGCATCCTCAGGTGCTGTTTTCTCTAAGGGAGTGTTCACGGTACCCCGGCGTCAGAGCCCCTTTCTTCCATAAGATTAATGTTTAGGCAACACCGGCTGCCCAGAATAGAGGCTCCATCCCAACCCTCCCCAGCAGGCAGCTGTGGTCATGGGGCTAAGTTCTGGACAACGCCAAGGGACATCTGGGTCTTGTCTTCTCTCTCCTCTGAGCCACACGGAGCCACACAGACGAGCCACTCCCCAGACGGGGAGCCACAAGATGGAAAGAGCCTGGGCCCCGCAGCAGGAAGCTCTGATGATTACATACAGTGGAGCTGCCAAACCAGGCTGGACATTAGCGGAGAGGGAGAGAAGTAAAGCCGTCTTCATTATCATTCTCTCGGTCACACGCTGCTGACCCTGGAGGTTAGAGCTCTAGCTAGCACAAACCCACTGGTTCTCCCTCATGAGGCTGTGTCCAGGGGGCCAGGCTTCCCCTAGCCTAAGATCAGCAGCCAGAAGATGAAGCCTCAGCTCACGTGTCCGGGTCAAACGGGTCGCCGTTGACCCAGTGGAATTCATCCCCGACTCTGCGCAGGCCAATCCAGGGCTCCCTCCGTGTGAACTTGAACATAAATTCCTGTATCAAGGAAAGAGGGAAACCCCAGTCATCTGTGGTTTCCTAACTGTTCATACATCCCTGGACTAACCTCAGCTGAGAAGACTGGCTCCCGGGATATAAAGACCCTGAAAGGGGGATCCCTCACTGCGTCCTGCAAACAAGGAGCTGGGGTCACCGAGCGTCCAGCACTCACGCTGACCCCTCTCCCAGCAGTTGCGAGCGTGCCCACTGGACCAGGAAGCCTTGGACAAGGTTTGTCTTCCTAGCTCTGTGGTCCAGCCAACCAGTCAGTGTTCCTGATTGGCAGGAAGCCTGGGATTGCCCACTTAATGGATTATTTGGGACAGACTGCAACATTCATTTGGCTTCTCCGCCTTCTCTGCAGCAGGGAGATACTACTACACTGTGTATCAGAGACAAGCAGAAGTGACTTTGCGATTACCTGCAACTTTGAATTTCCATACCACTGTTACCCTCAAAATCCAAAATAGATCAACAGACTCATTGTGTTTCTTGCGCTTTCCTACTGAGAAAACTGTTTTGGGTGTTCAGCGGGAGCTCACGCCCTGATTTGGACGCGTAGAAGGTGCCAGTGTGTTCCTCATTCACAAGGGCATTTATAATTGGAGATGCTCACACTTTAGGATACTGAGCTGGGCTCAGCAAGCCAGCCTTGGATTGAAATCGTTGGCCTTCACATGGCGGTGGAAACAGGAGCCCCTTGGAGACGTGCTCGGACCCCACGGAACTCACTAGCACACCCCATGCTGCGCATGCTCTGGAAACATGTCGCAAGGGACGCCACACCCTAGGAGTCGGGTTGTCCCCAGAGGTCACCCCCGGCCCAGTGCTCACCAGCTCCTTCTGGCTCTGAATCACAGCCAGCGCAGCCTCGTGGGTGTGGCAGTACTGCCTGCCTGTGTTCCAGTCCCTCGGCTCCTCAGAAAAGAAGTAGCACTTCCTTCCGTAGAGTAGCCAGTCCTCCGGGCAGGGTGCCTCACATTTGATACAGCCCTTGGAAGCTGAAGGGGAGACGGGGGTGAGGGGACGGACTCAAATCTGACAGCATGCCTGGCTCCCGCCTCAGGAATCCCACTCGGTGACCCAACGCTCCCTCCACCTGCCAAACGCTGGTGCCCTCCGGGGGTGCGTGGTGCAGCCGTCTCCCCAGGCGAGCCCCTCTCATGGTGCCCAGCGGGGGGAGAAGGTTGGTGACCCAATAAACAGGGAAACTGGGGAGATTGGCAGGGGCGTGACCGCCAAGGGGAAGTGCCAGCAGTTTCAGCCCTGGGTCAAGACCTCCTCTCTCTCCCCAGACTCCCTGGGGGCATGTAAGCCCAGAAACACAGATTTAGGAAGGACCTGGAGGCCACGTGTACACGCTCTCCACAGTGGGAACCCTCGGCAGGTTCCAAGGGTCTGATCTCATTGGCCACACCCTCATTAGCTAACAGTTCAACCTGGTCCACTACTGCGCTGCTGTCAAGTTCTTTCTCGGGTCTGAGTCCTACCTGCCTCTCTGGGACGCAGCCATACAGACCTAGGATCGGCCTCTGAGTGACCCAGAGCAAGCCCGGCCCACCTTCACCAGCCTCCCCTCGTCCAGGTTTAAACAGACACCCTCTCTTCCACAGCTTCTTGCAGGGGAACTGTCCACACTCTTCTCCATCCTGCCTGGCTCACTGCGATGTGTCCACATCGGCACCCAAATGCTGCCCCCAGAACAGACTGGAACATGCCAGTTGTGGCCCCAGGCCCAGCAACAGTGACGGCCACACTCCTTCCAGTGGCTGCCGGCTTGCCAGTCTGCAGACCGCTTCCAGGAAAGGAATCGGCGGGTATGTGCAGATGTGCACTTCCCTGGGCAGGTGGAACACACCCTTCGATTGTTTTCATGGGATCTGTTTCCAAGCCAGCTCTCCCCTGTGTCCAGAACAGGTATCAGTCACCTTTTAAATCTGTCCAAAGGTCTTATTTTTATTTCTTCCACCTTTATCTCATTCACGTTGGCTCATTTGCATTTTGAAAGATAGATTATAGTTTTGATTTTTTTCCCACCTCTCATATTAAGCACCCTTCATCTGTCACCCTGAGCATCCTTGTATCACCGACAAAATCCATCGGTATCTTTTTGTTTCCATACATGTGTTTGATTACAGTGTAGACAGGGACAGAGCCAAGAACCGGCCCGTGGTACCCCAGCCCTGAGAGACCTACAGCCACACCGACACCAGTCGAATAATCGACAGTCCAGCCTGTCTGCTCAGTGAGCCGCGAGACCACTGGGAGTCTTGCCCATGGCGTGGGTACATTTCAGCTGCTTTATGAAAATCACAATACACTCTCTCTTCGCATTGCTCTGACCTCCCCAACCTAGCGTGAGGACAAAAGGAAACCCATTTAATTTGTCGTGATTATTCTACATGAATCCGAGCTGGCACCAGTGGTCACCATATTCTTTTCAAAAAACTTATAGATCCTCTGATTAATGTGCATGCCCGAAGGGGAGGATTTGGTGGGAGCTAAAGCTGCCACTGGACTTCTCTCCCCTTCCACGGCGCCCGCCTCTGGGTGCTTCTCAAAGATTAAAGACAGAGGTACTGAAACCACTTTGCAAACCCTTCAGAATGCACCACACACTTGGACTTGAATCCATAAAAAGCAGCCCAATCTCCCAGTCCTAGAGCCTTGCCTGTCCTTGAAGGGTTCCGTTTCTTTTATTCCTTTCTCCCTTACGGTCCCCCCATGGGGAACCCCCTACCTGTGACACCTCCTTACTGGGCAGGGGAGATGGTGTCCCATTCATCCTTTCTTTTTTTGTTTTCTATCCTCTGCATTTAGGGGGCCTAACACACAGCAGGGTTCCACGAATGTTCGTTAAACGAATGACCATGATCTTTACCGGCATTGTCCCCAAACCGTCTCCTCCAAGAAGCAGTGCCTGTCTCACCTCAAGTTGGCTCTGCATCCTCGCAGCACGTACGGAATGGTACTGAAGCCACCCAGCCACGCCCCCACATGACTTAGTAAAGGGGACACAGAGAGTTGTCATGTGAATATATTATCTTAGGCTAAACTCTCACCTAGAAACAGCACAATGTTTTCTAGGCTTTGGGCCCCGCGGAATATGTGGTATGTCTGGAACCTTTCTTTACCAAGGGAGACCCGAGTTTGCTGGGGTGGGTGCTCTCAGCCCGCACATGCTCACCCAAGATGCTCATCACCACCAGGATGGCGAACAGAAGGACCGCGATGGCCCCCAGCAGGAGACGTGTGGTGGTGTCTGAGGAGAGAAAGAAGTGGTTCAGTGTCCGGCCACCCACCCCACCACCACGCCCCACTGCCAAGCCCCAGGTCCTGATACCGCGGGAATCTGCCACTGGTTGAAGCCAGGCCGCCATTCTCGGGGGGCAGGTCAGAATCTATGCCCCTGTAGCCTAAAACCCTTCCCCTGAGCCTCTGCACTAGCTGCCTTCTGGGCCGAAGAGCTTTCCAGTTCTTGCCTCCTGCTGCTTCTCTACCTGCTCCCGGTTTCATGTTGAAATGACCCGGCCCGTCCTCACAGCCCAAGGGGCTGGGTCCTTGACCCCAGAGCTCTTCTCCTCCACTGCTACGCCTGGAATCCACCCCCACCCCCCCGCCTTCCATCCTCTTCACAAAACCTCCCCCGATCCCTTGCCTTCTCCCTTTTTAATTTTTATATGTTTTTTTGTTATCACTGAAAATTTTTATTTTCTTTTTAATGAAGAACCCTTTTAGATTTTAGACATTGGCTCTATTTAAGTTTCTCTCTCTTTTTAAAAGATTTTATTTGCTTGAAAGAGAGAGACCAAGTGAGAGAGAGAGAGAGAGAGAGACAGAGCACAAGCAGAGGGAGGGGCAGAGGGAGGGGCAGGCTCCTTGCTGAGCCTGGAGCCCCACACAGGCCTTGACCACAGGATCCTGAGATCATGACCTGAGCAGAAGGCAGACGCTTAATGGACTGAGCCACCCAGGTGCCCCTATTTAGGTTTTTCTTATTGTCATAAAATAGACATAACTTAAAAGTTTCCATTTTAATGATTTTTTTAAAGATTTTATTTATTTATTTGACAGACAGAGATCACAAGTAGGCAGAGAGGCAGGCGGCAGGGAGGGGAGATTCAGGCTCCCTGCTGAGCAGAAAGCCCAATGTGGGGCTCGATCCCAGGAGCCTGGGATCATGACCTGAGCCGAAGGCAGAGGCTTTAACCCACTGAGCCACCCAGGCGCCCCTTTTTAAACCATTTTTAAGTGCACAATTAGTGGCATTAATTCCATTAATGATGTTGTGCGACTATCCCCACTGTCTCTTTGCAAAACTTTCTCACCACCCACCCAAACAGAAACTCGGTGCTGATTAAGCTTTCACTCCTGGTTCCCATCTCCCCCAGCCCCTGGTTACCTCTAATCTACTTTCTGTCTCTGTGAATTTGCCTATTCTGGAGATTTCATATGAGTGGAATCATACTATATTTGTCCTTTTGTGTCTGACTTATTTCCCTTAATGTTTCCAAGATTCATCCATGTTGTACCGTGTGTCAGAATGACATTCCTTTTTATGGCTGAGTAATATTCCATTGTATGAATATACGCATATGTATATATGCATATATGTGTATTTACTGTTGTTGTTTATCCATTCATCTGCTGATTGACACACAGGACATGAATGTCCAGTCCATAACAATGTTCTTGAAGCAGCGGCCCCCAGAACCTTCTGCGGCGACGGTCTGATTTTGTCTTAGCTCGCTGCCACCTTAGAATCTCTCTTTGCCAGCAGCCTCAGCATCCTGCTTCTAATGACGCCATACTGGAGCTCCTGGGTGGTGCAGTCAGTTGTGCGTCTGACTTGGTTTGGGCTCAGGTCCTGACCTCAGCGCAGTAAGACACAGCCTCACCTCGGGCTCCACACTCGTGCTCAGCACAGTCTGCCTGGGACTCTCTCCGCCCCACTGCCCCTAAAGTAAATAAATAAATCTCTTTCAAAAATGATGCCATATTTTCTCTTATCTCTTTGAGGATATTACTGATGGTTTTTTGGAGGGGGAAGAGAGGAAAGGTGGGCAGAAAGCTTATTTCTCCCTGCGTAGTCTCTTTTTCCCTCTAAATTGTTTTGTTTTGTTTTGTTTCTCTTCATTTGTTTTGGGCTCTAGTTTCCATGTCATCGAGGTTCCTCAGATGTCTGGAGATGCTTGGTGATTTGCTCCTGGTTAAGGCAGGAGGAAAGAGTCCATTGGAGCCTCTGAGACCGGGGAGGGGCTTATCGGCTGTGGGGTCTCAGTAGAGTGACCAGGCTGGGCTGGTCCTCAAGGTGCTGTAAGTGCTAACCTTCTGGGGTTTTTCTGCTCGGGTGGGCCAGAGTTCCTGGAGAAGACTCTTCTGTTTCCCTCCTGAAGAGTGTGGGCTTAACCAAGAGAGGCTGAGAGGTCATCCTAAGCATTCATTATGTAAATGTCCCCTTAATTTTTTGTCCCCAAATGTCCTGGCCTCTAGAGACCCTCTCTCAAGTTTAGCTCCAGGCTCCTACCAGGACTGGGAAGAGAACCTGGCAACTGAACCCTTTCTAAAATGTTCAACCAGCCCTCCTGTTCCAGACCTCTCTTCACTCACTGCCATGATGACTGGGGCCCCCCATCTCCATACTTCGGGGGCCCCTGCATGTGACTCAGGTTGCTCCTTGGCTTTCTGAGCCTTCTCAGGTCAGTGGAAGCAGTTGCTACTCCTCCTTGATGCCTAACTCCCAACTGTATTGCTATTGTCTTCTCTCTTCTTGTTGTCCTTACAGCCTTTTAAAAATCCCTTTACTGTCGTATCAGCGGGCTTCCGGAAGGAAAGAGGAAAAATGTGCTGGGAATCTGCATGTGCTTCTCCAACACCACCAGAACCCAGGAGCTCTTCATTCTTTCCTGGGGACAACTGCTCTGGATACAGCACCGGGGACAGAAAAAGGACACTCGAGGGAGTCCCGTCTCGTTGCTCACTGCTGCCCTCGCAGAAGATGGCTGTGGGGCCGGACAATCCAAAACAAGGTCGTATTCGTTTCCTAGGGTTGTGGTAACAAACCCCACAGACTAGATGACTTACAACACCGGAAATTTCTTGTCTTCCACTTCTGGAGGCCACAAGTCCCCAGTCAAGGCGCCATCAGGGCCGCAGTCCCTCCAAAGACGAAGGAAGTCCTTGCTCGCTTCTTCCCGGCTTCGGAGGGTTTGCTGGTGACCTTCCTCAACCCAGTTTGCGGTCCCCTCATTCCAGGTTCCACCTTCTTCATCCCACAACCTTCTCCCTGGGTGTCTCTGTCTTTATCTGACTGTCATCTTATAAGGACACTAGTCCTGTGGGATTAGGAGCATACCCACTGCAACAGGAGCCTGTCTTCACTGGTCACAGCTGCAGTGACCATATTCACAAATAAGGTCCCATTCTCAGGAGCTGGTGGTTCAGCTTCTTCAACACAGCTCTTTGGGAGAGCAGGGGGAGATACTGTTCAAGCTAAAAGATGTGTCTAACTCAATTATCATTCCTTCTAGGCAATGGTCCACAAGAGTCGGACTTGGAGGACGCAGTAGCTTATGTTTATAAAGGTAGGCGATGTAAGCGTCATGTCAGCAGGGCCCGCTGAGAATGTGGCTCCCAACCCAGACAGATGACCCCTCACCCTCACATCCAGGGCCCAGAAGAGACTCACCACTGACCTCTCTCAGTTATCAGAGCCACAGTCTGGTGAGCATAGTCGTGACTCTTTGAAACTATCAAATGTAGAGTTTGGTAATTTTTAAATTTTTAAAAGACTTTGCTAAATGCATGTGTGTGGTTTTGATCAGGAAGTTGTGGGTTGATGCCTAATCAAGAAACTTTCAACATTAAAAATTCAGAATCGGTGAGCCCTGGAAAATCTATAGCCTGGCGATATGCAGAATCACTCTGTCCCCTGCCATACCCCCCGCCTCCAGGCCACTCTTCTCCATCCCACCCCTGATACCAGAAATATCCCCGTCTCCAGTCACCCCAGTCTTTCTAGAACCCAGGCCAAAGCGCTGGGTCATCTTTCCCAGCCCCTCCCCCTCGGCTGGGGGGCAGGTGGAAGGAAAAGTGAACAGCCACCAGGAGAGAAGTCTTGGTCAGGAGAACTTCTGTTTGTTTTTCTATTTATAGAGCTAATTGTTCACCTAAGAAAAGTCATGGAGTCCTGAGCTCTAATCCCGGTTTAAATTGAAGAAGTTCTCCATTTCACTTAACCCATGAGGAAGGAAAATATGTCCAGGCTGGAGATGGCAGGGGAGCACGGGCAGGAGAGCTACACGTGTTCCAAACACACTTCAGTTTTGTCCAACGAGCCTCACGAAGCCCAGAATCCTTGGTCCACGCGGGATGAAACAAGAACTCTCAGGGCAGGGGGCCTTTGTGGCAGACACACCTTAGCAACGAACCTGTGTCCTTGGGCAAGACACTTGGCCCCTCCGAGTCTGTTTCCTCACCTGCAGAACACTCACCAGCCCCAGCAGGGTATGTGTGAGGATTAAATGGGACAGTATCGTGAAAGCCCCCAGCCCGGGCTCCGGCGTAACACATGCTTCTGCGATGTCAGCTGCTTGGAAATAAAGGAGCTCAGGGCCCCTTAATGTTTAGCTTGGTCAAGTCCAAAAATCTCCCACTTGTCTCAAGACAGGTACTTGGCTAAGCAAGGGCCACACAGCCGTTCATTCCCAGACCCGCAGACCCGTCACCCCAACCCGGGTGTTTCTCAGTGTCAGCCGATCGGGCTCATTACACGGACTTCAGACTGGAGTGGGGAAGCCGACTCAAGGTAGGTAGACCAGAAGTCCAAGTGTTTCACCTGAGCTCCCTCATCACAGGCTCAGAGAGCAGGCGAGAGGGGTCACCTGCACAGCCTACCCCTCTGTGTGGCCCTGAGAGGCAGAAATCATTAACGAGTTTGGTACATAAGGAAACTGAGGCTCAAATGAGTTTGAGAAACTGCTAGCCCATGGTGGCGGAAGGTGGGTTTACCCAGCTCCAGACTTTGTGTTCTTTGTGCCTCACCAACCTGCCTCGGTCCGAGTCCTGTGATTTCTGTCCACAGGGTGACACCCTGGAGAGACCAGTCCCGGTCCGTGAGCTCCCCTCTTCTGGCAGGAGATGGGAGGGTCAAGGGAACACCTAGCAGACCCTCAGAGCACCAGTGGAGGAGAACACCCTGGACTCGGACCCCAGATGCTAAAACTACTGTAGAAAAAGCCCATGGCTGGGGGGCGCTGGGGTGTGGCATGCCGGGTGGCTCAGTCAGTTGAGCTACCGACTCTTGATCCCAGCTCAGGTCTTGATCTCAGGGTGGTGAGTTCAAGCCCCATGTTGGGCTCTGAGCTGGGCACAGACCCTACTTAAGAAAAAAAAAAAGTAAATTAATGTCCATAAGCTTCAGATGCTGAGCCCTCGAGGACCACAGGCATCAAGGGTAGGCAGCTGCTGGGAGCCCAAGGGGAGAACCAGAGGTGGCAAGAGACACAGAGCCAGACCTGGTAAAGAGCCGCACCGGGACAGGCTGGAAGGCTGGACACAAGTAGGCACGAAGCACGGAGCAGCTAGGTTCTGCTGGGGTGGAGGAGCCAGTCACTGGGCCATTTTCCTGCCTTCTTCAGCCTAACTGCAGGTGGTTGGCCCAGCGCCGGTGAGGAGCAGGAAGCAGAATGGGTCAAAGTCGGGGCAGGAGGTAAAATAGGAACCAGCAAGCCAGAGAGGCATTGAAAGAGGCCACATCCCCCCTGAAGTGGTCCTAACCATCAGGGGGCTGGCGTTAGGTTAGGGCAGACCCTGCAGGAGCGCTCAGGAGTGAATGAAGACATACCGGCAAAAGGTGTGAGCAACTTCAAGAAAGAACTTGGGCGGGAGGGAAGCAGGGAAGCAGGGATCACAGGCAGATCCAATAATGCCCGGCAGAGAGAGGGGTTTGTCCACCTTTATTCAGCTCAACTCTTCCCAGCTCAACTCTTCCCTGCAACGGCTCTTCTACTCCGTGATCCAACATCTCTGCTTCCTTTGTCCGGGATCACCATCCCGGCGTGGGACTGCCCCTCCCTCCAGAGTCAGCGCAGAGTTTGTCCACACCCTTGGCCCTCTAGCCTCTGGGTGGAAAGCTGGCATTCCTGTGCCCACCTCTCCCTCCGCAACAAGGCACCTGCGCTGGCAAGTAATGGCTAGGCCTCGCCCACCTCTCCCACCTCGACCACCCCCACCCCCAACCACCACCCCACCTTCCTCACCGACCTGGCCACTCTTCCAAGGGCAAACCCACTGGCTCACTCTAGGCTTAAAACCTCTCAACACCGCCTGCCGAACAAAGTCCAAACTCTTTGGCAAAGCCTGGGTGGCCATCCACAGTCTGGGCCCTCCAGATGCATCTCCAGATGCATCTCCTCGCACCCCTCCCCCCATCCTAGTACTCCAGAGTTCGGTTTGACACAAGGGACAGGCTAGTCCCGGGCCCCTGGTCCCTGAACGTGTCAGTCCTTGAGCCTGGCGCACCCTGTCTTCTCTCCACACCTAAGACATCACCTACTCCAGGAAGCCTTCCTGTTCTAAGACTTTGTCCCTGTGGGTTGGGTGACGCCGGCTCTGGGCTTCCCTGATTAATACTGCCCAGATCCTCAGCCTTTGGACTGGGGCTGTCAGGAGGACCCAGAAGGCCAGCACTCTCCCAGGCCAGCTGCAGCATCTCCCACACCACACACCACCAGGGGCCACAAAGTTCTCCAGAAGAACTCATGAACTTGAAATCCATTTTCCACTTGGTTACTGCTCCCTGTACTAGTGTACTGTACTAGTAACTGTACTGTACTAGTGACCCCCTAGCCAGGGGCCACTCCCTCAGCCCATCTGTCTGGAAGGGGTATGTGGCACTCATGACCTTGCAAGGAAGAGCCTAAGGCATGTTCTCGACATCTCCCCTCCCTATGTGTCCCCATCACCACCAGCACCCTCCCCCCACCCAACTTCCCACGGGGCATGGGCACCATCTCTGGGCTTAGAGCTTTTGTCACTTTGCCCAAACCTTTCCACTACTACAGATTTCAGCCGCCCTCTCAACATGCCCATCAGATGAGAGCCGCTCAGTAGCTTGACACCCCGTCTTAGTTCTGGAGGAGATTGGGGCTCAGAGCATGAAACCTGCTCCCAAGGTCAAAGCTAAGTTAGCTGTCTAGGTAGGGTCAAGGTTGTAACCATAGGTGGTCCCTAGCTACATCCCCCACTCCCTCCACCATGTGGCATCTGAGGGCCCTGAAGTCAATCCCCCGGGCGCTCCGCCCTCCCCTCCGGGAGCTTGGCCAAGGTGACTCTGACCCGCCTCCCAGGTCCCCAGGTACCCTGGTCCCCAGGCCAAGGGGCCGGGGGTGGGCGCGGGGGGTGATGGAGGGTCGCTCCGCTCTTACCCTCCAAGGCCGCCTTCCAGCTGGTGCTGCCCTCATAACCCGACCCGGATCGCCGCAGCAGCCCCTCGGGACCTCGGCCCTCCACCTCCGCAGGCGAGCGCGGCCTGGGCGCGGCGGGGGCGGGCGCGGGCCGGGCGGCTGGGGGCGGCGGCGGCCGGGTCCGCGCGGGGGGCTCCCGGGCCGGCTCCATGCCCCGCGCTCCGCCGCGCCGCGCCCGCGCTCCTGCGCCGGGGTGCGGGGCCCAGCCCGACGCGCACTCGGCGCTCCGCGCGCCCTGCGGGCCCCCCAGGCCAGCCTCGGGTGGACGAGGGCCGCGGCTCGCGCAGGCCGGGGCTGAGCCCGGTTCCCCGCGCCGGACGCCCTGTGTCCGGTCGCTGTCGCCTCCGCCGGCCGTGCGCGCCGCGCCTGCCCTCGCCGAGCCGCAGCTTCCGCGCAGAGCCGGGCCACGGGGAGGAGCGGGTGGAGGTGCGCGGTAGCGGGGGTGGCGGGGTGGCGCGGGGAGGGAGGGAGGGGTGCGGGTGGGGGACGGGGAGGGAGGAGGCGCCAGGGAGCAGGGACAGCCCCACAGCCACGGCCCCGCCGGCCACCCGCGCCCTCGGCGGGATGCCAGATGCTGCAGAGAGAGGAGCGCGGATCCTAGAGCCCGGAGACCTGTCCTCTAAGCCGGCTGGCCCTCCCAGCCTCCGGCCTGTCCTCTGTAAAAAGGAAATAAAGTTGACAGGGATGGTGCAGCGAGACTTCAGGAAAATGAGGGGCTTTCCTCTGGCGTCCTGGAGCTGGAGCAGAGGGGTAGGGCTGTCACTTGGCCCAGACCCTTGACCCAGGAGACAAAGGAGAGAGCAAAGGTCTGATGGGGACAGGTGGGGCAACATTTCAGGGTGGAGAGCATCCGTTAAGCGCCAGGGACTTTTTTTTTTTTTTTTTTAAGATTTTTTATTTATTTATTTGACAGAGAACACAAGTAGGCAGAGAGGCAGACAGAGAGAGAGAGAGAGAGAAGCAGGCTCTGCACTGAGCAGAGAGCCCGATGCGGGGCTCGATCCCAGGGTCCTGGGATCATGACCTGGGCCTAAGGCAGAGGCTTTAACCCGCTGAGCCACCCAGGCACCCCAAGCGCCAGGGACTTTTACAGACATGAGCTGACCACCTCCCCGGTTTAGGTTGAAAATTGGAAGTCAGGGGCATTTCTGAAGGCTGCATCGGGCAGGTGTGTGGACGGTGGGTTTTCTCACTCCCAGGCCCAGGCTTCCTCAATGACCTTCACTCCACCTGTTCTCCCTCCCTGACTGACAAACAGTCACCTGAGGCCCTTCCCCTGAATGTTCCCTCTCCCATCCCAATCCCACATCTGTTTCCTCATCCTCAACTCCTGTTTTTCCATTGGAATGAGAGCTTAATCTGTGTACAAGCTGTAGGTTTCTCGGTTTATTCCGTTGGATTGGGCTTGAGAAACCAAATTGCCTTCCCACCACACTGGTGCACGCCCACAAGTCCACAAAATCACCTAAGATCTGCAGCCAGAATGCCCATCACTGTGGGACACCAGGGAGGTCCTAGGTCTTGGCAGAAAAAGGGCTAGGAACGGATTATTTATAATCATTTCACTTTACATAAGTGAATAAAGTGAAAAATTGTAAAACCACACAAAAAGAAGAAAAACTAAATACTGGTAGTTGAACATATTTTGTTGCATGGTTGTATTTTGGCATAGTCTCCTTCACAGAGTTTATTCTTGGCTGTCAACAATCAAATTCTCATTGCCAAGTCCATGTGAGTATTGCTGTACGATTCACTGCTACTCCGCTCAAGCCACGGGGTCTTCAAGGTCCTTCTTCTTTGGGTTCAGGAAGGTAGCGAGACCCAGTTGGGGGGCAGGTATCTTTCTACTGAAGCAATGTTTCTCTGCTGAGGCAGAGCCTCCCTTCTGTCAAGTGTTTCTCTCTGGCCCATGGCTCATCTTGCTGGAACAAGTCTTCCCAGCAGGAAAGGACCACTTCCCCTGCCCTGCCCCCTCTTTTTTACCAACAGGTTCCCAGTGATGCCTGTGATCCAGCCTCTTCCATCAGCCCCTTCTCAGGCCAGGTGATGACTTCGAATCTTTTTCATCCTCAGCCATGCCCTAATATCTAGCCCATATCTGTGACCCCCAAGTGGAGCACACAAATAGAATGTTCGGAGTGGGAAATAGTGGGGATCATCAAAATACTTTGGGCAAGAGATTTTCCAATCCCAGAGCCGAATGTGAGACACCCCGCCGATGATACTACGGCCCAGGAAATGAGCCCGCCCTTGGTTAGCTCCGCAGACTGCGTACATCAAAAGATGTGAAAAAATGGTGAATAAATCTTTGAAGCAGCAAAGATTTTGGCACAGCCCAGGGTTTTCCTAAGCTACTCCAAAGATTGTCCTCAGGAAGGATGAGAATCCATGAGAATTAAAGGATGTGACCACGGCAATAAGGAGGGGCAAGGCGGTAGCTGGTGAATCCCCACATCATCTTCTCTGCACCCGGGGGCCGAGGCACAGTCTGCTTCTCATTGGTGCAGCAGGGCTTGGAGATGGCAGGGAGGGGAGAGGGAGGGGGTTAGCTCACACCAGCCACTGCGAGTCACATGCCAGTGTCTCTGATAACACAATTCCCTTGGGATTTGGGGGCGCTTCTAAGGCAGTGGAATGGTCACAAAACCATCTACTGCTCAAGTCACAGTCCTATCTCTGTCTCTTACTGACTTCTCTTTCCTTAACAGTTTGAATAAAGTCCATGCCATGGCTGGCATTGCCCTAACAAGGGTCACGTGTCCGTCACTGACTCAATCATTACGGTAAGGTCCAGGCCATATGTCCAAGCCAGAGATGGGGTCAGAACCATCCCCATCCAAGTCACAGGACTGACAGGGAGGAAGAGATGATTCCCCAAAGGAAAGGTAGGCTGATATTCCTGAAGGAAGAGGAGAGCCTGCTGGCAAGAAAACCAAACAATTATATGCTGTATATTTAGAATAGTATACAGCTGTTTAAAAAGAATAAGGTCAGTCAGCATATGCTGATTGGGAACAATCTTCCAAGATAAATTAAGTTAGAAGAAAGCAGTATGCAGGAGAGTGTGTATAATGTATAACTCATTTGCGTCTACCAAGATGTGTGTGAGTGTGTGCTTGTGTGAACATTTTTGCAAGAATACACGAGAAACAGTGAACAGGTGTTTATCTCTGTACAGTGGCACTGGGGTGTGGATGGTGGAAAGAAGTCTCTGTTTATTTGTTTTCTGTCCTTCTGAAAGCTTAATTGAGTACCTGCACATTTTCATTAAACACCCACCAACAAGGTTGCACCTTTAAGTTGCGTTCAGTGCATCCGTGTTAGAATTTTTGCCTCATGGGATGATGGCTGCGTGCGTGTAATCTGTGACCCGGCTGAGGTTTTGACTGAGAGGCAATTGCCTGGGCTAGCCCAGTCTGGGCAAAGCAGAGCTCACTTCCATGCGCCTTGGTCAGGAGCAGAGGCTGCTAAGACCTTCAGAAGGAGAGGGAAGCAGAGGGCTTGGCTCTGAGAGCGCAAGTCGGGGGACTTTACCCCTTTTTGGAAACAGAGGGGGCCTAGATTTGGGATGCAAAGGGTCTTTGGACGGATTTCAGGGCAGCTGCAAGCCCACCAGGGCCCTTTTTTGGCACCCTGGTCCCAAGGAGTTTGCTTAGGCCATTAACACTACTTATCAGTATAGGGCGATTACTGTTTATATCTAATTAATGCGTAGCGGGCACATTCTGCAAATCACCAAGGTGTGTCAGATCAACTCCATGGTGTTGTTTCTGAGTCCAGGGACAGTGGGCTCTCCTCTGTTCTGACTCCATCAGGTGCCACTCAGGTACTCAGGCTACCTGCTCACAACTTTACAAAATGGGGAGACAACCTTGATTCGCCATCCAGGAACTGCCAGCCGTATTCACAGACACCCATTTTCCCCATGATACATGAAAATCAAGTCAACGGGAATAAAAAATTCCTCCTTAAATTCATTCAACATTTATTGAGCCGTGGAGCACCTAGGTGGCTCAGTCAGTCAGTGAAGCATCTGCCTTTAGTTCAGGTCATGATCCCAGGATCCTGGGATCGAGCCCCCATGTTGAGCTTCCTGCTCAGTGAGGTTTAAAAAAACAATTATTGACCATCAGTGACCTACTGGGAGCTGTGTGGGGGCTGGGAATACAGAAGTTGACGGTGTGTCCAGTCCTGGCCCTCAGAACTTCCTGATAAGGGCCCCACCAGCAGGTAGAAGCTGACCTTTTGGTGGTCTCTATTTCTCTTTAGAGAGACTCAGGTCACTCCTGAGTGAGAGACCACCAGGTCTCATTCACCACGAGGGTGAGTGCCCCGGATACCAGCTCTGAGAGTGACAAGGCAACTATGTTTAGTATTGCCTGATGGAACCAAAGTCTGCAGTCAAGAAAAGCTGGTCTTGGCCAAAAGATGGGCTTTGGGATGGGAATGATGTCTTCAATAATGATCCTGCCAAAAACCACTGCCTCATGCATTAGCCCGCTCCCTAGAGGGTAATAGGAACCAGCAAGTGACAGAAAACTAAACCAGTACAGGCTGGGGAAAAAAACCAAATCTGATTTTGTATTTTTTTCCTACAAGGACAAAAATAAACACTTTTTCTATTGTAAAATGATTAAGTAGGATGTTTTCATGCAAACAATGTATACATTTAAAAAATGACTTTTCTTTAAACTTTGGTATACAGTGTGTACTCCTAAGTACTTCTTAATATATGTAAAATAAATACTTATAATTTTTTTTACAAAAGTAGAGTTAATATATTCTGCAGCTTGCTTCTTCTGTCATTTCATATAGCTCTATTGCATTCCTTTTTTTTTTAAGATTTTATTTATTTATTTCACAGACAGAGCTCACAAGTAGGCAGAGAGACAGGCAGAGAGAGGAGGAAGCAGGCTTCCCACCGAGCAGAGAGCCCAATGTGGGGCTCAATCCCGGGACCCTGGGATCACAACCCTAGCCAAAGGCAGAGGCTTTAACCCACTGAGCCACCCAGGTGCCCCTATTGCATTCTTTTTTAACAGCAACATAGAATTCCATAAAGTATGGAGGTATCAAAATTATTACTTCATTATTTGCCTATTGGTGGACACTGAAATTGCTTCTAATTTTTTAATAGTACAAACAACACTGCAATGAACATTCTAGTACATACAATCTTGTGCCCTTGTAGGAGTGTTTCTGTGCAAGAAATTTCTAGAAGTGGAATCAGTGGGTCAAAACTTCTCTGAGATGGTTCAACTTGATTTTGAGGTGAAGAACACTGTGTAAGCGGACAGTCTGCAGATCAGAGCGTAATAATAGACAGGATTAATAATTCAGAGTAACCTGTAAAGTTTGCCCAAGGGTGTGCTTTGTGGAGTTTGGCCTGCCTGGTCGGAAATATTCCAATTGGTTTCCTCGTTAGGACAGGAAATCAGCGGAGCCGGATTCCTGAGTCGGTGTGTCCCCCTGGCATGAACGTGAGAGAAGTTTTGATGTCAGCATCAGGATTAGCCATGAACTGAACACATCAGTGGATGCCACGTGAGTTTGGGTCACACAGAGCCAGAGACACTTGGAAGCACCAGCCCTCAACTGGGGAGTGCAGTTCTGAAGAGAGAACAGCGCCCCCAGGAGGCCTTTGGATGTCAGCACCTGTGCTCACCCATCCGCACTGATCTCTCTGCCACTTTAGGCAATGAGCTGGGGTGGTCAGTTTCTAGCTGATTCTTAAATTCACCCAGAAGTATCTGCGGTCGAAACCTCTTCTTAAATAAAATTAATACAACATACCACAATAAGACTCTGGGTGAGTCTTAGTGAGTCTGAGTATGTCTTAGTGTTTTCCTCTTGTGAGTGACCAAAGGTCCACGGTCAGCAGGCGTGTACGGGTGAAATTTCGGACAGTGGTGTAGAACATTCCCCTAACCTAGTGAGCAGAGCCTGGCTGCCAGTTCTCACTGCACTTTTGCTGTTGTCCCAACATCACTGAATAGTCAGCAATGTTCCAGAAGTGATAGGAGGTAACACAACTGTTTGGAAGAGGGTCCTGAGATAAGAAATAAAACAGCAGACAAGGAAAATGTGGTTCTGGAATGAGAATAAGCACAGGAAAAGCACTGGGCTGAGACTTTTTTTTTTTTTTTTTTTTTTTTTAAGGAACAACACAGGAACCAAATAAACATCCCTATAGTCCAGGGTTTTTCAACTTCCAAACTGTTGACTTTTTGGTCTGGAAGATTCTTGTCAGGCGGTGGCGTTGGAGGGTTGGGTCCTGCGCACTTTCTATCCACTAGATGTCACAAGCAACCCCAAACAGTTGTGACCATCATTAATGTCTCTTGAACTATTGTCATTTTTGAACTCTTGGAGATTCAAGCAGCTCTTGGGCAGTATCTCTCTGGAAGACAAGCAGCCGCTGTGGACTCTGTCCCTGACCGCAGGAACCACTTCGGACTCTTGTTATTACTTGGTATTTTTCCTCATCCTGCCCTGGGGCCTGAATTCAGTTACCACGGGGCAGACGGAGTAGCCAGTATGGAAGGGGAGCGGCCTCGGAGGACCAGAAGCCCCACAAACAAGAACCCCAGAACTTGGTTTCTGGAGCAGCAGCGTGTGGTTGCAGGGAACCCTTCCAGAGAACTGCAGACTCTAGCGCGGTCGTACCCAGAGGGAGATTGAGGGAGAAACCCCAGGTGAGGGCCGGTGTGGAGAATCACAGGAAACTTCCTGCGTCGTCCAAGTATTTACTGAGCACTTGCTTCGGCGGTGTAAGCTGGAGTGTGCGTGGGGGCGGGAGTGGGGACCGACAGTAAACGGACAGTAAACCTATCAAGGTGGGGAGCCACTCGGGGGCTTCCAGGAGACTGTTCTTGCGGTCGAGTCTTGCAGTTCATGCACAGCTCCCGCCTTGGGGGTGGCCTTGAGCCCGGGGTCTGTGCCTCAGGAGCCCTGCTCGGCCGGGACCTGCTCTCTATTCCTCTCAGGGCTCGCGTCCTGCCGGGACTTAGCGCTTCATCTAAAACCCGACTACCACCCGGGTAGCGCGGCGCAGGGGCAGGGGCGGAGCACACATGGGGGCCCGGGGGCGGAGCTGCACTCCAGAGCCACGCCTCCGAGGGCGGGGTCCCAGACCGCGCCGGCGCCCGCCCCAGCCGCCTGGCGCCTGCTCAGTCCCAGTCGCGGACCCCGCCGCCGGGAAGGCGGCCGGCTTACCCCTTTCCGCCTCAGGCATCCCGGCCGGGAACGCGGAGCCGCGACCTCCCGCGCTCCCTTTACACAGGGTCGCCCTCTAGTGACAGCAGGGTATACTGCTGCGTTCAGACGGGAAACCCGCCGACGTTCCAAGTTTGGAACGTTCTGGTTAGTGCGGGAACGCTTCGGGGTGGGGACTGGACCCACTCCCAGGCCCTGTGGGGGGAGGCAGACTGGTGGCCCTTCGCCTGTCTGCACCCCGCAGCCCGGGGCCCCAACGCAGAGGAAGGGGGGGCCTGGGCCACATCTAAAGAAGGCCCCGTGTGAACAGTGCCCTGGTCTTCAAAAGAAGGTGCCCGCGGCGCCAGTGAGGTTCGCTCCGAGAGCCCACACTTGGCAGACGGCCTGTGTGCAAGTAGGTCTGGCTTAGGAAAGCCCACCCTCTGTCAGAGCGGGGAAGGGTGTTCAGGGGGACGGAGGGGACGGAGGTGGGGTTCCACTAGCTGCGCTAGCTGCACCAGCTCCCAACAGGCCTGCCCTCCCAAAGTGCCACCTCCAGAGGACGGCAGCTCAGGGCAAAATTAGGTTCCTGAAACGGCCTCCCCCCTCCCCCCACTTGCCCTGGCTGCCCCGCAGACCCAAGGAACCAGCGCGCCCTGCAGCACAAGTGGGGACGAGACTCCAGTCGCCTATTTGTATCACCCCGAAACTTCACTAGGGGTTTTCTTGCATCCCTCCAGGTTGGCTTCGTGGAGGGAAAGGTTTACCGGACAGTACGGGCTCTGAACTCAGGTTGGGGAGCTCGCTATTGGAAAATCCGTACCCTCAAAACAAGTGATGGTAAGAAAAGAAAGGTGATTTTATTCGGTAAGTCAGCAGCTGGGAAGCTGGCGGACTGATGTCTCAAAGATGATCTTCTCCGTCCAAGCAAAGCCAGAGGGTTTTAGACAGAGGGGAGGGGAGAGAAGGGAGCTGCATGTGGAAAACTAGGTGTGCAGGGGTGTAGTCCTGTTGTTGGCATGATCTGGAACAGGCCTGTGGGCATCTGCGGCAGCTGACCTTCTGGGAAAGCCTGGTCCTTCATCCCCAAGGCCAGTGGTTTGCAAATCTCCAAGAAAGTTAGTCCTACTACAGACCAAGGGACTTAGGTCAGCAAGCAAGGAGGGCATATGCTTGAAGGAAGGTAATCCTTAAGACCGGTTGGCCGGCTGTTACAAAGGCACCCACCCCCTTTAAGGGACTAGCTTCTCTCTGCAAGCACTGTACTCCCAAAGGCGGATGCCCTCCCTCCCTGCAAGATCTTCTATTGGGAGGGAAAGAAAGTTCTCAGTAGGCACCACTCAATGAGCCCTGCAGATTGGCTTGGTCGGCCTGCTGGGGTTCTTTCGCTTTCGAATATGGGGCATTTAGCACCTCTTAGCCCCAGTGTTGGACCTTCGCTGCCGTTCTTGGGCAACAGGACAAATTCCCACCCATATGTGATCAGTGCCTTAATAGAAGCAGATGCAAACCACGAACAGAGAGAGCAAGCATAGCTGCCATGTATGTTTGTGCAAATTGCTCACTGCACAAGGGCACCTGGTGGTGGTAGAGGGGTGGGCACTGGGATCCGGAGCTCAGTCCTTACCTGATCACAGAGCCGTGCAACCTGGCAAGGGCTGTGTCTGCCCAGAGGAAGGGGAGCCCTCTTCAGATTCACCTGCTCTCCGTGAGCCCATCTACAGGGGCTACCTTTTCCTTCTCAGGCACAAAGAGGAGCAGGCTGCAACCCTTGGGGAGTTAGGTGGCTGTCTTTGGAGAAAAGGCTCCTGTGTGGAGCCCCAGCCCAGGATTCTTTGGTTTCTGTGGGCCACAATCACCTATTTCTCCCACAAGTAGAAACTCCCTTGGAGGTCCACAGTGTGTTAGCGGGAGAGCCAGACCTTTTCTGGTATTTGTGGTCTCCATCAGGGCACTGGTGGGGCACAATGCCAGTGCACTTATAGAAGCCTGGTTTTTGATTGTAAGGTTTTTCAGGTAAAAAAAAAAAAAACACGTATTTGCACTGTTCTGTTGACTCTGGTCTGTTTCCTTAAGCCGAGCTGTGAACAGCGTGCCCTCGTTTCTCTTGTTCCCCAAATCCTTTAGGTGCAAAGACACATTTCTACACTGAAAGGTCGTTACAATCCCAGCAGACACATGTTAAGGAGGGCCCAAAGGTGGGTTTATGTTTCTTCCATCTGGTCTATAAAATCTAGGTGGTTAGGCACCTTTTGATGTTGGAAATGGGTGAGGTGTTTCATCCTGGCCCACCAGAGGACCAGGGAAACATACACATTTCCTCAGGGTGCTGCAAGGAAGTACTTACAGCCTGGGTGGTGTGGACCAAGGCAGTGGGTAGATGCGGGGGCAGGCGAGAAGTCCAAGATCAACCAGTCATCGGGACTGGCGCCTTCTGAGGGCTCTCCTGGCCTTTCTCCCAGCTTCCAGGGCTTTGCTGGTGATCTCTGGTGAGTTTTGGCTTGTAGACACATCACACCCACCTGCCATTGTGTTCACGTGGCATTCTCCCAGGATGCGTGTCTGTGTCCCGATCTCCCCTTTTCATAATCACCCAGTTATACTGGATTAGGCCCCCAGAACAGCCTCACGTTGACTAATGACGTCTCCAGAGAAGGTCCCATTCTGAGCTTCTGGGGATTGGGGTTTCAACATCTGAATTTGGGAAGACACAATTCAACTGATACCATTAAAAACCCCAAACAAGGGGCGCCTGGGTGGCTCAGTGGGTTGAGCCGCTGCCTTCGGTTCGGGTCGTGATCTCAGGGTCCTGGGATCGAGTCCCACATCTGGCTCTCTGCTCAGCAGGGAGCCTGCTTCCCTTCCGTTCTCTCTGCCTGCCTCTCTGCCTACTTGTGATCTCTCGCTGTCAAATAAATAAATAAAATCTTTAAAAAAAAAAAAAAAAAAAAACCAAGATGGCAGTAAAGCCCCCCTGCCCCTGCATCTACCCACTGCCTTGGTGACAGGAAAAGGGATGTGGGAGGGAGGGGACATTCAGCTCATAAAAGCTGCAAAAAAGTTTTTCTTTCTGCCTCAGGTTTGTATCAGGATTGTGTCTCATCCCCAGATAAACAAATCCCCAAGACAGGCAGATAAGCCAGACAGTCTCTTCCTTATGTGTTCCCAGACCATAAGGGAGAGGGAGGTTTCAATGACCAGAAGAGGCTGTGAGCAGCCTCGGTAGCCAGAGACATGTTCATCCCTAGAGGGCCTCACAGACCTGGCCTGCCCAAGCTGTCATGGACCTCACAGCCCCTTTTGCCCCTTTGGCTTTTCAAATCATAAGTTCTCTTAATCATCATCGTGAAGGTCTCCTTAAGGTTAACCATAACTTAAATGCTTGTTTCAGTTGATGGGTTTTGCTTGCAGAAATGTCCTAATTCTGGCTGCAAATCAGTGTTTAAGTCTCCAGCACTGTGGCTGGAGGGGCTGTTGTGCTATCCCAATCATGGCATTTGAATCACTTAAATCTGTCACGTACAGAGTCATCCGTCATCCCAGTTTGGGGCTCTGGTGAGGCAGGTGGGGAAGAGCCGGCCACTGACGGCCTGGGGAGGCTTCAAGGGCAAAGATGTGGTAGAATCAGGAAGCCGCTGGTCAGACCTTCAGCCTGTAGCCCAGAGGTCCTTACGTTGCCCTTTGTGGGTGGCCTGTAATCTCTGAACCCCTAAAATGGAAAACTGCAGAATGTGTGTATTTTACTACAAAAGGGAAAGGATTCTGGCTTTTGTCGCATTCTCAGAGGAAGCTAGATACAAACCGATTGAGAGCTACTGACCTCTCCTCCCCTCACACATCTTTATGCTAAAACAATAAATTCCGTTTTCTTCTACCATGTAGAAGTTCATCATGAAATTGAGAATTTTTAGCAAAGGGAGCAAGACCTTTAAACTTGACCGTGGTCCATCTCCTGTTTTGGACCTTGAATTTCCTCACAAGGTTATATATATGGACTTATAATTTGGTGTGTGCAGGCTAGGTTCTAATAGCCATGAATTGGCATATGATGTGGTCCCCTGTGGCCTGGAGTCTCTGATGGGTCCCTCTAATAGAAGTGCCTATTCTTTTTGGAGAAGCAGGGACCTTGATGGAGCCCATGGACTTGGTCCCAAGATTGTTAGGGATGGAAGGCCATTCCCCCTCTGTGGAGGGTTTTTGTTCATGTCAGCTAGAGCTGAGTGGCACGTGGCTTCTGTGTGGCCAAAGGATTCACCTGTTTATAATTAGGACAGAATCTCATCGAATATTCTCTCTCTCTCAGTCATGCTCCCATCTGTCTGACCCTCCTCCACCACTCTACCCTATTACATACAGAGAGAATAGATATAGATCTACAGATAGAGATAATGGGTAATAGTCATGGTACATAGTAGGGAAAGTTCTGTCCGCATTATAAAAAGGACAATGGGATATCAACTTTTACAGAAGTAAAATAGGAAGTTTTAACAAACTGTTTAAAACTATTTTCTTTAGTAGATTTCCTTCACAGCCAGAGATCAGTAGTCTCCCCTGCAGAGGTCACTTCTTTTTTTTTTTTTTTTTTTAAATATTTTATTTATTTATTTGACAGAAATACACAGAGAGAGGGGGAACACAAGTAGGGGGGAGCAGGAGAGGGAGAAGCAGGCTTCCCACCGAGCAGGGAGCCCAATGTGGGCCTCGATCCCAGGACCCTGGGATCATGACCTGAGCTGAAGACAGCCGCTTAATGACTGAGCCACCCAGGTGCCCGTAGAGGTCACTTCTGCACTAACTGATGGACATGGCTTTTACTTTGGGGAGAGAAGCTTCTTTTTCTCAACTTGCTTGCATTTTCTCTTTAATGTCATCTAGAAAGCGTGGGTCATTCAATCGCACACCTACAGTGCCCCGAGAAGATCCCCACCTTACCGTGTGCTCTGACCATCTCTCATTGGCCTTCCCTCTCCTTGTATTTGACAGTCTGGCAATCACGCTCATTACCATGCAGGACTGTATAGCGTCTGGGGAATTATTCCTGCTGCTGGGAAAGCGTTTGCACAAGAGCACCAAGGGTGGGGCCTAATGACACCCCTGACCGGGCCAAGCTTCCTGCGGCAGTGTTAGCATCAGTGTATGTTACTGTCTGGTGCTCCTGGTCTCCGTTAAGTGCCAAGCTCATTACCTGTGTTGCCAGCGTGGGCCACAGAAGGCTCTTACAACTCCCACTTTGTTGGTGAGGGGATTTCAGGCTCTTTCTGGGCCATCTTTGGTCAGATGGGATGAGACTACACCTTGGGGGCGGTCCCAACGGGTGTAGGAGAGGCTGGCACAAATGTCCATGGTAAAGCAATGTCCCAGCTGTGGGCTTCCCCTGCTCCTGCCAGTCTTGGGTCATTGGGGCCCCTGAGGCATGACTGTGTCTGTGGGTGAGAAATGGGGTCAGACTCCTGAGGCCCTAGAGAAGAGGGACATATGGTTTGGATGCAGGCCGGAGGGAAGATCAGGGCTGGCAGGGAAGTGGCCATGATAGGGACGGGGGGGAGGTGCGAGCAGCGTGTGGAGAATCCCTGAATTCTGGGGCTGTTCCCTTGTGAGAGGAGAGGGCATCTCTGGGGAGTCACAGTGTTCACGAAGCACCCTCCTTTCTCTCACATGGACAAGTCCTTGAGTGTTCGAGGCCCTTCCACATTCTGAGGCAGGTCTCAGGAAGCAGACCCACCTACACTGAGGTGAGCAGAGGAGGCTGAGGGAACAGTTAGAGGCAGGTGAGGGGGAGCCATCACAGAAGCAGAACAGGACTGAGATGGACCAAGGCCTAGGAGGGCCACGTTTCAGATAGACAACGTCGCACCTCAGACAGGTGACCCCATGCCTTGGACAGGCAGAGGCAGCCGGGTCAGTTTACTTCTGACAGACCAATTTCAGGGCCCAGGACAATCAGGAGAGACCGACCCACAGCTGGCGATGCGGCTGCTAAGGCCTTATGTCTGACCTTCATGCCAAGCAGCCCAGCATCACTCTTTGGCTCCAGCACGGCTGTCTAGCCTGGCATCAGGCAACCCATCTTCCCTGGGAGGACCCATTTTCTAGATCCAGGTGGAACCAGAATCAAATGTGGTTAAAAGGACCTCAGGCGGGGCGCCTGGGTGGCTCAGTGGGTTAAGCCGCTGCCTTCGGCTCAGGTCATGATCTCAGGGTCCTGGGATCGAGTCCCGCATCGGGCTCTCTGCTCAGCGGGGAGCCTGCTTCCTCCTCTCTCTCTCTGCCTGCCTCTCTGCCTACTTGTGATTTCTCTCTGTCAAATAAATAAATAAAATCTTTAAAAAAAAAAAAAAAAAAAAAAAAGGACCTCAGGCTCTTTGGCTTCACTGAGCTCTGCACAGTCCGGCCTGGAGCGAGTAGTCGGGGTCTTGCGGAAAGACGCCATACCTCTTCTCTGTAGCGAGTCACCCACTGGGGCCCCGGGCACAGGGTCCAGCAGCGGGGCCTTTGACCAGGCTGTGCACCAGTAGCGCAGACTGGGAATGGCTGAGCCCAGGGTCTCCACTCACCTCAACTCTAACTCGAGTGAGGATGGAGGCCCCCTCAAGCGGGGCACCTCGTCAGGCCTGCTCTTGACCATGGTGAGGAAACCAAGCCGGTGGGTAGGACTAACCCGATCCCCAGTTAGCCACCTTCCTCTCCTACTGACTCACGACCGAAAAAGAGGGATTTTGTGTCTCTTCCTCTTCTCGGGACAGTTGGACTTTTTGTCCTGAAAATGATAGCGTTCCTAGCCCCAAGGGAGAGTTGAGTGTTTTATTTTTAAAAGCCGAGGCTTATAAAATAATCATAACACAGGAGATCTGGAATAGAGGAGGTCTCTGGATTGAGTCCAAAGAACAGCCCAAGGGTGGAGGATACTGGGCAGGGACCGGTGTCCCCACAGTGCCAGAGACCAGCTCCCCAAGGGCAGGAAGGGGGGCAGGACGTCCCACTGGGGAGGGGACGAGATGATGTGCGGAAGCGGCCTCAGTGCGATGTGCTGGGGAGTGACAGCCGGGAGGAGGAGTCCGTGACTGTCACACAAAGGCTGAATTAGTCTGGGTTCTTCAGAGAAATCAAATCAATAGGAGATATCTTAGAATTTCTCAGCCTCTCTACTCGGGTGAGCCAATTCCTTGTATCTATTAAAAGGAATGATAGATACTCTGTAATTTACAATCTTTTAAGGAAGTAGCCCACCCCATGATAGAGGCCAAAAAATCCCAAGATCCGTAGTCAGCAGGCCAGAGACCCATCCCCCAGGCCAAATTTGGGGCCCCCCTCACCAGGGTGTTCCTGGATATCTGCTGCTCAGACTCTGCTGATGGTGGTCTCCCCTCAGCCTGATGGAGTCTTCCACACGCTTGTGATGTGAGGTGACGGTGGCTGCCTGTCTGAGTCTCGTGTCCCCCACCTGCCTTGTCTCCCCCTGGTCTCCTGGTACTTCCTCCAGCCCCCCTTGCAGATTGTTTCAAATGCTGAGCCCCGGATGCATGGAGAGCAGCTAAGGAGGGGCTGAGATCCACGGGAGAGCTAGCTCTGCCTCAGATGTTACTAATTTGGGTCTGTCTATTCCCCCACACACACACAGACACGTGTACACACATATGTACACACGCACAGACACACTAGTTACTCGTCATCCAGCACGCGCACTGTTCTCCACAGGAATGGTTCTCTGGGTGGGGCTCCCGGCAAGAGGGGATCTGTCTTGACTTGCAGAAAGCAAACAGCGGGTGACTCAGGGAGATGTTTGTCTGCTCTTCTCGAAGTCTCCTCGGATGAGCTTGCACGCATCCGGGCGGGATGTTCTCCTGATTCCTGTAGCTGTACCGACATACCTTTTGTCCCTGCACGGGAGCCGTGGGGGGTCTCTCCTCTGCCCAGGCCACTACAAGTGGATCAGCCACTGAATGAGGGCAGGGACAGGATTGCCTGTCACTCGCAGCTGTTGGCTGAGGTCTCCGAGAGCGACGGAGACAAGCCCAGGGGTGCGGAATGGGTGTGTGGCTGGAGGGACTGGCCTGCTGAGTAACTGGGAGGCACCTTGACCTCAGCCCAGCGCATGACTCGCATGGACCAGATCAGCTAGAGACTGGGAGTGAAGCCTCCAGGGCACCTAGAGGGTTGGACTAGGGGAGCCCGATGCAGGAAAGGGGGAGAAAAGAGGAGTCTGGGAGTCAGGGGTGAGTGACGGCATCCTGGCCTTCCCACTCAGGAGGCATGGGCTCCTGGACAAGCTCCTCGAGCTCTCTGACTCTGGTTCTTCACCACTACAGTCAGAATTCTGGTGCCTCCCTCCCAGTGATGACAAAGTGAACAGACGTGACAGCCGAATGCCACGGACGAATTTGATTGCATCCTGCTTTGAAAAAAATCGGGGACATTGAAGTAGGATCTCTTTGGTATCATCTAGTATGGACTAACTGTTCATTTGCTTGTTTGAGAATGGTATACTTATTTAGGACAACCTGAACTCTTAGGAAACGCGCAGCACAGTGTTTGAGGGCGTGTTTCCTGAGGTCTGCAGCGCACTGAAACAGCAACCAAAAGTGTGTGTGTGTGGAGATGAAGAGCAAATACGGTGCAGTGCTAACTGCTGAAGCGAGGAGGAAAGGGTGCACGTGTTCATGGTTTATTCTTAACGTTTCTTCCTAATGTTTAAAATGCGTCAAAGAAGTGCCTGGGTGGCTCAGTGGGTTCAGCCCAGGTCATGATCCCAGGATCCTCGGATCGAGCCCCGCATCGCATCGGGCTCTCTGCTCAGCGGGGAGCCTGCTTCCCCCTCAGCCCCGCCTGCCTCTCTGCCTACTTGTGATCTCTGGCATATAAATAAATAAAATCTTTTTTAAAAATATAAAAAAAAATAAAATGCATCGATAATGGGGGAGAAAAGGAATAGATGAGAAGATAGGTCAAGTCCCCTACGCAATGCCTGTGCCCCAGTCTTTATCTAAGCCACTGAGGGTGACGTCAGCCAAGAACCAGAGATGAACAGGCCAGATACTGTTCTGGGGACATAGCAATGATTTCTAGAAGACAAACATTCAGAGACAAACGTTCAGAGACAAACATTAAACAACAAAACAAGTATGTGAACTTGGTAACCAAAGCTAGTGCTCATGTGCTACGAAGACAGTCCCCAGGTGAAGGACAGGGGACCCGAGGGGGTGGGGGCACCTCCAAGCCTCTAAGCAGGTGGAATGTGAGCTGAGCATGGACTGTGCCAGGGGGCCGGCTGTGCAGAAACTACCCCTCTTCCTCTCCCTGTGTGGAGGAGCCCTGGAAAGGCTCGGGTTGCCAGAGGGGACATCAGCCAAGAGCCTGGGGGTGGTGGGGGGTGGGGGTGTTTGCTTCCTCCCTGGGAGAAACCAGCCATGCTCTGGTTTATGCTTTTGTAACTCTTGGGTCTGTTGAGACAAGTCAGATACCCTCACTCTCCCTGGACCAGTGAACTCCATGGCGTGGGGGCAGGAAGATGGGACAAGGGTGCCTGCTGAAAAACTTTCTGGAAGCAGCCCGGGATCTGGCACTGGCCCCAGAGGCAGCCCTTTCCACAGCCCCCGAGACGGGTGAAGACACTGCCCAGTAACACAGGTCACAAATGGAACTTCATTCATGACTAAAGAAATGCAAGAAAATGTATTTTCACCCATCAGATTGGTAAAGACATCCGGTACCCGGGGTGCTGTGGGGAACGGCCCCTCCGCCGGGGTTACTTCAGCTTCTCATGGAGAATTTGGGGTGTTTTGACACTGTCCATCAAATGTGAAATCGTGACCACGCTTTGGCTCAGCATTTCCGTTTTGATGAAGCTATTCTAGAGATGTCATCAGTTGAGTTTTTAAAAACAAGGCAAAAGGATGGCACTGAATTATAATTGGTTTTTGTGGAAAGGGGACTGCCTATCCGTGTGTTGGCCAGCAGGAAACTGCTTAAGTAAGTGATGTATGGGTATGGGTATAATATGAGTAAAGTCTTAGAAATAAAATATATGTACCCATAATAACAATATAAATAATATAGGCATAGAAGAAAGTCCAGAAGTCTCTATATTGAAATGTTAACAACGGGGATGTCTGGGGCATGAAATCACTTTCTACAGCATGGCTGTTATAAGCAGGAAAAAAAAAATAAGGATTTAAAGTGGGAGACAAGGATGGAAGGAAAAATGACAGCAGATAGTGGCTCTTCTCTGGGGGCAGCTGGGAGATAAATCTTGAAACAGCTGGAGAATTCACCTGCCTTAGCGTCTCCCAGAGTTGTCAGTGGCCGTCTGACCACCGAGCCACCGTAGCTCGCCATGGAAGGCACAATGGAGACGGCTACAGAGCCCAGCTCTCACCCAAAGGGAGCCCCACAGAGCCCAAGGCAGCCGGTGGTAGAATTTGGGTTTTCTGCCACTTGCAGTCAGAGTGGTAAATGATATCCTAACTTGAGGTAAAAAAGGGAGGGAGGGAGGGGAGAGATCCTGTGAAGGATCATGTGATCGTGTGATCATGAAGTCCACACACATGAACAAGCAGGCTTCAGGAAGGGCTGAGACCAGGGAACTGCCAGGGACCTGAAGAGGGGTTTGTGGGTCTTCTCTCCAGGGAGCCGCCCTGTTGGAGTTGTGACACCTCCCCGCCCTCAGTCTCTCAGATCAAGTGCCAAAATTCCTGCGAGGGAGAATCGGATTGGCCCAGCTGTGTCAGCCATGGTGGGGGAAGGGGTCCAGAGCGGGGACACAGAGACCACCTGCATCCGTCCAGAGAGCCGTTGCCAGGGCGGGCAGCCATTTGGACGGGTGACTTGTTTGCTGTGGCAGCCTGTGGTGACAAGGTAACACACTGGGCCGCTTAACTGACAGAAACGTATTAACTCCCAGCTCTGGGGGCAGGAAGTCCAAGGCTAAGGCGCCAGCAGGGTTGGTTCCTTCTGAGGTCTGTGGGAAGAGAATCTGCCCTGGGCCTGTCTGCTATCTTTGGTGGTTTGCCAGCAATCCTTGGCCTTCCCTGGCCAGTAGACACATCACCCTGATCTCTACCTTCATGTTCACACAGTGTTCTCCCTGTGTGTGTGTGTTTGTGTCCAAATATCCCCTTTTTATAAGGACCCCCGTCATGTTGGATTATGAACCCGCCTACTCTGGGATGACATCATCACAGTCCCCGCCTAATTCCAAAGAAGGTCACTTTCTGAGGCTTGGGGGATTAAGACTTGGACATATGAATTCGGGGCAGGGCAGGGTGGAGAGATGAAATTCACCCCACAGCCTATTACATACGGTCCAGGTCCAGAGAAAGATCTGGGCTGGAGGGAGGCTGCACGGTCCATGACCTAATGGGGAGTGAGAAGCCTTTGGGAGCAGATGATAAAATCAGCAGAGTGCACGTGAGGAGAGCCACAGATGCGTGGCTTCCTCGAGATAAAGCAAGCACTGAAGACATGTGCGGGATTTGAGGGTGTGTGGTGGCCTTGGTGAGGCAAATGTCGGCCGACTAGCCGGGTCGAGAAACACTGCGGTGGTGTAAGGAGGGCTTAGATGTGACGGCGGAGTGGAGAAAGTGTGCTAGTAGGTCGGACGTACAAGGAAGAAACCAGTGTCCGCTGGAGGAGGAGAGGCCAAGGAGGCAATTACCACCTGCTCCTGTTTACTGATGGTGGGAAAGAACCAGTTGTGTGCCCACGGGCTAGGGACCCTGCTCATTAAGTGTCTGTGAAATCAAAGTGTGACCGCACACAAAGGGGACAGAATCCAGAAAGCAGGTTGGAGGGACTGGCCAGGGCCACATTTTGGGTCCACTGCAGCTTCTGCTCCCCCTTCTTGCTGCCAGTGCTGGCTGCACTTTCAGCCCTGGTCGATGCTGGTGCCAACGGCGGTTCAAATTTGAGATTTGTATTCAGATCACTAGCCAGGTTTGGGAACCCTGCACTGCACCACACCGGCTGACTGGGGCCAGGCTCCTCTCCCTGTGAAAACGAGCGGGCATGCTTATTCATCCCTCAGGTTTTTTGTGTTTTGTTTTTTTTTAAGATTTTATTTATTTATTTGACAGAAATCACAAGTAGATGGAGAGGCAGGCAGAGAGAGAGAGAGAGGGAAGCAGGCTCCCTGCTGAGCAGAGAGCCCGATGCGGGACTCGACTCCAGGACTCTGAGATCATGACCTGAGCCGAAGGCAGCAGCTTAACCCACTGAGCCACCCTGGCGCCCCCATCCCTCAGTTTTTAATGAGTTAGGGTACTAAGTCATCCCTCCAGAGCGGCTGTCCCTGGGACTTCTGCTGTAGGGAAGTCTTTTAGGTGTGGTGTCTCTTCCCCCACTACACTAGCAGGACAACCAGCTCTGCTACTTTTCCCCAGGCCACAGAATTTCTTTTGGCCCCGCTGTTTTGTTTTGATTTCCTGAGGTCTCAGCATCTCATAGACTTGGCCAACCGCTCTCAGCCCAAACTGTAATTTTCAAAATCAGCGCAATGGCAGAGGACCGTGGAACTGGGGACAAAGAGGAGGAAGGAGTCAGGTGGGACTCTAGGTTCTCCCTTCAGCCTCTGCTTCCAGTTCTTTCTCGGTAACCCCGCGGGCGGGTCCTCTGCTCCTTTCTCCCGCAGCCCTGCGGAGCGGGCGTGGCCAACAGAATCCCAACCACTGCCAATCCCAGCGGGGCCCTTCGGGTGGGCGGGGCAGAGGGGCGTGGCCTGAAAACTTCAGGGACCAGGCTGGACCAATCCCGAGCCAGTTGGTGAAGCCGACTCCATACCTGCACCCAGGTGCGCTCGCTCTGCGTCTCTCGGTCGCTCTGCTCACCGGATGGAGCGGGCCCAAGCAGGGTCCGGAGGAGACCAACCTGGAGCCGAGGTCCCAATGGAGCCCTTGGAGAGCCAGGTCGCGGCGCCGGAGCAGCCGCAGGTCCCCGCAGAGGAGCGACATCTCGAGAGTCCCGAGAGCAGCCCGAGTCTGGCCTGCGCCGCAAAGGAGGCGGCGGGCGCGGGCCAGGACCTCTCCGGCGGGAAGAAGCTGCCCGCGCCTCGCCCGGCGCTCCTGCGGCTCCCGCCCCCCAGCCTGGGCTACGGCGCTTTCCGCCGCCAGGTGTCCGCGGGCTCCGAGCCGCCGTCGCCCGGCCCCGCCTCAGCCGAGCAGCCCCGGGCCGGCGAGGCGCCAGGGGCCGAGCTGGTGCCGGGGGAGCCGCCGCAGGGCGCCTGGGCCCCGGTGGAGCTGCAGGTGGACGTGCGCGTGAAGTCCGTGGGCGTAGCGGGCGGCAGCCGCGCGCCCTCGCCGGCGCCGTCCCCGCGCTTCCTCACCGTGCCGGTGCCCGAGTCCCCGGCCTTCTCCCGCCACGCGTTCCCCGCGCACCCGCTGCTGCCGCGGACCCCCGCCCGGCCCGAGCGCGGCCTCGACGTCGAGGGCCGGGCGAGCCCCGCCGACGGGCGCTCGGAGAGCCCGGGCTCCCCCACGTGCCGCGGCCGCTGCCGGGAGCTGGGGCTGGAGAAGGAGGAGGCCGGCGCGCTGCTGCACCGCGCCGAGACCGGAGGCGACGAGAAGCTGCCCCCGGCCATACAGCTCGTAGGTAAGCCCGCGCGGCCGGCAGGGGGCGACGCCGCCTGAGCGCCCCCCACAGCCGCCCAGCGCCGGGGCCACTGCGGCCGCTGCCCCGGCCCCACCTGGCCTGTCCGGCCTGGGATCCGTAACATTTGGGGCTAGGTAACTGTACCGCGTTCTTCTGCGCCCAGAGAATAAAACCTCTATTTCCGCCACTACCCGCCTCCCCAGCGCGAGAACTTCCACATTGCCCTCTTCGTGCGCGCCGCGTGGCTGAGAAGCAGAGGTGGGAGGGCTTCCCGGAGAGGGAGGTCTTCCAGGATCACCTGACGGCGCTGGCGGCTCGAGCGGGAACCGGGAACCGGGTCGGGTCCCCTTCTCTCTCCGCCTCTGTTGAGGAGCATCGGGCCCCGAACACTCCCCCATTCATCAGCTACTGCGGGGGGACTGGGGACCAGACTGCTGGAGGCGGTGTGTGGCGGAGAGGGGCCCGTCTTGGGGGCGGGGGGCTCGTCAGGGGACAAGAAGGAGCCTGGAGGGGCGCATGGGCGGCTCAGTCAGTGATGCCCCTGACTCTGGATTTCAGCTCAGGTCGTGATCTCGGGGTGGTGAGACGGAGCCCTTCCCCAGCTCTGTGCTGGGCATAGAGCCTGCTTAGGATTCTTTCTCCCTCTCCCCTCCCTCTCCTCGCTCTCTTAAAAAAATAATAATAATGAAGGAGCATAAACAATCCTGGACCAGGAGCCAGGAGGGAGTGGTTGGTGAGCTTGGGAGCATGGGAAAGCTTCCTGGAATAAGCGTTGAAAAGTGAGTAGGATTCAGGGGTGGCAAAGGCCCCTTCCAACTGGAAAGCTCAGGAGGCAGTGTGCCAAGAGTTTGGCCAGGTTAGAGGAAGGCCAGGCCAGCTAGACAGGCCCCAAAGCCTCAGGGGCTCTGCCATATCTTAGTATCTGGGAGAGTTCAGGGACACAAATCACTCGGGATTGGGATTTTGCAGTTTGGCGTGAGCACATTTTCTAAATAATGGTATATTGTCTTTCTTTCTTTCTTTTTTCCCTTAAAATGGGGTAGGGCAGAGGGAGAGGAAGAGGGAATTCCAAGCAGGCTTGAGGCACAGTGTGGAGCCCCACATGGGGCCCATCTGACAACCTTGAGATCATGACCGGAGCCAAAATCAAGGGTCGGCTGCTTAACCCACTGAGCCACCCAGGCTCCCCAAAGATGTATTTCCTATCGCTGCCCTAATAAATTGCCTCGAACTTAGTGGTTTGAAACAACACAAATTTATTATCTTACAGTTCTGTGGGTCGGAAGTCTGAGGGGCTAAAGCTGAGCTGTCAGCAGCCTTGTGTTCCTTCCTGGGGGCTCAAGGGGGGATTCTGTTTCCTTGCCTTTTGGAGCTAGAAGAGGCTGCATGCCTTAGTTCAGTCCCCTCAGAATATTCCAAGCCCGCAAGCAATGTTGGGCTGATTCCTTCTGCTGCCCTCTCTGACTTTCCTCTTCTTCTGCCTCCTTCTTGTTTATACAGACCCTTGTTGTTTACATTGGGCCTACCCAGAAAACCCGGGAAAATCTCTTCATCTTAAGGTCAGCTAATAAGCAGCCTTAATTCCAACCAAAACCTGAAATGCCCTTTGCCATGCAACCTAACTTATTCACAGGTTCCAGGGATTAAGTCATGCGCATCTTTGGGGCAAGGACAGACGATATTCTCTCCACCACAATGAGTTTACAGCTTTTTGTCAGAGTAATTAAAGAGTCTAGGACTAAAAAAAAGTACAAGTACAGGTCAGCCTGGGCTGGAGCCAGACGGGTCTGGGCAGGGAGGACTCTAGAGCTGAGAGAACAGAGGCCGGGGGAGGAGGTGTCTTTTTTTTTTTTTTTTTAAGATTTTATTCATTTACTTGACACAGAGAGAGAGAGAGATCACAGGTAGGCAGAGAGGCAGGCAGAAGAGAGAGGGGAAAGCAGGCTCCCCGCCGAGCAGAGAGCCCAACGCGGGGCTCGATCCCAGGACTCTGAGATCACGACCTGAGCCAAAGGCAGAGGCTCAACCCACTGAGCCACCCAGGTGCCCCAGGAGGTGTCTTTTGGAGAAGGTGGGGCGGCCTCGGAAGTCCAGAGGTAGTTCGAATTTTGGTGGGATGGGCAGGAAGAATGTACTCGGCGCTGGGGACCTGGAGGAAATGGGGCCCGGAAGGGTGATGCCCAGCACGGTCAGGCCGAGCTGGAGGAGCAGGGACGTTTGTAACAGCTTTACCTGAAGCAGTGACACAAAAGGGACACTCATGGGCATGAGCCCTCTGAGTCAGTCCTATTCTGAGCTTTGTATTTGGAAGTTTTCTTTTTCCATTCTCTTCTTTTCTTTTCTGTTTCTTTTGTTTTGTTTTGTTTTGTTTTTTAAGATTTCCCCCTCAAATTGAATAACCTTTAAGCCCCACAAAACCTGGTCCCAGCCCAGGCCACTGGATCTGACTAGGAGGAAGCAGACAGTGCATCAGCTGCGGGTAGGAACTGTGGCAGATTAAGAGGGACTCACAGTTGGAGAGTGAACAGAGGATGTGACATCACAGATGTCATTCCAGGATGGGGGAAGGGGAATTGGGTGGAATCTAGAGAGTGGAGCTGAGGGGAAGGTGCCAGAGAGAAAGGAGTGTGTGTTGTTATTGCCACGTGGGACTGGGTGTGTTTGCACACACGAGAGGATTCGGGTTAAGGGGGTCCAGAATTGGAAGTGGGGTGAAGACAGGTTTAGAGGGGCTTTAGCTTTATGTGTGTTTTCATTTTTTTTGTAAGGAGAATGTTTGGGGGTTACATGTGTAATTAGGAATTGCTTTGGAGGGGCACCTGGGTGGCTGAGTCAGTTAAGCGGCTGCCTTCAGCTCAGGTCATGATCCCAGAGTCCTGGGATCAAGCCCCGCGTGGGGCTCCCTGTTCAATGGGGAGTCTGCTTCTCCCTCTCCCTCTGCCTCTCCCCCACTCGTTCTGACTCGCTCTCTCTCTCTCCAATAAATAAAGTCTTTTAAAAAAAAGAAAGGAATTGCCTTGGAAAGGGGTAGGCGGGACTTCCTCTGTCTGGAAATTTGGGAGGACTCTGGCTCTGTCGGGGGCCATTCCCAAGGGCAGCCATGCAGCCCTGAGCAGAAGGTGGGTGGGTCTGTGTCACCTGCTCTATTTCTTTTACGCATTCTTTTCTGAAAGGCCAGAGCGCACAGTCACGGTTGTTGCATTGACCGAGAGGACTGGTAGATTTGTGTTCCTTTTCTTCTCCAAGCTTTTTAGTTCTGCTTTTATTGTAAGACTCTCAATTTATATGTGTCTTTGATTCCAAGCATATTCAAGTCATTTTTTTTTTAATTTTTGGTAGCAGCTTTATCAAGTTATAATTCATGTAACCGCACAGTCCACTCCAAGCGCGTGGTCTGGTGGTCTTCACATTCCCAGATGTGCACAGTCATCACACATCACACAGGTGGTTTTAGCATGTTTTCTAAAAAGAAATGCTGTATCTTTGAGCTGCCAACACCCCCAGCCTCTCCCAGGCCACCGCTGAGCTACTTTCTGTCCCTGTGGGTTTGCCTATTCTGGACATTTCATAGATGGACTCATATGTGTCCTTCTGGGACAAGCTTCTTTCACTTGGCATAAAGTTCTCTTGTTCAGCCACAGCCCAGCCCCCACCAGCCCTGCCTTTTATGGCTGAATGTTCTGCTGTATGGATATGCCACATTTTGTTTATCCATTTATCAGTTGATGAAAATTTGGGTCAAACCCCTTTAAGAAGCAGATTATGTAATTAAAAATAAAAAAGCAAACTCCAAAAAGGTCACAGATGGAATGTGACTCTTCGTATATATCTGTGTAACACACTTCCCTTTTCAGTCTTTGAAGCAAGTGTTTTTTTCTAATGGAAATTGGAAATCAAGGACTTCAAAAGTGCTTTTAGAGTTGAGTTATGATTGAAAACATGTTTTATGAAAAACCTTGGAAATGTGTCCCAGCTTTCTCTGTGTACATGTTGTGTGTATTCATATGGAGGTACATATGAATAGGCATATGGTTTGAAAAATGGAATCATTCTCTTCAAAATAATAAAATATTTGCTGGAGAATTAACCTCCGCTGTTCTGAGTTTTGGCAAAAATATGATGATTGAGTTCTTGGGACCCTTACGCTGGACATGTGGCATTCCCAGCCTTTGGCCCCGAGATGTGAGTGGGTCCTCCAGCCCCTGCCAGCAGGTGTCTGGGAAGTTTATTTCTTAAATTTTTTAAAAATATTTTATTTATTGGGACATCTGGGTGGCTCAGTCAGTTAAGCAGCTGCCTTCAGCTCAGGTCATGATCCCAGAGTTCTGGGATCAAGTCCCGCATCAGATTCCTTGTCCAGCAGGGAGTCTGCTTCTCTCTCTGCCTCTGCCTGCCACTCTGCCTGCTTGTGCTCTCTCTCTAACAAATAAATAAATAAAATCTTTAAAAAAAAATTTTTTTTTAATATTTTATTTGTTTGAGAGAGAGGGAGCACAAGCCAGGAGGAGTGGCAAAGGGAGAGGGAGAAGCAGGATCCCTGCTGAGCAGGGAGCCCGACGTGGGGCTCGATTCCAAGACCCCCAGATCATGACCCGAGCTGAAGACAGACACCTAACCGACTGAGCCACCCAGACACCTGGGTGTTTAAATTGGGAAGTTTAAATTGAACTCGCATCTAAAGAGAGGCCTCTTTGCATTAATTGATTTCATACCTCTGTGTCCAGGCAGAGATCAAATTCAGGAGCGCTCAGTTACTTTAGATGTTTCCGGGTGGAAAGCTGCTTACAACCGCCGATGGCTGTGATTAACCATTTACTGTGTTTTCTTCTTCCCGTTTTCCCATCTGGTCTCCACGGTCACTCTGTCATCGGGGCAGCATCTGACAATCGCACAAGTTCTCTCTCCGAGCCTTTGCCACTGCCTTTCCTCCCTCCCTGCTCCATCTCCGGAGCTCCTCCCCCACCCCACCCCCCAAACCCCCCCGCAGCCTCACTGCCCTTCTCAGGTGAGCTACGGGCAGCCTCACACCTGTCTCCTGCTCTCCTGCCTGCAAAGCACGCCCTGCACAATGTTTCACTGTGGCCTCCAGTGACCTCCAGTGACCTAGGGAGATAGAAGAGGCAGGTGATTTCACTGGCAAAATGAGAAAAGACCAAAAACACATGGGGGGGCCCTGTGGAGGCCAGACCTGAACCCAGGTCTGTCCAAGCTGCAACGGAACTCGCATCCCTCTCTTTGGAGGGGTAGATCCCGGTACCGTTAGCTCCATGAGGGCAAAGGCCTGGCCCTGTTCTTGGTGGGGTCTGTGCCCTGTGTCTCGTGCCCATTCAGTGCTCAGCACACGGTTGTCAGCCACTCATTTGTTCCCTTTCTTGAACAGACTCTTAGGTCTTCTCGTTATTTAAGAAGCAGAATATCTTTGGGACGTCTGGGTGGCTCAGTTGGTTAAGCAGCTGCCTTCGGCTCAGGTCATGATCCCAGCGTCCTGGGATCGAGTCCCACATCGGGCTCCTTGCTCCGCAGGGAGCCTGCTTCTCCCTCTGACTCTGCCTTCCACTTTGTCTGCCTGTGCTCGCTCTCGCTCCCTCTCTCTCTGACAAATAAATAAATAAAATCTTTAAAAAAAAAAAAAAAAAAAAAAAAAGAAGCAGAATATCTTCAAGCATTTTTCTCCCAAATAGGAAGTTCTGTCCTAAATTGAGTGGGTTTTTTTGTGGTGTCTTGGGCCAAGGGGTTGGGTGCTGGTATGTGAGTCAGTGTGGTTCCAAGTCGGGTGTGGCTTGGGTCGTCTCCTTCTAACCCGTCTCTCCCGCTTGTTTGCTCCTCCAGGGCTGCCTATGTACATGAAGTCCCTGCGCTGGGCGCTGGCGGTCATGGCCGTGTTCCTGGCCATGTCCGCAGTCGCCATCGTGGCTCTGGCATCTAGAACAGGTGTGGTGCCTCCTCCCGGTCCCTCTCCTCCCCTGTCCACCCCTGGGGCGTCTCCTCCTTATGGCAGCTTTGTGAGAATTAGAAAATGACATCCCCACCGGGCTTGTTGAGCAAAGAGAGGGACAAAGAGCTCCTACCTCCCGCTGGACACAGCCTGCGCTCTAACAAGCAGGGGGTTGGCAAAACCCCACCTGTGGGAGGTGTCTGTGCCCTGCACAGACTCCACAGCCCACCCGGGACCCTGCCCACCCTGCTTGCTCTCCCAGGGCTCACCCGTTCCACACTCCAGATTTGCCTTTTTAAAGATTTTCATTTATTTATGAGAGAGAGAGAGCGAGATCCAGAGAGAGAGAGAGCACAAGCAGGGGAAGCAGCAGAGGGACAGGGAGAAGGGAGAGGACTCAGCAGGGAGCCTGATGGGGGCTCGATCCCAGGACCCTGAGATCAGGACCTGAGCCGAAGGCAGCTGCTTAACCGACTGAGCCCTAGATTTTGACTTTTTTCATGTGTGTACATTCAGTTCTTTATAGTGGTTTCTCTGCTTGCAGGGACCAGGTGCCGGCCATGTCCCCGGGGCTGGATGTGGTTGGAGGAGAACTGCTACTACCTCTCTGCCGAAGCTCAGGCTTGGGAGGCCAGCCAGGCCTTCTGCTCAGCTCACCAGGCTACCCTCCCGCTGCTGAGCCACACCCAGGTGAGACGGAGGCGGTGGGCAGTGGGAGGATGTGGGTATCGTCACAGACCACAGACTCCTGGCAAAGATCTAGTGCATCTCTGCATTACAGAGAAAATCACCAAGGCCTGGGGAGATAACGTGACATGCGAGAGGACCAGACCTCAGGGGTCCAAGGTCTTCAAATTACTCTTCCCTCCAAGAAGTAGAGGCGGAGCAGGGAAGATGGGGGCAGGGACGGTCCTGTCCATGCTGTGGCCAAGCAGTTAACAGGGAGCATTCCTTCTGCCGGTGCTTTCATAAGTATTTGTCAGGCACCTACACTGTGTTTGACACTGGGGACTAAGGACAAGCTGGAACACCCGGCCTCACCTTTACATGGCCAACAGAGCCATGAGTGCGGCAGGCGTTAATCAAGAAACCACAGAAATGTGTGTTTAATCTATATTGATCTGTCTTTGGGAGGGAAGGTGCACAGTGCTCAAGGTATACGTTGTTTTGGAGTCTTGTCTCTGTCCTTGGTATGCTTTTAACACTTTCCTAGGTGGGATCCCTGGTTCCTAGATCTCAAGACTTTTTCTCGGTTTATAGCCTTTTCTTGGTGGAGCACATACACAGTAAATTTCCTGGAAAAAAGTGTGTGCCTGGTAAATTTCTTGAGACCTGTCATGTCTGAAGATGCTTTTATTCTAACCTCACTTGATTGATGGCTTGGCTGGGTATAGAATTTTAGGGTGGAAACAGTTTTCCCTTAGCATTGTGCTGGTTTCGCTTCATTATCTTCCAGTGTTCAGTGTTACCATTTAATAAGTCTGATCTCTGATCCTTTGTGTGTAACTCCCCCCAACTCCAAATTTCAGGGCTTTCATCTTTCTTCTCCCTCTGTCCTGAAATTGAACAATCCTATCCCTTTGTTGGTGTTTTTCTTCATTTTTATTTCTTCCTTATTTTTAATTTTGAGAACTCAAAATTAAATTTGAAGAAGGATATTCTTCAAATATCCTTTTTTATAGTGTCCTATTTGTTTCAAGGATGCAATATCTTCTTTTTCTCATTATAAAGATTTATTTATTTATTTGAGAGAGAGAATGCACATGCACACAGAGGGAGAGGGAGAACCAGACTGCTGAGCAGGGAGCCCGCCGGACGACATGGAACTCAGTCCCAGGACCCTGGGATCATGACCTGAGCTGAAGGCAGGCACTTAACCCACTGAGCCACCCAGGTGCCTCTCTCTTATCTCATTATAGATAATAGATATAGCTAACTTTGTTTTGGAATTTGTTCTGCTCCCTGTGCTATATCTGTGGTTTTTTTTTTTTTTTTCTGTAAGTACTTTTTATTCTTTCTTTTTTTTTTTTTTAAAGATTTTATTTATTTATTTGAGAGAGAGAGAGAGAGAGCACGAGAAGGGGAAGGGTCAGAGGGAGAAGCAGATTCTCCACTGAGCCGGGAGCCCAACATGGGACTCGATCCCGGGACTCCAAGATCATGACCCGAGCCGAAGGCAATCGCTTAGCCAACTGAGCCACCCAGGTGTCCCAGTACTTTTTATTCTATGTACTGAGTTGTGGGGGATTTTTGTCTTTTCATGTCAGAAAATGTCCTGAAATGTCTGATAACCCCTAGCTGTTATAATCCAGAGTGAGGCACTAGAGAACAGGCTAGAAGCTCTGTGGGGGGGGTGGAGGGGAGGGGCTGCACTGGGCTTTAGCAGGGGCAGGCTTTGCAATGGGGACATCACACTGGGCCTCAACTATTCTTTTTCTTTTTCTTTTTTTTTTAAGTGAGTGCTAAGATGTCAGCATTCCAGGGGCAGTGGGGAAAGAGAGCCAAGGTTTCACTTGGAGGAATGCAGCACTTAATCCCTCTCCTTTTTTAGTCTAACTTCCTCCAACCCTCAGCCAGACTTGGTGCTCTGGGTCCCTGGTCCCCTGTGGTTTCTCTCTCAGTTCTCCTGGTGACCTGCCGTATGGGAGGGGTGAGTGGATTTTGTGGGAAGAGGTAGGAGAGGGGCCTTCGCTGCTGCTTTTATAGACTTGTCACCAGACTTTTCCAGGCCCCTTTCCTGTATCTTGGCCTCTAGAAGGACCTGTCGCCTCTAATATTTGAGCATCTGGGGACTTCTCAATTCAGACTGGCATCTTTCTCAGCTTCCTCTCACTTGACCTTTTCCTTGAAAAAAAAACGCAGCACTTTCTTGGGGCTGCTCAGCCCGTCACGGCTGTCCAGCTGCCCAAGTGCTCTGGGAATTTCTCATTGCTATCATCTCCCGTGCTGGTATCTTATTTTCCCATTCTGTTATCATTTCAAGAAATTCCTTTCTACTCCTGTTTTCTTAAAAGTTCTAAACATGAATGAGTTTAATTTCATTGGATGGATTTTTGTGTGTCTGTTGAGATGATATCTTTTTGTTTCCTTCCCGAATTTCTTTTTTGTGTGAATTACATTGTTGTTGTTGTTTTTAAATATTCTAGGGCTCTTGTGATGGTTTACTTAGCCAGGATTTTTTCTTCCCCCAGGACTTCTGGATTTGACTTGTTAATATGTTACTTAGGACTTCTCATACATGACATTTGGTTTTCTTGGACTGTTCTGCCCAGTCCTGACCTGAAAGCTATTCTGCACCATACAACAGGGAAGAGGGTCCCTGCCTTTTTCTCTCTCTCTCTGAGAGAGTTCCTGGAGGTGGATAGAACACTGAGTGGGGAAATACAGTGAGTTATTTGATCATCAGGAATAACACTCTGTTTCAAAAAACATGGGGAAATGAAAAAGATACAGTGTAGATTGAAAAACACCAAATCTGGGATCTCAGTATGATAAAAAGATACACGCAAAGAAAAAACACAGGAAGGAAATATGTATACTCGTTATTCTAATTGTGGTTACCCCTGGGGGCAAGATTTATGACTGGTCTTTTCTTCTTCTTCCTTAAAGTTTTAATTATTCTTTTTCTAACTTTCTAAATGTTCTGCAAATAATATGTGCTGTGTATAATTTGGAGGAAATGCCAGAGGGACAGTAGCCTATGAAGAAGATCAGTTTATAAAGGTTTTGCCAGAGGCCTGGGGCAGGCCTGGAGTTCTTATACTTGTCAAATAAGAACCGGCTGCGTTGAGGAACCTTCCCAGGCCCCTCCCTGTTGGCGTGCGCAAAATGAAAGCCAGTGGGAACGGGAGCAGAGGTGGGTCCCTGGACAGTGGTGGCGCTGGGGGAGGGCCCAGCCTGGCAGGGACCCACCGAGCCCAGCAAGCATCCTCGGAAAGCCTGCCTCTGCCCTCCAGCCCCTGAGGACACGGGTTCAGTTCAGAATGACCTCAGCCCTCTGGTCCGTGGCAGGTGCACCCTCCAGGGGGCAGATGGGCTTACCCCAACCAAACTGCAAGCTTGAGATAAAGAAGCCTTTCAAAACTAAGCTTTCAGGATCAATTATTTGGGACATACGTGTCTGAGTAAGTTCCTTACTAAAGAGGATTGGGTCCCAGGCAGTTAAATTCTGGAATACGATGACCGGAATTCTGGAATCCTTCCGCGCTCTGGACGAGGGCCAGACACTCCAGGAGGCACTGGGGCAGGGCGAGGCAGGCAGGGGCAGTGGGCAAAGGCCAGGCTCCAGGAGCTGGGACACACACCCGGGGACATTGTGGTGGTACCAGTGGTTCGCCCAGCCCTTGGAGAAGCAGGTCTCATCCTCCTGCAGAGCTGGGTTTGCTCCAGATTAGCGAAAAGGGAGAAAGTTGAGGTGCTGTCGGTGCCCTTGGTCTCACACAGCTGTGTCTCCTGGGGTGCAGGGAGCTCCAGGTGCGCACATGACTGTCAGCCTCATGCACCCACTGCAGGAAGGTGAAAAGAGACAGGAAGAAATACCCATCCTAGGATTAAGCCAATTAACTAATTGATCATTTGCATATGAAAGCGGAAATGTACACAGGCGGAAAGCAGAGTGGGGCTGGTAGGGTTGGGGGGTGGGTGTTGGAGGTACAGGGAGTTTCCCTCGAGGAAGGTAGTTCCGGGGGCGGACGGCCCTGATGGTCATATAACAGCGTGGACAACCGCGATGCCACCAACCTGGACACTTAAAAATGGTGAAAATGCTTAATTCCATGATATGTATTTTACCACAACTTTAGAAAAAAAGAAATGTTTGAGGACAGAGCAGATAATTTACCTCCACTTGAAGATGCCAGATATGGGATTTCAAGTACATTCTGCTCGGGATCCTATTCCCATGGGCCCCGACATCCGTGGCCAAGTTGGAGAAGCGCCCTCTGGAGGCCGTGGAGGCCCCGGGATGCCGGCGGCATCATTATGGGAGCATTGATTTGAACTCAAGTGATTCTTGAATTTCTGGAATTTCCATCTGTGGATGATGCTTTTCCCATACCGTCGTTTTTGCTAGCTGTGAGAACAAGTGCACAGCGTCAGCACTACGAGGAAGGAAGGGTGGAAAGGAGTGAGTGTTCAGGGACGGGCCGTGCCTCCTGTTCGGAGAGGCCCAGAGGTGGAAATCAGGGCAAGCCAGGTGGCCTGGGGCCAGAACTGAGGACAGGGGCTTCTTGGCAACTTGTTGGGGGCTGCGTTTGCACACCCTCCGGCCCAGACCGCAGAGTTCTCCTGTAGTGAGTGTGTATGCTATGCCCTTGGCTTTATACAGATCCTCTCGGGTCTCCTTCCCAACGTGCCCCGACTTCAGAGGCCTGTATGGAAGGTCAGAAAGGTGTCCTTGCCTAAGGTCCCCCAGGACCAGAATTTGAATAGGAGGTGTCCCCGTGCTGGGAGAAGCCCTGTGCCCCGGTGTTCCTTCCCCGTTCCCAGGAGGAGGGTGCCGGCCAGCAGGGGCCCCCCTCTGCTGTAGCCATTGCCCAGAGCTACTCTGCCCACTGACTCGGCCCCCAGCCGCCTCCGGGTTCCCTGTCCTCCCCTGCACAGCCCTGTGCCTGGCCCTGCTGGCGGGCCTCGGCCTGCAGTCCAGCCCGACGTGTGGCCGTGGGTGTGCCTTCCCCGTCCTCGCCAGATTCTGGGAAAGCGACACGCTGTGCACCAAACTCCGGAGTCCGGTTAGGGCAGCTCACTTTACACGGGGTCTGCACACGTCCCTTCAGGGGACAGGCATTACTTTCGTGCTTACTTTCTAAGAACCAGGGTTAAATAGCGAGGTTTGGGATTTCTCAACTTAAACAAGTTTTCTTGTGAAGAGCTGGTCAAACCCTAAACTCACATAGGACAGTCTCCTAATTTTCGCTCATGAATAGAGGCTTCTGGATGTTGTGAGCAAAGTGTACTTCCCGGTGCGGTCTGCTTTTCTTCACTCAGTGTGATTTCATAGTTACATTTTCTACGTACTTGGCATCCTGAACAGCATTGTAACTTTCCATCATGTTGATATCCCATAACGGGCCCAGTTATTTCCTGATTGCCGAGCATTTGGGTGGTTTCCATTTTTCCTTTCTAAATCGCACTGTGTTATCTTTGAGTAAGTTCATTTTCTCCCCTTTATGTTCTTGGATTTATTCTCCAAAGTGGAATCACTCGTGGGAGTGGAAAGAAGGGTGTGACCTTGTGTGCAAAGTGGCAGCAAAGTAAGTTCTGAAACCGCGCCAGCCTCGCGGCCTCGTGCCGGGACGTACAACATTAAAACATCTTTTTCCAAGTTAAACATTTTTAAATGCCATTTTTTCCTTTAATGTGTGACATCAAGGACTAATATTGAAGAGGAAGATCATCTCTAACAGCTCTCGGACATCCTTGGGGTTTTTATCGTTCCCCTTGTGCATCTGCATTCTTGTGCGAACACATTTTGTCGTGACTGTAATCGTGCCACCTTCGTGCCACCTTTACCCACCATAACCCTTGATGTCCCTTAACTTGCTTCTTATGGCTCCATGGTCTTTGTTCTCATCTTTTTAAAAAATATTCTTAATAACGTGCTGAGCTGATACAACGTCACTGATCAGTGCCCTGCCGGCCCTCTGCTCTGTCCCCTCCATACCCAGCCCACACTGCTTGGTGGGGACTGGCCTTATCATGCTCTCTCTCCTTGAGGCTGAGCGGGGATCCCCCCATTTCCCGTCCCCAGTGTCTGGCAACCAGCAAGCATCCAATACAGCTTTCCAGTTCCTGGTGTTTGGGGACAGCTGGGTGAGCTGGGAACTTGCCCGAGGTCCGGCGGGGATGAGGGGCCACAGAAGCCCCAGGTGACTCTTACTAGTATCCGAAGAAGGGTGACCCGCTGCTTTTCTCCTTCAGGACTTCCTGAGCAGATACCCAGTCCCCAAGTACTCCTGGGTAGGAGCCCGGCGAGGCCCCCAGGGCTGGCAGTGGATCGACGGGGCCCCACTGTCGCCCCAGCTGTGAGTGACCATGGGCTGGGATGGGTGGCCCCTCTGTCTCCAGTACGACCAGAATGACATCACAGCACATGCCACAGAGGGGCTGGGGCCTTCCTCTCTGCTGACACCCCCCACCCCAATCTGGAGCCTCCACGTGTTCCCAGATTCGGCCCCCTGTTCCGCCCCCACCCTCCTGGCCCGTCTGGCTTGGAGCCTTAGTTTCACTTGTCCCAGTCACCCCATCCCTTGCTCGGGCCCCCAGAGCACTTACCCAGGCAGGATCGTTGCCCTGTTCTGTAGACGAGGGGGCTGCACAGAGAGATCTGGGTGGTTCTAGTGTGCTATGGCGCATCCTCACGGCTCCCATCTGAGGCCCCTTCCCGGACCCCCTGACCTCGTGCAGGGATGAAGCCTTACCCACGCCAGCGTTGGCAGCAGGCACACAGGCCAGCAGGGGCCGTCACTCTGAGCTCTGTCCCCTCTTCTCACCTTCCCCAGACTCCCGGAGGAAGAGGAGGACCAGCCAGATCTCAAGTGCGGGGGCCTGGAGGGAGGCAAGCTGGTGGCTTTGGACTGTGCCTCTCCAAGACCGTGGGTCTGCGCCAAGGGGACCAAGTGACTTGGCTTCCACCCATCCTGAGACTTGGGGGCCTGCAGCCACCGCAGGGGAAGCCAGGTTGCCGGCTGGGGTAGCCTCTTCCCTGGACCCAGACTTCCAGGTCTCCCTGCTCTGTGCTCAACAGGGGCCCTTTCTGAGCCATAAGGGACTGGACTTCCGGCTCAGGCGGGTCACGTCCAAGGGAAAGGAGGCTTTCTGTGAGTGTCCAGCTTCTGGAGCAGATTTGTTCGATTACCTCGGGATGCTGTGTGGTTTTGTTTTTGTTTTTGTTTTTTCGCTTTTTTGAGCCTAGGTTTCTCCCTCGTTAAAATGCCCATTTCCCATCCTCTCCCTCACCTGCTAAATTCCATCTGCACACCCCCCGCCCCCAAGTCTTGGAGGACCGGGAGGCCTTAGCGATCCCAGGTGCTGCCGGGCAGTTCTCCCCTGAGCGCAGGGACCGAGGCTGGAATGTGGCAGCTGGGTGCACGGCTGACACCGCTGACCAACAGTGCTGGAAGATGGCAAGTGAGAAGTGGTTGTCCCCGGAGGAAAGAGGAGGGTGTCCTTCCCGGCCCCGAGCTGGCAGAGGGTAAGGTTCACAGTGTGTGGCACTGGCGGGGCCTCTGAGCAGCTGATGCCCAAGGCTGGGAAGATGCAGAGCACGCCCCCCGGCGCCCACCCCCACCCCTGGCCCCGGGCAGGAAAACCCGGGAGCTGCAAAGCACAGGGTCCAGAGGAAGGAAATCAGAATTGTGGGGAGGTCGAGGCAGCTCTTCCCCTGACAGGTGTGGGGACACCAGCCCAAAGATATCTGTGTTGGGGTTCAGTGAGGGGCCTTCAGGCCAGAAGGAGTGGCCGGGGGGGCCGGAGGACTGGTTTAGTCTGTGCAGGCTGTCCAGATCTCTCTCCCAGTGACCGGGGACGGTACCTGCATGTTCCCTTGGTGCCAAGCACTCGACGTGACTCTCCTGGGCCCACTGACCTCCCTTGTCAGGGGCAGGCCATGCGTTCAGCTTCCTCTTGAACAGAAACCTTTATTGATCCGTTCACACCAGTCTCTGGTACAGAACGCACGGACTGGCTGGCGGAGAGGGGTGGGGTCCTACACTGGACAAGCAATAAAAATCTTAGAAACGCTCTGGTGTTCCTCCTGGCTTTCTCACTCCCGCTACCATTTAACCCCAGAGCTTGGTAACATGTTCCACTCACACCTCACAGTCCCGCTCAGCAAGGTCCTGAGCCTGGCTCGTTAGGTGTGTCCGACACTGGCAGCCGTCTGGCTGCTCCTAGCTCAAGGCCAGGAACCACAGGTGGGGGACACCTGGGGTACAGATGGCCAGGGTGTGGTGGGTGGTGCCAAAGCCTGGAAGTCCTAAAGTTTTTAGGCTCCACCTGGTGAGGAATTGGAACAAGAGCGATCTTTTGACCTAGGTCCTAAGAAGCTACTAGTTCCTGTCCAAAGTAGGCAGACCAAGAAACAGCAGTGTAACCATATTATTTAGAAATATGGAGAGGCACCTCCAGTAGGTAAATGACTGACTCTTGGTTTTGGCTCAAGTCAGGATCTCAGGGTCAGGAGATTGTGTTCCACCTCGGGCCCCGCACTCATTGTGGAGGTTCTCTCCCTCTTCCTCTGCCTCTCCCCACCCAATAAATAAAAACCTTTTTTTAAAATATTTTATTTATTTATTTGTCAGAGAGAGAGAGCGAGAGCAAGTGCACAAGCAGGCAGAGTGGCAGGCAGAGGCAGAGGGAGAAGCAGGCTCCCCGCCGAGCAAGGAGCCAGATAAGGGGCTCCATCCCAGGATGTCGGGATCATGACTCGAGCCAAAGGCAACCGCTCAACCAACTGAGCCACCCAGGTGACTCAATAAATAAAAATCTTAAAAGAAAGAAAAAAGAAAAGAAAAGAAAAAGAAATACGGAAACAGTACTAGAAGAAATGGCAAAAATAATTTAAAGTGATTGCCTTAAAACTAACTGATAGTGCCTGGAGTCAGAATAGGAGTTATGTGGGGAAATATAAACTGAGAAGGGTCCCCAGGGAACATTCTCGGGTGCTGGAAGTGGTCTGGATCTGGACAGGGTCAGGTGGACACAGACATAAATGTTCATCAAGCTGTATACTTAAGATTAAGAAACTCCAGTGTTTACAAGGAGCAAGAATAAGATTATAGAGGGACCAATCTTTGTGGTTTAAATATGTGTACTTTAGTATTACTAAAGCTGTTTTCATTGGTTGGTTTTCTTGTTTGTTTTAAGAGCCCGTATTTATATACTACTATGATGAAAAGAAGATTTAGACTTTTTTAAAAAGTCCACAAGATCTTGATGCACAGCCCAGCTTGAGAATTGCTGGCTCCAGAAGTGAGTCCTGGGGCCACCATTCTTTGCAGCCTGCCATTACCTCATTTGCTGAGGGGCCTTCTCACAGGTTCCAGCCAGGCGTTCAGAGTGCATCTTTCTCTTTGTACAAAACTGAAGCTGGGGAAATGACACAGCAGTCTGGACGGCATGGAATTCCTCCTGAGGAGTTTCTCTAGTCTCTCTTCCCACCAGGTGCCACCAGCTGCTAGTGTGTCAAATCCACACATCATCGTGTCACTGGCGGCACTGGCTGGGGTCACGGAGCTGTGGGGACCAGCTGCTGGCATGGGTGTGCCCAGCAGCCTCCGAGGTCCATTCAGATGGTCATCCAGTGGTGGAAGAGCCACCAGTGTCAGGTGTATTTGACTCCTCATCCGCCCCATCAAGAGATTCTGCTTCAGTGGATCAGATTTTTACCATTTACCATTTTTAATGCTGATGCATATAGTCCAGACGCTACATTTTGAGAAACCCTGTCTAAAAGAGCCCATGGTGGGGCAGGGAGGTGGGGGGGTGGATCTGTAAACCTATTTTAAATCAACTTATTGGGGCGCCTGGGTGGCTCAGTGGGTTAAGCCTCTGCCTTCGACTCAGGTCATGATCTCAAGGTTCTGGGATCAAGCCCCACATCGGGCTCTCGGCTCAGCAGGAAGCCTGCTTCCCCCTCTCTCTGCCTGCCTCTCTGCCTCCTTGTGATCTCTGTCAAATAAATTAAATCTTAAAAAAAAAAGAAAAACTTATTGAGGGGCACCAGGATGACTCAGTGGGTTAAAGCCTCTGCCTTTGGCTGAGGTCATGATCTTGCGGTCCTGGGATCGAGCCCCACGTTGGGCTCTCTGCTCAGCAGGGAGTCTGCTTCCTCCTCTCTCTCTCTCTGCCTGCCTCTCTGCCTACTTGTGATCTCTGTTTCTCAAATAAATGAAAATATTTTTAAAAAGTTAAAAATAAATCAACTTATTGAGATAGAGTTGCCCAAAAGAAAATCTACCGATCTTGGGGGTACCTTCCAACAAATGTAGCTGCCTGTGTCACCACCGCCAAACAAGATATGGAATAGGTCCCACAGGCCCCAGAAAGTTCCCTTGTGTCCCTCTGCAGCCAATCCTCCCTGACCTCCAGTCCCAGGTGAATATGTGGCCTGTCTCTACAGGTATGCTGAAGTTGTTCTAGGATTTCGTAGAAAAAAAGAGGCGTGTAGTATGTATTTTTGGTTTCAGAGACTTGCTTGCGTTGCCGTAGGGGTCCGTAGCTGCTTGCTCTGCATGTATAGAGCCCAGTTTCTCTCTGCTCTGGTTGGTGATATCACAGTCATCTCCAGGTTTGGGCTGTTAGGAATACAGCTGCTATGAACGTTCACATACAGGTCTTTGGAGGTAGGTTTTCCTTTCTCTAGGGACCTAAGAGGATTACTGGGTTGTGTGGTAAGGTTATGTTTGTAAGAAACTGCTGAATTGTTTTCCAAAGTAGCTGTACCATTTTATAATCCCGGCACAGTGTGAGCTGAGCTCCCGCCCTTCCACACCTTCATCAGCCCCGAGGTTGCCAGTCTCCTTCGGTGTCGCCATTCACGCGGGTGTGTAGTGCTGGCTCCGTGTGGTTTCTGTTCGCGTTTGTTTTTATCCAGTGTCATCGACACACACGTCCCATTAGTTTCAGCACATGGCAGTGATACCACAAGTCTATAATTATATTGGCCTTTGCTGGATGCCTGACATTGAGCTTCTTTTCATTTGCTTGTTGGCCATTTCTCTGTTTTCTTTTTGTGATTCTCCTATTGATGATGAGAGACCATATTTTTTAAAACCCTGCCTGAAGGACAGAGCATTTTTAAAGTGATGATTTAAATGGAAAACCTAAAGATATCCCTCAACTTTGTGAAAATTTTCAAAATGGAGTGTTGAAAAAAGGATGAAGTCCTGTATGCCTTCTACCCAGATCTAACGAAATAACGTTTTGCCGTATTTACTCTTTGTGTGTGTGTGTGTGTGTGTGTGTGTGTATAAATTGGCTAAACCATTTGAAAATAAGTTGTAGACTTCAACACTTCATCCCTATGTGCTTCGGCACGCATCTCCTAAAAATAGGTGTGTTTTTCTGTGAAATTGTAATTCCACCATTATTACACTTAATGAAACTACTGTTAAATTCACATTCAGTCCATGTTCCAATAGTCCTGCTTGTTTCACTAATGTATTTTAAACAAAGATCCAGCCAGGGTCTTAGCACTGTTACTGATCCCTTTAATCTCTTTAAACCTGGAACTTGTTTTCTGAAACACTGACTTTTTGAATAGACAAGGCCAGTTGTCTTGTAGAGTGACAGATATTCTGGATTTCTCTCATTTTCTGTAAGCTGCAGGAGTTAGGCTTAGATTCACTATAAACATTTTCGACAGGAATAGGTTGTGACACTGGGTTCTTCTTAATTTATCACTCGATAGATTTTTAACACTGATTTCAAGCAATTTGTACCAAAATTTTCTCAAAAAATTCAGGGGACCAAATTTGTATATCCCAGTTTGTCTTGTCTTTGGTTAGTCTCAGCTTTGGAGGCAGTATCAAAGTAAAATAAGACTATGACACTATGAAAAGGGTTTCAGAAATGACACAGTCCTATACCTAGGGCTGTGTATTACTTCACCTTCGATTGCTTGGGCCTTTTCTGCTCCCTCTTGGGATGTTGGTTCATCCTCTCTTCCCTCTCCCAGCCCAGGACATACCTGTCATGTTAGGCCAAGAGGAGCCTCAGGCTCACCAACAGAAACGTGTCAACTTTGTTGCGGCTTTTTTTATTTTTATTTTTTTTTAAATACACTCCACACCTGCATGGAGCCTGACACAGGGCTTGAAACTCACAAGAGATCAAGATCCGAGCTGAGAGCAAGAGTCTCCCGCCTAACCTACTGAGCCACCCAGGTGCCTCCCGCTGTGACTTCAACTAGTCACTTAGCATGGCTGAGCTTCCTACCCTGTAAAATGGCTGTAGTGATACGATAAAGTGATGTATGAATCCACTGAAATCATGTTGGTTAAAGAGGCACTTCATTCATTCCACGTTTATGGCACACCGGCTGTGTCTCTGCAGCGGGCTCACAGGAGGACACAGAAAACAAGGTCTGTTTTCTACCCCAGCATTTGATCCGGCTGCCAACTCCACAGTGTATGTTCAAGCAAAGGAGTCAGTCCCAGACCCCTGGCCAGTGTTGGGTTCCAGAGCCCAGCCAGTCAAGGACGTCCTGGCTCTGCTCACTTTAGATCCCAGGTGGAAACACAACCCAGGCTGTGTAACAGAAACAGGAGAAAAAGATGCCTTGCTTTTTGAGGTCCAGAATGGAATGGTTTCCCTTCATCTGGGTGTAAGGCTTAAGTGCTAACCCGGGGATGGAGCTGTCACTTGGAACTCAGTCACAGGAGCCAACAAGAGACCCCTGTTTAAGCCCATTTGAGTCAGATGTTATGTTACGGATGGTCTGTAGTCTCCAGCTACAGGACAGCACTGACTGGGGACCTCGAGAGCCACTCTTCCAAAACCCTATTGGAGGAGACTCTGGTGCTGCTGCCAGCCTTTGGCTTCTCCTGTGTGGCCTCGTCCTGCTGGTTCCTTGATGGAGAGCCCCGTTCCACGAGGCTGGGTGCCTCACTCTCAGCCCTGCTATGCTGGCCAGGAGTTTGGTCTGATCTCCTTATGGACTTGTAGATCCAGAACATCTGACATCTTTTACGTTAGTGCCAGCACCCCACAAGGCCCTTCTTACCTGAGGTCCCTGCACCCTGCTGCTGGTGGGCCTTGCCTGGTTGGTGCCCCACCCACCCCCCGAATCGCCTCTGCCATGAAAACCCAGTTCTCTTGGCACTCTCCCTCTCGTGCCCCTTTACTTGGATTTTTAATGCTAAAAATCTTATAAAGAATTCTAATTGTTAAAACTGTCACCAACATGTCTAAAAATTTACCATCATTAAAATGGGCCATTGCTTAAAACTGTCTCTTTTAGGGGTGCCTGGGTGGCTCAGTAGGTTAAGCCTCTGCCTTCAGGTCAGGTCATGATCTCCGGGTCCTGGGATGGAGGCCCACATTGGGCTCTCTGCTCAGTGGGAAGCCTGCTTCCCCCCTCCCCCACCTCCTCGCCCCGTCCTGCTACTCCGCCTACTTGTGATCTCCGTCAAATAAATAAAATCTTTTTTTAAAAAACCCTCATTTTGGGGTGCCTGGGTGGCTCAGTGGCTTAAAGCCTCTGCCTTCAGCTCAGGTCATGATCTCAGGGTCCTGGGATCGAGCCCCACATCGGGCTCTCTGCTCAGCAGGGAGCCTGCTTCCTCCTCTCTCTGCCTGCCTCTCTGCCTACTTGTGATCTCTGTATGTCAAATAAATAAATAAAATCTTAAAAAAAAAAAAACCTCATTTTTACAAGGTACCACACAGACTGAGAAATTACCTCATTTGTCACCCGGAAGGACAAACTAGCAGTGACTGATGGAAGCGTTGAAATGGCCGCACACACTTGGCTCAGGCCCAGTGGGGTAATGCTGGAAGCTGTTATTAAACAGTTTATAAAAGTAGATGCTTAATAACAAATAGCCTGGAGGACAAGGGGAGATGGAGAGGAGAAGGGAGTTGAGGGAAATTGGAAGGCGAGGTGAACCATGAGAGACTATGGACTCTGAAAAACAATCTGAGGGTTTTGAAGGGCCGGGGGGGGGGGGGGGGGGGGTAGCGGAGGGCGGAGGTCTGGGGAACCAGGTGGTGGGTATTGGAGAGGGCACGGATTGCATGGAGCACTGGGTGTGGTGCAAAAACAATGAATACTGTTACGCTGAAAATAAAGAATTTTTTTTTTTTTTAAAGTAGATGCTTAAAATGAGACTTCGAGAGAAAAAAGAACTTGGAAATGATAAAGAAAAGTAAACCTTAGTTTTAGGGTTATCAGAGGAGTGAGGAAGTCTTTCTCGAAAAAACAAGCCTACTTAGAAATAGAGGGTTTTTTCCCCCTTTGAGCTTCAGCTTTGGAGGAAATGCCTGATGACAGGAGAACAAAGGCCTAAGGAAGGAAACACTGCGCATGATGTCCCCAGAGGACCGAAGGCTTTTGCGAATGTGACTAAACTTACACCCTCTGCCACACGGGCCAGATAACACAGCAGTGCGGGGGCACCTGGATGGCTCAGTGGGTTAAAGCCTCTGCCTTAGGCTCAGGTCATGATCCCAGGGTCCTGGGATTGAGCCCCGCATCGGGCTCTCTGCTCAGCAGGGAGCCTGCTTCCTCCTCTCTCTGCCTGCCTCTCCGCCAACTTATAATCTCTGTCAGTCAAATAAATAAATAAAATCTTAAAAAAACAAAAACACAGCAGTGCGGAGAACTGTAGAGGAGGAAGATGGCGTGGGCGCGCTGGCAGCACCGGCGCCATCTTTCGGCCGCCATCTTGTTCCCGGGGCCGGGGGCGCCCTCAGGCGCACAGGTGGCTCCACGCCCCGGGACCTCCCCCGCACGCTCCTCGCGTTCCTCGCTCCGTAAACACTGGCGATTAAGGTCTGGAGCGCAGGAGTACCGTGCGGAGAGCTGCGTGGTCCTCTGCACGCCCTCCTGTCTCTGAGTTGGCCTGCGGAAACCTCGGTGGCTTGCTTCGTTTATTCGGTCTGACAGTGTCTTCTGACGCTGGAGGCTAGGTTAGTGACCCTCCTCCACCTTTAAGTCACTTTTAGTCAGCAGGGTACTGAAGACAAAACCAGCTTCAGCTAAGGGTCTGTGCTGGGGGAGAGCCGGTTGTCTTGGGGCGGGGGGAACGGGGGCCGGCAGGGGTTGGAGGAGGCCTGGCTGCTGGTTCAGAATCCCACGCTGGCCAGCCGCGACCCCGTGGGGCGACCTGGCCAGGTCTTCGGAGCATTTCGGACCAGCGCATGAGTTCGGGGACACCTTAAAAACGCCCAAGGAGGGTGCCTGGGTGGCTCAGTGGGTTGAGCCGCTGCCTTCCGCTCAGGTCATGATCTCAGGGTCCTGGGATCGAGCCCCGCATCGGGCTCTCTGCTCAGCGGGGAGCCTGCTTCCTCCTCTCTCTCTCTCTCTGCCTGCCTCTCTGCCTACTCGTGATCTCTCTCTGTCAAATAAATAAATAAAATCTTTAAAAAAAAAAAAAATCCCAAGGAGTTGTTAGGTACACTCCCTGAGATGGGGGGCAGGCAGAAGAGCTGGGAAGGGGTGGCAGCTTGGGTGTCAGACTGTGGGACCCTGGGGGAGACGGCTGTATGTTAACTGGGTTTGCCAAGTTTAAAAAAAAAAAAAAAAATGCGAGTCACTGCTCAACCAGTCTTGCAACATGGAAGACATGCTCCAGGCCATGGGTGAGGATTGCAGGCACTTAGCTAATTTGCTCAGATAAACACTAGAATCAAGGTAACCCGGCTCACTAGAACTACAAGAAGCAATGACAGGTGAGGCGGGAACGCAACGTGCCATTTTCGCCCAGCGTTCAGAGGCTGAAGAATGTTCCTCTGGCATGGAGGGCTGGGTCTGGTAGTTGGCCCCAGCGACATATGGTACAGGACTCCGGCGCCTGCCCTGGCCGCTGTGATTAATCAGCACCTTTTCCCAGTAGCTTCGTGGTGACTGACTTAAGTGAAACTGAAAGAATCCCCCCCCCCCAAAGGAAATAGGGTGAAAACAAAAGAACCGTGTGCCTATGACAAAATGGCGGAGAGGAGTGCCATCAGGTTGCTTGTGAACAACTGTGGCAAGATCTAGTATCTGGTACTCCAAGAGAAAATACAACCCAATTCAGTCTTGCTACACCTACAGGACACACTGCCTAAGAAAGTAGTTTACTCCGATCTAGTATCTGGTACTCCAAGAGAAAATACAACCCAATTCAGTCTTGCTACACCTACAGGACACACTGCCTAAGAAAGTAGTTTACTCCCTAGAAGGAAGGCTCAAAAAAGCCAGGGGTGTTGCCAGTTGTCCCTCTGCTAACCCTCTATCCCTAGAGGTATGGATTAGGCTAGCGTTGTCCTCTGGTGCCCAAATAGGTGTGGGCCAGAGACCCCAGGATGAATTAACCATTTATTGGTCTAGCACAAACAGACCATGCTCTAATAGACAATACGGCTAAATACACACTAATCTGTACGGAAACCCCTCGAAATTTGGGGGAGAAATAGAGTACTGATAGTTAGGAGGAACAAGTTATTAAGGTCAAACAAATTAGTCTCTACCTCCAAGATCAGCAGACTTCCTCCCCCGTGCTTTCTTGCACATATGTCCCCCATTCCTGACCGGTCTCTAAAGACAACAGGTGAATTCTGGTTGTGTAGCTGAGTAGTGAAATCGAGCCTCGTGGGTCATGCAAAATGGGAACCTGTGCTATACAGCCGCTGGTTCCCTAGAGAGGAAGAAGAATGCACACAGCCCAGGCTTTGGGGCTTCATCCTTATGTGGATGACGTTAACCTGTGCTGACTTATCTTCCGTCCCAAGCAGCTGCGTACTTGGTTGCTGGGATGGGAGCTAAATACCGACAGGATTCGATGGGCGCGTCAGTCAATCTCCTGACCATCACCTGGTCGGGTAAGGCAAAAGTGCGACTGAGGTGGTCATCAATAAAATACAAACCTTTCCAGTCTCTCAACAATAAAGGGATTGCAGGCTTGTTGGCTTGCTGGGTTACTGGGGCCCTGCATTTCCCAGCTGATGCCGTTATTAAGGCCTTTAAGGGGGACCTGGCTGGCTTAGTTGGTAGAGCATGCGAATCATGAGCTCAATAAAATAAAAAAATAAAACTTTTATTCTTTAAAATAAAAAATCTTCAATCTTTGTATGCCTTCGTTAAGAAGGGAAGCCAATTGGATTGGGTTGCTAAACAAGAGGCTTTTTTAAGGGGTGCCTGGGTGGCTCATGGGTTAAGCCTTTGGCTCAAGTAATGATCTCAGGGTCCTAGGATCAAGCTCCACATCGGGCTCTCTGCTCAGCAGGGAGCCTGCTTCCCCCTCTCTCTGCCTGCTTCTCTGCTTACTTGTAATCTCTCTCTGTCAAATAAATAACACCTTTAAAAATAAATAAATATTTTATTTTTAAGCGATCTCTACACCCAATGTGAGGCTTGAACTTAAAACCCTGAGATCAAGAGTCCCATGCTTCATTGAGATAGCCAGGCGCCCCCCAAAAGAGGCTTCCTTGAAGAAAAAAATCGTAGTCAAACAACTAGACCCTAGGGGTCTTTTATGCCCAGTGTGAGCTGTGAATTACATGAACTTAACATCCAGAAGGGTTTGGTTGGGGCCTGCTGTGATAACCAAACAGGAAATCGAATAAATCTGATGAGAATCTGTTCTCTCTATAAAAGGACACCAGTAGAAATGTTGGTTATATGACCAAGGCTTTGACTGGAATGTCCTATTTGAGAGAGACCTGCATAGGCTCAAGTATGACCAGAGAGCATGAAGGAACTAAGGTTGACTTTATGGAACCCACAAAGCCCCGTGGAAATAATGGGTCTGGCACCTTGCTTATTACAGAGACCCCCCGGAGCCCTTCCAGATGAGTAAGATTGTCACTTCCTGGCAGGCTCGGGAATTTAAGGATATTTTGGGGACCTCGAGAAGAATGTAACCCAATTCTATAGGTATTCATAGGCAAGTCTGATAGGCAAGTCTGACGGCAAGTGTGTGGCTTGGCTCTTAAGCTGTTACAGGCATAATCTGAAATTCTTTAGGAGACGCTCTCGCAAACTGGATTTAAAGGAACCTGTATGGCCAATTACTGTTCTTGCTGCACTTCCATAGGTAATTGGGCCAAGTTTGTTAAGACGATTTGCTTCACAAATAAGAAATTCTTAATTTAGGTACCTCTGACAGAGTTTAGAGTGGGAGTAAAGTAAAACGCCTTTATGGGAGAAATATTCTAGTTCTGATTATCCCTGAATGATTGATTACCTATAAAATGAGGCTGGATCCTGAATTCCTCTGGTTTCTTTGCAGATCTGGCTAATTTTCTACCCAGTTGCACATGACAGGCTGGACTTTGAAAGCCCACTGGCAGGACAGCCTCCGGAAATGAGACCACTAGGAACTGACTTCCCTTCTGAAATGCAGAAGATGGTCAGTCTATACATCAGAGTTCCGAAATAATGGCTCCACGAAGGCTGGGGCTTCAAGTTAGTACTAGGGAATGTTTGCAATTAGATGGCAGCAGCTTCGCTTGTCAAATCCTATGGGTGCCCCTTTCCAGCAGAGGGAGAGTGGCCATAGCCCCTACCCCTCAACAATGAAGAATGTGCTGAAAAGCCAGGGCTGGTATTCACTAATGAGGACCAAACACTTACTGTGTTGCTGCTCAAGAAAGATTTGCCAGGTCTGTTGACTCAGACATTCGTCTTTTTTTTTAAGATTTTATTTATTTATTTGACAGAGATCACAAGGAGGCAGCGAGGCAGGCAGAGAGAGAGGGGGAAGCTGGCTCCCTGCTAAGCAGAGAGCCCAATGCAGGGCTCTATCCCAGGACCCTGGGTTCATGACCCGAGCCGAAGGCAGAGGCCTTAACCCACTGAGCCACCCAGGCACCCCTGTAAGACATTTGTCTTAGTGTCCCTAGGCTTGCATGGATGTTCCTTCCTCTTACATCAGGAAACGTCTTCCTGTCACATGAGGAACCATCTTCCTGTCATGGATCACCACTTAACGCTGAAGTTCACAGTCCCTCCCACTGGTGGGTACGGAGAGGACCTCTTCATCAGGTGGCTGGGACATCTCCTGTTGCTGTTCAGACTGCTGCTGTGGCTTAGGTCTGGAACTCATTTCCCCATAGCTGGCTCTTGGGTCATAGAAGAATGGCACACAGATGTTACACAGGCCATAAAGATACTGGGAGTGGAGTGTAGGAGCGCTGACAATACTGACTCCATCTTTGGCCTTCCATCTTGCACTGTCTGCTGGCGCACAGGCAGGAACACTGTTTTGTTTTGTTTTGTTTTGAAATCCAGTTAACATGGGATGCCTGGGTGGCTCAGTCAGTTTGAGTGTCTGACTCTGGGTTTTGGCTTAGGACATGATCTCAGGGTTGTGAGATCGAGCCTCATATCAGGTTCTGGGCTTAGTGTAGAGTGTGCTGGAGATTCTCTCTCCCCCTCCCCACTGCTTGCGCTGTCTCTAAAACAAATTAATTCATAAAATAAATAAATAAATTCTAGGGGTGCCTGAGTAGTGCAGTCACTTAGGCATCCGACTCTGGGTTTCTGCTCTGGTGGTGATCTCAGGGTCATGAGGTCAAGTGCTCTGCCCAGGCTCCACGCTCAGCATGGAGTCTGCTTAAGAGTCTCCCTCTCCACCCACCCCTCACTCCCTGCTTGCTCTCTAAAATAAATCAATCTTTAAATTTCAGTGAACATAGTATACTATTAGTTTCCATACACATGGAATAACAGTGATTCCATAATCCCTCCCAGACATCCGCCAGTACTCCTCACAAATACACTGCTTAACCCCATCCGCACACCCACTCCCTTCCGATAACCATTAGTTTGTTCTCTACAGCTAAGAGTCTGCTTCTTGGTTTGCCTCCCTGCCTTTTCCCTTTGCTTGTTTCATTTCTGAAATTCTGTAAAAGTGCAGTTACATGGTACTTGTCCGGGACTAACGTTTAAGTCACTTGGCATTGCGCTCTGGATCCATCCATGCTATTGCGCGTGGTGGAGATAACATTTTTTTTATGGCTAATATTCCATTGTCCCACATCTTGTTTATCCATTCATCCATCGATAGCCACTCGGACTTTTTCTGTAATTGGGCCTTCGTAAATAATGCTCCTATAAGCACCGGGTGCATGTATCCATCTGAATTACTGTCCTTGTATTCTTTGGGAAAATCCCCAGTAGTGAGATCGCAGGATCCAATGATAGTGCTATTTTTTTTCTTGAGGAACATCCATAGTATTTTCCACAACGCATTGGTTTGCAATCCTACCAACAGCGCAAGAGGGTTCCTTTTTCTCCACACCTTTGTCAGTTCTTGTTTCCTGTGTTGTTAACTGTAGCCATTCTGCAGGTGTGAAGGGCTGTCTCCTCGTAGCTGTGACTTGCATTTCTTTGACAGCGATGTTCAGCATCTTTCCATGTGTCTGTTGGCCATTTTTTTAAAAATCATTTATTTATTTATTTGACAGAGAGAGAGAGAGAGGGAGAGATCATAAGCAGGCAGAGAGGCAGGCAGAGAGAGGAGGAAGCAGGCTCACCGCTGAGCAGAGAGCCCGATGTGGGGCTCGATCCCAGGATCCTGAGATCATGACCTGAGCCGAAGGCAGAGGCTTAACCCACTGAGCCACCCAGGTGCCCCTCTGTTGGCCATTTTGGAAGAAATGCCTTTTCATGTCCTCTGCCCATTTTTAAATTGGATTATTTATTTTGGGGGTGTTAAATAAGTTATTTATTAATTTTGGATACTAGCCCCTCATAGGATAGGTCATTTGCACATATCCTCTCGCATTCAGTAGGTTGTCTTTTAGTTCTGTTTCCTCAGCTGTGTAGAAGTTTTCAATTTTGATATAGTCTCAGTAGTTTATTTCTGCTTTTGTTTTTCTTTGCCTCTGGAGACTTATTTGGAAAAACACTGCTATCTATGGCCAGTGTCAGAGTGATTACTGCCTGTGCTCTTTTGTAGGCTTTTTATGGCTTCAGGTCTCACATTTAGGTCTTTAACCCATTTTGAGTTTTTGTGTACGATGTTAAGAAAGTGGTCAAGTTTCATCTTTTGCCCCTTGTTGGTCCAGGTTTCTCAACATCATTTGTTGAAGAGACCATCTTTTTCCTGTCTGAATATTCCCACCTCCTTTGTTGAAGCTTAACTGACCAGAGGATTGTGGGTTTATTTCTGGGCTTTCTATTATGTTCTATTGATCTATGTGTCTGGTTTTTTTTGCCAGCACCATCCTGTTTTGATCACTACAGCTTTCTAAAACAACTCAAAGCCCGGGGGCGCCTGGGTGGCTCAGTCAGTTAAGCATCTGCCCGCAATGCAGGTCATGATCCCGGGTTCCTGGGATAAAGCCCTGTATCAGGCTCCCTGCTCAGTGAAGAGCCTGTTTCTCCTCCCTCTGTGATCTCTGCCACTTTTGCTCTCTCTCAAATAAATAAAATCTTTAAAAATAAAACAAAACTCAGGGTCCAGAATTGTGATGCCTCCAGCTTTGTTCTCACCATTGCTCTGGCTATTCTGTGGTTCCATACAAATTTTAGCATTGTTTTAGCTTCATGAAAAATGCTGAATGACAGGGATTGTATTAAATGTGTTGAATGCTTTCGGCAGTATAGACATTTTAACAAAATTTGTTCCAACCTGTAAGCATGGGCTGTCCTTCCATTTCTTGGTGTTAGCCTCAGTTTGTCTCATCAGTATTTTTAGAGTTTTCAGAGTAAAGGTCTTTTACCTCTTTGGTTAGGTTTATTCCTAGGTATCTTACTATTTTTGGTGTAACTGTAGATGGGATTAATTCCTTCTCTTTCTGCTTCTTTGTTACAACAGATTTCTGTACGCTGATTTTTGTGTCCTGCGACTTTACAGAATTCATTTATCATTCCTAGCAGTTTTTCAGGAGTCTTTCGGGTTTCGGCATAGTGGATCAGGTCATCTGCAAATATTGAAAGTTTGACTTCTTCCTTACCAATGTGTATGCTTTTTACTTCTTATTATCTGACTGCTGTGCCTAGGACTTCTAGTACTCTGTGGAATAACGTGGTGGGGGTAGATATCCCTGTCTTATTCCTGACCCAGGAGAAAAAGCTGTCAATTTTTCTGTATTTAGAAGGTATTAACTGTGGGTTTTTCATATATGGATTTTATAAAGCTACTCTGTTTAGGGTTGTTATCATGAATGGATGTTTGTACTTTGTCAAATGCTTTTTCTGCACCAATCAAAATAATCATATGGTTCTTGAACTTACTGATGTGGTATATTATGTTGATTGATTTGTGAATATTGAATTACACTTACAAACCAGGAATAAATCCCACTTGATTGTGGTCACTTTTAAAACTACGTTGTTGTATCTGGTTTGCTAGTATTGAGGACTTTTGTATATATGTTCATTAAGGATATCAGCCTGTAGTTTTCTCTCTTTTTTTTAAGTGTTGGTTTTGCTATCAGGGTAATGCTAGCCTTATAGAATGAATGTAGAAGTTATTCCTTTTCTATTTTTAGAAATAGTTTGAGAGTAGGTATTAAATCTTCTTTAAAGTGTTTGGTAGAATTTGCCTAAGAAGCCATCTGGCCCTGGACTTCTGTCTGTTGGGAGTTGATCACTGATTCAGTTTCTTTGCTGGTTATTAGTCTGTTTTCTGTAAGTTATCTATTTTTTCATTTCCATTTTGGCAGTTGATGTTTCTAGAAACTTACCCATTTCTTCTGGGTTGTCCCATTTGTTGGCATGTAGTTTTTCACTGTATTCTCTTATGAGAATAGTTTTCACTGTATTCTCTTGTATTTCTGTGGTGTTAGTATTTCTCCTCTCTTTCATGATTTTATTTGGGCCCTTTGTCTTTTTAAGTCTGGCTAGAGGTTTACAATTCTGTTGTTCTTCTAGAAGAACCAAGTCCTCATTTCACTGATCTGTCCTACTGGGATTTTTAAGTTTCTATATCCTTTATTTCGGCTCTCATCTCTATTATTTCCTTTCTTCTGTTTTTTTGTTTCATTTGTTTGTTAGTTCCTTCAGGTGTAACGTTACTTGGTTTCTATGTACTCTTATATCCTGGTTTACCCATTCATTGTCCTTCCTCTCTCCCCCTTCATTGTTTAGTAGCATGCTAGGTAACCTTCATGTGTTTTGTGATCTTTTCAGACTTTTTTCTTGTGGTTGACTTCCTGTTTCATAACGTGGTCAGCAAAGGTGCATGGTGGGACTTCGGAGCTTCTTGAATTTGTTGAGGTTTGTTTGGTGGGCTAATAGGTGATCTGTTCTAAAGAATGTTGCACGTACACTTAAAAGTAATGTGTATTCTGGTGTAGGATGGAATGTTCTGCATTTATCTGTTAAGTCCTTCTGGCCCAATGTGTCATTCAAAGCCAGTATTTCCTTGATTTTCTGTTCAGATGATCTGTCAGTTGATCTAGAGTGTTAAAGTCCCCTACTAACCTGATACTGTTATTCATTAGTTCCTTTGTTTTATAGATTTCAGTGCTCCCATGTTATATGCATAAAAATCTATAATTGTCCTATGTTCTTGTTGAATTGTCCCCTCTATTATATAGTGGCTTGGTCTCATTACAGCCTTTGTTTTAAAGCCCAGATGGTCCGATATATTGCACTCCAGCTTTCTTTTGACATCCTCTTGAGTGTTTCTCCATCCCCTCACTTTCAATCTGCAAGTGTCCTTAGTTCTCAAAGAGTCTTTTGAGGCATCTGGCTGTCTCGGTGGAGCATGGGACTCTTAATATAGGGGTAGTAAGTGCAACCCCAGTGTTGGATGTAGAGATTACTTCAAAGTAAAATCTTAGAAATTTTTTTGAGTCTTTTGGAAGGAATATATAGATGGGTCTTGCTTTTTTTGTTTGTTTTTTAATCCGCTCTGTCACCCTATGTCTTCTGATTAGGGCATTTAGTCCATTTACATTCAAAGTAATTATTGACAACCATTTCTTTTCATTTTACTGTCTTGTGGTGATTTGTAGGAGACTTTCTCTGATACTTTTTCTTTTATGGTTTGCTGGTTTTTTTTTTTTAAACATATGTATTTGTTTCAAAGGTATAGGTCCGTGATTAGTCAGCTAAAAACAATTACACAGTGCTCACCACAACACATGCTCTCCCCGTGGCAATCACCCAGCCGCCCCATTCCTCCCACCTCCCTCTACTCCAATGACTGTTTATTTCCAGAGTTCAGAGTCTCTTATGGTTTGTCTATTTTCTTGTCTCATTTTTTCCTCTCTTCCCCTATGATCCTCTGCCTTATTTCTCAAACCCCACAGTGAGATCATATGATAATTGTCTTTCTCTGACTTATTTCACTTAGCATAACACCCTCTAGTTCTATCCACGTCACTGGAAATGGTAGGATTTCATTTTTGATGGCTACATAATATTTTTTGAAACATACACACACACCACCTCTTTTTTTATCCATTCATCTGTTGATGGACATCTGGGCTCTTTGCACAGTTTGGCTATTGTGGACATTGCTGCTATAAACATTGGGAGTGAAGGCACTCCTTTGGATCATTACATTTTTACTTTTGGGATAAATACTGTAGAGCAATTGCTGGGCCATAGGGTAGCTCTATTTTCAACTTTTTGAGGAACCTCCATGCTGTTTTCCAGAGTGGGTACACCAGCCTGCATTCCCACTAACAGTGTAGGAGGATTCCTCTTTCTCTGCATCCTCTCCAACACCTGTTGTTCCTTGACTGGTTAATTTTAGCTATTCTGACTGGTGTGAGGTGGAATGTCACTGTGGTTTTAATTTGTATTTCTTTGATGCTGAGTGAGGAAGAAAACTTTTTCATGAGTCTGTTGGCCATTTGGATGTCTTCTTTGCAGAAATGTCTATTCATGTCTTCTGACCATTTCTTGATCGGATTACTTGTTATCTGGGTGTTGAGTTTGGTTAAGTTCTTTATAGATTTTGGATACTAGCCCTTTATCTGTCGTTTGGTGTGCTGGTTTTCTTAAAGCAATTTGAATTTCTCATTATTCTTAGCGTATTTCTATTTTGATTTGTGGATACCATTAGGTTTGCATATAACTTCTACATACAGCAGTCTGTATTAAGTTGATGGTTGCTTAAATCTGAACCGACCCTTGACTCCTATCCTCCCCACATTTTAGGTATATGTTGTCATATTTTGCATCTTTTTTGAGTTCCTTGAAGGATTTTTTTAATAAAGTCATTTTTACTGCATTTGCTTCCTACCTCCATACTCTCACCTTTTGTTTCTTCTGTTTCTCCTTTAATATTTCTTGCAGGGATGGTTGAATGGTCACGAACCTTAATTTTTGCCTGGGAAACTCTTTTCTCTTACTTTGAATGTTAGCTTTGCTGGGTAGAGTATTGATGGCTGCAGATTCTTCCCTCTCAGCACTTTGAATAGATCATGCCACAGTCCCTTCTGGTTTGCAGGGGTTCTGATGAAAAATCTGCCAATAGCCTTATGGGTTTCCCCTAATAAGAAATGGTCTTATATTGTGTTAGTGCTTTTAAGATGTTCTTATGACTGTATTTTGTAAATTTAATTGTCTTGGTGTTGGCCTGCTTTTGTGGGGTTTGTTGTTTTTGTTTTGTTTGGCCGTTCTGTCTCCTGTGTCTGAATGTCTGTTTCCTTCCCCAGAGTAAGAAAGTTTTCAGCTACTGCTTCAAGTAAATTTTGTCCCCATTTTTCTTATTCTGGGACTCTTATGAATGTTACTACATTGATAGGAGTTGATGAGTTCCCTAAATATATTCTCATTTTGTATAATTTTTTTTCTGTTGTTCTTTACTATACGAAGTCATTAATTTGTTGCCTTTCTTCCAGCCTGCTGTTCATTGCATCATGAATACTTCTAATTCTAATCTCCTTTATTGCACTTTTTTTTTTTTTTAAACTCCTATCTCCATGGTAAGGGTCTCACTGATGTCTTCCATTCTTTTCTCAAGCCCCATGAGTATCCTTATAATCATTGCTTTAAATTTTCCATCGGGCATGTTACTTCCATTTCACTTAGATCTCATGGCCTTATCTTGTTCTTTCATTTGGGATAAATTCACCTGCCTTATGTTGTCTAAGTCTCTGCCTGCTCCTGTGGGTTAGCCAATTAGGTCTCCTGCTTCCCGAAGAAATGGTCTGAAGAAGTCCTATAATGCCCCGGTCCTGGTCCTTCCCCGAGTGTCTCTGTGTGCGCTGCATGTTTTCTGCTGTTCTATTTCAGCTCCTCTATCCTTCCAGTCCTTCATCTGCAGAACCTCTCCTTCCCTGCCATGGGCAGTGTTTGGTGCCTGGCCTGAAATGTTTTGAGCTGGCGAATTTTAGTTGCGTGGGCTTTGATATGCTTGAGATGAAACTTTCAATGAGGCTCTGGTTGGGAGACGTGGTATGGACGGGGGGTGGGTGTGTGTGTGTGCTGGTTTTCTCAATGAGAGGGCTCACCACACTTGGGACTAGAGCAGGCTTGACTGAGAAGGGCAGTTCTGCTGAGGCAGAGGTATGGGGCTTACTGTAAGCAAGTTAGGCAGCCAGTTCCTGCAGGTGGCTCTGTGTTCATGCTGAGGGACGTGGGAGGGCAAGTGCAGACAAGGGCAGGGCCAGCTTCTTTGTTCTTGGAGAGGGATCTACAGTGAATACTGCCTTTGGTCACACTCGGACCCCCGTTTCCGCTAGCACTGCTGAGATTGCGGTATTTGTCCCCAGGTTGTTTGCTTGCCTTCTTTCCAACAGCAGCTGCATGTTTCCAGACTGGGCTCTGCAGGAGCCCGGCCTGCTAACAGAACTTCTGGCTTTAACTCTCACTGGCTGCAAACTCAAATTCAGCTCCTCTCACTTTCCAAACCAATGGCTATGAGGAAACCTTGTCGTTTACCGTTCCCCTATGTGCTCCTTTCTCTCTCGCTCCTTCTCAGCCTTCTCCATAACCAGGGTTCCCTCCTCTCTGCAGCTGCCAGGACCCATTTCTCCACAAACTCCATCTCTATGCTTTGGATTTATTTGTGGAGTCTGTTCTGCCAGTCTTGCGGCTGATTTGGGGGGGGGGGATTAAGGATGAATGGATAGTCGGATTTGTGGGGGGAGGGAAGCCAGGGTCCTCTGCCTTCCCCTCCGTACCAGGAGTACTACTTTAGGTAACTACGCTGTGACCTCACCTTCATGCTCCTTGCTCCTGAAGATACCGGGATTAAGGTCCAGAGAGCTGCAGAAAACACAGCCTAGACAAGAGAGGCAGAAGACAGCTGCACAATGCCCTGATCACCTTTGGTCTTAAGATCCTTCTCAGAATGTACCTGGCTCCTTGCTTAGCAGGAGCCTGCTTCTCTCCCTCTATCCCTCCTCTGCTTGTGCACACTTTCCTTCTGACAAAACCTTAAACAATAAAGTCCTTCTCAGTATGGAAGATACTCTTCCACCTTCTTACAGATAGATTTTAAGGTTATTCTAATTCAGAGTAGCTGCCCTGGCTTAAGGGTGATGATTAAAAATGTAGATTGCTTATCCCAAAGTCCAAATACTAGATGTACCTAAGCAACAGAATTGTTCTAAAAGGGTTTTTTAAATGAGATTTTTAGAGAGCCAGGCAGCTGAAGCACTCTAACAGGGTAGCCCAGCCACAGATGATGATGTTCTTCACTGGCTATTGCTAACCTGCTGATGGTCGTGTAGCCTGTGCTGCCCTACAAATCAGAACTGCATTAACAGCTAATAAGCACTTATGCAATTAGGCAGAGAGGTAGTGAGCGTCACTTAAACAATGTGAAGACATTTTCCAACGTTTTGGAGTTTTTGGTCACAGTCTCCTTTTATCTGCCAACTTAACCTGTTTGGTCTTACTCCACACCCCAAGGTACTAAATCCAAAGGAGTTTTTAAAAAAAAAAAAAACCTTAGAAACCAAGAGTAAAAGAAAATGGGCCACTGAGGGTAATGGTTCTCAGCCTGAACTCTGCATAAACTGGAGTGTGTGGAACTAAATATGGCAGCAAACCTTCCGTTAATGATACCCAGCTTAGTAAACTTGCTGAGTGTCCCTTTTTAGATGTAAATTTGTGACTTGGAATTAATTTCTCTTTGCCTCTGTGGCCCATGTACCTCAGTCATATTAAAGTTGTCACACTCAAGGGTCCAAAGACAATTCTTAGAAGGTGATGTTAGTTAAACAGACACTAACTTTCCTGCAGTATTTTTGTTTCTATATTTTCTAGAATCACAAAGGGATGCCTCCCAACTACTATTTAAAATCCCTAGTAGGTACACAGTTCTTCAGTGGAGAAGTTGTTCTCGTTACATTGATTACACCATGTTTTTATTTTAAGTTTGCTGAATGGAAAAAAAAAAAAAATCAACACAGAAAAACCCAATTTCTTTTGCAGGTCTGGTCCTTCTCCATAGCAGTTGTTAGCCCTGGAGCAGCTGGAATACAGTCACCACGGGGCCCGTTGGAGCAACAGCTCATCTTGGAAGTATGTGTTTATTTCCTTTGGTGCCTTGCACGGTAAGGCACTAATAATGATAAAACAGAATGGAAGAAATGCCCACAGCAAATAGTTCTAGTGACAATTTACTAGACAAGTTACAGTTTAATGATGGTGGTGGTGATTGTTTCATTTTATTAATCTTTACAATAAGGTTGTAGCCTTTATACTCCACACACACAAAATAAAACAAGTGCTTATGAAAGAGTCCCTGCCCCCACCCCCCTTTCCAAAACATCCTGAACATAGCAATTCAATAGAACAGAAAAATCAAGACGTTTGATTTCAAAATTTCAATAAAAAAAGCAAAGTAGGTAATGCAACAGCTGTTCAACTTCCAACTCTAAATAGGCACCGTAAAACAAAACAAAAACTCTCAGTATTTAAATTTCTCCAGCACACTTTCCAGTATAAATGCTCTGTAATCAGCTAGTAATAAATGGGAACAGAACCTTAGAACAGAAGTTATATTGCTTCCCTGCTCCCCCTTTCTCTGATAGAGGGTGGAGGTATTAGGGGATACAAAAGTCAGAGGAAGAAGAATTAAAAAGAAAAATCCTGAAAGCTGTTTGTTTGTGGACTAGAAAGGAAGACAGCATTTTACAAATGTTCCAAAAATCCCAAGGCAAGCAACACAATTCGTTCACTATCACTCCTACTAGAAAGAATAAAGATATCAGCATCTTATTATATAAAACTGTACTTTCAGAATCGCATTACAGGTTCACCAGAAACTATGGATGTAGTTTTAGGCTTCATCGGGGAAACAAGTTCAGTTCAGATCAAGTTAGATACTGCGCATCTAGCCTATTTGGATCGGAGTCTGGAACTGCTCACTGTTACCCCCAACAGCTGTAAACTAAACAATAGTATGTAACTCCATAGGAAGCTTAAGGATTGAGGATATGTACACAGCTAATTATATCTCCCCTGCTTCGCGCTCTTCAGAGCTCCTCCTGTCTTCTGATCTGCCATTAGCGCTCTCATAGGACCGCTTCTTATCTTTTCGATCTCTGTCACGAGGTGATCTGTCTCTTGAATTCCTGTCTCTGTCACGTGATGCTAAGTCTTGGTCTCTGAATCTTTCTTTTGAGGATCTGAAAAATATTAATTTGAGGAGCAAAATGTGTTGGGAAACCCAATATCCAAATGAAAGAATCGGATAAATATTAAGGTACGGACAGCTGAAGTTATACAGAATACATCCAAGGAAGACAGAGGAGCCAGTTTTCTGACCAAAAAGAGCATTACCCAATCTGACAAGGGAGATGGGTGAAAACAAATTAAGGGTCAGAAACCATAAGCTAAAATAATGACTTAATGGAGTATGTTCTTATTATCTCAGAGGTAATCATAAAGGTTTTCCAATTCATGGCAAATGTGTTTAATATAAAAAAAATAGTATATAGACAATACCTTTAAAAAGGGTAAGTGTTATTCAATTTTTCTTAAAAAACAAAAACAAAAACAGTACAGGTTCCCAATTGGGTGGAAATTAAGAACTTAGAATGGGGGTCAGCAAACCTCTTTTTCTTTGCTGTCTGGCCAGAGACTAATTACTTAGGGGGTATTCTTCTTCCTTTTCTTTTTATCAACCCTTTAACACTGAAAAAAACCACCCATAGCTCACTAGCTATTCAAAGAACAGGCTATGGGGCCGGATTTGGCCTGCAGGCAACAGTTTGCAACCACAGGACTTAAATACTAGAGAACCAGTCAATGACATGGCTTTAAATAATCATTTATCATTTTTGAATCCTCTTTACTCTTCCTGAGTGAGCTCATTCAGCTTACAGAGAAAAATAAGAATGGAAGACACAGAAAGATGATCATCACCCTATATCTTGATTAACCATAACCATAACCGTTTCTAGATACTATCTCTCCATTCCCAGTTTCTTTAAGAAAGGTTAAGTGATAACAGGCTCACAGCAGAGATTCAGTAAGAAGGAAAATCAAAGGCTATTATGGGATCAGAATATAAAATCTATACTTTTAACATCTAGAATGAATCAGTAATATATATCACATTTATTTGGTTCTTTACAAGTGACATGGTACTTTTTATATAATCTCACTTAACCAGGCCTCAGATCCTAATTCTGAACATGGGTCAAGTAATACTTTGAACTTCTAAGGCAGGAAAAAAATATGATACTCAGTTTTAGAAATAAGGAGGATTCAAGCAGAAAGGTTCAAAAGTTAGTATCAGCTTTGAGCATGTTCTACTGATTTTAAAAAGATGTGAGAAAAAAAAAAATCACAGTGTAATCCTCTCCACAATCTTTTTAAGAATAGAATATGGAGAGAGATGATGCCTAAGAATTAAGGACACGATTGCAGGTAAGTCTCAGAGGTCAGTACTAACTGGAAAATAACCATGAGATGAGCATCAACTACGATTCTGTGAGGGATTACAATGTCCCATCCAATCAGTTTACTTACACTATGTCATTCAAACTACCACTAATCCTAACAGAGGTACTTCGAAGATGGGGGGAAAGACAGGATAGTGAGATTACTTGGCCGAGGCCACTAAACCCAAGTAGTCCGACTCTCAAGACTCCACTAGGTGTTTCAACATACCAGGAAGTAGAAAAATGCAAGTTAAGTCCTCATTTATTAAGATAACTGTTGCCAGGAAAATGTCACCAACAGAATCATATCAGACCAATATTTCACAATTGGGGAAAAAGAAAATCATGAAACTTGTGACTAGGATCTTTACCTTGAAATTTAAACTGAAATATATAGCAATTGCCTACTTATTTTTGGTAAAAACACAGAAGGCTGCTTTGAAAGAGAATAAGTTGTCGAGATTATAAGTGCTCTTGAGAAAAGCAAAAACTTTTAATAGTTTTACAAAAATAAACCTGCTTATAAACATGCTGAAAATATTAAGTGTGTCATGTAGGACAGCAGAAGTATCTCCTCTACAACTTCATAAATGCAGGAACCATTAGGGACTAGGATAACATAACCCTGGTGAGGCGACCCGCCCCTCCCTTCCACCCCCACCACCATTTAATAAAGACATTTGAGAGTTCACAGATACCAGAAACAATGATCTGTGGACAGGTTCACAAACAAACTCTCCATACCTTCCATTCATCAGTAGTGTGACTCTCTCAAAATACACAGTGCAGGTAAATCTCAGAGGGAATTTGTTCATTCTCTGCATTGGTCTGTGATAGTTACTCCACCTTGAATTATCTTTTTACTACCTGGTTTTACCTACTATCTGAAGCCTTTCTTAATTTCTCTGGTATTTCCTTCATCTAAACTTCTATACTACTCTGGATGTGCATTGTAGCACTTTAAGTATTAGACCAGTCTGTTTATTATAGAAGATGTTAGTCTTATGTTCTAACATGAATAAAGTTGCTCAACTACAACAAAGTTGCTCAACTATAATATACTTTTTGGTTATTTTTTACTAGGCCTAGTATTGAAGCAAGTATACAATTCTTACTAGAGTTACTTGAACTAGTTCGCTACTAAGAGAACATAAATGTTTTCTGGGGCAGGGAGCGGGGGATGATAAACACCTGAAGTGAAAGATACGTTCATTAACCACTGGCAGGAACCTTTTCATAATGTGTGTGTGTGTGTGTACACATATATATATATAGATATATCTATCTATATATATATCAAGTCACCACAAAGTACCCCTTAAATATCTTAAAATGTCAATTATACCTCAGTAAAGCTGGGGGAGGGAAAAGGATCTACTTGGAACAAGGCAAGAATATAAAGAAAATACTCAGTGAAACCCTATTCACCAACTCTGCGTGTGCGTGGTTTCAAGGAAAGGCTTCCCTCCTCTCCCCCACCCCCGCCAAAAGATTTTTATCAGCTTTCTGTGAATTCTATCATGGGCTTTATGGAGAGTAATTGATAGAAAATTTAAGACTAGTAGGTGCTAGGCACTCAAAAAAGATTACACATATGCTTAAGAAGAGTTGTAATGAAAAAAGCAATTATAAGCATGGTTTATAGGTTTCATCGAAATGAACTGGCTTAAGGACCATCTTGTGACCTGAGAAGTTTTGGGAGCTTGGTCAATGTAGATTTGAGTGCTAAGGCTATCACACATTCTAATCCTTTGTCCTGAAAAAATATTCAGGTCCTGCAATGTACCACACCCTAGATCTGCGCTCCTTGCATCTTTCAAATTTTCATGCTGAGAAAGTCCAACCTCAAGATTCTGAATCCGCCCCACCAAGCTAACTGTATGTAGCAATGTATACCTATAGTGCAGATAAAACAATATACCAGAAGGTGTCAGAAGGTGTCTGCTCTGAAAAAGTGCACCAGCTCAAAGAAGTTTGGAAAACAGTTAAGTCAAGCAAAGCTAAACTCTTTAAATGAAAGGGCTTCTCAGAACCCCTAATCCACCAATACATACTGAAAAAATGGAGTACTGGTACCTAAAATTGCCCACAAAGTACTTTTTTTTCAAAATACACTAAGCAGAGAAAAAGCAATAGCCTCTGCAGCACATATTGGTTCCAATTTCTTACTCTGGCTCCTAAGTGTATTCTTTAACTACCCATATAATCAAGGGAAAAATGTTATACACTCACACACAAATGTGTACATGTGACCAGATGCAAGTTTCAAACCAATAGTATTTGAACTCTAAACCATAAAGGTAGTTCCATATCCTCTTATGGACACCTCAGTACCTCCTCCTGGATCGCTCTCTGCTCCTGTCTCTAGAACTGTGCCCACTGCGCTGGTGGCTGCGGCTGCGGCTGCGGCTGCTGGAGCGCGATCGGTGGCGATGGCGTTTCTCCCGAGATTTGGATCGAGTTCTCCTCTTCCGTTCCCGTGACATGGAGCGAGACCGATGTCTGCGATGCTCTCTGGACCTGGACCTACAACAAAACATTTGCTTTAGTTTTTAGCTTGCTCAGCAATGCACTCTCCTTTACTAAAGCCTTCTCTTTTATGGTATCTGAGTAACATGACTTAATGCCAGTTCAACCTACAGCAAAATAAAATGCTGGCATATTAGCTATATACTGAAATTCCAAAATACAAATGAAACACTAGTCTCAGGGCCCAATCAATATTGCACAGATTTACATCAAGAATATTACAAAAATTACAACAATCCATACCACTACTCCATGCTAGGGATTGTTTTCTCCAGATGTTTTATGGATTTGTATTTCATTTAAACTTCTAATATTTCTGGGATACTTCAGAAACAAAGTAGGTACCTGATGGACATGGATAAAAGTAAGGCAGAAGACAGAGTATTGTTTGTAAGTGACTAATTGAATTAAAAAGGTGACAGGACCAGCAGAGTAAGTCTGAATACCCATAATATGCTTAGTCATGATCAACACAGAATTCTCTATTAAAGCAGTCCTTAATTTGGGAGAAAAAACTAATATAAGTCAATTTAGAGAATTTTATTGGAGTTGAAAAAAGTATGAATACAGAAAAGGAAAAACGTTCCGAAGAAGCAGCAGCAGCAGCAAGTGAAAAACACTTGCCTAGCCACCTCTATGTCACAAAACTAACGATGTGTGTGTGGTCTGAGGGTTGGAATGGCACTTGCAGAGACACAAGACATTTGAGAGAAAACAAGAAGATAACGCAACATTTTTCTCAAGGTCATTTTAAGAGTGATGGCAATGAGTTGAACTTGACTTTGATAATTCCATAACTCTGAATTCACTAAAAATGATTGACTTGTACAATTTAAATGGGTGAACTTATGGTATGTAAATTATGCCTTAATAAAGCTGTTAAAAAGTTTGAGTCATGTTAAGAATGTGATATTTTCTCATAATCTGATAAATTCAAAAGCATATTCAGGTGATACAATTTACAAACAGCTCATTTTCAAGTGATGATTTTGTTAAAGGAAGTTTGAAAGCATTCAGCTTATGTCAACATTATATTCAAAGAAAGCATAATTAGTGGGCCCAGCACCAAGCACAGTTGAGTATTTCAACAACTGAATACAGTATCTCTGAAAACCAACAGAGGAACAGACATAAAATTCATTCAAGTTTTATTAAACGGTATTTTTGTTTAGTCACTCATTTTGAGCAATTACAATAAATCTGTCTTTCAATGTGTAATTTCATTCATCTTTTTAAAAATTCTAGACAATTACTCATTTAAAAGTACTTAGGGGCACCTGGGTGACTCAGTTGGTGGCTCAGGTCATGCCCTCATCAGCTACCTACTCAGCGGGGAATCTGCCTCTCCCTCTCCTCCTCCTCCTGCTCTCTCGCTCACTCTCCTTTCAAATAAATTTAAGTATTTACTGGGTGCACACTGCAGTACTAGAAACAGACCGAGCAGCTAATAAAGCAAAATCCTTAACCTCATGAAAGTTACACTCCAGAAAGAAGTCCACAGATACGCTGGCAGTCAACAAAGATATATCAACTAGTAAAGAAATTATATATTAAGAATTTATATATTACATATATATATAATATATATTATATATTAAGAAATTATATATTATAAATGGACAGAAATGAGATGGTAATTTTTATAAAGAACAGGTAGAAAAGGCTTTTCTGGTAAAACAGCCTTTAAGCGAAGATGACAGAGAAGGTAATCAGCTATCAGCCATCTCAAAACAGGATGCTTCTGGTAGAGGGAGCACAGATGCAAGGGCCCTGAGATAGAAGAAAGTTCAGAATGTTGAAGGACTATAAGAGAGCTGCTTGGCTGGAATGAAGTGACAAGGGGAATAATTCAGGGGTCTTACAGGCAGGATGACCAAATACCTTATAATTCAAACCAGGATCCTGTCAATGATCAATTACATGAGGAGCACGGGGAAGCTTTAATATGCTGACCCAAGACATAAACCGGTAACTACCCCAACTCTCAGATCCATCACTCTACTTAAAAGCTATTGGGAGGATTTCCACTTCTAAGTGAAATGGAATACCTCTGGAGAGTCTGAACAGAAGGCTGATGTAATGTTTCACTTGTTAAAGGGCTCATTCTGGCGGATGCATAAAAACCAGAGTGAGGTGGAGAAGGGAACTGGGCAAGTACAGAAATTAAGAGACCAGTGAAGAGGCTATTGTAATCACCAGGCAAGTGGCTGGGAGCAGAACGGTAGAAATTAGATTTCTGGCCTCAATAATAGTAATAATATGTTCTAGGTACACAGTTTAAATAACCAACAAAGGGTCTAATTTGTATTAATCAATGGTAAATAAGAATAGTATCACCAATTAATGTATCCTTTTTTTTTTTTTTTTATAAATTCATTTGACAGAATGAGACAGCGAAAGAAGGAACCCAAGCAAAGGGAATGTGAGAGGGAGAAGCAGGCTCTCCACTGAGCAGGGAGCCTGACATGGGGCTCGATCCCAAGACTCTGGGATCATGACCTAAGCCTAAGGCAAAAGCTTTAACAAATGAGCCACCCAGGTGCCCGAATGGTTCTACTTCTCATCCTAGATGTCAGAAACAACAATATAAAATGGCTGACACAACTGGGCAGGTTTTTCTTTCATAACAAATGCTCTAGTTTTATAGGGATAAGTTCTTGAGAAATAAATACTCTTTAGAGGTAAGAGTACTTTGAAGGGTTCAAAAAGATCTGTACAGGGAAAATGGTAGCACTTGACAATAAGGACATTCTAGATGGGGATGGACTTATGGGAACTGCACATGAAATATTAAAAATGATGACGTACACCATGTCTCCCCACCTTTCTCAGAAAAAAATTACCAGAAACTAGTAAAAACTGTAAAGAAAATCTTCAAAAAGCCCTCAAATTTTAATGCCACAAGTCAAAAGAAACTGTTCTATCCTCACTAGGGCTGTAAGTGCCCCTTTCAAGTTGTCATCTATGTACAAGGAATAAAGTAATAAACTCATAGAAAGTGAAGATCACCCGCCGCGTGTTTGGGGCGCCTGGGTGGTTCAGTGGGTTAAGCCGCTGCCTTCGGCTCAGCTCATGATCTCAGGGTTCTGGGATCGAGTCCCGCATTGGGCTCTCTGCTCAGCAGGGAGCCTGCTTCCCTTCCTCTCTCTCTGCCTGCCTCTCTGCCTACTTGTGATCTCTCTCTCTCTCTCTCTCTGTCAAATAAATAAATAAATAAATCTTTAAAAAAAAATAAAATAAAATAAAGTGAAGATCAACCAGGGTTGCTGGGGGGAGGGGGGGTTGGGAGAAGAGGGATGGGGTTATGGACATTGGGGAGGGTATGTGCTTTGGTGAGTGCTGTGAAGTGTGTAAACCTGGCGATTCACAGACCTGTAACCCCGGGGATAAAAATATATGTTTATAAAATTAAAAATTTAAAATTTAAAAAAAAGAAAGAAAGTGAAGATCAAGATGTAAAACTAACAAACATTTAAATTTCTCTTCAACAGCCCACTATGGATCCCTCTTTCAAAAATGTATTTAACTAGGGCTGCCTGGGGGGGTTAGTCATTAAATGTCTGCCTTCAGCTCAAGTTGTGATCCCAGAGTCCCTGAATCAAGCCCCTCATCTGGTTCCCTGCTCAGTGGAGGGCTCTGCTTCTCCCTCTGCCTCTGCCCTATGCCCCACCCCCCAATGCCCTCTCTCTGTAATAAATAAAATCTTTCAAAAACTTATTCAACTATTTAACCTATTTATATTTTCAACAGATATTAACTTCTTAGACCTGCATCTCTGACATGCACCACCCAAAATGATTTTAAAAATAAATTCTATATATAGTTAACCTGCGCTTCTAAAGATTTTTTTTTAAATATTCTTAAGGTTTTTTTTGTTGTTTTTTTTTTAAGTCGGCTCTATACCCAACATGGGTCTTGAACTCACAACCCCTAGATCAAGAGGTTGCATGCTCCACAAACTGAGCCAGCTAGGCACCCCAGTATTTTCAGTTTTACCCTTACCTCCAGAGTACTGTATATATCCTTGATAAAATATAGTCATAAGTACCTTTTCTTTTTTTTTTTTTAAGATTTTATTTATTTATGTGGCAGACAGACAGGCAGAGAGAGAGGAGGAAGCAGGCTCCCTGCTGAGCAGAGAGTCTGATATGGGGCTCGATCCCAGGACTCTGGGCAGAGGCTTAACCCACTGAGCCACCCAGGCGCCCCTCATAAGTACCTTCTAACCAGTTACATCTTAACACACAATGCCCAAACTTGGAACAACAAAAGAATTTAAAAAGTACTAAACTAGCAATTCTCATTCATTTTTAAAAGACATTTAATCTTATATAAAGATTACCTCTGAAGAACAAACCAACTTCACTACTCATATGTTTTGTGTATACTTACCTTTTGGGGTTCTTGCTATGTGATCGAGACCTAAAAAAAGAATATCTATTTTTAGAAAAAAAGAATTAAGTGAGATAAAGTACTGTTAAAATTACTCTTCCTGATTTCTTTTTATTAATTCTATAAATATAAGGTACATATAAATGCACACAAATTTTTCCAAAATACACCATAAACTATACAGATTTCCAGGAGATACAGATTGGCATAGGAGATCCCCTAAGTAAGATACCTGGCTCTTAAAAATGAATATGCTCCTAGGAGACTAGAACATGGTACATCACCACTCAGTAATTCTCCAGAAATCACTTCCCAACCTGGGAAAGATTATTTGTTATTTTTATCTGTTACTTCTTCTTTCCCTCTGGGAAGAGAAAAAAATTTTTCTGAGATGTATTTTTTTTTTTAAACACGTATTCACTTTCAAACAGCAACCTCATAGTATAATCCCTAGAACACCCAATTCTGTCTTACAACATCTGTTTCTTACCAAGACACGATTCCCTTATTAAAGCATTCTTCACATTTCCTAGCACATAATTAACACTCAATAAATAGTAATGGCTAACATTATGGGTACTAGGAAACAGGTGTGTTCCGTGGTGAATATAAAGCACAACTGAAGGATGGCTCTGGACTCAGCCTGACGTTAAGCTTTTGTTGTTGTTGTTTTAAAGATTTTATTTATTTATTTGACAGAGATCGCAAGTAGGCAGAGAGGCAGGCAGATAGAGAGGAAGGGAAGCAGGCTCCCTGGAGAGTGGAGAGCCATGCGATGTGGAGCTTGACCCCAGAACACTGGGATCATGACCTGAGCTGAAGGCTTAACCCACGAAGCCACCCAGGCGCCCCTGCCTGATTTAAGTTTTAAAACTCTCGCTGCACCACTATCTGTGACCTGGACAGATTATAAATTTTCTCTAAGCTTTCCCTGTCATTTGCCAAAGAAGGACAGTAACAGAAATTTCACAAAGCAATTATAAGGATTAGATGAACTAATGTAGGTAAATTCTTAGCACCATGCCTGATACATAATAGGCACTTAAATAAGTGACAGTGATTTTTATCACTATCTTTTTCAATACCATAGTTGGAATCCCACCTTGCTTAACTCTGTACTTGCTTATAATTTCTTCATCTTTCATTCTTGGTTATATTACTTCCTCAAGTTCACAAGTTTAAAAATAATTTTAAACACATTTCTGAAATAACACTGCATTTATAACCAATGTTAAAAGAAATCTGTCAGCTGACAGCAAAGGAATAAAAGTGCTTTCTTGTCACCTATAGATTTGAAAATGTAGTCACGGCAAAGAATTTTTTCTTTCTCATTCAACTATCACTTCAGTTGAATCATATAAACCAGTGGCACTATATACAGAATTTTAAAAAACAGGTTTCTAATGCCCCTTATATGGTCTTATATTACCATGCTGAGCACTATTCCCAAAGAAACTCAGTGTACACAAAAGAGAATACTGATAAAGCTATGAGGTAAAACTTATGGTAAATGAAGAACATATTTATCAATGTATGTAAGACAGCACTTCCCCTAAAAAGGCAAAATAGCCACATGAAAATAATTTTTCATTATACTACAAAAATATTACCTGCTACAAGCCATGTAACAAAGTTAGTTTAAATATTTTGAAATAGAAGAAATACAACATGCTCGAATCTTAGGGGAAGCTGGTGTGACCAAGTCACATATTATAAAGGGTTTTAACTAAGCACAAAATCTGCTGGGGATAAAGTATTTAAGTTTCAGAAATGTGGAATACAATTAAGGGAACATTATAAATTAGAACTGCAGGTTAATTCTTTTGTGGCATAGCTATCCATTGTAAGGTTGTTAAAAAAAGTTATGTACTTGAGTTCAAAGAAGATTGCCATCATGATGCCATACAATTTACTGTCAATGGGTAAAAGTCACTCAGAACATTTAAGCATTCTAAATATGAAAAATATAAATTTATCACCTAATGAATACCAATATAAAAAGAATTGCATACATTTGGCTATTATTGATACAATTTTAATAGTTTATAGCTTCTAAAATTGAAGAATTACAAAATCAAAGTATGATTAAAATATCTTAAGATTTTATTTTTTTTTAAAGATTTTACTTATTTATCTGACAGAGATCACAAGTAGGCAGAGAGGCAGGCAGAGAGAGAGGAGGAAGCAGGCTCCCCGCTGAGCAGAGAGCCCGATGCAGGGCTAGATCCCAGGATCCTGAGATCATGACCTAAGCTGAAGGCAGAGGCTTAACCCATTGAGCCACCCAGGCAGGCATCCCTAAGATTTTATTTTTAAATAATCTTTACACTCAGTGTGGAGATCCAAATCACAGCCTTGAGATTAAGAATCACATGCTCTACCAACTAAGCCAGCGAGGTACCCCAAAACTCAAATCTTTCATCAAGAATAAAATACATCACAAAAATGAGAAGTTTTATACCCATCTGGTACAAATCTAGCTGTTATGAAAATCAGAGGGCTAGAAAAGCTTTGTAGTCAATCTCACAAAAAATAAGGATGTGACTCACTCTTTATTTAGCCTTCCATACATTTTGAAGGAAATTACCTTGACTTAAATGGCCATAACTTAATGTATTTGTATAAACACTTTCACATTGGTAATATTTTCAAAAGCAAACAAATCTCCCATATCTAGATTTATTAACACCTAGAATCCTCTATCAATCACATCACTTTTTAGAGCCAGGGACCTTCAATTTCACATACTTGGACTATTCAATGAATCACTCCATACCTCCTCAGCTTCTCTCTTTCTTCTCTCTCCCTTTCTTCTCTTCGTTTCAGGCGTTCCTGATTTCTTTTCTCCTGTTTTTCAGCTACAACTCTCTATAAAAGACAATGACAGGTCAAATAATAAAAAATGAGCAGCATTATTTATTGGGCCCATTAACAAGAATTATTCTAAACTCTACCATATCTGGTTCCCAATACAGTATAAAAAACATCAAAATCTATTTAATAACAACTTAATTAAAAGTTCTGCTGGGTAAAATCATTACACTTACAAGTCTAATTTCCAAAATCTTTCCCCCTTCTGGGGAACACTTGTAAAAATTCATATTTCTTCATGACTTAATATTCCAAAATCATTTCTGTAAGATCTTCTCCTATGAATGCTTTCTAACATTATTTTGTATTTTTTCAAGTTTTTTTTTTTTTTTTTTAGTAATCTCTATACCCAATGCGGGGCCCCAACTCACAACCCTAAATCACAACCCTAAGAACGAGAGGTACAAGCTCTAACAACTGAGCCAGGAAGGTGCACCTATTTTGTATTTTTTAAAGGACATTAAGCATTATAAATCACTCTAAATTTCTATTCTCTGATTTCCAAAATGAAAATGTCTTCTGTCATTTCCAATTACCATCCTAATTCCACTGCTTCAAAAAATACCAGGAAGATGCTAAAAAGTCTTGTTGCTAGGTCTATATCTGCAAAGATTCCCAAATAGGTACCATTTTTGAGTTTTAATTCAGGGCCCAGTAACCATGTGATAAAGTGAAACTTACTTTGTCATTTTATTTACTTATTTAAGATTTTCTTTATTTATTTGACAGAGACACATCAAGAGAGGAAACACAAGCACGGAGAGTAGGAGAGGGAAAAGCAGGCTTCCTGCTGAGCAGAGCCTGATATAGGGTGATCCCAGAACTCTGGGATTATGACCTGAGCCGCAGGCAGAGCTTAACAACTGAGCCACCCGGGCACCCCTTACTTTGTCATTTTAAATAAAAACTTACCCAAAATTATCCTAGCTACTCAGAATTCTTAGAAGACCTCACTGTTGATATAAATATGGAGACGTCCCTACGTGTTTCTGACTCATTATTTTAAATGTCAAACTACAGATCTTGGGTTAATTTCAGCAATAAAAGTCACTATCTAGTGTTTGCCATAGCTGAGCCATTCTTTCATTCACAACAAAATGCTACAGTGCCGCAATTTTTTAAAAAAATTAGGCCACATCAGACTGTTGGAAAGGAACTGGTTATATCCATTTACTAATTCTGTTTACATCTTTAGAAATACCCTATGCTGTTTCCTTATCTTTTCAAAAGAATTCAGCACATGATACAGTAAGAACTGTATACTGGCTTTCTTATAATAGCCACATATGTGGGTTTTTTTTTTTTAAAGATAGGTTTCAGGGGCGCCTGGGTGGCTCAGTGGATTGGGCCGCTGCCTTCAGCTCGGGTCATGGTCTCAGGGTCCTGAGATCGAGCCCCACGTTGGGCTCTCTGCTCAGCGGGGAGCCTGCTTCCCCCTCTGTCTCTGCCTGCCTCTCTGCCTACTTGTGATCTCGCTCTCTGTCAAATAAAATGAATAAAAATCTTTAAAAAAAATAAAAAATAAAAGATAGGTTTCATTCTAGTTCCTTTCTGAGATGGAAGCAAGAGAAAGTAGAACTAGAGATCTACATACAAGCTTGCTATTTAGTGAAGAACTGCAAAATACTTCAAATAAATAATAGTCTCATTTTCTCAATCTTCCTTTAAAATAATATACTAATACTGTTAATTTTAATTCAAAGAAAATAAAAATTTGGGGGGAATTTATATGAAAGAATTTATTTTTTATTTTTTATTTTTTTTATTTACTTGTTTGAGAGAGAGAGAGCATGAGTGGAGAGAAGGTCAGAGGGAGAAGCAGACTCCCCACAGAGCTGGGAGCCCAATGCGGGACTTGATCCTGCGACTCCGGGATCATGACCTGAGCCCAAGGTGGTCACTTAACCAACTGAGCCACCCAGGCGCCCAGTTTTTATTATTATTCTTTTTTAAAGATTCTATTTATTTACTTGACAGAGGGAGAGACAGCTAGAGAGGGAACACAAGCAGGGAGAAGAAGAAGAGGGGAGAGGGAGAGGGAGAAGTAGGGAGCCTGGCACAAGGCTCAATCCCAGTACCCCAGGATCATGAGCCGGGCCGAAGGCAGATGATTAACGACTTAGCCACCTAAGCACCCCAGAAAGAATTAGTTTTTAAGACTAAAGAACCCAGTTTTTAAGACTCCTAATTTAATGTCATACATGTTCAACACAAAATACTGCCTCCTAAAATAAGGGGGACATTATTTAAAAGTCTGTTTCTCAAACATCACCCATTAAACCAGTTACTATCTCCATTTATAATCCTATACTATTCAGTATGAACTGTTAGCAGAATCATAGTTAAGAAAATTACACAAAAAGCCAACCAATATACATCAAAACAATGAGTGGTGAAATTAGAGCACATGATATTAATTTACCAATGTACCTTTAATTCTTCAAGCTTCTCTCTTATTTCAATAAATCCCAGGTGCAGTTTACCCCCAAAATGATCAGCCAGTCGTCTATCATTATCATGAAGACCTAAATAGGCAGAGCAGACTTCACAGACTCGAAGTTTCTGCTGTTGGAAACTGGAAGCTGGCATAGAATTCCGATAAACTTCCTAAATAAGAGTGAGAAAAACAATGTTTATATAAATCTCTGAGTCATACCACTACACAAAATACATTATGTTTATATTAAAAAATGTTTTCTAATGAATAATTAAAGTACGGCTATTTTTGTCACAAAAATGATGGACTCCTCATATTCTCATCCTCCGTCCTTGGGACCTCTTCTACTAGAGGTAAAAGATCCAAGACACAAGTGCATTTTGCGAAGAACTACTGTAAGAATTCTACCATGAATTCTGACTTCTACCACAGAATATGACTTCTGGAAAAAATTTTCTCAGTGTTCTACAATGCTTTGTTTTCTATGATTTTTGTTAAAAATGAGATGCAGCAACCCCGAAACTGTGTATCAGTGAAGGACCAAGGAAGAAGTCACCCACACTGGCAGAGAAAGAAAGAATGCATGTCTTTGATACTGTTAAGTTTCCTTGCCTTCTCTCCCACAGATCATTTTCTCCTCCTTTGAAAATGTGGACAGGGCATATAAATGATAAGACTTTCTTTCTACTGAGAGGAATAGTTCTGTAAGATAAGCAATGAAAGGTGCCTTAATGAGAAAAAGAGGTCTTACACAAAACGATTTTAAGTTCAGTAATGAAATAACAAGTATTAGTGGGTTTGTGGATTCACTGTACTCTCCTTTTGTTTGAGGCCAGCGGTATGTCCAGCTAAAAGATATTACATTCCCAAGTCTCCACAGACCTTTGGCTAAGGAGATATTCAAGTGGACATTGCTGGATGGAATCTATAGAAAGTCCTTTCAAAGGGAGTTAACAGACTGAAATAAAAAAAATCACCAATGGCTGCTATCACCTACAGATGAGAAAGTGATGGGAAACAATATTTACAGTTTCAAAAATGTCAATACCAAGATACTTATTAATTACAAAAAGAAAGCACTCTAACTTCACAGTAGAAAAATAGGCCAATCATCAGAAATGGGACAAATCACTAACATGTGCCTTCTAATGAGATATGACATTACTTGAACGGTACTGTCAAAAATCTAACCAGGGGGGCACCTGGGTGGTTTAGTGGGTTGGGCCTCTCTCTGCCTGTGGCTCAGGTCATGATCTCAGAGTCCTGGGATTGAGCCCCGATTCGGGCTCTCTGCTCGGCAAAGGAGCCTGCTTCCTCCTCTCTCTCTAACTGCCTCTCTGCCTACTTGTGATCTCTGTCTGTCAAATGAATAAATAAAATCTCTTAAAAAAAAAAAAATCTAACCAGGAGGAAAAATCAGACAAACAGAAACTGAAGACATTTTATAAAATGAAGCCTGTACTTTTCAAAACTGTCAAGATCATGTCAGACAAAGACTGAAGTTCCAGATTAAAGGACCCTAGGAAGACATTAACAACTAAATGCAGTACATGATCCTGAACTGGGCCTTAAACAAATAACAAAAATTTTTTAATAAAAATGACATTATTGTGGCAATTGGGAAGATCTTCATAGAAGTATTGTATCAGTGTTAATTTCTGATTCAGATCATTCTGCTGCGGCTATATAATATCCTTGTCTTTAGACAACACACATGGGGGGCGCCTGGGTGGCTCAGTGGGTTAAGCCGCTGCCTTAGGCTCAGGTCATGATCTCGGGATCCTGGGATCGAGTCCCGCATCGGGCTCTCTGCTCAGCAGAGGGCCTGCTTCCGTCTTTCTCTCTCTCTGCCTGCCTCTCTGTCTACTTGTGATCTCCCTCTGTCAAATAAATAAATAAAATCTTAAAAAAAAAAAAAAAAAAGAATACACACATGGGAGTATCTGGGGACAAAGAGGCATCTTATCTCTAACTTAATATCAAACAGTTCAAATACACACACACAAACACACAAGAGGAGAAAGACAAAGCAAATATGGTAAAATGTTAACACTACAAGGCTGGGTGAAGGATACAGGGGAATTCTTTATTTCTTAAATCTTTCTGAAGATACTTCAAAATAAAAGTTTTTAAAAAAGAAAACCAGAGGTGTCTGGGTGACTCAGTGGGTTAAGCATCTGCCTTTAGACTCTGGTCATGAACCCAGTGTCCTGGGGTCAGCCACACTGGCTCCCTGTTCAATGGGGAATCTGCTTCTGTTTCTCCCACTACCTTTGTCCCCCAACACCCCCATCTCATGTTCTCTCCTGAGCTCTCTCACAAATAAAACCACACAAAAAAAGGAAAAGAAAAACAAATATATGACACTAGGAGACAAGTCAACTCAATTTTAGTGTCTTGTTATTCTTCTTCCTTTTTCTAGTTACGTATAAAGAAAACGCTTTACACATGGTAGCTCTACTGCCAACACAAATTGGTAAGTATAAAGATGAATCCATGTAGTAAGGATGGCAGAAATAGAGTCTGTGTACTTAATGGAATTATGGAGCTGCTGTACCAGCCCCAGACTCCCTAATGACGATTACTTAATAAATGAAAAAAAGAAAACCCTTTCTTGGTTAAGCCATTTAAGACTTTATTATGTGTACCTGAACATAATCTACAATGAGCAAGTAAATTTTTTAGTGCACCGTCTTAAAAATCAACTGATAATAAAATGTAACAGGCTAAAGATGTTAAGACACTGTGTGCTGCTAGAAAATCTTCAAATACATAAATATGAAACTTCATGAAAACTGCAAAATATGCAAGTAATAATGCTTACTAAGGTTCATTACTTGAGTCTTTTAGGAAATTAGCTATAAAATACACTGCATTTTAAAATTCATAGGGTTTAGGGGCACAGGGCTGGCTCAGTCAATTAGGGTCTGCCTTCAGCTTAGATTATGATCCCAGGACCAAGCTCCACGTTGTGCTCCCTACTCAGTAGGGAGCCTACTACTCCTTCTCCCCCCTACTCATGCTTGCTCTCTCTCTCTCTAGTGCTCTCTCTAACAAATAAAGTCTTAAAAATTTTTAAAAATACTAAAATTCATAGTGTTTACTTTCTGGAATGATACTAATTACATTTAAAGAAATCCTAAGTATTAAGTATTAAATAAAATTAACAAGAATTGGCTACATGGTGTATCTTTTTCTATCTTTGTATTTAAAGTAGTGTTTTTTTTTTTTTTTTTTTTAATTAGACACAGAGAGATCACAAGTAGGCAGAAAGGCAGGCACAGAGAGAGGGAAACAGGCCCCGCCCCGAGCAGAGAGCCTGATGCGGGGCTCGATCCGAGGACCCAGAGATCATGACCCAAGCCAAAGGCAGAGGTTTAACCTAATGAGCCACCCAGGTGCTCCTAAAGTACCTGGCATATAGTAAAGTCTTGCTTTTATTTTTTTAAGACCTGAGCAGAAGGTGCTTAACAAACGGAGTCACCCAAGTGCCCTAAGTCTTGCTTAAAAAAAAAAGAAAAAAGAAAAAAAAATAAATCCAGTCTCACAATCTCTGCCTTTTAATTGGAACGTTTAGACCATTTACATTTAACTTAATTACCAGTACACTGGGTTTAAGTCTACCACAATTAGAGATGGAGACTTTAATACTCCTCTCAGTAAATAGAACAGAAAATCTGATATGGAGAACTTGATTAATCAATCAACTATCTTGACTCAATTAACATTTATGAACACTCCACTTAATAAGGCAGAGTATCATTCTTTTCAAATGCAGATGGACCATTCCATCTTTCAAAATCAATGTTAAAAAAACAAAAAAAACAACAAAAAACAAGTAGTCCATCTGGAGAATGGGTTTAAGGCAGACATTTCACCAAGACCACATGCAGGGCACAAAATAAGTACTGATAATATCTAAGAGACCTAAAATCACACAAATGTTCTCCCACTGCAACAGAAGTAAATTAAAATCAGAAAACTACTTGGAAAAAACACCAAATATATAAAAACACACTCCTAAGTAACTCATAGATCAAAGAAGAAATCACAAAGAATATTAGAAAATATCTGAACTGAATGAAAATAAGAACAAAATATGGAATTCTGTGGGATCCAGCTACAATTGTGCCAGAAGAAAATCTGTAGCATCAAATGGGCTAAAATCAATTATCTAGGCTTCCATTTTAAAAGAGGGCAGAATAAGAACAAATTAAACAGAGGTGTGATACAGTTAAGAGCAATGGAGACTATGGCAAAATGGGAGAATACAACCCCATCTGAAGGCATCCGATTTTTTAGAACACACAAGGTGGGCCAAACAAAATAGAATTTTGGCTGTAGGATATTAGATTTTGATTTGTGCTACTACAGAGAAAGAATGAGAGAAGGCTCCCGAAGTACTAGCAGAACTGTACTGAGATGTGAAGTGAAGAGAGAATGCTATGGTTGCATGATGGTAAAGTCAAGGGAGGGAAGATATCACAGGAAATGCATAAATGCATTCTGTATGTGACTGCTGTGTATGACCAGCTAGTCTAGTTGATTTCATTTTCTACTTAAAAACTTCAACAGATCAAAGCCTCTAAAGTAAAAACAAAACCCCCCCAACGTTGATATATAATCCATCTCTATGGGATAGACTAATTAAATTTTATAATTAGTTTAAATTTCCTGTACTAGCAATAAGTTTTCAATAATTTCCAATCAAGTATGTTTTGACAGTAAGACTGAACATATTACCATTAAAAATTGTATTACCTCTGCTTCTCTTTTCTTTGCCCGTGCTTTCTCTACTTCATCCATTACTTTCTGAGATTCTTCCACATTTCCTTCAGCTCCTAGTTGTTCCACCTTGGCCAACAACTTACCAATTTCTTCATTTAACTCGTGAACACGTTCTGCCTAGAAAGAAACAGAAAAGATCATGAATAAAAAGCAGAATAAATTATCAGAGTTCAAAATATTTCATAAATGCTCAAAAAAGACTCAAGGCAATATGAGGATAAATAATGCTTTCTGAGCATTTCATAAATGAACTGGTGGGATGAGGGTGTTTAAACCTACCTGCCCTCTCATTACAGGGAGATCAGGAAATACAACTGACCTCAATTTAACTATTACTTTACAACCTCTGCATTGGCAATGTATTCCAAGCATAAAATACCGTTTCTTCCACTATCTTCCACTATCTGCCCTTATCTACCTTTGCAAACCATCTCTTGTGTTCCCCCACTTCACAACACAATCTATAGTTATAGCTAGTTTCCCATATTTACTCTTGTTTTCTGCATTTGTGACTTTGCAGAGGGATGTCATCCCTTTTCCTCGGACATTGTCCCTTACCTCCCTTGTCTGAACTCATGAATGCATATTCATTCAACAAGATTCAACTATTCTGTGAAACATTCTTGATCAGTCACCAAATTTCACCCCCACTTAAACGTAAGCAGAGACCCAAATCTTCCTTTGCGCCATCTTTTTATCTTTAATGACACTCTTATGAACATACTTGTGTATGTTTGTGTGTGGTCCTGGAATTGAGCCCCACATTGGGCTCTCTGCTCTGCAGGGAGCCTGCTTTCTCCTATCTTTCTGCCTGCCTCTCTGCCTACTTGTGATCTCTGTCAAATAAATAAAATCTTTTAAAAAATGTAAAAACTATATTGAACAGCACAAAATATTTCAAAGTAGTTAAGTCATCAAATCAACAAAATGCAATAAATGGACTTTTTTAGATTCTGATTAGAACAAACCAACTCTATATAGGAAAAATGAACACGTTCAGGATATTAGATAATGTTAAAAAATTATTAACTTTCTGGATGTGATTTATTATGGTTATGCTTTAGAGGTGAAACGATGTGACATCTGGAATTTGCTTTTAAAATAATGAAACAGGGACGCCTGGGTGGCTCAGCTGGTTAAGCATCTGCCTTCAGCCCAGATCTTGATTCCAGGGTTCTGGATTGAGCCCCATGTTTGCCTTCCTGCTCAGTGAGGAGTCTCCTTCTCCTTCTCCCTCAGCGCCTTCCCCTGCTCCATTTCTGTCTTTCACTCAAGTAAGTAAAATTTTTAAATAAATAAATAGAACAATGAAACAAGAGCAAAAAACTATGAATCCACTGGGATTTATTGTACTTTTCTTTCCAGTTTTCTGTTTGTCTTTTTAAACGTTATTTATTTATTTAAGTAATCCCCACACCCAACATGGGGCTCAAATTCACAACCCAGAGATCAAGAATTGAATGTTCTACCAACTGAGTCAGTCAGGCACCCCTGTTTCCCCTTTTTGTTTTTAAGTTCACATAAAAAAATTTTTTTTCTTTTCCTTAAGTAGGCTCCACACCCAGCATAGAGCACAACACAGGGCTTGTAGAGATCAAGACCTGAGCTGAGCGATCAGCATTTGCATGCTTAATCAACTCAGGCCACCACATGTTCCCATGAAGAAGTACTTTTTAAAAACAGAGGGTAAAACATACATCTAAAAAATCAACATTAAAAAAAAATTGAGTAGTCCATCTGGAGAATGGGTTTAAGACAAGACATTTCATTAAAGAGGTACCTAAATGCCAAATAAACACATCAAAAATATGTTCAGCATCATTAGGCATTCGGGAAATGCAAACTAAAACCAAGTAATATCACTGCACACCTTTAAGAATGGCTACAATGAAAATGAAAACCAAATGCTGACACAGATGTGAAGAAACTAAATCACTAACACATTGCTGGTAGAATCTCATACAGCCACTCTAGAAAAAAGTTTGACACCTGCTTTCAAAACTAAAAATGGACTTATAATATGACCACATGACCCCGAACTACCTTCCTTTTTTTTTTAATCCCGAAGAAATGAAATATTTATTGCAGTTTTACTGGTGTTAACCAGAAAGTGCAAACAACCTAAACATCTTTCAATGTGTGGTTAAACTGTGGCATAGCCATACCATGAAATATTACTCAAAAAGGAATGAACTGATACACATAACAACTTATATGAATCAAGGAACCTGTGCTGAGTGAAAAGAACCATCTCAAAAGGTTACCTGATTCCATTTATGTAATATTCAGTAAAATAACATAATTATAGAGCCAGAGAATACATTAGTGGTTTCCAGAAGACAGGAGAAAGGGGAAATAGATGTGGCTCTAAAGGGTAATATGAGGGACTCTCATCGTGATGTTATAGTGAAGTAACTTAACTATGGTGGTAACTACCCAAGTTACTTACAAATGTAATAAAACTGGACCGAGCGATATATACACATATGCAAGTGCACGCACAAATGGCAAAATCTGAGTAAAATGGGGCGCCTGGGTGGCTCAGTGGGTTAAAGTCTCTGCCTTCGGCTCAGGTCATGATCCTGGGCTCCTGGGATCAAGCTCCACACCGGGGTCTCTGGTTGGCAGGGAGCCGGAAGCTTCCTCCTCTCTCTCTGCCTGCCTCTCTGCCTACTTGTGATCTCTGTCAAATAAATAAATAAAATCTTAAAAAAAAAAAAAATCTGAGTAAAAAGTTATGATTGGACCAGTATCAATTCCTTGTGTACTGTAGCCGTATAAAATGTGAACATCAGGGGCGCTTGGGTGGCTCAGTGAGTTAAAGCCTCTGCCTTCGGCTTGGGTCATGATCCCAGGGTCCTGGGATCGAGCCCCCCACATCGGGTTCTCTGCTCAGCGAGGAGCCTGCTTCCTCTTCTCCCTGCCTCTCTGCCTACTTGTGATCTCTGTCTGTAAATAAATAAAATCTTTAAAAAAGAAAAAAATGTGAACATTAGGGGAGGCTAGAGGAAGAGCTCAGAGAATTCCCTACAAAGACTGCAATCTATGGATGTAAGTATTTCAAAATAAAAAGTTAGAATTAGGGACGCCTGGGTGGTTCAGTGGGTTAAGCCTCTGCCTTCGGCTCAGGTCATGATCTCAGGGTCCTGGGATCGAGCCCTGCACAAGACTGCTCAGCGGAGAGCCTGCTTCCTCCTCTCTCTCTGCCTGCCTCTCGGCCTACTTTTGATCTCTCTCTGTCAAATAAATAAATAAAAATCTTAAAAAAAAAAAAAAAAAGTTAGAAATTAGTGAGTTGAAACAGTATTTTGTAGTACTAATGAAATAACCGAAATTCTTACCTTTGCTGCCACTTCAGCACTGATCTCTTCTTGAGTTTCTGCTAATCTTTTCTTAGCCACTTCTGTTCTTCTATCACAATCTGCAATGAATGACTGAAGATGATCCATAGCCTGCAAAATTTAATTAAAAGAAAATTACTGCTAGAAAAATCAACTTTATTGAGGAATATCTTCACTCAAAAATTATACATAATTTTCTTATTTTTTAAAGGAGGCTCTAAACCCAGCATGGAGCCCAATACAAGGCCTGAACTCACAACCCTGAGATCAAGAGCCAGGCACTTAACCAACAGAGCCACCTAGGGACCCCATACTTTATTTTTTGAAGTGCTAATAGGGTAGTAAAAAAACAAAAGCAAGCACGTTCAATTATGAATCAAAAATACAACTTCATCACCTATTAAATTAGCAGAGTAAACATAAACAGTTCCCAGAAAAGTGAAACTGTAAGGAAACTACCACTCTCATACTCCGCTGAAGAGACAGTGCAGTGTTTAAAAAAGACAACGTGGTAACTGGTATCAAAAGACTTAAAAATGTCTCCTGACTTAGTAATTTTGCTTCCAGAAATACCTTTTAAGAAAATAATCCGATATACAGGAGGCTTAATATTCAAAGATGTTCCTCACAGTGTTATTTTTAAGTTGTAAATACCCTAAATACCTAGGTAATGTAGAAATTTTGATCTTCAGCCAATAAAAAAAGGTTTTAATACTTAATGATACAAGAAAATGTTCATGATTTGTAAATAAAAAGGATTTTACACAGTATCATATGCCATAAAATCCCAACTCTGTAAAATAAAGCACAGAAAAAGGGGCGCTTGGGTGGCTCAGTGGGTTAAAGCCTCTGCCTTCGGCTCAGCTTGGGATCCTGGGATCCTGCATCAGGCTCTCTGCTCAGCAGGGAACCTGCCTCCCTCTCTTTCTCTACCTGCCTCTCTGCCTACTTGTGATCTCTGTCAAATAAATAAATAAAATCTTTAAAAAAAAAAATAAAGCACAGAAAAAAAGGAGAGCATACATAAAATTTTAGCAATTCTTCTTGAGTATATGCAAAATTTTCAATAATTAGTTTTTCCATGCTTCTCAGATTTTCCACAATGAAAATGTTACAATCAGGAAAACTTGCTTTCTTTTCAAAGAATAAACCACTGAGAATTTTAGCAACATCTACATTGTAAAAATCCAATTCAATAAATACATTAAAAACATTTGTCAGGCATGTATTAGCATGTCTATAATAAAATAGTAATTTATTTAAAAGTAAACTTTAAAGGTTTATTCCCAAGTCAAGCAATTTGGACTTTCATATCTTACTGTACAGAAAGAGAACTAATTTAAAATACAAATGTTTAATTAAAAATAAAATCTCAGCACATAGCAGATTCTAGGAATTTCTTAGAAATAAAAAGCAACAGGTTCATTTAAAAGCTCTTATCTGTAATGATAAAGAAACAGGTATTTAGGGACAAATGGGTCGCTCAGTTGGTTAAGCGTCTGCCTGCCGTCAGGTCATAATCCTTGAGTTCTGGGACAGAGCCCCATGTCAGGTTCCCTGCTCAGCAGGAAGTCTGCTTCTCCACAACCAGCACCCACCTCCGCCCCTCCCCACCCACCCTGCTCATGTGTGTGCAGGCTCTCTCAAATAAATAAAAATCTTAAAAAAAAAAAAAAAAAAAAACCTATTTAGCTCTTTTAATTTAAAATTCATCTTTAAATTCACAAGATAGGTCTATTAAAATTTATTTATGGGAAGCTTAAAGGGGGATCTGAAAGCAGTCAGAGGAAAAAGATGTACTCATCAGTACTGTTAGGTCAACTAAGTAGCTATCTGGAAAAATAAAGCTAAATCTGTACCTCAATTCCTTAGACCAGCATTAATTTAACTTCTTTGAAAGATCTAAGTGTATAGAATGAAGCCATAAAAAATACCAGGAGAAACCATGAGAGTCTCAACACCTCAGAACAAGGAAGACCCTTTTGAATTAACCCATTAGAAATTTTTAAAGCACTGATATATGAGACGACTATAAAAACATTCTGCAAGGCCCACAACCACTAAAAGAAAAACAGTTAAATATGGAAAATGACTTAATTATCCATATCCCTATATCTAGGTGATGGTTTCTGCTTTATTTTATGCCCAGATAAAATAAATCTATTTTTATTTTAAGCCTTTTTATTTTTTTTTATCAATCTAGTTGATTTAACATGTCTCCCCCAACTGTTCCAGTCCCATATTAAATTATGTTTACATAGGTGATATTGTTTTTTTGTTTTGTTTGACAGAGAGAGAGAATGCACATGAGCAGGGAGAGAATGAGAGGGAGAGAGAATCTTAAGCAGGCTCCACACCCAGCATGGAACCCAATGCAGGACTTGATCTCACAACCCTGAGATCATGATCTGAGCCAAAACCAAGTAGGACACTTAACTGACTAAGCCACCCAGGCACTCCTAATTTTCATTTCTATTAGCAGAAATTCTTAGGAGAGAAGTAGATGGAGGTGCCTATTGACTGCTTTACCTTCCAAACCAAGTAATATACCTATTATACCTTACTGTAAAAACAATCAGAAGATGTGTGTTCATTAGTATCTTTTATGTAATACTAATTGGTAAGTTTTATATAAATATAAAAAACGTTTCCCTATTTTTATAATGAACAATTCTGTTTGTATAAATAAATCAGATCTTGGGCCTTTAAGATATGTAAGTGGTACCTTTTAATATTTCTCCTATCAGTTTTACATAAAAAACACTGTACTCAATATCCTCTTTCCCTCTATACATATTCATAGATACAAACAAAAATGAACATAAAAGTTCTGTAGATTATTTAAGGGCCTAAAATACATTAGAAATTTGTTGTTTACATGTGCTTAAATTAAGGTTTCCTTTATCATCACAACTTTACTGGAACAGTTTTTCAAAAGATTATATGCACTGCAAGGATTTTTACACATTTTTTTTAAACTACCCAGTTTCACCTTATATTTTTAAAAAAATATTGTTAGTCAAGGAAATTCAGGATCTTACTTTAGAACTGTCCTTCAAATAAACACAAAGAAGATAACTTGCTAAGAGCCTTTTCCTATAGAGATATTAATCCACATTCAAAACATTTACTACAGGGGCGCCTGGGTGGCTCAGTGGGTTAGGCCGCTGCCTTCGGCTCGGGTCATGATCTCAGGGTCCTGGGATCGAGTCCCGCATCGGGCTCTCTGCTCAGCGGGGAGCCTGCTTCCTCCTCTCTCTCTCTGCCTGCCTCTCTGCCTACTTGTGATCTCCCTCTGTCAAATGAATAAATAAAATCTTTAAAAAAATAAATAAATAAAATAAAATAAAATAAAAAAAACAAAACAAAACAAAACAAAACATTTACTACAAAAAAATAATCTAACCCATTAAAGAAAAATTACATACATCAAGTTCAAAGAAAAAATCTTGTTCTTTGGACGCAATTTCATAATCTGCTCTTAAAGCCAGGTCATGAACTTTCAGACATTCTCCAAGATCCATTCTCTGGGGGGTAGAAAAAAGACATATTATTGAAACAGTAAACACATTTTTCAAAACTTCATTAATCGCCACAGTTCTCTTCAAAATACATATTAAGTCTTACAGATGCTTCTTTATTTATGGACTTTCAAATTACAAAATTTCATGGACAAGCATAAAAGCTGATGTCAGAAAAAAATCCACATCAATTCTGTCTATCAACAGATGGCAACAGTGATTACTTTCGTACTTAAGAACAGACAGACAAGAAAAACTAAAAATCTGAAAAAGCTTCCGGCTTCTTTATCAAATCAAATTTCACTTAACCTATTAACACAGAAAAGATAACGTTAGTTTAAAATTAACTAAAAGAATATGTAAATCAAATTTCTGAATTATATCAATATTCTCTGAACGTTCTGATTTTCAAATAAAGATGGAGTTCTCAAACATAAGACCACTAAACTTGATAAGGATTCCAGATAAGACTCTAGGTGAACTAGCAAAAAGAAATTTATTAACACCCAATATAATTTTACAAAAAATTAAAATCCTATTTACAAGCATGTATCAGGGATCTAAAATATACTCCCATTGAACCTAGGATCCTCCTACTTAGAATTCCAATTAGACATTATTTAACCAAATTAGGTTTTCTCCTGAGACCAAAATTCCTAAAAATCCACCCATTTTTACATTATCTGGGCAACTGATATTTCAGGAAATCCTTTAAGGGGAAAATGGGGGGGGGGGGAATTGGGCTGAATGCAAAGATATTTACAGATGTGGATATCTGTAATGGAGATCCAAATAAAACAGATTTTCCAACTGCAAGTATGCTATCCTATCAAATAGAATGTCTCAGAACTGCTCAAAAGTTGGTAAAAAGAGAATACAATAATTTGAAAAGGCACAGTAAATATGGCCTTTGGTTTTGTTATACAAACTATGCATAAAGTACGACAAACATAGTAGTAAAGTCATTCCTTCAGTTAACTATGTACCCATTTATGCCATGTGGTAGGGACACAGAGCTAACTGACATAGATACATACAGTCTCTGACCTCATGGAGTTGACATTTAGAAGAGGGGAAATAAGTAATTAACCATGATTGTGTCTCTGAATACAGTTAAGAGGTTTAATAAAACAGGAACCCTCCCATTATGATGGGAGGCTGCTTGGAGGTCAGAGGAGGTCTTTCTGAAGAGGATACATTTAAACTGGATTTAAGATGTGTGAGGAAGCAAACTAACCTTGGGAAAAGCTAAGAAAAGAATCCTTGAGGTTTTACAGAAGATTTACTCTTTAAAAAAAAAAATAATAAAAGCCAGTGTCAAGCAGAGGGATGTTTCTAGCAGCAAAAAACAGAATAGGACAATCACTGGCACATAGGTCTGGGCGTTAAGCTTTGTTATGTAAGTACCTAGAAATGACTCTGTCTTAACTTTTTGGCCAACAACCTGGATACAACAAAGGATATGAAAGTCTATTTTGTACAATATCCCAAGCTTAAAAAAAAAAAAAGTGAATTCACTGGATTAAGATTCAAAAGAATTGGGGCACCTGGTTAGCTGAGTTGGAAGAGCATGTGACTCTTGATTTCAGGGTTGTGAGTTTGAGACCCAAGTTATATGTAGGTATTACTTTAATAAACTTCAAAAAAAATTTTAAGATTCAAAAGAATTGACAGATCAGATAAAATTTCTCAAAAATATGAAGTCATATCTAAGACGACAAATTTACAAATAGCTATGAGCAGAAAATTAAGACAAATTTGAAAACATACTAGTCAAGAATAAGAGTTATAATGTGGCATGATTGAGATAAATTAACTTACAGGACATAGTATGAACAAAGTAAGAATCTCTTGCTGAAGGCTGGCAAACACCTCTCTTCCAAAAGATACATTCTGTGTGCTACACATTTCAAAGGGATATAAATAAGTTAGACCAAGTATTTCAAAACCAAGCTATACAAAAAAAGCCGGAGGACAGATGCAATTAGCCAAGAAAAATCAAAATGTGAACCTAGACCTCAAACAACTAAAGAACTTTTCTCCCTTTCTTTCTTTTTTAACTAAAGAACTTTTCAACATGAAGCAGAAACAGATCTTAATATTGTTCCAAGGGACTTCAAAGTCAGATTTTAACTTTCTCTCAAATTAAAAACATAAACAAAAAACCCCCACCCACTTTCTAATGATCAAAGCTTTCCAAAGACAGAATACACTTCCTGAAGAGTTAGTGAATTCCCAGATAACTGGAAGATCCCAGTACAGTTTAGACAACCATTTTTCTAAGACACTGAGCAAAGAACTGAACTGCTAAAGTAGCTTCCTCTTTCCAACTCTGACATTTTATGATTATCTTAAAAAAAATTAAAAAAAAAAAAAGTTTTTCTGTTAAACTCTACTACCTGGGTTACTAATCACATAAAAGAATGAATGTGGGAATATAGACAATGTCTTCAAAGTTATCCTTTGGGAATAGTAAGGAATATTCCCCAGTATTATAAGTTATCATCCCTCTAATGGCTCTCATGTATCACTGTTGCTGAGTATGCTGAGATTCCTTCAGGCCCCACTCCTTCCTCTCATAAGTCTATGGATTAAATAAGTCTTCCAGTGACATTAAGCAGCAAGTGAAACTTGCTATTAATGTGTGGAAATTCAAAACTGCTTATTAAGCAACATTTTTAAGAAGTTAAAATGTAATGCTCCTAAAATATGCAGGAAAATAAGATAGTAATGAAAGAGTTGCAAAATACATTGTTACCATCTTTGCTACCAGCCTGTGTGTGTGTGTGTGTGTGTAAGTAGGCTCCATGCCCCAAGTGGGGTTTAAACTCATGACCTCATGACCAAGAGTTACATACTCTACCAACAGAAGCCAACCAGTAGCCCCAGCAAGTGTGTCTCTTCATTGGTATCTTAATACTCTCTCCAACAACTCCCTCTACACATGTATTTCTATAGTTAGAGTTGGTAATGGGAAGCTACACTCATTTCCTAAAATGTTATGATGCCAGTTGGGAATGCCATTGATCCAATACAGTGGTTTTTAACCTAGACCCAGGGTAATAATATTGATGCAAGCTTCTGGAAATAGATCCAAGCCTACCCTCCAAAGACAGAGCTGTAAAAGCCTCCCAGGTGTTTTTAATATACAGTGTTAGGAACCACTCACTGATCTAGTTTTATTCCTAATCTACAGAAAGGAACCGAAGCCCAGAAAGACACTTATTCCAGATACTTACTGGGAAATCTGCTTACACTGATTTCTAGGTCTAACGCCCCTTCTGTTTAACACAAGATATGACTTCTGTTCTGCACATAGATACCCAAAGCAGTTGTCTAACTGCCTTTCCTCCAGTTAACTCCCTTATCTTTATCCCCTGCTTAACTAGATTTCCAATCTGTTCTCAATAAAAACCTAAAAGGAGGGAACCTGGGTGGCTGAGTAGGTTAAAGCCTCTGCCTTTGGCTCAAAACTGCTTATTAAGGGATCAAACCCTGCATCACACTCTCTGCTCAGCGGGGAGACTGCTTCCTCCTCTCTTTCTGCCTGCCTCTCTGCCTACTTGTGATCTCTGTCAAAATGAAGAAAGAAAATCTTTAAAAATAATAATAAAATAACTAAAAGGAGGGGCGCATCTGAGTGGCTCAATCATTAAGTGTCTGCCTTCGGCTCAGGTCATGATCCCAGGGTCCTCTAAGATCAAGCCCCATCACCAGGCTGCTCAGCGGGAAGCCTGCTTCTCCCTCTCCCACTTGCCCTGCTTGTGTTCCTTCTCTTTCTGTGTCTCTGTCAAATAAATAAACAAAACCTTAAAACAACAACAACAACAAAACTCTAAAAGGAATATATAAATCTTGTCTGTTTAACCTAAACATTACTGTTGCCCACCCATACTGGCAGGAATTCTAGGCTTTTCCTCTGCTTTACCATTAAACTTCCATCATACAACCAACCAAAGGGAAAAATTCAACTCTTTGGGTCAAGAACAAAATGAACACCAAAAAGGACACAACTCACAATTATACCACTAATGTTAAAGGTGGAGTTTTGGTAAGAGGATGAAATTTAGAGGGGGAGGGTGGATATATGCCTTGGAGGGGAATTTTCACAAGGGCGAAAGTTTTACTACCTCACCAGAATGTGAGCTCCACAAAGACCAAAGTGTTTTTTTTGTTTGTTTTATCTATACGTAGTTTGCCTGGTATACAAGATGTTTAAGACGTATTTGCTGAAAGACTCAAACTGGTAAAAGAGGCCAAACGACATGTGGCATACTGGGCCCTGAGGTTAACAAGCAAGTGTGGTCAAGATCCAACTGAGTACAAAACTGATCTGAGTTCTGGAGGGGAAGGTCTTCTTCACTTCTCCATGGATTATCAATCTTGCTGGAACTTCTTTCCTTCCTAAGTATTTTATGCTACTCTCCTCCATGGACTTGACACTACCCTGGGCAATGAGCTCTGCAGCAGTCCAGTCTAGACTAGCTTACAAAAGTAGATTTGCAGGGCACCAAAATCCTAGGAGGAAGGGCCTAGCTATATATTTTTTTTCTTTTGGCCTGGAATAGCCTCAGTGCTTATTCACTGGGGATTTAGCAGGACAGTACGTATATACAAATTTTCAGAATTCTAAATACTGGTCATCCATCTATTTTCCTCTCTGTCCATACCACCGCGACTAAACACATACTCTGGCACTGTCATAAACACAGGAATATTTAAAATAAAGAACAATGGGGAGCCTGGGTGGCTCAGTGGGTTAAAGCCTGAGCCTTCGGCTCAGGTCATGATCCCAGGGTCCTGGGATCGAGCCCCACATGGGGCTCGGCGGGGAACTGCTTCCTCCTCTTGCTCTGCCTGCTTCTCTGCCTACTTGTGATCTCTGTCAAATAAATAAATGGAATCTTTAAAAAAAAATTTAAAAAATCTTTAAAAAAAGAATAAAATAAAATAAAGAACAAGAAAGCCAAAGTAAACACAACTACCTGCCAATGTAAAAAGTGAGGGAAGGGTAAGTGTGTCCGTGTTAAGGCTCTTCAAGACTGCGGTCATCTAATTAAAAAGCCACCACAAAGGGAACCATGATAGAACCACACTATGACCAATTATGGACCAATCCTCAAAAGCCTAATCAATCCTGACTTTTATCACTGACGGTTAAGTAGTGCTTTGAACACTCAGTGCATAGATACTTGCTGCTGCTTCTCTTGTAAAATAAATGAGCTTCAAACAGAACATAAGACAATGTTTGGCTATTTAACTTATAATGGCTCTATTTCTAATGAAAGTCACAGGGAGAGTTTTTGAATTTTTAAATTTAAGAAGTAATTTACTTCATAATTACATTCTTCCTACAAGTTTATTTATGGCATTTTAATTAAAAGACATCTAAATTCTTAGATTGTAAATGGGGAAAATGTTTATTTATTTATTTTTAAGATCTTATTTATTTGACAGAGAGAGAGACATCACAAGTAGGCAGAGGCAGGTGGGGGGCAGGAAGCAGACTCTCCATTCAGCAGAGAGCCTGATGCGGGGCTCGATCCCAGGACCCTGAGATCATGACCTGAACTGAAGGCAGAGGCTTAACCCACTGAGCCACCCAGGAACCCCAAAAATGTTTTTTTATTTTTTTAAAAGATTATTTATTTATTTATTTAACAGAGATCAAAAGTAGGCAGAGAGGCAGGCAGAGAGCCTGATTCAGGACTCGATTCCAGGACCCTGGGACCATGACCTGAACTGAAGGCAGAGGCGTTAACCCACTGAGCCACCCAGGTGCCCCAAAAATGTTTATTTTTAATTGGAAAAATTCAGTTCTGCATTTTTGTCTTCTCCATCCTAAATATATTTCCCTTGTGAAGTCATCTAATTCTGAAAACTTCTCTTACAGTCTCTTAGCATTTTGTATTACATTTTACTGTTTAACAAAGCTGATTCTGTTAAGCGCTTTTCTAAGTGTTCTTTTGAAATTTCAAAAATGAACATTATCTTCTCAAACTGGACTTTAAGCTTCATAAGGAAAATAGTTTCTCTTATTTTTTTCCCTCCTACATAAAAGACCAGGTTTAAACAACCCATCACTACTAAATAAATGTGATGATTTAACTAAGGAATTCTACTTCTAAGAACCTGAAGAAACAATGAAGTACAGTACACAAAGGTAAATGGACAAAACTTTAACAATGATGTTTTAGAGCATAGGATTTTAACTGAATCATGGAATAGTCCTACAACGCATTATTTAGCCGTTAGAAATTATCATCTTGATACTAAACGGAGAAAATAGAGAGTAAAGAAAAACATAGTAAAATGCCATTTTTTTCAGGTACAGATTTTCAGATTCGTGCACAGACACTGTTGTGAAGCTGGTCTGATATTGGTCGTATTATTCTTACACTCAAAAAAAATATCAATAAAGCCACTTGATTTTGGAGGAAAAAAAATTAAGTAACGGAACAGCGGCATGCAGAAATTATAAATCAAAATCAACAAGTAAAGTATTAGAGTACACCAAATCAAAAGCTTGACCTACACATTTGAGTGTACTGCCAGTTATAAACTACTGGCAGTAGTATGTTAATGAATAAAGCAATGATAGAAACTGGGCATTATAACTACTTCAAAAATTGCAAATAGGGCGCCTGGGTGGCTCAGTAGGTTAAGCCGCTGCCTTCAGCTCAGGTCATGATCTCAGGGTCCTGGGATCGAGTCCCGCATCGGGCTCTCTGCTCGGCAGGGAGCCTGCTTCCTCCTCTCTCTCTCTGCCTACCTCTCTGCCTGCTTGTGATCTCTGTCTGTCAAATAAAAAATAAAAAAAAATCTTAAAAAAAAAAAAATTGCAAATATTCTTGCTTTGTTATATTTACTCAGATCAATGAGCTAGATCCTAAAGGGAATTATAAAACAGGGTAAGAAGATAATCCCTGCTATCAAGGAGTTTATATTCTCAATGAAAAAAATGGAGACATTAAACTAACAGTTGCAAATACATAACACAGATGCACATGCAAAGATTTTATTGCCAGACTGTGCACCAAAACCAAAAACTGTTAACACAATAATATAGTCACTGAATAAATAAATTAGGAAACAGCCATATTACAAAATATTATTTTGTAATAATAACAACAACCACTGATTTGGAAACTTCTCCAAGACAAGTGAAAAAAAAAAATCAAACATAATACCCTTTGTTAAAACTTGCACATGCACACACACACACACACACACACACACACAGAAAGGGGAGTAGAAAAGTAAATTAAATTGTTGACAGGCTTTATGTCTGGGATGGGGGATGATATATAATGGAAAATATTCATGTTTTATGCTTTTTCCACTTTTACTTGAAAACTTTATTGTCTAAATAATAAAGTAAGGACAGAGTGGGTACTTAGCAACTCAGAAGACCTCCCTTAACATCTTTTTATCCATTTAACTCTGAGAAATTCATTTAATTTCTCTGAACTTCTCTTTTCTCAAATATTTCAGGACTGCTGCACCAATCAAATTACAGATTCTGACCAGATTGTTAAAGATTTTGAACATGTATCAATATGCAGAATTTTCTCTAAAGGCAAAGAAGAATGCTTGACTATTTGGGCAGAAATCTATATGATGAAATCTATATTTTAGAAGCATTAACACCATATTATTGGATGGACTGACAAGAAGAAAGAGGTCAAGGGCAGAACAGGCTACTAGGACAAGCCAGAAATAAAGTCATAGGGTCAAATCAGAGAAAAAAAAAAAAAAGAAAGCAGGTGGAGGTAAAACAGAGTGCTACAGAATAATGAAAGCATTTTAAAGATGGGAAGATCTCTGAAATCGTTAATTCCACCACCTTTCTACAACAAGGAAGTCAAGGCTCAGAGAAGTCATAAGATCACAAGTCTAAGATTATAAGCAGGCAGGAGAAGAGTAAAAATTATTAAAAAAAAAAATTTTTTTTTTATTTTATTTATTTGACAGAGAGAGATCACAAGTAGAGAGAGAGAGGAGGAAGCAGGCTCCCCGCCTAGCAGACAGCCCGATGTGGAACTCGATCCCAGGACCCTGAGATCATGACCTGAGCTAAAGGCAGAGGCTTAACCCACTGTGCCACCCAGGCAGCCCCAGGAGCAGAGTTAAAATTTAAATCCAGTCCTTAATATAGTTCAATATCCTCTCAATCAACTAATTAAATGGAACTATTGCCTAACCAATTAACTAACTGGAAATGAAGTGCAGAGGGAAAAAGATCGGGAGTACTTCAAGCATGAGCAAACAATGACACCACCAAGAGAAATGACTAAATCAAATGGAAGAGTTGGTCTGTAAAGGAAATGTTTTGTTCTGGACATGCTGAAGGTGATGTAACAAGAGGAAATCTAAGCACCAGTGTCCAGTATGGCATATATGTAGATATAATCCTATATATAGATATAATATATAGATATATGTAGATATAATATTACATTCAGTAAAGGCTTGCTTTATCCAATTAAGTTTTCCAAGCAGTTTTACATATTTCTCTATAGAGTTACAGCTCGAGTATTCTTCTAGGAGCCCCTCTTTAACAAATTATACAGGAACCCCAAATCTGACTTTCCTAAGTCAATTTATTAACAATGGAAATACTTTAAGGTATTTTTCTAAAAGATTTTATTTATTTGTCCTAGAGAGAGATCACAAATAGGCAGAGAGTCAGGGAGAGGGAGAAGATGACTCCCTGCTGAGCAAAGACCACCCCCCCCACGCCTGCACCATGTGAGGTTCCATCCCAGGGTCCTGTGATCATGACCAAGCCGAAGGCAGACATTTAACCAAGTGAGCCACCCAGTCACCCAAATAAACAGAACCTAAGAAAGACAGACAGACAGAAAGAAAGAATAGAAAAGTATTTTTAAAGAACAGTACCACCTGTAAGATCACAGTGTACTGCCAGAGGGAAATTTAATGAGGGTGAAGATGAAACAAACCCCACAAAAACAAAAAAACAAAAAACAAAAAACATACTCCACTGCTTCATAATTTTAACTTTCTAAAAACCACTTTCATTAGAGCAACAGTTTCACTGTTCTCTAACCTGGTTTTAATTTTTTTTTTTAAGATTTTATTTATTTATTTGACAGAGAGAGAGATCACAAGTAGGCAGAGAGAGAGGCAGAGAGAGAGGGGAAGCAGGCTCCCTGCTGAGCAGAGAGCCCCTAATTCTTTTATTTATTTATTTATACTGCTTAGTTTGTTTAAAAGAGTCATTCTTCCCATATGCTGTTTTATTGTTTTCTTACACTATTTTAAGAGTCTCAAGAAAAGGTTGAAAGACATCAAAATACAACAATAATTTAGACACAGTACAAAAATAGCAAGTAATCGAAGGATAGTGAATATTAGTGAAGTACTAAAAAGAATGCACACCAGTTGGAGAAAAAGTGAAACAATGACATGACAGCAATGACATGACAACAATGACATGACAGAGCATGGGAAATACAAAGCCCTGGCTGACCACGCGACTCCTTCCACATGCCCTCCAATGCCAATGCTATTTTCTAAATCACAAGTCACCCACACTTTAATTCTCACTTATTGCCATCATTAACTTTCCTCCTATTTGTAAAATCTCTCTTCTATGTTCAATGTTTGATTCAAGCCTGGGGCTCAATAACAAGAGAAAGCCCAATATAATATGGAAAAAGCCTTGAAATAATAAAACCTGAGTACGCATTCAAGTTCCGCCACATTGTCTTAAAGTAGAAATTATGGTATTTCTTTCCTAATTCCAATCCTGGCATTCAAATGAACAGTCCAACACAAATGATGGATGAAGAGGAAAACCGGCACACTGGGCATGAAGAGATTAGTTCCTGCTTTTTGCCACTTCCCATTTATTAACTGCTCATTCCCATTTATATGTTCCACTTCCAAGTCCATTTTCCCCTGAGTGGATAAAGAACAATAAAGCTCTTCTTCTAGCTTTTAATATTGTTTTTGAAGAACATAGCATGAGGTATTTTCTTTTCTTTTTTTTTTAAGATTTTACTTATTTATTTGACAAAACAGAGATCACAAGTAGGCAGAGAAGCAGGAAGAGAGGAGGAAGCAGGCTCCCTGCTTGGCAGAGAGCCCAATTCAGGACCTGAGCGGAAGGCAGAGGCCTTAACCCACTGAGCTACCCAGGCGCCCAGCATGAGATATTTTCTTATTCATCCCAAACCAAGATATGCAAAGATATCTAGATAACATTAAAACAAAAGTCCCTGGGGCACCTTGGTGGCTCAGTTGGTTAAGCATCTGCCTTTGGCTTGGTCTTTTTTTTTTTTTTTTAAGATTTTATTTATTTGACACAGAGAGAGAAATCACAAGTAGGCAGAGAGGCAGGCAGAGAGAGAGAGGGGAGGAAGCAGGCTCCCTGCGGAGCAGAGAGCCCGACGTGGGGCTCGATCCCAGGACCCTGGGATCATGACCTGAGCCGAAGGCAGAGGCTTTAACCCACTGAGCCACCCAGGCGCCCCTGGCTTGGTCTTTCAAAGGTCCTGGGATCAGGCCCAGCATTGGGTTCCCTGCTCAGTGGGGAGTATGCTTCTCTCTCTCTCTCTCCCTCCCTCTCCCCCTCCACCCAGTTTGTGCTCTCTCCATTGCATGCTCTCAAATACATAAAATCTAAAAAAAAAAAAAAAGTCCTTGCCCTAGAAAGACAATGCTAAGTGAGGAGAGAGAACACATATATAAACAAGAAAAAGTAAAAGTAACGAATGCCTATTCAGTAGGATGGAGAGCAGGCGCTACACTGGGGTTCAGAGGCTAAAAGGCTCACACAATCACATATAGCAAGCCAGACAGGATTTAAATGTGTAAAAAAGAAAAAAGTTACTTCAGCAAGAGAAAAAGAGGTAACCTAAAACAACAATCATGCTAGGGACAATCATGCTAGGGAAGGAAAACAGTGAGATAACAATGAATAAATCAGTCTGGTAAAAAACAGGAATTTTTCAAGGATTTATTCATTCAAGGAAGAGGCAGAATGGACTAAGGATTTTGGATTTGGGGCCATATGTACAATAAGTAGGAAAACACCAAAAGTTTTGTAAGGAAGCAACATATAAGTTCATTCTTGCTCAGAAGTGACTGGCTTAAGTTTCAAATGTCACTTCATCAGAACAGTTTTGTCTAACCACCCTGGACCACCTTTTCAGGTGTTACCTAACACCTTTCAGGTGTTACCTAAGTTACCTAACCATGCTTTTTTTGGTCCTAGAAACTTAAATCATGACCTGAAATCACATTATTTTGTTGTTTGTCTCTGACAGCAGAATGCTAGCTCCCACCACTTAAAGGAAAAACCCGTGTTCACTTCTGTGTCCCCAACACAGCACATAGTCGGTCCTAAGTACTTGTGAAGTGAATGAATGAGTGAATGAGTCAATGAATGCTGACCTCAACCATCAGTTCCACTCCCAAAGAGATGAAAAACTAAATCACCTTTTTTTAAAAAAATGATTTTATTTATTTGACAGAGACAGCACAAGTAGGCAGAGAGGCAGGCAGAGGGAGAGGGGTCAGGCAGGGGGAGAGGAAGCAGGCTCTCTGCAGAGTAGGGAGCCTGATGATCCCAGGACCCTGGGATCATGACCTGAGCCAAAGGCAGCCGCTTAACCCACTGAGTCACCCAGGCACCTCAAACAAATCACTTTTTGAAGAAAAATTCTTTGTTAACTTTTACTGTGAATTCTCTTTACTTTCTCCATTCAGCCTACCTTCCTCATCTTCTTTTTCAATTTCTTAATTTCGTTATTACTTAAATTTCATTATTCCAAACACTACAATAAATACCATAAAAGGAAAAAAAAAAACCATGAAAACTAAAATGTGGAAATTTTACAAATTACATTATCCAAATACATTAATATAAATGCCTATATTTTTTGATCTTACAGACTAGTAATGTCTATGGGACAATAAACATTCACAATGTTTTACTGTATATGGGTCAAAATAAAAGTTTCCTTAATGAGTGAGAATCATCAAACTAAAAAGTATTTCAGTAAGTCATCTGTCTTGCCACCTGTACATCAAGGTAAAATTCATCAGTTTAAAAAATATATCCAGGGGCGCCTGGGTGACTCAGTGGGTTAAAGCCTCTGCCTTCGGCTCAGGTCATGATCCCATGGTCCTAGGATCGATCCCCACATCCAGCTCTCTGCTCAGCAGGGAGCCTGCTTCCCCCTCTCTCTCTGCCTGCCTCTCTGCCTACTTGTGATTTCTGTCAAATAAATAAATAAAATATTTTAAAAAATATCTGTCAAATAAATAAATAAATCTCCCAGTGATAGAGAATCTGGGACTCTGCTTGAGTACAGTAACAAAAAATATTTGTTTTAAGGTTTCGTTTATTATCATGTGCTTGCTCTGTGTTCATTGTTTACATCCTCCAAATGATGCATTTGTAACTACTCCACTCTCTTTTTCACTGAATAGCCTCAGAGACATACTAGTTTCTTCAGCCTTGTTAAAACACAGTTTATAAAACTGTATGCATCTCTAAAACAGTTCTGAAGAGTTCTGGGAATACTCAGAGGACGATCTGAGGTTCTCAGGTAATGAGCATTTATTGAGAATCACTGTACAGAAAAACAAATATGACACCAAAATATGTTAATGAAGTACCAAACTATGAAAAACAATCTGCCTTATATTACAATGACTTCCAGAACTTATTCTACTTTGCCTGGGAGTAATTGGTCTTTACTATTTTATTTTGTTTCCAGATTCATCTATCAGATCCAAGAGTTAAAATTTGCTTCAAAATACCAAACAAGGAGGTTAAGTGATTATAAGTAAGGTAGCTTTGTGGTCAAGATTTACTGAAGCTGGTGTATGGGTACATGAAGTTCATTATACAATTCTACTTCTACTTATAGTCAAAACTTTCTATTACAGAAATTAAAGATTCGGGGTGCCTGGGTGGCTCAATCATCAAGCGGTCTGCCTTTGGCTCAGGTCGTGATCCCAGGGTGCTGAGTCTGGCATCAGGCTTCTTGTTCAGCAGGGAGCTTGCTTCTCCCTCTGCCACTCTCCCTGCTTGTGTGCACCCTAAGCACGTACCCTCTCTCTGACAAAGAAAATCTTAAAAAATAAAAAAAAACCTTTAAAAATATCACTTCCATAAGCCTGAAGTATATAAAATGAATGACTACAAGATTATTTGATAGGGCAGAAAAAAGTTTCCCAAGGGCATATGCACCCTAAGTTGAACAGTTCAGGGTATTTGTGTGCCAATTTGCCAACAATGCTATCAACAATGTTGAGGGCTTGGTTTTTAACGTTTAGCAGCAAAGTTTAATTACTCACTGGGAAGCTTTTTCTGTGCCTCTGACTTCCTAGACACCAAAGGTGTTTGGGTTTAATTAATCTCTAGAAATGCTTATTAAAGGAATGCATTTTTGTAACTGAAGAATAAAACACAAATTACAAAATCTGCTTAATAAAAGGACATAAAATATACTTCGAAAATCAAAACTAGGGACACTTGGGTGGCATCGGTGAGTTGGGAGTCTGCCTTTGCCTCAGGTCAGATCTCAGGGTCCTAGAATAGACTCTTAGCGGAGAGTCTGCTTCTCCCTCATCCTGGGGCTCCCTTGCTTTTACACATTCTCTCCCTTTGACAAATAAAACAATAAAATCTTAAAAAAAAAAAAAAAGCCAAAACTGGTAAAACTTAGGGTGCATTAAAACTGGCATTTTTCAATGAATACTGTTACACTAAAAAAAAAAAAAAAAAAAAAACTGTCATTTTTACAAATTGGGGGGCTCTGGAAATTTACTTGTCATGTAAATTGAAAAGGAAAAAAAAAAATGAAGCCAGTTATCTGGACTGATGCTAAGAACTGCTAAAAAATACAAAAATTGGGGCCCTGGGTGGCTCAGTTGGTTAAGCGACTGGCTTCGGCTCAGGTCATGATCCTGGAGTCCTGGGATGGAGTTCCACATCTGGCTCCCTGCTCAGCAGGGAGTCTGCTTCTCCCACTAATATCTCTCCTCTCATTCTCTCTCTCTCCCTCTCAAATAAATCAATAAAATCTTAAAAAACAAAAAACAAATTAGCCCGAAACAAGCCATTTTGGGGAAAGAAATTCTGAGTTGAAAATATCTAAAGACTAATTTTTTCACATCTTCATGTGGAACTAGTGCTGTCATTATTTTTTTTAAGATTTTATTAATTTATTTGACAGACAGAGATCACGAGTAGGCAGAGAAGCAGGCAGAGAGAGAGGAGGAAGCAGGCTCCCTGCTGAGCAGAGAGCCAGATTGTGGGGCTCCATCCCAGACTCCTGGGATCATGATCTGAGCCAAAGGCAGAGGCTTTAACCCTGAGCCACCCAGGCACCCCTACTGCTGTCATTATTAGAAAAGCAACTCAACAAACCCAAGACACTCTCCAGCACCTTACATGTTAAAAAAGTAACACATTTCCCACTAACAATGGTTAGTTTTTCAAACCCAGGTTAGTTTTATAACAGACTTATTTAGTGTTTTACTTTGGGTGGACTGATTACTCATTCAACACAACGGAGGGACACTGTTCTAGATGCTGAGGACCTAGCACTGAACAAAATATGCCTGCTCTTATTATGAAACTTACATTCTAGGGTCTGGTTGAGAAAATTCTGTGGTTTCTTTCTTTCTTATACTTATTCTGCTTCTCCATACTCCCACGGCTCTTTTACATATGTACTAGCAAAGAGACTTCCAACAGTTTGAAAGTTCAGGCTTGTATGTATCCAAGTAACCGATTTTAGACCAGCCCTTAAACAGAATAGTTTAGAGAAACAATAAGAGTCTTTGAACAGTTAGTAAAAACTGCACTTCAGCTAAAAACTAGAACCTTTTAGGGCAACATAAAATCAACAGAGAATTTTTGACAACTAATATTCCTACTCAATCACTTCAAAAAGGCAGAAAAAATTTTTACTTTATCTTTGTCTCGATTTCTCAATTTTAAACTTTATTTTTTTATAGCTTTTTTTTTTAGATTATTTATTAAGCTATTTGATGGTGTGAGACAAAGTGAGAGAGAGAACACAAGTAGGGGGAGTGGGAGAGTGAGAAGCAGGCTTCCTGACTCAATCCCTGGGCTCTGGGATCATAACCTGGGCCAGAGGCAGATGCTTAACGACTGAACCACCCACGTGTCCCTCAATTTTAAACTTCAAATTCAATTTCTGAGCAGCAGAATCTCTTTTTAAACAAAATTTCATGGAAAATCCCTGTACCTGTAATGTGTAAAATTCCTATTAGGAAAGACTGGCCAGTCCCCGTAAGGCATGAAATACATCCAAGGATGCGTCAGAAACATTTGAAAGTCACTGACCTAAGTAACTGTGCTATCTAAAAAACTAACAAAAGCCACAAAAACATTTTTTTAAAGTATTTAGATTTAAATACCTCTAAGATTCCTGTGTTATATAATATACTGTAATTCTCTGTAAGACATCTGACAAGCACAATTTCTCTGAGTCTTAATTTTTCCCACCCATGAAATGATGACCTTACATTACAATACATGATGGTCTGTCAACCCTCCAATTATACTTGATGAAGGCTGTAATAAAATTAGTAGTGGCCATTTTTGATTTCAGGACAGGCACATCATGAGAGTATACATTTTCACCTCTGCAGACCTCAATTTCAAGCTTCTGTTACGATCTCTGCTTTATATTTAATGCCTCTAAATTATTACTGCTACAGGGGGACCTGGCTCAGTTGCTAGGCGTCTGCCTTCGGCTCAGGTCATGATCCTAGAGTCCTGGGATGGAGTCCTGCATTGGGCTCCCTGCTCAGTGGAGAGTCTGGTTCTCCCTTTCTCACTCCCCCTGCTTGTGTTCCCTCTTTCACTGTGTCGGTCTCTGTCAAATAAATAAATAAAATCTTTAAAAATAAATAAATAAATAAATAAATAACTATATTACTACTACATACCTTTTTCCCAGATCACAAGAAGCTAAATCTGAAAGGGGTACTACCTACTTTTTGCACAGTGACTAGAATAAGAAACTAAGTGTGCCAAAAGGAGGAGAAGAGGGACACCTGGGTGGCTCAGTTGATTAAGCAGCTGCCTTCGGCTCAGGTCATGATCCCAGCGTCCTGGGATCGAGTCCCACATCGGGCTCCTTGCTCCGCAGGGAGCCTGCTTCTCCCTCTGACTCTGCCTTCCACTCTGTCTGCCTGTGTTCGCTCTCACTCTCTCTCTCTTACAAATAAATAAATAAAATCTTTAAAAAAAAAAAAAAAAAAAAAAAAGAGGAGAAGAATGAGTCTTAAAACAATATTCTCAATGACTAAGGGAATAACACAAGCCTTTGAAATAAAGACGCTTCCTCAGTTACAAGAAAAGTCGTGCTTATAAAAACCATAACCCAAAAATACATATGTACAATTATTTTCAATCTCTATTCTACATCTAACCTCCTGACTTATTAACTTATGAATCAGTTATACCAGAGTATCAGACTAATGAAAAGGTAAAGTATTATGGAGCATTTTTCACCAAACTGAATTCCAAAAATACTTCATACAATAGTTAGTCATGACTGCATTTTTAGAAATCAGACTTTCCATCTCCAAAAATGCCAGAAAATACACTTCTGTGTATTCTTCTGCTAAATAATTTAGTGTATTGGTGAGTCATATTCTGCTGGAAGTGACAGATCTCAGGAAAAGGGTAAACTTTAGTTATACAACAAAGAAAAAAACATTATAAAATCAAGTTACAATTCAGTTCTTTTCATCTATCATGTTAAAAAAGAAAGAAAAAGAGAAACAGACATTTCAACATAAAGAGGTATGAACTGTTAGACTGTGCCAAAAAAGTAGTCCTAGAGAGACTGGTTGCTAAGTCATAAGTCTGTAATTATAAACCATTTGTACACAGGATGAACTGTTATAGCTTTTTCCTAATAAGGGTCATGAGAAAGTAACAACATGTATGGTTTTGAGTTATCAAGGAGACCACTCTCTAACACTTAAGTCTTAACAAAGCCCCACAGCCATCTCTACAAGATTTGCTTCAATTCTCACAGAGGTTCATAACTTCTTAATATCATCTTTACATAAGGCAATCTCAGGTCTATTACACTGACAAAAGGAGGTATTTTCATCCAGAGTTTCCCTGGCATAGTGCCTATAAAAGGGTTTTCAATAACCGTTTTTAATATAATCCAAGCACGGACAATTTTAAGCCACAATATTCAATTCTGTACCATAAGAAAATGTTACCAATTAATGTTTTTCTATCATTTTAAAATGTGTGTTTCAGAGATGTTAGACTTGAGAAAATGTGCATTTTATAAATCCACCAGGCAAGAACTTAAAAGAAGGAAAGTCTAAGACCAATCACTCATCCTTTTTCATTTAAAAGAATAAAGAATTAAGGATTCTCTACAGAGTAGAAAACATGATGAGTAAAACTTGGGTCTGGTCCCAATTGAACTTTAAATCAATAGAACTATGGGAATTTGAATACTCATCTACTATCATTAAAGCTAACTGTGGATCATAAAACAAAACAGTTTTAAGATTTCATTTGTTTTGGGACACCTGGGTGGCTCAGTCATTACGCTTGTGCCTCCAGCTCAAGTCATGATCCCAGCATCCTGAGATCAAGCCTTGCATCAGGCTCCCTGCTCAGCAGGAAGCCCACTTCTCCCTCTGTAGCTCCCCTGTGCTTATGCTCCCTCCCTCCACTCTCTGTCATAAATAAATAAAAATCTTAAAAGAAAAAAAAAAGATTTTATTTATTTTATTTAGAGAGACAGTATGCACATACACACAAGCAAAGGAGTGTGGTTGTGGGGAGGACAGGCAGAGAGAGAATCCGGAGCGAACTCTGCCCTGAGCACCAGGCCTGACGCACCACTCAATCCTAAGACCCTGAGATCATGACCTGTGCCATGACCCGAGTTGGACATTTAACCAACTGAGCCACCCAGGTGCCCCTAAACACCTGACTCTTGTTTTGGTTCAGGTCATGATTTCAGGGTCATAGAATCGAGTACCACAATGGGCTCAGCGCTCAGTGCAGGGTCTGCTTGTCCCTCTCTCCCTTTTTGCTCCTCCCCCTGCTTGTGCTCTCTCTCAAATAAATAAAATTAAAAAAAAAAAAAAAAAGAAATGAGCATAAATGCATATGTACATTATAAAACATAAAGCACTACTGTAATGTCAGATTTTTATTATTAATGGCAAATCTGAAGAATATAACACTTGCTATGGCTGGTTTTATAGTTTTAAAAAATAAAAAACTAACTTTGTCACTGTTAATTAATCCTGTTCTCAAAAATTACTTGAAGTGATAATTTAGCCATTAACTAAAATGACTGTTAAATTTAATAGTAAATGTGGAGAATCAAAGTATACTACAGATAATTATACATTTTACAGATTTCAAATGTTTTATAAGTACAGCAGAAAATACTTTATGGACACTCAATAATACACTCTTAATAGAGTAGAAATTAGGGTCAATTATCTTATCATAGTTCTAAGCTGAGTACTCAGAATCTGGGTTACGTTATTGCACTTAGAAAAAAAATTAGCTATCACATATACTTTTAAATGCAGGGCTGTTTTCTTTCTTTAATATTTTATTTATTTATTTGCCAGAGAGAGAGAGAGAGAAAGCGAGCGAGCACACACAGGCAGGCAGAGTGGCAGCAGAGGCAGAGGGAGAAGCAGGCTCCCTGCGGAGCAAGGAGCCCAATGTGGGACTCGATCCCAGGACGCTGGGATCATGACCTGAGCCGAAGGCAGCTGCTTAACCAACTGAGCCACCCAGGCGCCCCTCTTTTCTTTCTTTTAACCTAATACAGTTTTACAGTCTTTCCTACTGGAAAAAGACAGAGGTGTTTCCTATTGTATATGCCCTTGATTTCTGTTAGAGCTATTTAACTTCTCCTATCCAGAAGAAACCACTCATTTAGAATACTTTAACTACAGGAACTCATCATGTCTGAAAATGGACCAGAAATCTTTTCTTCATTTCAGTCATTCCAGGCAAGTGAGAAATAAAACCAGCTAAATGTTTAGCTCCTACTAGTCTTCCTCCACCACCACATGTAGCCTGTGAAGGAAAGCTCTTGCACTGAGTAATCATTTCAACCAAACCCCAAAGTCAGAAAATCAGATCCTCTCTTCCATTTAAATAGGTCCATCACCATGTGATTTATCTTTCAAATTAAAATGACAATACTCCAAGGTCAACCAACATCACTAGATATAGAATCTAAGTAAGCTTTACATTATTAGGAGTCAGAAATATAAATGCATTTTAAGTGACACTACTAGCAAATTAAGTTGTATGAATTTAAATATTTGCGACGTTTTCCTCTCTGACTTCCACAATATATAATGTGCACAAATCTAAACATGTAATGCGCTAGACGTAAGTCTATTCTGATCAACAGTAAAGAAAACTATTTTAAAAGTTGTTTCTATAATTTCAGAACTGAAAGTGCAACTACAGCATAAAAATTGCCTCTATATTCCAAATAAGAAGTGTTTTTTCAAAAATTTCTCTGAAGAATTGAAATAATTATAAAGCAAAGGATAACAAGACTTTTTGGAGGAATTCCATTTTTGCAGATTTAAATCATCAACTTCAATAAACAATATAAGAGATGTAAATCCCTCCTATAAACCTTTTTAAAAGGTGACAAGGAATTAAGTCTTTTTCAAGTAGTTCATTTCTGTAGGATATCAATAATCAAACAGTATAATTTAATAAATACGTACAGTTCCAGAGAGGACATCGTGGGGACAACAGTTGAGAAGGTGACTCTTGCATACTCTGTCATCACTGAATTTGATTCGTTGACGAGTAGTATCTCCTGTAATATAGGAAAGTTAATAACATTCAAGGTTAGACAACTAGAAAATACTTATTTTCTGAGAGCCCTACTATCGCTAGCTTTTTCTGTGTGGCTATACACACATATATTTATTTATAAATCAGCTCAAGAGGGATTAGTTTTTTATATAATATCCTACAGAAAAACTATCTTAGACATGCAGTTGCAGTATGTGTACTGCACATGTAATTCAAATAGTCAAAGTGGGAAAGCAATGCATTCTGTTAAACAGAGTACTTCAGGAAAGCATAGGATACAGAGCAGGAATGGACTTTTAAGATTATGGAGTCCAACTCCTTTACATTGCAGATGATGAAACTGAGGCCCCAAGAGGTTAAGTGACTTGCAGCAGACCCACAAGGAAGTTTCTACTGGTATACAGGGTTCCCTACTTGACGCTAAGCATAGATTTATTTTGTAATTATTTACATTAATTGAAAAACATAAAAAGTAATCTTGCAAACATTGCATACACACTGCGAATCCCCACTGAACCCCAGACGCCATTTCTTCCACTATTTTGTTCCAGCTGAAGTGTCTCCCTTTTGCTGCTGGGATGAGTTAGAGAGGGTAGAATAGCATGTTTAAGAGTGTACAAACCTGGAAGAAGGACTTACACACCAGTCAGACAAAGGCACATTGCCCAAATGAAACGTTAACTTTAATGCCTCCAAAGGTACCATACCTTCAAATTTTAGGTGATCTGTGCTACATATGGCCAAACCTGGTACATTTAAATTTATTCTGTCTTCATGTAACACAATACACCTCCTAAGCAACAGAAGCATCCAAGCTCCTAGTCAAATATGCCTATCTAACTCAAACTTTAAAGAGTCTAAGAAAAAGAAAGGTAACTAGCTCTAGTAACAATATATAGAGGTTAGTTACAATTTTTTTGCTTAGAATCTCTTTGGAAAAAAAGAAAAAAAAAAACTCTTAAGGACATTTTTTCTATGTAGAATGATAAGCCCTAAGAAATGTAGGTGTTTTATTTTAGCCTTAAATTGATATCATCATTGATGAATGAAAACCTACTGATGAATTACTGAAGCGAGAACTGTTGGTACCAAAAGAGATTGTAAATACCTCTGTACTTAACATGATGCTTGAGGCACTCCAAAAACTCATCTAGAAGTGATTCAATTATTTAAATCAATTTGTTTTTCACATGTGAATAACAGAAAGGTTAAACCTTTGCCCCTTTCACATGGACTTTGACGTTACTTCACATGGACATGACATTACTTTGAAGAACTTAATGCGAAGTCAACTAAATATGTCATTTTTAGGTGGGGTAAGATTTTGTTCAAATTGTTTTAACTCCGTTAAAAAGACTTAAAGAAAATTCTCATTTGTAATCACGGTATATAAAATTTAAGAAAAGTAATTTATAGCTAAAATGATAGCTTCAGAGCAGTTCAACAATAGGTTTTCTAGAGGCTAATCTCTAGTTAAAGTAGGTTATTTTTGACACCACAATTTGGAATAAATCATTTAGTGTTCACGCCTGCTACTATAATAAAGGTTATTTTGATGGTCCTTTTTTCCTTTTAAACACAACTGCTTTTGTTCCACATTCATTAACACATCTGAAAAGTTAGTGATAACTCACGGCTCGGCGAATGCGGGGCCTTTCTGACACTCCCTTGCAGATTGAAGTAGGCAGGCATAGATACATTGAACCTTTACAAATAAAACAAGGGGCCAGATTGTTCAGTTTGTATAGAATAGACTCTGCCAGCAATTTCAATACAGCATCTAGAAGTACATGTTGACTGTAAAGATTCTTGTATATGAAAACAAAAGTGAACAAAATCAGGGTGTTTTGTTTTTTCAAAATATTGACTTAACAAGTGTAACCCTACATAAGAATATGACTGACCATAGGAAAAAGTCCAATGCTGAAACTCTGGGAAATGGTCTCTGGGCCAAGAGGGGCTTTAAAAAAATGCATTTTTAAACATTTTATGTCATTAAAACTTTGGTGAGGGCCGGGCGTAAGTTCACGTTAGAATGGTACTATGATAAGTAGCACCATAAGGGCAATGCTATATATTAGAGTCTTGGTTTTTTTGTTTTTTTGTTTTTTTTTTTTTGCTTACTGGTATGTAAGAAAAAATGTACCCAAATTATGTTAAGAATTTTAAAGATGATGTAACTTTTTTAAATAGGGGGAAAAAAACCCTTACATATCTAGGATTCTAACTACTACAATATCTAAGCTTTTTAGCATGCAACAACAATATTATTTCAATGCTATGTCAAACTAATGGCTCAGTAATATTATAAACCAGGCCTTAGAATAATACCAAGGTTCTTAGAAGTTTTACTAGTCAAACATTTTATGAAGTAGGGTGACTGTTTTTGCTTCAGAAATCACAACATTAAGTCTAACATTAAGATATATGTGCCCTGAAGACACAGCTATTAGGTACAATATAAACAATTCCAAATACGAATTTAGCAAACATTATCCCTACTGAGCTCTTACAAAAAGCATTATTTCTATAAATGTCAAGAAGCATTTTAAAGTAACTTCTCACAGCGTTAAGAGTGGTTGCTCTAGAGGCGCCTGGGTAGCTCAGTGGGTTAAGCGTCTGCCTTTGGCTCAGGTCATGATCTCAGGGTCCTGGGATCAAGCCCCGAGTCGGGCTCTCTGCTTGGCGGGGCCTCTCTTTCTCTGCCTGCCTCTCTGCCTACTTGTGATCTCTCTCCGTCTGTCTGTCAAATAAATAAAATATATTTTTTAAAAAAGAGTGCTTGCTCTATAAACATTTGATAAGTGCAAACACAATAAATACAGCTATCAAATATCAGCTTACACATTACGAAAACCTCTAAGACCAAGAAATAATAAAACCACTAATAATTTCAGATACAGAAATATCCCAAGATGGATTAGCAACTAAGTATCTGGTAAATGATATTTTTAAAGTTTTACTTAAGAGACTTTAAGGTTAACATCCTAAAATAATTTGGCTACATTACCATGCAGTACTTAATAAACTTATTTGGGCTTATGCCATGAAACGCTTAATTTAGCTAAACCAACAAAGAATTTTAAAATAAAAATACTGGTAATTTTGGTTTCTATCAAGGTATCTGGCCCAAACCATGTTTTTCAAAAGAAACTAGGTAAAGCAGTGCCCATTTAAAAAAAAAAAGGGGGGGGGGGGAGACTACAATTAATAGAAAATAATTATAAACCAAATCTTTTAATAAAAAGAATCACTTTATGAATTCAAATCTTTTATCTTTGGATTTTCTGGGCACATATTCATATAAAAATAACCTGAGTTAAAAAAAAAAACAGTTACCCTCTTACACTAACACTGGATCCAAATGATAGAATCAAACCTCTTAGTGCACATACCCCCTCTGTGCTAGTCAATGGGGTTACAAATAGGCATATAATTACAAGCTCTCTACCTTCAAGGAGTCCATGATGTTGATAGAGAAACAGGACAGTTAAATGAAATAACAAGTAATAAAGGTAGCATGACCCAAGAGCCAAATGGATGTCTCTAACAGTAGTACTTCAGGAATTCTAAGAGTAGAATGGCCACCAAGGATGGAGAGGTTAGAAAAGGCTTCATACAAAAAGCAGAAGCCAAAATTTAAAGAAAAGATAGAGGACTCAGACCACAAGAAAGAAGAAGAACATTTCAAACTGGAGTATTATCTTTAACAAACCTTATGTAGGCAGAAAGATTTAGGGAATAGTAAATACTCCAAGTCAAATTTGGCTTTGGCAAATGGCTACATGTGGAGGAATAGCAAAGCTAGGGCCAGAATAGCATTTTCTGAGTAAAACCTGATTTAATTTTTTTCTTCAATCCAGATGTTTAATGTGTAAACAAAGTTTTAAAAGTTTAAAAATAACAGGACAGAGATTAAACCAAGTTATTTGAGTTACAGCAATACAGTGTCCTACCCATAAAAACATGGAGGTTTCTCTACCCTGTAACCTCTACAATTATTAATTAGGCTTTGTACATAACTACAATCCAAGTTTTTAAAATTAGTAACTTGATTTGGAACTTTGGTAGGCAAAGTGTCCTTCATTTGACTGAAAGCATCAAAATTTCTGTTTAATATTTACTACTAAGCAACTAATTTCAGACTAACAACTTTCTTTAGTTCTCTCTTTGCTTCAACCTCTTCATGAGTTTCATACATTGTAATTTGTATTTGGGAATACCTGAGATGCAAGTATACCAACAAAAACTGGAATGCCTATTATTCTTCTCAAAGTTTCTCCATGAGTTAACAGGGCCTAACATGGTACTGAAGCAGTTTCACTTGGAGAATACAGATAGGCCACTCTGAAAAGGCAGCTCCAGCCCAGAATGTACTCAAATACTGCTATGCTCAAAATCCTCTTCAGTTTGTTGGGAGAGAAAAATAAGCCCACTGTAAATCCCAACACTGTTATTTTATGGTCCTGTCTCTTTTGAAACTGACTTAGACTTCAACAGTCGTAGTAACACTTAAAACTTCAGCCTAGATGGTATCTGACATCATTTTACATGGTGCATGCTATTTTCCCAATACCCACCCCCCTCCCAGTGCCACCACCCTCTCCCTCCCATACAAACAATAAATCAAATAAACTTTCATAGATTTAGGTGCTATTTTAAAAACATCAAAATTTTACTTTACCCATTCTCTCCGATGCTCCCTGTATTTTTTTAAGCTGTGAGTGGATGACCATGCTATGTGATCAACAACTGTGAAGGCTAAGCAAAAGTGAACTGAGTTTAGTATTGTAATTAAAAGAACCTTAAACTCTGTAATATTTGACATATATAATGGTATGCAGAATCCTTATTTTACTGCATATTATCAGGCATTAAGGCAAGCAATTTATAAAAACAACTAATTAGTATTTCTTTCGTATAGAATTAGCTTAGAACTTAGCTTAGGGAAAACAGAGAAAAATTCAATAGCACACAAAGCAAATGGAAGCAACCCCTAGCTTATAAATGGGGCCAGGAGAGAGAAAGCCCTCCCATATTCTCCAATGTGACAACCAAACCCCTCCCCACAGGTACACTTGTTAGGAGCCAAGTGTCACCACTGGGTTAAGACAGGATAGGTACATTCCCTCTGAAATAAAATCCATACCCCTCAGTGAAAGGAAAGGAGAGCAAGAAAAAGAGGTATATACCGATAGCTTAGTTTCTCATTTCCCTGTGCCCTCGGAATCATCAAATGTAGAGAAATGTTTCACCCTCTTATTACCACTTCTTGTAATATATCGGCTACTGAGTCCACCTAGTAACACAGAAACTCTATAAAGACTGGTGGCCAATTTCTAGTCTCATACAGGGCAGGAAGCCTGTCCCAGGAAGCCCTTGTCTTCAGGGGTGAAAGGAGATTCCTGCTGCACCATGACTGCTACACTGAAAAACCCATGTGATTACTTTTATAGTCTTCTCAAAGTTTCACATCAATTCCACTAACTTCTCTCACCTACCTTTGCTGTTCCTTTAGAATTCAGCCTAAAGCTCATCTATAAGAATGATCTGTAATTATCCTTTTAAAAAAACCTATTATTCCATGCATTGTTTACACACTTAGTTTAATTCACTGAATATTTATACAGTTGAAAGTACACAATTTGTTTTGTAAAATGACTCATTACCATGTCTTAATATATTGTGACTAGAGGGGTTTTGAAACAGTTAACACAACGTGATACATATCAAACTCTTCAGGAATGTATTTATTATGTACTCAAAGATGGCAGTGGAAAAAACCAATTATGGCATTGACCCTTCCAAATTAAGTCACTTCTATCTAACAGAACTTACAAAGCCATACCAAGTAAGTAGTAGCAAATTTATTTTCTCCCCAGAAAATGCAAAAATAAGGATACTATATGGTCCAGAAAGCTATCCCTCTTAATCTTTCCATAGGGTTCTGTAGGTTTATAATCACAAATAAGTACTACTATTACCCCTATGAGAACCCCCAAAACACACCCAGGCAATGCCCACTGTAGAGCTGCAATGCCCATTGCAGAAACTGCTAGAACAAGTTCATTCTTACTGAATATGATCAAAGATTAATAATGCTAAAGTTAACTTTTTAAATCTACCAGCCTGCTTATCTATGAAAATCCATGTAGGGGCACCTAGGTGGTTCAGTTATTAAGCGGCTGCCTTCAGCTCAGGTCATGATCCCAGGGTCCTGGGATGGAGCCCCACATCGGGCTCCCTGCTCAGTGGGAGCCTGTTTGTCCCTCTCCCAGTCCCCCTGCTTCTGTTCCCTCTGTTGCTGTGATTCTCTGTCAAAAAAATAAATAAATAAAATCTTAAAAAGAAAAAAAGAAAAGAATAACCATGTAACAGAATTGTAACCAATGAGACAGAGGAACAGCCCGGATATTAGGTGAAAAAGCTTACAGGATATTTAAGAATTAACAATGGTGATGGAGATGTGAGAACAGGAATACTAAAGTAGCTACATTCCAAGGGTTCTATTCCACCCCTAATCTTCTCTCATTACACAAGCAAAGACTCTTGGCCACAGCAGGGCTGGTGGTGGAAAGGCACTTTACGATATCTATCAACATGTTTCTCCTTTTAGATTTAAGAGATATATCAGAAAAGCCTGAATAAACTGTTACCTAAAAATGAAGTTCTAAAAGCAGATTATATAGAATGTGTTTTATGATATATGTCAGACAGGAAAGATGGTCATTAAAAAGCTGCAGCCTGCTAAATTTTCCATTTTGATACTTACTTGCAGAGCTGCAAATTCTGATACAGTAACACTTATACTGGGAATATCTGGTGCCCTCTATCATCCAGAACTTTCTATACACAAAACCAGAAGTAATGAAAGCTATCTCTGGCTATGAAGAAATAGCTGAAAAGAACCAAAGAGAAAGTGATTGGTTGATTTATCAAAAAGACAAATTCTTGTCAGCCGGCTATAGCAATAAAAGCTAAGCCTCCCCAAGGCTTAGCCTCCCCAAATCAAAAAATAGTGAAGGAAAGAAATAAGAAAAGAAATGAGAATATCAAAGGACAGAAGTGACAGACAACTCAATGATAAAGGAAGTTAAAATGAAAAACAGATTACAATGAAGGAGACTGAGCCTTGCAACTACTGAAACAACAGCAGAAATACTGTGTCACGCTGAATACACACCAAATTCACTAGAATGGCCTCTGGGGAAAGAACTGTGACTGTGAAGTGGAGAGAAGAACCTCATTTGCAATATTTTGTTTTGTTTTTAGTTTGAACAAAGTAACACTTGTTCACTCCTATAGGTGTCTGATAGTCTTCTGCATTTTTTTAAGTTTTTGCCAAATAAGACCCATACAATCAACATCATAGAATTCATCAATTAAAAATAAACATAATTGTTCATGTGTAAACCTTCATTTCCCACTAGCCTGTCAGTTTAGAGTCCTACATCACTACTTTACTGCAGATACAAAAGACAACAGAAACCCATGTGTCCATAATCTCTAAGGAAAAGAAGTAACTAAAGCAAATCAGCAACCTGGGGATATTCAGGAAAGAAAGATTCTATTCCTATTAACAATTATTATACTCTAAAACACATCAGCCAGTAAATAAAGAGAACACTATGTCCAGGGAAGTATCCTTTTAATACCATGAGGAAAGTAAAATAACATGGGAATTTCTCAAAATACGACCACATGGTTTCCAGAATCAACTATTATTCTAGCAAGCTTGTCCTGCTGTTCCCCTATCTGCAAGGTAAAACCACAGCCACCTCACCCACAGTTTCTAGTCCAGGGGTTAATCTTTTATAAGTAGCCTTTCCCAGAGCCAGGCACCTTTCCACATGCCCCTTGTGAAACAGGTTGGTGAAGTCCTGCAGAACTGCTGGCTACCATTGGCCAAACCACTACTGAGGAGAGAGAATTCAAGCTAAATAAAGTAATTTCACCCTTGAGGACTAGACGAACCTCTAGGGATACTAGATCGCTCCATCTCACAGGTATGTGCTTCTTCTGGTCATTTCTACTTCAGGGCTTTGGTATGTAGTTAAAACAGCTTTTTCTTTCACTAGAACGGTATTTTCCAAAGCATGAGATTTATACAAAAGATGATTTTAGGTGTTATCCAATTTCACCAACAGGATTTCACCAACATTTTAAGCACCACTGAATTATTTAGTGATTATCATCATGATTAACTTTAGAAGTACACGATCAAGTCCATACCTCTAATAAGGTAATGTTTAACATGTGTGACAACAGAGTCTAAGCTTTTTCTTGAATTTTTTTGAGCCCAAGTTTTATCTCTTAAAATATCATATTGTTGGGGAGCTTGGGTGGCTCAGTAGTTAAGTGTCTGCCTTTGGCTCAGGTCATGATCTTAGGGTCCTGGGATCAAGCCCTGCTTCAGGCTCCTTGTTCAGCAGGAAGTCTGCTTCTTCCTCTCCTACTCTCCCTCGTTGTATTCCCTCTCTCTGTCAAATAAATAAGTAAAATCTTGAAAAAAAATATTTAAAAAAATATCATGTTGTTCTCTTTGTATTTTTCTGGTGACATAAATTTTCATTTTAAAATTAAGTTTTTAGAAAGTGAGTTTATGTTTAGAAAATATTAAATAAACAGAAAATAGGGTTAAAAAACAGTCAAGGTGGTATGTGAGACGAACATTTGGGAAACACTTATCTAGAACAGAGTTTTTCAAACTTTTATTGCACATAAGAATCAGGTAGAAGGTTGTTTAAATCACAGATTATTGGCTCCAATCCCCAGAATTTCTGGAGTCAGCCCAAGAATTTGCATTTCTAACAAGTCTCCAGGTACTGCTAAAGTCTGCGGACCACATTTTGAGAATCACTCACCAAAACAGTGGTCAACAAGCTTTTTCCTAAAGGGCCAGACAGCAAACATTTCAAACTCGCCAGCTATAGAGATCTCTTGCAACTACTCAACTCTGCTGTTTCAAGGAAAAGCAGCAAAAGACAGTAGGTACACAAATGGGCATGGCTGTATTCATATAAAACTTTATTTACAAAAAGCAGGTGGGCCACAGTACTAATCCTGATCTAAAATATACCTTCAAATAACTAAAAAAGGGTATACTGCGTAATCTAGTAACAGGACAAAATAAAGAGGCAGTGAACAGTTAAGTATCCCATAGATAATAACCAATTAATATCCAACTTATTTTATTAAAAGGTAAAACTCTGGAAAGTTTTACTCTGAAAGAGAAAACTGAAGTCTCAAGAAGATAAAAACAAAACAATTTACCATGCATTCAAGAGACATGACAAAAGACTCAGCAAGGGCATCTGGTTAAATTCTTTTCATGTTGAATCACACAGGTCAAACATCAATGCACATGGTTCACAACTAAATTAGAACATATGGATCAATATCTAGTGAACTTTCTTGTTTTTTTAATAAAAAAAATTTTTAAAGACCCCTTTCGCTAGCCCATATTAAAAGAGCAAAATACATTTACTCAGTTTTTTTTTTAAAGATTTTATTTATAATTTATTTGACAGGCAGAGATCACAAGTAGGCAGAGAGAGAGAAAGAGGTGGAAGCAGGCTCCCAGGACCCTGAGATCATGACCTGAGCCGAAGGTGGAAGCTTTAATCCCACTGAGCCACCCAGGCGTCCCCATTTACTCAGTTTTTACAAAACTACTCTATAACCTCAGTCACCTTACAAAAACTGATTAACTGATGTATTTTGGCCTTGCTTCCAATTTTTACCCTAGCGGCTACTACTGCATGAGAATTTAAACCAAAAAGGTACAGAATGACTTTTCTGCAGGTGAATTCACAAGATTCCTGTCAGAAATGTACCCTCTTACTCCCTCATTCCTTCTCCAGCAAAATGTTCCAACTTTCTTCAACTTGTCTACAATTTCTTAGTTGACTGACTGAGTGGTTAAAACAATCGTTTATTCGTTTATAAGGTACTTCCTTGTAGACTATACTAATAGCCCCAGGTTTGTAGGATTCAATCCATTTCATGTACCTTTCTAGAATTCCATCCTTGAGGAGCATTTCCCTCACTGATCTAGTTTTGCCCACACTTAGGTGACCTTCAGTTTTAAGCCATCTACCTATCTTTGCAACCCCATCGCTTGCCTGAACTCTTAGCAACGTCAAGCTTTAATGTCTGTATAAACCACCGAGTACTCAACACCACTATCTGACTCATTAAGACCATGATCCATGACACCTTTCCTACCTATGATGAACGTGCAGCTCACCACCATTTTTCCTCATGTAACATCTTATCCAAATCAAAGCATTTATTTGTTGCTTACAGAGCTTATGTAGTGATAAACAAAATGATTTTTCTTTGGTTTCCATTTATTTCTTTATTCTTTACCCAAAGTAAAAGAATATCTCACAAGCATAGGCTTCCTTGAGGAAAGCTAAATGACTATAGAGAATCCAAGAAGAAAACAAGATTACATGAAATGATACCATTACTATTTTCTGGACTGTTTTGCAGACAAATATTCAGAGTTCAAAATGTAAAATGAATTAAACTTTGTTTAAAATAGACTCACCATATGGATGTTAACAGGGCTTTCACTGCTTTGATATGCCTGAACCTCTGAGCCAAATATTCAGCAGAACTCTTATTTAGCCTGATGTTTAACTACTGTTTAACCTTATTTTTGCCAAAATTTCTTAAGTTAAAAGAATTACAAGCTCTGGAGTAAGATATACCCCATTATTATTTTTTAAAATGTGTGCTTATACATTAAAGGCTATGCCTCCTTCACTTATAATGAACAATCCAAGTGGAATAGAATGGTATACAACTGACCAAGAAATAAATATGGCTCATTATGCTAATGAGAAAAATTAAAAAAAAATGCTCTCAATGTTGATGACAAGTCAAGAAACACAGATTACAGTAAAGATGACTTTATGAAGAAAATCCACTGAAGATAACACTGCTATCTTTGATTCAATGATTTATTTTGCAGAAAGGCAGCAATGTCATACTATCCTACAGGTTCAAGTTACGAATCACTAAACTTATATTAGGAACAAGTAAATGATTTACTGAACTTTATTTTCCTGGTTACCTCCTAGGATGAGTAGTACCTTTTATTTTACATTCTATAAAACTACTATACAATGTAACTGACAAATTATGACTAAATGTACTCTATTAACTAAGGAAACACATCACTGTATGTTTAGAAGGATTACCCTAAAAAATAGGTACAATTATCTGAAAGCTTTAACTTGCCCTAGACATTCCCTAACCATAATGGGCAACTAATACTGCAATAAAATTCTATTGTTTTCCACATTCTATTAATTCACTGGTCGCTTGGGACATGAACTACAGAAAGGGAAGATGCTGGGGATGATTGTCATTCCCGGCCTGTTTTAACCTTTCCAAGATGATCTCTGCCATTTAAAGGTTGTAAGTAATTTAAAAATATGGAGTCCTCAAACTACTTCTCTAAATTCCCTGGTTTCTAAACTTAGGATATAATCTAAATTCATGCCCACAATTTTGTTTAATTCCTCTCCCTTGTACCTTGCCAGGCCTTTTAGGGGTCAGGACCAGAGGCTTATAACCAAAGTCTATTTGCTGGCAAAAGTTTTAGCTAAGGGACATTTCTGCAATTAACCAAACTCAGAAAAAATAACTAGTCTATGCAAGGACACGAGTTCCTCCAACTGTCACATAGACAATTCTCAAATTGCTGCTTGAATTCTCCTTTGCTGATCCTCCCTCCTTTCAAATGGACTATACTCAGGGAAAAAAAACATTATCCCTCTCCCTTCTACTAATGCCAACAACTACAACAAAAAGGTATTTATAAAGTTTAATTTACCTCGAACTTCAGATAAAATAACATACTAATTTATATCTACTTATGGTTCCTCTCTCCTAAAGAAACTTAAAATATACTTATTTTTCAACATTTTTTGAGTGTAACATAGGAAATTATTTGGTTTCCCATTTAACAGATTATTGATTTAACTTGAGGCAAAAAAGGTTAAGTGACTTACCCAAGGTTACAATTAGAGGTACAGCTGGGGCTAGAAACCAGGTCTCCTGAGTCTCAGCCCAGGGCTCTTTTTCCTTAGCCCATGATGCCTTATCAGAAAAATCCAAATACAGTGAGACCCCCAGTTACATGGGTATGAGTTACACTGATTCACATATACAAACTTTATATAGTGTGACCAATGTTTCAACTCACGCGGTACCCTGCTTCCATTTATGCAGTATGCCAGGCATCGGCACGATTTTCAGTGGCACACAGGCGGTTGCCACCACCAGGGCCCTAGGCAAAATTGCAAAGAAGGCAAAGTTTGTCTTTGGCCCTCCCACCACCCTTATGCATTCCTCTCCCACCACCTGGTCAACCCCCTGCCCAGCCTCCCAGCACCATCATGCTGCCCTCTGGTGTCCAACGCCCCCCACTTCCACCACTCACCCAAGACTGTCCTTTCTGGGAGTGCCCAGTGATCCAAAATTACCTCTCCATTTCCCTGACACTAAAATTCCTATTTCTGAGAATTTCAATAAAGATTAGGTAATCTACAGGATTAGCTGAATTAAGTAACTCAAAATAAGGTACTTTTAATAGACTTACATCTCCAAAGAGCTTAAAAAAGAACTTAATAAAAACTGAGTTGGGAGAAGGGAAGAAGGAATAAGTATTTTTATTGGTGGAGGAGACGGGAAGGTGAAAGGGAAACAAAGTTTTCCCAGTGCCCTAGGCCTCTTGTGCCACTTCAGATTCCCTCAGAGACAGGACACTAAAGGTTGAGGAGGGGTTATTACAACCTTGAGTCACACAGTCCCAGAAGACAGTAGCTGTTTTATAGTCAGTCTCTGGAATGATTGTTTTAAGGGGGGGGGGAGCATAACTGCCTTAAACACACCCTCCCCTACCTACCTTTTCCATCTCTCTCCCACCTCTTGGATCCCCATTTTCACCTCTAGTGCCAAAGACACCCAACAGCATTCCCTGTAAGCTGTTCCTTTGTCCAATACAAAGTTTCCATTTTATGGTTTTAAAATTATATGGTGTTATTCAGGAACGTATTCTCCTACCCCTGGATAACTTGAAGTTGACTGTATGCTAAAGAAGAACAATCCTAATTATTTAAAGGTCCTGAATCGTAAGATGAAATATGTAAACTCATTATCTGGTCAGGAAAAGAATGTTCTGATTCTTATCTTGTATACATAAAAGAACTAATATGGATATCTAAAAAAACATTCATTTCTTTTCCTTCAAAGTAGTAGGTTTCTTACTTCTGGCCCAACACAGCAGTGAAAATCCAGTCATTTCAGCTAAATAATATCGTGGACTCGTTAACATGAGTTCATTGGTAAATCCTCTTAGTCTGGAGGCAAAAAAAATCCGGTAACATTCACATAAAAAATGTAAATTTATCTGTATACAAAGCAGAATGGATTTTAAGAAATCCATGTTTCTGCTGACTACACACACAAGAATATATTTATATATATATGTTTTGTTTTTTTTTTTTAATGTAGCTTTGCAATACTAGATTGGCTACCTCATTTGGAAATGTATCAGATGATATCAGGTGACAGCAATTACTTTGATCCAACTACCCTCCCAGTGAAATCAGAAAATTCAATCCATGCAGAAGGTACCAAAAATGGTACCCATCTAGGATTAAAAGATTCATGTAAAATCTTAAATGATTTTCTTACTTTTATTACAAAAATTAGTTACTTTGTCGGCTAAAATCCTGAATTAGGTCCCTTCCCAATACGGTCTTCATTATGGAAAAGGAGCAATGTTAAGACATGCTGTAGTTATAAAATAACCATTCTTAGATATCTAACAGTGAAAAATGAACATGTAAAAAGTTCCAGGGGCAATTTTAATTAATGTTAACTTTCAAGGGTTTACTACACAAAATTCATTTCCTTCCCAATTTCCCCTCCTCTCTACACAACCACAAGTAGGTTTGCCACAACTCGAACTATTTGTCTGTACGTCCTATTTAAGACAAATTCCCAATATGGGCTTTTATGAAAACTGAACTGTGAATCCTGAAAAGCCATTCTCTGTATGCACTGCGAAAAATACCTCAATTCAGTACATTTTTTTAAATCTACTCACATATTTTGCTGCAAAGTATTCAAGAAAATTACAAGAGCAACTTAAAAATATAAGTGTGCCTTTTTTCTTACGCCAAGCAATTTAAGTAACTTTTCAAGAAAAAAGCATTTGTTTAATGGCTAAGAAACGATCTGCTAAACAAGCAACATAAAAATAAGCAAGTGTTTTGCTTTTAAGAAAGTACTGAACTAGACCTTTCCTCTGTATTAGCATTATTTGAGCTCAATTTGATAATACATTGTCATCATCACCAAAAAAGCAAAAGCATTTCATCTTTTTACTTAGAAATTCTCTTTAAGACAAAAATATCCGCAATTAGTAATTTTCTACACAAATTCTAACCTAAGTGTCTAAAAGGACCGTTGTTTCCCTCAATTCTATTTCACTGGGCACATTTTCAAAATGGTTCTATTTGGGGGCACATGCAAGATTTGTCAATATTTACTGAACAAAGCTTTTATTAAATTCTCTAACAAAATGGAGGTCTCTCGGAAAAAAACAAGCCGTAACATTTCTTTTCACAAAATGGGGCCAAACACACCCACTTCAAGAAACCATGGTTTGGGTCAGATTTTTCCATAAGGATTGTTTCCGTGGGGAGCGAGAGTACACTTCTGGGACTGGGTTCCTAGTGAAGCTTCTCTCCGGACCCAGGTAAGGGGGGGTGGGGTGGGGTGGGGCAATTCTCTCCGCATGCTCTGGAGGGCGGCGGCGAGGGACGATCCCAAAGCTCAGGCTTAAGGAATTCAGGGGGAGGAGGCCTTAGCGGTTCACCGGTACCTAATCAGCCACAAAACGGGATGACCGACTACGCCAAGAGAGACGAGGGCTCTGCCGTCCCAGACAAGTCAACATTGAATCTCAAACTCTCCTTTCTGCCTCCAGGCCCCGCCTGACCCCATTGGCAGCAGTTCCCGCCAATCCGCTCGGTCACCGCCCCCCAAGCCCGCCTGCCCAGCCCTGATTGGATGGGACGGGAGCCGGGACCTCGTGTTACCAATCTGGGAGCCCCTTACTCAGCCACACACGCAAGCCCAGGTACGCCCGAGGAGCCCCTTCCTCTCGCTTTCCCCGTCCCCTCCCCCACCCCCAGGGCACTGGCAGACACTTACCGTCCCGGGAGGTGCCCATCAACTGGTCCAGCATTGCGCGCATCTGGGCCTGCGCCGACATGGCGGCGGCGTAGCAAGCGGGCGGGGGTGGGGCGCAGACCGGGCCCTCTCGGGCAGGGGGGACAGGGGAAGGGGTGGGGGAAGGTGAGACGCTGTCTCAGTTGCCGCCGCCGCCGCCGCCTCAAGGCGTGTGGAAAGGGAGCCGCAGGGCTTGTAGGAGAGTCCCGACTGCGCTCCTCACGACGATGTGTAAGAAGAAGGCAGCAGCCCCCGAAAGCAGCCCTCGTTCCCTCACTCTCCGTCGGCTCTTGGGATAGAAGCGGTACGTGCTAAGCAAGCTCTCGCCTCCAACACCGCCACCCGCCAGAAGCCGTCGGCCCCCCCCTTCAAGCTCTGACGCCGCTCGCCGCCGCCGTCGTCGGGACGTGAGCGCGCACGCTCCTCGCGCTTAGTTGTTTCCCGCGGGGGCTCCACCAACTGGCGTCCAACTGTATTTGCTCCACCCGCCCCGCCCAGGAGAGAGTTCCACCCTAACGGCTCTGGGGCGCGTGCACGCGAACTTCTCCCGCCCCTTCCCCCCAGATCTCGCGAGACTCTGGTTATCAAACGACCCTCGAGCCGGATCCGCCCGAGGCGGCAAACCTCACGCTACCAGCTGCAAGTGGGCCAGGGCTGCGCGGCACTATGCTGTGCTGGCGAAACAGACCCAGATTAGCAAATGTGCCAGAGGGCTATCCCGAGTCGAAAGTGCGTGGAGACCTTGCCCGTTGGTTCGACTGAGGTTAGCAGTCTTAGTAGCTAATAGAGGCGTATTTCTAATGATTATTCGCTGCCCAATTAACTCGTTTTCAGGGGCTCACCCAGAATACTGTACGCTCCACGTTTCCTCACTGCTGCCTTGACCTCCTCCAAAAGGAGCCCTCGAGTTGTGAAATCCGGGTCATTTCTCTTCCTCTATGCATAGAGGCTTAACAGCACTCCCCACCCCATTAGGATAAATTAAGTTCAGGAAATATCACCTGAAATTAATACACTAGGAAACATGATCTAACCCATTCAGACTGATTATGATCATTTTTAACGGGAAGCTGTTGGGCTAAATTTGGAACTATAAAAATTCAGCAGTATCCTCAGGAAAGGTGATTTTGTAGAAAGTTTCTTTTTCCTGCTTAAAAGATAAGTTTGAAGAATAAGGCCTTTTCAGTGTATTGGCAGCACTGACAGTGGGGGGAAAAAGCCTGTGTGGTCATAGCTTGCCATCACCTTGGATTTAAAATTTTAGTCAAGTGATTGCTAACTAGAACTTTAAGCAATTTATTCCTTAATCTCGTATTTATAGATCTAAACACACATACCTCATAACATTGTTGTGACTAAATAAGCTAACAGAAAATGCTGAGCTTGATATTTTGACTTTTTTATAAAATATTAATTACTTAAAATAAGACATAGGTACTTCCTAGATACTTGGAAAAGTAATGGTAACATTTTTTCATTAAAAATTTATGTGCCGGGGACGCCTGGGTGGCTCAGTTGGTTAAGCAGCTGCCTTCGGCTCGGGTCATGATCCCAGCGTGCTGGGATCGAGTCCCACATCTGGGCTCCTTGCTCGGCGGGGAGCCTGCTTCTCCCTCTGCCTTTGCCTGCCATTCTGTCTGCCTGTGCTCGCTTTCTCCCCCTCTCTCTCTGATAAATAAATAAAATCTTAAAAAAAAAAATTCTGTAAAAATTTATGCGCGGAGGGACACCTGGGTGGCTCAGTTGGTTGGACAACTGCATTCGGCTCAGGTCATGATCCCGGAATCCCGGGATGGAGTCCCACATCAGGCTCCCGGCTCCATGGAGAGTCTGCTTTCTCCCTCTGACTTTCTCCTCGCTCATGCTCTCTCTCACTGTCTCTCTCTCAAGTAAATAAATAATAAAATCTTTTAAAAAAAAAAAAATTTATGTGCGGAGCGCCTGGGTGGCTCAGTGGGTTCAGCTTCTGCCTTTGGCTGAGGTCATGATCTCAGGGTCCTGGAATTGAGCCCCGCATTGGGCTCTTTGCTCAGCAGGGAGCCTGCTTCCCCCTCTCTGCCTGCTGCTCTGTCTACTTGTGATCTGTCTGTCAAATAAATAAAATCTTTAAAAAAAAAAAATTTTATGTGCATCAGGGACGCCTGGGTGGCTCAGTCGTTAAGCGTTTGTCTTTGGCTTGGGTTCTGATCCCAGGATCCTGGGATGGCATCAGGCTCTCTGGTTGGCCTAGAGCCTGCTTTTCCCTCTCCTACTCCCCCTGCTTGTGTTCCCTCTCTTGCTGTCAGATAAATAAAAATATTAAAAAAAAATTTATGTGCATCAACCTGGAACTTATAATCTATTAGCAAGAAAAAAACAAAGTAATAGTTGTAGTCCCAAGATCCGTTTAAATGCACATTGGGCCAAGGGGCACCTGGCTGACTCAGAGGTTGATCTCAGGGCTGTGAGTTCAAGCCCCACATTGGGTGTAGAGATTACTAGGGGAAAAATAAAAAAGTAAATAACTAAAATGCATATTGGGCCAATAAAATTTCTTAAACTACGTTGTCTTTTGTAGCTGACAAAATAGTTTCCCTCCAATTATTCAAAGAACTCAAAATTCCAACAACTCCAAAACTATTAATATCATTAAAAACAATTTACAGGGCGCCTGGGTGGCTCAGTGGTTAAGCCGCTGCCTTCGGCTCAGGTCATGATCTCAGGGTCCTGGGATCGAGTCCCGCATCGGGCTCTCTGCTCAGCAGGGAGCCTGCTTCCTCCTCTCTCTCTCTCTGCCTGCCTCTCTGCCTACTTGTGATTTCTCTCTGTCAAATAAATAAATAAATAAATCTTTAAAAACAATTTACAGTAAACTGGGGTTCCTAGGTGGCTCAGTCCTTAAGCGTCTGCCTTCAGCTCAGGTCATATCTCAGGGCCCTGGGTTTGAGTCCCACATTGGGCTCCCTGCTCCGTGGGAAGCCTGCTTCTCCTCCTCCCATTCCCTCTGCTTGTGTTCCTTCTCTCGCTGTGTTTCTGTCAAACAAAATCTTAAAATAAATAAAAATAAAAGTGTACAGATTATTCTGTCCTAGAGGGAGGTATAGTATATATACATATATACAGTATGAGACAATACCCTTAGGTGAAAAGCAGAGCCACACGTTGAATAATGTGTTAATGAAGAGAATTTAGTTTTTTACTTCCTACTTTTCTGGTTGCTTACATTTTTTTTTTTTTTTTTAAAGATTTTATTTATTTATTTGACAGAGAGAAATCACAAGTAGATGGAGAGGCAGGTAGAGAGAGAGGAAGGGAAGCAGGCTCCCTGCTGAGCAGAGAGCCCGATGCGGGACTCGATCCCAGGACCCTGAGATCATGACCTGAGCCGAAGGCAGCGGCCCAACCCACTGAGCCACCCAGGCGCCCATCTGGTTGCTTACATTTTAAATGGGTCTCCTAAAAACAGCATACTTTTTTTTTTTATTTAATCCGATATTCACTTATAATTGAATTTATTCATTTATATCCATGTAATTACTTACATGTTTGGGCTTAAAGTTTATTTTGTCTATTTGTCTCAACAATTCAATTTTCTCTCCTTTCCTGTCTGCTTTCTAATCATTCCATTTTCTGCCCTTCTAGTAGTTTGGAAGTTTTATTCTTATTTTAGTAGTTACCCTAAAAGTTATAATAGGCATTCTTAACCAGTACCTTTTCACTTCCCCCAGATAATACAAAAAACTTAGAAAACTAACTCCAATTAACCTTTCCTGAAGTTATGTACCCATTATCATGTGTTTTAGTTCTATGTTCTTTAAAACCCAACTTCATATACTGTTCATTTGCCACTTTTTTTTTTTCCTCTTTATTCCTTCTGGAATCTCTGCCTTTCCATCTGGGATCACTTCCCTTTTGTCTGAAGTTTAAACTTTAGGACATGAGTCAGCAATCTACAGTCCACAGGCCAAATCCAGCCCACTGCCCATTTTTCTGAATAGTTTCATTGGACTGCCTCCAGGCTCATTCATTTACTATTGTCTCTAGTTGCTTTTGCAGTTGCACTACCACAGCATTGTTGTTGAGTGGTTGTGACAGATACTGTATGGCCAGCAAGACTGACATATTTACTATCTGGCTTTTTACAGAAGTTTGCCTAATCTGCTTCAGAATTTGCTTTTACATTGGTCTGCTAATGGGAAACTGTCCCATTCCTGTTGATCAGAAACTATCTTTCTTTTCCCTTTCTTAATTCTAGGTGGGTATTTTTTTTTTTTAAAGATTTTATTTATTTATTTGACAGACAGAGATCACAAGTAGGCAGAGAGGCAGTCAGAGAGAGGAGGAAGCAGGCTCCCTGCTGAGCAGAGAGCCCGATGCGGGGCTCGATCCCAGGATCCTGGGATCATGACCCGGGCCAAAGGCAGAGGCTTTAACCCACTGAGCCACCCAGGCACCCCGGTGGGTATTTTTATTGGGTATAAAATTCTAGGTTTGAGTTTACTTTCTTTCAGCATGTTCATTCCACCTTTCTTTTGCCTTTTACCTTCCATTGCTCCTGTGAAGTCTGTCACCCCTTTGCAGATAGTTGGCTGCTTTAAAATTCTGTTCTTTTTACTCTGGGTATCCTGCAATTTTACTATGGTGTATCTGGGTGTGGATTAGTTTTTTTTCTGCTTTTAGGGTTCATTCAGCTTTTTTTTTTTTTTTTTAAGATTTTATTTATTCATTCAACAGACAGAGATCACAAGCAGGCAGAGAGGCAGACAGAGAGGAAGGGAAGCAGGCTCCCTGCTGAGCAGAGAGCCCAATTCGGGGCTTGACTCCAGGACCCTGGGATCATGACCTGAGCCAAAGGCAGAGGCTTTAGCCCACTGAGCCACCCAGGCACCCCATGTTTAGCTATTCTTAAATATTGTTTCTCACGCATCCACTTCTGAAACTCCCAAGTGTTTATTAGACGGTTTTCACTGTAATCTCTTTAGTCTCCATTTTCTACCTTGTCTTGCCAAGCTGTCTTCTTGATATTTTGACAAATGTGATAGTTCATTAGTCTCCTTTCAGCTGTATCTAGTCTGCTGTTAAATAGATCAACTGAATTATTTATTTTTTCAGTTCTAGAATTTTTATTGGTTTCTTTTTCAAGTCTACTATGTCATTTCTTAATAGTTTTTGATTCCCTGGTAAAATTTCCAAGCCTGGCTATTCTTTGACGCTACTGAACATAATTTCTTTGTAATCTGAGTTTGCTAAATCCAATTATCTGAAGTTTTTTGTAGTTATATTTCTGTTGCCTGTTGTTTCTGCTGGTTTTCACTCATGGACTCTTTGTTTTCTTGTATGTCTGGTTATCTTTATATGTTGAGCCATATTTTTGAAAAATTACATATAAGAGGGGTGCCTGGGTGGCTCAGTGGGTTAAGCCTCTGTCTTCGCCTCAGGTAATGGGCTCAGGGTCCTGGGATCAAGCCCCGCATCGGGCTCTCTGCTCAGTGGGGAGCCTGCTTCCCCCTCTCCCTTTGCCTGCCTCTCTGCCTACTTATGATTTCTCTCTGTCAAATAAATAAACAAATAAATCTTTTTTAAAAATTACATACAGGAATAATACAAACCAAAGTAGGATATTATGCTATCTTCCTCCAAAGCTTTTTATTTTTCTGATAGGTAACTGTAGACCTTACTAGTCAAGGACCACTGTAATACAGGTTCAAGGCCTCAATTCCTCTTGACCATCAAAATGACAAAAAAATCAGCTGAGAATCTGGCAAGGATTTTTTTACTTACAGTTCATCTTTGAGGGTGAACTTCAGGGTTCTAGATTCAAGTGGATGCGGATTTTTTAGAGTGCCTACCCTGGTGGGCCCTAGACTTTGTGTTAACCCTAAAAACCCACCAAAAGTGTAGCTCAGTTTCAATACAAAGCTATTACCTACACAACTGGCAAGTGCCCTGAAGCCAAATTTGTGCCTTTATGTGCTACATTTACAAGGGACAAGCAAGTAGTTCAAGGAAGAGGAATAAGAGATAAGAGGTCTGGACTAGAGTATTAGAGAGATTCAGGGGATTCTTAGGAAGTAGAATCTAATTAATTCAGTGATTATTTAACTGAGGGTATGAAGGAGAAAGCAGTCAAGAATGACCCTGTTTTCTGCTTTGAACGACTGAGTACAGGTGTCAGTATCAGAGGAGACTTATAGGGGAAGATGATGAGGTTCCATTTTGGATGCTTTGAATTTGAGATGCCTTTGAATCATCTAAGTGGTGTTGTCTTTGAAGCAGCTGGACATAGAGGGCTAGAGGAGGGCTTGGACTGGAGGTAGCCTGTTCATGATAATTGAAGCCTGGGAAGTAGAGGTGATTTCACCCAGGGAAAGCATATCACGTGTGAGGTAACAACCTAGACTTGAACCTGAACAATGCAAACATATTAGGGACATGCAGGAGCGTAAACTGAAGACAGATGGCTAGAGCAAGAGAAGAAAACAAGAATGTGATGTCATCAAAGACAAGAAAAAAGAATGGTCATTAGTGTCAAATGCTTCCTAGAGTGGCACCGAATTGGCTCAGTAAGTAAAGCATTGAACACTTGAGCTCGATATCATGAGTTCAAGACCCTTCCTAGAGATCAAGCAAGGTAAAGAATGATCCCTGAGTTTAATGACCTGAAGGTCATTTGTAACCTTGCGAAGCAGTTCAGGTAGAGTGGAGGGGCAGAAACCAGATTACAGTGGACTGAGGATGATTGGGCAGTGAAAAATGCAGAAAATGATGCAACACGGATTATTAATCTCAAAATTAGTATGTTAAGCAAAAGAAGCCTACTCCAGAGTACATACTATAGAGTGCATTTGGATGAAATTCCTAAGCAGGCCAAACTAATTTATGCTGACAGCAACCAGGGGTGGGGAAGGGGAATAGACGACAGAGGGGCACAGGGCAACTTTTGGTCTGATGGAAATGTTCTATAGTTTTAATGGGGTTATTACACAGATGTGTGCACTTGTCTTTATTCACTGACCTGCACATTTAAAATGGGTATATTTATTATATAAATTATACGTCACTACAGCCTATTTCATGTTTTAAAATGTAGAAAATGAGGGGTGCCTCGCTGGCTCAGTCAGAGAAACATGTGACTCTTGATCTTGGGGTTCTGAGTTCAAGCCCCATGTTGAGTGAAGAGATTACTTAAATAAAAAACTTTTAAAAAACACGAAAACGTAGAAAATGAGTACAATTTATTAAATGACTTAATTTGTGAAGAGGTAGTAGCTGTAAAGGTATTTGTGTAAAAAATTGAGTGTTTTTATTTATTTTTAAGATTTATTATTTATTTTGGGAGAGAGTGGGGGAGAGGCAGAGGGACAGAATCCTTAAACAGACTCGCTGCTGAGCATGGAACCCAATGTGGGGGCTCCATCTCATGACTCATGAGATTGTGACCTGAGCTGAGTCAGACACTTAACCAATTGAGCCACCCAAGCATCTTTATCTTTTTATAAAAAGATTTATTCCAGGGGCGCCTGGGTGGCTCAGTGGGTTAAGCCGGTGCCTTCGGCTCAGGTCATGATCTCAGGGTCCTGGGATCGAGTCCCACATCGGGCTCTCTGCTGAGAGCCTGCTTCCCTCTCTCTCTCTCTCTGCCTGCCTCTCCATCTACTTGTGATTTCTCTCTGTCAAATAAATAAATAAAATCTTAAAAAAAAAAAAAAAAAAAAAAGATTTATTCCAGAGGGGCACCTGGGTGGCCTGGTGGATTAAGCGTCTACCTTCAGCTCAGGTCATGATCCTGGAGCCCCAGGACTGAGCCCAAAGTTGGGTGCTGTGCTCAGCAGGGAGTCTGCTGCTTCCTCTCCCTCTCTCAAATAAATAAATAAAATCTTTTAAAAAGGCGGTGGCGGGGGCACCTGGGCGGCTCAGTGGGTTAAACCTCTGCCTTCAGCTCAGGTCAGGATCTCAGGATCCTAGGATAAATATGGGGCACCTGTGTGGCCAGTGGTTTAAAGCCTCTGCCTTTGGCTCAGGTCATGATCTCAGGGTCCTGGGGTCGAGACCCGCATGGCCTCGGGCTTTCTACTCGGCAGGGAGCCTGCTTCCCTTCCTCTCTCTCTGCCTGCCTCTCTGCCTACCTGTGATCTCTGTCTGTCAAATAAATAAATAAATAAATAAAATTTTAAAGAATAAATAAATAAAGGAAATCAAAGCATCAACCTACTCTAATCCTCCTGCTCTCTTCATTTTACCAAAGTAAAACATCTTCAGATAATATTCTACTCATGAAATAAAGCAAGCGAAAAAATGTTAAGTATTTCTATCTTTTTGATCCATTAATTGAATAAATGCTTGTTTGACCTCATAATACTGCTGTTTTCGTTTTAATCTCGTATGGTGTTTTGAACTGCTTTATGAATAGATCCGTTCAGGTCGGACGCCTCCGTGTGAGTAGTACTTACTGAGCCGTGTATTCAAAATACTACGTGTACAGTCAACTGTGGAAGGTGCTTTGGAGACCACAGTGATGAATCAGACATGATCCTTACTCTTTAGCACCCTGCAGTCCAGGGAAAAAGAAGTCTTAAGACATGCCTATGAGACACTGACATGGACCACGAAGTGGGTACAAAGCCTGCTGCTGATTGACAGAAAGAGTAATTTCTGTTTGAGGATGTTAGAAGCAAAGAGAAGATTGAGGAGAACAGTGTAATAGTTCAGCCAAAAGATCATCAGTGCTTGAACTAGGAGAGAGGCAATGAGGACCGGTGGGGGAAAGGACAGTAGGACACCGCAGAAGCAGAAAGTGCCGATTCGATATGGAGAGGAGGGGGACAAGAACACAGAATGAAGTCAGCATTTACTTGGTCAGCCAAGGGCATGGTAGAGCCTTTCACACTGACAGACAATTCAAGAGGAAGAGCAGTTTCACAGATTAGAAGGCAGAAGTCAGTACGCTCAGTCCATCTCCCTCTCTGTAGACTCCCTCCCCGCCGCCTGAGTGGTGGCCATCTTCCTATACTGACAAGGGTCAATTCTGTCACCCTGTGGAGGTAATAGTCCCCAAATGGTGCTAGCCCCTGGAGGCTTCAGCCCACTGTAATTCAGCCCACACTTTTCTATATATACCCCTTCATTAACTCCCTGCAGTAACCCTATCTGTTACTCCTTTCTGTTGGAACCTTAAACATATATTTGTGTATTTTTAAATAAAGCGTATATATGTATGTATGCATGTATGTACGTATATAATTGTATGCTCGTATATAGGAAATATCTGGAAAGATACACACCAAACTGTTAGCAACAGCTTCCACCTGGTAATGGGGATGCAACAGCGTAGGGACAAGGGATAAGAAAAAAGACACCTTTTATTTTATATTCTGTACCATTTGAGTTACTTAAAACAGTAAGTTTGCATACTTTGAAAATAAAAATAATAGTTCTAAATGTAGATCAGAAGCATCAATCAGCCTAATACAAGAAGTTCAGTAAATTCACTGAAAGGATGAAACCTCCCTAAGAAACACTCGGTCACCAAAATTACAGAGAAAAACCCTAAACTTAAACAAAAATTTAATGATAAATACATATTGAAAGATGATTAAATTCTTGTATGATGGCAGCATCCAAGGACTCTCTCCATTCTCATGGCTCCCAGCCCTTCCCTCCAGGCTGCTGGGGTAACTTGAGACCCACTAAGCCAGCGGACTCCTCCACTGAGCGCTCACCCTTGCCATGAAATTCCTGATGAAGGGCCACGTGTTCTCGAATGCTGCGTAGGAGGCAGAGATAGGTGGCCGCTTGGAAATGAAGCTCATGTTGGGCTCTGCACAGCTTCTCACTGGTAACCTAGAAAGTAGCAAGGTCACAGACTTTATTAGCAGCCCAGCCAAGATACATGGCCACAAAGATTTCATAAGCATTCTCTAGAGTGAAAGTAAATGCAGAGAGGAAATATCAACATGTGTATGTGTATACTAATTACATATGTAGAGACACCCTGTAGTTGATTGAGAAAGCTGACCTCCAATTAATTGAAGAGGAATTTTACGCGGAGTATCACTGAAGAGTTTGAGGTCCTCAGATTTTAATACCCAAAAAATGTTATTTCAACTCCCTTGTCTTGCAAATGTTTTACAAATAAGGAAACTAAAGCCCAGAGAGACTTCAATGGTTGGCCACTGGCAGAGATGGGGAACTATAATCATTAATGTCACCTAAGGAATAAAATATAGAACTTCCTGCTCTTCAAATGAAAGTATACTTTATATATTTCTGACTTTGGTTAATGTGGTATAGGTCTTTCATTTCACTGAAAAGTAAAACCATTTTGTCTGGAAATAATAGCTTTGTCCCCAACAGTAACAAAATGAAGGTTTTATACATAAAAGTAATATGCATATACTTATATTACTTATTCTTTTATTTTTTCAGATTTTATTTATTTGACAGAGAGAGACCACAAGCAGGCAGAGAGGCAGGCAAAGAAGAGAGGAGCAAGCAGGCTCCCCGCTGAGCAGAGAGCCCAATGCAGGGCTCGATCCCAGGACCCTGGGATCATGACCTGAGCTGAAGGCAGAGGCTTTAAACCACTGAGCCACCCAGGTGCCACTTAATTATACTTTCTATATACTTATCCATCTGCCAAATCCAGATTCCAATGACCGTAAGTAGCTGGAAACTATATCCTTTCAGAAGATCCCAATGACTCCAAACCTTGTTTTCTCTTCTTCATAATTAATCTCGATTTAGTACACTGTCCTTTACTTGACTAGTTTTGTGTTCTGAGGTTGTGAGCAGAGGGCAGGAAAGGTGAAACAGATGTGTGCATGGCTTCAAGTTACTTGAGGCCCGTGTATATCTAACTGCAGATTAATCTCTGGGCACCAGTGCCTATGCAAACCCCTGTCTTTCACGTTTCTTTATTTGAATATGTAGGGTTAAAATCTGAAAATTAGAAAGTTGTGGTTTAAGATCTGAAGAGCCCACACAGAGATGTGCAGATCACATATGTGAAAATGGCACTCCAACTGCTCGAGAAAAGAATTCATCTTTAATCATTTAACTTTTTATAATTAAAAATTTATGAGCAACCAACACCAGTGTCAAATATCAACAAATGGTAATATCCATGTCTATTATATAAGCCCAACTGATAGGATCTGAAACAGCAATTCTGCACTAGTGTAGGAGAACACAGATTTTGACACAGCTGAGCTTGAATCATGAGTGAGAAGTGAAGGGTCAACAATATAAACAGAAAGTGGAATGCCGAGGGGGCTTAGTGGGTTGAGTGTCTGCCTTCAGCTCAAGTCTTGATCCCAGGGTCCTCGGACTGAGTCCTGCATCCGGCTCCCTGCTCTGTGAGGAGTCGTCTTCTCTCTCTCAAAAATAAATTTTTTAAAGTCTTAAAAAAAAAAAAAGTATACACAGTACTAAAAAGGACCAAAAAAGACCAAATGAAAAAGAAAACTCAGGGCGCCTACGTGGCTCAGTCAGGTAAGCACCCAACTCTTGGTTTCAGTTCAGGTCATGATCTCAGAGTCCTGGGATAGAGTGCTGCTCTGTGCGGAGGCCGCTTGAGATCTCTCTCCCTCTCCTGCTTGTCCCATCTCGCTTGCTCTCCAATAAATAAATCTTTGAAAAAAAAAAAAGAAAAGAAAACTGTATTTTCTCTAAGGAGAAAGCAGAGGTTCTTCCCTAAATGAACCCCTTCAGTTTAAGAAAAGATAAAGAAAATGAGTGTAGATGGTTATGGAGTTAGCTCTGAGCCAGCAGAAACAGAAAGCATCCCCCATAGCCTCATATGCATTTCTGGAATTTGTGGCATGAATTTCAAATGTATTTCCAAGGAATTTGAGAGCCATTACCAAGCCTCTCTCAAGGGAATAATGTTGCCTCCAGAAAGTACAACTATAATCATGTCACCTTAAAAATCTTAGAATGATGGTGCCTGGGTGGTTCAAGTCAGTTAAACATCCACTTCAGCTCAGGTCATGATCCCAGGATCCTGGGATCAAGTCCTGAATCCGGCTCCCTGCTCAGTGAGGAGTCTGCTTCTCTCTTTTCTCTCTCTCTCCTTCTGCCCTGCAACCCCACCCTTGACTTTCCTCCTGAAATCCCACTACTTCTTTATAGGAGGACCTCCTATTGTTTATTAAGTGCTTTGCTGTAAGGCTCCTCAGTTGGACTGCAAGCTTTGTCTTAAAAGACAGGATTCATGTGCATCTTATTCATAATTTTAGGCAAGTTCCTAAAGTCCCTACCATTTTGGCCTTTTAAAAATTTCTGAATTTTAGAGGTGACTGGGTGGCTCAGTCAGCTAGGCATTAGACTTGGTTTTTCAGCTCAGGTCATGGTTTTGGGGTCCCGGGATCAAGCCCAGTGGCAGCTCCACACTTAGCGTGGAGTCTGCTTGAGACTCTTGCTCTCTCCCTTTTCCTCTGCCACTTGCCCACTCTCTCTCTCTAATAAATCTTAAGAAAAAGGAAAATTTTGAATTTTAGTCCCATGTTGGGCATAGAGTTTACCCACATAAATATATGCCTATTTTTAATTTTTGAATTTTAGTTCTAAAATATTGCACTCTAGGGGCGCCTGGGTGGCTCAGTGGATTAAAGCCTCTGCCTTCAGCTCGGGTCGTGGTCCCAGGGTCCTGGGATTGAGCCCCGCATCGGGCTCTCTGCTCGGTGGCGAGCCTGCTTCTCCCCTCTCACTCTGCCTGCCTCTCTGCCTACTTGTGATCTCTCTGTCAAATAAATAAATAAAATCTTTTTAAAAAAATAAAATAAAATAAAATATTGCACTCTAACTTCCATGGCTCAAAAGATTGAGCGAAATGCTGGTTCTCCTTTTTCCCCACATTGTTCAAATGACAGTAGGCTACCTACCCTAGAGCGCAAAGTGACTCTCTAACCTATATTTCAGAGATTCCTTTCAACTTCCTTCGAAGCCTGATCCGAAACTCCACAGGCAACAATTAAACGAAAGAACTCTGTGAACGGAGGTTCTAGCTGTTCCTATGCATGTACCCTCACTGGTCAGTGTCCCTGAGCCTCAGTTGTCCCACTTGAAAAATAAAATCGCTTCCACCTGCTCTTGCCTAAGGGGAATATGGAGTGTGGGATTCACAAAGGAATTTCCCAAGGATGGCTTCCCATATGTTCAAATTTATCTGCTATGGAAGGAAAAAAATGTATCTGGTCAGATAACCACGTTAATGTTGGGGCAGCACAATCTCATGGCAGGTTTCTAGTTCAGCTCTACAAGGCACCATTTCCTTAAATGGGGTACGGGATACAACAGTGTCTGCCGAGCTACTATTCCTCATCTTATTACAGTTCTCTTTTCTGCATCAAACACTGGTTTTCAGAATAACTACTAGAGGAAGGGCGAGGAGAATGGTGGATAAACGCTGTAGCTAGTAACCCTACACTCTCCAAGTACGTCTCTTCTTTTCCCCCATCTCTCCGACTTCACTGATCTTTCTCCTCCGCACCTGCAGAAGCCCAGCCAATAAAATCCTCGGGACGTCTCCATTCCACGGCCACTTTCCTGTTCGGCTGGTCCTTGGTTAGTTCCTGGGAGACCCGGCCTAGGGCCTGGATCTGTTTGGCCAGAACCCGGGCTGGGTGGGAGGGTCGCTGCCATGAAATGCAGGCGCTGAGCCCCAGTGCTCCCAACCCCTGCCCATATTCCCCACCCACTCCCACCCCCAGCCCCACTCCCACCCCCAGTGGAAAGGACGCTGGACTCAGGAACCCGAATCAGGCTTCCGTACCCGATGTGCACGGAAAGCTTTCACGAGGTACCGATAGGCCGCGGTGTCGCGATAGGGTCGGCCCGTGGCCTCGTTCATGTAGCGCAATTCCCGTAGAAGACCTCGTAAAGTGCGCGCAGGGGACCCCAGGGCCGCCATTTTCCCGTCCTCGGAGCGCGATGCCCAATGGCGCCCTACGCCCCCTCTAACTCTTCCCCCCCCCCAGCTCAGCCGCTAAATGGTACAATCGGACGCTGACTACTGGGTCCCCCCCATCGAATGCAGAGTAGTGGAGTATCTCACTTCCCTTCTCTGCGGGGCCTTACTAATCAAACACCGAGTGGCATCCTAAGGAGTTAAGGGAAAAGCAAACGAAAGCCGAGTTTAACTGACTCACCGGGTCCGTAAGAAAAAGCGAGAAAGGCTGGGCTAGGGGAAAGGTTCTTTGCTGACTGCGTCATTTAAAACGTCATTAGCTGACCGCTGAGTCTCGAGAATAAGTGCGCCTGGTGGGAGTGGGTGCTGATTTTAAACATAACACGAAAGATACGTTTTGGTACCTAGAGGGGATAGCAGAATTCAAAGTACTGACTTCCCAGAAATCTCACGGCACTATACGACTCGGAAGAAGGAAATGGGAATATTCTTATTCTCTCAAACTGTAGCCCATCACCTAGGAAAACCACACATATCCTTCCCATTTTTAAGAAAGTAAAATTAAGTTAGCATATTTCGATGTAGTTCTCTAAAAACGGTAAAAGTTATTTTGAGGACGAAAAGCTAACCACCCCAGATGGGACTCGAACCCACAATCCCTGGCTTAGGAGGCCAATGCCTTATCCATTAGGCCACTGGGGCTTCTGTGAACGAGTTGCTCCAGCAACGTATTCAATTCTTTTTTCCTCTTTGGTACGTCATCGTCATCTAGGACGCCTTTTAACCTATCCTAAGACACCACACCTAGTACCAACATGAGGGGTGAGGCATGCTGGGAGTTGTAGTTCAGCGAACAAGAGCCCGCGTTCCAGCTCCAAAGGCTTTACCCTCGAAACAGCACCGCTGAGCCGGACGGAGAACGGGCGCGCGCACGGTTTTGCGTCCGCGTTTGCCTGCTCCGTACCCCTGCGCCTGCGCAAAAGTGGGCAAGCGATGTCGCGGAGCAGAGCGCGCTGGGTACACTGGTCGAAGCTCGGAGACTCGCCCTCTGAGCTTCTCCGGCGTCGGATTTTTACCGGAAACAGGCGGCCCCTTCCGGTGTTGCGGCTTTCCGGATTTCGCTTGCCCCCAACCCGCCGTTAGGTGGCGTCCGCATCGGTCACTTTCTGTTTCCGGTTGAAGCGCTGAGGCCATTTCCGCAAAGCCATTGGCGAGTAGGGGACGTGTGTGTTACGTTTAGAGTTGCCGGGTGTAAGATAAACGTGGGACAGCGGGGATTGATTTATTAATTCGCTGGAAATTAGCTAATCCGAAATAATTAGGACCTCTTTTTTCTGGCTCTGGTCCTAATTGTGCAGCTTGGGCAAGTCACCTCTCATTATCAGCAACCTTAACTCCTCTTTTAAAATCTCGCAGTGGCTCCCTCCTGCCCCTGAAACTTTCGGACCCTTTCCTGTGTCGTAACCGTCATCTCTCCTCGTTTCCTCACGCCTTTGCGCCTGGTACCCCAGCTTCTCTCGCGCCTGGCGCCCCAGCTTCTCTCGTTGTCTTTCCTCCATTCCTGTTGCTCTCTCCGCCGGAGGTTGAACCATTTTGTGTTAACATTCCTATTTACCTTTTGGGCTTCCAGTTTTCCTCGTTTTCAAGTCTAGGTCAGGAACTGCCCTAGGCCTTTGTGGGTAGTATGGTCAAGTTAAAACCTCCGCGCTTCTGGAGGGTCTCTAGATGACGTGTGAATCGCACCTCTTACACATAGGATACCTGTGTCTCCTCTCCAAGAAGCAACTGGTCAGATTCCTGAAGTCCCACTTTTTTTTTTTTCTTCCTTTTCCAAGATTTTATTCATTCATTTGAAGGAGAGCGTGGAGGGAAGGGGGCAGAGGAAGAGGGAGAAGCAGGCTCCCCGCTGAGCAGGAAGCCTGACTGGGGGGGTTGATCCCAGCCCCTGAGATAATGAATTCCCACTTTTTTTTTTTTTTTTTAAGATTTATTTATTTGACAGAGAGAAATCACAAGTAGACAGAGAGGCAGCCAGAGAGAAGCTGGCTCCCTGCTGAGCAGAGAGCCCGATGCGGGACTCGATCCGAGGACCCTGAGATCAAGACCTGAGCCAAAGGCAGTGGCTTAACCCACTGAGCCACCCAGGTGCCCCTGAATTCCCATTTCTAACAGCTCCCTCCTCTTGGGTCCTTGTCAGGGTTCACCAGATTTAGCTGTGGCCAGTTTCGAGGGAACAGTTCATAATCCGGCTAGAATCCTGACACTTACAGCATGAACATAGGAGGAGACCAGACTAGAATGACTTAATATGAATGAATTAGGGTTTGGGGAGAATGTTATCAGTTATTCATTTCTTAATATTGTTAACTAGAAAACCACAGGCTGAAAATGGCCTCACTTAGATTAAGGCCCCAAGTCAGTAAACCAAGAATTAACACTTAACCTGACTGCAGTTAGAAACCCTCAGAAATTGAACCTATGGGGCACCTGGGTGGCTCAGTGGGTTAAGCCTCTGCCTTTGGCTCAGGTCATGATCTCAGGGTCTTTGAATCCAGCCCCACATCAGGCTCCCTGCACAGTGGGAAGCCTGCTTCCCCCCTCTCTCTCTGCCTCGCTCTCTGCCTACTTGTGATCTCTCTCTCTCTGTTAAATAAATTTGAAAAGAAAAGAAAGAAGAAAGAAAAGGAATTGAACCTATAACCAGTCAGTATGGAAATTTACTGGTCAGCACTAGGAAATTGATAGACTCCTTCCATTACCCTCAGGAAGGCAGCATTGCTTAAAACAATGGATTCTTAGCTAATAATTCCCTTTTTGTAACTATTTCTATCTTTAAAAAGCCTTTCGTTTTCTGTAGCCCTTTGGAGCTCCCCTATACTTGCTGGATGGGATGCTACCTGTTTTATGACTTGATTAATAAAGCCAATTAAATCTTTCAAATTTAGTCAGCTGAATATTTGTTATTAAACTATAAATTTGTTTAACTAGCTTTCTAAGATATAGCAAATTTAAGCCAGCTCTGAGGAAGTGGGAGAATTTATTGGAAATAGGCCTTCTATAACTTTATATGTTGTGGTACAGAGTAATTACTAATTCTCAATTCCTTTTTACTAAATGGCCAAGAGGCCCTTTTCTTCTGCTCTAAGCCATTCTTACGCAAAGAGTAAATAATCATGAAATGTTAGCTATTTGTAGCCACTAGCCTCCAAAGATGGGCTTCCAAGAGTCTTCTCTTTTTATACATAACTTGCTCCTAACATCAAGAGATGAAGCTTGGGATGCCTGGGTGGCTCAGTGGGTTAAGTGTCTGCCTTCTGCTCAGGTCATGATCTCCTGGGATCGAGTCCTGCATTGGGCTCCCTGCAAGGCTTCTCCTTCTGGCTGCTGCTCCCCCTACTTGTGTGCTCACACTCTCTCTCTCTGACAAATAAACAGATAAAATCTAAAAAAAAAAAAAAAAAAAAAAAAAAATTTCACCAGTTTAAAAAAAAGAGGTAAAGCTTATTTACCATCCCACCCACCCCTCCCCCTCTTGAATCTGAGCGGGCCTTCTGATTAGCTTTGACCAACAGAATACAGCAGAAGTGAAATTCTAGGCCATCTATCCAAGACCAGGCCTTAAAACTAGCAACTTTCACTTCTGCGTCTTATCTAGCTACCAGGCTGCAAGATCCCCAAGGCCTGTGGAGGAGTACTGAGATAGCACCAAGTGAGCTCTCTGCTGAGTTTTTTTGTTTTTGTTTTAGATTTTATTTATTTGAGAGAGCGAGCATGAGAAGGGGGAGGGTCAGAGAGAGAAGCATACTCCCTGCCAAGCAAGGAGCCTGATGTGGGACTGAATCCTGGGACTCCAGGCTCATGACCTGAGCCAAAAGCAGTTGCTTAACTAACTGAGCCACCCAGGCACCCCAAGAAAGGCATGTGTAAACCATCTTGAATTTCCTAATCCAGCAGCACTTGCAAAGACCACAGTCTCTGCCGGATAGAGCAGAGACTTGCCCAGCTAAGCCCCGTTAACTCCAAGAATCATTAAAGGTGATAAGAGGCTGTTGTTTGGGAATGATTCCGCTAAGTTTTGAAAGTACTCTGTAACAACAAAACAGCAAATCAGTCTGAAAAAGTTTGTGGGAACAATTTAGCCAAATTTCTCAGTTTTGCAGCTTTGGAAAGTCTTTAGGTTCCTAATTGCAAGGCTACAAACTCAAAACCCTACAGCAGAGACCAGGCGGGTAATACAAATGTAAAACTGGCCAGATGGGTTCCTACATCCTGCAAAGGAGCTAGCTGCTTTTCAGCTCAATCTCTGTTGCAAAGTAGGAAAGTGTTGCCAGTGTTGCCAGAGCCACTGACTTTTCAATAATTGTAAATCCAGCATTTTTATGAAATGCCCTAACTCTTAAATGTTACTGATCATGTTAAAAAACAGTTTATCAAATAAAACCCTTCTGTTGGCCTTATATAACCTAGGATTGCAAGTGTGTGAATGATGACATCCCGGAGCACTTTACAGGCAATGTTTCACTTGACCTTCACCACAATCCTATGAGATAGTATCTCATTTTATCCACTTACAAATGTGGGAACAATCTCAGAATAGTTTCGTGGTTTAGTCAGCATGATCAACCGTCTGTGGAAAGCTGGTGTTTGGCTCCAGGCAATCTAACACCAAAGCGTATTTTTAAAAATATATTTTTTAAGTTATAGCAAAAAATGGATTTTTATTAAAACGATGCAGGGTAATTTTCAGAATTTCCTGATAAGGCCAGAGACCAGACTTAGAAGCCACACAGACAAAGATCTCACCCAGAATCCTGCTTCCGATCCGATCCAGTGAAAACAACTGCTATAATAGCTTGCAAGTCAGACACAATGACAGTGGACAGGAACTGGGTGCCAGGACACCAGAGCTGCTGCTCCAGGACACTGGCTATAGCCTGTGGTTTCTGTGCTTTTACTTGGACTACAACAGATAACATCTTTACCTAAGCGCCACATTCTGGGTGAGGACTTCTCATTAGCATGGCCTGGATCCTATTCCTAGGTTTTGGTCAAGGGTGGTTGGGAAAGCAACTATTTGATCACACGGTGAATTTTTATTAAGCATCTGCTATGAGTCAAGCACTCTTCTAGATGCTAGGGAAGCAAAAGCAAACAAAAGTGAAACTTCCATACTCGTGAAGTTTCCATTCAGAAAGACAGACAGTAATCAGATCAAACATCAAATTTATCAACCAGTGGTGAGTGCTACGGAGAAAAGGAAAGCTCAGGGCAGCAGATTGCAACCTCCTGCTTCATATACATTCAGGGTTGTCTTTGCCGATTTGGTGACATTTGGGCAGAGATCCAGCTGATGGAAGGATCCAGTGTCTTGAGCCTGTGTGTGTGCATATGTCAGGGTGGGACAGTGGCCGTACATTTAAGTAGAGATACCCAGTCTCCACTCTCCCAACAATCACAAGACCACCATTCTGTCCTTCAAGCCCCATAAGGGAAGAGGAGGTGCTCTGGGACAAGTGTTCTATGCCCAGTGAAACTGAGGGAACAGACCCAGAGGATTCAGTCTTAACTCTCCAACTACAGCAGTTACTTAGCGACCTGGCCAGTCACATGGGAATCTGGGGGAGTTTTTGGTGGGAAAGCGCCAGGACTAATGAAAGAGGGCATATCTAAGAGAATATACACGTGAAGGCCCTGGTTCCATCCCTTGTGACACTCTAGATGTGTGTCTGAAAGCGGTGATCTCATTTTTTAATGAGGATAATTTCATTATTTACTCACTTAAACTCTACACCCAACATGGGGCTTGAGCTCACTGACCGAGCCAGACAGATGCCCCCCTAAACTTTTTTGATTAGGTGGCCAGTGGTAAAAATCTTGCATCTACCCCATAAGTGTTTGCATTTATTTTTAAACTATATACATGCACTACTGAGACATAGAGTACATATGTTAAAAATATGCACAAAATAGAATTAAAAGGCTGTTTTAAAAAATGAAATACACAACAGTTGGAAAATATTTTTATTTTATTTACTAACGGTAAAAAAAAAAGTCCTACGTTCTCTCAGCAAAGAAAGAGTAGTGTTTATTTTATTGAAAACAATGTAACTCAGTACTTTTCAGTATTTTGAAAATGTTGGTTTAACACATCATTTAGGGCAACAGAATCACATAGTGATAAGTATTTCTAAAGACCAATTTTCAAATTTCTCTCTTCATCTCATACGTTTCTTTAAAAAAAAAAAAAAGCAGTTAATACCTCTTTTGTAGCTTTAAAAAATGACTTCTAACTTAAGGGACCCATTCAGCTTCATTTCCTTCACAATACCAGCTACTAGACGCTGTGACCATCAGGGGTCCATCAGCAAGAGAGAGCCCGCTGCAGACCTTCCAAGCAAACAGGGCATTAAGAAGCTTAGGGCATGTTTAGGAGGACTGGACGAGTTTTGGGAAGTTGCCACCACGGTTCAGCAGGTCTAAGCAGTTACTAGGAGGTTGGGGCGGTTACCCAAGTCAGAAAAATGCAAGGAACCCCCACTGCTGATCAGATCTGCCCCAGTTGCCAACATGAGGGCTCACAGATCAACTAGACCCTAGAGGAGAACTTGAAGTCTACCGTGACCTACCCATTTTGCTAGGTGCTGCCAAAGAAAAAAGTAATCCCACTTTTTCTTCCCACCTACAAAAATCTCACCTGCATATACCAGCAGAAAGAAAGTACATCCAGAACCTTGAAGGCAAAGGAGTATGGGAGGCATCATTCCCATAATTCCGGTCCCTGGACCACGGAGAGCGAGAGCAACACACACAGCTGCGGGGGCGAATGCTGGCTAACAAAAGACTGGGGACCCCGCAGGAGCGTCCCCCCGATCGTGTCTCATCCTCATGGAAAAGAAAGGCAATTAAGAAACACTTGCCTCGGGACGCCTGGGTGGCTCAGTTGGTTGGACAACTGCTTTCGGCTCAGGTCATGATCCCGGAGTCCCGGGATCGAGTCCCGCATCAGGCTCCCAGCTCCACGGGGAGTCTGCTTCTCCCTCTGACCTTCTCCTCGCTCATGCTCTCTCTCACTGTCTCTCTCTCAAATAAATAAGTAAAATCTTTAAAAAAAAAAAAAAAAAGAAACACTTGCCTCTCTTGTAAAAGAAAAATAGCAATTAATTTTTCAGTTGTAAAACTCCTGTGAATACTTCCCAACAAGATAATCACTGTCTCTTGGCAGTTTATAGGATTTTCACGGCTACTTTGCATTACATAGTAATGTCTTCTGTTGAAAGGTATTACTTTTCATCACGTTAACCTAACCAATCACCTCCTGTCGCCTACAAACTGCAGTATGTTGTAAAAGAAGTAAGTGGGACTATGAACAAGCAAGCCGACATGCTCGATGCAGGCAGAGCGCAGCGATCTATTCCTCTCCCCACCGTGGCTCGCAAACCTCCTGGCTGAATTCCTCCTCGCCAGCATAAAATTGTGATGGTTCACGCAGCTATTCCAAGAGCTAACAGGACGATTAGCTGTTTTTCTTTGGTTTTAAGAAAATCCAGGCTGTATGACATTTAAAATTCCAAACTTCACCCATAGAACTTCTCTCCGTTGTCGGCTGCGGCTGCCCTGGGCCAAGAAGGGTGGAGGACACGGCCAGCTTCTCTGTCTCCCTGATCTGCTCTTTTCTCCTCAGACACGGCCTGTTTGTGGAACAAGCTAGACTTGTCAGGGGTCAAGAGACAGCCACTTTATGCTCTCAAGAGCGCCCCTACAAGCCTGCTGTGATGCTTTGTTTTTTCCTTCTGCCTGGATGACAGCTCCGGCTTTTCCAGCCTCTGCAAAAGAGACCAGCCTCCCCTCGTCATTTCAGAAATAGCCTCTCTTCCTGGGCATTGGCAAGTCTCACCCAGTCATCTAGTAAAACTTCAAATGTCAGTTAATTTCCAACTTCTCCCCTTCCCCAGCATGGCCCATCTGAGGGAGGGCGGGGGTCACGGTCAGCGCCATTCTGATTTGCCACACACACTTCCTCTTCCCAGCGGCGGCTGTTCTGGGCCTGCTGTCCCTACTCAAGTGGCAGACCTGCCATCTGGTGCTAGTGTCCTCTGGGAGGAGCTTTCCTCACACGTGCTTCCTCCTGGGTTCTCCAGACCCTATCCAACCCCGCCATCTCTCACCTGAAGTTCCTCTGTAGGCCACACCTTCTCTAGTTACTCGGATTCCTACCCCAGGCTCCCCGCCACTGATGTCATCTCCAGCCTCCAGAGGTTCCCTTCAGCTGGATTCCTTCTTAAAATGAGCGAACTTCACTCCTTTCTTGAGAACTACATCAGGCCCACAGGAACTCAGCAGCTTTGGGCGTGCAAGCCATTCCATTCTGAACCCAGGCTCGTCTTCTCAAGGAGTTGGCCACCGACGGGTTGTCTTTAGGCTTTTAGGAGGGAGTCAGACACCGGTCCCTGTGTCCCTCAGACTCCACAGGATGTGTCAAGCTCTTCAAACGGTCCTCTTGAAGTGCCCCCTCATTTGGCACGAGGCAAAGAGGAAGCAGCCCCACCCTTTCCTGGTTGGGGAGACTTCGGGAAACATCCAGCATACTGACAAGGATGTCCACAGAAATCCTCTTACATTCTCTTACATCTCCTGGGGTGGATGCCGAGCTAATCCTTCCCAATAGTGAGCTAGTGCTTCCCAGGATCCATTTCACAGTCTCTTAGCACGGGCAGCATAGGTGACCTAGCTCCTCCTCTCTTTAGAATGTGGACAGACTTGGCGCCTACTGTTTTGTTCTCAGCCTTTGGGGTTTCTGGTGAAACTGACACAGAAAGAGTCCTATTTTAGTAAGTGAAGTGGCTATGGTCAACCCCTCCTCCTCATGGAACGCCTGTCCTCTCCTCAGGAGACCTGATGCACTGGGGGTGACAGACAACAGTCTGACTTATGAACTGGGCTGTGAAGGTACAGTTAATAGAGAATTAAATACTAAAGAGCATATATAATTTTATATTAAATATTAATATGTACATATTACATATTTACATATAAACTATTTTATACAAAATATTTATAGGATTTTGTTTTTGACATTATGAAAGATGAGATGTGCAGAGACTTCTCTAAATATAAAACACCATAAGCGCTGGGTGAGATTTTAACAAATACACACACAAAAAAAACACTTTTTCAAAGCGTGACAGAGCTGACAGTAAAGGAGTCAGAATAGCCAGAGATGGCAAAGGAAGAGGAATAGGAGAGTGAGTATGAAGCAGCATTTGCCCTGAAGAGATCTGTTGATTCCCTGATGGCCTAGAGTCTGGATTTCAATTTGCCATAGGCCATCAGAAGCAAAGAAGGCCTCAGACTAGCATGGGAAAGGTCAGATCAAAAAGTCTTAAAAATTGGGGCACCAATTTTGTTTGGCTCAGGTCATGATCTCAAGGTCCTGGAATGGAGTCCTGTGTGAGGCTCCCTGCTCAGTGGGGAGCCTGCCCCTCCATACCCCTCCCCCAACCCTTCCCCCAACTCCTCCCTCTGCTTCTGCTCTCTCTCTAATAAATAAATAAAATATTTTTTTAAATGAATTATTAAAAAACTCTTACAAAATGATGGAACCCCCAACATTGACCTCATTGGTGGGAATGAAAAAAATATCCCTGATCTCACTAAGAAGAGACTTTTGTGTTTTTGTTTTTGTTTTTTAAGATTTTATTTTATTTTATTTATTTTTTTTAAAGATTTTTATTTATTTATTTGATAGACAGAGATCATTCATAGGCAGAGAGGCAGGCAGAGAGAGAGAGGGAAGCGGACTCCTTGCTGAGCAGAGAGCCCGATGTGGGGCTCGATCCCAGGACCCTGGGATCATGACCTGAGCTGCAGGCAGAGGCTTTAACCCACTAAGCCACCCAGGTGCCCCAAGATTTTATTTTTTAAGTCATCTCTACACTCACCCAACATGGGGCTTAAACTCACAACCCTGAAACTGAGAGTCACATGCTCTACCAGGCAGACACCCCGAGACCTTTCTGTCTTAATCTCAGCTCAGGGTGGGCTAGCAGGGTGGAGAACCTTCTGTAAGAGTTCCTAACCAAAAGCAATAACCTGTCACATGCTTTAGTGGCTGAAATTCATCCTGTCTCTGAGGCCCTGAAATCCTTAAGCTAACGCTTAGTTTGGTGTGGTCCTTGGTTGGTAATGTTCCTAGGAGCAAGGAAAAAGCAAACTCAAATACTCTTTAGAGGGACATACTTTAAACCTAGGCCTCAAAGAATGCCCATAGATGAAGCTAAAAAGTGCAGAGATATATAATAAAAAATCACTGAACACAAAGATAAGCCACTGTGAACAAGTTAGCAGAAAACAATAACAAGACTGGACCTACAGTTTGGGTCAAGATCTGACTCTGGTGCTTGGGACTTGGCCTTGAGAAATGCCCTCTGAGGCTCCCATCCTGGTTCTTAAAAGCACATGCTAGGGCCCCACCTTGGCCTCTGTCCTTAGTATACATTCCCAGCTAAGAAAGCTGTTTATAAACCCTGGAAAAAACAACCTCACAAGTGAAAATAATCAGATATTTGAGGAGTAGAGTCACACCAAAAGAGACAATAACTGGAACAAACTGTACTAGACAAACCAGAATGGAACAAATCAAGAATTTAAGATAGCATAGTAAAGATCCTTCCTGAGATAGGAGGACAATAATGACAAATAAGCAGCTCTAGAGAACCAAATGGAAATACTGGGTATGATATATGTAATAGTGAATAAACCGGATAGATTGGATAAAAACAAGAACAGCTACATAGCTGAAAAATGAATAATGGTCCAGATCAGCTCAAGGAATTTTCCCAGAAGGTACTAGAAAGAGATGGGGAATATGAAAGAACATTGAAGAAATGATGATGTAAATATCTGTACAATATGTGTTCCAGAAAGAGAGAAAATAGATTTAGGGAAGAAAATATTTACAGAAATCATAAGAGCTTTCAAAAATTAAAGATAAAAAAGATTCTAATACATAGGTCTTATGGAGCACCAAACAGAATAAATATGGCAAAACTAAATTTTGACACATTATAGTGAAATTAAAGAACACCAAAGACAAAAACAAAGTTCTAAAAGAAGGAGCAGATAGTCCACCAAAGAGTAAGAATTTGATTGACATTAGTTTTTCTAACAAACACTGGAGACAAAAAAGCAATCGAGTCATATTTTCTAAATGTTGAAGGAAAATAACTTAGAATATTATATCCAGCTAAACTAGTCTATAAATGTGAGGAGGTAAAAATGGTAAGTTCAAACATGCAAGGCCTGAGAAAGGTTACAGTACAAAGTCACAAAGTTTGGAAACTCTCCTTGAAGAATTACTTTTATTCTTAATATACTTAGCTATCTACTATAATTATACCAATATACTAAGTACTTAATAAGCACTTGAAAATATACTCAACACCACGAGTCATTAGGGAAATGCATATCAAAAGGATGAGTTTCACTTTATACCTACTGCAATAGCCCTCATAAAAAAAATGGAAAATAACAAGTGTTGACAAGCACACAGAGAAATTTAAGCTCTTCTATATTGTTAGTAGAAATGCAAAATGTTTCAGCTACTGTGGGAAATAGTTTTGTGGTTCCTCAAAAAGTTAAACAGAGAGTTTCCATATGGCCCAGCAGTTCCACACCTAATCAGATATTATTAGTACATACCTAAGAGAAGTGAAAACATACATCCACACAAAAACTTGTACAGTAGTCCCCTTGACCCACAATTTCAGTTACCCATGGTCAGCCATGGTCTGGAAGCAGATGATCTCCCTTCCGACAGCGTTAGAAGGTGGGTGGTAGCCTAATGCTACATCATAATGCATATGTCATTCACCTGCCTTCATCTCATCATGTAGGCATTTTGTAGGCAAGGGTGAGTACAATACAAGAAGATATTTTGAGAGGAAGAGACAACATTCACATAATTTCTATCACAGTATATTATTATAATTGTTTTATTTTATTCATTATTATTGATAATCTCTTATTGTGCATAATTTATAAATTAACCTTTATCTTAAGTATGTATGATAGGAACATAGTATATGTAGGGCTCAGTACTAAAAGTGGTTTCAGGCATCCACTGGGAGTCTTGGAACATATACCACTTGGATAAGGGGGAACTACGGTACAAAAATGTTTATAGCAGCATTATTCATCCTATCCAAAATATGCAAATGGCCTCGGTGTCTATCAGCTGATAAATGGATAAATAGAAATGTGATATATTCATACAATGGAATATTATTCAGAATATAGATACCTGGGATATCAAACAACAACCGGGCAAACACATCATAAAGAAAAATGAGAGACATTATATATTGGTGGAAAAAACAGTAAATCAAAAAGATATAACCGTAATGAACATGGATGTACCCAATAAAATTCATGGTTTCCTAAAAAATTAGACTGAAGAAGATTGAATAAGACTGGCAAGACTTAAGGAGAAAAAGGGAGTGATGCTTATAAACAAAACCAAGAATGAAAGAGGAAATCAAGGATACATTAAAGATTATAAGAATAAAAAAATTATGAATACATTTCTAAGAAATTTTCTGGAGGAGTAGATCATGTTATTGGTCTTATAGGGAAAGCACCTGATATAATCCAACTCATACCTATGACCAACATTCCCAGAAAATTAGGAATAGGGATTTTTTTTTTTAAAGATTTTATTTATTTATTTGACAGAGAGAGAGAGATCACAAGCAGGCAGAGAGGCAGGCAGAGAGAGAGAGAAGGAAGCAGGCTCCCAGCCGAGCAGAGAGCCCGATGTGGGGCTCGATCCCAGGACCCTGCGATCATGACCTGAGCTGAAGGCAGCGGCTCAACCCACTGAGCCACCCAGGTGCCCCAGGAATAGGAATTTTTTAAGGGCTCTTTAGGAATTGTTGTAGCGATTTTTAGGATTTTTTTAAAAAATATTTTATTTATTTGTTTATTTATCAGAGAGGGAGAAAGAGAGAGAGCACAAGCAGGGGGAGGTGGCAGGCAGAGGGAGAAGCAGACTCCCTGCCAAGCAAGGAACCCCATTGGGACTTGATCCCCAGGACCCTGGGATCATGATCTGGGCTGAAGGCAGACACTTAACCAGCTAAACCACCCAGGCATCCCAGAATAGAACTTTAACTTCATAAAAACTATATACGAAAAATCTAGAATAAACACCACACTTAACGGAGAAAATAGAGGTAAGGAACAAAGATGTCACTGTTTTTTTTTTTTTTTTTTTAGATGTTGCTTTTAACACTACTCTTTAACACTGTATTGAAGGGCCAGTGTAATGATCTAAGATAAGACAAAAGTGAAAGAAGTGGGAGAGGAAATTATACTGCCCCCTCCCCCTAGCTTATCTATCTATGTATCTATGTATCTATCTATTTAAGCAATCTCTACACCCAATATGGGGCTTGAATTCACAACCTAGAAATCAAGAATTGTTCGCTCTATTGACTGAGCCAGCTAAGCACCCCCTGTCATTTTTTTTTTTTTTTTTTTTAAAGATTTTATTTATTTATTTGACAGAGAGAAATCACAAGTAGTCGGAGAGGCAGGCAGAGAGAGAGAGAGGAGGAAGCAGGCTCCCTGCTGAGCAGAGAGCCCGATTCGGGACTTAATCCCAGGACCCTGAGATCATGACCTGAGCCGAAGGCAGCGGCCTAATCCACTGAGCCACCCAGGCGCCCACCCCCTGTCATTTTTTGTAGATGATATGATCATCTCCATTGAAAAGCTAATAAAATAATCACGAGTTATTTGAATTAGAGAGTTTAGCAACGTTGTTGAACACAAACTCAACTTTCAGAAATCAGTAGCATTCCCTGATACTAGTGAACACTATTAGAGTGTATAATGGAGAATAGCGTGCCATTCATAAAAGCAATTGTAGAGTACCCAGAATCAATGCATGAACAATACCTCTATAGATCAAACTTAAAACTATAAAGTTAATAGAAGAAAGTGTAAGAGGAGATCTTTGTGACCCAAGGGTAGGGAAGTATCTCCTAACAAACCCCTCGACACATATCTGTAGAAAAATGGATCAATTTGACCATTAAAAATAAAGATTTTCGGTTTCCGCTTGGCACCGGCTGGAAGATTGACTCTTGAGTGTTGTGAGAGGTCAGATTTGCTGTCAGACATGGCCCACGGACATGGGCATGAACATGGCCATAGTAAACTGGAACTTCCAGATTACAGACAATGGAAGATAGAAGGGACGCCATTAGAAACTGTCCAGGAGAGGCTGGCTGCACGAGGGCTAAGGGACCCATGGGGCCGCAATGAAGCTTGGAGATACATGGGTGGCTTTGCACACAATGTTTCCTTTGTTGGTGCAATATTAAAAGGATTCAAATGGGGATTTGCAGCATTTGTGGTAGCTGTAGGGGCTGAATATTACCTAGAGTCCCAGAATAAAGAAAAGAAGCATCACTGAAGATAGTACCTGGAAGTATCTTAAAGGCTTCTTAACTCTCTTATAAAAATAAGCTTTCTTCAATGTAGCCTACTCTGTGTGTTTTTCCCTTAAAAAATACAAATAAGATTTAATAAAGTAAGAATACAATGAAAAAAAAATAAATAAAGATTTTCTGTTCAACAGAGGATGTCATGGACAAAGTTAAAAGAGAGATTATAGATGAAAATATCAAACACATCTCAACCTGGTAAGAGATTAATATCTGCAACAAAAAGATAAAATGCAATTGAATGATGAGCAGAGATGAACAGGCACCTCGCAGAAAACTATCCGTAGCCAATAAGAAATTTCTGAAAACTGTGGTGGATATATAGTATGGAAAACCATGCAGAGATAAGCAACACACAGGATGCCCACATAGCAACGCAAACAAATCTAAGAAAAGTGAGAAAAGGAGGAAACAGCAAGATTTATAGCCTCAGACCATTTGTATGAATTAAAGGTGTACACACACAAAATAACACTATTTTAGAAGTATACATGGATGGGAAGGGCCATGTATCAAGTGGGCACCTATGAGATACGGGGGACTGGGGACTAAGGAAGGAAGGAGAAACTGAATCTTATATAATAAAGAGAGGGAATGAGTTTTTGTACTGAGTGGTGATGACCATGTGCTATGAATTGAGGCCCCTGATTAACGCATTGCTTTGCATTTGAGGTACAATAAAGCAAAAATAAACTACACATAGCACATACATGTTGTTTAGAGTGGGAGTGGCCATGTGGCTGCAAAGGGAGAGCCTGAAGTCAGACTGTGTGGAATCTGACCCTTTGTCCCCACGGAGACAGTGTTGAGGACACTGAACCACTGGGTAAAGCTTTCACCTACACCACGCTCACCTCTAGACTATTAGTTACATGAACCAAAAGATGCCCTTTACTGTTTTGTTTAACAGACTCTAGTTTTTAGAGAAGATTCTCTTTGTTAAGCCAGGGGTTTGACACCTGTGATCAAAGAATTCTGATGTTTATCCACTTCTGTACTTTAAGTATTAAAAAAGGGAAAGATTTTTTTTTTTTTTTTTAAACACTACGGCTTCACCTCTGCAGTTTTGGAAGTTAGGAGAACAAGAGGAAGCATGAGTTTAAGAAATGAATTTAAGAAAAAAGGCAGAGAGTGAGAATAACATAGCCACCATTCATTAGCTTGTATGTGCTAGGCACTATGCTAGGTGCTTTCCCTATCTAGTCTCTAACTCAGCCACGCCCCCACCATTGGCTATCATCACTGTACATATAAGGAAACAGGCTAAAATGAGCTAAGCATCTTGTCTAAATTAGGGCTTTATAGTAGGGACTTGGGAACCCATCTGTCTCATGTCAGCGTGTTCTCCTTCATGCTATGCCACCTATTAGAAAAAAGAGTGGGGAAATGGCAGAGGGACAGACACAGGGACACAGAAGAGGTAATTATACAGACAGAAAAAACAAGCCACGTCAAGGCACACACCGATGGGGGAGAGCATCATTTTCGAGGTAAGGATCCTCATGACATACCGGGGCATACTGGCATCAGAGGGACCCGTCCTTTGAAAAATCACATGATCTCACTTGCCATGTAATTCAACCCTTGGTGCACCCAGAATCAGCTTTTCTGCTTCGCTTTCCAATTTTCAAAACCCTTAAAAAAAAATGGTTTATCAAGTACTTCTCAAAGCTTTACTTGGATAAGAAGCAACGTCAAAGATCCGAGACACTGACTTTCACCTCTAGTACGTCAGGTCATTATTACCTACACCAGGATGAACTTCTATATGCCTCCACAGATATCACAGTCAGCCTTGTGACGGTCATCTAAATGCTCATCAGTTAAAAACAGATACAATAAATAGTGATGACACCACAAGTTGGAATACTGTGAGCTGTCAAAAAGAATGACACAGACCCCCATGTACTGATGTGGAATAACCTCCAAAATAACGGAAAAAAAAAAGTACATTTGCTAAATTTATGCTTAAGAGTCAGGTATGTATTTATATTTATTAACTGAAAAAATTGGTAGCACTGGCTCCTCTGAGAAAAGGATATAGAACCATGGCTTCGAAAGACATACTTTGTACTCACTGTATGCCTATGTACTTGGTACTTTTTTTTTTTCCTATCCCAAGTGCAAGGATAATCTTTTCCCGCCCCCCCCCCAAATCTTTATTTTATTTTATTATTTTTTAAAGATTTTATTTATTTGAGAGAGAGAAAGTATGAGAAGAGGGAGGGTCAGAGGGAGAAGCAGACTCCCTGCCAAGCAGGGAGGCCGATACGGGACTCGATCCCGGGACTCCAGGATCATGACCTGAGCCGAAGGCAGTCGCTTAACCAACTGAGCCACCCAGGCGCCCTTTATTTTATTTTTTAAATTAAGTAGGCTCCATGTCGAATGTGGGGCTTGAACTCATGACCCTGAGATCAGTGACCCAGAGTTGCGTGCTCTACCAAGCCAGCCAGGTGCCCCCAAAACTCTTTATCTTAAATCAAGCAGTTCATTTTGTCTTCTCTCCAAAACAGATCCAATTTTGGGATCTAATAGGATCTGAGTAGAAGAAATACAGTCTTTTCTTTTCCCTTCTCCCAGTGATGACACAAGGAAGAGCCTCTTTCCCATCTCTCTCCCTTTCTTCATCCAAGGCCACCTGTTTGTTTCTTTAAAACAAACAGAAAAAAACCCTTTCTCATGTCATCCATGTTTGTTGAAAATACTTTCAGGTAAAAGGATGGAGAAAAAGCACTCATACCACCACTCTTTAAATTTGGGGAGTGTTAAGTTTTTCTATTTATTTTTCCTTGCCTATGTGCATTTACACATATAATGGCTCTTTCTTAATGCCTGGACATCTTTGCCATTTCTTATTTTTAAAATATTTTATTTAATATATTTTTAATTTACTTAACCAATCCTAACATGGCCTTAGACTATTTCAAACTTTTACATCATTGCACAGAATTTTTTTTTTTTAAGATTTTATTTATTTTTTTGAGAGAGAGACAGTGAGAGAGAGCATGAGCAAGGAGAAAGTCAGAGGGAGAAGCAGACTCCCCGTGGAGCTGGGAGCCCGATGCGGGACTTGATCCCGGGACTCCGGGATCATGACCTGAGCCGAAGGCAGTCGTCCAACCAACTGAGCCACCCAGGGGTCCCTGCACAGAATTTTTGTACAATCCATTTCCCCCTTAGAATCAACTTATAAAAGGAAAGTAACTCTACCGCCCATTAATTTGGCCTTAGAGTTCCATCTGTAGTGGTTGTTCTGTGTCCATGTCCTAGACAACCACTTTCCCATCCTAAAGCTCAGGTCTGACACCATTTCCTGCCCACGTGGACAGTGTAAAACATAGTTCCTGCTCCATATATCTTTCTATACTCCCTTGAAAAACCCTACCTTCCAGACACTTGACCTTCATTCAACTCTAGAAGATGGGTTGCATTTCTCTACCTGATTACTTGCTGGCTCTCTAAAGGTTATTCTGAAGTCCTTAACTCTTGGAGCTAGGTTATCTTCTTAGAAACTTTTCAAACCACAGAATATAATACATAATAAAACAGAACGAGTTTGAATGGTAAGAGCTAAGCTTTCCTGGTGCGGATTCCTGGGTCACTGTGCTGGGTGCTTTACAGGCCTTACATAATTTGTTAATTGGAGTTACATGAAAAAAAATTCCGTGGTCAAATAAGCTTGGGGAAATTATAGATTTAAAAATATCTTGCTTACAGGGGCACCTGGGGGGCTTGGTTGGTTGACCTCAGCTCAGGTCTTGATCTCAGGGTCATGAGTTCAAGCCCTGTATCGGGCTCCATACTGGGCATGGAGCCTACATTAAAAAAAAAAAAAAAAAAAAAATCTTGCTTACAATAACACCTTTAATGTGTTAATACACATTTACAAGACAGTGACAACATAGTTGAGTGTAGTCAAATAACAATAATTATCTTTAGGGTTATTACTTCCCAAGAACTGGCTTTGGCAAGTCTGTCCTTAACATGTTTTTAGTAAAAACAACTGCAGCCTATTCTCCATGCACAAGGACCAACCCTTTTAAAAGTTCATGTTAATGATAAAGCACCAAAAATACATGTAAGTATAAGGAAAAAGAAAAAAGCACTTATATAACCACTCTTTATATATTTTGGAGTATATGTCCTTTTTCGGGTTTTCTACGTGTATATACATACACAAATGACAAACTGCTTCTCCACCAAGTTCCTTTCTATCTCTTTATCCTTTCCCGACCCCTTCCTCAGAGTTCTAAGGTTGACTTCTTTTTCCACCCTTTATCTTACTTGCACTTTTTTTAGAAGTCTTCTACAAGTAAGGATTTAAATGATCGCTTCCTTTTTTTGGTCTTTATTTTTTTAAAAATTCTAAAGTAATCTCTATACCCGTTGTGGGACTTGAACCCACTCCTCCAAGATTAAGAGTCACATGCTGTACCGACTGAGCCAGCCAGCCAACCAGCCCCATGGAAGATCACTTCTGCAGATAATTCTCACGTCTACATTTCAAACCTTGAGCCTGGCAGCGCGCACACACACGCACACGCACGCACATGCACATATGCACACGCCCTATAGCCTGAAGGAAGAACCTAGTGGGCCTGTGTTCTAGGACTTCCAGCCTGGCTTCTACTAATCCCAGTGCACACCTCATACCAGACCAGTCTCTTTCCTGCTTCTTCCTGACTCTGCTCACTCTGCTCAGGACATTCCTTTTTCCTTCTTCCTAGCCAAATCCCAGTATCCCGAGACCCGGCTCAAGTGCCATCCAACTGACAAAGTCTTCTCAGCTCTCTCCAGTCCTGTTTCTCCCCTGCTCTAAACTCATATGTCAGGCAGCAATGGATCACACCTTTGTGACAAATTTTGAACTGTAATCTTTTAACTTGTCATGAGATAGCAAAGTGTTTGTTAATACACTGACGTGGGGACCCTGCCCTTTACTTCTGTTTCTGATAGCGCCTGGCACAGTACAATACAGACAACAGATCCTCAAACCCTACTGATAGAATGAGGTACTAAAACCCAAGTTAACCAAATAATACAATGGACACGAGAATAATATGTACATTCCTCTTTATTTAATACAACACATAACACATACAAAAAGAAAAAAACACTCATGTAAAAGGTCCTGTCACAGAAGGATAGACAGGAAACATCTACACTGAATCAAATAAGGCTCCTGCTTTAAAACAGGGGTTTGCTAGCTATACCTGGAATATGAGCAAGGCTGTTGCAAAAAAACAAAAAGAAAAGAAAAAAAAAAGAAAAAAAATTCCCTGCACTGAAGGGGTATATCCATAGGGCTAATTTACTAAATTCACAGATCCATATTTAGGAATGTTTAAGCCCTCTCACATATCCAAAATTCATCAGGGTTTTATGAAATGTGTGGTTATTTTTTTAGTTAAAAAAATTTACCTGTCCTTCTTTCTGCTTAGAAAACAGTGACAAGAACTCTCTAAAAACTAGAGACCACCAAACCACCCAGAGTTTGGAAAGCTTTACCATTCAAGTTCAGAGGGTGTGCAGAACAGAGAATGCAAAGGCAAGATGGCAGTGGGAAGAATTTAACTTCTCAGTCATGTCCTGGCAGCCCATATTCAATCCACCGTGGAAAAGACAAAATGGAAATACCTCGGCTCAGTGCAGGGGTCAGTAGCAGCAGTTTGTCCATATTCCTGCTCTAAGTAGAGCCGGAAATTAAACAAGCACCAGTTCGTCTCAAAAGAGCCTTATACAAACACACACACATACATACCCACACCCATTCACATGTCCTCACCACCCCCTTTTATTTAAATTTATTATTTTTTTTTTTACTAAAATAATACAAAAAAGGGAGACAGGTATATTTACAAAGATCCATGGCTGGTACAGTACATAATTTTTAAGACACACTAAATGCTACAATCTTTCAGGTCCTGAGATTATTACAAATATCAACTCAAAGCTGTGTTCAGGTCCAGTTTTAAAGGAGGAAAAAAAAAATCCCAAAATATTAAGTCACACACTTATTTAAAATACAGTATATCCCTTCAAGTTAGCAAAAACGCACCTCCCTAGAAACAAATGCAAGACAGTAATCAGTGCCCTTTACCCAGAGGAGCTGCAATTCTTTAGGCTCCTTCCTTCGAGATCAGTTGTGGAACATGTTGGCATCTCTGTCAAGTGTGGAGGCGGCTAAAGAGGAAGATGTGTACCTGGAGGGAAGTTCCTCTAGAGAGTGAACGTTCACTGTATTGGTTAAGTCCTGTTTTTCCTTCTGTTACCAAACAAAAGTCTTTCCCTTATCAAAATTCATACCCCACGTGTTGGAAATATGTGCTCACCCAGACTAAAAATCAGAATCCTTATTCCCAATCAGTAATAGCAAAAAGATCTGCAGTTCCACAATAATTTTACAACTGCAAATAAACTTTCTTGCTTGTAATAAAGAGAGAGAACACCCATCCCTTAGTTACCTCGGTAAACTCTGATTAGCGTATTATTTGGGGCACAAAATTCTCACCAGCCAGAGATTTCTTTTCCTTTTCCTTTTAAGCTTGACAATGTTTCGTGAGCAAAACACAAGGGCAAGCCCCAGATAACATACCTTTCTTAAGGACAATTTGAGATTTTTGATACTTTCTGTAATTTTTTAATGACAGCCAACAAAAGGACAATACAAAGTTTGAATCTTTTCTGTGGCTGGATGTAGATCAGAGGAAATTATTTGTAGGCTGGAAACCTGCCTCTGCTGGTGGAAAAGGCCCCTTGCTTATGGGAAGGTCTCAGATGGTATATGTAATTAATTATGTAGGCAGAGCCAGGATTTAAAAAGCCGGCCAAAGATGGCCAACTTTCTAACTAACTATATAAAACAGCAATAGATTTTATCAGCTGAGAATAACTTCTTTGTCTTTTAGTGCCCCTAGCCAAAATCAGGGTAATCCTTGGTAGTTTTGCAGGTATGGGAAAGAAAAACTCTTATGTGCCAGTCCAGGGCACACTAACCTTGCAAACAGCACAAAACAGCAAAAAAATGAGGAAAGGTTATGGCCACAAGGACAGAAAATACAAGATAGGCAAGGTCTGACAAATTATGGGCAGGTTGTCACAGAAAAACATGCTGACTGGCTGGTCTTGGTTACTGCTGACTCTTAAATGTGCTTAGAGGGTAGATGGAGTTGTTAACTTCAAAAACAGAAGTATTTCCAAGTTATCTTGAGTAATAGTTATCTTTTTTATATTTCAATTAGGTTTCCATTAGCGCTCTATTATAAAATATTTTAAAACTAGATTTAAGATAAAATAGAATTATATTATCATTAGCAAAATGGGAGCAAATAACATACAGAGTTTTCTGAGGAACATAAAACTGGTTCTAGGAAATTATATGGCCCGTGTGAAGCAGACCTTTGCAAAGCAGGTTTATTCCAGGGGAAGGATATGAAAATAAGCAAGGCAGAGTATTATGAGAAATAAGAGCCCTTAACAAAGGTCTGCATCTCATTTGAATGACCTTGAAAAATATCAAGAGGAAGCCATGAATTGTAGCAACCACAAGGTATAGTGGTAGAGAAAGCTAGTTTTTAATACAAGGGAGAAGAAAAAAAAAAAAAAAACAATTCCAGTCACCAGTGAACTTGATGCCAAATCCTGGACATAGAATCCCCTTTAATTAGACTACTGAGGTTTCTGAAAGGATCCTTGACCTGTTGGGGATACAGTTTGGAAAACTGCTAATGGTTCACCATAAATGGCAATATGTAAGAAAGATTGAGAAGTTAAAGAATAACAGTATGAAGAAATTAAATAAAGATCACAATAGCTACTTTTAAGCCAATGATACTTTGGGAGTATCTGAGAAAAATGTTAAGTTTTCATTTCAAAGTTGTTCAAAGGCAGTCTGATGATAAGCCTCCATCAAGTCCCTGTCTGAGTCTGTGCGAGGACAGGAACATTGTCCTGGACTGTGCCTGCAGTCTTCACTTCTGAATGCAGTGGAGACCCAGGAAAGACCGCCAGAGTGAGTGAGAAAAGGACGTGAAAGTCTCGTCTTTCCTCTCGGGACTCTTAGCAACTGGGTGATGAAATGGTTAACTTAAGGGCTCAAACTAGAGGTAAGAAGAAGGAAGAAAGGAATTCAACATTAAATATTCAAAGCCATTTTTAATTAGAGTCTGACCAACTGTTCAGCTCTACAAACCTGAACACTGTGCCACAGAATCTAGAACTTTCTCAGAACTGAACATTGGGATGATTTCTTCTTAACAACCCAAAGACATTCCATGATTCTCACTACAGTTTTGCACTAGTAAAAGGATCTGTACTTAAGTTTTTCAATATAAAGTTCACATTTCAGGATAGATGAACACACAAAATATCTGTTTTACGCTTCTGTTAATTTTCTCTAGAGGAACAAACACACATAAACCCTTATGCCTTATTTCTTTGGGTAGAAGTCATTTAACAGTTGTATTTGAAGAATGGAAAAAGAGGGAAAATGTGGAAAATAAAGAGTATGTTTATCTGCATAGTTGATATTTAGAGGTTACTAACTAAGGCGTTATCTTGAAAAAAGCAATAAAAAGCCAAAAGGTGATTTTTAAGACAAAAACATCCTATCACTAGATTAAATGGGCCTTGGCCCATTGTGGGAATTAACACAGATGCTCTGTCTGCTTGGGCCTGGGGCTTTCTCTGGACTCACTTGAGCTGGGTAATTTGTTCCTCATCCTCTACATTCTCTTTCCTGACCCTGAATATGTGCTAGAATTTAAATCTACACACACTCTCTAATAATTTTTGCTTAGCATTTAGCACGAACTACAAACACAGCATCCATTTTTTCCTGTTGCTGTTGTTGAAACGATAAAGGAAAATTCTAAGTATCACTACCTAACATGCCAGGATGAGAGGGGGATCAAGAGGGGGAGCTTCATTTCTTCTTTAGAGACGGGCAAAACACGCTTCCTTCTGTCCCTTCCCCTTCCCAGCCCACGTCCCAGCTAAGAAGTGAATCCTGCCTCCTCTCTCCTATTTTCCTATAACCTGAGCAGTGGATGGCTCTAACTCTTTAAGGGGTGGAAGAAGCCGGAGTTACACAAAGGTAGACCAGCTAGTATCTACCCAGCTGTGTGTAGTGCTTGCCCCAACGGCACAAAGGTGGATAGACCTGTAGTGACAGGATTAGTGCACAGTCTCTGATGTACAAGGACGAGGAGACGCGCATTCATTCCTCGAAGGTTAAAAGCTTGGCTGTCCATCACCAGACAAGTGACAATAAGGAAATTAAATTGCGAAGATGGAAAAGTGAGGCAGCTAAAACTTGCAGGATCATTTATCAATCCAAAAGCCAATCATCCAAACTTTACCTAGCTGTAGCTCCACAACCTTGGCAAAAATCACACGTGTATTAACATCATAAAAGGCTAAAAAAAAACCCCCAAAACCTACTTATAATTAAGAAACTTAGTGTTACTCCCCCGAACCCTTGTTAACCTGAAACTAACCATTTTAATCCCACCACAAATATGTTTAAATAATATGCATCTAAAGTAGAATTCCAGTGATTTTTCTTTAAAATTAAAAATCTTATGGTACTTTTATACCCATCACAGGGAAACATTTTTTAGCCTCTGTGGAAAGATGGTAATACTTTTTTAATTACATAGGACATTTTAGAAAAACTCAAAGTATTTTTGAAATAGTAAAGTCTCTGATATCCCTGGGAGGTAGGTGAATATTATACCCAATTTTCTAATGGGTAATCTGAGGCACGAAGGTTAAATGATATTCCCCCTGTTAAATACAGTAACTCCAGAGTAACGCGTCTGAGCTGAGGCTGCCTGATAGTGCTTCTGCCATCCAGTGACTCTACCAGGAGCCACTGCTTTCTGTTAACCACCAGTCTCCTCTTCCCAATTAAAATGTCTTTAAAAGGGGGCACTTACTAGATATATTTGTACTGGTCTCTGAGGATTGGTTCAGCTTAGTCTCCCTTTGTGTGTCCTATCTGTTTTCAACAAGAAACAGATGAATCTTAGATACTGAAGATTACACTATTCCACTCCAGGGAGAACTCTAAATAGCTATAAAATCAGATTAAGCCAAATGTAATTATCTGGCAAATGAAAAGAAAACCGAAGACCTCTCAAGAATGCTATAGTTATGTGAATGTTTACATGAGTATCTGAAGTCTGTTTATTAACCTTTTCACAGATATGCAGCTGTATGAATTCTTCGAAAATCATTTTCCAGAAGCAAATACGATGCACATTGAATGTGGACAAAGCTGGTTGTTTTCAACAGGTGTCAAACCCACAGTATCCAACTTCCTTCAAAATGTACTCAGATAGAACACCGAGCTCCTAACTCTGGCTCCCCCATGTCTTTACACTTGCCTGCCACAGTGCACCTCTATCAACCTGACCCTCAAAAGACTCTTATTATTCCAATGCTTTCTCCAGGATTACTCATGCCAAGTCTGAAGGGCAGAGAGCAGATGGTTACATCCAGGAATAGTCAATGAGTCCACTAAATTTACTTAAATTGAAATAAATGACTTATTCTATTTATGTATTTTTGTTAATGTCTACAAACAGATATTCAAAGGGGGAAGATAGCATCTTGTGTAAAGACAATTTCCCAATCTACCCATTTTAATTGACTAAAAGCAATGGAATAAACAAGCCAGTAGTTTTGCAAACATCGAAAGGGCTGTGTTTGGAAAGGATGCAATGGTACAGCAGCTACTAGTTATATATATATATATATTACATATGTATACATATATATACACATATATATGTATTATGTATCTTACACATATATCCTTATACATATAAAGAAAAGGAAGAATATTACAGCATGACATGACGTTGGCAAGTTTGAGATTCTTCCTCCTGAATCCCCTGACTTATAAGCCTGTACTTAGGATATCTGAGAACACTTTTAAGAGGGGGAAAAAGAAAGAAAAAAAAGGCACTTAACAAAGACAAAGGCCTGAATTGAGCATGTTTTAGAGGAGTAATATAAGCATTTGACCAGAGCTAAGAAATGATTTACAGAGAGTTAAACTTTTCCCCTTCAATTTTATGAAATAAAACTGTATAACATGTTTGTAATCGGTCATTTACCCACTACTGCATTTCTGTTTCATTATTACAAAAGCAAAAAAACAAAACAAAACAATCATACATGCACAATAGAAAGTACAAGAGCCCCTTTTGAGAACATACGGTCAGCAGAAACTACAGTGCTGAAGCACAAGGGAAAGGTCTCAAGTTCGGCCTGATTATAGATTTTTCTCACTCTGCTATTTCTAATTTAAAACAAAGAGAAACAAAACAGCAACAAACAAGAAAAGAAGCCAACACAAATTCAAAACCTACATGATAATAAAAAGAATTCCGGGACCAGTGTGCTTTTATGGTACACTCCTAAAATAAAGTATCCTAACTCTATGTATGGGTCAAGTTATAGGACAAAACCTCCTAGAGATAAAGAACTGTAAATCAGATTATAATCGACCAATACAGGCAAAGTTCATTATACAAGTGTAGCAGCAAATATGATAGACAACTGGAGTTCTAGGAGACTGTCCCAAGGGACAGAGAGTTCTCACAATCAATGGCAGTTGGAATAACAGTAGAGTTTCCATCTCAGAAACTGTCGTGAACCAAGTAGAGGAGGGAAGGGGTGTGGTAAGGGCAACCGGAGAAGAAAGACTAGAGGGGCCTGCCCTTGCCAACCCTGGGTAGTAAACAATTTAGATCTGCTTTGGGAAGGGGAAAAAAAAAAAAAAAAATCCTGGGTTAAAAATCTTTTCCAGTAAGTTGTTTTCAACAGGTGTCAAACCCACAGTATCCAAACAAGTATGTGCCCGGTTCTTCCTCCTACCTTGGTGATGCAAGAAACCCTACTCAACTTCTGTGATATTAAAAAAAAAACGTAATTTGGGCTAACAACATCCATCAAAGGGGTGGCAGGCATAAAAGAATGTATGAACACGAGCCTCTGATTTCCTCAGAATATCAGGATTCTGCGACTTCAGATTAACTTCACTTCTTTTTCCCAAACGTTTTTCTTCAGGCTGATCTTAAACCCCTGATTTCTTTTACCCTCTGATCTCAGAAGCATATGAGAAAGAATTATCATTGAGTTATAGTGGAATTATTGCTTGCATTGATTCTGGAGGCTCTGAATGAGCTTGACACTTTGCTCCCAAACAGTCTCCAACCGAGGCTCAGCATGGCTGTCTCTGAAGACAACTCCGCTGACCGTTATTGCTTGTGAATACTGAGGATTAACTTGTATGTACAGTAACAGCTTATACATCAGTGAAGGCAATTTAAATACAAGACAGTTGAAAACGAACAGCTTAATTTTCCTGAATCAAGAGTCCCGCCGAGTGGGACATAATCAAGTGTGCTGATTATTTTTGCATTGGGATGTTGCTAATGCTCTTCAGAAATACACGTTGCTCTATATCCTTTCTGACTACTCACCATTTAAAAAATAACATAATTTGACTTTTAAGTGCAAAAATACAGTATGGGTCACAAGTCTCTGGGCTAAAAAATAACCAATTTATATGTCTGTATTTATTAAGAAAAACTGTAAAGACAGGTGCCGGTAAAGTATGGACACCATTTTCAATGTTATGATCTAGAAAAGAAATAGTTCTGTATTTACAGGTAGGAGCTCTCTGATCATACTTATCTATTTAGAAATAAAAGGATGCTTGTTTCATCTGTACAACACAAAAGGGTAGACTTGATTGAAATGGACGTAAGTTAGTGAAAATGTGGTATGGGGCTGAGGGCAGGATCTGGCAGCAGTCCTCAGGGAATCAAGACCGAAGAGAACAGAATATCACCTCCCTGTATATGGACTTCTCAGAGCCAAGGGCCTTCAGATATTTTTACTGGTTAGTTACAAAATAATACTTGGGGGAAGAATTGATAATCCTGTTCTTCTCTAACGGAGACAAAAGAATCATCAGGGATCTTCACATGGCATGATTCAGAACTGATGGATTTCAGAAACTGAAATTATTCCCTGACCTAAACTAGTGATGCATTTTTATACAGAAATAAATTTATGTATACACACAGATGAACACGTGCACAACTATCAGCAGGAAGAGAGATTAATATGCACTCTGACTCTTGGTTCGGGAAGTGAGACCAAGGTCAGCTTCCCAAAGGCAAACTCCCTATACAGACAGTATTAGCAAAGACTTTTTTTTTTCCCCCACATTAGGTAAGAGCAACAGGTATACTACACTGGAATAACTCAAGAATTGGGTAAGCTTCCCTAATTAAATAAACCAAACAATCTTTAATCAAACATATTCAATTCAAGTCAAACCTCTAGGCAACATCGCAATATCCTTTGGAAGCATCCTCTGGGGTGGACACAACATTCTTATTTGTTCTACTGGTAAACTAAATTCTTAGAGGCAAGTAATTATAGCAATGATTTCTCTGAAACAGTCCTCTGCCTTACTGTAACATTTTGGAAATAGTTTTCAGTTACTTATTAACTTTTTACTATGAAGCAAGCCAATGTGACTCTGAAGTCAAAATACAGGTAACACAGATCTGAACAGATCTGTGGTAACTCATTCAGTCCTGTAGGTTATTTGGGACTTTTGTTTAAAAAGGAAAAAAAGGCCACATTAATGCACTTATTTAAATAAATCTGAAGGTATAGGGTGACTTGTAATGAAAACATGAAAATCTTGCTACTACCAATCTGATGCTGTTTTTTAGGTGAGTTTGTTATAAATGGATCAAGCTTACACCAATCTTGGGTACGGTTTAAAGACATTCAGAAGTCTAAATAGGGAGAAAAAAAGAGTGAGAGAGAGAGATTGATAGAGACAAGACCAATGATGATGAAAAAAAAATCAAATGTATCCAAAAAGAACCATAAATTTCTCCCTTAACATCCTTTGTTGAATATGTATTTGCATAAGGAAGCGATGATAACTAAGCAGTCTTACTACTGTCTGCAGGTTTACTAATGTATCAATATTCTCAGTAAATATTAATAAAGCTTTAAGATCCCAAATGCTCCAAATCCATTTCACTACACTGGATACAGGGAGTAAAAATACATTGTGATTGTTATAAAAAATAATCCCTTGTACACATGATCTAATGTAATTCCTCCCTTTAAAATACTATCTTAAAAATTCCAAAAATATAATATATGCCATTTGAATGACCAATGAAGAGGCATGTGCAGTACACACTTACACCTGTCTATATCACCTGAAGTACCACTAGCTAAAAGACCAGGAGAAGTTGTGAACTGCGGGGAAGCTGGGGAAATCTACAGTTCAGAGCGGTAGGCCTGCAAGGGCTAAGAGCACCAAAGTCGCAGCCCTACGTCAAAGATCCCCATTTCTGAAGAGAAAAATGTGAACAAAGTCACATTTTAACATCAAGAATGGAAATAAGAATTAACCAGTCAATACCAGATGCACAAATCACCTGAAGAAGACTTAAGTACCTGCTTCTGAATGGAAGACGAAATTGACCCTTTTACAAAAAGGGGGCATCTAAGTTTCGTCTGTTAAGAGCAACAGGCTCAATTTCTTGACTTTTAAAAATCTTGATGATTTAATAATATATATCACTGTGCTAAAATAACTTTCCTGAAGCCTCTTTAGTCCACTGATTTACACGGGGAGTTGCTACACACTGGAGAAGATTCAAGTTTGTTCAGGATTGTGTGAGGGTATGATATTTACTCAGCTACTGTCTGTATCAGACACAGGGTCATTAAAATTTGTGTGGCAATTTGCTGCATAGTCCACTCAAATAGACATGATTGTTACTCCTGACAAACTGGCCTAATTCCAGATATATTGCCTTTTATTATGCAATTATATCTACAAGTGTTCAGATCCAACCCCCAGGATGGATGGAGTATACCCAAATCCTCAGATTCCTTCTTCCTCCCCCCGCCGGGGAAAAAATCAAATTTGTACTTCTGTGGGTTTGACAACTGAGTCTCTTTCAAGTCAGTTAATATGATAACTTTGTCTTTCTTTAGAGGAGACCAAAGGTCACTAACTTTGCACGAATGCATTTCTTCCTCCTGCACCTGGCTTTACTCAAGTAACGTTCTCTTTCCTTTTTTCCTCCTCACCACAGTGCTTGGGACGAGAGAATGTAAACATCGACAGAACAGCAGCCCTATGACCACAAGAGGACTTTCCCATCAGGTAGATTCCATCAGCCAGCTGAATGTCTCATCTCCATTGCTTGCTGGGAAGTCACTGAGATTTCCGTGGTAATTTAGTGTCCCCTTTACTTTGGCCTCCATCTGAGAAAAGAGGTGTTTAATTGGCATGGGTTGGCATGTTATAAAAAAAAAAAAGATAAAACAAAGAGAACAATTAACTTTTAATCTGCATGTGAAGGACATTGCTAAAAAGATAACCTTTAATATCTTACATGGTACAGCATTAGGTTGAGAAACGTAACATAAAGGAGATAAATTAACTCAACAAAAATGATCCTCTTATCTCAAGTGACTGTGGTTTAGTCGGTTTTCAGCTGAAATACTATTTTCAACAAGTATTTATAATTGACCTCGGAGCCAACTTCGACAAATGCTGTGAGGATTATAAAGGAATATAAAAGACATAATCCTCATGTTTAAGGAACCTACCACATCTTTCAATCCCTTTAGAAGACAAGGCCAATTCCATTTTCCTGTGAGTGAAATTAAATTTCTTGCCATGACACAGCATTTGATAATGAATTCCCAATTATTTACATAAATGAATGCAACACACTGCAAAAATCCAGCTGAGCTTTTGTTTTGGTCCTAACTGGGCTAGAGTTGTAAGTGATAAGGAAAGTCTGCTCCTGTGAACAATGGTTTCTAGGTTTACATACGGCTTTTTAACTTTTGTTGGGAAGATGTTGCGTACTCTTTTTAAACTGGGCAAGAGTAGGACGCAGTAAGCTTGAGAGCTAACAGAATGTTTAAAAAAAAAAAAAAGTCCTGCCTTAGCAAGGACAATGAAGCCTCCCTCTTCTAGGCCTGAGAGAAAAAGTCGGGGGAAGGCATGAATGGTTGAAACACACAGGTGAGAAAGAATAAATTACCGTACTGTAAGATCTGTCCTAAGGCTAGAGGAGACCATGAAAGTCACATTGCTAGGTTCATTCATGTGATATCTAAATTACTCCTGTAAAACAAAACAAAAAACTGCCTCTATTGAAGAAAAGCTAGATCAATGAGACAGGATAATTGTTTCAAAAGCTGTATAAATGGAACACTATTAAAATAATTTTGGTGACATCTAAGGAATTGGCTTTTCCATTTATAATGAGATATTATGTGCCTGTGTTTGTAGAGACAATAATTTTGACCTGACATATAAAATTAAATCCCTAAAATGGCAAGGAAGGACTATGCTCAAAGAGGTATTGGTAAATTAGCAAAATAAAATATTCATATTAAATGAACTGTGAGATTCTTTAGACCAAGGTTTGGCCCAAGGCCCAGATGAGGCCCACCACTGCTTTCTAGTTTTACTGGAACCCAGCCACACTTATGTTGATGTTTTTGTCTGCGGCTGTTTTTGCACTACAATGGCACAGTCAAGCAGTTGTGATAGAAACTACGTGACCTGCAAAGCTTAAAATATTTACTATTTAGGCCTTTTTACAAGAAGTTTATATGCTATATAAAAAGACTATATAAAAGTTATAGTCATTCTTTCAAGGGCTGAGTCTGGGGCAGCTTACCACTTAGGTCTTTTACAGGATTAATTATAACCCGCTGCCTTGAGATTGCCACACAGCTCCCACTTCTGCATGTGGTCAACCATAAACTTGTTCAAAGATCATTTTAAATGCAGTGTCCAAAAAGAATAGTGAGGTCCCAGTCAACCCCCAAAGCTGAACAGTTATTTCTGTTCAAAAGATCCTGAAAATAGTCTTCAAGAATAGTATCAACAGTCCACCAAGGTCAACTGCTGGTGAAAGCAAGAACCTTGAGGCCAATATGTGATGTCCAGCGTCTAATCCCTAATCTCAGATTTACACGGATCTAGCTGGCCGGCAAGTATCTAATGCATACAATTTGGATCATATAGATTGAATCACTGCTAAAAGACAGAAAAGTTGAATGGTTAAGAATACAGCCCATCGGGACGCCTGGGTGGCTCAGTTGGTTAAGCTGCTGCCTTCGGCTCAGGTCATGATCCCAGCGTCCTGGGATGGAGTCCCACATCGGGCCCTTGCTCGGCAGGGAGCCTGCTTCTCCCTCTGCCTCTGCCTGCCATTCTGTCTGCCTGTGCTTACTCGCTCTCCCTCTCTCTCTCTGGCAAATAAATAAATAAAATCTTAAAAAAAAAAAAAGAATACAGACGGTCAAGTCAGACTGTCCAGATTTGCATTTCAGCTCACTTCCTAGGATTATCCTGATCTATAAAACTGGGGGCTGTCATTAGCTCACTCACAGGCCTGTTAGAAGGATTAAATTAGCTAATACATTAAGTAGTCACAGGACCACTTGGCACTTAGTAAACCTTCGATACATATGAATTATTATAATCAGTGGACATGACTTTTGTACACTGTTTAAGGAATCCTCTTCTTTGTCCTCATTTCCATATAGCAAACACATGTCTTCAAAAGGTTTTTTTTTCCCACATGTAACGAAAGGTCTCATACCTATTTCCTTTTTCTTATAAGGAGTTTGTTGTTAATAAGGATTTAGTCATATGAAAATCTGTTTTTTCCAACCTTTGTCATCTCATTCAGTTTTCAGAAAAGGTATGTAATCCGATTTATAAATCTATATAAATATTAAAAGATGAAAAAATAGGTGGCTTTCTTACCATTGAATGTTTGCTGTAAATGTGTAGGCAGAGGTGAGTGGGAAAGTGTTGCTGCATGCTGAGCTCCTGGCTGTAAACCCTTTAGTAAATCTGAGAGAAAAACAGACCTGTCAGTAATCTTCAACCTAAGATTTGAGCCCTCTTAGATCAAAAATAAAGATATTTATCTAATGTACGATATAGCCCCTGACTTCAGAGTCTTTCTTAAACTAGAGCACACTGAAAAATTTATATGTATAAAAATATGTGTATGCAAATAACCCAGCAACTACGACTCCCTTTATTAGTAGTTTCATTAAGATAGAAATGTGGTATAGATGGTTCGTTTAAGAACTGTTAATAAAATCTGATTCCAGTAATTTGACTTACATATAAATGAAATAAATTGCATTTCTTAAAAAAAAAAAAAAATTCTGTCATCTTCACTAACTCCACATGGACTATTCTCAATGGGAATAGTCATGAGGTTTCCTGCTCTGTCACACTAGGAAGCCCAGTAACTCCAAGAGCCCCACTTACTCTGAGTTAGGCTATGGTGGAAAGCGGCTGAGGTAGATCCCGAGGTGGTTGTCACTCCAGCTGTGTCCGTTCCAAAGCCAAGTAGCTCCAAGGGAAACTGGAAGGGCATGGTCACTGGAACAAGGCCACCCAGCATCCCAAAAGGAGTCACATTTTGATTTGTTACAGACAAAGGTGATGTCATGAGAGTCAGAGGTGAGGCATTAGCCAATAATGACGCTCCTGCTGTGGACTGCAGAAACCAGGGGTCAAAATACATAAGAAATCAAATCTTTAACCTGAATTGATTTATTTTATCTAATATCCTTATGGGCGTAAGACTGTGTCCTATATCTAACAGAAACGTTAGGAGACAGAAAATGAAGACTGAGGTGAAAAATACATTTCTAAGAGCTACCCATATTGGTTTAGAAATTCATTCTCTACTCGGCTCTTCATTGCCAGTTTAAACTCCTTATTTTAAAGCCAGTATTACCACTCGTTCATTCATACCTCACCTCAGACTTCCACTTTTCCACTTTTGCTCCTAAGCCCTCCATCTGAACTATGGGTCATTAATTCCATAACAATTTCAATTTGGTCTTTGAAAATGCTTGGTAATTTCACTGTTTGTTTTACCATCTTTCCTGATACAACTCATGGGGTTAGTGTTCTAGATGAGGACCCTCTCAGAGCCTGTAACACAATACCCACTGCTTTCATCATAACACCTTAAAGAAATGAGGCCATCCAGATGTTCTTCCTATTCCTTTATTAGCTCTAACTGCCTCTCCTCCAAAACTAACCATCTGACCTATGCCATGAATCCTCCTATGCCGAACTTTCTGGTACAAATATCGAGTATTATACCTTTCTCCAAGTTGCCTCTGTCTTGTCATACACAGAGACCTCATTTTTTTTTTTTTAAACAACCACAGTTACTCCTGGCTGTTCCTCACCCCCTAGAAACAACCTTATTTGTATTCCTTTTGTTAATCAAATTTACTAAATGATACCCTCCATTCCCCACATTACCTAGTTTCTCCTTAACCCCTGAAAGCTGGTTTCCATGTTATTACTTTTCTGAACATAAAGACTCCTTACAGTAAAAGGTGTTTTAACACTCCTCTATCTGGGCTTTGATGCCATGTGTAAGAAAAGTACATTTAAATCAGAAATACGCTAACATTAACTAACTTTCCCTAAGAAATTACTTACGTACACTTCCTTAAGCTAATTTAATTCTTTGAACAATTTTCTATTCAGCAATAATCTTTTCCCATTTTGACTTTCTTTTCTACATGTACTTATCAACTAACATTACAATAAAATTGTCTCAGTATCAGATATTATCTATGATTGTTTGTGCAACTGTGACTTTTCTTTTGTAGTCTTATTTTACCAATTCTAAGTTTCCCTGGCCGAAATTTTTACAGTTCTAAATTCCGTCAAGAATACTGAATTCTTCAAATTTTAGTCAGTAATCGATGTTAACTATCATCAGGTTTATTTTGTGTGCTCACTCCTCTTCAGTAAACATTACTAGTAAAGGGCTTATCATTTTATTTCTTAGTTAATATATGAGAAAAAATTTAAGTGATCCTCCCGTACCTATATGCCACAGCATATATATTTCTTATACTGAACAGTCCATGCCACTGCTAAACAAAAAATGAAGAACACCTTCCGGAAGGCTTTAAATCTGGTTTCACTACTCTTTCTCTAATAGCCTTCCCTTCCTTTATTTCCTTTGTTAGCTCTCAAATTTATATCCTCATCTCGGTTTCAATTCTGTAAATCTAAAAGCTCAGGGAGGAATGGCACTTGGCTATGGAACACTCATCAACAACTGAACTCAGCAGCTCCTGTAATCATGTGACCCCCACCTTATAGCTCAACAGCTATCATTAATAGTCTCGTTCTTTCTGGGCATCAGGGCTTAAAACCTTAGTTTTTAGACATCATAAAAAAATGGACAAGATGAACTTACTGTCAACATACCCATTCTTTTTCTTTTTTTTTTTTTAACCACCACTTCCTCCAACACTTAAGTACAAATTTTCATTACTTTATGCTTAGACTTGGACACTATTCTATTTTCTAGTCTTGAGAGCCAACTATGATATACAAAATGGATGCACTGGAAAGAATTACTAAATTAGAAATAAGGACACTTTGAAGCAACTTAGATAGAAGGGATCCTGCATCAATTTAAGAATTAAAACTTTTTTAAAATCATAATTCTCTTGTAATCTCAGGATAAGATGAAGCACACACTCCAAGACCATGTGCCCCAAGTGGAGGCCCCTACAGAGGAACATTAAGTACTGCTAAGAAGGAGAACTCAAGCTTTTCTGGAGAAGGCTAAGTGAAGTATTAAAATAGCTGGAGGGGCGCCTGGGTGGCTCAGTGGGTTAAGCCGCTGCCTTCAGCTCAGGGCATGATCTCAGGGTCCTGGGATCGAGTCCCGCATCGGGCTCTCTGCTCAGCAGGGAGCCTGCTTCCTCCTCTCTCTCTCTGCCTGCCTCTCTGCCTACTTGTAATCTCTCCATGTCAAATAAATAAATAAATCTTTAAAAAAAAAACAAAAAAAAAAAAAAAAAGCTGGAAAATGTAAATTAGGGCAACTTTCCAAATTAAGTGAGTAATCAAAAATGATGTCATGCCATAACTGTGTAACAGTTTGTATTTTCAAAAAACTCCCATGTCCACTTTTGTTTATAAATCCAAAATGAAACATCAGACTATCTAAATATTACATAGCGTTCACAAATTTCTCTCTCCCTATAAGATGGAGACCTTTCAAAAGTCGGTCGGGTATCCTACTGTTGATATCATCCAGAAGCCTAGAGGAGAAGCTGCCAACCAAAAACAGGCAAACAGTTCAGGATAATGCTCCATAATCAAACATACTTCCATGACCTACATATTTCATTTCCAAGGGAAAAAAATGAAGGAAAACCATGCTCTTCCTGTGGTGGGTGTTCTACATATCTATGCATGGATGTATATGTGTGTGTATATATATATGCAGGTACATATATATATATATAGAGAGAGAGAGAGAGAATTTTAAAAAACCACCTCCCCATTCTCTACAAAAACCAGGGAGATATTTTGAAATATAAATCTATGAAGACCCTCCAATGGCTTCCCACTGCATACAGATTAAAACCCCAAGTTTTTATTGTGGCCTGCAAGGTCCTCCATCACATGGTTCTGATTGATCTCAGACCCCATCACCTATCCATCTCTCCCTAGTCCAGCCATGCATACCTACATGTCAGGCTCTTTCCTATCTCCATGTTTTCAAACCTACCACCTCTCTAGCCTGGACTGTTTGTTCCCTCCTATCTCCAAATGACTGTTTATTCAATTCTCAGCTCAAATGTTATCACCTGAAAGAGGCTGTCCCCAAATCCCTTACCTATGTTAGCAGCAATCACACTCTACCATATTATTGTTTTAATTTTTCATAACACTTAACATTTTTAAAGAAAATTTGTTTTTATCTTTCTACCTAGAATATATGCTCCCTGACAGAAGAGACCTTGAGTATGGGGTTTACCCTAGCTCCCCAGCACCTAGAAGAGTGCCTGGCACATAGTAAATACCTCAGAAACATTTGCTTAAGGAGTGAATTATTTTGGGAATTATAAAGTGGCAAAGACAGGATTCACAGAACATCAGTTAAGCTGAAGGGCAAGAAAGAAGAGGAAAGCCTTGAGCAGGAAGTTATTAAATACAAAGCAGGGAAAGGTAATAATCTGAACCCGGAAAGATTTTAACTTGTTAAACCTGTCCTTTTCATTCCGCAAATGAACAACAGATAGCTGAAGATGTCTTTCAGACAGGTGCTGAATGTTTTACCGGCACAGACAGGGAATCTTCTTTTAGTGTTAGAGTTCTAGAGAGACACGATCTAGAGACCAAAAGGTTTCAATGAGAGGCTATGTTAAAAAAACAAAAACAACAACAACAAAAAACAAACCACAGGTTCTCCCAAAGTTATAAAAAACCTTATTCAATTACTGATCTTTTCTTCAGTCAAACCAGTAAGACAGAACAAAAAGGATCAGATCTGAAGGCAGGATCAATAAGGCCTTCAAATCATAGTCATTTTGTAAAGGATGAAAACCAGAAGGAAGGAGCTAACTTTTTGGAAATACAAATTTTGCCATATAGGTTCCCTGCTGAAATGAATTGGTATGCTAAGCATCTAGGTTCTCCTGGGGTAGATGATCAAATACAAGAAGGACTGGCAGGAAAGGGAAGGGTGAGGGGTGGCAGCAGAGGTGGGGAACAGAACTCAGAGACTCTGGAGATGACAAAGGATAAAGATTTAACGTTCAATTCAAAGTGAAAGGGGGGAAAAGGCATTTTTCTTGAGGAAAAAAGCCAAAAACTTAAAATAAGAAAGCAAATGAAACCACAGTTTATGGTTTAACTCAACAGAGATAATACTTTACATAGTCATGGATTTAACCGAAAGTTGTAATTTTATTCTTTTAGGAGAATGGCAAAGGTATAAACACAGCTAAAAGCTTTATCATGACAAGAGATAATAGTAAAATGAATAATTGTCTTCCATTCATTCTTAATATTTAAAAACACAGAAAAAGCTATGAGAATTAGAAGTAACTGATATACCTGGGGGTATAGCTCAGGGGTAGAGCATTTGACTGTAGAAGTAACTGATGCTGGGAAGGAGGACCCATGTGGCAGGAATGTTATAATTCTGAATTTCTGTTATAATTCTCTCCTTTACTCAAACTGAGGATTAACGTTAAACATGGTCAATATTTTAATAAAGGTGATACAAAAAGGAATGTGAACTAACTTCCAGACGTTAGTTATAACTTAAATTTTACATACAATCCCTAATCAGTTTTTTTTTTATTTCATTTTTGATGAAAGTAAAATTACACAGATAAAACATCAGTGAGTACTAGATTCCAACTAGTAAAGTAACAGTTAACTGAATTTTGTTTTATATTAGAGTTCTGGAGGGGCGCCTGGGTGGCTCAGTGGGTTAAAGCCTCTGCCTTCAGCTCGGGTCATGATCTCAGGGTCCTGGGATCGAGTCCCGCATCAGGCTCTCTGCTCGGCAGGGAGCCTGCTTCTTCCCTCTCTCTCTGCCTGCCTCTCTGCCTACTTGTGATCTCTCTCTATCAAATAAATAAATAAAATATTAAAAACAAAATATTAGAGTTCTGGAATAAATGAATTCATTACTAAGCCTACCGTAATGGCAAAGTAATGATCTGGGTTTCATATGTTTATGAATACTAATGCTTTGTTTGTACTCAATAGCAGAAAACATCTATAAACACCAAGGTAAAAATTCTTTCATTAGATGTTCCTATTCCACATCAACAGGAAGCAGTAAAAAGAACACTTTCTAAGACAACGGAATTCCACAAATCAACAAAAGTCATGTTTTCAAAAAACACTTTGGAACCTAAGAACACATCATAACATGTTATGTATTTTTTTTAAAAGCTTGTTATGAAACAGCATATTATGTGAAACCCATTTTCTTGACAAGAATCCAAAAAAGTACTAGGAATGGGGGACTTTTCTTTTTTGTGTATTTGCCTACCGTGAATATGTATTACTTTTTGGGATGGGGGACAGGGAAGAAGAATCTTTAAGAATCAAACTGGTCACATGAAGGACAAATCTGACAAGTCTCAGGATACAGGGAGTGGCAGAAAGATGAAAACAATGGCAGAGAAGATGACATAGAAAGGAGAGAGACAAAACATGAAGGATAAAGAGTTCTCAACAAACCTAGGTCAAATGGATCAGAAATGATAATGAAACAATCACTGAAAAAAATATTCTTGAGCTGAAAAAGCCACCAGCTATAAACTTACAGATTAAAATCTAGCCTAATTCGAGAATACTTGAAATTCAACGAAAAAGAGAAAACCTTACTAGCATTTAGGCAGAGAAAACACAAACAAGGGAACAAATATTGGAATGGCCTCAGACTTCCTATAATCCTCAATACTAAGCAAAGGTTAGTGGAACAGTATTTATACAACATAGGGAGGGAGACAGTTAATGAACCCAAGAAGTCAATATACTTAAGGGTGACAGTCAGAAATTATCAGGTATGCTAATGCTAAGGTAAAATAGGTATGTGTTAGCCTTCTTGAAAAGACTCTGAGTGAGGCACTCCCTCTAACTGTGAGATAAACAAATTAAAATGGGGAAACGGTGGAATAAAAGGATTATTGATGGTAATTTGACATAAAGAATTATATATGAGTAACTGCAAAATTCATGACAAATAAAAAGTTTATTTGAAGACAAATGGCTAAAGAAGAAAAACCCGTATGTACAAATTTGATTAAATACAAAAATCAAAAAGTTGGCAGGGGAAAGGGGACTAGAGAGAGGAAGAAAGTGAGGGTATGTTAACTTCGTAAGTTACTGCTTTGTTCTGGACTCTGACAACATATCATTTTAACTATGCGTTATGTGTTTTTCAAAAATTGCGGAAGTACGTATGTGCTACTTTACCGGGGGGAAAAAAAATCCACATCCCAACAAAAACCTCACCCACCAACTATCCCCAGTACTGTGATGTCAACATCAGGAAATTCCTTGGCCACAAGCTGTAATAAGCTATTAGGGACAACCCATAAGCACAGTTATTGAACAGACTCAAAGGGAAGATCACACAATCTTACACTTTATCCCACGAACGTATGTAACATACATACCTGCACACTGGCTGTTACCACTGAAGACCCTGAGGCAGAGGATGGTCTGTGTGGAGTAGACAACGGTTTAGTAGCACCCTGTGTTCCACTTCCTGTTCCCCCAGAGAGACTAGTCCTATTCACTCCGCTTGAGTTTAGGCTGCTACCTCTGCTGGCAGGTACATTCACTGCGATGCCACTCAAGCTATTCTTCCCAACAGTTCCAGCGGACGAGGAGTTGGTGAGCTTTGAAGGGGCCTGAAGATTTTTTGTGGCTGGAAGGCCTGAAGTGCGATTGGAGGGCAGCAAATTCAAGGTGGGCGACTGTCTGCTGAGGTTTATCCCACTGGGCTGTTTGTGGACTGGGTTGTTACCGCTGGAGTGGCTACTCTGGGCTACGAGTGCATTTGGACTGGAAGAGCTTGGGGGTACAGGAGGCTTGGGAGCAGGGTTGGATTTCGAAATAAGTTTAGTTGATACTGAAGGCTTAGCTGACAGAGAGGGCTTAGGCGAGGCAGAAGGCTTAGGCGAGGGCAAGGGTTTAGGAGATGTGGCAGGTTTTGGAGATGCGGCAAGTTTGGGGGATGCAGCCATTGAGAAGGGAGATTTGAAACCCTGCGTGGACATCTGTGACACCATAGCCTTGGCTAAGTAGTTACTGGAGGTAGTGGTGCTGGGTACTGTCCTAGAAACCAGGGGATGGGACCCTTGAGAACCATTTCCAGGTGAGGGAGTCGATAAGGGAAGGCGGTACATGAGTGGCTTCTCCGAAGTCTTAATAAGCGGGGATGAACAGGCAAGTTGGGGATTATTACTTAATTTCACCACTGGGTTGGTCTGTGATTTACTAATGGTTGCTTGTAATGGAGACACATAGTTTTGTTGGACAGCTGAATGCTGGTGCACCTTTGTTACTTGTGTTAACGAAGAAGCATCCTGGGCCTCAGGTGTTCCCAGAGCATGAGAGGAGGCAGCAACTTGGGCTTGGGAAGAAGAGGACACGTGGGTCTGTGAAGAGGAAGCAGCATGAATCTGACTCGACCTCTGTAGTCCTTGTTGAAGCAGCCTGGCTGGCAAAGGTTCCAAGGAAACTTTAGGGTTCTGAATTGAAGAACCAGCGATAAGGCCTGAAGAGATGCCAGTATGAGCTAAATCCTGGGGTTTCTTTGGTACTGGCCCTGTGTGACCGGCAATAAGACTGGATGAATGTGCAGTCTGAGGAGAATCTAGTTTTTTAGGAGCAGCCAGCGGCAACTTACTCATGATACTTGCTAATTTTTCTTCTCTCAGTCCTGGGCGAGGTTTTGCAGTTGGCATGCTTATCCTTGAGCCAGCTGGAGGGCCTTTGTTCCCATTGTTGATAACAGCTAAAGCTTCAGAAACAAGATCCAGTGCAGGTGGATGGAAAGAAAGGTCTTCATCTAGTGAGTCATCAAGGCAGATGGTCTCCTGGGCTGGTGTAGAGCTAGAGCTGGCAGAGGCCACCGCAGATGTGCTAGAGCTCACTGAGGGACCACCAACGGAAGCCGCCAAGGATGCAGTTTTCTGGTCCTTTTTTGGACTATACTCCTAGCATAAACAGCATTATAGTGGAACAAATTAAATGATTAATAAACTAAACTACTAAGTATAGTCTAAATAAACTACTAAGTGTAAGTCTTAAAAGGACAAAGAACTTCTCACAATGATTAAAATTCTACTGGAAATCTTTAGACTGAAAAAACCGAAACGGTTTTGAGGACAGAGCTCTTAGGCCATAAGCATCTGATACATTGCACACAGCTGCCATACCTTAGTGAGCTCTTCTAAGAAGCCGTGAAACCAAGCCAAAGGAATGTTCGTATACTACTTGCATCACTGGTGAAATCCTTCCTCACCCCAGCCTGTGTGCATCCGATACTGATCCAAATCCATCTGTTCAGGGACTATACTCTTTTTATTCTCCTTGTACCTAGGAGAAATTCTGCCTTTATCCTAAGACTCTATCCTCCTAATGTAGTATGGTTTTTGCTGGGATACTGACCCACATTTTCTGCTCCTTGTATTTCTGCCTCTGTATGCCCTGTCCATGGGTGCCCTAGCCACCCAGAGCCAATACATAGAGAAAATGGTACATTCAAACTGGGACTCAATCCAAGCATACTTCAACTATGTCTTCTATTCATTATGGTCATTTTAATTTATTCAACATATATTTACTAAAGTATCTACTATGAGCAAGGCACTGTACACTAAGAAAACAAGGTTATGGGAATTAAAATTCTGAATACGTAAGATAATTTTTTTTTTTTTCAAAACATTTAAGTTTCAAGGAAGAGAAAAGAGAATTAGAACCTAGTTTAAAATATTCAAACAGCAAAAGAATTAAAAAGTAACTTTTTCGGGGTGCCTGGGAGTAATGTATCAGTTGGATGGACTTCCAACTCTTGATTTCAGCTTAGGTTCCCATCTCAGAACCCTCAGATTAGGCCTGCATGGGCCTCCGAGCTCAGAGCAGAGCTCTCCCTCTCTCTGCACTTCCTTCCCTTATCCTCCGTCTCTCTCAAATAATAAATAAAATCTTAAAAAAAAAAAAAAAGTTGTCTCCCTTAAAAGGCAAATATAAATTTGACTCATGTCATTTTTAAGATAATGAAGAAATACAATTATTACATAAAAACCACTTCAAAATTTCTTTGATTAGTTTCTTAAAAAGAAATCCAAGTAAACCTAAACCCAAAGTCTTGAATTCCACATCAGTTTATATAACCACAGCACTTACCTTAACCATAGTGGGGAAAGAATGGAGAGGAAGTGTCTTTACCATCACCCTCTAAGGTATTACAGTAAAGAAGCTGTTAAGAAGGCTGTTAAACTCTAACTTCCTCAGCAATTTTTCTAAGCTGCTATTCTAAAAGCCCTGATGGAAAACTCCACTACCTCTCAGAATTCTGTAGTATAACTGCATTAAGTTCAAAATTGTCTGTTAAGATGAATGGGTAATACATATGAGACACGTTTGCTTTGACATGCCATCCATCCAAGTTATGATTAGTGAAAATACCATTTTTATTTAGAAAGAACAGAAACTAAGGGTGGGGAATGTCCTGGAATAATAATGGTAACACTACCAATAGAACACTGCTTTTTAAAGTAACTTTTCTTTTTTTTTTTAAGGATAAACTGGTTTCATTTTTAATTTTCTTCCTTTCTATGTATCTATCTATTTATTTATTTATTTTAAGTTCTAGACCCAATGTGGGGCTTGAACTCACAACCCTGAGATCAAGAATCATATGCTCTTCTGACTGAGCCAGTTAGGTGCCCCTAAATTAATTTTTTTCTTCTAATGTTAAATCTACTCACGAATACTATATAAATTTATACTAGCAGAGATAATTGTCCAGAGAGTATATAAATGAGTCTAAAAAGCAGGTTATCTCATTTAGAAAATGGCAATTAAATCTGAATAAATGAATGACTGTTTGGATGGCTCAAAGGAGGGCTGGCAAGGACAGAGGTCCAGAAGGAGGGATGGTGGTTGTGTATCAGAAAGGAAGAGCTTTTTTTCCTGGAGACTTTTACTTTTCTCCTTACTGTTCTGTATTTCCATATATTACCTTTGTAACTAAAATAGGTATTTGAGGGGTGGTAGGGCAAACACGAATCAGCAATATAGTTTTTCTATTTGGGAAAAAGGACAGTAATTTAATCACAAAGACACAAACAAAATAGGTAATTCCCCTACACCACCCTAGTCATTATTAGAATATGGATAAACATATGCTTGAATAGATGTATCAAAATTTAACCAATACTCTATGGCGAGTATTAGGAGTGTACAAATAAAGTGTCAAAGCAAAGCAAGAACTCAACACATGTGATGCAATACTGGCTCATTATTATTTGGATTAGAAGACAAATGAGGTAGGTAAGAAAAAAGACTATTTACTCTGTATTCAAAGAGCCTCTAATGCTAAAAGTTAAGAAGGCCACAGAGTAACGAATACTGACCTACTGGCCATAACCTCATAAGCCAAGAAACTCATCTATTCAAAAAAGATGAAAGCTATGGGGAAAGTCTAAAACCTAAAGGCTGTTGGCTTTCTTTACAATTTTACTTTCACATGATTATAATTTTCACTTCTATAGATTATACATGATTCTTTTTCAACTCTGCTTTGTCTATTTGGTATTTTTGTCCCTTCTCCTTCTTTAAATATTAAACAAGTTAAATTCCTTTATGTTCTAAACCCAATAAATCCATCACTTGCCCTTCTCAAGGATCTAATTCTGTCAGATGTTTCCGCTGGCTCTCACTCATAGCAACTTATTTCCTCGTGTTTTCATATTTTAAACTCATATTTGACATGGTATATATGTGGTAAGCCTTTGGGGCCTGGGATGAAACTGCATTATTCCAGAGAGAATTTGATAAGCCATTTGCCCTGGGTTAATAACCAATCTAATACCTTTGCATTATTTTCAACGCTTGAGGATTCCCCAGATCTTGCAGAAGCAGTATAAATTAAACTCCTAAACCAGGGAAAATTCTCAGGAAGGACTTCCTTCCCCTAATCTAGAACTCGGGCCAAGACACCCAAGTTTCTTAATCTTTCTGCTGGTGAACGGATTTTTTTTTTCAAGTCCTTCCTTTTACTAAAGATGTTATCCTTTGAAAGTCCCAGGTTTATGCAGAGTTTCAGTCTAATTCCTAACCTATGCAAGGCAAGAAACCCCTATCTGCTGTGGTCTGAGAAGAAATTTAAAAATAAACCATAAAGTGATGGATGAAAATCAGCAAATGCACCTAAAGGCAACCGAAGTTTCAGTGACAGATTAACACTCCAGCAGCTTTTTCTCTGTTTCAGGCCTTAGGGATTTCTCTTACATTTCTGTAATCTCAACTATGCATTTAAAGCATATTTGTTATATTAAAGGATATTTGTTTTTACAGAACACTTCTAATTTATATTAGGTTAACTCTTACAATTTAATTCTCTGAAATACAATGGTTCTAGGAGTTTTACAAAGTTTAAAAACACCCTTCTTAAAAGTATGGAATCTATCCACCTGTGCCAAATACATATATTCTTTGCATTTTAAGAATATATTTCAACACTCCCCAATTATGATTAATTAAGATTTGGTTCAATATTTACCTTCACTTTGGGTTTAGGTGCAGGAATCACCTTTTTCTTTGCCCTAAAACAAGAGATTAAAAAAAAGGTCACCATTAGGAAATTATAACATAATCTTGTCATTACGTGGGTAACTTCTTATGCTATTTGGAAAACTCTATGAAGGAAGGAACTATAATTAAATGCTCAGTTTATATGTGAATATACAGTATCATTTCCTCTAATTTCAGTCAACTGGAAGAAAGGCCACACCCTTAGCAAAATACCAATTATAGACAAAGGTTTTTTAAAAATTAAATGTAAATGCTCAAAATTAAAAACAAAAACAAAAACAAAACCCCTCAAGACAGGTTAACAAAGCTTCCTAAGAGACTCACTTCAAACAACTGGTAAGAATTTGTGATTATTTATAGGAAAATAAAGCCTCAAGAAACTTTCAGTTCAAATTAAACCATAATTTGAGGAGAACCACTGCCAAGAAGTTGTAAATGAGATGACATTTTAAAAACAAAACAAATCTTTGTTTTTAGAGAAAATTATTTTAATATACAAATTCCAATTAAAAATGTCAAAATGACAGGAAAAAAAGGCAAGAAAAATACCATGGAGCCTGGAAACCTTTGGGAACCAGTGTGAAAAAGTTTGAAGACAAAAAAAAACCTTACAGTTCCATAATAAGAGGAAGTATTCAATGTTGAATTAAAGGGTTAACAAGCCAAAATACCTCACACTGAGTACTTCCATTTCACTGAGTTGAAAATGAGTTGAAAATGTCATCCATTAAATTAACAAATATCATGATTAAAATGGTCAATATACAACTTCATTAAGGGAACAGTAATTTTCAAAGTTTTTTTGATAAAGACCTTTGGGGCCCACATATCCCATTGATTTCCACTTTCTGATATTAAAAACACGAGTTGGTAATAGTAATAAAGCTATTTAAAAAAAAAAAAACTGGGGAAGAGGATCTACGTAAACATCAGTTTTAGGTTTAAAGGAATTAATTATTTCTACCCTGAATTGTAATAAATTTGATTTTATAACAGTGGGGAAATTAAAGGCCAGAAATATTACTCACACCAATATATATGTATCCCCTGCCCCAGGATAACTAAACCACCAGCAATAAACAAGAATGGCAAGAACTGAAAGCCATAACCAACCCAATACAACCCTGACAGTATGCTAACAAAGTGTCCTTCCTAAGCCTTGCAAACATTTCCATTGTGATTGTATGCAAGGAGACGGAGAGTTCTGTAAGGTTACCCAGCTGTTAGCCAGACCTCTTAGAATACTGAAATACAGTGATCCATAAATTCTTAGCAACTTACTAATTTAATATTTTATTAACTATTGCTATACTTCTATGCTACAGAGAAATAGCTCTAAGTTGTAGGTAAAAATAAAATTCCTGAAGTCAACCAGTATTCACCCAAAAATATAACCACGAAAACTCCAGCTTTTTACTTTTCCCTCTTAGGTTAAGAGACCTTTCTTTAGTACTCACATCACTAAGGAAATACCCAGTTTTGAAGAGAAGGGAAGGAAATGAAGAATAGGTTACTTTTTGTGGAATGAAACACTCTGCAAGGCAAGGCAGGGTAGGTATGTATAGGAAACCATCTTGGAATGCACAAGGCTATAGGTTAGCTACATGAATGGTCACTAAGAGAGAAAGAAAAAGGACCACAGAACTGGAGGGAGGAAGCCCCAGGAACAAAGGAAACCATCAGAACCTTCCTATTTACATGGCTCCTACCTAACAAATCTTGGGCCAGCACACATTCAGTTTTCTGGATAATAAATGTGTTCTCAGGTTTACACAAATAGTAAAAATGATTTTTTTTAAAGGCAGTAGTAAAATGGGAGACTATTCAAATGTACATTTAAGTACTATTTCACCAGCCCTTGTTTACTAAAGCACATAAGGTGAGCAAAAATAAATGAAGAAATCTGGAGTCTGTTTTACTCACGGAGCAGAAGTAAGATGATTATGTACACTCCGGCTCTCCTTAAAAAGCATTCTGCAAAAGTTAAAAAGACATGATTATTTTTGTGTAACAGATCTTTATAGCCAATTTGTCGTTTTAGTTACACGGTTTTTCAGCAGTCTATTACTCGCTTATTTATCAAATGAAAGTTATAATGGCACAGTAAATTCAAAAATCTATTTTATGGTCAGTTTTATAGCACAGTTATTTATTTAAATCTTTAACAGACCTTTTTTTAAATTGAAGATGGAATGCTTTAAGATGACAGAGATAGCCACATCTATTAATTTCAACATTCTTAACTCTTTAAACTTTAAATTGTGCTACTCTTAACTTCTGAGATACCACTCCACATTGACTATTTTCAACAGAACCTAAGGTTGGGACTGCCTTTTCTACACTCTCCATTTTGTATTTAGTTCCTGATCTTCACAATACCCATGTGAAGTTCCCCTCCCAAAGTTCCTAACCATCTTCTACTCCTCCCATTTCTCTATTAGCAAATTTAGGTGCAAAAAAGAAAAAGGAGTTGGCCAAAAAAATAGAAAATAAAAAAAACAAATAACCACCCATCATGTCTATCTCTGTATCTCCACATCCATGTGACTATTTTGTCTTTTAAGTGCTTGAAGTTTTCAAAGCAGAGGTCATCTGAGATGACTAGGTTCTTTGTAAAATGAATGTCATATATGTGTGTGTGGGTGTATATACGTATATATGTATCGTTAATAATAGCAATAATAAGAAAAGTAAAGTAAAATCTAGGATGTCATATTTCTTACCTTGCCTGCATCCAGCCCTTAGGCCACAATGGTTTCACCTCTGTCTCCATAAAGGATTTAAGATAATCCTCAGCGGACTGGCTTTTATTTGGCTCTAACTCATAGCATCCCAATTTGATCTCAACAAGGTTACATAACAAAGTTCTAAACAGATTAAAAATATATATTTATATATAAATCTGACTGCAAAATTGTGGAAAATTAAGCTTGAAACAGATTTTTTTAAAAGCACATAAATCTGACAGCAATAATAAAGACTATTATCTCAAGAATTCAGATGACATGAAGATAAATAATTTCCAATACACATCACTCATTGCAACTACAGCCAAATCCCCAATATGAAACAATTTCCTTTGATACCTTTCATCTAGGCACCAAAGATTGAAAGGGATAGTCCTGTAGCCAAACCCTCTACTTGGGTACAGAAATACTGGTAAAAAAGATGACTGATTAAACAAGTATATGGAGTACTTCACCTTCTGAAACCAGTATGACTTAATTATTAGAAGATTAGCTTATAAAAAGTAGGATATGAAAATAAAAGTGAGAGCACTCTAAGAATATTAGGATCAAATCAATCTTCCTTTGAATGAATTTTTCCTACAGACTAATCTTTGGTTGTTTCCAATCTACTCTTTCATTTACTATATATTCTTTTTTATTAGAAACCTTAGTTCTGCATTATCTATTTGGTTAAAAGTGAAGGCTTTGGTTAAATTTTACCTGATGGTGTCATTCCAGTGGAATTTCTTTCTTGGTCCTATGACACGTTTCCCTGGTTTCTCATCATCATCTTCCTCGGATCCATTTTTTTCTCGTTCTTCATCTGTTTGCAACCTAAAAATGAAAAAGATTTTATGAAGCAGAGTTTTTTTTTTTTTTTTTTAAGATTTTATTTATTTGTCAGAGAGAGAGAGTCATATAAGCAGGGGACGCAGCAGGCAGAGGGAAACGCAGGCTCCCCACAAAGCAAGGAGACGACTCAGGACTCACTCTCAGGACCCTGGGATCACCACCTGGGCTGAAGGCAGACACTTAACCAACTGAGCCACCCAGGTATCCTGGGAGGCGGAGTTTTAGCCCAACAGTGCCTATGATATGCTCCAGAAACACTTAATAAACTGCTTAACTGAATATTAACTCAAAGGGGAAAGTGAAGGGGACATCTACCTTATATGTAATACTTTGAAATGTGTTATAAGGTGATTTGGTATATAAGGTTTTCAAACTGTAACATAAGGCCATGAATACTTATATTTCAGTTCAGAAAATATTTGTGTCCAACTTCAGCCAAATTGGCTGATGTGTGAAATGAGTGACCAGTGCCAGCTCTTGCTTTGATCACTCCCATACACTAAATCAAGAGACCTTTTGCTTTTAACACAAAAGCAATTGAATGGGGGAGTGTTGTGTCATTTAGAAAACACTCAATACACCACTTCAGTGGTACATGTGGATTTCTACTTGGTGGTAACATCTACGTAAGACCAATCCTTCAGAGCTAAAAATATTTCTCAAATGCAAAAGCCGCTCCAAACAGAAGAGGTACATACTTGGCACACTTAGCTTGACTACGAGCTTGGCAGTCCTCCTGGTATTTAAATAGCTGTTCAGGCATCACGTTGCTAACAGCCAGTTTCAGTTTTTGCAGAGGTTCTCTTAAACGATCATCCTGAGGAGAAAGTATACTAAAAGTTTTTTTAAAACACATTTACGAGAATTAAAGCAGATCCACAAAAGACACTGATTATGGATTTGAAATGAAAACCCATTTTTTTAATGTAAACATATTTAAATGTGGATGCTTCTCCTACCACACTGACCTTTCATAATGCACACCGGATAAAAAATTAGGATGACCATACTTCCCAGACCGCCAACGAGAATCCCAGTTTTTGCTTGGTACCCCCAGCATAATTAAGTGTTCCTGACATTTTTTTCTTAAGATTTATTTGAATTTAGTTGACACACAATTTATTCCTTTACAGTCTTAAAAATGCCCCAGCCAATAAATTATATGGACACTTTAAGATTAAATACAGATCAAAATCTATATGCAGACTACTACTGGTTGATCACTATTATGAAGAGGAAGCAGTACCATAAGTGGAAATATTGCTTTGCAACACTGGAACATAGGATTCGATCTGGGAGACTACAAACAGGATGCTGGCATCCTGTTCTTTCATTTAAAATTGTTACTAAATATGACTTATGCTGCAAGCAAAAATGCAAGGTCAAGGCCAAAGAGGAAACTGGAAGACTCTTACTATTTTCATACATACCAATTAATAAATATAACAGCACATATGACACTGTCTGCTATAAAAATTCCATTAAAAAAAATGTGAAACATCCAGTATCATGGATCCTAGGTGATCACTTCTTAATTATGTAGTTGAGACTATCTGGAACAACCCAAATATCCATCAACAGTAACATGAATAAATTAATTAGGATGTATTTATAGAATGGAACACCAAACACACTGTACAGCAAATGTACTCCAAAAATGGGAGTTCACCACATGTAAAGACACAGATAAATCTGAGGTGCATAATGTTCAGTGTAAAAAAGTCAGTCGCAGAAGAAAAGTATGGAGACAGTGTGACTCCATTTATACGAAGCTCAAAAATATATAAAATCAAACAATATGGGGGACGCCTGGGTGGCTCAGTTGGTTAAGCAGCTGCCTTCGGCTCAGGTCATGATCCCAGCGTCCTGGGATCGAGTCCCACATCGGGCTCCTTGCTCAGCAGGGAGCCTGCTTCTCCCTCTGCCTCTGCCTGCCATTCTGTCTGCCTGTGCTTGCTCTCTCCCCCTCTCTCTCTCTGATAAATAAATAAAATTTAAAAAAAAAAAAAAAAAAAATCAAACAATATGGTACTTAGGGAGTAAAAGTACACATGCTAAAACCATATGAAGAAAAGCAAGGGCTAAGACAAATGTCTTCTTTTACAGCCAAGAGGAATACTAAATAACATCAAATATCAAATCTGATATGTTCCTTAGAAAACATCTGATAATGTATAAAACGTTGTTCTCCTGCCTCTAGATATTTTTTTACTGGTACCCACTCTGTCATGTGAATGTATGGCATTTAGCTCCAACTGCCAGTGTCTGAAGGAGCCAGGCACAGACACAAAATATGTGATCTCAAGTACATTTCATTTGTTTATTTCTCTGCTTTAAACTGAGAAAGATTTCCCAATTCAGAAGATTTTTTTTTTTTTTTTTTTTTAAAGAGAGAGCACACACACGCATGCATATGGGGAGTTGGGGAGGGGCAGAGGGAAAGGGAGAGAGAATCCTGACCAGGTTCCATGCCCAGCTCAGAGCCTGATGAAGGGCTCAATCTCAAAACACTGAGATCATGAAATGAGCCAAAACCAAGAGTCAGGCTGTTTTATTAACAGTTATATAATACTTATAATAAACAGTTCTATGTCTCTCAGATCACATTACAAGTGGTCCAGGGCACCACATTCATTCTCCCATTAGAGCCATGGGGGGCCTTAGACAGCCATGTTGTGCTATGTGACTCCCAACCTCTGGCCAGAAAAGTTTTGGTTGACCCAAGATAGTATAATCAGATTTTCTGACCCAAGAACTTGGATTGGGATGAGAGGGCTAAGTCAGTCTCTGTGTGTGGCTTTTCTGTAATATAAAACCTTGAGTTCTGCCTATTTGTGTTCTCTCTCTGTCAGTTAAGTAAATAAAATCTTAAAAAAAAAAAAAAAAGTAATCTTATTTTCAGATGACTTACAAGGATAAAAATGAGACATGGGGAGATACGTAGAGAGAAATAAGAGTTAATCTAAATTATTAGTTCCCATCCCTTCCTGGCTGTATTTTTAATTCCATGAAATACCTTTATTAATAGAAAAAATGTCATTTTTGGTCTTAAATTACATTTAAGTTCTTTTCCTTTACTTGCAAGTTATAAATATTTTTAAAATATATAATCAAATAAATCATTAAGGGAAGTGTAATCAGGGCAATGAAGATACTAAAAACCATTTTACATGAAGTGAAGAAGGGGACACAATACAAGCTTTCAAAAACATGAAAGTTGTGAAGGTGACAATTATATTTATGAATAGACTCAAAGGTAGAATTAGGACCAATGGGGTAGAAAGCACCTGGATTTGTCTCAGTGCATGGAAGAATTTTCTGATATTACAATGAAATATGTTTCTGACCACTGGAAGCATTCAAACTTAGACAATTACCTAGTGAGGTTGTAGGGGAGGAGACTCTAAGCAAAACATGGATGATTACACCAAAAAATCTCTAAGTTTACCCTGGGATTCTTTCCATTGGTTTGTGTAAAGTAGGTGTGAACATATCTGCATAGATCCAGCTCAGTAATGAAAAAACGGAGTTCTAAATCTGTCATATATTTCTTGAGGGCAAAACTGTATCAGCTGTGGAACTGAAGTTATTTTACCAGTCCAAGAATCTATGTCTTAGAAAACATTCTCATCTAGACTTATCAACTGTTAAAAAATGTAAGTTTTTTCAAGAGATCCAATATGCCTTTGACAACTCCTATAGTTATTCCATATGTACAATAAGACTATAAAGCACCTAACAGACAAAAGCCCCCAAAAGAAACCAGTCTCTTTATAGGTTATAAAACTTGAGATATGGATATTATTATTCCTTGTCTTACCTGGACGTTGAGATGTAACTTCTTTAGACGTTTTACCAGTGTTTCTTTATTGCATGGCACAAAAGCTTCAAGATGGGAGTAGACACCACTACGGATGACAGGGCCTAGTTCCTGTAGCTGTAACTCGATGCTGAACAAAAACAATGACAAATAAATAGTACAGAGCTTCCTTCAGGTACTGACACAAGCAAGGAGGCAAAGGCAGTAACTCTTCCCTCGTTTTATCTTTCCATGATTTCCTAAACAGTATTTTTCAAGGAGAAAATATAGAAAGAATTTATACAACAATAAACGGGTGAATAATTTTTTTATGAACAGGGGTAAAGTCTACATTTTGGGATAAAGCACAGGAACTCAATTAACCAAAAGCTATTCCCTCAGATAGATATTCATATCCTCTCTCCCTCACTGCAATTGCTACGCTAGAGAGTTACACAGTTTTGATGAATTTAGAGTATTTTTTCCTTACAGGTGTTTAAAAAAATTTCAGATTTGGAAGAGGTGAAACCCTTCGGGATACATATACAGACTGTTTTTCACCCATCTTTGTCTCCTCCTTTATGCCTGCACTGCATAAGCTAGATATTTAGTAGTTTGTTCAATTTATTCCAATTCTTCATTTCCTGTTTCCATTTGTAAATTAGTTTTTTAGACCAAAAATAAATTGTTAAATGGATATTTAATGTAATAGTTATTAAAAAATAAAAAATAAGAAAAGGAGAAGAGTTTTAACAGCCACCATATATATTCTCAGCAGGACAAGTCTACTAATCAATAACTGAGGTTTCTACTAAGATGAAAGACACTGTATCTATCTGGCAGCTGCTATTGTAGGAAGGTAGGAACACATATTGATTGGAAGGCCAAGACCAAACTGGGGCTCTTGGCAAAAACTATGTCCAAATCATCCCATTCTTTTATAGGAGAAGGTGCAGATATATTTAATAAATAATTTTCACAAATATAAGATGAATCCAAAGAGTCAATTAACAGCATCTGGGGAAGGAAAGAAGCCCTCCCATATCAAGTATATCCATCACTTACAATATACACTGCAATTTCAGAAACAACAAAATGTGGAGAACTATGCTCTTAGCACTGGCAATAAAAATTCTTGGTATTAGAGAAGTCAAACACATAGATGAATGGAAACATGTTTAGAATCTATAAGAACCAGAAGGTCAAATGCAGAGGATCATATGGGATACAATCACTACGGTCATGAATTCTGTGTATAAACATTTGGTTTAAATAACATTAAAGGAGGAATCTTTATTAAAAGTCTAGACTCTGGGTAGGAGGCTTTCTAGGCTTGGACATAATTAAAGATTAATTAAGGCTGAAAATAAAATAGAAACTCCAAGTAATAAGAGATTCCAAGTAAGAACAGAGTGACTCAATACACACTTATAAAAATCGGTGGTTTCCAAAGAGAGGGGAAACTCAAAAACACAAAGAGCTGACTCCCTGCTCCTATGCCAATACCAGGTAAAAATTAGAGAAACATATTATCCCTGAAGGTTACCAAAACATTGGTCTATCACAAATATATACAAATTCCTACCTGAGAGCAGTTATATTTTTAGCACACATCCCTCACACATTTAACTTTTTTTTTTTCTCACTAAGAATTCCAATCTTCTAAGGTCTAAGAAGTACCTAAAACACATGGTAATGAAAAGTTTGAATTTCAGTAATTTTCACATTTCAAAAAAATAAAGGTTCCCCTAAAGCAACAAACTTTCCCTGAGCCTGTCTCCTTCTATCTACCAGGTTCTTTCACTTCTTTAAGTGAAGTCTATCCCCAAAGCAAATATTTATGCATGGAAGTTATGACGGATGGGTCTCAAACCTCTAATAATAAATTATGAACACATGGATCGCTACACGTTCTAAACAGATAAAAATATACTGGGACCATCTGCTGACAATGCATTAGAGGACAAACATTGGGTTTTGAGTAACCCACAAACGGGTATGTGAAACCCACTTTTTTAAAAAAAATATTTTATTTATTTATTTGACAGACAGAGATCACAAGTAGGCAGAGAAACAGGCAGAGAGAGAGGAAGAAGCAGGCTCTCCGCTGAGCAGAGAGCCCAATGCGGGGCTCGATCCCAGAACCCTGGGACCATGACCTGAGCCAAGGGCAGAGGCCTTAACCCACTGAGCTACCCAGGCACCCTGAAACCCACTTTTTTTTTTTTTAAAGATTTTATTTATTTATTTGACAGACAGAGATCACAAGAAGGCAGAGAAGCAGGCAGAGAGAGGAGGAAGCAAGCTCCCTGCTGAGCAGAGAGCCCGATGCGGGGGCTCGATCCCAGAATCCTGGGATCATGACCTGAGCCGAAGGCAGAGGCTTTAACCCACTGAGCCACCCAGGCGCCCCTGAAACCCACTTTTATATCTCTCTCTTTACAAGGCTCTCACTTGCCTCTGAAGAAGCCTCCAAGAAATGAAACATAGGAATCCTTAGCTCAAGCAATGGTCAACTTTATAAACAATATTCTTCTGGCTCAGGAATACTTAGTCTTATTTGTATTTTCACACAGAATTCCAGAAACAGTCATTTCCCCACAGTTGATATATGACTATCTTCCTATCCTATCAACCCTCTTTTTATTATTATTTTTTTAAGTACGCTATACACCCAACGTGGGGCCTGAACTCATGACACTGAGATCAAGTCACATGCTCTACCAACTGAGCCAACCAGGCACCCTTCTCCCTCTTTTTAAAAAACAGAATATAGGGGCTCCTGGGTGATCAGTTGATTGTCTGCCTTTGGCTCAGGTCATGATCTCGGAATCCTGGGCTACAGCCCCAAGTCAGGCTCCCTGCTCAGTGGGGAGTCTGCTTCTCCCTCTTCCTCTGTCCTCCCAGTCCCACTCATGCCTTGTCTCTCAAATAAATATATAAAGTCTTAAAAAGAAACCCAGAATATATATCTCATTCAATCATTTTAAAAATACTAGCAAAAGAAAAGCCAACTATCTCCAAGTGAATACTTAATTTCCTGAATTATTCCTCTAGTGTTCCATATATCTTACCAACACTGTCCACATAACAGAACCACTGAAAATCAGTAACTGAGGACTTAGGGAGCAGTAATCTAAATACAAAATCCAAAATAGTTCTTATTTTATAGCAAGAATTCAAAACCCTGTTGATTGATAACACACAAGAGAGAAGTAAATTCCTCCTAACCCTAAACAACTTAAGAGTATCTGTTGAACACAACTCAGGTTGGATTGGGATCATGGGCAAAGAGTATCAAGATTTTATTAGCAATGTATGCATGAGATAAAGGAGGAAACAGGGAAAAGAGGTTAAGCTGGCAAATTGTATATTTGCTGATCCAAGTCAAAATCAATTAAGCAAAAAGAGAAAGTGTTCCTATTCCAACAAATTCACCCCTTTCTGCCCAGCATAATGAGGCAGTGGTGAGGCAGAGCCAATACACCTGGATAATTTCTTTAAGAATTTACTTCCCGGGGCGCCTGGGTGGCTCAGTGGGTTAAGCCGCTGCTTTTGGCTCAGGTCGTGATCTCAGGGTCCTGGGATCGAGTCCCGCATCGGGCTCTCTGCTCGGCAGGGAGCCTGCTTCCCTCTCTCTCTCTCTCTCTGCCTGCCTCTCCACCTACTTGTGATTTCTCTCTGTCAAATAAATAAATAAAATCTTAAAAAAAAAAAAAAAAAAGAATTTACTTCCCAAAATAATCATGTACCGTGGGCTCTCAGTCTAGAGAAACAAGGAATATTTGTTTAGGAAAGTGGAAACGGAGGCTAAGGGCATAGATAAGTGATTAAAATGGAAAACATTAAACTCTGAACACTACAGCTTTATAGTACTGGAGGCACACTCTGTGAAATAAAAAATAGACGGGCTCTAACAAAACTCAAGGATTTAAGATAGACATAGGGAAGATTAAGGGAAGTCTGCTGGGGCAGGGGGATGCCTGGCTGGCTCAGTTGGAAGAACATCCAACTCTTGATCTCAGGGTCATGACTCCAAGCTTCACACTGGGCATGGAGCCTACTTTAAAATAAATAAAGTAAATTTTTAAAATAAAAACAGTTTTTAGAGGGCAGGAGGGGCAACTGGCCAGCTCAGTCAGTAGAGCAGGTGACTCTTGATTTGAGGGTCATGAGTTCAACACTCTTGCAGGGTGTGGAGATCACTGAAAAGAAGAAGAAGAAGAAAGAAGAAAGAAGAAGAAGAAAAAGAAAGAAAGAAGCCTGTTAGTGGAATGCTGATATTCTGCTTATCTGAGATGTTATGTCCCAAGGATGGTCCTTTCTTTCTCTCAGGGGAGAAAAGTCAGTCCCTCTTACAGAAGAGTAAAATAAAAAAGCACTGTCTTAATCATAGGAAAAGGACCTGATCCAGTAAACTTGGGGCTCTCCCGGTAGAAAGAAAAAGCAGCTAGTCAGATTCCTGATTAGGGAATCTGGGACAGCTCTGGTTAGTAATGGTTACACTGTTTATTGAATCTGGGGTGTAAAAGGAGCTGGCGCAGGCAGGAAGCATTTGCCTTGCTTCCAGGCAGAGAGAATCAATCTGAAAATCTCTGGCTAAAATAAAGAATAGGAATAAGAAATTCCTCTGTCACCAAACCAGTAGCATACTACGTTAAATATTTCATGGGTCTCCAGGGGACCAAAAAGATTTTTTAAGTATTCTGGAGAAAGAGAGATTGCACTTAATTCAAACAATAATCAAAAGGGAGAGGGAAAAAACAAACAAAAAAGAAAATAGTTATGAAAGCAAACCAATTAATCATTCTTTGTGTCTTATGAGAAACTACCCCCAACACACATTTAAAAGACAGGACTCAACACACAGTATTGGAAACACTGCTTGTTTCTTCGTATATAATACTATCGAACCACCAAGAGCAGGCACACATTATTTTTACGTGAGAGGAGTAAAATCTGTTGCTTTCTCCAGGATTGCCTTTTTTACCCAGTTCTGCCTGCAGCCAATTATACACTCCACTTCTAAAACCAATGGTCAAAATTAAAAAGCCAATAGGTTTACGAGAACAGCTTAGGGGACCACAATCTTAGAACCTGCAGCTTCCTTAGCATCAAATACCAGGTAAGAGGAAAAACTCACTAATTTAAATAATCTGTATCCTATTTTAGCCTTCAGCCTCCCCTTTCCATTCTTCCTTTTGTTTTCTCCACACTGCCTCTCTCCTACCTCACAACCAGAATTTCTTCATTAAACCATACTTTCCATTTGGTTATAAATGTTTGTATGAAATAATTTTGCTAGATGCCAATGGAATTATTCTTCTCAAATCCGAATGAAAATAGAAGGAAAATTATACCAATTTAATAAGAATACTCAGAGCTGTTCCAGAAAGACATTTTCATACAAAGTGACAAAAAAAAAAACCACATTTAAATCTAAAGTAATATTCAACCTGTAAAGCTGTAACCAACTGTATGTTTAAATGAATTAAAGTATAAATAACTTCTAGGCTTTTTAGTTAAAGAAGAGAATTACTTACTCCAGAAGAATATTATTCATATCCTGTGTAAAGAATTTTTTCCTTCCTTCTTCATCAAAAAGTTTGGCAGCCTAGAGAAACACAAGATTGTCAATATCACTTTTTTTTTTTTTTTAAGATTTTACTTACTTATTTGACAGAGAGTGTGCACATACAAGCAAGGGGAGTGGCAGGCAGAGGGAAAGCCAGAGACGGCTGTGGGGCTCGATCCCAACACCCTGAGATCATGACCTGAGCCAAGGCAGACCTTTAAGGAAGTGAGCCACCCAGGTGCCCTGCCAATCACTTTTTTTTTTTTTTTTAAAGATTTTATTTATCCATCTGACAGAGAGAAATCACAAGTAGACAGAGAGGCAGGCAGAGAGAGAGAGAGGAAAGCAGGCCCCCTCTGAGCAGAGAGCCCGATGTGGGACTCGATCCCAGGACCCCGAGATCATGACCTGAGCCGAAGGCAGCGGCCTAACCCACTGAGCCACCCAGGCGCCCATCAATCACTTTTAATAAACACATTGTTTCCATATTTATTTACTAAAGGATAAGCTTCTTGAGGGTGGGGCTACTGTGATTTACTTCACTTTGTATCCTCAATACCCAGCTTAGTACATGGCGTGAGTAGGAAATTAGAGTGTAACAAATTTAGCATATATGCCAATGTTTCCTATTACCTCTGTATTTAATTTTTCTTAATCCTAACTAAATTAACAAAATTATACATACAAGACTTCCTAGTGCTTTGGGTATCTTGTGTACTTGACCATCCACAGGTTTATTAATTATTGCTGTGATCTCCAGGATAACAACAAGCAGATGTCTCACTTTCTACTGAGTGTCTACAAAGAATCTACCTGATATTCTACAGGTTATATTCATTATCATGTTTAAATTACCATGTTAATACCATGCCAATGACACTGGCATGACTGCCCCCACTTACAAACAAGGAAGCTAAATCTGTCAGAGGTTACATGACATGCCCCCAAATCACACCACTAATAAGTGGTGGATCCAGGACTCAGACACAAGCTTTCTGACTTCGACTGCACAACACCGTCACCCTGTACAGACACCTGGCTTCCTGCAGCCTGTTTAGGTTCCACCTAATTACTTATAACCAAAAAACGTAGGCAAGGTAATTATCAAGGGATAAGCAAAAATTAATACAATGAGATTAATTTCATTGCTATGTTTGTCACCTCAACCAGGTGACAGGAAACCAAGTTATCAGCAAAACCCACCAAAAGGAAAATATACTGGGAAAATCACAAACAATGTACTTGAGGTCCATGAGGTATAAAACACCAAGAAGCCTGATCTAATAATCTGAGCAAGCCATATGCTGACTCAGCCATCACACCAAGTTACTTGACTTTACATGTAATAAGTAGAAGAAAATTTCTAAGATGTGCTTCAGTACTTCTTAGCATGAAAACTGGGTATGTGTAGGGGGTGGAAATATATGAAAGGCACAGGGAAACTAAACTTCAAGAAAAATAATAAAAAGTCAAGAGGTTGAACAGTGGAAGAATATTACAAAGTTAAGAAAAGAGCCACAAGACGCAATTCCTTCTCACACAGACACAAGCATTTAAAGCTAAGGATGACTTCTCACCTCCTAAAGAAAAAAATACCATACTCATATTTCAAATAAAACATAAAGAGAAGTCATAGATACCAGCAAGTGAAATCAAACTTCTTACTGATGATTTCCTACCAAGGAGTCAAGGAGCACCTGTATTAACCCTGGCAGGACTATTAAGAAAGAGAGAGAAAGAGAAATACGTTCTGGTATATAAGATATGACAAAGCTTTTACAAGACTGTACCACACTCATTACTAATCAATTTTGCTTAGTTAAGTAAAAATGAATGGCATATAACATAGCAGACAGACTGCCTACAATGGAACTCCACAGTCCTGCCTTTAAATGCTGACCTTAAATCATGGCTCAGCCATTTAAAAATTATGTGGCCTGGGCAAATCACTTCACCTTTTGAACCGTAGTTTCCTCATCTATTAAATGGAAGATCACTACCTACTTCACGTGACTGTTGGAGGATCAGACTACACAGTAGGTAAAGCACACTAAACCCAATCAGGGTACTGTCCCCCGAATGGTAAATGCTATGTGAGACACAGAAACAATGCATTCAATACAGAGTACAGGTTTCTGCTAAATAAACAAGAGCTATTTTTTTTTTTTTTAAGACTGTATTTGTTCATTTGAGAGACAGAGAGAGCACAAGCAGGGGGAAAGACAGAGAGAGAGGGATAAGGGAGAGGGAGTTACAGGCTCCCCAATGAGTTGGAAGCCTGATATGAGACTCAACCCCAAGACCTGGAGATCATCTGAGCCATGCAGGCACCCCAAGAATTATTATTATTAATAATATCTTGCAAAATGTGGATCACATCACTAACACTTTTTAAAACGTATAAGAAACTAAAGGTTTTAGAGATAGGCAACGTGGGAAAGCAAGAAGCATATACTTTGGAGTTAGGTGAACCCTTGTGGCGAAAATCTGGCTCCACAACTTACTAGTTGCACAGACGTGACCAAGCTATTTAACCTACCTCAAGTTTCTTAACCACACAAAGGAAATAATACTTATATTTCCTATGCAGAGTAGCTGAGAAGATTAAATAAAAACTGCTTACTACCGAATCTACAGACTGTATACTTTTCAAAAAATAAGCACAGAAAATAGCAGAACAATGAAAACAAAAGAGATAAGTAACAGGATAAAAAATAAAATGACAAAGATCAATTATATAATTATAACAACTGTAAAAAAATAAAATCATTTGTTAAAAGAGAAAGGACTCAGATGAGGCCAATAAAGAAATTAAACACTATCTATAAGAAAAAGAGCTAAAATAAAATCAAAGAGGTTGAAGGTAAATGATGAAAAAAACTACGATGTAGAAATAAAGAGAAAACAGTCTACAATAAGTCAGACAAAACTAAATTCAAGGTAAAATGCAGTAACAGCACAAAAAGTCACCTTCAAATGATAATCACCACAAAGAAGATCTAGCCATCAAGAATTTTATGGGTCAAACAACACAGCATGGAAATAAAGCAAAAATGATGGTAAACACAATTCATAACCTAAGAAATATTGGCAATAGGATATTTTAACACACTTCTCTAAATTCCATACTAATGAAATGTAAGGGCCTAATATTTAGCCAGAGCAGCTGCTCCTTACTGCCCCTGCTCCCGCCCCCTTCAGGGAACTTACTTAAAAACAAGTTCCAGAAACCAGTCCCAGGTAACAAAGCCCAAATACAGGCGTGGTTCAGGCCAGGTGGAGGTATCCAATCGGTGGGGGCGCATACTGTCTCCCTAGCTACAAAGGAGTATGGGCCCCGCCCTTTGGGCGCCAACTCTGACCAAGGTGACAGGCTAGTTCAAATATCTACTACAGGGTAAACTGTAATTCAATTGGTCACTTATGTGTGACCTAGCAGGACTGTGCAGCTTTCTCTGTTACAATCTCACTGGTCACCTGTGCGTGGCCAGGCCCAACCACATGGCCTTTGCCCTTAAAAGCCTTGACTGTGAAGGAGAGAGAGGTCACCTCTTTGCAAGAGACGGCCCTGGCTGGTCAGTTTGTTTCTCGATGCTTGGCATGAAATAAAGCTTTGCTTGACCTTTGCTTTGTATCAGTCTCGCTCCTTTGACCATGGACCCAACATGAAATACATTAAAATAAGTAAAAATACAGATGAGCCAAAATTAAGTCACAACTTCAGAAGAAATGCTAAAGAATAAAAAATTTGGAAAAAAATAATAGAATTACTAAATAAAATCTGTAGGCCAGTTACTAGAAAAATTAGATAAATCTAATATTCCCATAATCAGGTATTTAAATTTCAGGAAAAGTTATGAAAAATAAATACAATATAAAGATGATTAGTAAATTTTAAAATGTGACATAGTTGGGTACTACAATCCCATGAGAAAGAAGCAAGCTATATAGTCCATACATTATCATCCCATTAATTATTTTTTATAATGCTATAACATTTGCAAATGAATGGATTAAAATCCAAAAAAATAAAAAATTTAATAGTGGTTATTTCCGCTGGGAGTGGGGAATGTCAGATTATGGGGGATTTTTCCCTATGTACATTTAAAATACATTTAATACTGTGCAATTTACTTTTGTAGTCAAGAAAAAAAATGAGGACTAAAATATGGCATGGGTTCAAAAAAAGATGTTAAAGTACTCAAGAAGGGCCTTTTAAGCTAGGTTGGGCATGTTATATTATTTTAATATTTTATTTATTTGAGAGCAAGCAAGCGAGCATAAGCAGGGGGAGGGACAGAGGGAAAGGGAGAAGCAGACTCCCTGCTGAGCAGGAAGCCTGCTGTGGGGATTGATCCCAGGAACCTGAGCTGAAGGCAAACCACTTAATCAACTGAGCCACCCAGGGCGTCCACTGGCACGTTATTTTAAGTCAAAATACTATCTCCCTGAGATTAAATGAAGTGTGATGACACTTATCTGGATCTGCAGCTAGTTAAAGAAACATTATGAATCCAAGTCAACCTAGAGAGGTATCTAATGTGACATGCTAAGGTTCAGCCCTCAAGTTTGGCCTAATAGGAACACAATGCACGCTTACTAAATGTGATTAGCTGAAAAAACCAATTAAAAAATAACTAGATGTTGGGCGCCTGGGTGGCTCAGTGGGTTAAGCCGCTGCCTTCGGCTCGGGTCATGATCTCAGGGTCCTGGGATGGAGTCCCGCGTCGGGCTCTCTGCTCTCTTCCCTTCCTCTCTCTCTGCCTGCCTCTCCGTCTGCTTGTGATTTCTCTCTGTCAAATAAATAAATAAAATCTTTTTTTTTTTTTAAAGATTTTATTTATTTGTCAGAGAGAGCGAGCGAGCGAGAGCGAGCACAGGCAGACAGAGTGGAAGGCAGAGTCAGAGGGAGAAGCAGGCTCCCTGCGGAGCAAGGAGCCCGATGTGGGGGACTCGATCCCAGGACGCTGGGATCATGACCTGAGCCGAAGGCAGCGGCTTAACCAACTAAGCCACCCAGGCGTCCCAATAAATAAAATCTTTAAAAAAAAATAAAATACAATAAAATAAAAAATAACTAGATGTTGATAGTTTGGACCAAGTTCAGGTATGCTTTTGTAATGTTACTATTTGTTCCTCCCTTCCCTCTATTGTCTTTATATGACTTTTTTTTTACAATAAAAATTGTTATTTATGAAAGCCATGCTGAAAAATATTTATAAGATAAGGGGCACCTAGGTGGCTCAGTCCTTTATGTGTCTGACTCTTTTTTTTTTTTAAAGATTTTATTTATTTATTTGACAGACAGAGACCACAAGTAAGCAGAGAGGCAGGCAGAGAGAGAGGAAGGGAAGCAGGCTCCCCGCCGAGCAGAGAGCCCGATGCCAGACTCGATCCCAGGACCGAGATCATGACCTGAGCCGAAGGCAGCGGCTCAACCCACTGAGCTACCCAGGTGCCCCTAAGTGTCCGAGTCTTGATTTTAGTTCAGGTCATGACCCCAGGATAGTCAGTTGGAATCTATTTGAGGATTCTCTCCCTCTTCCTCTGCTCCTTCCCCCTCACACTCAATTCTGCAAGCATCCTCTCACTCTTTCTAAAATAAATCTTTTTAAAAATTTATAAGATGAAATAAAATAATAAAACAGTCACCCATATATGTTGCTGTAACTATTCCTACTTCAAATCTAAGACCTATACATACAGCCAATGCCTAAAAGGAAATACAGAAAATTCTAAGTTGTTTATATGGGTGCTGGGATTGTGGGTTATTACTTTTGTCTTATAGAAAGCATTTATTGTTAAGTTTACGTGGCAAATAAGAAACAAGGGCATTATTACACTTACTACACGGAGGTCGTCAATGCGTTTTTCAAGAAGAGCAGGTAGACCCTCTGGGAGTGTAGGCACCACCTTGGGCATAACCTGAGAGGCATAGGTTGGCTGGGTGGTGTTTCCATTCTCTCCCCCTGACTCGGAGAGGGGGCTACCATCAGAAGCAGCATCCAGTAATCTGTCAAAGTCGAAATCATCTAGCATCTCTAGGGCATTTTCAGCTTCCTGAAACAGTTCATGTTCATTTGTGCCAACAAAAATAGGGAGGTCCGGATCAGCACTGTTCAGATTTAAGTCCGAGACGTCATTTCCCAATGCTACAGCAGTGGAGGGGGGTTTATTCAGAGAGGAGGATGTTAAGTTCACTGGGACTTTGGGGTTAGGCTCCTTCTTTAATGCATCCTTCTCTTTCTGAAATTTTCGTATCATGGCAGCTAGAGAAAGAGAATCTTTATAACGTTTCTTCTTTTTTTCAGACTTGTGGGAATTTAGAGCCACAACTCTGTGAAGAAAAAAGTCATCCATTAGGCTATGTAGAATTTTAAAGTTGAAAGCCCCATATAAATAAGCAGGCATAGATCATTAAAACAATCATTTGATATGTGGGAGAGCAAATTTCTTATTAAATTATCCTTTTATCAAAGCGTCTTTCTCATCATCTGGATGATGGGCACTGAGGAAAGGTCGACAGGTAAATGGTCATCAGAGTGAAGAAAATGAATGGACTGAAGTTAACCAAAGAAACAAAACAGAATGTAGCTCAGGTTTATTAGAGAATATGAAGTTAAACTTACTACTGTTTTTGGAATATTCACATTCTTAAGCACTTCTATAAAGTGGTCGCCTAAGAAATAAACCAAGTAAAGAAATGCACTTTCGCTGAAAACAGAGTTGCCTTACAACCAGAGAAGCTCACACAAGTACAACTTCAAACTGATACTCCAGGTAGTTTGTGCTACAAGCTGCCAAAGAAATGCAAAATCTTTCTAGACCCTATTCTATCTGCTGCTGTGTTCTGATCACTTTCACTTTCCATTCCGGGATTAGCCAAGTGAGGCAATCATATACGTGTAATTTCCTGTGACAATGTTCTCCCTAGAGAAACCATGGGGAAAAGATGGTTTCAGTTTAGTTACTACTCTCTCTAGAAATCTTTCCTACATTCTATGGCTTATATGCTTCTATATGCACTACAGAATCAAAAAGATGATTTGTACTTTCAAGGCAAGCCCATGTTTCATTAACCGTTACATACTCCAAATACAAATAGAACAATACCTGGTATACAACAGGTACTTAATAAAGATTTGCTGCATGTATAAGTTATGAATTTGAGAAAATGACAAATTCAATAAAAGGCATTATAGACTTTGTTCCCAAAGAAGTTTACTTGTAAATAACGACCTTTTAATATATTCACTAGTAATCTGTATGTTTTTCCTTAATTACTTAATGACTCCAAAGTCACTAAAATCTCATTTTACAGAAGGGTAAATACCTCCCTACATCAATCTTTTGAATACTGATAGGCCAAAATGCAGATGCACCTCCCCTGGCAAGGAGGGGAAGAAAATCCAGCCTCTCGTAGTTTCTGTCCCTTAGTTCTCCAAAAAGAGTCATAGAGAAGCAAGAGCAAATGGTAATTTTATGAATGCATAGTATAAACATTTTATTCTTATGACTTAAGTCTTTTTAAGAAATTCTACTTGATTTTTAGAGATAATATCATTACCTCAAATTATAAGCATGAAGAGCTAAACAAATGCCTTTTTAAATAGTAAAACAACTATAAATTGTTCACACAAAGACTACTGCCAATCCTCAATCCCCAGGCATCTAATAAGCTTAGTTTTAGCACAGAAAGTTCAAAACAACTGTTTACGGCTTATACCATCTTTTCAAACTGATTCTTGTTGGTAAGAAGTTGTAATGAGCAAAATACTTAATAAATGAATGTGTAAATCTGATCTAAAGCACTGTGAATCTCTAAAATGCTAAGCCCTTCTACTTATCAATCAATAAATATTAATTAACTAAAATTGAAGATGACAGATTGAATATTGAGTGTCGTGAGAGGTCCAACTGCTGTCAGATATGGCCCACAGACATGGGCAGGAACATGGCCATAGCAAACTGGAACTTCCAGATTATAAACAATGGAGGACAGAAGGAAGACCATTAGAAACTGTCCAGGAGAAGCTGGCTGCACGGACCCATGGGGCCGCAATGAAGCTTGGAGATACACCGGTGCTTTTGCAAACAATGTTTCCTTTGTTGGTGCATTATTAAAAGAATTCAAATGGGGATTTGCTGCATTTGTGGTAGCTGTAGGAGCTGAATATTACCTGGAGTCCAAGAATAAAGATAAGAAGCATCACTGAAGATATTACCTGGAAATATCTTTTTTTTTTTTTTTAAATACCTGGAAATATCTTAAAGGCTTCTTAAATCTCTTATAAAAATAAGATTTCTTCAATGTACTTGTCTGTGTGTTTCCCCTTAAAGAATACTAGTAAAATTTAGTAAAGAATACATGTGCAAAAACACCCCCAAAACCTAAGATGATAAAACTTTCTACTTACTAATACTTACATCAAATACATATAAATATTATTAAATATAAGTTAACAATCATTGACATGTATAAATAGAGTATTAAATTAGACCCAGCAAAGCTGAATGAATTAATGCTAAATATATCTTTCTAAAAGGGCAGCTGGTCATCTATGACCCTATGATGTTTAATTTTACATACCCCAATTGCTTGGGTACTTTTTTCCTTGGCTTCTTCTCCTTTTCCCCCTCCTCTTTCCGCTTCCGCTTCTTCATTTCAATGTCATCTTCTTTTATTTTGGGAATCTGCAAATGATAGAAGAATGTATCACTTATCTGAGTATCAATGCTTTACTCTTTTGATGGTATCAATATAGCATCCAGGGTAGTTTTCTCTCAAGGTTCAGTGTACATTACAAGTGCTTGTAATAAATGCAGATTCTTGGGGTATACGAGCACTGTGTGGTTTTTAACAAACATTCTGGTCATTCTGGTACAAGTAAGTCCTTTGATCACACTTCAAGAAACACTTAACTAGAGGCGCCTGGGTGGCTCAGTGGGTTAAAGCCTCTGCCTTCAGCTCAGATCATGATCCCAGGGTCCCGGGATCGAGCCCCACATCGGGCTCTCTGCTTGGCAGGGAGCCTGCTTCTCATCTCTCTCTGCCTGCCTCTCTGCCTACTTGTGATCTCTGTCAAATAAATAAATAAAATCTTTATAAACAAACAAACAAAAAACCACTTAACTGAGGACACTCTTCATTTCCTGTAACAAGGTATACATTCCATACAATTAGCTTTATAAAAGACATCTTAGAAAAGGTAATAGCTCTTCACCATTTCTTTTCTTCCTTTTTTTTTTGTTTTTGCTTTTCATCATTTCTATACCAAGTCTTAACTTATCCTAGAAACTTACTCTTATCCCCCAAACAGCAGATTATAAGACCACATATGGAGAGAGAAGTTTTAAAAGAATACAATTCTCCTTTGATGTAATTATCAATTTCCCCTTAACTACATAATTTTACCTTAAAGCATGTAAATAACTACAGATTCATTAAACAATGGTTAGCATTTGATTTTTCCTTATATTCACAAGTAAATAAAAAAGTACACCCTATTAACTGAACACTCATTACTACTGCAATGCTGGATAAACTTACTTTGGGTGGCTTGTGCTTCTGGTTGTCTGTATTATCTTCTTCTTCAGTATCTGAAGCTTGGCGAAACTGCAGTGTGCCAGTGTTGATGTAAAAGCCTCCATATTTTGTTGTTAGAGAAGCAGGAACTAACTCGTCATACTGTATTTTAAAAAAAAAAGGTCTCAGATACATCCTATTATTTTTTTTTTAAGATTTTATTTATTTATTTGACAGAGAGAGATCACAAGTAGATGGAGAGGCAGGCAGGCAGAGAGAGAGGGGGAAGCAGGCTTCCCGCTGAGCAGAGAGCCCGATGCGGGACTCGATCCCAGGACCCCAAGATCATGACCTGAGCTGAAGGCAGCGGCTTAACCCACTGAGCCACCCAGGCGCCCCAGATACATCCTATTATTAATTCTATAAATGTATCAAAGAATCAATCACTTGTCAGGACCTTCCTTACATCCTAACTACAAAACTGCATACAATGAGGATGTTGGTGGAATAAATTGAGAAAAAGTTAGTATCTGAGATAAAAATGAGCCTGGATTACTCAGTATTTATAAATAATGGAAATTCTGGAATAACAGCACAAATTCTATCATCTGCTGAGAAAAATTTAAAGATCACTACTACTATTCTTAATGATAAATTATTCTTTTTTTGTTTTATAAATCTTTATTTATATATATTTTTAAAAGATTTTATTTATTTATTTGACAGAGATCACAAGTCGGCAGAGAGGCAGGCAGAGAGAGAGAGCAGAGAGCAGGCTCCCTGCTGAGCAGAGAGCCCAACGCGGGGCTTGATCCCAGAACCCTGAGATCATGACCTGAGCCGAAGGCAAAGGCTTTACCCACTGAGCCACCCAGGCACCCTACTTATGCATTTTTTAAGTGATCTCTACACCCAAAATGGGGCTCAAACTCACAACCCAGAGATTAAGGGTCACATGCTCTATCTACCAGCCGAGCCAGCGAGGCACCCCAAGAACAAATGATTGTGATGAGAAATTAAATCAAGTTAAAACAGATGATTAAACATTCAGGCAAAGAATAAATTTCATTTCCCAACATATCAGTATATAATTTTATTCATAAGAAGATTATAAAGAATAACAAAGTTACTTCTTGTGTCTTAGCTCTAAGCTATTAGGTAGAAATTTTAAAAACAAAACAGCAGAGTATGTGTTTAAAAAAGGAGAAAACTAACTGCCCAGTTCATTAAGCATACAGTATAAAGAGCCAGGTACTTGGCTTGAGCAAGAGATGAAAATTACCTAAACTAGACTGAAGGTCTGACCTAAAATATCACTTAAGCTGATGTCCTCTAAGCTTGGATTTTAAAGTTTATCACTTCTCACCTGATGAAAATGGACAAAAGCAAACATTAAATGAAGGTCAATCTTCACCAAATAATGGGGTCCTAGGTGGCTGAGAAAAAAGGAACTACTTATCTAACAGAGCTACATACCTGCTACCCCAAAACTCTACTTACAGGCTCTTCATATTTAGTATTTTTAAGAAAGTCAGATTTTTAAGGAGAATCCTTTGCCATGGATAAGGAATATACAGCATGTACTAGTTACTCTAAGAATCCTAAGGCTAAGCACAAAAATTTTGCTTTTAACTTGTATCCTTTTCAATTAAATAGTGAATAGAAAAAGAAAGAATTTCCAGTTTAATCACATTGAATCAAAGAGAAATGAAGCAGGGGGGAAAAAAGGAATGAATTGCTTTCTTATTGCTTCATTTGATGGGCTACTATAAAGATCTATGGGTAAAACCTTCAGAAAGAGTCCAGTACTATCTGTAAGCAAAAAAGGGATGTGAAGAGTAGAGAATGAAAAGTGAAATGACTCTGTAGTAATTATTTTCTGGAAATGTGTAATTGCGACAAACACATCTGTACTTTTCATTTACACTGCTTTATAATTTATAATGCTTCTTCATATAAATTATTTCACTTGGTCCTCCTAATACCTTTGAGGCAAAAAAAGACAAGTATTATTCCCATTTTATAAGTGAAAACCAAATTTAGAGGTTAAGAACCTTGCCAGAATAATTTTTTAAAGCTTATAGTAGAGACTCTGGCTGTATTTCAAACTATCCACTATATCAAGCAGCTTTTCTGACAGGAAACACATTCATCACTACATTAAAGGGCAACATGGTGTTGTCCATATCTGTATGCTGCAGTGTTTTTACTAAGCTTCCCCTATCGGAACACTCTTCAGGAGAACAAGCTCTTTATGCATATTTAATTTAGCCCTTTAAGTAGAATGCGTTAAGAGGCAATGGAATACTGAACTTGAAAATCAGAAGGCCTGGATTTAGATCCTTTGGCAATGAACGGCAATTGTGACCCAGAGGAAATCATTTAACATTAATACTTTGGGGTTGAGTAACAGTGACAACATTACTTACTTCAGAAAGTTCTAGTGAAATTTAAAAGAAACAACCTAAATAAAAGTGTTATTCATGCCTGGTATTATAATTTATTAAATAATAAAGAAAAACATTTTCTTTCAGTCTTTAGAGAATCTGGCAATATCTGTAAGACTAAAAATAATCTTCAAAAAAATTTATTTTCAGGTATTTATAGCAGTAAGTAGTGCATGATTCTGACAATTAATTAGAACCAGATTATTTAACTCTCTATCAAATAATGACAAACAGTGAAAGCTTACTGGTAATACAATCAATGAAAAGAACAAAAAAATCATTTGGTTGGATTATAATTGTCTGTCTGAATTATCTCATAAAAAGAACCCAATAATCTGTTAAAGATAACAATACAGGGCGCCTGGGTGGCTCAGTGGGTTAAGCCGCTGCCTTCGGCTCGGGTCATGATCCCAGGGTCCTGGGATCGAGCCCCGCATCGGGCTCTCTGCACAGCGGGGAGCCTGCTTCCTCCTCTCTCTCTCTGCCTGCCTCTCAGCCTACTTGTAATCTCTCTCTGTCAAATAAATAAATAAAATCTTTAAAAAAAAAAAAAAAAAAAAAGATAACAATACAAAATTATTTGGCAAGTCAATAAACAGGCTGTATTCTAATTCAATTTCCTCTTACAAAACAGGAAACTACCTCGTCCTCTAAATGTCAACAATTAATTCTAAAATTTTTAAACAACTTATACCTACAAACTTTGTCCTTATTTATTAAAGCAGTAGCTTTCAAATTCTCTTCACCACCACCCAAGAGGAAAATACACATCAAAACCCAGTGCATGCACACGCACACACATTAAAAACCTCACATAATCTACTATGATTTGCTATGATAGCTCCTATTCTAGTCTACTTCATTTTCATTAAAAATACTGGCCACACTCTCTATAAATTGATACATAATCCAATTATGGGTTGCAAAAATCAATCTGAAAAAACACTTTATTCAAATATTCCGACCATAGCAGAGAAAATTGGGTAATGTTAAAAGATCTGCTTAGAAATCTTTAGAAACCTAGTCAGGTCTAGAATCTAGGAATTTTGACTTGTGTTTCATATCAAGGTCAAAACTCTTAAAAACATTCCATCCTTCAACCTACAAAAAGGTTTGTCAACTTTTCTGGTAACAAGACTTCTCAACCCCAAAGAGCATTGTCAGTATTTTACTCCTATAGACCAGGCTGTCTGGTATGGTAAACCAGTTTATGTCAGGACACTAAAGTAACTCATGAATATGATAGGGTACCCATGATGTCTCCTGCTGGAAGTTCTACCTATCACTTTCCTACTACTGAATGCCTTGTATTCATCTGTATAACCAAGCAGTGTAGTCACAGGAAAAAGAAATACTAATTTGTGGATAGTACTATAATGCTTACCCTGGTGTCACTTTCTGTATATTCTAAGAAATCACTGTACAATGCAGAGGATACCATAAGTCCAGGATTTAGATTATTCTAGTGCATTGAGAAGAATGTAAGAACATATACCTTATCTACTCCCAAACACAGTACGTCTACTTTCACTTGCTATGTGATCAATGGACTGCTACAGTCCTTAAATGCTTTCCTAAATTCCTCTTCATTTTGTAAGAGAAAGAGGACTCCAGGGGAAAAGCTGTAGGGCTTGATCAAAACAGACAGCAATAAAGGCTGGCATTCAATCAGCACCAGTGCAGAAAGGGCTGGCAGTAGCAACAAAATTGAAGTACATTTTAAAAATGTCTGCCAGATTAACTTCAACCTAGTAGCTCCAATCTTCAAGTTCATATGGTTCTTATCTAAAAGCCATTTGAAAATACACCTGCCCCCCCCCAAAAGAAAGAAAATACACCTGCCCAAGTTTGGGAATATCAATAAAAATTCAAGATGTAGGGCGCCTGGGTGGCTCAGTGGGTTAAGCCGCTGCCTTCGGCTCAGGTCATGATCCCAGGGTCCTGGGATCGAGACCCACATCGGGCTCTCTGCTCAGCAGGGAGCCTGCTTCCCTTCCTCTCCCTCTGCCTGTCTCTCTGCCTACTTGTGATCTCTGTCTTTCAAATAAATAAATAAAATCTTTAAAAAAAAAAAAAAAATTCAAGATGTAAATACCCTCGATCAATAAATCTCACTGCTAGAAATTTATCCTATACGTATATTTGCACTCTATAATTAATCTTACATATTTACTCAAGTACACAAAGATAAACATACACAGATGCTCAACTGTTTGTAAGCACATAAAAGTGAAAACAATTCAGATGTACATCAACAAAGGACTGGTTAGTAAAAACAAATACTGAACTATTTTAGTAACTTTATCCTTGACTTCTATCCCAAAGAATTGCTGCTATATTAAAGATACATTACTCACAGCCTCTGAGTTATCAATAAATGGATCTGTCTCATCATAGCCAAAGCCTATATCAATTAAATCTTGAAGCCGATCCTTCCGATGTTTACGGGGTTTCCCACCCTGCAAAAAACAGATATGTCAGACTGATAAATCAGTATTCATGCTGTTTCCATAAATTTAAAAAAATAACTGTCGGAAGAATTCCAAATAATTTCTATAGATAATCCCCCTCTCCAAGAGGTTGAATTTAACCCCCCCACACACTCTGAATGTTAAATTGTGCTTAGGGACTTGCTCTCAAAGAGTAGAGTATGAGGGGCGCCTGGGTGGCTCAGTGGATTGAGCCGCTGCCTTCGGCTTAGGTCATGATCTCGGGGTCCTGGGATCGAGCCCCGCATCGGGCTCTCTGCTCAGCGGGGAGCCTGCTTCCCTCTCTCTCTCTCTGCCTGCCTCTCCATCTACTTGTGATTTCTGTCTGTCAAATAAATAAATAAAATCTTAAAAAAAAAAAAAAAAAAAAAAAAAGAGTAGAGTATGAAAGGGAAGGGAAAAAGTAACTTTATAATGAAAAACCTGGCCAACATGACCTTGGCAAGGTAATCAAGTGCAACAACATCATGTAAGTCATGTTGATAGCGCTGTACCCTTGGTACGTTGCGATAAAAATGGCACCTTTGTGGTCTTCTCACAAAAGCCTACATGCCCAGGTAACCATGAGAAAATATCATACAAATTAACCATAAAAAAAAAACAACAGGCAGGGGTGCCTGGGTGGCTCAGTGGGTTAAAGCCTCTGCCTTTGGCTCAGGTCATGATCTCAGGGTCCTGGGATCGAGCCCCACACCGGGCTCTCTGCTCAGTGGGGAGCCTGCTTCCTCCTCTCTGCCTTTCTGCCTACTTGTGATCTCTGTTTGTCAAACAAATAAATAAAATCTTAAAAAAAAAAAAAAAACCAGGCAAACTAAACTGAGGGACATTGCACAAATAACTGACCAGTATTCCTCAAAGCTTATAAGGATAATTAAAAACAAGGAGAAAGCTGATTAACTGTCACAGTCTAGGTGAATTCAAGGAGACATAAAAACTGAATGTGATACAGTATTCTGAAAGAGATTCAGTACCTAAAAAGAACATTAGGGCTAAACCAGTAAAATCTAAATAAAACATGGAGTTTAATTAATTGTAATATGGCAATGTTGTTTTGTTAGCTGTAACAAATCTACTATACAAACCTAAGATATCATGGGAGAGAGTGGGTAAGAAATATATGGGAAGTCTCTGTATTATCTTTGTAACTCTTCTGTACAAACTACTCATAAATTTTTTTAAACTCCCAGAATTATACACATTAAACATAAAAGAAAATGAAACATGAGTACATGTATATACACGAGTATATATATATACTCATGAAACATGAGTACATGGTATACGTGAATAAGATCTGAAATCTAGTTAACTGTATTGTGCCAATGTCAATTTCCTATTCTTGGTAACTACAGCTATGTAAGATATTGGGAGAAACTGGGTGATTGGTACAAGGGGACCTCTCTGTATCATATGTGCAACTTCACGTGAGTCTATAATCTCTTTATATTTTTTTAATTTTTTATTTTTTATAAACATATATTTTTATCCCCAGGGGTACAGGTCTGTGTCTATAATCTCTTTAAATAAAAGTATTTTAGGGGCGCTCGGCTGGCTTAGTCAGTAGAATGTGTGACTTAATCTCACGGTCATGGGTTCCAGATCCATACTGAGTGTAGAGTACTTAAATAAATAAATGAAAACTAAAAGAAATTTTTCTTTTTAAAAAGAAAAACAACAATTTAGGGTGTCTAGGTGGCTCGGTTGGTTACATGTCCAACTCCTGATCTTGGCTCAGGTGTTGATCTTACCATTGTGAGTTCAAACTCTCCACTGGGTTCCATGCTGGGCATGGAGCCTACTTAAAAAATAAATAAATAAGGGCGAATGGGTGGCTCAGTTGTTTAAAGTGTTTGACTCTTGCTTTTGGGTCAGGTCGTGATCTCACAGATCATGGAATTGAGCCCTGTGACAGGCTGCATGGTCGGTAGGGAGTGTGAGGATTCTCTCCCTCTGCGCTTGTCACCCCACTCTTTCTTTCTCTCTCTCTCAAATAAATAAGCAAACCTTTAAATAAATAAATATATAAAATAAAGTAAAACAACAACAAAACAAAAAGAGCCTGTTACGGTACATCCCATTATTCATGTCCCACTTTTTTTTAAAGATTTTATTTGAGAGATTGCAGGCAGGAGAGCACAAGCAGGGTGAGCAGCAAAGGGAGAGGGAGAAGCAGACTCCCACTGAGTAGGGAGCCCCACATAGGACTTGATCCCAGGACCCTGGGATCACGAACTAAGCTGAAGGCAGACACTTAACGAACTGAGCCACCCAGGCACCCCTATTTATGTCATAGTTTAGAATTCTTTACAATATTTACAAAGAACTCATTTTATCTCAGGTATGAATGTTACACGTAGGCTAAAAGTTATATATAAGCTTGTTATAAGTAGTTTAAGTGAGCAGGACTATTATTGTGGCACTACTAAAACAAGTGCTTAGTTCTATCTTTAAGACTTAATGTAGAGGGCGCCTGGGTGGCTCAGTGGTTAAGCCGCTGCCTTCGGCTCAGGTCATGATCTCAGGGTCCTGGGATCGAGTCCCGCATCGGGCTCTCTGCTCAGCAGGGAGCCTGCTTCCTCCTCTCTCTCTCTCTGCCTGTGTCTCTGCCTACTTGTGATCTCTCTCTGTCAAATAAATAAAATAAAATCTTTAAAAAAAAAAAAAAAAAAGACTTAATGTAGATATTCAAATATACTCACTTGAATTTAACTATACTCTCTAAGCATCTCTTCCCTAACACCCCTTGACCCCTGACTTTTTTTTTTTTTTTTTTTTTTAAATTAGCACAGTAGTGGGCCACAGGGAAGAAGATGTTCAGAAAGAGAGAAAACAGTAGTAAGCTGTAAGGATTCTGTCTACCAACATATCACCACGGAACCAGAGTAAGTCCACCAGAAAGCATGGGATGAAAGATGTGAATCTCTTACTCAGTTTCAATTCTCAGTGTGTCTTTCTTCTAATGGTGAAAGATGGGTTAAGTTGTGTGCAACACGGCCCTTAAATAAAAAACTGCTCTGGGCATGTGGGTGGCTCAGTTGGTTAAGCGGCTGCCTTCAGCTCAGGTCATGATCCCAGGGTCCTGGGATCAAGCCCCACACTGGGCTCCCTGCTCAGAAGAGAGCGTTTTTCTCCCCCTCTCTCTGCCTGCCACTCTGCCTACTTGTGCTCTCTATCACTCTGCCAAATAAATAAATAAATAAATAAATTTTTTAAAAAAAGAAAAAGAACTGCTCTATCTTCTTTCCATGAAAAGAAATAATCTGCTTCAGTGTTTGATGGAAAAAATGGTTATGCTGGACCTGCTGAGAGATGTCACCAACATGGTAACCATCCCTTTCTCAATAATTTGTAAAAATATTTCAGACTACATGTTACATTTGCGTTACATACAGATGTTAAAAAATCTAACCCCCATAAGCTATGACTTCATCGTATTCTTTCTGGGGGACAAAACAACACTAGATCATTATCACCAAGAAAGTCATTATGGTGTGAGATAAAGTAGTGGGTTCCCATGTTTTTGATTTTACAAGTCAGGTACATTTCAAGAACAATTCTGAAGACAGACATAGGGTGACAACCCTGGTTTCATTTTGCTAAGCAAGGTCATTAAAGACATAAGCTCACAACAATAATCCTTCTTAAGAAATACTAGTTGGCAACCTTAAACATATAGACACATATGTAATATATATACATATACACACATATACACAGCATGTGTGTGCCTATACGCAACACACATAATAAATTTTTCTTATTTTTCCCATTTGTCAGGTCTGCAAACTGGAACCCTTACAACTAGGTTATAGAACTACCGTTAGAATCAGAAATAAAAAAACAAAACAAAACAAGAAACCTTCCAACAAAACCCAAAATCAGAAGTCAGGGGACAGAAAGAGGTATTTCTTTTTTTTTTTTTTTTTTTTTAAAGATTTTATTTATTTATTTGACAGAGGGAGATCACAAGTAGGCAGAGAGGCAGGCAGAGAGAGAGAGGAGGAAGCAGGCTCCCCGCCGAGCAGAGAGCCCGATGCAGGACTCGATCCCAGGACCCTGAGATCATGACCTGAGCCGAAGGCAGCGGCTTAACCCACTGAGCCACCCAGGCGCCCCAGAAAGAGGTATTTCTAGGATAGGAGTTATTCTGTTGAGAAAAGTCACATACAAGCAATTAAGTACATGAGGGACTGTTTCACCCAAAAAACAGAGAGTGAGCTCTAAAAAGAATACAAAAACCCAAAGATGCATAAAAACTAATACAAAAATATCTTAGCACATGAAAAAATACAAAAACAAATGAAGAATACTAGCTCTGCCACATAGTAAATATATTTAAAGTTATGGGAGTTAGCAACATGAAAAAAGCCACATGTGATAAACCCACAGCTAAAATCATCCTCAACAGGAAGAACGGAGAGCTTTTCCCCTATAATCAGCAACAAGACAAGGAAATTCACACTCACCACTTTTATTCAACATAGTACTGGAAGTCCTAGCCACAGCAGTTAAGACAAGAAAAAAGAATAAAAGGCATCCAAACTGGTAAGGAAGATGTAAAATTTTCACTATTGTAGATGACATGATACTATATATAGAAAGCTCTGAAGAAGGGGCACCTAGGTGGCTCAGTAGGTTAAGCCTCTGCCTTCGGCTAGGGTCATAATCTCAGGGTCCTGGGGTCAGGCCCTGCATCAGGCTCTCTGCTCAGAGGGGAGCCTGCTTCTCTGTCAAATAAATAAATAAAATCTTAAAAAAAAAAAAAAAAAAGAAAAGAAAAGAAAACCCTGAAGACTACCAAAAACTATTAGAACTGATAAACAAATTCAGTCAGATCTCAGGAAATAAAATCAATTTACAGAAATCTACTGCATTTCCTTTTTTTGTTTCTTTTTTAAAAAAGATTTATTCATTTATTTGTGATAGAGAGAGAGTGAGGAAAGGGGCACAAATGGGGGGAGGGGCAGAGGGAGAGAATCTTCAAGCAGACTCCCCACTGAGCAAAGAGTCTGACAGGGGGCTTGATTTTGTGACCCATGAAATCCACTGGAGCTGAAACCAAGAGTTGGACACTAAACCAAGTAAGCCATCCAGGCACCCCAATTCATTGCATTTCTATACACTAAAAATGAAGCAGTATGAAGAGAAATTAAGAGAACAGTCTCATTTGCAATTGCACCAATAATAATAAAATACCAGAGAATAAACTTAACCAAGGAAGTGAAAGGCCTATACTCTGAAAACTATGAAACACTGATGAAAGAAATTGAAGATGATACAAATGGAAAGATAAACAATGGACTGGAAGAACAAATACTGTTAGAAGATCTATACTACCCAAAACAATCTACAGATTTAATGTAAACCCTACCAAAACACCAACAGCATTTTTCACAGAACTAGAAAAAATAATTCTAAAATTTGTACAGAAGCCCAAAAAGACCCCAAAGCAAACTTGAAAAAGAAAAACAAAGCTGGTAGTATCACAGTCCCAGATCTCAAGTTATATTACAAAGCTGTGTACTGCTAGTGATCAAGACAGTATGGTATTGGCACAAAAACATACATATAGATCAATGGAACAGGATAGAAATCTCAGGAAAAAAACCCATTGTTATAAGGTCAATCGTCAACAAAGAAGGCAAGAATATACAGTGGGAAACAATCTCTTCAACAAACAGTGCTGGGAAAACTCGACAGCAATATGCAAAAGAATGAAACTGGACCAATTTCTTATACCACACACAAACACTCAAAATGGATTAGACAGTGTTGAGATGTAAAACCATAAACATCTTAGAAGAGAGCACAGGCAATATTCTCTCTGACATCAGCCACTGCAGCATTTTTCTAGATGTATCCCCTGACGCAAGAAAAACAAAAGCAAAAACAAACTATCGGGATTACAACCAAATGGAAAGCTTCTGCAAGGCCAAGGAAACAACCAACAAAACCAAAAGAAAACCTACTGAGTGGGAGAAGATATTTGCAATGACATACCCAATAAGGGGTTACTATCCAAAATGTATGAAGAACTCATATACCCTGACACCAAAAAACCAAATAATCCCATTTAAAAATGGGCATAAGAAAAAAAAAAAGGGATAAGACATGAACAGACATTTCTCCAATGAAGACATAGGGATGGCCAACAGACATGTGAAAAGATGCTCAAAATCATGTATCTTCAGGGAAATGCAAATCAAAACCACAATGACGTATATCTCACATCCGTCAGAATGGCTAAAATAAAAAACATGAGAAACAACAAGTGTTGACAAGGGTGTGGAGAAAAAGGAACCCTTGTGCGCTGTTGGTGGGAATGTAAACTGCTACAGCCGCTCTGGAAAACAGCATGGAAGTTCCTCAAAATATTAATAATAGGATTACCATTTGATGCAGTAATTCCACTACTGGGTATTTACCCGAAGAACATGAAAACTGTAATTCAAAAAGATATATGCACCCCTATGTTTGATGCAGTATTATTTATAATAGCCAAATTATGGAAGCAGCCCAAGAGTCCATCAGTAGATGAATGGATAAAGATGTAGTGTATACGTACGTGTGTGTACACACACACACACACACACACACACACAGAGGGATATTATTCACCCATAAAAAAGCATGAAATCTTGCCATTTGTAACAACATGGATGGATCTAGAGAGCAAAATGTTAAGTGAAATAAGTCAGAGAAAGACGAAAACCATAAGATTTCACATGTATGTGAATTTAAGAAACAACAGAAATGAACAAAGGGGTAAAAAAAAAAAAAAGAGAGAGAGACAAACCAAAAAATAGACTTTTAACTATAGAAAACAAACAGATGGTTACCAGAGGAGAGTTGGGAGGGGTGTGAAATAGGTGAAGGGGGTTAAGAGTACACTTATCTTGATGAGCACTGAACAGTAAACAGAATTATTGAATCATTATATTGTATACCTGAAACTAATGTAACACTATATAGTTAACTATACTGGAATTAAAATTTAAAAATTAAATTAAAAATAAATTATGGGGGGCGCCTGGGTGGCTCAGTGGGTTAAGCCACTGCCTTCGGCTCAGGTCATGATCCCAGGGTCCTGGGATCGAGTCCCGCATCGGGCTCTCTGCTCAGCGGGGAGCCTGCTTCCTCCTCTCTCTCTCTGACTGCCTCTCTGCCTACTTGTGATCTCTCTCTGTCAAATAAATAAATAAATTCTAAAAAAAAAAAAAATGTTAAAAATAAATTATGGGAGTTAAAATCATTATACCAAGAATATAAGAATAAACATAGATGCACAACAATGTTCAGAAACTTACCCTAGTATGTAAGAATTTAACATGAGAAAGGCAACATTACAACTCAGTGCAGAGTAATTAATAGATCAAATAAATGGAATTAAAGATATTTGTATCATCTAACAAATTATAAACTTTTTAAATTCTGGTAAATTGGAGAAGAAATAGGGCTGCTCAAGTACTGCTACTAACATTATACCAGAAACTCTTCTGGAAAGCAATCTGAAAGAATCTGCCAAGAATTCTGCCATACTCTCACATGTTCTTCTTTTGCTTCTTTATTTTCCAAACTTCTTATGAAGTACTAATGTCATAATGGAAATATACTAAAATAATTTTTAAAACCTTTTACCTTATTTGACCTGATTAATTCTATGTAAGCTTATTTTGAACCACTACTTAGATCCAAGAATATTTGTTAAGAACTTATGCTACAGAAAGTCGTATGTTGGGGTGCCTGGCTAGCTTAGCCAGAAGAGTATATGGCTCTTGATCTTGGGGCCACGAGTTTGAGCATCATGCTGAGTGTAGAGATTACTTAAATAACTAAAATTAAAAGAAAAAAAGTAATATATTAAATATCAGAAAGTATTTAAATTTAAGATAAAAAGATGTAGGGAAGCAAACTGTAAGAGACTCTTAATGACAGAGAAACTGCAGGTTGATGGAGGGAGGTGGGTAGGAAGTGGGCTAAAGGGTGATGGGCATTAAGGAGGGAACTGGTGATGAGCACTGGGTATTGTATGTAAATGATGAATTACTACATTCTACTGCTGAAATCAATATTACTCTGTATGTTAACTAATGAGAATTCAAATTTGAAAAATAAAAATAAAATATAATATATCGATAGAAAAAAGAATTGAAATTTAAGTATGAAATTCCCATCCTGAAGAAACTTAAAATAAGACAACCTAATCAACAAATTAACTAAGTGCCTACCAAGTGCCACTCTTCATGGATTTTATATTATTGCAGACAGGAGAAAGATTAAACAAATAATTACAGTAATGATAAATTGTAGAAAGGAAAATATAGCTAGTACTAGATCTTTTTAACAGAGGACTTAACCAAGGCTTTCCTGAGATGCTGATGCCCAGATAAAGATGAACGGAAGTAATCACTTGAGGAAACCACTGAAAGGATTAGAACAGCGAAGTAACCTGACAAGGTCTGTGCTTGACAAAATGAATCCCACTGTTGTGGTGGGGAATGAACACAGACAGGCAGGAAATCAGTAAGGCAGGGAAAAGATTCAAGAGATTTGCAAGAAAGTCCTAAGTTACAGGGGGATTAAAAGTATACTTAAGTACCAGTGATGACGATGATGATGATGCTGCCAGCTACTACTCACCAAGTGCTAACTTTGCATTAGCACCTATTTTTTTTTAAGATCTTATTTATTTATTTATTTGAGAGAGGGAGAGAGAGAGAGAAAGAGAAAGAAAGAATGCAGGGAGAGGGGAGAAGGAGGCTCCCTGCTGAGCCAGGAGCCCAACCGGGGCTTGATCCCAGGACTCTGTGATCATGATCTGAGCTGAAGGCAAATGCTTAACCAACTGAGCCACCTACGCGCCCCGCATTAGCACCTATTCTAAGTGTAACTACCTATTATTTCATATTTGGCAAATGGGAAAAGCTAAAGCGTGGAAAGGGCAAATAACCTAAGACCATAGGGACAGTAACTGAGCCAATCTTCAAGCTCATGACTATCTGACTTCAAAGTGTCATTCTATTAAAAGTTCTACAAAAGAAGGGTATTTGGGTGGTTCTGTCGGCTGAGTGTCAGACTCTTGATGTTGACTCAAGTCATGATCTCAGGGTGGTGGGATTGAGCTCCCCAAGCAGGGAGCTCTGCAGTCAATGGGGAGTCTGCTTGAGATTCTCCCTGTGTTCCTCACCCCCACTCGTACTTGTTCTCTCTAAATCAATCTTTTTTTTTTTTTTTTAAGTTCTATAAGAGAAGTTATAGCACTTCTGGGGTCATTTTCCCACTTGGAGACACCTGAACTCAATACCAAAAACTGAAACTGGTGTCCCCACTATAAGTCACCTCCAAATTAGCTTCTCCCACTTGACATTCCGACTTTATTCATCCTATTTTTCTGCCTTACTACTCCACTATTAGCTAAAATTTAAAAAGACTGATGATACCAAATGTTAACAAGGATGTGGAGCTAATAAGCTCTCCTACATGGCTGGTGCAAAATGGAAATAGCCATTCTGGAAAACAGTTTGGCAGTTTCTTAAAAGTTAAACATACACTTCCCATATGACCTAACAATTCCACTCTTATTATTTAGTCAAGAAAAATGACAACATATGTTCACACAAAGACCTGTATGCTTATGTTCAGAGCACCTTTTATTCATAGCACCCAAGAACTAGAAACAACCCAATATCTATCATCCAGTGAACAGATAAACTGTGCCACATCCATTTAAAAGGATTACTACGCAGCAATACAAGGGAAGGAACTGCTGGTAACATGCAACACAAGGCTGGATTCATGCTAAGTGTAAGGGGCCAGGCACAAAAGACTTTAAGATTCACATTTTTAGAAAACTCTGGAAACAGCAAAACGAAAACAAAAACCTATACAGACACAAAGGAGATCTAAGATTGCCAGGGACCAGGGGTAAAGGGAGAGAACTATTTGTAGAGAGGCAAAAGGGAACTTTATGGGAAGATGAAATCATACTACATGTTTCTAGTCGTGGTTATACGACTGTCATTTGTCAAAATCCATAAAACTGTACAATTAAAATGAATTAATTGTATGTACTTAAATTATCTTCCATAGTTCTGATTTTTAGAACCCCTCAAAATGATTTCTACTTCAACTCTCTCCCCACAAACCTTTGTTCACGTAAACATTCACATCTAAAACTTCCTTTCCATTCCATCTGTCATTGCTATCTCAGCCATTGTTTTTCACTTAAATGCAATGAATGCCTTAATCAGCCTCTCTTCCTTCATTTACCCTAACTTATCCTGCATAACATAATCATAAAATACCAGTTCCTATCATTCCTCTGCTCAAAATGCTTCAGAAGCATCTCAACTAGAAAATAAATCCAAAACACTTAATATGGCATTAATTAAATGCCTTCTACATATTGATTTAAACTACCTTTCCAACTTTTTCTTACAATTTTCCAACTTGAACACTTTGATCCATTCAATCTCTCTGTCCATTCTCCTCCTAAACACACTTACGCTTATCTTTCCTCTGCCTTCCCTTACTGTGAATAATTTCTTACTCCTCTTTGAATTCTCCCACCTTTCCTAGCTAGTAAGTTTTAAACCTTTTCTCCTTGATGCTTTCTACTTAAAATCAAAATGATCTTTTTCTGCTCTCCTAACATATTTTTTTTCTAGGCATAACTAGCTGCCTGTAAGACTTACCTAGGGAAAACTAAAATGCAAACAGGTTCTCTCAGAATGGGCACAATCACACATACGCAGAAGTACAAATAACTTAATGCAAAACTAAAGAGATTCAGGAACATTTAAGTCTAGTCAAGGTGATCAGCAGTTACCACTGGAAAGTGTAGCTGCTATTAACAGTTATGAGTCCATAATCTAGTATATGCAATGAAATGGCTAATTAAGTAAATGTGAATCAATGATAGTAAACAAAATGGCTAAAGCTTCACTTAATAGTAACAGTATTACTCTCAATAATAATTCTTTCAAAAAAGGATCTTACAGGTCTAAGATCTTTACCAAGCATCCTATCAATTATAGCATCATAACAATAATGAAGGTATAAATTACATACACTATGACACATGCATTCAACGTTAATAGCCATTTAAAAATAAGGCGGAAGAGGAATATTCAATAATACAGAAGGCAACAAAAGCAGATTACCAAATGCTATGTACAGTTAGCCTAGACACAGAAAAGGTAATATTCAATAAGCATTTGACAGGGTTCAACTCAACTGGTAATTGTGGAGATGATATTAAAATAGTAAGATCTTGCTTTTTTAATTCTCATACAAACAGAAGGATCTCATTTATGAGAAACACAACATAGCAATATGTGCCTATAGATGTATATAAAATGCTCAATGAATTCTAACAAGCAGATCACATGGTTATTACCAATAGGGAAGGGGATACAATTGGAGGCAGTGGTAAAGGAAGATTTTGTCTTAATATGTATTATTTGGATTTTTTTCCCCTTTGGTTCAGGAACTGGAAACCTCCTAGACAAACTGTAAAAGAGCTGTAACACTTTGAATTCATTTTAAATAACAGGAATGTATCCATGTATTACTGGGATGTTTAAAAATAATTTTTTTAAGTTCTAGAGAGCACATCTGTAAGCATACAATCATTTTTTTTTTTTAAAGATTTTATTTATTTGAAAGACAGAGATCACAAGTAGGCAGAGAGACAGGCAGAGGGAGAGGAAGGGAAGCAGGCTCCCCGCTGAGCAGAGAGCCCGATGCAGGACTTGATCCCAGGACCCTGGGATCATGACCCAAGCCGAAGGCAGAGGCTTTAACCCACTGAGCCACCCAGGCACCCCAGCATACAATCATTTTTAAAAACCCTGAAAGGATATACATCCAACCATTAATAGTGGTTAACGGCTGGCAATGGGATTACAGATTAGGTGATTTTTATTTCCTTCCATTTATCTGTATTTATATATCCTTTTATATTGAACAAAATCTTTGAAATATGTAAATCCTTACATAAATCTATCTCTAGGAAAATAAACTCCAACAGTGATTATTATCTCTGAGGACAGAACTGGTTAGCTGGGAGTTGGGAACAGGAGGGAGATTTACTTCACATCATATTCCCTCTGTACCTTTTGAGTTGTTGTTAAGTACATATCACCTATTCAAGGGTTTTATTTTCTTAGGTCTGGATCACCAAATGTTCAATACCATTCGGGTTTTTACTCCCAAATAGGTTACGCTTCCTAGACCCATGTTGGGGATTTACTAGTCCCTACTCCAAATTAGGTTCTGCTTCCTAGTCCAATGGTGGGGGAAAAAGGTTTGGACAAGCTGTACTTGACACACTCATTCCTGAGTAGCTCGTTCTTAATTTCCTCCCCAAGAGCCAGGGTTAAATAGCCTTTCCTCTACCTATCAATGGCTTTCTGCCAAAGCATTTACTGTCAGGCACATTACAGTCCCTTCCTTCATCACAGAGGCCAGCAGAGTAGAGTTTTCTGGCCTCAATTTACTTCTCCTCATCTCCTGGCCATCTTGAAAACACTTCTGCCTTGGCTTGCTCTTTTTGCCCCACCTCCTCTTTTCTATTCTCCACCCTCTAGCTCCCCAATTATGCTCAAGTCCAGTGATATGCAAATGGTATGAACTGGAACCAGACGCTGGAGAGTTGCCCAAAAGACTATTCACAAATATTAAAATTTCACCTAAAGGAACTCAAGATGGACTGGCAAAGGATCGTATTATAGTGTCCTCCCCACTAGGCCTGTTTTGGACTGGTCTCTTTTCCAGCAGCCTTAGCAAGGAGACTGCCTGCAGTAGAATCACAGTCTTACTTGATAAATTCCCTGGACCAATGCAGTTGTTGATGTTCCACAGTTTACATGATAAATGCCTCTGATAAAAACACAAAGCTTATTTTGCAAATTAAAAAAGAAAACCTTGAGTTTTGCTACACCTAAAACAACCCCCTTTAAATCTATTCCCCTAGGGTACTGGTTTACTATGACTCAAAAGAAAATGACTTACTGACTCATTAGTACCTGTTTAACCTAATAATCAGTGTTTCAAGTCAATGCTGCCAGATTGCACTATAACACTAGCTGGAAAACAAACAAGGGGCACCTTAGTGGTTCAATCAGTCGGACATCCGACTCTTGATTTAGGCTCAGGTCATGATTTCATGGGTTGTTAGACTGAGCCCCATGCTCATTGGAGTCCACTTGAATATTATTTCCTTTTCCCCACTCACTGCTCTCTCTCTCTCTAAAATAAATAAATAATCTAGAAAGGAAGAAAAGAGAGAAGGAGAGAAAGAAAAACAAGATGTTCCTAGTATAGGACACCCCCTCCCCCAGCAGATGCCTCCAGGTAATAAGAAACCTAACTAATAAGCAATGTTCATTGATCACCTATGGAAGACAGGGGAAACATGATACTGAATGCTAAGACTCCAGTCCTATAACTGAGAAGAAAACATCTCCTGGTCATCAAGATTCCTTATTTGTCCCAGCCCAGTGACAACCTTATCCTCCACTTCCGTTGATTTCCTTAACCTACCGATGGAAAAGAGGACAAATTTAAGTCAGTGAAAAGAGCGCCAAGAGCTGACTTAACAGCACAGAAAGAATAAACAGATTTCTTTAATCACCCGTTAGGATATAGGGCCTTCCTTCCAAATACTCTAAAACTGCTGATTCTCGATTGTTCCTAATGGATTTAAGGAAGTTGAAGAGAATTTATTCAACTCAAAGAGGGCAAGGAACTGAAAGGGCATGTCATGGCAAGCGGTTACAACTGATAACTGCAAAAGAGAAAGCTATTACTTAAGAATTTTCCCCTGTACTGTATTTAAGAACCCCCTAACCTCGGTTTGTTTGAAAAGGTCATGATGTTTTTGCTGAATGTGTAGTATCACTCTATATATAGTAATGTAGTTGCCCTATAAAAGCTAAGTACACTGGTACTTGTGCTTCATTAAGTAGAATTTACTTTGTGGGGGTGTTAACAACTATTTATCCAACCTGTTTTACTCGAAGTCCTACCATGTTGATCTTTATGGACCAGACCTAACGTAAGGCCAAAACATACAGAGGAAAACCAGCCAAGGAAGTTCCCAAGGAAGCACTAACCCCTCACCAACTGTAGATGATCATCTAATATGAATAACCAGAGAATTCTTAAACCTCCCAGGAAGATCGCATAAATGTTTTCTCACATCCACTTGTGTCAGTCTCATATTTGAGGACACTTTTTAAACAACCCAGAATTATTTCAAGTGTAAAAGCATATTTCCTTTCCACTCAGTTGAGTAGTATTTACTTTGAAGAAGTCACTCATTGGAAATTATCAGTTATTCCAAATATTGCTATTTTCTTATTGCAATATTATTTACAATGACCAAATTATGGAAGAAACCCAAGTGTCCATCAGTAGATGAATGAATAAAGATGATGTGGTGTATGTACACACACACACACACACACACACACACACACAGAGGAATATTACTTAGCCATAAAAAAAGAATGAAATCTTGCCATTTGGGACAACATGGATGGATCTAGAGGACATAAAGTCAGTTAGAGAAAGACAAATACTGTATGATTTCACTATATGTGCAATTTAAGAAACAAAAGAAATGAACAAAGGAAAAAAGAGGCAAACCAAGAGATTCTTAAGCATAAAGGAACAAACTAATGATTACCAGAGCAGAGGTGGGGGTGGAGGGAAGATGGGTGAAACAGGTGAAGGGGATTAAGAGCATACTTATCAAAATGAGCACCTAGTAAAGTACAGAATTGTTGAATCACTTTTTGTGCATCTGAAACTAACATAACACTGTCTGTTAATTATACTGGAAATAAAATCAAATTTAAAAATATTGCCATTCTTTAAAACATTATCAGGACAAAATCAATTTTAAAAGCCGAAAAACAAGAAAATCGATGTTTTATAAATATACTTTGTTTCTGATTTAAAACAGTAATAACTCCATTTGAACTGCTTTATTTAGAAGACTGCTCAGATTTACTTTATACCATCAAATATACCTTTTACCCTCTCTTTTTAAATAAATATGAAGCTATTAGGGCTCTAAGAGTTTAAAATCACATAGAATTAAGCATTAAATGTGGTATTCAAAGTCTATATGGTAAAGTAAGTGAATTTTAAAGTCATAATATGATTTCAGAAATGCTAATAAATGCTTGGCAGAACACATGTCTTCCTATACCATAGGTCATTCAGATTCAAACAGTCTTAGCTGAGCCACTGCTAGGCACCAGATACTACGCTAAGCACTTTCATTGAGATTACTGAATTTAAATCCAATTCCAGAATAGCATGAGGTTTCAAGATGGCTGGGCAACAGTGAGAAAAATCAGTAAAAAAAAAAATCTTCCACCCACCACAGGTTACCCTATGCCCTAGAAGGCTGAGAACAAGTGCGAACAGCTTTTGTTACACTGAGCTATGGTGTATACGGCTTCAGAAAAAGGGTACACAACCTAGAAATCACCTAAAAACTGAGCTGAAAATTCAGGCTATCCAGGAAAGTAGAATATTTAGCCTAAACATTTGGAGCCTTAAAATTGCCAATGAGGGAAAGAACACAAGCTTCTACAAACTGTATCCTGCTTCCTTTCTACAGTAACCAACAAGAACAATTTGGAGCCTATGGAGAAGTGTCCAAAGTTGGACTTAGTTCTGTAATAAGATTTATGTACCCAAACCAATTTAGTATGCTCCAGGTAAAATTAAGTACCAAATAGTTACATTGCTCTTTTCCCAAGAAAAAATGTAGCAACTGATGGTGAACATGCACTGTCACATTACCTGAACAGTAACATAAGAGGAAACAAGGCACAGGCAATAAAAACAGGACAGGATAGAGGGGAGAAAAAAACAAAAACAAAAACAAAAAAACCCCATTCGATACAGGGTGTTATTTTTAATAATTTCTATTACTGCATTTCAACTACCAGGACTGTCTCAATCCTTCTCCCCCATGCAATTGCTGCAAGAGAAAGGACATGTCCTAAGCTCCACGGTTCTCCTTCCTTCTCCGCAAGTGGAGGCTGTTCCACTTCACACACCTCCTCTCCAGCACAAGCAATGGCTACACATACTCGAGACCACAAGAAGCCCATAAACTGGCCTCCCAGCCCTCTAACAAACCACTCAATTCATTGCTAACATCACTTATAGACCCAGGCTCCCCTCACTGCACTGTATCTGTCCCCGTATCTGGAAACCCCCAATGGAGTTTAACTTGCTCAGTTCTCTGAAACTTCCTGAAAATGCATTCTTCTCCACATTGGAAATGGCATGCCCTCCCACTTGTACCAACCACCCTGCTCACAGAAGAGAACGGCACAGGGAGGAGTCAAGATGACGGAGAAGTAGCAGGCTGAGACTACATCAGGTAGCAGGAGATCAGCTAGATAGCTTATCAAACCATTGCAAACACCTACAAATTCAACGGGAGATCAAAGAGAAGAAGAACAGCAATTCTAGAAACAGAAAATTGACCACTTTCTGAAAGGTAGGACTGGCGGAAAAGTGAATCCAAAGCGAGGGGAAGATAGACCACAGGGGGAGGGGCCGGCTCCCAACAAAAGGCAGAGCAATGGAGCACAAAATCCAGACTTTCAAAAGTCTGCTCCACTGAGGGACATCGCTCCAGAGGCTAAACAGAGGTGAAGCCCACGTGGGGCGAGCATGGCCCTAGGTCCCGCAGGGTCACAGAAAGATTGGGGTTGTCTGAGTGTCGCAGGGGTCGCAAGTATTAGAGTGGGGAAGCCGGCTACAGAAACAGAGCCGAGAAGTAAGCTCTCAGCTCGGGGTTACCTTGAACCGGTCGCAGGCTGGGTGAGCTCAGAGTGCGGCTAGAAGCCAGGGAGACGGGAGTGATTGGGCTCTTTTCTCTGAGGGTGCACTGAGGAGTGGGGACCCGAGCTCTCGGCCCCTCTAGGCCAGAGAATGGGAAGCAGCCATTTTCATTCCCGTCCTCCTGAACTCTACAGAAAGCGTTCAGGGAACAAAAGATCCCCAAAGCGAACACGAGCAGATTACTTAGCCAGGCCCCTGGTAAGGGCGGTGCAATTCCGCCTGGCGCAAAGACACTTGAGAATCACTACAACAGGTCCCTCCCCCAGAAGATCAACAAGAAATCCACCCAAGATAAAGTTCACCTACCAAGGAGAGCAGCAGAATTCCAATGGAGGAGAAAACAAAGCACAGAACTCATGGCTTTCTCCCCATGATTCTTTAGTTTTGTGGTTAATTTAATTATTTTAATTCTTTTTTCTTCTGCTTAATTTTTTAAAACTTATACCCTTTTCTTTTTTAACGTTTTTAAACTAATTTATCTAATATGTATATATTTTTTTCTTTTTTATATTTTTTTATCTGTTTCCTTTTTAAAATTTTTTTTTCTCCCCCTGAACTTCTTTTTATCCCCTTTCTCCCTCCCTGATTTGGTTAAAGCGCATTTTCCTGGGGTCTTTGCCATCCTTTCAGTATTTTATTTGCACCGTCATATATTCTTATCTGGACAAAATGACGAGATAGAAAAACTCACCACAAAAATAATAACAAGAGGCAGTACCAAAGGCTAGGGACCTAATCAATACAGACATTGGTAATATGTCAGATATGGAGTTCAGAATGATGATTCTCAAGGTTCTAGCAGGGCTTGAAAAAGGCATGGAAGATATTAGAGAAACCCTCTCTGGAGAGTTAAAAGCCCTTTCTGGAGAAATAAAAGAACTAAAATCTAACCAAGTTGAAACAAGAAAGTTATTAATGAGGTGCAATAAAATATGGAGGCTCTTACTGCTAGGATAAATGAGGCAGAAGAAAGAATTAGTGATATAGAAGACCAAATGACAGAGAATAAAGAAGCTGAGCAAAAGAGGGACAAACAGCTACTGGACCAAGAGGGGAGAATTCGAGAGATAAGTGACACCATAAGACGAAACAACATTAGAATAATTGGGATTCTAGAAGAACAAGAAAGAGGGGAGCAGAAGGTATATTGGAAAGGATTATTGGAGAGAATTTCCCTAATATGGCAAAGGGAACAAGCATCAAAATCCAGAGGTGCAGAGAACCCCCCTCAAAATCAACAAGAATAGGTCCACACTCTGTCACCTAATAGTAAAATTTACAAGTCTTAGCAACAAAGAGAAAATCCTGAAAGCAGCCTGGGAAAAGAAGTCTGTAACATACAATGGTAAAAATATTAGATTGGCAGCGGACTTATCCACAGAGACCTGGCAGGCCAGAAAGAACTGGCATGATACATTCAGAGCACTAAACGAGAAAAACATGCAGCCAAGAATACTATATCCAACTGGGCTATCACTATCATTGAAAATAGAAGGAGAGATAAAAAGCTTCCAGCACAAACAAAAACTGAAAGAATTTGCAAACACCAAACCACTCTACAGGAAATATTGGAAGGGGTCCTCTAAGCAAAGAGAGAGCCTGAAAGTAGTAGATCAGGAAGGAACAGAGACAATATACAGTAACATTCACCTTACAGGCAATACAATGGCACTAAATTCCTATCTCTCAATAGTTACCCTGAATGTTAATGGGCTAAAGGCTCCAATCAAAAGACACAGGGTATCAGAATGGATAAAAAAACAAAACCCATCTATATGTTGCCTACAAGAAATTCATTTTAGACCCAAAGACACCTCCAGATTTAAAGTGAGGGAGTGGAAAACAATTTACCATGCTGATGGACATGAGAAGAAAGCTGGGGTGGTAATCCTTATACCAGATCAATTAGATTTTAAGCCAAAGACTATAATAAGAGATGAGGAAGGACACTATATCATATTCAAAGGGTCTGTCCAACAAGAAGATCTAACAATTTTAAATATCTATGCCCCTAACATGGGAGCAGACAACTATATAAACCAATTAATAACAAAATCAAAGAAACACATCGATAATAATACACTAATAGTCGGGGATTTTAACACTCCCCTCACTGAAATGGACAGATCATCCAAGCAAAAGATCAACAAGGAAATAAAGGCTTTAAATGACACACTGGACCAGATGAACATCACAGATATATTCAGAACATTTCATCCCAAAGCAACAGAATACACATTCTTCTCTAGTGCACATGGAACATTCTCCAGAATAGATCACATCCTGGGTCCTAAATCAGGTCTCAACTGGTATCAAAAGCTTGGGATCATACCCTGCATATTTTCAGACCACAATTATCTGAAGCTAGAACTCAATCACAGGAAGAAATTTGGAAAGAACCCAAATACATGGAGACTAAACAGCATCCTTCTAAAGAATGAATGAGTCACCAAGGAAATTAAAGAAGAATTGAAAAAATTCATGGAAACAAATGATAATGAAAACACAACGGTTCAAAATCTGTGGGACACAGCAAAGGCAGTCCTGGGAGGAAAATATATAGCGGTACAAGCCTTTCTCAAGAAACAAGAAAGTGTCAAATACAGAACCTAACCCTACACCTAAAGGAGCTGGAGAAAGAACAAGAAAGAAACCCTAAACCCAGCAGGAGAAGAGAAATAATAAAGATCAGAGCAGAAATCAATGAAATAGAAACCAAAAAAACAATAGAACAAATCAATGAAACTAGGAGCTGGTTCTTTGAAAGAATTGCTAAGATTGATAAACCCCTGGCCAGACTTAACAAAAAGAAAAGAGAAAGGACCCAAATAAATAAAATCATGAATGAAAGAGGAAAGACCACAACAAACACCAAAGAAATACAAACAACTTTAAGAACATACTATGAGCAACTCTACGCAAACAAATTAGACAGTCTGGAAGAAATGGATGCATTCCTAGAGACATATAAACTACTACAACTGAACTAGGAAGAAACAGAAAACCTGAACAGACCCTCACCAGTAAGGAGATTGAAACAGTCATCAAAAATCTCCAAACAAACAAAAGCCCAGGGCCAGACGGTTTCCCAGGGGAATTCTACCAAACATTTAAAGAAGAACTAATTCCTATTCTCCTGAAACTGTTCCAAAAAATAGAAATGGGGGACGCCTGGGTGGCTCAGTGGGTTAAGCCACTGCCTTCGGCTCAGGTCATGATCTCAGGGTCCTGGGATCGAGTCCCACATCGGGCTCTCTGCTCAGCAGGGAGCCTGCTTCCTCCTCTCTCTCTCTGCCTGCCTCTCCATCTACTTGTGATCTCTGTCTGTCAAATAAATAAATAAAATCTTTAAAAAAAAAAAAAAATAGAAATGGAAGGAAAACTTCCAAACTCATTTTATGAAGCCAGCATCACCTTGATCCCAAAACCAGACAAGGATCCCATCAAAAAAGTACAGACCAATATCCTTAATGAACACAGATGTGAAAATTCTCACCAAAATACTAGCCAATAGGATTCAACAGTACATTAAAAGTATTATTCACCATGACCAAGTGGGATTTATTCAGGTCTGCAAGGTTGGTTCAACATCTGCAAATCAATCAATGTGATACAACACATTAATAAAAGAAAGAACAAGGACCATATGATACTCTCAATAGATGCTGAAAAAGCATTTGACAAAGTACAGCATCCCTTCCTGATCAAAACTCTTCAAAGTGTAGGGATAGAAGGCACATATTATCAAATAGAAGGCACAATATTATCAAAGCCATCTATGAAAAACTGCAAATATCATTCGCAATGGAGGAAAAGCTGAAAGCTTTTCCGCTAAGGTCAGGAACGCGGCAGGGATGTCCATTATCACCACTGCTATTCAACATAGTACTAGAAGTCCTAGCCTCAGCAATCAGACAATCACAAAAGGAAATTAAAAGCATCCAAATCGGCAAAGAAGTAGTCAAACTATCACTCTTCGCAGATGATATGATACTGTATGTGGAAAACCCAAAAGACTCCACTCCAAAACTGCTAGAACTTGTACAGGAATTTAGTAAAGTGGCAGGATATAAAATCAATGCACAGAAATCAGTTGCATTTCTCTACACCACCAACAAGACAGAAGAAAGAGAAATTAAGGAGTCAATCCCATTTACAACTGCACCCAAAACTATGAGATACCTAGGAATAAACCTAACCAAAGAGGCTAAGAATCTATACTCAGAAAACTATAAAGTACTCATGAAAGAAACAGAGGAAGACAAAAAGAAATGGAAAAATGTTCCATGCTCCTGGATTGGAAGAACAAATATTGTGAAAATGTCTATGCTACCTAAAGCAATCTACACATTTAATGCAATCCCTATCAAAATCCCACCCATTTTTTTCAAAGAAATGGAACAAATAATCCTAAAATTTATATGGAACCAGAAAAGACCTCAAATAGACAAAGGAATATTGAAAAAGAAAGCCAAAGTTGGTGGCATCATAATTCCGGACTTCAAGCTCTATTACAAAGCTGTCATCATCAAGACAGCATGGTACTGGCACAAAAACAGACACATAGATCAATGGAACAGAATAGAGCCCAGAAATAGACCCTCAACTCTATGGTCAACTAATCTTCGACAAATCAGGAAAGAATGTCCAATGGAAAAAAGACAGCCTCTTCAATAAATGGTGTTGGGAAAATTGGACAGCCACATGCAGAAAAATGAAATTGGACCATTTCCTTACACCACACACAAAAATAGACTCAAAATAGATGAAGGACCTCAATGTGAGAAAGGAATCCATCAAAATCCTTGAGGAGAACACAGGCAGCAGCCTCTTCGACCTCAGCCGCAGCAACATCTTCCTAGGAACAACGCAAAAGGCAACAGAAACAAGGGCAAAAATGAACTAATGGGATTTCATCAAGATCAAAAGCTTTTGCACAGCAGAGGAAACAGTTAACAAAACCAAAATAAAACTGACAGAATGGGAGAACATATTTGCAAACGAAATATCAGATAAAGGGCTAGTGTCCAAAATCTGTAACAAACTTAGCAAACTCAACACCCAAAGAACAAATAATCCAATTAAGAAATGGGCAGAAGACATGAACAGACATTTCTGCAAAGAAGACATCCAAATGGCCAACAGACACATGAAAAAGTGCTCCACATCCACTCGGCATCAGGGAAATACAAATCAAAACCACAATAAGATACCACCTCACACCAGTTAGCATGGCTAAAATTAACAAGTCAAGAAATGACAGATGCTGGCGAGGATGTGGAGAAAGGGGAACCCTCCTACACTGTTGGTGGGAATGCAAGCTGGTGCAACCACTCTGGAAAACAGCATGGAGGTTCCTCAGGAAAAAAAAAAAAAAAAAACCCACAAAAAAAAACTACCCTAGGACCCAGCAATTGCACTACTGGGTATTTACCCTAAAGATACAAACATAGTGATTCTAAGGGGCACGTGCACCCAAATGTTTATAGCGGCAATGTCCACAATAGCCAAACTACGGAAAGAACCTAATGTCCATCAACAGATGAATGGATAAAGAAGATGTGGTATATATATACAATGGAATACTATGCAGCCATAAAAAGAAATTAAATCTTGCCATTTACGATGACGTGGATGGAACTAGAAGGTATCATGCTTAGTGAAATAAGTCAATCGGAGAAGGACAACTATCACATGATCTCCCTGATATGAGGAAGTGGAGATGCAACGTGGGGGGTTAGGGGGTAGGAGAAGAATAAATGAAACAAGATGGGATAGGGAGGGAGACAAACCATAAATGACTCTTTTTTTTTTTTTTTTTTTTTAAAGATTTTTTATTTATTTATTTGACAGAGAGAAATCACAAGTAGATGGAGAGGCAGGCAGAGAGAGAGAGGGAGGGAAGCAGGCTCCCTGCCGAGCAGAGAGCCCGATGCGGGACTCGATCCCAGGACCCTGAGATCATGACCTGAGCCGAAGGCAGCGGCTTAACCCACTGAGCCACCCAGGCGCCCCATAAATGACTCTTAATCTCAGAAAACAAACTGAGGGTTGCTGGGGGGGAGGGGGGAAGGAGGGGTGGGGTTAGAGACATTGGGGAGGGTATGTGCTATGGTGAGTGCTGTGCAGTGTGTAAACCTGGCAATTCACAGACCTGTACCCCTGGGGCTAAAAATACATTACATGTTTATTAAATAAATAAATAAATATTAATTTAAAAAAAGAGAGAGAGAGACAGAGAATGGCACAGATGGACTGATGAGTTAAATAAGAAAAAAAATAGTGAAGCAAGTATACCAATGTCTCCAACTAGACCTTGAGAGCTGGATGTGACTCCCTAGAAGCCAATATTTCAAAGTAAGAAAAGAAAGAAGAAAATCCATATTTCAGCCTTCTTTTGAGAAATGTAAAGATTTGGCAACCCTAGCCCAGTCCCTCAGAAGTGACAAAGGCTGGAGCTGGGCAGCAGCTGTCCCCTAGTTCAAATAAATCCCCAACTTTACTGTTCAACTGGCCTGCTTCACTGGTAGTTTGGTGGGCATCTTGGGGTCATTTGACTTTGCTACTCCTGAACTAGAGAACACTAAAGGGAACTATTAGACAGTAAAGTATCGTCAATAAAGATCGTCAGTGATTATTTACGAGTGATCTTTTGTGAGAGCCTAGCACTGGACAAAGTGTACTCTCCCACATCACTTTTGGCCCAACGAGTTTCTTAAAGGATTCCAAGTAATTTACTGTGGTCTTTAAGAAGACCCTAATAATTAAGAAGAACCTGTAAATAGTGATTGAAGGACTTAAAAAAAAAAAAAAAAGGCCATTTGGAACAGAATGCCTGAACTAAACTAAAAGATCAAAATTAAAGGGGTGGTCAATTAATAGAGGTTAAAAAAATCCCATACATGTTTATGTTAAAAAGAATTTATGAGGGGCGCCTGGGTGGCTCAGTGGGTTAAAGCCTCTGCCTTCAGCTCAGGTCATGATCCTAGGGTCCTGGGATCAAGCCCCACATCGGGTTCTCTCCTTGGCAGGGAGCCTGCTTCTCACTCTCTCTCTGCCTGCCTCTCTGCCTACTTGTGATCTGTCAGTCGAATAAATAAATAAAATCTTAAAAAAAAAAAAAAGAATTTATGACATGTATAGAATACAAGCAGTTCTCTACAAGAGTAATATGTTTAAATAAACAGTATTTCATATTCAGATAGCACTTTAAATATTTCCGACATTAAAAATCTATTTTTTCATCTGATGTTGACAAAACCCCTGTGCTATAAATATAAAGTTGGCTAAGCAGATAGTGTTCTCCCCTCAGATACCAAAGCATAAAAAAGCCAAGAGCCTGTACTAAGGTCACCCAGCTAGTTAATATGGCAAAGACAGGATTAGAATCCAGCTATGTTAACTCATAATCCTGTGCTCCTTCCACTACAATACATTGTTGCTGCCTCTTATCCACTGGATAGCCTACAAAGGGTAGAAAAACTATTCCAGGGATTACAGAGAAATGTGGTTCCACAGGAGATTGGAAGAATCCATTCAACGATTCTGCACCAAAGTCTCCAAAATTCCTTCAAATTTCAAGACTCAACTGGCCCTTCTATGCACTTTCAAATCCCCAGAGTCTTTCAATTCCATAGACACTGCTTGGTACTACATTTGTGAGTCATATGTATGTCTCATTTTCCCAATTAATTGGAAAGTTCCAGGAGAGAGGGACTATCATGCCCCTTTGTGTGTCCAATGTAAATGCTCAAAATCTTTTTTTTATACACAAAACTTAACCAAAAACTGCACCTCTTGTTCTAAGAAACAATGACTTAGAAGCAACCTTAAGTGATTTTCAGAAATAATGATAAGAACATCTAAAGTATAATATGAAGGAAACAAAAGCAAGAGGAAAAGGTGGCTAGTTTTATGTTTTATAAGTCTCCAAGAATGAAGTCCTCTTTTTATCACTGCCAAAAAAAAAATTTCTAAGGGAAATGTAACCTTGGTGCGTTAACATTTTGCAAGATTTTTTTTTTTTTTTTAAGATTTTATTTATTTATCGGGGGCGGGAGAGAGAGCGAGCACAGGCAGACAGAATGGCAGGCAGAGGCAGAAGCAGGCTCCCTGCTGACAAGGAGCCCAATGTGGGACTCGATCCCAGGACGCTGGGATCATGACCTGAGCCGAAGGCAGCTGCTTAACCAACCGAGCCACCCAGGCATCCCACATTTTGCAAGATTTTAAATGCAGCATTTAAAAGCCTATTTACTTAAAATATAAATATACATATAATATATGCATAAATATAAATAAACATATAGAACACCAAAAAACCCTTAGTTGTTTAGGAGTTGTCTTTTGTGACACCCCAGAGCCTAGAGCTGGATGAAGCATCATCTGTCTCCCAGTCACTTTTAGCTGGATGGCCTTCTTACAAGGGTCCAAATCATTTGTTACATATAATGCCTATAATTGTTATAATATACACACTTAATGCCTATAATACTCATGGCATATAAAGACTTCATGACACAGGACATCTAAAATCTCTGCTTAGAATGGAAATAATAAAGTAGCCAAAATAAAAATCTACAGAAGAATTACAGCCCATTAATTTAAATTATAACAAGAACAACACCTTTCCCTGCACAATGGCAGTGCCTGGAGATATCCCAGTTATTTGGAGCTCCATTTTACACATCAACCAACTTCTTCAGAACATTGGTTTTTCCATGCCAAGAATGATTCCAGGGCTCCCCAAGATGATTTAATGCTAACTCTGAGGCAGTAGATCACATACTGAATCACATTACTTACAGGATCATATGATAGGAATTTTTCCATTTGCAAAGGGCAATCCTAATCCTTAGTTTTAAAACCTATAGAAAAATAAGCACTCTGATGCACTGCGGGAGGGAATGGAAACTGGTGACTTAGGAACTGGTAATTTTTTTTTTTTTTTTTTTTTTTTTTTAAAGATTTTATTTATTTATTTTTCAGAGGGAGAGCGAGAGCAAGCACAGGCAGACAGAGTGGAAGGCAGAGGCAGAGGGAGAAGCAGACTCCCCGTGGAGCAAGGAGCCCGATGTGGGACTCGATCCCAGGACGCTGGGATCATGACCTGAGCCGAAGGCAGCTGCTTAACCAACTGAGCCACCCAGGTGTCCCAGGAACTGGTAATTTGGCAAAATATAACCAAACTAAATAAACTAAATAAATGCATAAATATTTTGACCTAAAAATTCCACTTCTAGGAATCTGTCCAAGAGATAAACTTGCAAATATGTGAAATGCCATGCTACTAAGTAATTTACTGTGGCACTACTTATAAAAGCCAATTTTTAGAAACTTGGATCATCTGGGGACTGGTTAAATAAATTGTGGTATGTCCATATTATGGAATACCATGAAGCCCTAAAAAGAGAGAGAGAGAGAGATAAGAAAGCTCTCTTTGGGGACGCCTGGGTGGCTCAGTTGGTTAAGCAGCTGCCTTCGGCTCAGGTCATGATCCCAGCGTCCTGGGATCGAGTCCCGCATCGGGCTCCTTGCTCAGCAGGGAGCCTGCTTCTCCCTCTGCCTACCATTCTGTCCGCCTGTACTCGCTCTCTCTCCCTCTCTCTCTCTGACAAATAAATAAATTAAAAAAAAAAAAAAAATCTTTAAAGAAAGCTCTCTTTGTACTGATATGAAAAAATCTCCAAGTTATAGTAACAGAAAAAAAGCAAAGACCAGAACTGCATCTTCTGTAATGTGTAAAGAGATATGGGGGTTGGGTTAATACACGTATACACAGAGATATACATAGATATACCTAAACATTTCTAAAAGGATCCCCAAAACATTACATGCCTCTAGGAAGTGAGATTATGTGGGTGAACAACAGAATGAAAGATTTTTCCCTCTCTAATTTTTGAGTTCTGAACCACGTAAATATATTGCCTGCTTAAAACATTAAATTTAACCAATGTATTTATTAACTTATATAAAAAAGCTATAGGGGTGCCTGGGTGGCTCAGTTAATAGAACATGTGACTCTTCATCTTGGGCTCATAAGTTCAAACCCCACACTGGGTGTACAGATTACTTAAAAACAAATATCTTAAAAAAGAAAAAGCCGGGTGGGGCACCTGGGTGGCTCAGTGGGTTAAAGCCTCTGCCTTCGGCTCAGGTCATGATCTCAGGGTCCTGGGATTGAGCCCCATATTGGGCTCTCTGCTTGGCGGGGAGCCTGCTTCCCTCTCTCTCTGCCTGCCTCTCTGCCTACTTGTGATCTCTCTCTCTCTCTGTCAAATAAATAAAGTCCTTAAAAAAAAAGTAAAAGCCATAGTACGTTAGGATTTAGAACTTGCAAACATTTTATTGTAATTAAACACTACAATTTAAGTAACAACTTTTGCTACTCTTTCCATCAAAACACCCACCAATCCATCCCTAAAATTTTTATATAGTCACAGAATATAAAGGCAGAAGGAAACTTGAAACATTTTCAAAAAAAGAAAACTGGGGCCCAAAAAGGTTAAATAACTTTACCAAAGAACAATTTGTAGATGGCAAAGTATGGCCTACAACCTGACCTCCATTCCAAAGTATTCTCATACATTTCCCCGACCCCAAACAGATTCATTAGCACCTGGAGCCAACACCTATCAACCAAGATCCCAGTTGCACAGGGAAGATAACAAGAATGACAGGGCTAGTGTGAGCTGACCTCCTATCTCTGTGAGATACTCCGCATTACTCAGACAGGAAGCAGAAGTTGTCTTTCTTTTCATGAGCTGTATTTTAGTAAAGTGCCACGGAATAAAGCCATAGGATAAAGATGGGGAAAGAGGGAGCTTTCCTATAAACTCAATTATGCTAGAAAATGTGAGAAAAATGTTAAGCAACTTCACAATCAGGTAATTAGAATTCACTTTTGTATTAAAATAAGTATCAATCTACTTATGGTATAGGGTATAAAATGTACATGAATGTTTAAGGTAAACAAGATACTTTCAAAGAAATTTCATGCTGCTGCGGATTGATTCCGATCCCAGAATGTGTATGCTAGAAATATACATGTTCATTTTCTTAAACTCAAAAGAGGCAGGAAGGCTTAAGAAATACTACATCAAAGGAATTAAAGCAGCCTTCTCAAAGGCAGAAAAGGCAAAGGATTAGAGGCAGACAGACCTGGCTATGCAGCCTGGTTCTTGCCACTGTGTGACCTTGAGCTCAGAGCCTCAGTTTCTTCATTTGTAAAATGTGGTCAGTATTACTTACTATGTAGTTTTAGGAAGGAAGGATGGAAGATAACATATGTTAAGCAAGCTTCCTGGGCTCTAGAAGGGGTACAATAAATGACGGTTACTATTTTAGCCACCACAAACCTATCAAAATCGTTGTCTAACCATTTATTTGGGTTCAATTTATGAGAGCAAAACAAGGTGGGCAATGGATATTATAAGCCTTCCCAACCAGTCACCAAGAGGGGGGGAAAACAAAAATCAGTAAGGTAAAATTATCTAAATGAAGAATATATTATACTCACATATTTCATTTCAAACTTCTTAGCCAACATTTCCACTTCTTGCCTCTCTTGAAGCTCATCATTAAATGGGTCTTCTGTGTGAATGGGCTTCTTCTGATTCAAAGTAAATAGGAAAAGAAATGTGAGTATTAATATTACTTTAACCAGAGTTGAATGCATCCTTAAATTTAATAATTAGAGTCAAATTTTCCAAATATTAACAAATAAGTTAGTGGGCGCCTGGGTGGCTCAGTGGGTTAAAGCCTCTGCCTTCAGCTCAGGTCATGATCCTAGGGTCCTAGGATCAAGCCCCACATCAGGCTCTCTGCTCAGCAGGGAGCCTGCTTCCCCCTCTCTCTACCTGCCTCTCTGCCTACATGTGATCTCTGTCTGTCAAATAAATAAATAAAATCTAAAAAAAAAAAAAAAAAAAAAACAACCAAATAAGTTAGACACATTAAAACTAGAAAGAAATGTTGGTTCGTAGCAAAAATACTTGCAGTTTCAATGGATTCTTACACACTCTCAAGGTTTTCGTTGGTTCATAACTCAACAAATCAAATTGTCTCCTCCTACAAAATGATCTATGGTCACCCCATCCAAAATAAAAAGGCCAAAAATGCCCCAAGAAAAATTAGGTAAAAATGAAAATCCCACTTATAACTCTGGTTTGAGATCTTTCCCCTCAAAATAACTGCTTTGATCAGGAAATGCTTCTCAAAGGCTCTCCAGGTTATTAACCGACATCAACCCTGAACCATATGCCCTAGCTACCACGAGGGTATCTGCAGCTGCTATAGCCTTCTGCTGAGGCCCAGCATCAACATCTCAGTCTACATCACCTCCTTTTTGTCCATCAGTATTCCTTCAGGGAGTACATACTTCTTTTAAACAAAGCTAGAAAACTGAAAGTTGCAAATAGACTACATTCCCATGGCTTCCTTCTAGCAGGGGAGAATGAAAATTTATCATAATACATGGTTTTAAAAAACCACACACACAGCTAGGATCCCACATTTACCATCTATTTACTAAAACAAACAAAAAGATAAATCACAACCTTTATTCAAGTTTACTATTTTAGCAGACACCTTTCATACACACACAGGTTTTCAATACAAAAAAAGGGAAAACAAGGAGCTGCATATGAATAAAAATGCTACCTGTATCTAATTATGGACAACTGACTAGAAAGTTAATCTTGGCTAGGTGTTTTTATGAAGTAGCTTCTTCAAGTAATTAAAAATAAAGAATATTAAAACTGAAATACTGGGGCGCCTGGGTGGCTCAGTGGGTTAAGCCATTGCCTTCGGCTCGGGTCATAATCTCAGGGTCCTGGGATGGAGTCCCGAATCGGGCTCTCTGCTCAGCAGGGGGTCTGCTTCCTCCCCCTCTCTCTCTCTGCCTGCCTCTCTGCCTACTTGTGATCTCTCTCTGTCAAATAAATAAATAAAATCTTAAAAAAAAAAAAAAACTGAAATACTGGATAAAGGTTTGGCTGAACCTGAAGAAAAAAAATGCAGAGGGGACAAAGATCGGCACACTTTGGAAATGACACACTTCATCCTGGATATGAAAGCTGAGATACAATTAGTCTAAAAATATGACAGAAAAATATGAACTGAATGAATACAAAACAATTCATCAGACCTAAAGTATTAGAATAAAGGGATACTCTTTTTTTTTTTTTTTTTGAAGATTTTATTGATTTATTTGAGAGAGAGAGCATGAGAATGAGCATGAGAGAGGGAAGGTCAGAGGGAGAAGCAGACCCCCTGCTGAGCAGGGAGCCCGATGCAGGACTCAAGACTCCTCCTAGGACTCCAGGATCATGACCTGAGCTGAAAGCAGTTGCTCAACCAACTGAGCCACCCAGGCACCCTAAAGGGATATTCTTAAAGCTTAAAAAAATTAATCTTAGGGGCGCCTGGGTGGCTCAGTGGGTTAAGCCGCTGCCTTCGGCTCAGGTCATGATCTCAGAGTCCTGGGATCGAGTCCCGCATCGGGCTCTCTGCTCAGCAGAGAGCTTGCTTCCCTCTCTCTCTGCCTGCCTCTCCATCTACTTGTGATTTCTCTCTGTCAAATAAATAAATAAAATCTTAAAAAAAAAAATTAATCTTAGAATCAATGTTTTAAATTAACTACTGTAATAAGTAATGTATTTACAAAATCCTTTGTCCCAGTTGGGGTTACCCTTGGAATGAATATATATGACATGAAAGGAATAAATAAATCAGGGGGAAGAGACCGATAATGAAATAAATACTAGGCATGTTCAAGAGATCGCCTTAACTTAAGACTAAAGGACAGTGTGCAACCCCCATGCCTTGACATTATCAACTGTTACTTCATGTCACTGTGAAGTCTTATTACTGAGCTGTCCCATTTTATATGTGAAGTGTAAACACACGGACATATATTTTTTAATAACAATTACCTTAAATGTCATTATATAACATTCTGTATAGACTTTATAGAGGAATCAAGAGTAAATCTCTTACTCTTCACAGTCTATAAAAACAGAGTTAAGAAAAATGACTCACTTTTCTCTCATAGTTAAGAAATAAACTCCTACCCACAATCAAGGCTCTAAGTGAGCTTTATGTTTTCCATGTGAAAAGATAATCTGCAAATCAGTAAATATCAAAATTGCCAACTACCCATAGGCAATAACATTATTGTAATTTTGTCCTTTGATATTAACTCATTAACACCATCTTCAGATCTTTCAGATGTTATAAAAAATATGCAGTATGACAAACAATGGAATAACACAGAATTCTCGAACAGTGTAACTACATTGACACTATAATCACTTATTCTTTTTATAGTAAATGCTCAATTAATCACATTCACAAGTGGATGTTCTGGTTAACTGATTCTCTGATTTACTATGAGTCAAACAAAAATTATTTGCATATCAATTACTGCCAGAACTTATTACTAAACTGTGCTATTTCTCTTTAGCCAGAAATGGTGAACAAATTAATCTTTGAGGATAGAGAGAGGATGGCAGTGCCCCAGTCATCATCTTGAACTACCTCAATCAGAGCTTAGTAGCTTAGAGAGATAACAAGATTAAAAGTTTAGCTAACCTGTGTCCTTACAAACTGACAAGAATGGGTTTTGTTCTTGCCAGCATACACTTAGTTAACTGTGCTTTTCCTCATTAAAAAAATAATAAGAGTATACAAAAAATTCTGATTGCATTCAGTTAACCTGGGTTTTATTACTCATATTTATGAAGGGGGTGATTTAAATGCACCCCAATATAGATGGTATTCACATGCGACAGATTTATACTTATACCTATCAACTAAAATCTTAATTCAGTGACAGATGGCTATTTCAAAATTCAGAATCTTTTTGCTTTCATTTTATACCATCTCCTTCTCTCCCCTTTCTACTCAAACTCTGTAACACGTTGTTCAATTACAACAACTCAAAGTTTAGACTATTTTGAAAATATTATAACATCCTTAAAAATAACTAGACTCTCCTTCAGGGGAAGAAAAACCAAATTTGGGAATTGCCACGCTGAAGATCAATTCTGTTGATCTCATTTAGCTTTTTGTTGGTTTCTACTACTAGGATTTCCTTTCATGGAAATATGACAACTTCATTTAGAGAAATATCTTCTACAATTCCTCATGTAATAAATATGTTCACTGGGAGTAATCATTAGTAAATCTGGCAAAACTCGGTCGCAAAGATGCATTGTATAAACAATGGGGTTTTTTTTTGTTCAGAATACAAGTGATATATAGCTAAATATACAAGAAAATTCAACCAATATACCTCTAAGTTGATAGTATAAACAGAAAAATGAAACTGAATTATTTATCTTTCTCCTATTATATGAAACTAGTAGTTCTGATATTATCAGATTAGCAAGCAAGGGTGTCAAATTTAAGTTTTTTGCCATAATTAAAAGGTACATATCTATTCTTAATCACGGCATGAATATCATAGCATTAGGAGGATAATAGAAATCTCTGTATTTCTACTGTAACTCTAATTTTAGTCCATTTTGGCAGGATCCTCCAAATTTAAACTATACAATTTTAAGAAATTTTGTTTTACTAAGAATTGGTACTTGTACAGGAAGAAGTACTAATAAAATTACGTACAAGCACTTTGTGCCTTAGCCTCCTCATCTGTAAAGTGGAGATATAATGGTTCCAATCTCAAGGAGCACTGCTGAACTAAATTATATAAGCCATACACCTTACTTAGTACTGTGTCTAGCACACACATAGGAAGAATTTAGTAGATGTTGGCTACCATAATGTACTTTTACCCAAATACGATACTTTTCATCTGTAATTTATAAAGAAAGTTAGGGAGTAAAACTGCACACTCACTTGGATTAGATCAAATCTGAAAAATGCTCCAATCTAGTATTTTCAAAATGCTTTTGGAAAAAAAACTAACATCACATTTATAAATAGTAGTGGCACTAAAGTGAATCTGAAGGACAAAATGTTTGTGAAAATGGCCAAAATGATCTCTACCCTTAACAATTCATTGTGGCTGCAAACATATAGTAGTGATTTGGCCACACAGCAGTATTTGTAAATAATGATCAAAAGATTAATTGGCCTTAAAATAAACAAAATCCAGTGACTTGTTTAATATGATTATTTTTAAACTTAAGAATCATCCAAGTACAAAGATAGTTGAGAATGAAAACAAAACAAATGACTTCTGGAGTCCATTAGACCTGTGCTAGAGCAAAACCTAAGAGCGTAATCTCTAAACAACAGAGGAAACTGTTCTTTTATTAGTTACTCTATCATTTCCCTCTCTAGTTTACTTCTAAAGATCACCAAACCTACAATAAAAATTACAATTACTAACAAACCTCTCTCCTATCACTGTTGTTCACCGGTTCCACCAAAGGCATACTTATATATTTTCAACCAGTTCCTAAAAATTCAAAGCTGTGTTTCATCGGTCTCCAAAAATTACAATGGCTAGTGCAACATCCTCCAACCTAGACTTATAAACTAATGGTATACACTCAAATAAGACAGTATGACAGCAGGCGCCAAATAAAACAGGAGACACCTTCCCATTCAATTACAGTAAAAACAAATTCTAGAGAAAACAAAGCTAAGTAGGTGTACCAATACCAAGGTGAGAGAGAAAAATAAGTAACCAAATAACCAAGCCGCTTCTTCTTCATTCCTAGAGTGGAATCCTTAGTCTGAAAATTTTTAGATTACTTTCAAATGCACTTCTAAATTAAGAGAAATACCCTACGCTCCTAAGCACATCTCAGCGCCAAGCATAACATATAGTGATGAAGAGGAGGAGGATATGGAGGGGTTACACTATCTCCCTGCTTCGGATGGGGGGCGTGTCCCCCAAGGTTTTCTCTTCCTTTCTACTGGAACGACTGCGGGAGCTCCACAAGGAAAACCCAGCCACGTAACTTGCAGAGCCCCCAAATTCTGTGCGGGGAGCAGAAAGGTGTAAATTCTGAGGTCTCGAAAGGTGCAGAGGAAAACCGGCTCCGAGCGGCAACTGGAGCGGGCGCACGAGGCGGGGCGGGGGGGAGGGAGGGCGAGGGGTGTAAAGCCGGGTGGGAGCCTTGGCCAACCCAGGGGAGCAGGGGAAAAGCAGCACCAACCACTGGTCCACCCGTCCGGCCCCTGCCCCCTCCAGCCCACCCTCCCAGGCGACCCGAGACGCGCAAAGCCGGCGTCGGAAGGTGCGAACCACTGGGAGAAACGGACGCGTCCTGAGGCTCCCAGGGTCTGGGGGGTGAGGGAGAATCTTCTGTACCCGTTGTTCTCCGCACAGCAGCAGCTCCGGGTAACTGAACTCCACGCAGCTCTCGTCGGTGGGATCCTTGAGCACTAGCTCCAGGCGCACTGTCTCCCTCGGCGGCCTCTGCTGCGGCTCGGCCCGGGAAGCCGACTCTCGTGGCGGGGGCGGCTGCAAGTGCAGCTGAGGGAGCGGCGGCGGCGGCGGCTCGGGCCGCGGGGGCTCCCGCTGCAGCGACATGGGCGGCTCGGCGCGGCTGACCTCGCGCTGGGGGAGCGGCTTCTCCCGCGGCGGGGGCTGCGCGTCCGACCGGGGGGCAGCCTCCCGCGGGGCCGGCTGCTCCACCCGGGCCGGCTCGCGGTACGGCTGCGGCTCCAGCCGGGGGGGCTCGCGAGGGTATTCGGGCTCGCGTTCGGCCCCCGGGTAGTCGGCCTCGCGCCGCCTCACCGGTGACAGGCTAATAAACGCTACTCTGCGTGGCTCCGCCATCCCCACTGTTCTGGCCCTCTGCCTTCGCTCGAGCCGGCGCTCGGTTCTACGCCGAGTTGTCTGCCTGCCCGCCCTTCCTTTCGCTTTCCGTCGCTTTTCTTCCCTCCACCGCCCTCAGTCGTCTCTGCCGACGCCACCGTGAGTGCGGACCGTGCCCCCTTCCCCGCCACTATGTTCTGATGGGCTCCACCGCCATCGCCAGGGTCGCCGCAGCCGCCATGTTGGATCCCCCACATAAATAGAAGCAGGCCGCTGAGCGGGCGCATGCGCAGACAGGAGACGCTCGCGTCCACCGTCGTGGCTGTGGCTCAGTTTTCCTCTTTTCCTCTCAACAGTCTGGAGTCCAGACAGGTCAGCGGAAGTGACGTTGTGGCAGGGCCAGTTTCCTTGGAAACGGAGACGCCGTCTGAGCCCTTCCTAAAAGGGAGGGGTCTGGGGTTTCCCGAGCTTCCCACTAGCACCCGGAAACCGGCGACGCATGTGGGGCTCAGCTAGGAGCGAGCGTCTGGATGTGCCTGGGACTGACCTAATCATGGCGCTGGAGCTCACGCCTGCCGCCCTCGGCTCTAGAGAATCAGGGTTGTCAAGCGGGTTATACGAGGCGGATACGGAGAAAGGGGTGACGGACGCGAGGACCAGCCGCGGTGCCTGCCCGCCCGGCGCCCCGCAGCCGGTGAAGTGTCGGGGAAAGAAAGGAAATGGCTAACTGCAGCCGGACTCGTCCTGCGGCTTCTCTCCGCAGAGCGCCGCACTGACGCCCACAGGCCTCCCGGTCCTAGCCCGGCTCCTGTTCTTCTCGCCCGGCCGCGGTGGGGACGGTGTGGGACGCGGTTGTAAAAGGCACAATACCGGTTTGAAGTTGGGTGATTGAACGAGTACAGTAAATGAATAGTTCTGGGCTCGTCCATAAACTGCCGAAATTAGCAGAAAACGTCTCAGGAGGATTTGGTGGTACTTTAGGGAACCTACTCTATGAAAGTAGAACTTTCACGACCCATTTCGGGCTGGAGGGGAGCCTTGACGGGGGAAGCCTTGTAGGCACACCCGTGGCAAACTAATTGGAATTCAGATTTTAAAGGACCGGAGTTATTGCCCATTTTAATCCATTAAATAGAAAGCAAATTCGAGGGCCCGCGCTCTGCATCCTGAAGAGAACTCATGCCTTCTGCTGATTTCATTAACCGGATTAACAGTGTTTAACACGTACTGAGGACTATTTGATTAGGTTAGTATGACGTCATAGACAAATTCTCAAAATTTTTTACTATTACTTTTACTAATTGTATGAAGATACTGATGGGATGGATATCTCCAAAGGTCCCTCCCAGCTCTAAATTGGTATCATTTTTCCTTGGCGCGCCGTTTTATCTCCCTTATCTTCTCTGCAGTTGCTTCCATTTTGCTTCTGCACTAGTGGCCTCATTTCTAGGTTGTTTTAGCAGCATTTAAGTAAACTTTCTGTCCCCATTCTCTTCCTGCCAGTCTTGCAGTGGGTCTATATTAATGCTTCTAAAACACGTTTTTTGTTTTTGTTTTAAGATTTTGTTTGAGAGGGAGGGAGACAGCGAGAGAATTTGAAGCAAACTGCACTGAGCACAGAGCTGGGGTGGGGGTGTGAAGCGGCGAGCTCAATCCCACAGTCCTGAGACCATGACCTGAGCGGAAATCAGGAGTGGGACACTTAACTGACTGAGCCACCCAGGTGTCCCTAAAACACTTTTTATCATGTCAGTATTTGTCCTAGCTGCAACTTACCTACAAAATAAATTCTGTACTTCATATAGAATGCATAGTCAGTATCACCCACAGTTTAGCTCAGACAGCAAAGAGGTGGTCTGTGGGCCAGATCCTTCTGCAGGTGTGTTACTCTTCCAAAGTCCTCTTCGAACTTCTGAAGCATTGAGTGTTTTTCTGACTTTTAAACCACAACTCACAGTGAGAGATAGATTCTACACTGAAACCCGGTATACACACACATACATGTCTTGAAATACAAGCTATACAAAACGTTCTGTGTAAAATAAAGTAAGAACAAAATTAATACAATGTAAAGGTATTTTATAATACAATTTGGAAAGCAATCTTAATATAAGTGGTACAGAAGCAAATTAGTAAAGATTTTATTTAAAGCCATGGAAGTCTCTGCCTGTTCATAGGTTTATTCCAGTCTAGAATGCATGAGGACAATGCCGCATGTACATCTGGTCTACTCTTGAGCCTGATCTTTTTTTATTTTTAAAATGGGTCAAATTGAACATCCTAGTTCACATAGGCATTGTGGATAGTAACATGAATCCACTTTCTTCTTAGCGGTAATATCTTTAATCTTAATCCAACATAATGATAGATTTCATGTATGGCAATCATTTTTCTGTGTAAATGAGGTGCTAAACCACAACAATTTATTCTCTTCATAGAACATCAACTTTAATTCAATTACTTAAGGTTTTGAAAACCAAATGAATCTTACTATGATTTTCATTTCATATTTCAAATTATCTTCTGTTTTTAGTAGTTTTCAATAATTCTTTTGTATCTCTACAATTTCCTGACCATATTTGTTGTCCTATCACTTGCAATTCTATTACAAATTTTTTTTGTTTTTAAAGATTTTATTTATTTATCAGAGGGGGGGGGGTAGAGAGCGAGCACAGGCAGACAGAATGGCAGGCAGAGGCAGAGGGAGAAGCAGGTTCCCTGCTGAGCAAGGAGCCCGATGTGGGACTCGATCCCAGGACGCTGGGATCATGACCCGAGCCGAAGGCAGCTGCTTAACCAACTGAGCCACCCAGGCGTCCCTCTATTACAAATTTTATAAAGGTTTTTGTGCATTATATTATTATCCGTTAATATAATGAATAACATATTTTATCCATTATAAACTGTACAAAGGTTTTTTTATTGACTTAAGTGCTGTTCTCTTATTGTGAATATGTTTTTCTCCATACAGAAAATAACTCCTCTATAAAATTGGCTTGCTACACATATCTGGTGTAAAAGTACAACTTGTAGTATTAGTACTCCCATCAAGTTGGACTGTAACTGCATGATAATCATTGATTCTTCTCAGTGTTCTGTGATAATTGAGTTGATACTATGCTATTGCCAGGAATCATAGCTTTGAATTTATCAGCCTCTTTGCCACCAAAAACATATGCACCAACATATTGGAGGAAGCAGTTTCTTAGCACTTAGTGCGAATCATTTTTCTTCTGCCACAACTAAACATAAAGATTGTCTTTTTCATTAATATTTGTGAAGCAACTGAGAAATTGTGCCAGTAACTTTATGCCTTTTTCTTTAAGAACTTAGTGTAGGGACTTAAATGTTATATTTTCAAATGTCCTCTAATTTTGAAGATATTCATCTTTCCTTTGCCAGAAATGCGTTACCTTTTCCTTCTTTGAAATGTAAAGCCTATTTTCCGATTATTAAAGGAAGATTTTTTTTCTCAGTCTTTTCACTGCACTTCCAAATCTAGCAGATACACCTGAACACAGTTCCTGTATTTTTCACTTTATTATTTCTTTTCCTTCTAATAACAAAGCAACTTCTTTGGAACAATTTACACTTATTTGATTAATAAATAGAACACACACACACACACAAACACACACACCATAAGTTTAGTGCATACATACATCATAAATGATGACACGCCTTTCCCCCAAACATACTTTAAGTCCTTCATTGGAACTCAGTTGAAAAGTCTGGATTTTTCTATCAGCAATAAAGTTCCCCTGTACATAATTTCATAAATCTCAAGTAGAAGTAGTTGTGAGAAATAAAATTAGACTGTACAATGTTATCTGCCCAAAAATTCTACCCAGTATATTAGCTCTCCCTCCTGGACTTGAGCCTTGAATAAGAATTAGGGAGGTGCCCTGATACTTTCAACCCAATTAAATTCTGTTGTAGCCTATTTCATTTTTTTTTTTTTAAAGATTTATTTATCTGACAGAGAGAAATCACAAGTAGACAGAGAGGCAGCCAGAGAGAGAGAGAGAGAGGGAAGCAGGCTCCCTGCTGAGCAGAGAGCCCGATGCGGGACTCGATCCCATGACCCTGAGATCATGACCTGAGCCGAAGGCAGCGGCTTAATCCACTGAGCCACCCAGGCACCCCCTATTTCATTTTTTTAAAAATGCTGCTTAGACCTTTAAAATTGATTTCAGGGGCGCCTGGGTGGCTACCCAGGCATCCCTTAAATTTTAGATTATCAAAGATATCTAAGATAGTCACATTATTTAACTATAATTCTATAAGATCAGCCATTTTGTTTTCTTATATAAAACATACAACAAATATAAAACTCCTGTGAGATCAAGCTGCTCCATACCCTTTTCATGAAAAATTACTATCCACATCATCTTCAGCACAACAATTTTATAATTTTACAGACTCTCAAATCTTGTGCTGAAGATTAATGTTCAACCCAGGGTATGGTAATCTTGCACCTGTGGAGACATATACTTATAGAAAAGGTAAAAAACAACCCCACTGTTTAATGCTTCTCCTTTAATGTTTTATCCTAGAGACAGAACAGCAGGGCTGTCCCCAGATTCTTGTTTCCCATCTTCCTCAAAATGAATGTAGTAAGATGGTTGCCTTTTGGAGTTGAACAATTGGAGAAAGCTTAATTGGCAATAACAGTGAAAACATAGAAAGGTAAAATGGACCACAGTTCAATGTTATGTTAATCCTTCTTATGTTAAGTCTTGTCAGAGGAAGGCACATTTGAGTCAAGACCAGAATATTTTGGGAAGATCCAAAGGAAGAATATAACAGAGAAAGAAAAGCAAGTGCAAAGTTTGTGAAGGGAACAAACTTGGTGAGTTAGAAGAAAGGTCAGAGTGAATAGGGGGACAGATAGAAGAGACAAATCTGAGAGGGAGATAGGAGTCAGCTTACATGGAATGTTGTAACCAGTTGGGATTTTATTATACTTGAAACCAGAGCCATTGGAAAATTTTAAGTAGAAGAGTAATATGATCTTAGAAAGTGGCTTGTCAACTATCTGTTGAATGCTACCAAGTCTAATATGATGAGGACAGGGAGATGATTCCCGCACTTGGCAAAACTTGGCAAAACGGGGATTATTGGTAACCTTGAGTTTGGTTTGGTTTGGGCAAAGAAGATTGAATTACTCATACTTGGTTTGTGGCCCATTGTCATCATTGATGACTCTTCTCTCTCTCTCTCTCCCCTGCCCCTCTCTGAAATTTCACCTTATCATCATTCCTTATCTCCAGTGACAGAATTATAAAGTTTCATTTTTTGTTTCTATGTGACTTTGTAAATATGTGGTTTTTATATGCAAATATTTTTAATAGTAAATTTATTATTATACATCTCATTCTGTTTCTTTTTCACTCAACACTGTATTTTTAAGATCCACCCATGTTTGCTGTCTGTAATAATACACCAGTTTATAACTTTTTTTTAAAGATTTATTTATTTGAGAGAGAGAGCAGGGGGAGGGCAGAGGGAGAGAGAGTATCTCAAGCAAACTCCCTTTTAAGCACAGAGCTTAACTTGAGGGGCTCAGTCTCCTGACCCTGAGATCATGAACTCAGCTGAAATCAAGAGTTGGTTGCTCAACCAACTGAGCCATCCAGGTGCCCCACTGGTTTACAACTTTAGAGTACTAATCTATAGTAGCACGTTTTCCTATTCTCTTAATGATGAACACTCATAATACCTCTTGCTCCCTCACCCCCCACCCCACAGTGCAACTATGAACACACTCATATCCCCTTTTGGATCTGTGTGAAAATTCCTGGGAGACATATGCTCAGGTGAGAACCACTGAGTCCTAGGACACACATACACATTAAGGGACTGCTTTCTAGAATGGCTGCATGAGTCCATGTGACTTCCTATGTTATATCAGCCCTCTACTCCACCACCACCATCAAATCCAGTTTAATTTTTGCCAGTCATTATTTTTTTAAATTGTATTTATTTACTTGAGAAAAAGTGAGAGAGCACGAGCAGGTTGAGGGATAAAGGGAGAAGCAGACTCCCCACTGAGCAGGGAGCCTGATGCAGGACTGGATCCTGGGACTCCTGGACTCCGGGATCGTGACCTGAGCCCCCAAGGCAGATGCCCAACTGACTGAGCCACCCAGATGCTCCAACCAGTCATTATTATTCTGATTTGCATCCCTCTCTTGACTAAGGGAGTTGAGCATTTCTTCATATAACCTGTTTTTTAAGTTTCCTGTAAATTACCTCTTTGTAATCATTTTCCACTTGTGCATTTTCCATTTCCTGTCTCTTGAATGTACAATAATTTCAAATCAGTAAGGAAAGAAGAGTTTAAGGCGACTGGGTAGCCATCCACAGAAGAAGATAATTGTATCTCACACCTTACGAAAGGATACATTTCTAGTGAATCAAAGTTTTAAAGGTAAAAAATGAAATCCTAAACACTTTAAGAAGAAATCTGCCGAGACTGAAAAAAATAATCTCATGCTAGGGAAAGTCCAAGTACGATTGATAATTTCAACTATTTAAAATAAATTGCTGCAGGACAGAAAAACAGCACTAGTCAAAAACAAATGACAAAATGGAAACAATTTTGCAACATATTTCACCCAGGGTGTATTTCCCTAATCTATAAAGAACGCCTACAGATCAAGGAGAAACAACAATAATAACCTAATAGAAAAGTGGAAAAAGATATCAACAGTTAGCTCACAGGAAAGGAAATTGAAGCAACTGTTCAGCAAATGCAATGTGCTCAACCTGACTCAACTGCTGAATCAAAGAATATGTGTCTTTTGAATTGGATAATTGCCCTCCATGGGAAGTGTCAATGTATATTCTGCTAGCAATGTATGAAGATTTTTTGTTCTTTTTTAAAGATATTTTGAGGGCGCACACATGAGTGGATGGGGAGGGGTAACTGGGAGAAAGGGAGGAAGAGCAGAGGGAGAAGGAGAAGCAGAATCCCCGTGAGCAAGGAGCTGACATGGGACTTGATCCCGGGACTCCAGGATCATAACCTGAGCCAAAGGTAATCTACTGAGCCACAAAGGCGCCCCCGTATGAGGGTTCCTATTTCCCAGTACCCTTGGCAATATGTTATCAGACTTTTTGATCTTTGTTTGCCAAGCTGATATATTTATTTTTATTCAAAGATTTTATTTATTTATTTGACAGAGATCACAAGTAGGCAGAGAGGCAGCAGAGAGAGGAGGAAGCAGTCTCCCTGCTGAGCAGAGAGCCCAATGTGGGGCTCGATCCCCGGACCCTGAGATCATGACCGAGTCTTTAAGGCAGAGGCTCTAGCCCACTGAGCTTTAACCCACTGAACCACCCAGGCGACCCTAAACAGATATATTTATTTGATTTTGGCATACATCTCCCTTATGATGAGTTAAGCCATACAATGGAATTCTTCCAAAAATCTCATTACTAAGATCTACTCTTAAGTGAGAAAGGCAATATGTAAAACAACCTTCAGTGTACTACCATTTGTGTAAAAAGAAGAACATTGTGTTAAAAGGAAGAAATAATGTATTATTTATATATACATAATATATCCCTGGGTGTATATTCACAAAACTAAAAAGCGATAGGAAGAGAGATGCTGTATGGCCAGTTTTAGAAACAGAAGAGGTTTACAGAAGCTGAAGACAGTCTGTGTGTGCCTGTTGTGATTTGAAGCCACCTCTGGTAACTAAAAATTTGCATCTTTTTTTAAATTAAGAAATTCTTAACATACAGGAAAATGTATACAACTTGATGAACTTTTCTTTTTGTATACAGCCCTTTGCCCTAGTACTCACTGAAGAGTCCTAAGATTTCCTTCACCCCAGAAAGGTACTTCATGTCCCTTGCCATTCAGTATCCTCTAGAAGTAATTCCCATTCTGATTTCTACCCGTCCTAGATTTACTTTTTTCTGTCTTTGAACATTATGCAGAATGACACAATATGTACTCATATATATTATGACCGACTTCTTTCAATCAACATAATGGTTTTGAAATTCACCCATGTTATTGCATATTATCAATAGTTTACTCTTTTTTTTCTTGTTGTCAGATGTTCAGTTAAGAATATACCACAACTTGTTACCCAGTGAATGTATTGATGAACTTTCTGTATGCTCAGCTTTTATGCTTATAAAGTACAATCATTTTCTTTTTCCAATTTTAAGGGAAGTGTCATGGAATTTATGTTGCAAGCTTCCCTTGGGCAGAATCGGTTTTGTTGCAAACTGTGCTTTAAATAATGAAATACTAAACTAATAGCAGATGTAGTCTCGAACACACGAGCTCGTAACCACGAGGCTGGGCTGTGGAAATTTCACACTGCAGAAGCAGGAAAACCATACAATTCTGCGTGAAAGTCAGATACTTGAGTTGGAAAAGACTTTAGGTGTTATTTGGCACAGCCCAGCCTTTTTTTTTAGTTTTGCCCCAAATTTACAAATGGTACACGGACATCCAAAGAAAGGAGAAATCAAGGAGGTCTGGAATAGTTAGGAAAATTTTATGGCAGGAACAGGGATTTACTTCTTAAGGATGATGAGGATGTGGATACATAGGACAAGGGAAGGCACGACCATAGCCTTCAGGGCAGACTAAAATGCCCTGGGAGGATGGAGCGAGCTGTCTTGCCCCAACAAGCTTAAAAGCAGGGCATTGGGGATCAGAACTGAATAATAAGAGAATTTTCATTTTAAAGTTTCATGAAAGAAATCAGCCTAGGTGAGCTGAATACACAGAGAAGTTTGTAAAGCCAATGGGAGAATATCCCCTAGAACCCACAGGAAGGAATGCAATCGGGCCCCAAGAAGCTGGAACCAGGATGCTAGTTCCAGGGACTAGAAAAGCTGCATGGACTCCTGGGTCATATTCTGTCTCCTTTCTGCTTCCCTCTCAGATCTGTTCACTCTGCCTTCCTCTCTCTGTGACCAGCTTTCCTGGCTCCCCAAGGTATCTGATTAAAAATATGGCCTCGTTATACTTCCCCCAGTTTTGTTGTTGTTGTTGTTTGAGAGACCAGCCCAGACTAAGACAGGAAAACTTTCCACTCGATTCCAAAATTGTAGAGAGGATTCTCTGACTGGCCTCGTTTGGGTCAGGTGCCCACCGCCAGATCAATCAACTGTGAAGAAGGTGCGGTTACCAGGAACTCGCGATGAGGTAGCTGGAGATGGAGAAGGGAGACAGGACACTGCTCTGGGAAAGGGTAAGGAGGCTGTCGGGAGTCCACGTGATGTCCACGTCATGAAGCCGCGGACCAAAACTGTGGATGATGCTTTGTGGTAAAATCACCACGAATCATAGTGATGGCTTCCTAGAGAGAGAGAGAAAAAAAAAAAGTGTCACGTATAACAAAAGTAATTCCAGAAATGACAAAAATCCAGACACTTCCATCGCCATAGAAGAAACCAAGAACATCCCCAAAGAACTAACCCTCACTTCAAAAACACAAACAGCCTAGGACCAGCCAGTTTCCCAGGGGAACTCTACCACGCATTTGTAGAACAACAGGTTTGCTGTTACTTAAAGTGGTACAATGTAGAGAACAAGAGAAAAGCTTCCTGCTCCTTCTCAGGACTGGAGCAAAACTGATTCCACATCCTGCAAAGACCCAACCCACAAAAGAAAAAAGCACTGGGGCGCCTGGGTGGCTCAGTGGGTTAAGCCTCTGCCTTTGGCTCAGGTCATGATCTCAGCATCCTGGGATTGAGCCCCGCATCAGGCTCTGCTCATCAGGGAGCCTGCTTCCTCCTCTCTCTTTCTCTGCCTGCCTCTCAGCCTACTTGTGATCTCTCTGTCAAAAAAAAAAAAAAAAAAAATAGGGGCGCCTGGGTGGCTCAGTGGCTTAAAGCCTCTGCCTGCGGCTCAGGTCATGATCCCAGCGTCCTGGGATCAAGCCCCGCATCGGGCTCTCTGCTCGGCGGGGAGCCTGCTTTCTCCTCTCTCTGCCTGCCTGCCTCTCTGCCTACTTGTGATCTCTGTCAAATAAATAAATAAAATCTTCAAAAATAAATAAATAAATAAATAAAATCTCTTAAAAAAAAAAAAAAGAAAGAAAGAAAAAAACACTAACAATCTAAGCAGGGATACTGTTTTCCATCTCTCAGGATGACACACTTGAAACAGAATGGATAATACCAAACTGCACTTCTGTGGAACAGGGAGATGATCACTTTCACTCATTGCTAGCGGAGACCAGAGTCCCCAAAACGTCCGCGGCTGGCAATTCAGCAGCGTTTGTGCGAAAATACTAGTATACACTGTTTTCACCCTCGTGTTTACACTTCTATGAGTTTATACAAGACCTGTAATATTTTGTATGTATGTGGTTCACCACCCCAACCCTCACTTTGGAAGGCAGCTATGCTCACCACTATACCACCAACGCCCAACCCTCACTTTGATTCATTAGATAAATATAAATCTTTTTTTTCAACCAACCAACTCCTTTACTTATTAGTGGTAGCCATTTTTCTAGTTTTAAATTAATTAATTTCAGAGTTGACTAGTTTTTTCCTGTGGAGTCCTTATGTTTACTTCAATGTTGCTTCTTCTTTTTCTTTTTCTTCTTTTTTAAAGATTTTATGTATTTATTCGACAGACAGAGATCACAAGTAGGCAGAGAGAGTCGGGGGGAAGAAGGATCCCCGCCGGGCAGAAAGAATGATGTGGGGCTCAATCCCAGGACCCTGGGACCCCAAACCAAGTCTAAGGCAGAGGCTCTTTAACCCGAAGAGCCACCCAGGTGCCCCCCCCCCGACTTTTTAAGGATTTTATTTGATTGACACAGAGAAAGAGAGCACAAGCTGGGGGGGGGGGGCGGCAGGCAGAGGGGCGAGAAACAGGCTCTCCAATGAGCAGGGAGCCAGATGTGAGTCTCCATCCCAGCACCCTGAGATCATGACCTGAGCCAAAACCAAGAGTCTGATGCTAAAATGGCTGAGCCACCCAGGTGCTCCTACTACTTGATAAGATGCTAAATCACTTGTTTTTATTTTTTTTTTCTGTTTATTAATAATAAGGATTCAAGACCTTCACTTGTCCTCTGAGCTTTATCTCTAATGAAAACAGTCTGGAGAGTCTCACCCCAAAATGAAGAGAGGGTTTTTTGTCTAGGTTTTTAATTTGCTATTTGGGTTTTTTTTTTCCCCCCAGTTGGTTGGTTAAATTGTTTTTTCTTTTCCTTTTTGATGTTTAGGTGGCAGGGTTCTTAGTTCTGCGGGTAACTTCTACTTAAAACATTGTGATTTAAAACCTCTGCATTGGTTCTATTCTCCAGACACGTGCTTACTAACTCCGTGACTTTGGTGCAAGCAACTTCAGCATTCCATGCGGTAGTTTGTAAAATGGAAATGATGATGTACATACTTTTTAAAGTTCTCGAAATTACATGAGTTAATATATGTGACGTGACTTGATGGGTACCTGCAACATGGTAAGCCCTTACATAACTGATGGATGTTATTTGCTTTGTGGCCTAATTTACAGTCAGCTTTACTGAATGTTCTAGGGTTCCCTGAAAAGGAAGTGGTTCTGTTTTCAAGTCATGAGCTATGAGCTATATTAACAATATTCTTTATTAGTTGTGACACATAAGTTACCTATATGCTTTTATTTATTTTTTTTTTAAGATTTTGTTTATTTATTTGACAGAGATCACAAGTGGGCAGAGAGGCAGGCAGAGAGAGAGGAAGGGAAGCAGGCTCCCCGCTGAGCAGAGATCATGACCTGAGCGGAAGGACCTACTGAGCCACCCAGGCGCCCCACCTATATGGTTTATTCACATTTTTTTCCTTTTCAACTGCTGTGAAATGGAATCTTTTACAACAAATTGAATCTTTAGCTCTTATCATTTTTGTTTGTTTAAAGGTTGATTGATTTAAGCGAGCGAGTGAGTGAGAGAGACAGAGAGACAGAGCATGTGCGTGAACGGTGGAAGGGCAGTGGGGGAGGGAGACAGACTCCCTGCGGAGTGGGGAGTCCGCTCTGGGGCTCAGATGAGGACCCTGAGCTCATGACCTGAGCCAAAACCAAGAATCAGAGGCTTAACTGACTTAAGTCACCCAGAAGCCCCTTTTTTTTTTTTTTTGATGCTATTTCTTTCATTGCTTATTCGTAACTGTTATATCTTCATTGAGAAATGGGCCTTTTGTCATTCAAAGTGTATTTGTGTGTTTCTTTGACTTGCTTAATGATTGTGACCTGGATTCAACCCCGTTTGGTTGTGACACCTGCTCTCTTTTATTTGCATTTGCCCAATTATGCTATTGCCCATCTTTATTATCAATGTTTATGTGTAAACAGCAGCATTAGGTTTTGCTTTGTGATCTAATCTGCCAATCGTTTTCCTATAATAGGTGAGGGCAGCCCATTAACATTTTCCACACTGAGAGGTATGTTTGAGCATAGATCTGACACATTATTTTCTATCATGCTTTCTCCTTTAAGCCTCTTCAAAAATCCCCCTTAAAGTGATCTGTTTGCTTTGTTTAGTGTATGTTACTTCTGATAATTTGGAAGGTTTGTAGTTTTATTCTAATAAGGTCATTTTATAATACGCTTAATCCTCAATTTCTTTTTGACATTGTCTCTAATTCCATACTATGACCAAGGATGAAATTTAATATTTTCTCTTTCTCTCTTTTTAAAGATTTTATTTATTTGACAGACAGAGACACAGAGAGTGAGGGAACATATCAGGGGAGTCAGAGAGGAAGAAGCAGGCTTTGTGCCAACCAGGGAGCCTGATCCCAGGACCCTGGGATCACAGCCTGAGCCAAAGGCAGATGCTTAACGACTGAGCCACCCAGGCACCCCTACTCTCTCCCTTTTTTAAGATTTTACTTTTTAAGTAATCACCACATCCAACATGGAGTTCAAGATCAAGAGTCACATGCGCTAACTGCTGAGCCAGCCAGGTACCCCAGTATTTTCTCTTTGTTCCACTTTATGTTTATTTTAATTTTTTTTTTAAAGACTTGATTTATTTGAGAGAGAGTGAAAGCCAGAGAGATCACAGAGAGAGAGGGAGAAGTAGACTTCCCTACTGAGCAGGGAGCTTGATGGGGGGGCTTGATCCCAGGACTCTAGGATCATAGCCTGAGCCAAAGGCAGATGCTTAACCGACTGAGCCACCCGGTGCCCCTATACTTTGTTTGGTTTGGAACTGTAAACTACAGTTACGTAACATTTGATCTATTCCCTTTAATGATGCCTTAAAGATGAAATATCAGTGAATTACTACTACTTTCTACCTTTCTGTCAGAGCAAAGTATTTGGTTACAGCTTTCATGTACATTTCACCAATTTTCTGGTGATATTTTTTGTTTACCATTTGACTTCCTTCCTTCCTTTTCTTTTGTGTTATTTTTCTGTAGACCCTTAGCAGTGTTGTCCATTCATTCGTTTGAATTACTCATCTTTTTTCTTTTTAACAACTTTTTAAAGGATTTTATTTATTTGAGACAGAGAGATAGAGAGCATGAACAGCGGGGAGAGACAAAGGGAGAAGCAGATGCCCCACTGAGCCAGGAGCCCGATGCGGGGCTCCATCCCAGGACCTTGGGACCATAACCTGAGCTGCAGGCAGATGCTTAACAACTGAGGTGCCCAATGAGTTACTGGTCTTTGAAGAAGATGCGTTTTCCTGGACCCGCTATTTTGGTGAATATGTATGTATATTCGGGGACCCCAGGGCTATGTGTCCGTCTGGCAGGTATTAAGCACATAACCTGGAAGGTTGGATTTACTCTTCTCCTTCATGACCAGCTGTGGCTCAGTTCTCAATGATATCTTCTCAGCTACACCGTAAAATTATACGGTCTTTCCTGCAAATATGACTCATCTCTGCGATTCTTTGGTTTGCTTGACTTCCCCTGCTTGTTAGATCTAAATTATAGCCTTTTTTTCCCTTTTATCTTTGTGCAATGAGATATGAAGCCAGCTTTTCCTCACACCCGCCCCCACCCCTCCCCATACATGGTCACTTTCTATTCCCTCTCCTCCTAAAACTGTTGGATCTATTTTTTTGTTGGATCGGTGTTCAGTGCTTATAGTTTTATGACCTATAAATGCTTTTTACAGCTGACCCATGAAGTCGGTTATGATTACTTTTCCTTCCCTGCATATTTGAATAATGATTGTCTCATTTGCTTTGTTTTCTATGGAGCTGATTTCCAAACTCTCTTCTCACTATGGTAATAAATGAGGTATTTTTTTTTTTTAAAGACTTTATTTATTCATTTGAGAGAGAGACTGACAGAACATACAAGCAGGGGGAGAAGCAGAGGGAGAGAGAGAAACAAGCTCCCTGCTGAGCCAGCCGGGGTGGTGGGGGGTCGGGGGGTGGGGGACTGATGGGGTGGATGGGCCTGATGTGGGGCTCCATCCTAGGACCTGGAGATCATGACTTGAGCTGAAGGAGGACACCCAACCATCTGAGCCACCCGGGCACCCCCTAATCCTGAATGAGTCTTTTTTGGAGCCTCTGACCTGCTCCGGTCTGTACTGGTTGACCTCTGAGACTGTTGCCCAGCATCTTGAAGTATGTCTCCGTCTTTACCCTGGACATTCCCTTCACCGGCTCTTAACCTGGAGTCCTCACTTCTTTACACGCTGTGTCTTCTTGTTTCCTTAGTTGTTTTTTTTCCCCGCATGTGCTTGGTCTAGCACATAATTCAGGAGATAATTTTTGTCTGAAAAGAATGTCTGAAAAGAAATTTGTTCTGCTACATATTTATTTATTTATTTTTAATTTTTATTTTATTTTGTTTATTTTATTATTTTTTAAAGAGTTTATTTATTTATTTGACAGAGAGAGAGAGATCACAAGTAGGCAGAGAGGCAGGCAGAGAGAGAGAGGAGGAAGCAGGCTCCCGCTGAGCAGAGAGCCCGATGTGGGACTCGATCCCAGAACCCCGGGATCATGACCCGAGCCGAAGGCAGTGGCCTAACCCACTGAGCCACCCAGGCGCCCCTAATTTTTATTTTATTTGACAGAGAGAGATCACAGTAGGAGAGAGGAAGGGAAGAGATCACAGAGAGAGAGGAAGGGAAGCAGGCCCCCTGCTGAGCAGAGAGCCCGATGCGGGACTTGATCCTAGGACCCTGAGATCATGACCTGAGCCGAAGGCATCGGCTTAACCCACTGAGCCACGCAGGCGCCCCTCTGCTACATATTTAAATGACAATTTCTAGTTGGAAATAATTTTCCCTCTGAATTCTTAAGGCACTGCAGCTTTGTTTCATAGCTTCCAGAGCTGCTGCTGAGAAGTCCAATGCCATTTATCGATCAGATTTTTTTTTCTAATTGATTCGAGTTTTGACTGTTCTCAACTTGTCTCCACCTCCCCCACCGGCCCCAGCTTTAGTTCTCTTTGTCATCAGCGTTCCTTTAATTTTCGTTTTTAGTTCCTCTGCCACCCTGGAAAGATGCCCAGGTCAAATCCCAGTCTCCGAATAGTGTTTGTGACCTTAGAGAGTGAGCATAAACTTAAATCTGGGTTTCTTTATTAAAAATAACTTTATTGTACAACACCAAATCATTTATCTATCTATCTGGTGCTTGTTACATGACTGTATGCATTTGCTAAAACTCATAGAACTGTTAGTTCATATATGCATGTATATTTCACGATTTCTCCAGTCCTTTCCCCCAAAGGACTTTTGGCCATTTACTCAGGTGACAGGACACTAAGGAATCCCCAGCTCTTTTTTTTTTTTTTTAAAATTAATTAATTAATTTATTTATTTTTTAAAAAGATTTTATTTATTTATTTGTCAGAGAGACAGTGAGCGAGAGCGAGCACAGGCAGACAGAGAGGCAGGCAGAGCCAGAGGGAGAAGCAGGCTCCCTGCAGAGCAAGGAGCCCGATGCGGGACTCGATCCTAGGACGCTGGGATCACGACCGGAGCCGAAGGCAGCCGCTCAACCAACCGAGCCACCCAGGCATCCCTCCCCAGCTCTTTTGAGGACTCCGAGATACAGGGTCCTAGAATGTGCCATGACCCCACTGTTGGAGTGGGGGCCCCAGGTAATAAATACAGTTCTGGCCAAAGGCCAACCCCTCATGGGTCCCCAGATCTCTCTAGTGGACATTTTCCCTTCATTTAATATATAATTAGGATCCACACACTTGATAATTAGAGAAACTCCAGTAATCATCTTGTGGTAGTAGAACCTTTAAGGCACTGTGGGGTGTGAAGTATTTTTTGTATCAAATTAGGAGGCGACCCATCTTACTAGGTAATGACACCGTGGTAGTGGGGAGAGAATGCAGTACAGGCCACGTGACTAGACAAAGCATTCATTACAGCCATCCCAACTCACAGGAAAACAAAGGTCAAAAAAATCACAACGGAATTGCTTCGCAAGAATAAATGAGACCGAGGCTTCAAGCAAAGTCCGGTTCTGAGTAGTTCCTTTGTTAAACAAGCAAGGAAAGCCTTTTACTAATGGTGAGTTAATTAAATTCTGTTGGCTTGCAGCAGCTGATGAAAGTATCCAAAGAAAATAAATTAGCCTTTGGCAAGAAAAGTTGTTCAAAGAGCCGGGGATATTGGGAGTAACATTGATACTTGAAAACCGAGGCGAATGATTCAGGTGGTTTCCTGGGCTCTTTGTTCTGAAGTCGTCTTTGTCTGTTTCTTCAGCTAGCCAGTCACTCCACCTTTGTTCTGGAAAACTAGTATTTGTAGGGCATAGATTTTTACATAACTTTACTTTTTCACTGTGATTGAAAAAACCCCATAACTTAAAACTTAGCATCTTAATCATGTTTTTTTTTTTTAATATTTTATTTATTTATTTGACAGAGAGAGATCACAAGTAGGCAGAGAGGCAGGCAGAGAGAGGGGGGAAGCAGGCTCCCTGCTGAGCAGAGCGCCTGATGCGGGGCTCGATCCCAGGACTCCGAGATCATGACCCGAGCCAAAGGCAGCGGCTTAACCCACTGAGCCACCCAGGCGCCACTCTTAATCATGTTTTAATCAATCTTCATATTGTTGTGAAACAGATTTCTAGAACTTCTGCATCTTGGAGGGCTCAAACTATACCCCTTAAACCACTTCTCTTTTCCTTTTCTCTTCAGTCCCTGGGGAGCACCATTCTACTTTTTGCTTCTGTGAATTTGACACTTTATTTTTTTTAAAGATTTTATTTATTTGACAGAGAGTTCACAATTAGGCAGAGAGGCAGGCAGAGAGAGGGGGAAAGAAGGCTCCCTGCTGATCAGAGAGCCTGATGTGGGGATCGATCCCAGGATCATGACCCGGGCTGAAGGCAAAGGCTTTAACCCACTGAGCCACCCAGGCAACCTTAATTTGACACTTTAGATACTTCATGTCAGTGGGCACATAGAGTGTGGCAGCTCAGTTATGTCCCAACAATTTGTCTTCTTAAATGTTCCACTGCAAGAAGTTTCACTTGAGGCTCATAAGGCAATATTCTAGAGCAGAGCTCAACTGAAAACCTCTTCTGAAAAGGTCCAGATCATAAATATTTTAAGCATTGCAGGCCAAGAGGCAAAGTTGAGAATATTATGTAGCTATTTACATGACAAGAGGGAAAACAAATATCCCTAAATTTCTTTTTTTTTAAGATTTTTTTTTAAGATTTTAATTATTATTTGACAGAGAGAAATCACAAGTAGATGGAGAGGCAGGCAGAGAGAGAGAGAGGGAAGCAGGCTCCCTGCTGAGCAGGGAGCCCGATGCGGGACTCGATCCCAGGATCCTGAGATCATGACCTGAGCCGAAGGCAGCGGCTTAACCCACTGAGCCACCCAGGCGCCCCCCTAAATTTCTTTATTGAATCCCCTCAGTAAATGTATAAGCTACACTATCCCATCATTCCACTGCTTCTACAGTACCTTGCAATTATTCTTTAGGTCACTGTTACCCACATTTTCACCCCAACACACCCTTGTAATTTCTTCTTCTTTTTTCGAGTAGGCGCCACACCCAACATGGGGCTTGAACTCACGACCCTGAGATCAAGAGTTACATGTTCTACCAACTGAGCCAGCCAGGCACTCCAACTTGTAATTTTAAAAACGTGAATAACATGTCTCAGCTCCACCATATTAATAACTACTCCTTGGTGAAAAAAAATGGCAAAGGAGAGTATAATTATATGTTTCTAGAGGAAATAAAAAACAAGGGCAAGTGTAATTATTTAATTGTACATAGTAGGAATGACCCGTACATTTCAGGAAGCAATAGGACTCCCTTGAAATTTTTGTGAAGTATGTAGTCATGTCTCAGAGTGCAGAAACCCTAATTAGAATCCCATAAACAATCAGAGATCACTGAGAATCCAACTTTTTCTTCCCAATAGGGAGTTCATTCATATAGGTGGACTGTGAGTTTTTTATGTGGTTATATTTCACTCTTTGCTTTAGTCAGTAGGAACCCTAAAGGTGAACTTCTGGCCCATCTCTAGTGATTCTGGTATGCCCTTTTGTGTATGAACTCTAGTCTTGGCTTCTTTTACTCTCAAATGCCTTCTATTTATACTCTGTAGCATGTATTTTGGTAATTTATCACCAACCTTTCCTGGAACACAGTGGGATGTAAGTAACTTACCAAATAAATACATGAATACATGAATGGATATACAAAAACTATGATGAATAAAATTAGATGTAGCCATAGTTTAGGCACAGTTTAGGTGCCTCACTCCATATATGGTCTGTGTGTCACCCTGAGGGGCAGCCTGAGTGGGGGCCCTGCTACATCTGCTTCTTTCCCCTGCTTTGCCCCAACCACCAAGGTGGTCCCTCCTAGTTGTATATGGCATCCAGATTTTATTTCAAGGAATGGTTTTGTTGCAACAAAAAGCATCAATCAGGCTGTACACTACACACTCAATACACAAGCATCAGCTGGTCATACTCGTCCAGTGACGGTGTGGGGTCTCCACTCTTCACTTAGTCCTGCAGCCCAGGGTTCGGGATCCAGGCACGTCAGGAGGTCTCTACCGTTGCTTCTCTGACGGCATCTCTAAAGAGGCAGAACGCTGCTTGAACACTATCATCAGATACCCACAAACCTCAGAAGTATTTTAGAGGGTGAAGAAGCAGAGATGACCATTTCTCTAAATCATTCCTCCTAAATAGAGGAAGTAGTAGATCACGAATTCATTTTGCCACTAGAAAAGTAGATAAAAATACTGTGATCCGGTAATGCCCGCTTGCTCTCCCCTAAGTGTGCCAAGCCTTAGCGGGGGATAGCAGGTCCTTGGGCTGCCATGTGCTTGGATATATGTTGCACACACTGCATGTGTGCTGGAAGCCGGGGCATCTTGCCAGTTGCAGTGGTTCAGGATCCATTCTGATTGCTGCTCCCCAGTGAGGCAGGAGGTGTCGCTTTATAAGGGACACAAACATTCCATTGCCGCCTTCTTCTTCTTTTTTTTTTTTAAGATTTTATTTATTTTAGAGAGAGCGAGCAAGAGTGAACAGCAGAGGAAGGACAGACTCCGCACTGAGCACAGAGCTTGATGTGCCCACAACCCCGAGATTATGATCTGAGCCGAAATCAAGAGTTGGATGCTTAACGGACTGGCCCGCCCAGGAGCCCCAACCCACTGCCTTATTTTCTCTCAAAGCTTTGTTCCTATTGCCGACAACAAGCACACACTATTGTGTTTAGTTGTATATAGTCCAGTTGGACTGAGTTCCTTAAGTCAGGACTTTCATTATCTCTCTCTGCATTCCTGACTCCCAGGATATGCTTGGCACACAATAAAGCAATAATTAGATGAGTCAGAATTACATGAGGTCAGGTCTCACAAGTCCTTTGTTCCACCAGCTACGGTATGCTTGATTATTCAGTGACCAAGTATCAGCGAGCTTTCTTGTGTGAGGTGTCGTACCACGCACTGGCTAGAACACTTTTGAAATGAGCTATGACTCAGCAGACAGCCAAACCTAATATGACCCAGCAGGAACCACAGCCTTAGTGGAAAGCTCCTAAAAAAATACCTACTTTCCTCTCTCATAAGGAGTACCTGTGGAGCTCCAGACTTTATTTTTTTTTTCCTTCCAGTCTGGGGTCAAGAAAGGGGAGAAGGCACATGACACACCCAGGACCTGCATTCAACGCACTCCACAGGATACCGTAATAAGACCAAATAATAAACTTTAATTTGAGTATATTACAGTACAATATAATAATTCTTTTAAAGTACAAAAATAATTAAAAATGTTTTTCCATTTGCAATTCATCTTTGCTACCAACTATAAATAGAACATGGATGTCTTGAACTGTACACATGACGCTACATTTCTCAGCCTCACCCTCTTCTCTGCCCAGTCATCACGTATCAGAATAAAACCGCCAGGCAACACGGCTCTGCAATCTTGAGACTCTGCCGACGTGTTTCAGGAGTAGCTATCCTTACTACAGAATTGGATGGTATCCCTCTTAAACTAGTCCTTATGCTTTTTTGGCTCACTTCTATAGATTAAACACTTTCTAAAAATCAGTTTAAAATTCCAGGAATTGCTATGTTTGGAGTATCTGCTTTTCTCAAAAGACTGGGAAATGGCTGGGAGATGCTAGAGTGTTAAATTCAACAAAAGCTCATTTAAAAGTAAATCACCATCAGTAGAAAAGCTTATCAAGTATAGGAGATTTGAAAATAATCGCAATTAACCGGAAGACAAATTTTATTGCCAAAAGCCACAGAGGTGTTCTATCTTTTTCCACTACTATGTTTACTAGTATTTTAAGTGAGCGTTAAGTAAGAATCACAAGATAATTCAAAAATTAGAGCAGGTTCTGCCCAGCTCTGATCCACCAAGTACCTTAGATGCCGAGAACCAACTACTGAAAAAGTAGGAACAACATTAATGAGAAAGTAGAAGCTTTGGCATACAAAAAATAATGTAATTTTGTTTTCTAAAATTCAGTTATTCACGCCAGTTTGTTTTGACTTGTGCTCTGAACTGATTAGAACTGGGTCTAAGACAAAAGACAGGAACTGAAAGGACCCCTTGCAAATGTCCAGAAGGTAGAGGCTACCTGCAGTCACTGATGTCTCCTGAGCTGCCCCTGGCCCTGTCCCTGGCCCCGTTCTGTACAGCTCAGCCACAGAGCATGCCGCGGCGTGGGTCCAACAACCGAGGCAATGCTTACGTGAGGTCTCGAAGCTGTCTGTTGTGCTCCAGGAACTAGGACGGACTTTCAGTTCCACGGTGGATAGGGATGGCTCTATACTTGGTACACCTGTAACTCTGCGGACCTTAAACTCATAGGAACAAAATACATGGTGTAGGAACAAAGGTAATCCGGTACAGAAAAACATGTATGTCTATTTTCTGAAAAATCAGTTGTTGAGTCTAAAACTGCTCAGCTGTATAATAGGTATATGTTGCGAGAGCTCCGAAACATGGGGCTGGAACATGCCATGACTTAGGATAGAGTCCGGCCATGAGGACCTTCCTCAAAGAGCTCTGCAGAGTTCACGCTTTGTTATCATTACATTAATAAACAGCCACACTGCATACATATAATCTATGTAGCCCTCCTTTCAAAATTGATATTTATTCAGCACAATATATGAAAAAAGTCCCTATTTTGTTCCCTAAAATATAATGGAGAAGTGACTAATGCAATTTGTATACTATTTCTTGAATACCTTTCAATGTACCACACAGACTGTTTTCATAGTACTCACCTTTTAAAAAACTCCACTACTCCTGTTACCACTGTAACATGTTATTTATCATCAGAATTACTGCAAGAGTAATCCCCAGAATCCATTATCTATTAACGAGTTTGATAAAGGATCTTACTGGCCCTCTTAGAATCATAGCGCTATTTATAACTTTTGCTCTCCCAATTCAAAAATGCATCATGAAAGTCTTAATGGAATTCCCCAGTAAAATGGGATAATGTACAGATGGCTAAGATGAAGACGACAGAATGATGGTGACTCTTGAGCATTAAAGGCATTTGTCCTTGCAGCCAGAGGAAAATGCCAGAATGCCAATATTAAAAAAAATTATTCCATTCTCCTTAAAGTCAGTTAATTATGTAAGAGTTCTCTGAGTACTTTTGGAAGAAAGGCACCAGACAAGTCCAAAGTCTTATTGCTAGTTGGATCATACAGGAGCCACAGGGCAGACCATGGCATTTAGCTCAGCCAGGAGGCTAGTTCTAAGCAAGTCAGTCACTGATCTTGAGGGTCGAGGGGCAAGGAAGAAAATGTCAGAGAACAGCCCTGCGTTTCATATTAAACGTGAGGAAAATGCTTTCCATTTACACATCCAAGTGGTGACTGGTTCCCTCAGACTCTGGAGCTATTTTAGACAGGCACTCTGTTTTCTTTGGCCCATTTCTTCATGATCCGGATGATGTACTCCACCTGGGTGTTACCCGTGCTTCTCAGTAAATGGAGCACTTCTCGAAGGGTCTCTCTGAGGAAAAGATTTGAAAGGACAAAGTGTGTCAATACAGCATGTGAACTAAGAGGAAAAATGAACTCGTACTTGTTCCTCACATACTTCCAGCAGGACGTCTTCGGTGATAGACTATGTCACTACATATTCACAAGCCAGTGATGAACTTCCAAGCCTTCCATTTTTATGGTGACATAGTAAAACAGGAATTCTTTCTTTCTTTCTTTTTTTTTTTTTTAAAGATTTTATTTATTTATTTGACAGAGAGAGTGAGAGATCACAAGTAGGCAGAGCAACAGGCAGAGATAGAAAGGGAAGCAGGCTCCCCGCTGAGCAGAGAGCCCGATGTGGGAAGCCTGCTTCTCCCCCATCTCTCTCTGCCTGCATCTCTGCCTACTTGTGATCTCTGTCAAATAAATAAATGAAATCTTAAAAAAAAAAAAAAAAAGAAAACCAAATTTAGTTTTAAGTATTTTCATTTTTGTTACAAATGGAGCTGTATGCTATTTAATTTTATATAATCTACTGTCTTGGTACTTCCTGGAATATGGGAAGGTGAAAGAAAAAAGAATGATCAACCATACCCACTCCATCCCTAATTCTTCGAAGCCTAAATTAAAAGACATGAAAAAGCCAATAGGTAAAGGAAAGAATAGAAGAGATTGAAAAAGACTTCTATGAAAATGACAATTCATCTGGATCCAAATATAGATATTGCTTTTATATTTGAAAGCCATAGTATGTTCAATGTCCCTAGTACATATGATTAAGAATGACCCGATTTTACAACATGAAAAATTTCTGGAGCGAAAAGGTCATATAGAAATATGAAACATCTTAATCTTCTGTTCATCATAAACATCATTATAGCTTTGGGTTTTTAGAGGATGGCATCCAAGAAAGCAATTCTTTTCCTTTACAAACCTGCAAAAGAACAGAGGTAGTGTCTCTTGTCTGATTACTTACTTGGGTTCTCTCCCAGCTAAGATCATCTGGAAAATACCCACACAGGCACCCCTCTTGCCTTCCCAGTATTCAGGGTTGGGATCCAGCCTCTCTAGGACATCAAAAGCTTTGGCTGAATAGTAGAACTGGCCCATCTGATTAAAAGAAAATATTGTGATAATACTTATATTCAAAAGATTGCATGGAATGAAACTAAATGTAAAGATACTGTTTAAAAAGAACAGTATAAAAAAATGTATGGTTAGTGATAACATCAGTTAGCAAACTAGATAGAACTTCAATTTCTTATTAAAACAAAAAGGAAACTCACAATTTGAGACGTGGTTCGATTTACACCAACTTACCTTTATCCAGTTTTCAACAATATAACATTTTTTTCTACATACAGTCAAATTATGCTGTAATCAACACATGTATCATTTCTTCTAATTATAGTATAATCTTGATAAAGTGATAATTGTGATTTGAGCAGGGTATCATTCCAGTTTCCTTCATACATTCTGTAGATGACTACTATCATTCATTTTATGCTAATCTGATCATGTTCAACCCAAGAGAACATTATTTTCCCTGACCTTGTTCCTAAATTCTCAAAATGCCTAGATGGATACTACTAAACACCAAATCTTCTAAATGTTTAATTCATTTTGACAGACCTCTTTCCCAAATACATGACACATTTCCTTGGCCTCATAGTGCATGTCTAATACCACTAAATTCTCTTTAGATGAGTTTTCTTTCCTCCTTTCTTTTTTAAAAAAGATTTCATTTATTTATTTGACAGAGATTGAGAGAGCACAAGCAAGGGGAGTGACAGGCAGAGGGAGAGGGAGAAGCAGATTCCCTGCTGAGCAGGGAGCCTGATGCAGGGTTTCTGGGATCACTCTGGGATCATGACCTGAGCCAAAGGCAGATGCTTAATTGACTGAGCCACCCAGGCGCCCCTAGATGAGTTTTGTTGACCAGCCATTATAAATGTAGTGTTGCCATTTCACTGAAGGCTTCAAACTACTAGGCCATCCCTTTTGTTCAGGGTGGCTGAATCACCTCTCGAAATTCCTGTAAACTGTTGTCCTAAACCTTTGCCAATTTCCTGAAAATCTCTATTGTACTCTTAGCGTTTTTCTGTCTTTCAGGGAAAACACAACTTTCCTCCCTCCAATTCAAGTTATATTTGTATTCTCACTGATCCTTCCCTCATTTCTGCCCATTTCACAGGAAGAAGTGTTCTTATTACTTTTCAAGGTTTCTTCCTATGATCTATTCAAATTACTTTTGGTAAAATAACAATGTGAACGGTGTATGAAACACAAATGTACAGTTCAGTGCCTATAACCTGAATGCAAATGTAACCATCACCTAGGTCAAGAAACAAGACTTTGACAGCAAAACAGAAGCTCTGTGTTTCCCTTCCAGACCACAACCTTCTCCTTCCTTCCAGAAGCAACTACTATTCCAACGTTTATAGTCATCAGTTTTTGACTGTCAAAATCTTTGTTGTTGTTTTTTTTTTACAATTTTATGTATATACCTTTAGACAATATAATTAAATTTTGCCTCTCAAAATTTTATCTCTAAGAATACCATAAATATTCTTTTTTGTCTTACATATGTTAAGATGTAATATCTTAACATATATATGCATCTATATTGCTGGATATAACTCTGGTTGGTTCATTTCTTAGAACATTTTATTTTGAAACAATTCTAGATTTACAGGAAATTATGAAGATAGTACAAAGAAGTCCCATGTTCCTTTCACCCAATTCCCCCAGTTATAGCTTACATTAGTGCAATATCACCGGATCAAAACCAGGAAGCTGACATTGCTACAGTGCGTGCATATAGTTCTGTCATTTTATCAAATGTGCAGACTCACGTAACTAGCATTGCTATCAAGATACAGAACTATTCCATCACCACAAGGCTGTGCTACCTGTAAATAGTCAGTCATGTGTGCTCCCCTCCCTGCTCACCAGCCCTAACTCCCAGCAATAACCAATTTGTTCTACATCTCTAAAATTCTATAATTTCACAAATGTCATATATACGTATATATATGAAATCAAGCAGTACAGGACCCTTTGAGATTGGCTTTTTCACTCAGCATAATGTCCTTGTTATTCCTTGTTAATCCAGGTTATTTTGGCACAGCATAGGAAATATAGTCAATGGTTTATAAGAGTGTATGATGACAGATAGTAGCTAGACTTGTGAGCATAGTGTTGTTGAATCACTATGTTGTACACCTGAAACTAACGTGCTATTGTGTATAACTATACTTCAGTTAAAAAAAATCTGAGTTACGGAATGCCTGGGTGGCTCAGTCAGTTAAGTGTCTGCTTTCAGCTAAGCTCATGATCCCAGGGTCCTGGGATAGAGTCCAACATAAGGCTCAGCAGGGAGCCTGCTTCTCCCTCCACCCACTGCTTCCCCTGCTTGTGCGCTCTCTCTCCCTCTGACAAATAAAGTCTTTTAAAAAAAAAAAAAGATAGTTGGGGTTGCCTTGGTGGTTCAGTTGGTTAAGTATATGCCTTCGGGTCAGGTCATGGTCCCAGGGTTCTGGGATCAAGCCCTGCATTGGGCTCCCTGCTCAGTGGGTAGTCTGCTTCTCCATGTCCCTCTGCTGCTCCCTGACTGGTGCTCTCTCTTTCTCAAATAAATAAATAAAATCTTTAAAAAATAAATCCGAGTTACTGTGTGTACCAAAGGTTTGCTCCTATTATATAACTCTGAAAAAGCAGGTGGGACCTCCACCTAAAGTTTGGTTTGTATGCCAAGAGCGATATTGCCACACCCAGAGAGCATGGAAAGATTTATTACTTATATAATTGAGGCCCGTGGGGGAAAGTAGGCCAGGCCTCTCAAGCAGGTCCAAAATGGCCTGAGAGAGCAAGCAAGAAGACTGGCTGGGTTTTTATTGTGGTTGGGGGTGGGGCTGGGATGAGGTTCCCAAGCAGGAACAGGGGCTTGTGTGGTTTGAACCACTTGATGTCATCAGAGAAGGGACTAGCATTTCTTATCACTTTGTCCAGATGTGGGGCACAAGAGGAAGAGGAAAGGGTGAGGCTTAAAAGCTGTCAACAGTCAAACATCGAGAAATGGAGTCAGGCTTATCATCACCATTCCTGTTTATTAATGAATAGTAGTCCATGCCAAACCAGTTTGTTTAACCATTCACTACTGCAGGACACTTGGATTACTTCCAGTTTTTGGTTATTACAAATAGAGCTGCTGTTGACATTGGGAATAGGTATTTGTGCAGACACAGGGTTTCATTTCTTTGGGATAAATGCCCAGGAAAGTGATTGCTGGATCGTATGTTAAGCATATGTTAACCACCTATTTCACAGTATATTATCTTTTTCATCTTTTTACTTTCAACCTACCTATGTCATTGTATTTGAAGTGAGTTTCTGTAAAAAGAACATAGATTAGTTATGGTTTTTTATCCACTCTGTCAATGTCTGTCTTTTAATTGGTATATTTAGACCATTTACATTTAATGCAATTATTGCCATGTTAGGACTTAATTCTGCCTTTTTTTTTTTCCTATTTGCTTTTTCTGTTTTTCCTAGATATCTTGCACATGTCTCTGTAGTTTGCAGCTGGAGAAAGATGTGATTGTGCAATTAGCAGAGAGGAAGGGCAAAAAAGTCTAGGCTTGACCTCTCCAGTCTTCTCCTATACATGTCTTTTTCCTGCTTTTTCTGTATTATAATAAGTCTTAGCCACAAGTGTAACTCTGAGTCATGTGAACCCTTCCAGTGACTCACCAAAGCAGTGGGTGGCCATGGGACCACCGAGACAGTAGGTTATGCTAAATTGTTTTTCAAGGTCGTTATCTTCCTTTGATCTTTACCTCATCTTCCTCTCATCTCTTTTAGGGTCTTCCTCCATCAGAAATGTTCCTACTCTATTGGATCTTTAAACTCACTGTTCAACAGCTCCTCTGCATAAAGATACACTCTGAACTTATATTCTAAAAGAAAAAAACTCTCCCTCCACCTGCAAAAATACTTCCCAACCCCAAACCCATAACCTTGTTTTTCCTTTTAAGTTAGCAACACATTTCTCCCTTACTGTGGTCTATACTCACTGAATCTGCTTTCTAATCTCATTCTCTTCTCTACCCACTATTGTTTTCTCAAATCTCATACAGCTCCATCAGGTTGCATATTTGACATCCTCTTTCCTTGGCTTTTGATATAACAGGAACAAGAAAAACAGGAATGAAGAGTACTTTTCTCCCCCTCCTGGTTCTTTTCTTTCTTTTATGTCCATCTTCACCCTCTGTCTCCGTCACTCTACCTATCCTTTAAGTACTGGTGTCCATGTGGTTCCTCATCCCATTTACTGGTTAACCTCCATTCTCTCCCATCCTCTGCTGCTTCTGCTACTCCTATTACTCCTAGTACTATCACCACCTCCACCATTAACTACTGCTAACTTTTTTTCCTCTCTCTCTCTCTCTTTCTTTCTTTCTTTTTTTTTTTTAAGAGAGAGCACATACACATGGCTGGGGAAAGGGGAGGGGCAGAGAGGAGGGCGGAGAGGAGAGGAGAGGAGAGAATCCTAAGCAGGATCCATGCCCAGCATGCGGAGCCAATTCCACGACCATGGGATCATGACCTGTGCCAAAATCAGGAATTGGATGCTTAACTGACTGAGCAATCCAGGTGCCCCTATTAACTTCTAAAACTACATTTCTAACCCTGACCTTTCACATGAATACCTGAGCTCCAGAATTTGAGGCTAATTTGTCAAAAAGCTTTTTATCTATAGGTTAGGACCCAAAAGTCCTCCCTCCTTCTCCCTTCCTTGCCAACTCCACCCCCACCGCCACACACACATACACAGACCCACTCCCGCATACACACATAGAGTCCCAGTCCTTTACTAAATCTGATTGCTTTTTTATTCTTTTTCTAGTTCCTTTGTCTCTCCTGTCTATAATTTGCACTTAAGTATTCCCCAAGGTTTGGTTTGCAACTCTATACTCTTCTCACTTTCCTACCCTACCTGGGTGATCTTTTTTCCAGGGCTTTAATTACTATTGAAATGCTGATGAGTTCTCCAAATCTAAGTCTCTAGATGTCAGGAGACATCCTTCTTGAGCTTCAGAACCAAGTTTCCAACTACCAGATGAATATCTCTACTACTCACACACGACCTTTAGAAATCTAAAACCACCTCTCTAAATCATTGTTTCATATATATTGTTTCATATTTCATTTTTATGTATACATACTTGATATACATGTAAAACCCTGAAATGCTATCTCTGAGCTCATTTTGTTCATAAAAGGGATGACATTCCATTTTTTAAAAAATTTTATTTATTTATTTAAGCTCCCAACATGGAGCCCAAAATGGGCCTGAGCTCATGACCATGAGATCATGACCTGAGCTGAGATCATGAGTCAGCTACCAAACCAACTGAACCACCCAGGTGCCCCTAAAGATTTTATTTTATTATTTTTTAATACTTTATTTTAAAGATTGTATTTATTTATTTGACAGACAGAGATCACAAGTAGGCAGAGAGGCAGGCAGGTGGTGGGGTTGGGTGGGGGGGAAGCAGGATCCCTGCTGAGCAGAGACCCTGATGCGGGGCTCGATCCCAGGACCCCAGGATCATGACCTGAGCCGAAGACAGAGGCTTTAACCCACTGAACCACTGAACCACTCAACCACCCCCAAAGATTTTATTTTTAAGTAATCTCTACACCCAACGTGGGGCTTGAACTCACAACCCTGAGATCAAGAGTCCCATGTTCTTCCAACTGAGCCAGCTAGAGCCCAGGGATGACATTTCTGGTAGTTCTATGTGAATCCTCTTACCAATGGCCATTTAATCTCTAGGACACTTCTCCCTAATAATTAATTAGTGTAGTATGTGACACTGATCTTCAGTTTTCCCTTTAGCTCTCACTCAGACTCACCTTGTAGCAGTCATTAGCAATGAGCTGTAAGAGGCTAAACGACTCGCCAGAGGTTTCCATCTTAAGATAAAGTTCCCAGGCTAGTCTTGGTTTCTTGTTCATGATATCTACAAAAGGACGGAAAGATTTTTGCCTCTTAAATGTATAGGAAATCTAATTCTGCATCTTGCTATTCTTTGGCTTTGGTTTTAGTTTCCAAACAGACAGAGAAATGGTAAACATCACTCACGTAGAAAGTTTGCAATGTTAGCATTAAGCTGATTCTCCACCAGAACTCTACCATATGTACAATACTTAAGTTAGGATTTACATAATTATATATTTCTAGACTGGGTTGATTTCCAGTTGGTCCCTTTGCTCATCTGCTTAAAAGTCATGTATCATTCATTCAATCCTACTTATATAGTTTCAGCCTCACTTAGAACACCAATTGCTGCTTGCTCCTGATTTTAAACACTCTGTGAACATTTGAAATGCAAGGGGAAAAAAAGAAGCAAGAAAAGATAATGAAGGGAGAGGGAAAGAGATCGTAGGTTCCATAATATACAAAATATTATGTTTTTGATATTTTATCACTTCTCAGGCCTGCTTCATAACGAAAAGGTAAAATTAGCAACAGTATCACTTAACAAAGAACCCTGTAAACTGACATTCTGGAAACTTTAACAGGGCTGATAGAAAAACTTGGCATCTTTCAGGACTGTTCATGCTAGCTCAACATCGTAGGGTAGAACTAATCACAAGGTAAATGTACATAATACATGAACAGGACCATCCTCACAGAGCAGCATGAACAATGCTCAATTTCAGTGTTTACTCATTCTACAAAACAAAATTAGAACTCTTCACTGTAATTTCCATCCAGAAGATTATGCAACAGAGAAGAAAAAGAGGATTCCTCTGTAACATTTAAAAGAAGACTCACAGCACCGAGCCAACCAACTGAGGTAAATGTAATCATTTTTCATCTTCTCACTTTGGATTAAAAGGAAAACCTGCAAGAAGAAGAAAGAAAAGAAATAAATATGAAGATATTTTTGTCGTAAAAATACCTTATCGGCTTGCCTTAGGTTAATACTTAGTGTTGCCTTCCAGATGGTCAAATTCTCCTCACGCTGCTAAGAAAAGGACAAAACTGTGGTGATGTTGACACACCACTCTCAGTTACTGATCTCAGAAGCTGGCTGAAGAAATTTGGTAAGGATAAAGAAGATATGAACAGAATAATTAACAACCACATAACACCTACTTTGTTCAAGGACACATAATCATGTTACTGGGCAGTAAAGCAAGTCTCAACAAATTTTGAAGGACTGGTGTAATACAGAGCACACTGGATGACCACAATATGATTAACTTATAAATCAAAATGAAATAGTCTGGGACACATTTGAAAATTATGACACACATTTTAAAATAACTCACAAAGAAGACATAATGTAAGGTAAAAATTAGAATTTGAATAATAAAAGGAAAAACTTGCTAAATAATAACAAAATCTAATTGAATAATTCAATGGAATTGCTTTGAATGATTCAGGAAAATCAATTCATGGAGTTAGAAGTCATAGTGATTAGCCTTGGGAGAAAGGAACGGACTCAAACAGTAAGATGACAGGGTTTTTACAGGGTTAAGGTAATACTGTTTCATGATCTAAGGATGGATTATTTGGGTATGTTGACTTTAAAAATTCATCAAACTGTATACTTTGATTTGGATACTTTTCTCAATGTATGTTATGCTTTTATAAAATATAGCAGAAAAAGAAAAATAGTAATATGGTTTAAAAATCTATATGTCCCTCACACTGTATTTCTTAATGTAACCTAAGGACAAAGGAACTTTTCATAATCCTTTGCCCCTGAACATTTTATTTCAGTGAGAAAAAGATAAAAATGTTTTTATATTTTTTCAAGTTTTTATTTAAATTCCAGTTAGCTAATATATGGTATAATATTACTTTCAGTTGTAGAATTTAGTGATTCAACACTTTACAACACTCAGTGCTCAGCACAAGTACACTCCGTAATTCCCATCACCCATTTAGCCCATCCCTCACCCCTCCCCTCCAGCAATCCCCAGTTTGTTCTTTATTGTTAAGACTGTTTTATGGTTTGCCTCTTTTTTTTCTTCTTTCCTCTATGTTCATCTATTTTGTTTCACTCTGGAAAACAGTATGGGAATTCCTCAAAAAGTTAAAGGATAATCATGTTTTTATTTTTTTTTTATTTTTTATTTTTTTAATTTTTTTTTTTTAATCATGTTTTTAAATAGAAACATTTGAATGCATCAAAAGCATGTACCCACCTCTTCACCCTCACTTGTGTTGCCTGTGGCAGCTTTGGCTTGGGCATAATTAAAGTTAAAGATGTCATCATTGTAGAAGTAACTCTGAAAAACATCCCAAGAATAGGTCACATTGAATATTAACATACCAATATAACATATCAGTTATACTAGACAAACTCAAAAATAATTTTAAGGAATTAGCTAACACCATCGATGCCACTGAAGTAAAAGGGACATCTCTAAAAGTTTAAGATTTTATTTATTTATTTATTTATTTTAAAGATTTTGTTTATTTATTTGAAAGAGATCACAAGTAGGCAGAGAGGCAGGCAGAGAGAGAGAGGGAAGCAGGCTCCCCACTGAGCAGAGAGCCCGATGTGGGGCTCGATCCCAGGACCCTGAGACCACGACCTGAGCCGAAGGCAGAGGCTTTAAACCACTGAGCCACCGAGCCGCCCCTATTTATTTATTTATTTTTTAAGATTTTTATTTATCAGAGGGAGAGAGAGAGAGCACAAAGCAGGGGGAGTGGCAGGCAGAGGGAGAAGCAAGCTCCCTGCTAAGCAAGGATCCTAAATGTGGGACTTGATCCCAGGACTAATAATGACCTGAGCCGAAAGCAGACTCTTAACCAGCTGAATCACCCTGGCATCCCTCTAAAAATATCTTTTTTTTTTTTTAAAGATTTTATTTATTTATTTGACAGTAGATGGAGAGGCAGACAGAGAGAGAGAGAGAGGGAAGCAGGCTCCCCACTGAGCAGAGAGCCCGACACGGGACTCGATCCCAGGACCCTGAGATCATGACCTGAGCTGAAGGCAGCGGCTTAACCCACTGAGCCACCCAGGCGCCCCCCCCTCTAAAAATATCTTACTTCTGACACATTATATATAGTATTTTGTAGACAAACTCATCTAAAAAATTCTATACTAACCTTAAATGAGTTGAGGTAAATCAAGACATCATCAAATTGCTTCAGCAGAAAGAAACAGGAAGCCATGCACTGCCTCCCAGGTATTGTATCTGAAATGGAATGGGAAAAGAAACTTATTATTAAACTTACTCAGGTATATTCATGAAACTGAAAGTTCTCTTTGGCTGAAATTTTGGTTACTTTATAATTTAGGGATAGGAATGTACTACAAGACATCTTTCCAGATTCTGAAATTATAGATTCTATTCAGGGGACAAAACCTCAATATAATGGAGGTTACTGTACTTGAGAGTAACCAATAATCTCTCTCGGGGCTAACTCACAGACTCCAGAATGAACACACACCATGCAGACTACAGTATTCCTCAGATGTTCTTCCAAGGCTTTGAGTCTCCTACCCACTCTGACACATGCACATTCAACTATCATGTCTTCGTCTCCATCATCACTCATCTAAGACAACTTAGCACTTCCAGTCTCAAATGGAGAAATCATTTGTCACGGAACCATCTGGTCCAACTTTCTGTCTGTTATTAGATTCCTGTTTCAGATAGTAGAGAATGAGTATAGCCCCTCACCCTTGGCACTGGCACTCCTATTCATTCTTGCTCTGTTCAATTTTCCCCCCGTAGCACTTATCACAGTCAGATATACTATATAACCGCTTTCTTTATTGTATTTATTGTCTGTCCAACTGGACTGTATGTCTACAAGGATGGAAGACTTATTTTGTTTACTATATTCCCAACACTTCAATAAATTTTTGTTGTATGAATGAGTCAAATGAAGAAGGAAGTATTATTCAATAAATGGTTTTGGTGAAACATCTGAAAGAAAATGAATATCCAGGGGTGATAAAAATGTTTCACAACTAGTTCACCACAAATACTGTTCATCAGAATAGATGCTGGCCCTAGACAACTGGTACAAACAGTCATACCAGTTCATACTGGCTAACTATCAACCCTTTTTTTTTTTTAAAAGATTTTATTTATTTATTTGACAGAGAGAAATTACAAGTACACTGAGAGGCAGGCAGAGAGAGAGAGAAGGAAGCAGGCTCCCTGCTGAGCAGAGAGCCCGATGCGGGACTCGATCCCAGGACCCTGAGATCATGACCTGAGCCGAAGGCAGCGGCTTAACCCACTGAGCCAGCCAGGTGCCCCGCTATCAGCCCTTTTAATAGCCTTTTCTGAAATCTTACACTCAATCTTTTTTTTTTTTTTTTTTTTTTTTTTTAAAGATTTTATTTATTTATTTGACAGAGATCACAAGTAGGCAGAGAGGCAGGCAGAGAGAGAGGAGGAAGCAGGCTCCCTGCTGAGCAGAGAGCCCGATGTGGGACTCGATCCCAGGATCCTGAGATCATGACCTGAGCCGAAGGCAGCGGCTTAACCCACTGAGCCACCCAGGCGCCCCTCAATCTTGACTGATTAAATCAATACTTTAATAATAAAATAAAGCAACAAACTACTGATGGAAAATATAAGTGAAGATTATATAACTGTGGGGGCATGAAAGCACTTTCTAAAATAGATACCAATGTAAAATATCATTTTAAAAAGATAAGCTTCGGGGCACCTGGGTGGCTCAGTGGGTTAAAGCCTCTGCCTTCGGCTCAGGTCATGATCCCAGGGTCCTGGGATCAAGCCCCACATCGGGCTCTCTGCTCCACGGGGAGCCTGCTTCCTCCTCTCTCTCTCTGCCTGCCTCTCTGCCTACTTGTGATCTCAGTCTGTCAAATAAATGAATAAAATCTTTAAAAAAAAAAAAAAGATAAGCTTCAATAAGATTTAAATATTTTATATCTGAAAAGATAGCATAGGCAAAATTAAAAGGCAAATGACCCACGAAAAAATATTCATGACATGATGAAAGTTGAATATATAAAGAGCTCTTGAAAAATCAATAAAAGTTAAAATTTCAAATAAAAAACAGAATCAAATTTTAAAAACCCACATGAAGTAAAGATTACATTTATTCTCTTCTATTTATACAATCTCTCATCCCACTTGAGCTGAGATGTTGAGAAGAGCTAACCCAATTTTCTCTCCTCTGTCTCTCCCACAGAATTTCCTACTTGATACTTTGATACTTTGCTTTCAAGGCTGACACATGTAACCCTGAACAGAGATTCAGACTTCACCAGTCAATATATGACCAACTCCAATTATGAATCATGTGAATGAGTATTGATTTCAGACATACCACACTCACTCGCTGACCCTCCCACCAGCTGGAAGAACTGCTGGGCAATTTTCATATGGTCCCTCTGAAAAACAAAGCAGAGCTGAGATAGCTGACAGAAGCTGAAAATGTTTTATTTGTATCACACATTATAGTTTTAAAATATGTGCCAGGATTTAAGATACATCCTTGTCTTACATCCTCTCCCAAATAAACTCTTATTAGCATAAGCACTAGAGAATCATAACCTGAAACTAAATTTAAACCTACCCTGGGTCAGATAAAAAAAAGAAGAAAAAAATATGTGATTCCCTAAACTCTATCCCAAAAAGTAACTTCATTAAAGGACTCAGTCATTTAGTCATTCATTCACACATTCAACAGATACTTATTGTTTTTTTTTTTTTTTTTTTTTTACTTACTGTTCTTTGTATGTATGTATGATCTGATCATACATCAGATCTTGTGGTAGGAGCCATGGTTGTAACAAGGACTATTAATTCAATACACTCATTCACTTATTCAATAACTATTTAGTGCCTATCCATTATATGAGGCACTGCAGAGTGAGCAAAACATAAAAATATTTATTTATATCTACTTTGTTCCCAAAAGGACTTAATGTGCCATAGTCAGATGGATAAGAACTTAATTTTAAACAGCGTTTTAAAATATTTATAAAGTATTTGCCAAAGAAACAATTATCTCCATTTTACAGATGCCAAAATTATAGCTCAGGGATCTGCAAGGTTAACCAAACTCACTAAAAATAAGAATGAAGCTATGCAACGATTTTCAATTATTATTAGATATAAATGCTGCTTAAAATTTGGGCTTTTAAAAGATGAAGCAGCAATTCTTAGGGTTAAAGCTTTCTCTCTCTCTCTCTCTCTCTCTCTTTTTTGTCTTTAAATAACATAATTCTTTTTATAATGGAACCTGGGTTGGGGAATATGAAGAAAGGAAAGGAACTGCAGATAAGCCTATTTTTAAGCTCACTGCTGATTAAACTTGAACATTCATCTTGATATTTTCCATACATTATAACTGCAACTATAGATTACCAGTGATTTCATACTCACCGAACCCATTTCCTGGCCAAGGGCCGCATTGACCACTCCTTTGAGGATATACTCCTGCCAACATAGAATAACACTAATTAATTCCCAAAGAATATGTAGCTATGAAATCTTTTTCAAATAAATTTCAACTTGCTACTTTAAATATATTATCAAAAGTTACCCAGAGTCACTTTTCTCTGATCCATCCCTGGCTTGAATGAAAGAATGAGGAGAATTTCATTTGGTTTTCAGGAAAGTGTCCATATAACAGAATTCGCCATATTTGTAAATTCACCACACTGGTAAATTTGTAAAGTCTTAAGCAGAAAAACTCAATGGAAACCTCGAGAAGTTAAGTTTTATTTCAACTCAATGGAAAAAATTAACAATAAAACATTTATGTAATAATTTTTATCACTTTATTAGCCACTGCCATTCTTTATAACCACATCATATATATCATTTTCCACTTCTAATCATATAATAACTTTTATTTGCTAATAATCCTTTTCCTAAAGAAAAAAAGTATCCTCTGATCTCCATTTGTAAGATATTATCTCTTTTGGAGCCCTGGAGTCTCACCTTTATTGCTTTCAGACTTGGCTCTATTCTTTAACAGACACCTTCCTTAGCAGCTTTATAAATTTTTTATGTAGGTACTGTTTTTATGTAAGAGGTTTCATAAAAAGAGCAGTACTAAAGATGCTGAAACTTTTAATACACTTGAGAAATATATCTGTTTAGATTTCATGGGGTCTGGAAAATTTTCAGTCTTTCATTTAGTAAGTGCAATGTCTGTTACATGCTTAGTGTACACAGTGTTGGAAATACAGACACAGGCCCTGACTGCAAAGACTAACAATCTAGTAGGAGAGAAAGAGAAGCTGCAATTATACCAGTGAGATAAGCTTTGATATCTTGTTGGTTCCATCAGCATTTTAGATTTCAGTTTTTTCAAACCTCAACGCTTCAGAGGAAATGACTACATATAAGGGAATTTAAAAACATGAAAAAGTGCAGAATGTTCATTCTCATATTGAAAGTCTCACAGGACATTCCTAAATCAATATATATGGTCTTTCTTGAGATTCTACAAGTCAGAATCTTCTCTAACATGCCTTCCTGATATCCTTCTGAAATTGTACTTTCAACAGAAGTTGGTTAGCAACATGGTAACACATTTTCAATTACCTGAGGAGTAGTAGGTTCCAGATCCTTAATTAAGTTATAAGCTTCTTGTACATCATCTGAAATGCAAGAAATAAGTAGCTATACTAGTCTGTATTCCACAGCAAACCCTTCTGAAACAGTCCTGAAAAGATCCTTCAGCATTCAAACATTCATGGGAGGTATGATTTGTTTTATCTGTCCTCTAACTTTCCATCAAGGTCAATGTGGAATAATTATCCTAAAGATAACCAAGTATCTTAGGAAAACTGTAAGTCATGAAGTACCTAAAAAAATGTTCAAGCTAAGAATACGGTCTGAGTATTATAAAGCAATGGTGTTGTAGTTATATAAGTAAAACTATTGATTTTTAAAAAAGACAATATAGGGGCGCCTGGGTGGCTCAGTGGGTTAAGCCGCTGCCTTCGGCTCGGGTCATGATCTCAGGGTCCTGGGATCGAGTCCCACATCAGGCTCTCTGCTCGGCAGGGAGCCTGCTTCTCTCTCTCTCTCTCTCTCTCTCTGCCTGCCTCTCCATCTACTTGTGATTTCTCTCTGTCAAATAAATAAATAAACTTTAAAAAAAAAAAAAAAAAGACAATATATATGAAGAATGCAGAAGTGAAATGACGTGAAGTTTGGGATTTGCTCTAAGACATTTCAGCAGTAAAAAGGGACAGGCAGGATGGATGAGAGAATGGCAATATTGTGAAGACTGCTGAATCTGGAATGATTTATTTTGTGTATTCATAGTATTTTGCTTAGTTTGAGAAATTTTTTATAATAATTAATTTCTGAAATATATAAAATATTTAACTCTGGTCCAAATGCCTATTTCTTTGTGCTTACATATCAAATAGAACTCTTTTTTTTTTTTTTTTTAAAGATTTTATTTATTTATTTGACAGAGAGAAATCACAAGTAGACAGAGAGGCAGGTAGAGAGAGAGGAAGGGAAGCAGGCTCCCTGCTGAGCAGAGAGCCCGATGCGGGACTCGATCCCAGGACGCTGAGATCATGACCTGAGCCGAAGGCAGCGGCCTAACCCACTGAGCCACCCAGGCGCCCCTCAAATAGAACTCTTTGCAAGTTCATGTTATTTTAATATACACTTACATTTTCCTCAATGAGGGCACCTAAAAAGGCCCACACTCTTAGTCCAGGGCCCACAACACAGTGCCACCACCAATGCATGTTAGCTCCTATCCTGTACTCAACACTGTTAGAGCCAAGACTGTTTAGGTGCATGTCTAACAATTTTAACCTTACTTGGGGGGAGTAAATATCCCAGTCTCTTTGAATCAGAGTATTTCTCATAAGAAGCCAGAAGTACAAAGAAACAGAAAGGCAGACAATTAGAGCAAACACCATTAAAAAACAAAAACAAAAACTCAAGAAAATGTGGATGTGCATTATACAAAGAAAAAGAACCACAAGGAAGGGGAAGGAAAAACAGTAGAAAAACTGAAATAGAATGGGTAGAGAACAAAGGACAGAAAAAGAAGAGGAAGAAAGAAAAACAATGAGGGAGAAGGTTGGAAGCAAAAGAAGAGGAGAGAGAGGATAAAGAGAAAAGACATAACAAATAAGCACCAATAAATTTGTTCTCTCCTACGAACCTGTTGCAAATATATTTTTGGAAGTATTATGGATTTTAAGTTAAGCAAGTAGTTCAGTTAGAGGTTAAATGCTCTAAAATATCTCATTATAAGCAAGACCAAGACAAATTTTTCGTACCTTGACGAAGGTAGTAAATCACTAAGTTTAACCGAGCTTCAGGAATGACATCAACCAGGGGAGGCAAAACCTGCAAAGCCCCTTCACCTCCTCGGAAAACAACCTAAAGATAGAGAAAGTCAGTTATTGTGGCAGTAAGTATGAATATATTTATTGGTGGAAAAGTTTAATTAAGGAATTGCCACTTATAACTGGGTACTCAGTTATATTTTCAATATATTTTTGAAGCTCTCAGTATAGACACCACCTTGACCCCATTGAAAGCAGGCTATTATCTTAATTATAGTAAGTGTAAAAAACAGAACAAAGGCATAAGCCTACTGTATACATTTCCTTTTCATAAGAACTGCAGAAAACTCTTTAAAGTACCCCAAAATTAATAAAACATTTTTCTAGACAGATATTTTGTATCAAAAGCTCCAAGAATGGGGCACCTGGGTGGCTCAGTCAAACATCTAATTCTTCTTTTTTTTTAAAATGGCTTTATTTATCTGAGAGAGAGAATGTGCCCGTGCATGCACAAGCAGGGTTAGAGGCAGAGGAAGAAGAGGCAGAAGCAGACTCCCTGCTGAGCAGAGAGCCTGATTCCAGCACCTTTAGATCAGGACCTGAGCCAAAGGCAGAGGTTTAACCAACTGAACCACCCAGGCTCCCCATGTATCTAACTCTTGATTTTGCCTCAGGTCATGATTTCAAGGTTGTAGGATCAAGCCCAACGGACTCCGCCTGGCATGGAGTCCAAGGATTCTCTCTCTCCCTCTCCCTCTGGCGCTCCCTGCTCTCTTGTCTCTTTTTTTCTAAAGACAAATGAACAAACTCTATGAAGGAATTTATATAACCTTTCTGAGCCTGTTTCCTCATCTCTAAATGGCATTAATGATGCCTACCTATCAGGATTATTAATGAGGGTTGAATGAGTTAAAGTGGGCTAAATGTGTGGTACATAGTAGGTAATATTTAATTAACACAGTAAACACTCATTAGCACCTACTGTATGCATGGGATTGTAGTAAGCACTGGGGTTACAGCAGGAATAATCACTCCTGTCACTATATAGGTTACACTCAAGTGGGGAGACAGCCTCAAACAGCAAACACGTAAGTATTACTTCATTTGACAGTAAATGCTATAGAGAAAAGCTAAAACAAAATACCATTCAGTAAAGCAGGTTTGTGTGCTCTTGTATACCCAGAACCTAGGACAGTGTCTAGCACATAGCAAGTTTTTTCACAAGTAAATATACAGAAATCAAGGCCATCAGATATGAACTACCTAATCTCTCCTTTCTAACTAAAAAATATCCACTTGGTCAGCTTTCTTGATTCTTCTTTGTCTGAGATGTTCCCTTCGTTTGCTAAGGTTAATTTTTTTGTCTTCTTGATCTCCAGACTTAGAAAAAATTAATTCCAGTACAAATTAATATACAGTGTTCTATTAATTTCAGATGTACAATATAGTAATCAACAATCCTATCCATTACTCAGCGCTCATCATGGTAAGTGTAATCTTCATCCCCATTACCGACTTCCCCCTACCCCCATCCGCCTCCCTTCTGCTAATCACCAGCTTGTTCTCTATAGTTAAGTCTGTTTCTTGGTTTGTCTTTTTTAATTTTGTTTCTTAAATTCCATGTATGAGTGAAATCATATGGTATTTGTCTTTGTCTAACTGACTTATTTCACTTGGCATTATACTCTCTAGATCCATCCATGCTGTCCCAAATGGCAAGATTTCATTCATTTTTATGGGTGAATAGTATTCCACGGTAGCCATTGGACTCTATTGTATCCATTCATCTATTGATAGACACTGGGTTGCTTCCATATTTGGCTATTGTAAATAATGCTGCAAAAAACATAAGGATGAATGTATTTTTTTGCATTAGTGTTTTCAAGTTCTTCAGGTAATTACCCAGTAGTGGAATTAGTGTATCACATGGTAATTCAATTTTTAATTTTCTGAGGAACCTCCTTACTGTTTCCCAGAATGGCTGCACCAGTTTACATTCCCACCAATCGTGCACAAGGGTTCCTTTATTTCCACATCCTTGCCAACACTTGTTGTTTCTTGTGTTTTTGACTTTAGCCATTCTGACAGGTGTGAGGTATACCTCATTGTGGTTTTGATTTGCATTTCCCTGATGATCAGTGACGCTGCACATTTTTACATAGTCTGTTGGCTATCTCTATGTCTGTCTTCTTTGGAGAATGTTCATGTCTTCTGATCATTTTTAAATTAGATTATTCAGGAGTTTTGGTGTTGAGTTGTAGAAGTTCTTTTTTCCCTTTTTTTTTTCTCCACACCCAGTGTAGAGTGCAGGGCAGGGATTGAACTCATGACTCTGAGATCCAGACCTGAACTGAGATCAAGAGCCAGACGCTTAATCAGCTGAGCCACCCAGGCACCCCGAGTTGTTTAAGTTCTTTATACATCTTGGATCCTAACCACTTATGGGATGTGTCATTTGCAAATATCTTCTCCCACTTAATAGGTTGTCTTTTTGTTTTGTTGACTGTTTCATTGGCTGTGCAGAAGTTTTTAATTTTGATGTAGTCCCAATATTATTTTTGCTTTTGTTGTGCTTGACTCAGAAGACAGATCTAGAAAAATGTTTCATGGCTGATGTCAGAAAGATTACTACCTGTGCTCTCTTCTAGGATATTTATGGTTCAGGTCTCACATTTAGGTTCTTAATCCATTTGGTATTTATTTTTGTGTATGTTATAAGAAAGTGTTTCAGTTTCATTCTTCTGCATGTTGTTGTCTAGTCCGCCCAACACAATTTGTTGAAGAGAATTTTCCCCATTGCATATTCTTGCTTCCTAATTGACCATATAATTGTGTGTTTATTTCTGGGTTCTCTATTCTGTTCTGTCTGTTCTTATGCCAGTACCACAGTATTTTGATTACTATAGCTCTGTATTCTATCTTGAAATCTGGGATTGTGCTATCTCCAGTTTTGTTCTTTTTTCTTTTTCAAAATTGCTTTAGCTATCTGGGGTCTCTTATAGTTCCATACAAATTTAGGAATGTTTGCTCTAGTTCTGTGAAAAATGCTGTTGGTATTTTTATAGGCATTGCATTAAATCCCTATTTGGGATTTAATTGGGTATTAATTGGGTTAATTAATTAATTAATTAATTGGATATTGGGCTTGTACTACCCAATTGCTTTGAGTAATACAAACGTTTTGACAATGTTTGTTCTCCCAGTCCATGGATCTCATAACTTTTAACTCAATCTGGATCTTATTTCTCTATTAATTATTCTATCTTCATTAGTCCTGGTCCTACTTCTCAGCTTTAAACATACACAAGTGTTTTTGCTTTCTTGAAAAATCTTTCTCTTGGTGTACTGTTCCCCCTGGAGAGTGCCCTATTTTTCTCTTTCCTTTTAATGCCACACTTCAAAACTTTGTGGCTTATTATTCTCTCACTGCTTAACTCCTATTCCCAGCACACTAGTCAACTTACTCGCTTTCTTCCATGTTTAGTTGTCAGGACTGTAGCTATCATTTCTCTTATAAAACTCCTAAATCTGCTCTCAAGTCTTGATCTCTCTCCAAGCTTGATTTCCAGACTACTATCTCTAACACATCACTCTCCACAAAAATTTAAGTTGATAAACTAGATGAGAAGTGAAAGGAGGCAGAAGCTCATAATAGAAATTATCCAGAAAAAATTATATCTGTGATAGAGGCCTGAATTAGAGAAGGAATGGAATAAATATAAGACTTTGCCAAGAAAGAATCAACAGGATTAAGTGACCAAGCAGAAATCAGAGGGAAAGGGGAGGAGAGAGCCTAAAGCAGAACTGGTGCTAAAAAAAGAACAGAGAAATCAGAAGGAGCAGGTGTAGCTATTATTGATGCCATTCTCACATGAGGGATCTGAAACTCAGCAATATCATGGCATTTTCCCAGTGTCCCCAGGTGTCCGAGTTGAAAGAAGGGGCTCCGTATCCACAATATTGCATGATCAATTAAACTGAACTTGAATATGAACACTTTTTTTTTTTTTAATCAATGGTCATCACAGTCCAGCTTTCAACCCGACCGCCTTTTTACTTCTCCACTAAGATTTTCCTTTTCACTATACTGCAGGCACACTTCCTGTTCTAGTAAACTTAGCCTGCTCATGACTTTTCTTTTATGTCATTTTTGTTCTAATTCCATATCCTTGTTTTCCGTGAACCCTCTAAATCTCAGCCATCCTTCAAAGGTGAACCCGAGTTGGACTTCACCAGAAAAATCCTTCCCATTTATTGTAGCCTCCAAGGATACATGTTTCTTGGTCTTTGCCAACAAAATGAACACCTGGGCCCTGCACTGCCTTGCACTTCTAAACATTATGCATGTGTTACTGCCCTCCCAGTAAGGATTTCCTTGAGCTAAGAACCTGATATCTGAAACTTGTTTTTCTTTTCTCCATAGCAAGAGTTTACTTGGAGTAGAGAAGTATTTCTTGCAATATCTCCCTTCACTCCCCGTTCTAACTGCTGAGATATACCAAAATGGACTATAAGACTCAATTCAGTCAAGACAGGAAACTGCTATTCACCAGATTGTGCCTGATGAGTTCTTTAGCAAACTCAAAGGAAGAAGAAGCGTTGTCCATCAAGCTTTTGAGTTCTGCCTGAAATTAAAAAAGGAAAGGCTTAGGAAAATGACAAGTGTATAGTACTTATACCACATATTTGCACAATGTTTTATAGTTTACACAGAATTTAACATGCCATTTCATTCGTATTTCATTTGTTCCTCAGGACTCGAAGAGTCAGTGTGATTGTTAACCTCATTTTACAGATGAGAACATTGAGGCTTATAAACAATAAATGACTTGAAACTTACACAAAGCAGCAAGTTTGAAATGGGTGAGCTCACGTCTGAAGACTCCTACTTAATCTTTTCTTGCAGAGTCAAAGGTGATTAAGGAGCTAAACTTTTAAAACTGGGGCTGATTCTTCAATCTGACCATTCCACCCATCTCAAATTCTCTTAGTACCTCTTTTCAGTTGCACTGTTATATAGCACAATTAAAATAGCTTCTATCATTTATTAGACCTATCAGATCTCTTCTGTATTCTCTCACCCCCTTCACTCCCTGTAGAACAAATGGCCAGCCATTTCCAGCATCTTCGCTAATACCCTAGACTCACCTATCCTCCCTCAGCTTTTTGTTATTCCTACCTGCCAATCTATAATTTTGAGTTATCTTCCTTTCCTCCTTTTTCTACTTCTATCAGTTAGGTAGCTAAGTTTCTCAGGATAAAATAATTAAATTCTTGATTGTTCTCACTAACCACTACAAACGTGTTCTGTTTGATCACATATGGAATTGAGCATCTACCTCAGCAAACTTTTTATTTTTTAAATTTCTTTTTTTTTTTAAAGATTTTATTTATTTATTTGACAGGGAGAGAGAGATCACAAGTAGGCAGAGGCAGGTGGGGGTGGGGGAAGCAGGCTCCCCACTGAGCAGAGAGCCTGATGTGGGGCTCGATCCCAGGACCCTGAGATTATGAATGAAGCTGAAGGCAGAGGCTTAACTCTGAGCCACCTAGGCACCCCCTCAGCAAAATTTTCATTAATCCCTTCTCTTGTCCACAGCAGCAATTCTAAAGTGTTTGGAAATATTAGGCTAGATCAGCAGTTTGCAAGCTTTTAGATCTCAGGATATCTTTTACAATCTTAAAAATTGTTAAGGATCCCAAAGAGCTTTTGTTTACGTGGGTTACAGCCCATATAAATAGCCCATAGTATAATATATATTGTATTAGAAGTTAAAAAAGAAATTTTATTTATTTTATTTATTTTTTTTTTTAAAGATTTTATTTATTTATTTGACAGAGAGAAATTACAAGTACACTGAGAGGCAGGCAGAGAGAGAGAGAGAAGGAAGCAGGCTCCCTGCTGAGCAGAGAGCCCGATGCGGGACTCGATCCCAGGACCCTGAGATCATGACCTGAGCCGAAGGCAGCGGCTTAACCCACTGAGCCACCCAGGCGCCCCAAAAAAGAAATTTTAAAGTATTCAATTAATCAAACATAAGAAGAAGCCCACTACACATTAACATAAATATTTTTCATTTAAGAAAACTGCATTTATGGAACAAAAACTTAGTGAGAAGAATAGTACTGTTTTATATTTTTGCAAATCTCTTTAATGTCTGGCTTAAAAGAGGACAGCTAGATTAGCATGTCTCTATCTGCATTTGATGTATTTTGAAATATGCTATCTCTGGAAAGCTTCACTGCACACTTGAGCAAAGGAAAGTGAAAAGGCAAAATCTTTTATATCATAAGGACAATTCTTATTTAAGCCCTAGTTCCGGCTGGCCAAGTGAGATGCCTAGGGCACAGAACTGAAAGCAGCACTCACTGTACACGAAAAGATGTTCAGCATCATTAGTCATCAGAGAAATGCAAATCAAAACCACAATGAGATTCCACTGCACATCCAACGGGATGGCCACAATAAAAAATGTCAGATAATAACTGCTGGCAAGGATGTAGAGAAATCGAAACTCTTTTTTTTTTTTTTTTTTTAAAGATTTATTTATTTGACAGAGAGAAATCACAAGTAGACAGAGAGGCAGCCAGAGAGAGAGAGAGAGGGAAGCAGGCTCCCTGCTGAGCAGAAAGCCCGATGCGGGACTCGATCCCAGGACCCTGAGATCATGACCTGAGCCCAAGGCAGCGGCTTAATCCACTGAGCCACCCAGGCGCCCCGAGAAATCGAAACTCTTATACACTGCTGGTGGGAATGTAAACTGGTGTAGCTACTCTGTAAAACAGCCTGGCAGTTCCTCAATTAAATATAGAACTCTATATAACCCACTGATTCCACTCCTAGGCATAAGACCAAGAGAAATGGAAACATGTTCAACTCATGCCCAAGAACATGTACACAAACGCTTATAACAGCATTATTCATAATAGGCCCAAAGTGAAAATGACCCAATGTCCATCAGCTGATGAATGGAAAAACAAAATGTACTGTATCCGCATAATAGAATATTATTTGGTCATAAAAACGAATGAAGTACAATATAGGCTACAACATGATGAAATTTATAAACATGCTAAGTAAAAGAAGACAGTCATAAAAGTTCACACGTTGTATATTACTTTTATATGAAATATCCAGAACTGGCAAATCTAGAGTCAAAAAGCAGATATGCAATTGCTTGGGCTGGGGGGATAGGGGGCCGGGGGTTGATGGAGTTCCTAAGGAGCATGGCGTTTCTTTTTGAGGTAATGCAAATGCTCTAAAACTGAGCTGATGATTGCACATATCTGTGAAAAGAATGAGAGCTTTGTGTGTGCACTGTGCCAGGTACCAGGACACACATGTCAAAAGACACAGTTTCAATACTCAATGAGCTTGTCTAGATGAAAGATAATTAGGCAACTATCAAATAGTACGCATGCTATTTTATGTATGTATATATACCTATATATATATCTATAAATATACCTATATGTATCTGTCTATCTATCCATTCATCTATTTATATATAATCAGACATAAGAGAAAAGAAGAAAGTAGCCCCAAATTTGCAGTCAAGTCTGTGGACATAAGGGTCACATAGACAAGGGTTTGAGATCTGAATTTGTCACTTGTTAGGTGTAAAGCTTTGGGCAAGTTATTTAAATTACCTCAAGAATTAAGTGAATCATTACACATTATGTCATGCTTACTACAGAAGGGCAGAGTGCTACTGGTGTTTATGAGAGAAGGAGCCATAGAATATTGGATATATTATACAAATTCCTGGAGGAATGCCTGATTTTTAAGTGGCTTAATAAAATTATGGGCAAACACAAACTATATTCTATTGCTAACACCCTCCCCCCCCAAAAAAAAAGTTTGTCAGGGTACATTTGACATTGTTGTTGACTGCTGAAATACATTATAAAATTAATATGCAACCTGCACAGACACCATTTCAAATGAAAAAGCATGTCTTTTGGGTGACAGGTAATACAGTTTGGTGCCCTAACTTGCATCATGCTAGACCTCCAGAATATGGTTAACCATGCTACCCATATTAGACTATGGAAAGAACATGTGCAGACAAAATGTAAACATTTAATAGACTGGAAAAAATTTGGAAGAACTCCTAAGATTAACTCAAGATAGAAAGGCAAGAATATATTTCTTTTATTTGTTCTTACCAAAGACCATAAACTCTACCAGTTTACTATTAAACTGCTGGAGCTGGAAACTAGCCAATTAGGCAGACCCGGGGGACTTTGTAGTTGCAGTGAGTACACCCAAGAATGTATTGTACATAACATATAAATGGACTGCTCGACTGCATACTAAACAATTGAAGTGGTGGGCATTTGTATTGCCACAACAGATCACTTTTATCAACATAAGCCACAAAAAGTCAATCTGGGCCTATGCTAAGGGCACATGCTTTCTATGCCACCCCTCCCACAATTAATAAACACTGTTTCACTCAGGAGCTGAGTCTGCTGTCAGCTAAAATATGGAAATAATGTCCCTTGCTATGGCATTTACATAGTGAATTTTGCTTTGATAGAGTTAGTTTGCTGGTTTCAGTTCCTTTCCATCCTCCCCCAGTGGCATGATACCAGCTGAAACTGTTTTTTGGACAAGGGTGGGATTTTAAAATTTTGACACATGCACAAATTTTACATCAAATTTTGATGGTTTCTGACATCAACTAAAATAATGGTTGAGGAAGTAATTTCCACGGCCCCTCTCACACTGTTAATCTAAAAATAGCCTACATAGGGCACCTGGTTGGCTCAGTTGGTGGTGTGGGTGACTCTTGATCTTGGGGTTATAAGATTGAGCCCCATGTCGGGTGCAGACAGTACTTAATAAAACCTTCTAAAAAATCACCTGTTTATCACATAAATAAATAAATAGCTATAAATACATATAGTATAGAATATGCCCTCCTTTTTTTCCTCTCTCTATATATGCTTATGTATGTGTGTGTGTGTGTATAACATTAAATAAAAGGGGGTCCCTTGTATGGCCTACTATGCACTCTCAGTTTCCTATATAAAGAGAGCTGTAGCAGAATTTATCCACAGAATTGCCAGAGAAACTAAATAATAGATACAAACCATTCTGCATATGCCTAGAAGTTAGCTAATTTCTAAGTATTTATAAAACATTTACCACTATTGCCTCATGGGGTAACCCTAAAGAGATGCTGAATTGTACCAAGCAGAATGAGGCCTTCCAGGAAACGAGAATGGTATATGCAAAGCTACGATAGCAGGAAAGCATGGTGTGTGGAATAACATCAATGGCTAGACGGGAGAGGGCAGACTAGGGCAGGGAAATTATTTAAAGAACCAAAATAAAAGATGAGGAGTGCCCAGACTAGAGCAGTGGTAGAGGAGAAGAGATAGCTAAGATGCAGAACTGAGAGGAACTGGTAGATGTTTAGATGGGGCACTGAAGAAAAAGACAGATGGAAATCTTAGGTTTGTGATGGGATTTACATGTTGGTGACAATGAACCACAGAGCCACAAACCTATTTTAGAGGAAAAAGAACAACTGTCCACTTTCAACATATTTAAGGTAACGTAAAGCATCTAGGTAAAGATCGTCTCCAATACATTAGACACACAGAATTCAGAAATCAACATTTTTTAAGAATATCTAATCAATATAAATATTCATATATGGTTGGTTCTTACAGAATCACCCTGGCAATAACAAAGGGATATTGTATTAATTAGGAGATACAAATAATAGAGTCTTATGAATAACCCAAAAAGTATAGGGTTATTCAAAGTGGAATTAAATAAATTAAAAAACACATTCCCATCACTACCTCAGCTGCTTTGCCATTGTAAAGGCGAAAATGATTACAGGCCTTAAGATTGAGTGCGATGGTGCTATCAGGAATTTGCTGAAGGTAAACTGCCAGAACTTCTTGAGACACATCATAGTAATCCAACTTGTAGTAACATAGGGCCACGTATACATTGAGGGCAAGGTATTCCCTATTAGATAAAGAATTAAGGTTAACAGTTTAAGTCTACTTCATAGTAAGGTTGTCAAACTACAAAGACATCTTTAATGGCTCAAACTGACAGCCAGGTGAGGAGGACATGAACTTGCCTTTTGAATAAAGAAGGCAAGGTATCATCAGTGCAATATTTTTCTTTTGTATTATAGTATGTTGATGTTGTGATTTAAGTAGACAGAGAGATGACAGCTAAAGGAGAAAGGGAAGCATTCAACTCCTACCAGTTCATGTTAAAAAGACCAAACTAACGCATGCTCTAACTGGGCGAAACTGTAAATAAGTATGTACCAGACAAAGGACAGACACACAAAGCAAGCAGACTCAATGACTAGGAAGGGGAATGGGTGGGGTGCAGATAAGCAAAAGGGGAGAAGGCAGGTGGATGAGATATTTTTGGGAAGTGGGAGAGATACCCAGTGGTCAGTGATAAAGTTGGAATGTTAGTTCTTCAGAATGTTTTATTTCTAATTTTGTCGGCAAGTTCCCTGCAACCTAATACAATGTTGAAATGACAAATTTAGACCATGCATTTTCAATAGGGGCCATATCATCCTCAAAGGGGTAAAGATCCTTATGAAGAAGTGGAAAATTGTATTCATTTTAAGTATAAAGCATAGATATACATTCAGTATATACATGGACATACAGTGTATCTGTGGTTTTAAAATTTCACGGGTTGGGGGAAAGACCAAAAAGACTCCTTGGAAGGGTGATAGTGAAATAAAAGTGGAGAAACCCTGATCTAGAGAATAAGGAGTTCTTAATTGGATCACATTATTAGCTAAACAGATTTGAACACATGGTGATAATAGGTCGAAAGAACACTAGGTCCTCAGCCAAATCAGTTACAGAAAAAGCTAACAAAATGAGATCTGGAGTAGCCATGAAAGGACACAGACCTGTTATCTAGCAGTATTCGCTTATAAATATCAATAGCTTCTTGGTAGTGAGATCGCATATAGTGGATTGAGGCCAAACTGAGTTGATCTTCTGTGATATCCTGAAGATTCTGATGAAAGTTCATCAACTTCTTCTCATCATTAAACTAAAATTGACAGAGGGAAAAAGACATGTAAAGATTCATGAGAGTACAGTTAATCACCACCGACGGTACAGAGATTTTAACTCCTCCTCTTTTAGCCGTTTTGGTCTCTCAGTTCTCCCTATTTTCCTTCAGTTCCTTGTCTTCTCTCCTGTCTCGCCTTCAGAGTAAGAATGAAAACAGCCTCTGGAGGCAAAGCCTTTGAGTCACAGCTAATATTAATTACTTGACCCCCCCTTCCTTTCTATTTTTTCCCCTATGTCTTTTTATCATTCTTATATGCTGTTTTTAAGAGACACATTTTAAAAAATAAAGACACATTAAGGTAGAAAGTTTAAAAGTATGTGAAGAGAGGGGCACTAGGGCATCTCATCTTAAGTATATAAGGAGATATAATAGACAAACACCAAACAAAAGAGAGTGGTGTAGGTATACAAATATAACGAAGCCGACTTTATGTGAAGAGAAATTTTTAGAGATAGAGACATTGCACAATGATGTTTCAGTCCACTGGTGGATAGAACAATTCTAAATTTGTATGTACTTATTGATAGAGTCTGAAAAACATGTAATGCAAAAACTGAAAGAAGCAAACAGAGATGGATAATTACACTATGAAACTTTTAAATGTACTAAGAATAATCATTTTCATATACTGCCTATAGATGATTTGATAAAGTTTCCATAAAATAATTTAGAAATATCAATTAAAAGCTTTAAAAATAATATTTATTTTTAAAAATATTTTTTAAAATAATTTTTAAAATATTTTAATTTAAAATACTTAATTTAATTTCAAATGATTTTAAAAAATATTTATTTATTTAGAGCGAGAGGGAATCTGTGCATGTGTAAAAATGTGTGTGTATACATATGGATATATATATATGTATGTATGTTATATACATGGAATATAGCTCAACCATGAAAAAGAATGAAATCTTGCCATTTGGGACAAAAGGATGGATCTAGAGAGTAAAATGCCAAGTGAAATAAATCAGTTAGAGAAAGTCAAATACCATACGATTTCACTCATATGTGGAATTTTTTTTTCAAAATCTTTTTTTTTAAGATTTTATTTATTTGTTTGACAGAGACACACAGAGATCACAAGTAGGCAGAGAGGCAGGCAGAGAGAAAGAAGGAAGCTGGCAGAGAGCCCGATGGCCTTGATCCCGGGACCGTGGGATTATGACCTGAGCCAAAAGCAGAGGCTTAACCCACTGAGCCACCCAGGCGCCCACTCGTATGTAGAATTTAATAAATAAAACAAATGAGGAGAGAGAGACAGGCAAACCAAGAAACAAACTCTTAATGATGGTACCAGAGGGGAGGTGGGTAGGGGGATGGATTAAATACGTGATAAGGATTCGTAAGTATTAAAAAATTAAAAATAAACAAATAGACATATACATACATATGTACAATCTGAAAGTCAAATAACTAGGAAACATTAAATTATGATACACGCATACAATGAAATGTTATAAATGCCATTTTAAGACGTCACAGTCTTGGGGCACCTGGGTGGCTCAGTGGGTTAAGCCTCTGCCTTCAGCTCAGGTCATGATCTCACACTCCTGGGATTGAGCCCCGAATTGGGCTCTTTGCTTGGCAGGGAGCGTGCTTCCCCCTCCTCCTCTGCCTGCCTCTCTGCCTGCTTGTGATCGCTTTCTCTGTCAAAAAAATAAATAAAATCTTAAAAAAAAAAAAAAAAAGGCACAGTCTTAAAGACTATTTAGTGACTCAGGGATATGCTCATTGTATAAAGGTTAAGTTTAAAAAAAAAAGGCAGAATACAAAAACATATATTTGGTATAAGGCTCATTCTTCAAAACAGAAAAATGAACAAAATATAAATATGTGTATAAAAATAATTATCTTTATTTATTTGAGAGAGAGAGAGCACAAGCAGGGGGAGAGGCAGAAAGAGAAGCAGAGAACTTGACCAGAGAACTTGATGTGGGGCTCGATCCCAGGACCCCGGGATCACGACCTGAACTGAAGGCAGATGTTTAACCAATGGAGCTACCCAAGCACCCCTTAAAAATAATTATCTTAAATGGAGATATAAGGGACACCTGGGTGGCTCAGTTGGTTAAGCAGCTACCTTCGGCTCAGGTCATGATCTCAGGGTCCTGGGATTGAGTCCCACATCGGGCTCCTTGCTCGGCAGGGAGCCTGCTTCTCCCTCTGCCTCTGCCTGTCTCTCTGTTTGCCTGTGCTCGCTCGCTCTCTCTCCCTCTGTCTCGGACAAATAAATAAACAAAATCTTAAAAAAAAAATAAATGGAGATATAAGATAACAAAAGACTGAAATGCAGTTTCCTTTATTATTTATTTTTTTAATTTAAATTTTAGGTAGTTAACATACAGTGCAATATTGGTTTCTGAAGCAGAATTCAGTGATTCATCACTTACTTAAAACACCCAGTGCTCATCGTAACAAGTGCCCCCTTTAAGGACCATCACCCATCTAGCCCATCCCCCACCCTCCTCCCTCCATCAACCCTGTTTGTTCACTATCGTTAAGAGTTTCTTATGACTTATTTCCCTCTCTCCTTTTTTCCCCTCTTCCCCCTTCCCATATGTTCATCTGTTTTCTTTCTTAAATTCCACATATGAGTGAGATCATATGGTATTTGTCTTTCTCTATTTCACTTAGCATAATAGACTCTAGCTCCATCCATGTCATTGCAAATGGCAAGATTTCACTCTATTTTTATGGCTGAGTTATAGCCCACTGTACATATACACCACATGTTCTTTATCCATGCCTCGTCGATGGACATTTGGGCTCTCTTCATAGTTTGGCTACTCTTGATAATGCTGCTATAAACACTGGGGTGCAAATATTCCTTTGAATCTATATTTTTATATCCTTTGGGTAAATATCTAGTGGTGCAACTGCTGGATCATAGGGTAGTTGTATTTGTATTTTTAAAAAGATTTTATGTATTGATTTGAGAGGGGAGAGCGAGCATGAGTGGGGGAGGGGCTGTGAGAGGGGGAAAAGCAGACTCTCCATTGAGGGAGGAGCCTGACTCTAGGCTCTATCCCAGAACCCTGAGATCATGACCTGAGCCAAAGTCAGATGCCTAAGCAACTGAGCCACCCAGGTGCCCTTGGGCAGTTCAATTTGTAACATTTTGAGGAACCAGCATGCCATTCTCCAGAGTGGTTGCACCAGTTTGCATTTCCACCAACAGTGCAAGAGAATCCCCCTCCCCCTTTTTTTAAAGATTTTATTTATTTATTTGACAGACAGAGATCACAAGTAGGCAGAGAGGCAGGCAGAGAGAGAGAGAGAGGAGGAAGTGGGCTCCCTGCTAAGCAGAGAGCCTGATGCAGGGCTCGATCCCAGGATCCTGGGATCATGACCTGAGCCGAAGGCAGAGGCTCCAACCCACTGAGCCACCCAGGCGCCCCGAGAATTCCCCTTTCTTTGCATCCTCACCAACCCCTGTTGCTTCTTATGTTGTTAATTTTAGCCATCCTGACATGTGAGATGGTATCTCATCATGGTTTTGATATATATTTCCTTGATGATGAGTGATACTGAGCATCTTTTCATGTGTCTGTTAGCCATTTGGGTATCTTTTCTGGAAAGTGTCTACTCATGTCTTCTGCCCATTTCTCAATTGGGTTGTTTTTTTGGGTATGGAGTTCGATTAAGCTCTTTGTAGATTTTGCAAATATTTTCTCCCATACTGTAGGCTGCCTTTTAGTTTCGTTGACTGTTTTCTTTGCTGTAGAAACTTTTTTATCTTGATGAAGTCCCAATAGTTCACTTTGGCTTTTGTTTTCCTTGCTTCAGGAGAGGAATCTAGCAAGAAGTTGCTATGGCTGAGGTAAAAAAGGTTGCTGCCTATATTCTCAAGGATCACGATGGTTTCCTGTCTCACATTAAGGTCTTTCTTTTTTTTTTTTTTTTTTTTTTTAAGATTTTATTTATTTACTTGAGAGAGAGCATGAACGAGGAGAAGGTCAGAGAGAGAAGCAGACTCCCCATGGAGCTGGGAGCCCAATGCGGGACTCGATCCCGGGACTCCAGGATCATGACCTGAGCTGAAGGCAGTCGTCCAACCAACTGAGCCACCCAGGCGTCCCTCACATTAAGGTCTTTCACCCGTTTTGAATTTATTTTTGTGTATGATGTAAGAAAGTGGTCTAGTTTCATTCTTCTGCATGATGCTGTCCAGTTTTCCCAACACCATTTGAAGAGAATGATTTTTTTCCATTGGATCTTCTTTCCTGCTTTGTCAAATATTAGTTGACCATACAATTATGGGTCCATTTCTGGGTTCTCTATTCTGTTCCACTGATCTGTGTGTCTGTTTTTGTTCCCATACCATACTGTCTTGATCACCATAGCTTTGTAATAAAGCTTGAAATCTGGAATCATGATGCCTTCAAGTTTGTTCTTCTTTTTCAGAATTGCTTTGGCTATTCAGGGTGTTTTGTGGCTCCATACAGATTTTAGGACTATTTGTTCTAGCTCTGTGAAAAATGCTGGTGGTGTTTTGATGGGGATTACATCAAATGTGTAGATGACTTTGGGTAGTACAGACACTTTAACAATGTTTGTTCTTCCAATCCATGAGCATAGAATGCTCTTCCACTTCTTTGTGCCCTCTTCAATTTCTTTCGTAAGTGCTCTATAGTTTCCAGAGTACAGATGTTTTATTTCTTTAGTTAGATTTACTCCTAGGTATCTTATTGTTTTTGACATAATTGCAAATGGGATTGATTCCTTAATTTCTTTGGTGTATAGAAATGCCAACAGATTTTTGCACATTGACTTTATATCTTATGATTTTGCTGAACTCATGTATCAGTTCTAGCAATTGTTTGGCAGAGTCTTTCAGGTTTTCTTTTATGTAGAGTATCATGTCATCTGCAAATAGTGAAAGTTTCTCTTCTCCCTTGCCAATGTGGATGTCTTTTATTCTTTTTGTTGTCTAACTGCTGAGGCTAAGACTTCCAGTACCATGTTAATTAGTAATGGTAAGAGTGGACATCCTTGTCTTCTTCCTGACCATAGAGGAAAGGGTCTCAATTTTTCCTTACTGAGGATAGTATTAGCTGTGGGTCTTTTGTATATGGCCTTTACGATGTTGAGGTATGTTCTATCTATTCCTACTTTGTTAAGTTTTTTTTTTTAATCAATAAAGGATGCTATATTTTGTCAAATGCTTTTTTTGTATCTATTGACAGGATCATATGGTTTTTATCCTTTTATTAATAAATCGTATCACATTGATTGATTTACAAATTCCACCCTTGTAGCCCAGGAATAAATCCCACTGGATGGTGGTGAATAATTCTTTTAATGTAGTATTGAATTCAATTTATTAGTATTTTATTGAGAATTTTTGCATTTATGTTCATTAGGGATATTGGCCTGTAATTCTCCTTTTTAGTGGGTATAGATTTTATTTTCTCTTTCAACTTTTGCTTACTTATATTTTATTTAATAGAATTAATGTGTAACTTCTATAATATGGAAAATTATTTTTAAGAAACCATTTTATAAGCTGGGGTGCCTGATTGGTTCAGAAGGTACAGAATGTGACTCTTGATCTTGAGATCATGAGTTCAAGCCCCATTGAGTATAGAGCTTACTATAAAAAAAGAAAAGAAAATTTGGGGTGCCTTGCTGGCTCAGTTGGAAGAACCTGTGACTCTTGATCATAGGGTTGTGAGTTCGAGTCTCCTGTTGGGTACAGAGATTTACTTAAATGAATAAACAAAAACTTAAAAAGGGGGTACCTGAGTGGCTCAGTCAGTTAAGCATGTGACTCTTGATTTCAGCTCAGGTCATGACCTTAGGGTTGTGAGATCGAGCCCTGCATCAGGCTCCACACCAGATATGGAACCTGCTCGAGATGCTCTCTCTCACTCCCCCACCCTACGCTAGTGTGTTCTCTCTCTTAAAAACAAAACAAAACAAACTTGCTGCTATAAGGCAATTCTGAAAAGTGTGTGTTTCTAGGAGTTAAGGTGTCTTAGAGTCTGCTTCCAAGAGACAATAGGATCATTGAAACAAACTAATCTGAAATGACTACTACTTAAAAAAAACCTAAAATCTAACATCTCTTATTAGTAAAGAACACTCAGAAAAGAAAATCCTATAAAGTCAATACCTATATTCTACTTGTTCTAGAAATACTATTAATAAGCATTTCTAGTTCATTATCTTTCACCATTGTTCTTAATAAGAAGTATGAAAAAATATTTTAAAACAAAAAATGTGATATGAGAACATAAATACCTTATGAGCCAAGTGGAAAAGGAGGCGGTTTTGAAGTCGGCTTTTTGGAGCTGTAAAAAAGACGTTCAAGCTGCTTATTAATTGTCTAAGGCACTTAGTCCTTTACAAGAATAATATGAAACTCAGATAATGTTCCCAAATCCTTATCTATGTGACCCTGATATGTCCCGACTATAATATATATTATTTTCATCTGGTCTCTACCTGCAGAAGCAGCAACTGCATCAGGAACCAGAAAAAAAAAGTTCGCTCCTTCCCCAGCACTTGTTCTACTAGCTTCTATCATGGTGACCCACAGCACAGGACGCCACACACACAGTTCTGGTAGCGGCCCACCACCATGCTACTCACACACTGACCAAACACTGAAAATAAAGTTATATTTATCCCAATTCATGTAGAAATCCCTGTCATTAGCTATTCTTCCAAGTATTCTTTGTCAATTCCTTCTGAAATCTCCTTTTCTACAGTTATACAGCCATATTTCCTTAGATACTAGCTCAATCTCTACTCCACAGATCTTCGAGCATGATCATCGGCCACAGTTAAACACTCAACCAGTGTTAACACTTCAAGTTCCAAATCCCGTTTGCACTGCTGAAGAATTTTCTGGATGCCTAACCTTACATTTTTTTAAAGATTTTATTTATTGATTGATTTATTTGAGGGACAGAGATCACAAGCAGGCAGAGAGGCAGGCAGAGAGAAAGGAGGAAGCAGCCCCCCTTCCCCTTCCCGCGCTGAGCAGAGAGCCCAACATGGGGCTTGATCCCAGGACCCTGGGATCATGACCTGAGCAGAAGGCAGAGGCTTTAACCCACTGAGCCACCCAGGCGCCCCCATTTATTTATTTTTTTTTTCTTACAGAAAAAACTCATACTTCAAAGCATAAAAAAGAAAAAAAAATTATATGGCAAGATAGGTAGCTACCGTGATCACTTTCTGTGTGTCTGACAATGTTATAGGCACAGACACAGTCTAGAAACATAAGAAAAATAAGTAACTTACAGGCCTATATAACTACATTAAGAAAGACTGTATCAGAACACGGACACAGTTTGGGTACAAATCAAGAAAGGGTCCAAGTTTCATGTGATCCCTGAATTTGAACTGGAATAGTTCCTAAATATGTATGAATCTGTTAATTCTCTAAGAATTCTATCCTGGAATATATTCTTCACTAACAAATTTCCTAACAAACAGTCCCTTGCCAGTTTCTCTACATTTCTGTGAATTTAATTTGATGCACACTCTCATTATTCTTAATCCTTCCTCCCCTGTTTCTCTTTGCCCTATTCTTATTTGCAAGTTGATGTCCAGTTCTTAGACAGCTGTCAGGACAAGAAAAGCAAACGACAACTAGTCTGGATTTTTCAAGCCGAAATTATTTGGTTTCTCATTCAGAAGCAGGGAAAACAGCTATAACATCCACATCCCTAGGGCTTAGACAGCTACCTCCAACTCCTACAACAGCATGAATATCCTACACCATGAGGGGGCCTAAGAAAGAGAACTTGCTCTTTTGCTTCTTTCATTCTGCTTATCTGCTGTAGCTTCTGGGAAGGCGGGGTGGGGACAGAAAGCAGCACAGAGATTAACACTCTCTTTAAATGTAAAATTGCTCAGATTCAATGTTCTTTGAAGATTAAATCTATTTTTTAGTTTTTTTTTTTTTTAAGATTTTATTTATTTATTTGACAGAGAGATCACAAATAGGCAGAGAGACTGACAGAGAGAGAGATGAGGAGAAGCAGGCTCCCTGCTGAGCAGAGAGCCCTATGCGGGACTCGATCCCAGGCCCCTGGGATCATGACCTGAGCTGAAGGTAGAGGCTCAACCCACTGAGCCACCCAGGCGCCCCTATTTTTTAGTTTTTTAAAAAATTTTATTTTAAATTAATTTCTACACCCAACATGGGGCTTGAACTTACAAACCCCAAGATCAAAAGTCACATGCTCTACCGAGTGAGCCAGCCAGGTGTCCCTATTTTCTAGTTTTCTAATTATACTGGTTTTTCCTCAGTAAAAAAAAGGAATTAAATATGTTTTAAAATCTCCGAAATAACTCATACCATTAGTGACAAATCCTGGATATTAAAGGGGCCATTTTACCTTTAAATCCAGCGGCTTCAGCTTGTTTATACATTCCAAGAAAAAAGTAGGTACAGGCTAGGTTCACCCAGACTTCAGGATTGCAATTTTCCTCTTTGGTCGCATTTTCATATTCCTGAAATATATATTAAGCAGGGATCTCACTTCCGCAGTAAAGCAATCAAGGACCCATTCCTCTATAATGGAACAGAATTTCTTACCGAGATTGGGCAACTTCACATTTAGGGAATCCTGTAAGCTCCACTATCCTGTACCTTTAAGGTTAAATACTAAAGTTACAAATCAATTCTACCCATGGTGGGTGGGGGAGTGGGGCTGTTGTCCACAAAACCTTTTTTTTTTTTTCTTAAGATTTACTTATTTATTTGAGAAAGAGAGAGAGAGCGCGCGCAATGCACACCCAGGGGGAAGGGCAAAAGGAGAAGAGAATCAAGCAGACAGCAAGCTGAGTGCAGACTTGGACGCTGGGCTCGATCTCACAACCCTGAGATCATGACCTGAAACACAGCCTGACCCTTAACTGACTGCGCCACCCAGGCACCTGTTTTCCACGCTGAACTTGTTCCCGCCCCCTCCTTTTAACAGTGATATGGGCTAATAAACTGCAGAAATGAAAAGTAACTGAAATATTTTATTTTTGCTAACTTAAAGAGATAAACAAGGGGTGCCTGAGTGGCTCAGTCAGTTAAACCTCCATTTTTGGTTTTGGGATGGAGCCCCGCATCTGTCTTTGAGCTCAGTATGGAGCCTGCTTAGGATTCTCTCTCCTTCTCCCTCTCCACCCCATCCCCTCAAATAAATAAATAAAATCTTAAAAAAAAAAAAAAAAAAAAAAGGAGGGATGCCTGGGTGGCTCAGTCGTTAAGCGTCTGCCTTGGGCTGGGGTCATGACCCCAGGATCCTAGGATGGAGCCCCAGGTTGGGCTCCTGGCTCACAGGGAGTTTGCTTCCTTCTCCCTCTCCTCCCTGTTGGTGCTCTCTCTCGCTATTTCTCTCTCTCTCAGATCAATAAACAAAATCTTTACTTCTTTTTTTTTTTAAGATTTTATTTATTTATCAGAGAGAGAGGGGGGGAGAGAGTGAGCACAGGCAGACAGAATGGCAGGCAGAGGCAGAGGGAGAAGCAGGCTCCCTGCCGAGCAAGGAGCCTGATGTGGGACTCGATCCCAGGACCCTGGGATCATGACCTGGGCCGAAGGCAGCTGCTTAACCAACTGAGCCACCCAGGCGTCCCACAAAATCTTTACTTCTTAAAGTTTTTAAAAGATTTTATTTATTTATTTGACAAAGAGAGTGAGGGTGCAGGTAAAGGAAGAGGGAGAAGCAGGCTCCCTATGGAGCCAGGAGTCCCATGCGGGGCTCCATCCCAAGACCCTGGGACCATGACCTGAGCTGAAGGCAGACGCTTAAGTGACTGAGCCACCCAGGCACCCCATAAACAAAATCTTTAAAATCTTTAAAATCTTAAAAAAAATTTTTTTTAATTAAAGAAAAAAAGGAAAGCAGGATACCTCACAAGAAATGCATAGGTTCAGTTAACTTAAAATCTAATAACCTTAATATACTACAACAAATATCACTTCATTCTAATTGTTTTCTGGCTTTATTTATTTGGCTTTACATTTTATTTATTTATTTATTTATTTATTTATATATTTTTTAAAGATTTTATTTATTCATTTGACAGAGAGAAATCACAAGTAGATGGAGAGGCAATTAGAGAGAAAGAGAGAGAGGGAAGCAGGCTCCCTGCCGAGCAGAGAGCCCGATGTGGGACTCGATCCCAGGACCCTGAGATCATGACCTGAGCCGAAGGCAGCGGCCTAACCCACTGAGCCACCCAGGCGCCCTATTTATTTTTTTTTTAAAAGATTTTATTTATTTATTTGACAGAGAGAAATCACAAGTAGACAGAGAGGCAGGCAGAGAGAGAGAGAGGGAAGCAGGCTCCCCGCTGAGCAGAGAGCTCGATGCGGGACTCGATCCCAGGACCCTGAGACCATGACCCGAGCCGAAGGCAGCGGCTTAACCCACTGAGCCACCCAGGCGCCCTGGCTTTACATTTTAAAAAGACATTTTCTTCCTGCCAAGAACACCTTCTGAGATTCCCTTTGTCAACTATGTTTTCCATATACTCTTATTATTTACCAGTCCATACCAAATAGCTTTGTTTCTTTTTCTTACTACATTGGGGCTCTCTCCTCTATATCTTTCACAAATTCTACCAGCTTCTATTCTGTCCTCACATCTTCTCTTTGCCCTCACAGATTTTGCTGTTTTTGCTCTTCGTCATACCTCCTCATTACGTGATCTTAGACACTTTCATTTTGGTTATGCATGCTCTATAAATATCCTTGGATTACAGTTGGGGGTAAGGATACGTGGAAATGTTTAAACAACTTCATCCATGCTTTAAAAACTGCTGGACAAAAGGGAACTATAATTTTATCTAGATTCATATTCCTATAGGTTGCTCATTACATAGGTGCTGTTTACAACAACAAAGAAAAACAACTTTCAAAACTCAACTTGCACAAACATAAAGATAACATTTCCTATGCATAAAATTAATCAAGCAAAATGAAAATGAACTTCTTTTGAGAGAAGCATCATGGAAATTTTATCAAGAGGGTTTATTTCTATTCTTTTGAAAATTTCCCTAAGAAATGCTAATATATATATCATTAGTATATATCTAAAAGCAAAGAGTAAACAAGATATATAAGATATTGATATATATGTATATATCTATATATATATTTGAACTTATAGAGAAGATTTCTGAAGCAATACATCAAACAAGAGCCAGTGGTTGCCTCTGTTAACAAAGAAATAGGATTGTGGAAGGCAAAGAGAGGATGTTTTACTTTTTACTTTGTTTCCTTCTGCATTGTTTGAATTTTACCAGGAGCACGTATCATTATAATACAAAGCTTAATAACTTTCAAAATCCTTGTGTTGCATTTTTTTTTTTTTTTTTTTTTTAACTAACCTCCAAAGCTCTCTTGTAGTCACCCAGGTGAAAAGCACAGTATCCGATCCACAGGTTAGTATCCTCTTCTTGTTCCCCAACGTGACGTTTGAACTTCAGGTTAAAATTTCAGAAAGAAAGAGAGTGAGAGAGAGAGGAGGAAGAAAGAAAGAAAGAAGGGGGGGTAGAAAGGGAGGGCGGGAGGAAAGGAAGAAAGACAGAAAGAAGGAGGGAAGGAAAAAAGAAGGAAGGAGGGAGTGAGGACGGGAGGGAGGGAAAGACAGACAGACGTTGAATAAACCATCTATTTAAAAAACTGCTATGTTGGGGCACCCGGTTGGCTCAGTCAGTGGCGTGTGTGACTCTTGATCTTGGAGTTGTGAGTTTGCATCCCACACTGGGTGTAGAGATTACTTAAAAATAAAATTTTTTAAAAAATTAAAAACAAACAAACAACACTGCTATGTTAAACTACCAATAAACAAATCAGCAAGGAAATTGCAAGTAACAGAAGTAAGACAATACTGTTTAATTAAGCCTATACCTAGGGAACTCAGCACAATTACTACCCCCCCCAAACTTTTTTTTAAGTAGACTCCACACGTAGTATGGAGCCCAACTTGAACTCACGGGGCTTGAAATCATGACCCTGCAATCAAGACCTGGCCTGAGATCGAGTCTGATGCTTAACTGACTGAGTCATCAGGCGCCCCAGCACAATTTCCTTCTAATTGTCACAGAAACGTTTATTTTTTTTGAATGCTGCAAAAACTAACAGAATATACATTCCACTTATTCCAGGAAGTATCATCAAATGCTAGAAGAATGGCTGCTGCAGAGCAACTGAAACAGGCTATACTGAAACAATGTGTGTAACTGTACCGATGGACTCAATTATTTTCAATGTTAGGAATGAAAAGAATTTCAATGTTTGCTTTGTACATTACTCAAGAAAACTATAGCACAGACAGATTATTTCTTAGATATTCACAAGATGAAAAATCTAGTTCACTTAATATTTCCAGTTGAAAGAAACATATATTTTCAAACATTTCACCTTTGTTTTCCTGGATTAATGGACATCTTATTCCAGAAAGTATTTAAGAGTTATCCCCATAACAATTCCGGGGGCTATTAAGAAACTCAAGATTTATGCAAAGTTTCTGATGCCAAATACCTGAAGGTTAGAGAGATTAAGCAATGAACTCAAGACCACCACAGCCAGGGAGGGCAGTAGCAGGGACCACCACAGTCCACTGACTCCATCACCTGTGTTCTCACCCTCCATGCTCTACTGCCTCCCAACGTACACATCAAACCTGTCCCATTAGCGCACACATACATTTACTCATAGGTATCTTTCACTGAGAATAAGCCATTATATCATTCTGTTACTCTTAAATAGGCTTACCAGGGCCTATAAGAATTAAGGATATTGAGAAGACTGGCCTCATTTATGTGCATTGTGAAAAAATATCCCAGCCAACGGAAGTCCTGTTTTGGAGGAAAGCGATGAGGCCTTGAAGGACGAGTTTGAACTCCCATGATAAGGTGAGAGTTTTCCATTTTACAGGCTGATACACAAAAAACTGGTTAAAAAGAAAATGAAGTGGGAGGGTGCCTAGGTGGCGCGGTTATTAAGCATCTGCCTTCAGCTCAGGTCATGAGCCCAGGGTCCTGGGATCGAGCCCCACATCGGGCTCCCTGCTTGGCAGGAAGCCTGCTTCTCCCTCTCCCACGCCCCCTGCTTGTGTTTCCTCTCTCACTATCTCTCTCTCTGTCAAATAAATAAATAAAATCTTTAAAAAAAAATTAAATAGGGAGCGAACACCTATTTATAGAGCATTCCTACAGAACACTGGTGCCTTGACTGTTACAAGATGAAGACAACCATTAATACTTCCTGTTCTAGGATAAGAACTTACTCCTGAAGTTAACACCGTAACATTACAAGTCTTCCTTACACAAAACGCTGTGGATCTGAGGACAGTGCCTTAAGTCTGAAGAAATTCTTATTCGAAGTCTCCCTGAATTTGCTTCAGGAATTGCCTGGAACCACAGGAAAGCTCATGAGGCCCCCCTCCCCCAAAGCACAGTAGTACCCATTCCTATACACCATGGCTCTTTAACCACCCACCTAAGAATAAGCATAGAACAGAGCCTCCCTGATAACTTAAAAGCAGTGTGGGATTACACAGGAAGGAAAATGTGGTCATCGTCTCAAAGACAAGAGAGAAGAGAAAGGGGACTGATACAAATTAGATATATAACGACCACTTAGTCCACTGATTTACAGAGCTAGAAGGTCTTTCCAAGTCAACTTCCCCACTTTATTTATTTCTTTAAGATTTTATTTATTTATTTCTTTATTTGAGAGAGTGAGGGAGCGTGCGCACGCGAGCATGAGTTGGGAGGGGGCAAAGGAGGGGGAAGAGGGAGCGGGAGAAGAAGACGCCCTGTCAAGCACGAAGTCCGACATGGGGCTCCATCCCAGGACCCTGAGATCATGACCTGAGCCAAAGGCAGACTCTTAACTGACTGAGCCACCCAGGTGCCCCCAACTTCCCCAATTTGAAGATGAGAATGCTGACACCAAAAATGTCAAACAAAGTTCTCGATAGCAGAGCTAATGAGAAACAGAAGACTGTACATGGAAGACTGAGGAATATATAAAACTAATTAAAACAATTATTATTGATAGATTACAAGTACTGAAAGATTACATATAGCCAGAGTAGTGCTTTGGAGAAATGACTGGCACCACACAACCAGATTGTCCTGTCAAAACTCTTCTCTTCATTCCTTGGTGTGCCCCTTCATCCTCCAACAACGTGTGATTCCCACAAGGCAGCTTCTCAAAGCGTAGTATCCTTGGATCACCTACATCAGAAGCACTTGGGCCACTTGTCAAAAATGCAGGTTCCTGAGCACCACTGCAGACCGATTTGGAAAGAATGAGAATCCCTAAGGCAGGAGTCTGGGAATATACATTTTAATAAGCAGCCTAGGTGGTCCTGATGTGTATCAGAAGTTGAGAACTACTGCCATAGAGATTTGAAGTATTTTCTGAAGAAACAGTGCTCTAGACAAGAAGCATGAAGCATGGTGGGATTATATAAATGATCCAGACTTTATAACATATAATAGGAATAAACATAAGTTGGTCAGCACTCGGGATAGCATCAGTTCACTGCGTGAACTGATGCTATTTTAAATGTCCCGCCATAGTTTTAGCTGAATTCACCACAGTGGGACTAGAGGTAACCCAAAGTGTCCTTCATGAAGTAAGTCTGTCTTCTTAGTTCATCTTTTTTTTTTTCTTTAAAGATTTTATTTATTTATTTGACACAGAGAGAGAAATCACAAGTAGGCAGAGAGGCAGGCAGAGAGAGGAGGAAGCAGGCTCCTTGCTGAGCAGAGAGCCCGATGCGGGACTCGATCCCAGGACCCTGAGATCATGACCTGAGCCGAAGGCAGAGGCTTAACCCACTGAGCCACCCAGGCACCCCATCTTTTTTTTTTTTTTTTAAGATTTTATTTACTTATTATTTATTTATTTATTTATTTTTATTTTTTAAGATTTTATTTATTTATTTGACAGAGAGAGAAATCACAAGTAGGCGGAGAGTCAGGCAGAGAGAGAGAGAGAGAGAGAAGCAGGCTCCCGCTGAGCAAAGAGCCCGATGCGGGGCTCGATCCCAGGACACCGAGATCATGACCTGAGCCGAAGGCAGAGGCTTTAACCCACTGAGCCACCCAGGCGCCCCTTCTTAGTTCATCTTTAATCAGGTCTATCGTTAACACGGAATCAGCAGTCTGTGCCTGACTAAATTTACAGGAAGCCCCCCCCCCGGCCCCCTCCAAAGCGCCCACCTGTTCCAAGAGCACAACAAGCGGCATTCGCCCGAGCATTCACCCCCTTTTAAGAAGCAACCTTCTTTGCACATTACCTCCAGTAGGGTAATAGCTCCAGTGAAATCTCTTTGCGAAAGTAGTTCCTCTAGTTTCGGAATCTTCCTCCCTTTCTTCTTTCTTTTGTCGGTGTGCGGTAGGTCCCCGCCTACAGCGGGTTTGGCCCTTGAGAGCATCTGTGAAGGAAGCAACGAAGACAGCTGTGACATCGAACTCCGACCGTCAGTTTTAAACTTGGGGCGACAGCCCCAGAATCTGCAAGTCAAACTTTTACCAACGGAACCTCAGGGAAACCCGTTCAAGCTCTCGGGATCACGTATTTTACCGAAAAGGGCCGTCACCCTGCGCTTGAGCGGAACCCAACGGCTACCACACCTAATCTTCTTGACCAATTCATTCGCGCGGGCTAAGCGAGGCTTTCGCGCAGCTTCTGTCATCTCCGCCCTTCCTCGATCTGCTTTCCACCCCCGCGCGGAGACAGAGAAGCAGAGGGAAGAAAGCTGCGAGGTGTTTACAGTTGCATCCCGGTCTCCCGTGAGAACCGGCGTAAGGCGGGGAAAGCATCCTCCGCTGACACTCCTAGACTTCACCCAGACGTGTGCTGGGAACCTCCGATCTCCGGTCCTAGGTTCCACTCAAGGTTCTCCCTCACTGTTCAGAGCCACTAACCATCTTGGCGTTGGTTCGGGGAGCCCCTTCCCGGGACCGACAGACAGGAGAGGCCCAGCCTCAGCGCCTCATGGCAGGCACACAGCTCTCCTCGTCTCCACGGCAACCCTGCGAGGGTGGGGTTTGGTTCGTCGACGAGAAGCACTCTCAGGAGAACCGGTGCCCGCGGCTATTTGGTTCCGCCCGACTCCGTCGCTGAAGCAGTGGAAGTTCTTCTCATTGAGGAGGAGAGGCGTCTTTCTGGGTTCTGGGAGGGAAAGTTTGTTTCTCTACTTACGGGTTTACTTTAAGAAAAAACGAATTCGAACGGCATTCCTTTTTTCAAATACGAGTTCCCGGGGAAAGTTATTTTGAAGGACCACTTCCGATTTGGACCGCGTTGGGCTCCATAGCAACACCCGGCGCTGACTGGCACGTGATCCTGGGCCTCGGGACTCGGAGAAGCTTAGAAAGTATCGCTGAACCGAGGAGTTGGCGTTTCTAGGCGGGAGTTCACCAAAATACAATTCCTTATCTACCTACGTAAACATAATAAGGAACTGTAGTAAATACATGTTGATTGGACGACTTAATTTATCGACTTTATTCCTGAACCGCGTTCATGCGGTTGCAGGAGGATGAAACCATCGCATCGTGTTATGTCAGCGCTGGAAGGAATCTTAAAGGACATGCAGTGCGAACTTTGTAACGCGACCGAACGAGAGCTCGTCCACCCGACGGGCAGCAAGCCAGGAACAACGGACACGGAGCTTCTGCAGAAGTGAAGAAAGGCTATTTATTGATGGGGCGCCACCCCGGAGAAGGAGGGAATTGATGCTCAAAAGTCCCCAGCTCCACAGTGGCTTACAAGCAGGGGTTTTTCAAAGGGCGAGAATCCAGGGTAAGGGTCTCAGGGCCTTGGGTCATGGTGGATGATTACGGGTTAGGCCAGCTATAATATTTCCCTTCTTGATCATCTTATCCCTTCTGGCGTCTCCCAGTCTGGTTTCGGTGTGATTGTTTCGAGGTGGTCGTTCTGCTTCAGGGGCCTGGTCGTTCTGCTTTAGGGGCTTGGAACTGCGAGACATTCTGAGCAGATTGCACTGGTGATGTCATCTCTAGAGTACAAAGGCGAAAGTTCTACATCCCGTAACTTCGGCTAAGCTGCAAATTATTGTTTTTCTTCTTACATGTCACATTATGTTTGTTATCTCAGGCAGAACAGTATCCCACTGACCTTTTGGGAAGCAACTTTACATTATTTCCTGAGGCAATTTTACAGGTTTCTTTAACAGTGCCTAAGGACTACATGACTCTAGTCAGAGGCAGCTGGGAGCAATATGTCTGAACTGTGGGGTCTGTCAGCGCTTGCATCCCACGTTTCACCCTGAAAATTAGCAGACTAAGGAACTAACATCTGGAGTATTCTCCCAAGTGTATAGGTTGTTGTGGCATAGCTGAATTACATCACAGACCACTCTATACAACTGGCCCTGTAGAGACTCCTATATACCGTAAGCTCAAAAAGGCCACATGGGGTTTCCTAGATTTTTTTGCATCCTCCTCATGCTCCAGCCCTTGTCTCCTACCACACATCACTTGGAGAATAAGTAAATGACTACATGCCATAATTCACTGATACATACACTCTTGTATAGGTCCTTATATTCAGAGATAGGAACATGCGTAGATTTAAGAAATGCACAAATTCACCAGCACTATACTTATATTTCTTTTGGTTCCAAATGTTAGAAATATGTCTACTTTTGGTTGATTTAAAGCAAAATTATTATTTTTTTAAAAGAATTTATTTATTTTTTTGACAGACAGAGATCACATGTAGGCAGAGAGGCAGGCAGAGAGAGAGGGGGAAGCAGGCTCCCTGCCCAGCAGAGGGCATGATGTGGGGCTTGATCCTAGAACCCTGGGATCATGACCTGAGCGGAAGACAGAGGCTTTAACCCGCTGAGCCACCCAGGTGCCCCTAAAGCAAAATTATTTTTAAGCTCTTCTTTAAAGAAGTCTACATATTTTTGTAATTGCTTTATTCCACTGTCATTCAAATATTGAACTCATCCTTTTAAAGCACATAATTCCCTGACTTTAAGCACAAATATTCCCTGCTTTTTGGAAGTTGAAGTTTGGTTCCTTTGCTTTTATGGAAAAGCTGCATTAGTAGTTGCTTTTGCCAACTGAAAGAAATCTGAAGAGTGTTTTCACTTTTACAAAGAAAAGGGGAACTAGCATGCAGCATTTATTTTGCATCTAGAGGGGCAGCTCACGCTTGAGCAGTGAAGAGTGGCACTGTCAGGCTCCTTTCCTGGGAACCACACTCAGCATCCCAGCAATAAGCCATCTGAGCTTTGAATTGTGTCTATAAGCATCTGTGCTTTATCTAGATTTATTCTGTGCATCTGTTAGCAAAGTATCAGAAAGGCCTGAGAGGTGATTATTTGGATCTGGCAGAACTCAAAATTTTCCCATATAAATTAATAGTAATTGCTTTTTTATATTTTAGATTTATTTATTTTAGAGGGAGAGACCCTGAGATCATGACCTGAGCCAAAGGCAGTGGCTTAACCCACTGAGCCACCCAGGCGCCCTAGCACTTTTTTTTTTTAAGTCTGTTTTTACCTTTTACTTTTTTAAAAAATTTAATTTATTTTATTTTTTAAAGATTTTATTCATTTATTTGACAGAGAACACAAGTAGGCAGAGAGAGAAGAAAGGAAGCAGGCTTCCCACTGAGCAGAGAGCCCAATGTGGGGCTTGATCCCAGAACCCTGGGATCATGACCTGAGCCAAAGGCAGAGGCCCCAACCCACTGAGCCACCCAGGTGCCCAGCCTTTTACTTTTTGTTTTTAAATTAAACTCTGCACCTAACATGGGGCTTGAACTTATGACCCCAAGATCAAGAGCTGCACGCTCTAGCAACTGAGCCAGCCAGGCGCCCTTTCATGTAGCATGTTTTCAAGGCTCATCCATATTATAACATGTGGTAGTACTTCACTCCTCCTGACAGCTGAATAATATTCCTTTGTATGGACTTGCCACATTTGTTTAAGCCTTCATATTATTTCAAGCACATAACACATAGTAAAGGCTTAGAACCTGGTGGTCTTGTCACTCAGTGCCTTGGGATTCAGGGCATTGCCTCAATCATGTTCCATCCCTGGTGGACTTGTACCCAAGGAAGAAGCCAGGCCATTAAAGGTACCCACATACAGCCTAGTGCTGGGCCTCTCTTTGCCTGCCATGCACAGTCCTGCCTTGAACTTCTGTACGTGGGTGTCAGAAACCTCAGGTTGACCCGTCCACCTGTACCTACAGCCCATCCCTCCCAGTTCAGGGAACTCCCCTCTGCTTGCTCCATACCTTTGCCCTCCCCTGTCTGGCTGACTAATGCCTCCCTTGACTTCCTACATCTCCTAGAGAACATCTGTTTGCCATGGACTTTGGACATTCCACCTGACTCAGCCCTCTGATGTTTATGCACTTTTCATTTCTATGACTTAGCACAGCTGACTCATCGCTGCCTGGTGTATGTTTTGCTTCCCTCTCTGCTTGGTGGTTCAAATGCTTCACGTAGCCTGATATCACGCTAATATGCCCCGGCAACTGCAGCTTTGCACTCTCCCCAGATTTAGTTCTTTGAAATGTTCACATCTACCCAGATCTTCCAGGAAGACAGCAGCAATAAACAAGTCAACAGACAAACAAAAAATCTCTCTCTCGGGCTACCTGAGTGATTTCTCACTCCTCCCCATCCCATCTCCTCCCAACTTCTTTCTTCTTTCCTGTCAATCCTCTAAAAAGAGCTATCTAGGGGTGCCTGGGTGGCTCAGTTGGTAGAGCGTCCAACTCTTGGTTTCTGCTCTGGTATCTGGGATCAAGCCCTGTACGGGCTCTGTACTTAGCATGGTCTACCAGAGATTCTCTCTCCCGCTCCCTCTGGCCTTCCACCCACTTGCACTCTAAATAAATAATCAAATAAATAAATCTTTAAACAACTAATAAAATGAGCTCTCTGTCTCTGTTTTTTTTAAATAAAGATTTTTATTTATTTGACAGAGAGAGATCACAAGTAGGCAGAGAGAGAGAGAGAAGCAGGCTCCCCACAGAGCAAAGAGCCTGATGCGGGGCTCGACCCCAGGACCCTGAGATCATGACCTGAGCCAAAGGCAGCGGCTTAATCCACTGAGCCACCCAGGCGCCCCTGTATTTTTTTTTTAGAGAGAGAGCATGCACTTGCAAGCTTGCAGGGAGGAAAGTGACAGCCCATGAAGAGTGATGTTGACATGCCTAAATTTTCGTGGCATACAATAGATAAGAGGATTGAAAGAGTCAGAAAAGTGGGGCACCTGGCTGGCTCGGCTGGTGAAGCATGTGACTCTTGATCTCAGGGTTGTGAGTTAGAGTCCCACGTTGAATGTAAAGATTAGTTAAATAAAATATTACTTAAAAGTAAAGATTACTTTAAATAAAATCTTTTAAAAAATTCAGAGAAATAGACATTCCAGAATAGATCCATTGTGTTAGGTCAGCAGAAGACCCAGCAGATGATTAGACTCAGAGGACATTGCGGTGGAATCCCATTTATCAGGGCTACTGGGAATGCACTGGTGAGAGGGACACTAACATCACTAAGAAGCTCAGTGGTGCTTTCCCCATAGGACATGAGTGATGGAAGGAGGGGCTGTTCTAGGACTTGGCTTACTGATAGTAATGGGGATGATATGACCTTGATATAAAATACCCCCACTTGATGGCCTTTAATGGCAGAAGCCAAAGGTTTATAAATTCAGAGTGGCATCCAGTGGCCCCGACTGGTGGAGAACTTCAGAGACTTTGAACAGAATGGAATTTCTGATGACAAGGATTAATAAGCAAGACAGGGAGGAAGACAGTCATCCCAATAAAAGGTAACAATTCCTTGCCCAGTTTCCATCCCTGAATGGTGTTCACACACAGGAGCCAGTGACTAAAGACGTGGCCCCATCCCCAGGGAGAAGAACCTATAAACACTACGGCAAGAATGAACTATAATCCAATCCTTCCCCAAAGAGATCTCAACATTTATGTGGGTGACAGAACACTGGGGGAGACTGTGAAGAGTGGAGGAACCCTGAAGTGACCTCCAAACTTTAAGACCAAAACATGAAGCAGGCAACCCCGTATGGTTCACAGAGTAGCATGCAGGCTAACTTGCAGACGAGGGGTCGGGCTGCTGGGGATCCGAGGCTGAGCAGCTGTTCTCTGTGAAGTTGAGGTTTAATTCACAGGTTTTATACTGAGAGAGGATGTGAGGGAAAGCATAGCAGTAAGATCAAAGTGAATACATGAAGATGATTAACTGCTTACAGTAATTATGTTCCTGGCATCTTCTGCGCTTCAAGAGGGGGGAATTAGGTTATCGAAGCTCGTATCTCTGTTAGTGAGCTGGGGACCATGACAGATCTCCCAGTGCTCTCCGGAAGGATGTGATCACATAATGTACATCATTCTGTAGAGGGCCAGAAACAAGGGGTGCTGGAGTGGCCATTGAACTGGCCTAGTTAAGATCACAGGCCAAAGGTAGAGTCACTCTGGCCATAGCAGACACTGGGATGACTTTTTTTTCCCTTCTTTTTTAAAGATTTTATTTACTTGACAAAGATCACAAGTAGGCAGAGAGAAAGAGAGAAAGGGAAGCAGGCTCACCGCCGAGCAGAGAGCCCGATGTGGGGCTCGATCTCAGGACCCTGAGATCATGATCTGAGCCCAAGGCAGAGGCTTAACCCACTGAGCCACCCAGGCGCCCAACACTGGGATGACTTTTGTGCACAAGATCAGAGGTCGACTGATACCTGGGGACCTCAAGGCCCCTCTGTTAGAATGGGAGCAAATGGATTCCTGAAAAGAACCAACTCGTGATGAGTCCTCTGGGCCCCTGGACTCATTGGTTGCCATTTCCCTCATCCCTAAATGTGTAGTTGGGATTGATATTCCTGGAAGTTGGACTAACCCTCACATTACTTCCTTGTCATGTAGCTTAAGAGTTATCACAGAAGGGAAGGTGAAGAGGAAGCAGCTGACACCACACCTCGCTCAACACCTCTCCCACACCAGGTTAATATGGTATCCACAAAATAGCCTGCATTCCAGGAGTGGGGGGCGGCAGAGATTAGGGCCACTCTTAAATATTGCTAAGATGAAGAAATGTTGTTGCTCTCTTATCTCTGTTTAGCTGCCCAGTGTTGACCCTGCAGCAACCAGACGGACCCCAGAGAATGACTGCAGGCTACTGGGAGGAAGAAATCCCAGTCCATACCAGCTGTGCCAGGTGTGGGGTCTTAACTGGAGCAGAGCTTTGCAGCCTCAGATACATGGTTTGTGGCCATTGATATGGCAAATGTCTTCTTGCCATCCCATTCAGGGGAGAGGATCAGTAATAGTTCCTGTTCCCAGGACCCCTGGGTAGCTCAGTCAGTTAAGCTTCCAACTCCCTAGTTTCGGCTCAGGTTGTGATCTCAGGGTGGTGAGATCGAGCCCCTTGTGGGGCTCCACACTCTGCATGGAGTCTGCTTGAAGATTCTCTCTCCTTCTGCCCCTCCCCCTGCTCACGTGTGTTCTCTCTCTCACTCAAATAAATAAATAATATATATATATTTTAAAAAAAAAATAGTTCCCATTCCCTCAGAATGGATTAACAAGCATTTGCAGTTTGCCATGGAGCTGCGTTCACTCTTCAGACCTCTGTTGTGATACAGCCTGAAGAGAACTAGAGCATTTGGACTTCCCATGTAATATCATGTTGACAGATTACATAGATGATACCATGCTGCTCAGGCAGGATGATCCTACAAGATTTGGTGACCTGCCACTTCCCCAAAGATTCTAGAAGCCTGACGGTCAGCAGCATGCTGGGACATGTCCTAAGTCAAAGACAAGTTGCTACCTCTCCTATCCCTTCCTGGAAGGGAGGAAGCCCAAAGCCTCTTAGGAATGTTTGAATTCTTGAGGAAACACGTTCCACACCTAAGAAAACTCTTGCTGCCCACATGCTGGGTTCCATGAAAAGCCGTTGGCTCTAAGTGGACCCAGAGCAGGAAGAAGCCCCACAGTAGATCCAGGCTGTGATACAAACATCTCTTCGATTTGAACTGTATCATCTAGCATAGCCTGTAATGTTGGAGGGGTCCGTGATGGAGTAAGTGTGGCATTTATAAAGTCCCAGTAGAAGAATCACCAGGTAGAGCCCTTGGGTTATGGAACAAGCTCATACCAGCTGCGGTGAAGAATTACACTCCTTCAGAAAAGCAGCTCCTAGTTTGGCACTGGGCCCTGGAAGAGATAAGAAATGATCATGGGTTCAGAGGGCATTGTCACCAGCTAGGTCCTAATGGACACGATGAGTCATAAAGTCAGGCAGGCCTAGCATTGAAGCCATCATCAGAGAAAGCTGGCCTCGCTGGGACTGAGCTCAAGCAGGACCAGAGGGCACAGGCGAGCTGCATGAGTCCATAGCCCTCATAGCCCTCCTGTCCAGTTGCTCGCTGTGCCTGGCCCGGCACCCCACTCCTAGCTTACACCTGTGATCACATGAGGAGGTCCCACATAACCAGCTAAAGGAAGAGGGGAAAAGCCCAAGTTGGAGGTTATGAATGAATCATCTCAGGATTCAGTACAAGCTGGAAATGGTGGCTGTGGTGTTGTCTCGCTTTGGGGGAGGTCTTGAGAAATAGCGGTGAAGGAAATTCTCCCCAGGGGGAGGAGCTTTGAGATGTGCGCCTAGTCATTCACTTTGTGTGGCAGGAAAATAGCCCAAGGTTAGAACCTGGCTGGTGGGTGGAGCATCACAATGAAAGACATTGAAGGGGTGCCTGGGTGGTTCAGTCCTTAAGCATCTGCCTGTGGCTTGGGTCATGATCTCAGGATCCTGGGATCGAGCCCTGCATCAGGCTCTCTGCTCCGTGGGGAGTCTGCTTCTTCCTCTCCCAATCCCCCCTGCTTGTGTTCCCTCTCTTGCTGTCAAATGAATAAAAAAAGTCTTAAAAAAAAAAGACAGACCTTGGAAAATCTGAGACAAGAAAATCTGGAATAGAGGTATGTGGATGAACATGTAGGAGTGGACACAAATGGGAAGTTGTTTGTATCACATGTTGAGGCCCATAGGTAAGTATCTATACAGATAAAATTATTTGGCCAGTTAATCTAGGTCACCTTTTTCGGAGCCCCTCTACCCTCACTGTTGCATATTGGCCCCTGAACAGAGAAACCATGATGGCAGAGATGGAGATGATACAAAAACCTAACAGGATGGATGGTCATTTACCAAAATATAGCTACTGCTACCATTGAATGTCTAATCAGCCAACTGTAAAAACCAATGCGAAGCTGTATTCCTTCAGGAAACCAAGAGGATGCTTGGTGACCGGCTGACTACATGGGGCCCCTTTTCTTCTGGAAGGTCCAGCTCTCACAGAAATAAGACACTCTTTCTAGGTATGTGGTTGCCTTTCCTGGCTGCAGGCACTCACCGGCAACATTCTCTGGGGGCTTAAATATCACCTGATCTACACACATGCAATCCCACATAGCTTCGCATCTGACCAGAGGACACTCTTCATGGCATAGGAGTTCGCGGAGTGGGCCCATGTACATGGAGTCCACTGGTCATATTATATCCCTTACCAACCCAGAAGCTGCTGGATAGATAAAGTATTGGAATGGCCAATTAAAGATGTAGTCACAGCTCCAGCTGCAATAATGACGTTTCCCCCAGGACATCATGGTGTGTGCCTTCCATCAGACAACTTAGTATGTTGCTGTGTCTTCAACAGAAAGAATGCATAGGTTGGGAAACAAGGAATGGAATCCATGTGTGGCCCCAGTTAGCATCATTCCAATGACCCAGTGGGCTTCTCTGTCCCTACAACTCTGGGTTCTGTAGAGTTAGAGGACTTGGTCGCCAAAAGGGGCACGTTCTTACCTGGGGCACAGCAAGTTCCCATTGGACTACAAGTTATGGCTGCTACCAAGCACTCTGGCCTCCTAACGGTCAGAGACTAGCAGGTAAAACAAAAAATCCCTGCCTCATCAGAGGTCATTGACCCCATCAGCGGGAGGCTGGGCAACCATTAGACAGTGGGAACAAAGAGGATTTTGTGTGGACTCTGATGAATTTTCTGGGTGTCATTTGGCACACGTTGGCCCACCTATGACTGTGAATGAGGACAAAAATAGTAACTGTGGCCTGAGAAGGTGCTTGGACCCCTTAGGCATTGGGACTTGGGGTACTTGCCCAGGGAAGCTAAGGTGGGAGCGAAGGATGGGGAGAATTAGAATAGATAGTTGTGGAGAGCTATGATGAGGACCAGTTGTGGCCTTGTAGCTAGAGGCTAGAGTTCATCCCATGAAATTCCCTCTTCTAAGTTCCCTCACTGGGAGGGTGGCCTCTGAGAGCCCTGAGAGAGATGTTCCCTGATAGGGACAGAGAAATATATCCACGCAGTATGCAAGGTAGACTAGAGTGGACATGGTGTGTCACTCAGATGCCCCCATCAAGTCAGGGCTTGTTGCCCAACTGCCAGAAGATGTGTTTAACAGAAAGCCTCCAGTTTTAGCTCCTTCAGGATCTGCTCCAGGGTTTGAGCTCAAGTCATGCACTTTTCAGTGGCCCCTGGCCATGACTGAGCAGGACTGTGGTACAAGGCTGTAGGCTTCTCTGCCCAGTGCTAGACTCCTGCTCCCAGGCAGGCTGGCCAACTTTGTCAGGCCTGTATCCTTGGCTGACTGCTCTCTGGGACAAATTCTGCTTTTCCCCTTGACTTTCTCCAGTGTTATATCCCAGGGATCATCTGTACTCTTAATTCCTTATCAGTATCTTCCTTCTGGGAAACCCAAATTGTGACAGCACGCATTTTAAAATTTCCCCAGAAGTCTCCCTTGTCCCTTCTCATGATCCCTTATATTGTTTTTCATGGATTCAAATTCAGTAAAATTTTAGACCTCTCTTCCCAAACATTTGAGCCAAACCTACCTTCTCCATTCTTCCAAAATCTTCCTTCTCCACTCTCCTATATACCCACTGCAGCATTTAACCACTGATTCCCTTATGTTTTACTATTTTTTGTATCTTCCCAAATAAAAGTTCTGGGGGCACAGGAGAAATATATATATATATATATATATATATATATATATATATATATATATAAAATTTAACTTCTGCATATTCAGAGTGACTACCTAACGTAGAGACCATATGGAAAATGCTATGTTGAACTTATTTGAAAATGAAATCCCAGGCCTGGGAACCTGTTAGAACTCAAATAAGGGGGGCGCCTGGGTGGCTCAGTGGGCTAAGCCTTTGCCTTCAGCTCAAGTCATGATCTCAGGGTCCTGGGATCAAGCCCTGAATTGGGCTCTCCGCTCATCGGGGAGCCTGCTTCCCCCGCCCCCTGCCTGTTTCTATGCCTACTTGTGATTTCTCTGTCAAATTAAAACAAAAACAAAAACAAAAACACAAATAAGGCCAAGTGGATTAAAGGCAATTATGGAAGTAATAGCTAAAGGGAATAAAAAGTCAGATTATCCTGTGAGGGCCGCATGTTTGGCTGACTTTCATGTCAAAGTATTCTATTCCTGAGAAACACTATTCATCTACCATGAATTACCAAGCAGAGTTTCTGTTGATCATTTTCAAGAATTTCTTCTTTTTAAGATTTTATTTATTTATGTAATCTTTATACCCATTGTGGGAATCAAACTCACCACCAGAGATCAAGAGTTGTGTGCTTGGCTCACACAGATGATATGAGAGTTTATGTGGAAAACCCAAATGACTCCACTTCAAAACTGCTAGAACTCATATAGAAATTCAGTAAAGTGTCAGGATATAAAATCAATGCACAGAAATCAATTGCATTTCTATATACCACCAACGAGACAGAAGAAAGAGAAATTAAGGAGTTGATGCCATTTACAGTTGTACCCAAAACCTTAGGGAATAAACCTAAGGAATAGGTTATAGGGAATAACCTATTAGGGAATAACCTTAGGAATAAACCTTAGGGAATAACCTTAGGAATAAACCTAACCAAAGAAGCATAAACCTCATAAACCTTAGGAATAAACCTTAGGGAATAACCTTAGGAATAAACCTAACCAAAGAGGCAAAGAATCTGTACTCAGAAAACTATAAAGTACTCATGAAAGAAATTGAGGAAGTCACAAAGAAATGGAAAAATGTTCCATGCTCATGGAATGGAAAAACAAATATTGTGAAAATGTCTATGCTACCTTAAGCAATCTACACATTTAATGCAATCCCTATCAAAATACAATCAAATTTTTTCAAAGAAATGCAACAAATAATCCTAAAACATAAATGGAACCAGAAAAGACCCCGAATAGCCAGAGGAATGTTGAAAAAGAAAACCAAAGTTGGCAGCATCACAATTCCAGACTTCAAGCTCTATTGCAAAGCTGTAATCATCAAGACAGTATGGTACTGGAAAAACAGACACATGGATCAATGGAACAGAATAGAGAGTCCAGAAATAGACCCTCAACTCTACGGTCAACTAATTTTTGACAAAGCTGGAAAGAATGTCTAATGGAAAAAAGACAGTCTCTTCAACAAATGGTGTTGGGAAAATTGGACATCCCCTTGCAAAAGAATGAAACTGGACCATTTCCTTACATCACACACAAAAATAGACTCTAAATGGATGAAAGACCTCAATGTGAGATAGGAATCCATCAAAATCCTTGAGGAGAACACAGGCAGCACAACCTCTTTGACCTCAGGCACAGCAACTTCTTCCTAGAAACATCACCAAAGGCAAGGGAAACAGGGCAAAATAAACTGTTGGGATTTCATCAAGATCAAAAGCTTTTCACATCAAAGGAAACAGTCAACAAAACCAAAAGACAACCAACAGAATGGGAGAAGATATTTGCAAATGACATATCAGTATTCGGAATCTACAAAGAACTTATCAAACTCAAAACCCAAAGAACAAATAATCCAATCAAGAAATGGGCAGAAGACATGAATAGACATTTCTGCAAAGAAGATACCCAAATGGCCAACAGACACATGAAAAAGTGCTCCACATCACTCGGCATCAGGGAAATACAAATCAAAACCACAGTGAGATATCACCTCACACCAGTCAGAATGGCTAAAATTAACAAGTCAATAAATGACAGCTGTTGGCAAGGATGTGGAGAAAGAGGAACTCTCCTACACTGTTGGTGGGAATGCAAGCTGGTGCAGCCACCCTGGAAAACAGTATGGAGGTTCTTCAAAAAGTTGAAAATAGAGTTACCCTACAACCCAGCAATCACACTACTGGGTATTTACCCTAAAGATTAAAATGTGGTGATCCCCATACACAAAGATAAACTCAAAATGGATAAAAGACCTCAACATGAGACAGGAATCCATCAGAATCCTAGAGGAGAACATAAGCAGTAACCTCTTCGATATCAGCCACAGCAACTTCTTTCAAGATATGTCTCCATAGACAAAGGAAACAAAAGCGAAAATGAACTTTTGGGACTTTATCAAGATCAAAAGCTTCTGCACAGCAAAGGAAACAGTCAACAAAACAAAGAGGCAACCCACGGAATGGGAGAAGATATTTGCAAATGACAGTACAGACAAAAGGTTGATATTCAAGATCTATAAAGAATTATTCAAACTCAACACACACAAAACAGATAATCATATCAAAAAATGGGCAGAAGATACGAACAGACACTTCTCCAATGAAGACATACAAATGGCTATCAGACACATGAAAAAATGTTCATCATCACTAGCCATCAGGGAGATTCAAATTAAAACCACATTGAGATACCACCTTACACCAGTTAGAATGGCCAAAATTAGCAAGACAGAAAACAACATGTGTTGGAGAGGATGTGGAGAAAGAGGAACCGTCTTACACTGTTGGTGGGAATGCAAGTTGGTGCAGCCACTTTGGAGAACAGTGTGGAGATTCCTCAAGAAATTAAAAATAGAGCTTCCCTATGACCCTGCCATTGCACTACTGGGTATTTACCCCAAAGATACAAATGTTGTGAAAAGAAGGGCCATCTGTACCCCAATGTTTATAGCAGCAATGGCCATGGTTGCCAAACTGTGGAAAGAACCAAGATGCCCTTCAACAGACGAATGGATAAGGAAGATGTGGTCCATATACACTATGGAGTATTATGCCTCCATCAGAAAGGATGAATACCCAACTTTTGTAGCAACATGGACGGGACTGGAAGAGATTATGCTGAGTGAAATAAGTCAAGCAGAGAGAGTCAATTATCATATGGTTTCACTTATTTGTGGAGCATAACAAAAAGCATGGAGGACACGGGGAGTTAGAGAGAAGGGGGTTGGGGTAAATTGGAAGGGGAGGTGAACCATGAGAGACTATGGACTCTGAAAAACAACCTGAGGGTCTTGAAGGGGTGGGGGGTGGGAGGTTGGGGAAACCAGATGGAGGGTATTCGGGAGGGCACATACTGCATGGAGCACTGGGTGTGGTGCAAAAACAATGAATACTGTTACACTGAAAAAAAATATGTACATAACTAAATTAATTAGTACTTATCATTGTGGTAAGGACAATAAAAGAGACAAACATGAAAAAAAAATGCAGTGATCCTAAGGGGCATGTGTACCTGAATGTTTATAGCAGCAATGTCCACAATAGCCAAACTATGGAAAGAACCTAGATGTCCATCAACAGATGAATGGATAAAGAGGTGAGATAGATCTATATCTATATCTATATCTATATCTATATCTATATCTATATCTATCTATGTGTATATATATATCAATCACACAATGGAATACTATGCAGCCATCAAAAATCTGAAATCCTGCCATTTACAATGACATGGATGGAACTAGAGGGTGTTATGCTAAGTGAAATAAGTCAATCAGAGAAGACAATTATCATATGATCTCCCTGTTATGAGGAATTTGAGAGGCAGGGCAGGTGGGTCGTGGAGGGTAGGGATGGAAAAATGAAATAAGATGGGATTGGAAGACTCTTAATCTCACGAAACAAACTGAGGATTGCTGGGGGACAGGGGGAGGGATAGGGTGGCTGGGTGATGGACATTGGGGATGGTATTTGCTATGGTGAGTGCTGTGAATTGTGTTAAGTCTGATGAGTCACAGACCTGTACCCCTGAAGCAAATAATACATTATATGTTTAAAAAAAAAAAAAGAGTTGCATGCTTGGGGTACCTTGGTGGCTCAGTCAGTTAAGCATCTGCCTTTGGCTCTGGTCATGAACCCAGGACAAGATCCAAGGCCCCATTGGTCTCCCTGCTCAGTGAGGAGTCTGCTTCTCCGTCTCCCTCTGACCCTCCTCCCCACTTGTACTCTCTGTCTCAAATAAATAAATAAAATATTAAAAGAAAAAAAGAAAAGAAAGTTGTATGTTCCTCCAACTGAGCCAGCCAGGCACTCCCATTTTTAAGAATTTCTAAGTTGACAATCAAATGTATCATTAAAAAAACACAACTATGTGATCAATGACCCATTTATTTTACCTGGGAGTGTTGGGAGGAAAACCTTTTTCTTCTTCCAACTTGGATAGGGTGGTTGGGGATCTGCAAATTAACTAACAATAGACAGATCAACAGGGAAAGGACGAGGTTTATTTTCACTTTGGGAGCTGGGAGGAGCTCCCAGTAATGGAAAAGTCCTGGAATAGCTGAAGTTTATATACCTCAATTTATAGTTAATAAGTCAATTTATTTTAATTTTTAATAAGTTTAATAAGTAAGTTTAATAAACTTTAATAAGTTTAATAAGTCAATTTATTTAAGTCAATTTAATAAAAGAGTTTATTGGGGCGTCTGGGTGGCTCAGTGGGTTAAAGCCTCTGCCTTCGGCTCAGGTCATGATCCCAGGGTCCTGGGATGGAGCCCCACGACGGGCTCTCTGCTCCAAGGGGAGCCTGATTCCTCCTCTGTCTCTCTCTGCCCGCCACTTGTGATTTCTCTCTCTCTGTCAAATAAATAAAATCTTTAAAAAAAATATATATATATATATAAAATAAAAGAGTTTATTTTAGGGCTTCAATGGGAGAGTATAGAAAGTTCTATTGGGCTTTCTGATGCTAATGGAATGGGTCAGTCTGTCTCTTCCGGGCAGCTGAATTAGCAGGAAGCTCCCTTTGAAGGGGGTGAATGGTAGCGGTATCTTCGGGAGGCTCCGCTTTCAGATTAAGAGAATTTCAGATAAAATTTCTTTTTGCGTCTTCTGTAGCTCAAATGTCTTCTTTTTAAAATAATCTTTATACCCATCCTGGGGGTCCAAGAGGGTCTCCGCAAGGGATAAGGCCTTGTCCAAATATCTGAAGAGAGAGAGACCTACCTGAGATCTTGGCATACGTCTAAGCACGCCTGTGACCGTTTGCTTTTGGGAATTAAGCGGTGCCTGCGGCCCCCCTGTTACCGATCCACGGCAGGCAAGAAAACATCAAGTGTCTCTTCTAAAAGCCCTTGAAAAGGCAAAAAACAAAAACAAAAACGAACGAGGAAGAGCACTCGTCGCTGTTCTTTAAGAGGGCATGGTGCTGGGGGAGAAAGAGCACATAGGTCCTGGCTGGGTGGATCACGATCTGGGGTGTGGGGGCCCGATATGGGGAACCTCGGGTAGCCTGCAGGTTCCACCCTGATGGCTGTGTTTGCTCAAGTTACTTCCCCAAGTACAGATCGAAGATCGCAGCATTACTTCCCCAAGTACAGATCGAGGATCGCAGCATTACTTCCCCAAGTACAGATCGAGGATCGCAGCATTACTTCCCCAAGTACAGATCGAGGATCGCAGCATTACTTCCCCAAGTACAGATCGAGGATCGCAGCATTACTTCCCCAAGTACAGATCGAGGATCGCAGCATTACTTCCCCAAGTACAGATCGAGGATCGCAGCATTACTTCCCCAAGTACAGATCGAGGATCGCAGCATTACTTCCCCAAGTACAGATCGAGGATCGCAGCATTACTTCCCCAAGTACAGATCGAGGATCGCAGCATTACTTCCCCAAGTACAGATCGAGGATCGCAGCATTACTTCCCCAAGTACAGATCGAGGATCGCAGCATTACTTCCCCAAGTACAGATCGAGGATCGCAGCATTACTTCCCCAAGTACAGATCGAGGATCGCAGCATTACTTCCCCAAGTACAGATCGAGGATCGCAGCATTACTTCCCCAAGTACAGATCGAGGATCGTAGCATCGAAGCTTTGGAGTCGTAGAGAAGATTGGCTTCTAACGGAGGTAGGGTGCCCAGCCCTGCGCGCTGCGTTCTGTGCTTTCCCGGAATGGGTGGGGTGGAGAACAGAAACCTCCTCAAGGGGGCTCCCAAGACGCGCGTCATTCGCCACTTGGGCTGGCTTATAAAAACTCCACCAGAGCCCCAGATCACTTTTAGTTTCTCTTCTTTCGGAAGAAGCCTCGCGGGCTCCAGCTGGGGAACGTCACCCTCGCGGAGCCCAGAAGCGATCGAGGGGTCGGTCAGTCGCGGCGGTGGCCCGCATATCGGCGCGCGCCGTCCACTCTCTTCGCATTCGGCGGCCGTCGCGGGTGACCTGCAGCCTGCCACCGGGCTCGGGTGGGTGAGTTCTGGCCTCTCGACCCCGGGCCGAGCAGGAAAGCGAAAGCGCCTGGTTCGGCTAACGGCGGCGAGGAGCGCGCGCTCGCTGGCCCGGGGCGCGCCCGCCCGAGCACCGCCCGCGCACCGCCCGCGCCCGCCCCCGGACTCCAGTAAGTTTCGATTCTCCCCGGAGCAGAGTCCCGCGTCTCGGCCGGAGAGCGCAGCGCGCCATGGCGGACCCGGAGGTGTGCTGCTTCATCACCAAAGTCCTGTGCGCCCACGGGGGCCGCATGGCCCTGGACGCGCTGCTCGAAGAGATAAGGCTCCCGGAGGGGCAGCTCCTCGAGGTGCTGGCGGAGGCTGGGCCCGACCGCTTCGTGCTGTTGGAGACGGGCGGCAGGGAAGGGATCACCCGGTCCGTGGTGGCCACCACGCGAGCCCGGGTCTGCCGTCGCAAGTTCTGCCAGAGACCCTGCGAAGACCTGCACCTCTGCAAGCTCAACCTGCTGGGTCGGTGCAACTATACGCAGACGGATCGGTGAGTGCACGAGAGGGAGGGGGTGGCGGCTTCGCAAGGCTCAGGTCTGGGAGCACTCTCAGGGGTGCTGCTCCGCGAGGGGCGCGCCCTCGTGGGGACCTCGTACCTCCAGTCTCGCGCCTGTGCTTCCCCGGCCCCGCCAGCGCTCCTGCACTTGGCGGTTCCTTTGCGCCCAGCGCCTCCACACCTGTCCTCGATTTGGCTAACTCCCCATCGCCCCGGGGAAGACCACGCTCATCTCCCCACCCCCAGAGGAATACAGTAGTTTTGGGTCAGCCTGGGTCTAGAGCATTCAGAGGCAGGTTTGGGAAGGAAGGGAAACGCCTCCCCTGTGTGGAATCGTGAGTCTTTCCCTCTGTGCTACCGTCGTCCCTTTCCGCGCCGGGATTGTCTGTGCCGCAGCGAGCTGGCCCTGCGCTTGGCCTTCGGTTCCCAGCCCCCTCCATGCCCCTCATTATTACCTCCCTGATCTCTGAGGCTAGTCCGCACCACCTGGCCAGAATGGTCCTCTTCGAGGTTACCGATGAAGTAGTGTCTTCTCCCAGCGCTCCTGCCCCAAGTTCTCCGTGGTGGCTTGAGCGGGTGACTGCCCGCTCTTGGGACCGCTTTGAAAGAGTGCGGCGGCTCTCCCGGGCAGCTGCTTCTGGGTTTCCACTTGTTCATTTGTTGCCTCTTTAGTATAGTGTGCCCCGAGGTTTTGGGTTAAGCCTTTTGACCTGTCTTCCCAGTCTCTCCCGAGGAGAGCTCACTCCCTTGGGTTCAGCTGTCACTTCTACAAAGATGGCTCCCATGAGTATATGGGCTGCCTCCGCCTTCCTGCTACCTCTGGGTTCTTCTTTCCCCAGTGTCCGAGCAACATCTGTACCTGGATGTGCTGCCAGCCGGTTACACTCATCCTCTTTCCTCCAGGGCAGGGTGTCTGGCACTGCCCCAATCCCTTCTTCACCCTTCACAGTACCGAGCCCTTTCCTTGAGGGCTCCTATCCCCTTCCAGCTGGGTCTCCCTCATCCATCCCACTTGTGATTGAATGCTTGTTCAATTAGTGAATGATTCTCTCTGACCATAGTCTTTCTCCCCATCTTTTCTGTCCCTGTGCACTCTTGCTCAATTATTTTTCTTGATATACCACTTTCTACACTTGGCCCCTCCTTAAAAACTTTAAGTGGTGTCTTGGTGTCCAAAATGGTGGCCATCACTCTTTTGATCTTGTGCTTGTTAGCAAAAACCTTTGGATTACTCACCCCAGTATGTGTGTAGGAAAGCATACAAAAGACCGGTGTTTTATTTATTTATTTATTTATTTGTTTATTTATTTTCAAAGATTTTATTTATTTATCCAACAGACAGAAATCACAAGTAGGCAGAGAGGCAGGCAGAGAGAGAGGGGGAGGCAGGCTCTCCACCAAGCAGAGAGCCCCATGCGGGGCTTGACCCCAGGACCCTGAGATCATGACCCCAGCCGGGGGCACAGGGTTTAACCCACTGAGCCACCCAGGCGCCCCAAGACTGGTGTTTTAAATGGATGAGGTAGATGAAATAAAACATTTTTTTTTTTTTTTTAGGACAAAATGGTGAAACTTCTTAAAAAGTGCTGAATGTGCTCCATTATTGAAAAAACATATATTTATTGAATATGTTGGGAAGCACCAAATTGAAAGTTGGTTTCTAAGTTTTGGTAAATTATGAATGAATATAGAGGGAATCCGCCAAATCACAGCGACCCAGGAAATCTGGGAGGAGGAAGAGGGCAGGGGGTGGAGGATAGAAAGGGAAGGAACATTCTAGTACTATCCTGAATAACAGCAGAGTTGAAGGGATTTATCTTCTTCCTTTTTTTTTTTTTTGGTGCTTTTCTGATCTGTTACTAAAAATTCAACGAGTGTTGGCTTTTAGTTTTAAATATATATATCTGTTATATTTTAATTTTTTACTCTAGATAGTTTCAAAATATATTATAGAAAAGAGAATGATGACGTGCTAGGTACCCATCATTTCAAGTCAACAGTTTTCAAAATATGGTCAGTCTTGTTTCATTTATTTCTCCCCCTCCATCCCTGTCCCCAGCGCCTAATGTGTTATCTTAAACCAAATCCCGGAGATTATGTGTTCCGTAAATTCTTTAGTGTCTCTACAGGGTAAGGACTCTGTTTTATTATTAACATAACTATAGTATAACAATCACAAATTTTTGCATTTACAATTTTAATATAATCTGATATATGGTTGGCATTCAAATTTCCCTGATGGTCTTATGATAGGACTTGCATTTTCAGGAAGAAACCTACAAAGATATAATCCATAATTGTTTAAATATGTTACATACCCATATGTAAAGAAACTTGCAATTTCTTATACACAATATGTTTAGACACTTTATTTTTTTTAGAAACTTTAGTTTTTTGTTTTATGGATATTATTGTATTTTTGTGTGTGTGGTTTGAAACATCAAAACCATTTTAAACTCCTATATTGGGTTGTTAACCAGGACTTTTATGTATTTTAAAAGGAGAGATAGGATACAGGGCTAATTCGGTCTTTCAAATTTGGATGGCTCCTCTGGGGAATTCATTAAAGTTTTTTTTTTTTCTTTTAGTGAAGCGATAAATTTTCACTTCTTAAATATATTCATCTAGTTGTATTTTTTTATTTCCTTTTTCATCACTTTTGAATTAGAATTACAAATTTTTATCCATTAAAGTGTATTTTGTCCTCATAATAGGGCCCTTGGGAGAACTTTTTTTTTTAAACTCAAAACTTAAAAATATGTTTTTTCCCCCAAGTGTGTTTTAGAAATATTCCCCCTTCTGAGAAATTTATAAAATCTAAAACTTGACATGTAGGAGTCTAAGGACTTCCTGCAGGTTAATGGGATCTGCTGACCAAGTGATACTTCTATCAGTTGCCTGAGGACAGTTTGCATTTTGCTGGACTTATAAAATCTCCTCTATACTGTTTTATATAAAAATTCCTTTATATTCATAGATAGGACTTCTCCTATCTATCCTGTAGTTCTAGTCTTTCTTACATGGGTTTTATTTTTTAAAAAATTTTAAAAATATTTTATTTATTCATTTGATAGAGAGCACAAGCAGGAGGAGCAGCAGGCAGAGGGAGGGAGAGAAGCAGGCTCCCTGCTGGGCAGGGAGCCTGAAGCGGGGGCTCCATCCCAGGACCCTGGGATCATGCATGACCTGAACCACCCAAGTGCCCCTCTCACAATGCTTTTAGCTGTACACCTTAGTGAACATGCTTGCTTCAGTGTTGGGTATTTCCTTGTTTTGGTACATCAGTTGGGATGTTTCCATTTGCTTTGCCAAAATATATGCCCACATATATGTGGAGTTCTGATCCCAGTTCTGATGCAAACAGTTAACTACCATTTATTGAACAAATAACTACGTATCAAGCATGATGGCAAGCAGTTTAGAGATGGTGTCCAAGATGGTCTTTTCCATGACTCTGGAAGTAGATATTATAAATCCTTTCTTAATAGAAGTCAATTCAGACCCAGAGCTGTTAGAAATTTCCAGAAGGCCACAGAGCAGATAGCTGGCAGAGTTGTTGAACCCAGATCCAACAGCACGATTACTTAACAAGCTACTTAACGTGGGGAAGTAACTCTGTGAAGTAGGATCTTCCATTAATTCAAGTTGAGTGGGTTTTTTGTTTTCTGGGTTTTTGTTTGTTTGTTTGTTTGTATTTTTTTGTTTTTTCCTTCCAAGCATGACCGTTTAACTGTGTGAAGCAGGCTCTCTAGTGTTTTCAACTAGCTTTGCGGTTTTTGCCAATGTGGGTGTTTCCTTTGGGCTCTTTCCTGTTTGTATGCCTTTCCTGTTTGGTTACTTGTAACTTTGGGTGGGGTAGTTAGATGGAAGAGGTTTAATTGACTATTTAATACATTGGGGGGGGAAGCAGATTGCAAAGAATAATATTCTTTTTAAAAAATTATTTATGTATTTGACAGAGAGAGAGAGAAAGAGTGAGCCAGAGAGCATAGGCTGAGGGAATGGCAGAGAGAGAAAGAGAAGGCTTCCTGCTGAGCAGGGAGCTGGATATGGGGCTCGATCCCAGGACCCTGAGATCATGACCTGAGCCAAAGTCAGACGCTTAACTGACTGAGCTGCCTAGGTGCCCTGCAAAGAATAATATAACAAGCATCAGAGTATTAATCTATATTCTAAAAACATAACAAAAGTTATATAAAAGAAAATACAAGATAAATAAGCTTACAACTCACCTCCCAGAATAAGAAATACTTAGGCTTTTCATTTTGCTTTTCTTTTAAGATACAATAAAAGCCATAACAGGCCAAATATTATTTTCTATTTCCTAGTCTCATTCCTTTCTCTCCCCAGAAGCAACCTCTATCAGGATTTATGGTGTGTCTTCTGCCCCTCCGTGAATTCTATGATTTCCTCATGTACATGTTTGTATCCTTGTACAAAATGCAGTATTGTTTTATATATTTGAGAATTTTTTTCAATGTTATGCTTTGGAGATATATCCCTAGTGATACATAAGGATCTAATTTATTCATCTTAACGGCTGTATAGTATTTCATTCTGTGATTTCTGGCATAGTTCAGTACCTGTGACCCCAGGAACAGTCATTTGGGATATTTCCAGTTTTTTTGCTGTAGAAAATCCTGATGTCAAGAATATACATGTCTCTTGGTGCTTCTCCAGAGTAGCTAGGTCATGAGGAAATGGAATTGCTGGGCTGAATGGTCGCACAGCTTCAACTTTTCCAGATTCTGACAAAGAGTTTCCTGTTTTAGAGTCCCAGTTTCCCCATCTTATATAATAAGATAATATAATAAGATAATGCCGGCTGGCACTTGGCATTATCAGAATTTTTTTTAGTTTATCCAATTCCAAGGCCATAAAATGATATGTTAATGTTCTAATTTTTAAAAGAATTTTCTCTTTAAAGTTTTTATTATGTGATACTTAACTCTTATGAAAATATATAAAGCATCCAATGAGTTACCTGTGTACACATGAATCAGCTTCAGAAATACAATATTACTCATTTAACTGTCCCCCGAATTCTCTCTTTCTCTCTCTCTCTCTCTCTCTTTTTTAAAGATTTTATTTATTTATTTGACAGACAGAGATCACAAGTAGGCAAGAGAGGAGGCAGAGAGAGAGAAGGAAGCAGGCTCCCCGCTGAGCAGAGAGCCCGATACGGGGCTTGATCAGGACCCTGGGATCATGACCTGAGCTGAAGGCAGAGGCTTTAACCCACTGAGCCACCCAGGTGCCCCTCTCTCTCTCTTTTCTAAGTAGACTCCATGCCCAGTGTGGAGCCTGCCATGGGACTTGAACCCCGATATCAAGAGTCCAACGTTTAACTGACTAAGCCACCCAGACACGCCTGAATTCCCTTTCTTGATTATCTCCCCCATCTTAGAGGTGATAGAGATAAATACTGTTCTTTTTTTCTCTTCAGCTTCTATAAGGTACCATTGACTAAGAAACATTGTATATACTTAGGTATACAATGTGGTATTTTGTTTTTATTTTTAAAAGTAATCTGTACCCCCAAAGTGAGACTCAAACTCCAGATCTTGAGATCGAGAGCCTCATGCTGCATGGACTGAGCCAGCCAGGTGCCCCTGTGATATTTTGATATATGTGTACATTGTAAAATAATGTCCTCAATCAAGCTAATTACCCTATCTATCTCCTCATCTGTTTATGCCTTTTTTTTTTTATGATGATGAGAACAATTAAGATCTAAGAAAGTTTATGCCTTTTTTTTTTTTTATGATGATGATGAGAACACTTAAGATCTAAGAAAGTAGCAGAGTTCTTAGCAGATTTCAAGTATACAGTATTATCATCTATAGCCACCATGGTGTACCTTAGGTCTCTAGAATATATTCATTTTATAACTGAAGATTTGCATCCTTTGACCAGTATCCCTGTATTACTCCCCCTGCCATTTCCAAGTGCATAGTTCATACTTAATCTTGATGAGTACTGAGTAAATGGATAGAACTGCTGAATCACTAAACAGACATCTGAAAGTAGTATAGCCCTGTGTATTAATTATGCTGGAATTAAAATTAAAAAAAAAAAAAAAAAGAAGAATGACCTCCAGACTGGGTGGTGGCGGGGGTGGGTGGGTGGGAAGCATACAGTTCAATGGCGATAAGTATGTTCATGATATGCAATCATTGCCATTCTCTGGTTCCAGAACATTCTCCTCAGCCCACATAGAAACCCTACACCAATCAGCAGTCATCCTGTTCTCCCCTCTCCTGTCCACCCCTTTCTAATCTACCTGTCGTCTCCATGGATTTGCCTCATTCTGGATATTTCTTGCAAATGGAATCATACAGTATTTGTCCTACTGTGTCTAGCCAGACACAGTTTTGACACTTGTTTTGAAGGTTTGCCTTTTACTTTTGCATGTCACATGTCATCTGTGTGGTGTATTTGCAGAGCTGGAGTCTTCCCGGAAGTCCCTTCAGTTACTGAGTGTGCTCTGTCCGCCAAGTCTAGTTGTCAGGTTGATGGCGGTATCAGGGCCCAGAGGGGGGCGTGCCCCATCGGAATCATTTGGGAATTTCTATTCCCTTTTTAGATTTGCTTCATGTTTATTTTCACTTGGCTGATTCTGACTTTCAATTCCTGCCGCTTTCTGCAGAAATTAAGCTAAGGGACGTAAGGACATTATGAGTATTAGGATAGTGTGAATCTTGATGAAATGTTGAGTGAGGGACAAGGAAGCATCTGCCAACAAAATACTTTCTACTTTTTACGTAATGGAGAGATGGCCAAAGTGAACAGAGAAAATGAATGCAGGGTTGTTTTCCTTCTGTAAAAGGGTTCTAATTTGCTTATAGTTCCTGGCCATATTTACTTCCAAACAGGTGTCTTTGATCTTTACCTATATAGGCTACTCTGGGGTTGGCAAGGCCCCAGAATGAGGGTGAAAAGGAGTAAAAGAATCCAGGAAGACTTAGGATTTCAGGCCCAGTGAAGAGTCAGTTTCACTAAGTCGGAGCAGAGGAGCTGGACTTGGGTTTTGAGGAGAGAGCAGAGCCCTGTTTTGCCATCTTTTTTGCTCCTCCTCCCTGAGAAAGTTTTTCATCTGTTTCACACCCACTCAGAGCATCAGGTCACCTAGGGGAATAGTTTTCAAACATTTTGATTCTAAAGCCCTCTCCGTAGAGAACATTTTGAGCATGTACTCTGATTATGTATGTATTTACTTAAAAATCACATAACTAACGTTAATTCTTTTTTTTTTTTTTTTAAAGATTTTTATTTTTTGACAGACAGAAATCACAAATAGGCAGAGAGGCAGGCAGAGAGAGAGGAGGAAGCAGGCTCCCCGCTGAGCAGAGAGCCCGATGCGGGGCTCGATCCCAGGACCCCGGGATCATGACCTGAGCCGAAGGCAGAGGCTTTAACCCACTGAGCCACCCAAGCGCCCCACTAACGTTAATTCTTAATTTGGATCTTAAATATTGACTCACTTGTTTTCATCTTTTAAAAAACGTTTAAAATCAACTTTCTATGATTTACATACAGTAGAACGAACCCATTTAAAAGTATCCAGGCTGAAGAGTCTTTTTTTTTTTTTTTTTTAAGATTTTATTTATTTATTTATCAGAGAGATAGAGAGTACAAGCAGGCAGAGTGACAGGCAGAGGCAGAGGGAGAAGCCGGCTCCCTGCGGAGCAAGGAGCCGGATGTGGGACTTGATCTGAGGACGCTGAGATCATGACCCAAGCCGAAGGCAGCCGCTTAACCGAATGAGACACCCCAGCATCTCCAGGCTGAAGAGTCTTGATGAATGGATATACCCCATTGGTTATACACCAATGGATACAGGCAATTTCTATTAGAAAAAGGAAAAAGAAAATTTCTGTTCTAAAGGTCATCTTGTGCACCTTCTGAGTTAACCGATTATCCTCCCTACTTCTCTGTCTTTTATAGCCCAGGCAATAATTTTTTACTTTTTTTAAGTAAAAATGTATATAAAGAGTTGTAACTTTTTTTTTTTTTTTGGCTGTACCCTGAGGTATCAGTTTTGGATAGCTCCTAGGGTGTGGTAGGTAACCAGCTTTGGAGCAGTGCGTCTCAGACTTTGATATATATCTGAATCACTTGGGGGAGAGCTTACTCAACGCAGATTTCCATGTCCCACATCAAAGATTCCGGTTTTGCGGTGGCGGCGGTGGGGGGTGGTTGGGGAGGGTGGATTGGGCCTGAGGATCTGCATTTTCGGCCTCGCCTAGGATTCTTTTGCAGGGGTGTGCTTCCTGGCAGATTGCAAAAGCGGGGTTATATGTGCTTCGGACTCTGAGGGCATAAAAGAGAAGTGGGATGGATTCTTTTGTGCAGAGTAAACAGGAGTTGAAGAAAAGGATTGCTTTCTCCAAGGTTAGGGTGACCTGTTACTGGTCACACGGGGACGCAGGACACACGGGGACGTGGGGCATTCTTGCCACTCCCTCAACAAATACTTATTGAGCACATGCTCTCTGTGGCAAACAGCCTGTTCTAGAGGCTTCTGCCCCTTTCTTTCCCGCGAAAGGAATCTTCAAACCAGTTTATTAGTCTTTCTCTCTAGTCTATTTGAATCTTTCTCTTTACTTCCAAAAGGATTCATGTTGAGGAAGTACGGCAGGAGGAGAAGGGAAGGGACCTTTGTGAGGAGAGGATCTTGGGGGCTCCCTTTGTCTAATCATCAAGATTCTGGCAAAACCACCAGCACCCCGGAACCCTTTACTCTTCGCTTCCTACGCCTTTTCTCAGTCCTGATGTGGACTTAGGGAGATGGTTCCCAGACTCTGCTGCCCTTTGGAATGACTTGAGGAGTCTTTAAAAAGAATCCCGAAGCCCGGCTCCTCCCCCGCAACAGGTTCCAATTTATTGGGTCTGGAGTATGACTAGGGCACTGAGCTTTTTTAGAAGTCCCTAGGTGATTCTTTTTTTTTTTTTTTTTTTTTAAGATTTTATTTATTAATTTGACAGAGAGAGATCACAAGCAGGCAGAGAGGCAGGCAGAGAGAGAGAGGAGGAAGCAGGCTCCCTGCTGAGCAGAGAGCCCGATGTGGGGCTCCATCCCAGGACCCTGAGATCATGACCTGAGCCGAAGGCAGAGGCTTTAACCCAATGAGCCACCCAGGCGCCCCTCCCTAGGTGATTCTAATGGGCAACACTAACTTGGAGCACTGGGGATGGGAGGCATTCTCTGCAGTGACAGAGAGATGATTTCTGGGTGCCCCACTCTTGGTGCAGTAGACTACATGCAGGTCCTTGGTTCCTTCCAACCCCCATCCTCTGTAGGCGTGGTCCTCTCCTGTTGCCCTCTGCTGCCCAGAGTCTTGCAGCCAACGAGGTGCATTCCTGTCTGTAGCAGGTGCACCTGGAGTTCGCTCTGTGGCCGCAGTTGGCCGGCCTGCTCTTCTTTGCACCTTGTAGGTTCTGGATAGCGCAGTCGTGGCTAGAGTCATCTCCTTTCTTCAGCCCCACGCTTTCTCTTTCCCTACACGTCCCTTATCCTGCTTCTGGTGCTCTCTATTGGCCCACTCCAATTCTCCTCAGGACTCCCAGATTCACAGAGCCACCCCTATCTCTAGTAGCCTGGCGGTTTAACCTTGAACATCGGCAGTACAGACATAGAGAACGGGAGTCTCATGGCTTTGAAATAATACTTCATTACGGTTGTTTTTGATCAGTGACATTTTCCTCTTTAGGCCAGCATTTGCTAGATTTTATCTTTTACACCTCCTGGTTCCTTTCCCCCCTGGTTTATAGCATGGTGAGCTGTTTCCTGTTTCCTATTTTCTTTACAAATCAACTCTATCTTTGTTTTTATCAGCCCCTGTCCATAAGGTGTTGGGGAGCAGAGGGAGTGAGTGGAGAAGGGGAGGGGTATTTTGAGACAAATTACTGTCAAACCCACCCCCCAAGATTGTTATCTTTTCCCAGTTGGTCTGGTTATGGAGCCCAGAGCTGGCTCTGTGTTGACCAGCTTGGGAAGCACAAGGGCTCCGAGGTGACCTTCTAGCTCCGGAACCGAGCTCAGACTCTGATCGGACGAGTCCAACTAGCAATTCTCAGTTCCCGCTGCACGGTGGAATCACCTGTCCCCCCTCTCCGATTAAGTCAGTCTTCGAGGGTTAGGCTTAGGTGTTTCTAAACACTCCCCAGTTGATTATTATGTGTAGCCAGGGATGAGAGCCACTCTGCCTCCCAGCCCTCCTCCAAGGTGTGGGGGAGGATTTATTGCCTGGGTTAAAATAACATTTTGTTCTGTGACTGGAAGAGAAACGTAAAAAGGTCATTTGTTTTTAGGTTTTGGCCAGAGATTCTTGAAAAGGAGACGATTATGTTCTTCCAAGGCCATCTTTGCTCCTTTTTTTTTAAGTTATCATCTCCTATCCCAGCTCATGCTGTTTGAAGTTTATCTGCTCCAAGTGCAGGCAGAATTCTGCAAACCCTTGTTTTCCCCTGGGCAGTTCATAATGGTTTGTAGGAGAGCTCTTCTCTGTATGAGGCTGGGGGCGGGTGTTGGGAGGGAATTGGGAAGGGGGGAGCCCCTGCCACTGTGCGCTCACTTGCCTTTCCCCGGAGAAGGCAGCTCAAGTCTCCATCTTCCCAGGTGGAGCCCTGGTCCCGACATGCAGCAGCATCACCTGGGCGCTTGTCAGAAGTGCACATCCGCAGTCCCCACCCCAGACCCACCCACCTATCAGAAACTCTGGGGGTGGAGCCCAGTAATCTGTGTCCTAGCAAACTTTCTAGAAGATTCTGACGCACCCCAAGAGTTTGAGACCCAGCCAGTAGCTGAGATGGGGCTTGAGAATTTGATTTCTGACAACTTCCCAGTGATGCTAGTCTGGGGACCTCATTTGGAGAACCACTGGCTTAGTGATGAGCAGGAGGTGGGAAGGAAGCTTCTGCTGCCTTCAACCTAAGTCACGATCTCCGTCAAGCCCTAATAGTGGCGGGTTCTGCTGAACTTGTCTCCCCAACACCAGTCCTGGAGTCAGACGCGCTACCGTTGCGGCACGAGGCCTTCCCACCCCAACACCAGTCCTAAGAAGTAGTTTCTGTCGTGCCGTGTGCCTAGTTCCACCCTTCACAGATTCACGTGCATTGGGAACAGTGCTTTAAATCATCCAGATGGGCTTTTTTTTTTTTTTTCCTTCTCCTCCCCCACCTTTTTGGTTTGGAAAAGTTTTGATCTGCTTTTGTTTTTCCAGATTCTGTGTTTTTGTTTTGTTTTGTTTTGTTTTGAGATGGGGGTTCACTCATCAGATCTTCCTCTTATTTGAGTTACCTTGGAGTTCCTCATTTTATTTCATTTTTGATTTCTCATTTTATCAGCCTCAGTTTCCCAAAGTAAAAAGTAAACTGCTTCCTCATAGGCGTACCATGTTACTTATTAAATATCAGTCACTTAGTAAACATGTAATAAACGTCAGTTTCATCCTCCCTGGCTGACTCCGGAGGAGATGAGCACGAACTGCCCCACCCTCGTGGCAGACCAGTATGAAATTAGGCAAAGGGAAAATTAGGCAAAGAGAAAAGCCTCTGAGAAGTGGGGAGCAGCCCAGGGAATGTAGGAAAATGGAGCAGGGTTTCCCCAGGAGGACACTGTTGGTTAGAGACCAAGGCTAGACGTAGTTGTTGCCGACTTAAACTGGGTACAGAGTGAGTGTCCCAGAGGACATTAGAGGAGTAAGCAGTTTGCCTGAGGGTAGAGGTGAAAAGTGATGGTGAAACTGAGCCTCCTTCAGACAGGCTGCAGCAAGGACCCGGCCAGCTCAGTGCCAGACGTGATTGTCTTGGGTGAGCACGGAAAGTCTGGAGACTCAGGGTTCTGGATAGAACCATTAGGCTGCCTGGTGGCCTCTAGTTATTTACAGGAAATGTTGACTTCGGGGAACTTGGAAGTACCCTACTTCTTCTCAGCTAGGACAGGTAGGACCATTGCTGCATCTAGCTGTGACCTGGAGAGGGGCTGGGTCCTCTTCCGTGATTCTGATTTTGCCATAAGAGAGGGGCCATCGTCTTGGCAAGGGTGGTCGGACAACGTCTGCATTAGAGACTAAAGAGAAAGCAAAGATTCTCAGTTCCTTTCCAGGAACAGTTGTCATGTATCTCAGAGACAGAAGGTGAAACCTGTCCAGTGGTGGGGTGTTTATTTCACCGAGGTCATTTTCAGCTCCACAGCAAGGGGATCATTTTTTTTTTTTAATTAAATTCAATCAGTTAACATACAGTGTATTATTAGTTTCAGAGGTAGAGTTCTGTGATTCATCAGTAGCAAGGGGGGGGATCATTAATGGCTCTGGCCAGTGGAGTGAGGGGCCTTCTAGCTAAGGAGTCTCCCATTCATCTGGTGATAGAGCGGTTTTCTGCCTGGACTGGAGGCCGAGGACCCCCTCCCCCTCAATGTCGATTCTCTCCAGATTCCCCCCTCCCATGGCAGGTGGGAGGAGTGATAAGGTGGAGTTGTAGCCCAGCTGCAGAGGGTCCTGGTGGGGACTGCTGGGAGCAGTTTTATCGGAAACCACAGAACCCCAAAGCAAGCTGAGAGAGCTGAAGTCAGCTTTATCAAGGAGTGCCAGAGACGCAGAAGGCCCGCCTGAGGAAATGGCTAGAATAGAGGCTGTCACCGGAGCCTGCTCAGCTGCCCTGGACTTCTCTATGAAGCAAAGTGCATGGGAGGGCCGGTTGGTTCTTGAGGGCTTAGAGGGTAGCAGACACAATCATTGATTCTGTGATTTTTTTTTTTTTTTTTCCTGAAGGCAGTTCCATAGCTAGATCTGAAGGCAACTCCAGAGGGTTTCAGAAACGCCTTACACCCAGACCAGCATTTGAATAGTGCCCCCCCCACTTTTTAGTAATCTCTATACTCAACATGGGCTCAAATGTGCTCTACTGAGTGAGCGCCCCAGTCAGGCACCCCAGAATAAGTGACTTTTAAAGATTAATTTTTAGAGAATAACTTTTATCTAGATGGTCACATTAAAAATATTATCAGCTTCATGGGGCTCCTGGGTGGCTCAGTGGGTTAAAGCCTCTGCCTTCGGCTCAGGTCATGATTCCAGGGTCCTGGGATTGAGCCCCATATTGGTCTCTCTGCTCAGCAGGGAGTGTGCTTCCCCCGCCCCCTGCCTGCCTTTCTGCCTACTTGTGATCTCTGTCCGTAAAAAAAAAAAAAAAAAAAAAAAAAAATTATCAGCTTCATTAAGATGGTTTTGCAAAGTTGTTTGCATTTCTGCTTATGGGTGACAAACAACTAAAAAATAGTGGCAATAGATGAATGTTTAATATTTGGGAAATGAAAGAAAACTATTAAAAGAAAGATTGTAATTCTCCATAAGAAAAATAAAACTTGAGGGGCGCCTGGGTGGCTCAGTGGGTTAAGGCCTCTGCTTTCAGCTCAGGTCATGATCTCAGGGTCCTGGGATTAAGCCCCACATCAGGCTCTCTGCACAGCGGGGAGCCTGCTCCCCGCCTACACCCCCCTCCTCCCCCCCCCCCCCCGACTGCCTGCCTCTCTGCCTACTTGTGATCTCTCTCTCTGTTACATAAAGAAAAAAAAATCTTAAAAAAAAGAAAAAGAAAAAGAAAACTTGAATAAATGGAGAGAGTGTTTCTGTTTTGGAACCAGAAGATTAACGTAGTTAAGATGACATAATATCTGATCTAATTTAAGGAGTTAACACAAATTAGATTCTCAATATGATATTTGTATGGAAACTGACAAAACCTTAGTAAAATTTATATAGAGAAAATAACAGGTAAGCACACTAAAGAGTTTTTGGAAAAGGAGTAAGCCAATGATGTGATAAATTATTCCTTTAATATTTAAAATATGGCACAAAGGAGATTTAAGTTGTATTAGATTTAAAGCAGAACTATAGATTGATAAAATCCCAATAGAGATTCCAAGAGTTCTAAGTTACAAGATTAACACAAAATAGTCCAGAATTACAGAATAATACGAGAGGAATCCTGTTTAATACAATTATCATTGAGAGGCACCTGGATGGCTCAGTCTGTTAAGTATCTGATTCTTGATTTTGGTTCAGGTCATGATCTTAGGATTGTGAGTTCAAGCCCTGAATGGGGCTCCGTGCTGGGCATGGCACCTGCTTAAGATTTTCTCTCTCCTTCTCCCTCTGTCACTTCCTTCCTCCCTCCCTCTTAAAAAAAAAAAAAAAGAATAGGATTATTATTCAGAAAAGTTGATATAAAGCATTTCTCTCCCTTTCTGACACAATTTGTCATAATAAGCTCCAGATGTTTTAAAGAATTATAGTTGAAGATATCTCTTTTACAAGTGAAACAAAATGGTTTACTATAGTTATTCTACTATAGTGGAGGAATTAAGACCTCAAGTATTAAAATTATGAAAGAGAGGGGCCCTTGGGTGGCTCAGTTGTTAAGCATCTGCTTTCAGCTTGGGTCATGATCACAGGGTCCTGTGGTTGAGTCCTGTGTCAGGCTCCCTGCTCAGTGGGAAGCCTGCTTCTCCCTCTCCCACTCCCCTTGCTTGGGTTCCCTCTCTCTCTGTCTCTCTCTCTCCCTGTCAAATAAATAAATAAAAATTCTTTAAAAAAATTATTAGGACCATGAAAGAAAATTGGAAGGGTCTGATCACATAAAAATTTAGCAACAGCAACCTTAATTAAAGTTCTTGGTAAAAAGAGAAAAAATTCAAAACTATTTGAAATAAACAAGCTGGTAATAATTTTTAAAAGTATAAAGAACAGTTACAAATCTGTAGGTCAGTAACCGTTCCCTACTACAGACAGTTAAAAAATATGAACAAATAGTAAGGAAGTAAGGGAAAGGAACTATAAACATCAAGCCAACATTTGGTAATATTTCAGTCTTTTAAATAAATAAATTTCAAATTTAAAGCACAAGTCTATTTTATACCTACTGAACTAGCAAAGGTGATAAAACTCCTTGTTAATGTGCTTGCAGGAAATAGACACACTCACAGATTGCTGGTATGTTTCCTGGAGAGCAGTAGATCAAAGTGAAACAAGCTGCCAAGAAAATTATTTTGTCCTTTGAGGCAATAGTCCCAAAGGAATAAAAGGAATAAATCCCAGGAGAATATTGTAGAAGATGGGAAGTTATTTGTACAAAGGTAATTGTAGCCATGCTATTTATATAGTGAAAACCAGCCATACTTAACCACCTGATAATTTGATGATGGTTTTACAAACTAGAAAATATTAATATCTGTCATATTAATAACTATTAAAACCATAAAGCTGAGGACTTTGGCTATAATTGTGGGTAGTGTATGTAAGTCAAAAACTGGAATCATTTTGTTATGTGGACACTGATAACTGCCCAATTACTTTTGTCTAATGAAAACAACATGACTATCCGGGTTTCTCAATGATCTAAGGACCTTAATGTCATTAAGTCATTTGGGGATGTTGTTGAAAGGCAGATTTTGATTCAGTGTAACTAGGGTGGGGCCTGAAACTCTGGATTTCTGACAAGCTCTGTGGCCATGGTGATACTACTGGTTCTCCCACTACACTTTGAACACTGAAGACCTAGGTCTCTGCCATTGGGATGGTAGTCACTAGTTCCAGGTGGCTATTCGAGTTTAAATTAATTAAAATAAGGTAAAATGGAAAATTTAGTTCTGAAGCATTGCTAGCTGTGTTTCAAATGCTTGATAGCCATATTCGGAGAGCTCAGATTATAGAACAATTCCATGATCATAGAGTGTGCTCTCCTGGACAGTGCGGAGCTAGGCTGTTGATGATTTAAAGTGCAGGGATTTCTATTTCTTTTTCTGTAGAGTTGTTTTGAAACATGCAACTAAGAGCTTGTTCCATTTCTTTGTAGTCACAGATCATATAAGTATACGTTGGTATATAAGACATAGGAGAAAGAAAGCAATGGATAATTTTGTATCATTAAAACATTTGATAAGTAGGGGCACCTGGGCGGCTCAGTTGGTTAAGCAAGTGCCTTCAGCTCAGGTCACAATCCTGGAGTCCCAGGATCGAGTCCCACATTGGGCTCACTGCTCAGTGGGGAGTCTGCTCCCTCTGACCCTTCCCCCTCTCATGCTGTCTCTTTCTTTCTCTCTCTGTTAAACAAACAGACAAACAAACAAACATAAAATCTTTAAAAGGTCTGCCTTGAGCTCAGGTCATGATACCAGGGGTCTGGGATCAAGCCCCGCATTGGGCTTCTTCTTCAGTGGTGAGTCTGCTTCTCCCTCTCCCTCTGCCCACCCTCCCCATTCATGCTCTCTCTCTCTCAAATAAATAAAATATTAAAAAACTGATAAATGGAATTTCGTTTCTCATTCACTTTTATTGTCCGTCCATACACATATTTTTTTTTTTTTAAGATTCTATTTTTAAGTAATCTCTGCAACCAACATGGGACTCAGATTCACAGCCCTGAGATCAAGAGTCATATGCCCTATGGACTGAACCAGCCCAGGTGCCCCAAGTCCATAGATGTATTCCCTAATTCATCTTTGTCCCTCAGTGGGCAATCATTTCCAATAAATTGATTTTCGTTTCTTTGTCAATTTTTCCCCCTAATAATGTACATTGGAGGAGATACTGTTTAAAGAAGCATTGCAGCAATTTGAAATACAGATGTGTATAATTTGTGGAAAAAATACAGTGTTGGGGAACCTGGTGGCTCGTTCAGTTGAGCGTCTGACTCTTGGTTTTTGCTCAGGTTGTGATCTTGGGGTTGTGGGATCGAGCCCCCATGTCTTCCTCCCTGAGTGTGCACACACACACACTCTCTCCCTCTCTCTCAAACAAATAAATAAAATCTTTTAAAAATACATCCCCTGTACCCCACTGTTTCATCAATTTATATTTTTAAAATGTGTTCTCTAAGCAGGATTAGTTACCAAAGGATGTGGGCACCAATAGCTGAGAGTTCTCTGGATGATTTGGTTTTCTTTACTTCTGTGTCATGGAAACACTGACGATTGTTGTCTTTTTCCAGGAATTTGTGCAAATATTCTCACAATGTTCTCTCAGAAGAGAACTTCAAGGTCTTGAAAAACCATGAGCTCTCTGGACTGAACCAAAAGGAATTAGCTGTGCTCCTCCTCCAAAGTGACCCATTTTTTATGCCTGAGGTAAGTTACAATTCCTTAGTTGAAGCAGCAAGGAGGGTCTGAGCGGCCGTGTTGGGTCATGGATGTGTTGGAATAGGAACACAAAGGACTCAAAGTTACCACCAGGCTCTGCAGAGAGCAGTCAACAGGTGACTGTTGCTCAGTGACCTAAAGATTCCAGCAATTTCCTTCCTATTTGAAGTGACCTGAAGATAAAGGACTAGGGGATGCTGTCCATCTAGGTGGCTTCCTGGAAGGAGATGGTCTTTGAATTGAGGTTTTGGAAGACAATAGGGTATATTGGTTGAGGATTATAGGCAAAGCTGTTGCACCAATGAAACCTCAAAATGGAGTGATTCAAATGAAATGTCATTTTATTTCTCTGTCACTTGACAGTCTAGATCCAAGTTCATCAAAGTATGGCCTAGGGGCCAAATTTGGCCTGCCACCTGGTTTTAGAATGAGGTTTTATTGGAACCCAGCCACACTCATTCATCTGCATATTGTCCATACATATTTTCTTAACAAGAGTAAGCTGAGTAGTTTCACGGTCCTGACTCTGTGTGATCTGGCACAAAGCAGGGACTCCTTCTGGGTCTCAACGTCATTTGCGGTTGTGCATTCGTTCGACTGACATTTAGGAGCCTGCAAATGGTGGGCACTGAATTAAATGTTGGAGGCAGCAGTGGACAAGACCTCTGAGAGTTCACACTTCCTCGCTGTGCCTTGCCTTGTGAGAACATAAAAGCATCCGGTAAACCTGACTTCCTGGTTTATAAGCTTGTAAAATGTCAATGTGCTTATTAAACGTAGAAATGCTGTCATTGGTCCTGTCCTAATCAAGGCCAGGAGCATTCTTACCTACTCATTAGAACCGTCCTAGGATCATTAACCAAGGTGTCATTTGTGAAGTTGCGAATCGTTCTCTTTCTGCCAGAGCCTTGAGGACGCTGGTTCTCAAACTGTAGTGAGCCTCAGAATCACCTGGTTTGTTACATCAGAGTGCTGAACCCCACCTCGGGTGGTCTTGACTGTAGACGTGGGGATGGGTCTGGGGATTTGCATTTCCAGCAAGTTTCCAGGGACCCCACTTAGAACCCTGCTGGTCTAGAGTCTAAAATCTGAATACTAGGCATGAGAGCAGTGATAGCTACTTGAATCAGGTTTTCGAAATTGTCTGCGTACCTAAATTGTCGTTGCTAGAGTCTGAAGGCCCTTGCCTCCCAGAGAGATCGCAGCGAACCAGGAGGATCCGGCCTGCTCCATCTGTTGGAACAGTTTATAAATGTTCTGATCTTTGGGATTCTTTTGTGTAACGATTCAAACATGGGCAGTGCATTTTATATTTTGGACATTTACATATTTTATTATGTAATCCACTCAATACATTGGGTTAGGAGGACAGAGCAAATATTTTGCTCCTTCACAGCAAAGGAGACAGAGGCACGGGGAGTAGGTAATTCAGGTGACGTCACAGAGCTGGGTCCAGGGCTGGGGCTTTGGACTTTGAAATCCGCTGCTTCTTGTCCTGTGTCGTACGGTCCGGCCTCCACAACAATACCTCAGCGAGAAATCCGTATGCCCTCTTTTCAGTAAGAACTCCATGTCTGCAGGGCTATTTACATAGAAATAGAAAAATTACCTTCTTTAGTTGACCTTTTGAGAACCCTGGTCATGTTCTGCCTTGCAGGGACAACAGCTGCAAGGGAGACCCACAGGTCCTTTTCTTTTTTTTTTTTCCTAAAAATTTTTATTTTTAAGTAATCTCCACACCCAATGTGGGGCTCGAACTCACAACCCTGAGATCAAGAGTCACATGCTCTACCATCTGAGCTAGCCAGGTCTCCCCCTCAATTGCAGAATGACTTGATAACCTTCCTCTTTGGGGTTCCTTTGTAATGTAGGGCTCCTTTTGGGTATTGTTTGGGCCTCTCTGCAGCTGGCCATGGCCATATCTTACTTTGATTCTTCCAAAGAGTGATTAAATTCACGGCTCGTTTAGCCAGCTGGCAGTCCTCTTCTACCCCAAATTAATTATTGGTTGAATACAACTAATCTAATGAGTGCGAAAGACCCCATGTATTTTTTTCCTTCGGTGTACCTCTGCTCACCGCCAACATTTTTGTTGACTTAGGCTTTCCTTAATGACTGTGGTAGATGCGGGAAGGGGTTAATGTCCCTGGCTATTGTCTGTTTCTTTCTCTGCAGATATGCAAAAATTACAAGGGAGAGGGTCGAAAAGTGACTTGCAACAAATATCCACAGTGTGAAAGGCTCCACATCTGCGAGCACTTCACCCGAGGGAACTGCGGCTACCCCAACTGCCTCAGGTCCCATAACCTGATGGACAGAAGGGTGCTGGCCATCATGAGGGAGCACGGGCTCAGCTCCAGCGTGGTCCAGAACATCCAGGACATCTGCAACAGCAAACACAGCCCAAAGAAACACTCCGGGCACAGAGGTAACTGCTTTCCACTTTTCACATTTCCATTAACAGAGGAAACAGAAACAAACTGAAATCACAAGGGAAGTGTGACTTTGCCTATAATCATTCTACCTCCCCACATGAGACTGTTGCTGCTTTCAGACCTTGTCTGTACGTATGCATACTTTTACTGCGGTATAATCATAGCATATATGCAATTCTGCAACTTGATTTGCATGCTAAGCATTCTCCACCCCCCAGTTTGCTCAAATGTTTATCATCTTTCTTTTCTTTTTTTAAAGAGATTTTATTTGTTTGTTTGTCAGACAGAGAGAAAGCACAAGTAGGCGGAGTGGCAGGCAGAGGGAAAAGAGAAGCAGGCTCCCTGCTGAGCAGGGAACCCAATGCGGGACTCCATCCCAGGATCCTAGGATCCTGACCCAAGTCAAAGGCAGCCACTTAATGGACTGAGCCACCCAGGGGTCCCTATTGTTTTTCAAAAGCTTCCCCCCCACCCCAGCTATTATCATTTTGTCCCAGTAGCGTTTTGTGGCCATTGTTTTGTCACTTTCTTTCCATCTTTGTGCACCTGTCAACACTGACACGCACACACATAACCTTTTTGTGGGCAGAGCGTTTGAGTACGCTGCTTTCAGGAGCCATCACACCTGTGTATAGAAGCATGTACACCTGTGTATAGAAGCATGCACTTCCTTAAAACAGAGCCACTCTTTTCCATAACCACAGTACAATTAATGCAGGAAGTCTAGCATTAATGCAAAGCAAACACAATTTAATTCACAGTCCTTAATACTATTTCTTTAAAAATGTATTTATTTTTACCTTTTAAGTTGTGATAAGAGAACATAAAATTGACCCCTTTAACCATTTTTTTTAAAAGATTTTATTTATTTATTTATTTATTTGACAGAGAGAGATCACAAGTAGGCAGAGAGGTAGGCAGAGAGAGAGAGGAGGAACCAGGCTCCCCGCTGAGGGGCTCTATCCCAGGACCTTGAGATCATGACCTGAGCTGAAGGCAGAGGTTTTAACCCACTGAGCCACCCAGGCGCCCCCCCCTTTAGCCATTTTTAAGTGTACATCATGGTATTATGTTCACACTGTTGTTGGCCATCGCCACATCGATCCCTGGAACTTTTCCATCTTCCGGAACTGAAACTCTGTAGACAGTAAACAATAACCCCATTCCTTCCCGTGCCTGCGCCTAGCAACTTGCCATTCTGTTTTCCGTCTCTATGAATTTTACCTCTCCAACATTTTCATAGAAGGGGAGTTATATAGGATATATACTTTGTGATGGGCTTATTTCATTTCATTTCATGTCTTTGAGGTTCGTCCAACCCATGTCCTAGTATATCTTTCCTTTTCAAAAAAAGGAATATATATATATATATTATATATAATTTAAGAATTGCAGTAAAAATATACCTAGCAAAATTTACCATATGAACCATTTTTAAAATAGAAGATTTAATTTATTTATTTGATAGAGACACAGCAAGAGAGGGAACACAAGGTGGGGGAGGGGCAGGCTTCCTACTGAGCAGGGCACACGATGTGGGGCTCAATCCTAGGACCCTGAGCCAAAGGCAGACGCTTAGTGACTGAGCCACTCAGGTGCCCCCCATCTGAACCTTTTTTTTTTTTTAAAGATAAAAATGTTTATTGGACAGCATTATATAAAAGTAAAAAATTATAAATTGCATCTTTTTGCTGTAAGTGATATCAGACAAGAGTGAATACAACATATGTTTCAAAGAACAGGAAATGTATGAACCATTATTAAGTGTTCCACAGCATTAAGTCCACTCACATTGTTTTGCAGCCAATCTCTAAGACTCCGTTCATCTTGCAGAACTGAAACTGCATACCTGTGAAGCAACACCTCCTTCCTCCTCTGCCCAGCCCCTGGGAACCACCATTCTGCTTTCTGTTTCCATGAATAGGACTACTCTAGGGACCAATATAAATAGAATCGTATGTGGTTTGTCTTTCTGAGACACTGGCTTATTTTGCTTTGTGTAACGCTCCACACTGTGTGTATATGCCCCATTTTGTTTGTTCCTTCATCCCTGGTTGGATACTCGAGTTCCTTCTACCTTTAGCTGTTGTGAGTAATACTGCTGTGAACATGGGTCTACAAATACCTGCTTGAGGCCTTGCTTTCAATTCTCTCGGGTATGTGCCCGGAAGTGGAGTTGTTAGGTCATGTGGTCATGCTCGGTTTAATTTTTTGAGGAACTGTCATCCCATTTTCACAGCAGCTCCGCCATTTTGTATTCTCACCATCACCGCACAAGGGTTCCATTTTCTCCACCTCTTCATCAGTACGTGTTATTTTCGGTTTTTAGGATAACAGTCATCTTAATGGGTGTGAAGGGATCAGTTCCATTTTGTGATCATTTTCACATTGTTCAATGATATTAACCCTTGCAATTTTTTGAGTCTTTCTGAAATGGATGTGAAAGAGGTGACTGTTATAAAGCAAATAGAATACATAATTCTTAGATTCTAGAATACGTAATAAACCATTACACCTCCTTATATTTGAGACAGGCTTTATTATGAACCAGGGATTTTTCATCCAAAATATCTCATCATTGTTCCTGACAGCAAAGCTGTGAAAAAAGGAAGGTGTATTATTAACCTCATTTAGTTGATAAGGAGGCCAAGGCTCAGAGATTTTTTTCTTTATTTATAAGATTTTATTTATTTCTTTTAGAGCAAGTCAGCATGAGTGGGAGGGGCAGAGAGAGAGAGAATCTCAAGCAGATTCCACGCTGAGCTTGGAGCCCAATGCGGGGCTTGATCCCAGGATCCTGAGGTCATGACCTGAGCTGAAATCAAGAGTTGGATGTGTACTGACTGTACACGACCCAGGCACCCTGAGTCTCAGAAATTTTAAATGACTTTTATCACAAGCAGTCTTAAATCGTTTTTCACTGTGAATAAATAAGGATATTTCCAAGGTTTCACAGCAGAGCTTCTGTGTTCTGGTCCCCTCTCTGGTGTTTTTTCTCCTACATCGCAATGCTCTCTGAACAGGGGATCCCCTGGAGGGGTGTTTTCTGGCATAGTTTCCCAAAATAAGTACATTGTGTGTGAGAGAGATCTTTATTATCCCTCCTGGTTAATTTACTTAATTAACTATTTTGTTGGCAAGAGAAGGATGTTTGCTTCCACTCTATTACTGCTGCTCTCTGAGTTTGAAGGAGAAAAGTCCCTCTTTCCCCCTTCCCACACACAATATCATGGCTCATATACCACACACAGGTACACACAACACACATACTACACATATACACACATACCCCACGCTTGTACATGCCACACACAAACATACATGCATTCTCACCATGCACACATACCTCACACCACACACACCACACACGCACATCTTACTGACAGACACCTCTCACACACCAACAACGTATCACACACGTGTATCTCTTTCACATATACAATGGCCCTCAAACATGTACACCACACATATGTCATACACATATACCCCTCACATGTGCATACACACCCAGCATGATACACACCACACACAAATGTCACACATGCACACACACACACCTACCTCCCCCGCACACTCTTCACACAGACTCACAAACACGCATGCTCCCTCATTCCCTCCTCTCCCCAGGGAGTGTGACTCATGCGATTTCTCGAGAGAGGCTAATTCTTTTTGATGTTTCTCAGTTAAGCTTGGGCATTTGGCGATGAGACAAAGAACTCTGGAAAAACTACCAGATTAAATGGAATCAGACCTTAACACAGTGGATTGATTGATTGATTGGTTGATTGATGAATCTTTAATTTGTTTGGGAACCTTTGTTACAATATGGGCAAAATCTTAATGACGTGGAGAGTCCCCCCTGACTTGCACTCACGTGCATCTCCCTCGGTCAGAGTGGTGAAAGTTGACTTTGAACCAAAGCACAGTAGACAGCCCTACCTAAGAGTCTGGGGGTGGTGGGGGTTACATCTGAGGCCCTGGAGAGAAGTCGAGAAGATCCAGGGTCACTCTGAGTCTCAACCTAGGCCGTGGGGGTGGTGTTTCCTGCCCTTCCAGCAGAACAACAGATTTCTTCATCATCTTGAACACCCTTCTCAAGGTGCAGACACACTAGAAGGGGACACTAATTTGACAGAACTCAGATAGCAGATTTGGAGAAGCTGAGGAGGAGCCACGGTGAGAACCCACACTTGGTTGTGCTCATTTTCCTGGTTTCATCTTTCTTTCCCCAGGTCCTCCGGCCTACCGCAGAGACCCGGCCTACCGAGGAAGAAGCAAGAGCAGAGACCGAGCCTTTCACGGCAGCATGGAATTTCTTCCGTCGGCTTCAGCCTCTACTCAGAAGTCCTGCGCGGCCGCTGCAGATCAGATTGGCCACAGGCTTCCCCAGGAGGACGTGCCTGTAGAGGACCTGGCCCACAAGTTCGTGCATCTGGGAAGTCAGGATGGCCCTCAGCCTTCCCCTGTCCCGCCTCAGATGGATCATGTCAGAGGAAGAAGTCAAGTGGGAAGAAGCCAGCGGTTTTCCGAGAATGGCAGCCCAAGGGATCTGTTTTATGGGAATCAAGGTAGTGTTTACCTCCCTTCCGATTCAAAGCCTGCTTCCAGCCAGAAGGGCCCTGCATCGTCGTTGAATGGCAAAGGCACCGGGAGAGAGAGTTTGTTTTCCCAGAGTCAGGCTGCCTCTGGCTCTCCTCCAGGTTCTCCACAGACACCCGATGCCATGACGGCCTGGAAGAACACGGGCCTGCTGTCCTCTGACGGTGTGAACGCCGGGGGCAGAAGCGGGAAGCAGAATGTCCAGTATGGCCCACTTTTTAATAATAATGTTGATGGAACGGCCGCAGATACAACTTCCACAAGATCTTTCAGTTACAAAACTGCAACCAGTGGACAGAGGGAAAAATCGCTACCTAGGAGTCAGGACGCCGGAACCACTCACGGTAATGTCCAGACCACTGGCAAAGTTGCAGGTGGCGACGACCCTGCCGTGGCATCTGTGAATGGTCCATGCAGAGAGAAGACAGTGTGGGCTAATCACTCTGTCCACGGCACACCAGATAGCTCCAGTCAGGTTGCGGATGAAACCTTCAGAGTCAGTAAAACCGGGGCCGCTGGTTTTGACTTCACATTGCCATCCAGAGGGGATAAAAATGCGTCGTGCTTTGGAAGTCAGAATCTGGAAGGCGAGGTCGTGCCGACACCTTGGGAGACCACTGTCCCCACACCACAAGTCCGTACTCCGTCCAAGGTGCCATCCTCTACATCCTCCTCAAGTGACAAAAGCGCAGTGTATGCAAGTCATGGTCAGAACTCTGCCCCTGTCTTGGTTAGCCCCGCCAGTGAGCTTGCGAGGACCCCGAGATATCCTCCATGTAAGTCACCGAAGGACAACAGAGGTGCCATGTCTTGTGTCGGCAGCAGAGCGGTTATGGCTGGTGGCTTCTCTGGGGACGTTCCCTAGTAGTTACTAAAGGGCACAGAGTTAGAGGGTTTGGTTAAGAGGTGGTCCTGGTGAGGAGACTGATGTGAAGACACAAGTACCAATAGTTGCATCATGTGGGGTACGCCGCCATGTTTCCTGCGGACGGGAGGAGTTGGGTCATGGGTTAAACAGTAAGCATACCTCTCACAGGACCCAAACATTCATGTTTGCTTTTATGGAGGGGCTGTCTCGGCTCTCATGAGCAACACATGAATCTGGAATTTTCTTGAACAAGGTGCCAGTTACATACACTCTCCCATTGTGAGATCAGGTATCTTGATTTTTGGTCTAAGTCCTACGATTGGCATCCACACATCATCTTTTTTTCACAGATTTTGCGTCGGACGTTGAGAGCACCAGCTCTTCCAGGATGGCTGATTGTGGCTCAAAGGAAATTTGTCTTGACCATCTGTGTAGGGGCTGTCAAGTTGGTAAGTAACTTAAGGACTTTCTAGGAGCTGACATTTACTGAGCATTTGCTATATATTAGGAGCATTGCCAAGAAACGTAGGTGCATCATCTTTAAACTTCACAACAACCCTAGAAGCAGGTTCTGTTGTTAACCCATTTCACAGATGTGGAAACTAGAGGCACTGAGAGGTTAGAGTAGCCAAGTTGGGTTTTGACTCTAAATTGCCCAGCGAGCCTGTGTTCCCAATCGCTGTGTGGTATTATACTTCCTTCTTTTGCGATTCACGTTTAGGTGAAATATACTTTGTCAGGGACCCTCTTTTCATATCCAAAAAGCAAACAAATAAAAAAAAATCCAAAAATAAAAGTGTCCCAGCTGACACACTTCCATAGTTCATGTCCTGTCCTTTAGGCACCATGTCTGTTCTGGGCCATGGGCTCTCTGTGGCCATTTCTCACACATGTACTGAGAGTCTTGCATGCCACAGTCTGGGAGCCACACTTGTTCGTTGGCCCCTCCCACCAGGCTTCCTACAGAGCTGCGTCCCGTGGAACTGTGTCTGGGACAGATGGCAGCCCTTGTAGCCTGAGACCGCTTGCTCACTTTCACGCCTCTGTCCCTGGCCCCGGCATCCCCTGGAGCTCCTCTGTTGGACCCCTTAGTGGTCTTAGACTCAACACCTGGTGTCAGAAAAGGAAGATTCTGGCCTTGTGTTCTAGAAATCCTAAGTCTTTAAATTAAGTGCTTTTTTTTTCCTTTTTAATTGTGGTAAAATATACTTAACATAGATTTTACTATCTTAATCATTTTTTAAAAAGGTTTTATTTATTTATTTGAGAGAGAGAGTCCCAGGATCGAGCCCTGCATTGGGCTTCCCGCTCAGCAGGGCGTCTCTCTGCCTGTTGCTCACCTGATTGTGCTCTTTCTCTCTCTCTCCAACAAATAAGTAAAAAAATAAAATCTTTTAAAAATCTCTCTCTCTCCAACAAATAAGTAAAAAACCAAAATCTTTTCAAAAAATAAACAATTTGTTTTGATGATTGCATGTTTAATGTTTCAAGAAGCTGCCACACCATTTTCCACAGCAGCTATACCTTTTTACATTTTCTGTAGCAGTGCACAAGGGTTCAAGTTTCTCCTTCTCCTTGCCAACATATGCTTTTGTTTTGTGTTGCTTTGGTTTTAGAGCCGTCATTGGAATGGGCATGAGATGTGGACTGTCATGAATGATTCTGTAGTTTTCAGTGTGCCTCTTCTGGTTTTATTTTATTTCACTTTTAAGGCTTTATTTATTTATTTGAGAGAGAGAGAGAGAGATTGAGTGTGAGTGGAAGGGGTAGAGGGAGAGGGAGAGAGAATCTCAAGCAGACTCCGTGCCACGTGCAGAGCCTGTCGGGGGATTTGATCTTGCCAACCTGAGATCAGGACCTGAGCTGAAACCAAGTGTTGGAGGCTTAACTGGCTTCGCCACCCAGGCACCCCCTGTCTCTTTTGGTTTTAAGGTAATCACACGCCGGGGTGCCTGGCTGGCTCAGTCAGTGGAGCGTGTGGCTCTTGATCTCTGATTGTAAGTTCAAGCCCCACATGGGGTGTAGAGCTTACTTAAAAATAAAATCTTAAAAATACTAAAGTAATCACATGTGTTTTGAGCATTTCAAAATGATTTAAACCTCAGAGAATGCAGATTTTTAAAGACAGAACTACTTTCTGCATTCCTGTGTTAACGGGCTTCTGATGTTAATGCCAGCAAGCACTCGTTTCATAGCTGTCTATGCAGAGCCCTGTGCCAGTCATGTGGAGGGGACGAAAGCCACGCAATGGGGTAGGCCTTTTTTTCTGTGAGTTTGTGGTGGAGGGCGCATCAAAACATCCACTAATGAGGGCGCCTGGGTGGCTCAGTGGGTTAAGCCACTGTCTTCGGCTCGGGTCATGATCTCAGGGTCCTGGGATCGAGTCCCGCATCGGGCTCTCTGCTCAGCAGGGAGCCTGCTTCCTCCTCTCTCTGTCTGCCTGCCTCTCTGCCTACTTGTGATCTCTCTCTGCCAAATAAATAAATTCTTAAAAAAAAATCCACTAATGAGAAAACCGCATGACATAAATAAATGCGTAAGTAACAGAAGTATCAGCTGGGGACGGAGTTAGGGCTAAGGGAATGCAAAGTACGAGTCAGATCAGAGCAGAGTGAGATGAGTGAGGGAATCCTTCTGGAAGAGCCGTATCTTAGGCCCGGGCTTCGGGGAAATGCATACAGTTGTGGACGCTAGAGAGCGTTTTGTCTCCATGGTACCCCTTGGTACCATGAAGGGGTAATAGTACATTTCTGATGTACTATTACGATGTACATTTACGATGTACCCCAGAAGCAGTACTAGTACATTTACGATGACGTCAGATTTCCATGTGGATAAAGTGACTCCTTGGGGAGCGGGGAATTTCTGTGTTCTGATGAGTCTCTCTATTGGTGACAAGGGAAGCTGAAGATACAGATATGGGGCCGTGTGGGCAGGAACCAGTGTGCGCGAAGGCGTACGCTGGAAATGTGCTTGCATGCAGGTCGGGCAGAGAGGGAAAGGCAGGCCTTCAGTGGGGAGAGTCAGCAGCGAACTTGGTTGAATTGGTAAGAGCCCCCACTCAGAGGCCCTCAGACCTCCTCTCTGTCTTTGTAGAAAGCTGCAACAAAGTTCACTTCCACCTGCCCTACCGGTGGCAGATGTGGCTTGGAAACACCTGGATGGACTTCCAGCCCATGGAGACTATCGAGAAGGCCTATTGTGACCCCCAAATCCACACGTAAGTTGGTGGCCAGACTCTGGCTTGTGAGGTCCATGGTATCATCAAAACAAAGCATGGTGCTACGCTCATGGCAAGAAGAGAAAAACCATTTTCGTTCAGAATCGCACTCAGGTTTCTGGTACCTCTTGAGATAAAGATGGCAGATGCCTGCTGAGTTCATGAAGGAAAATATGAGCTAGATCTGAAGTCACAAAGAGCCTGGCTAATACTAGGGGTTCTGGGACTGTTTGCTAACTCGTGTGATATAAGCAGTGACACAGTTACCATCACTGTGTCCTGCAGAAAAACACATTGCAAAATAAAAAAGTTAAAACAAAACAAAACAAAACAAACAACACACACACTTTGCAGAGGTCGGTGGGTATTCCTGTGAACTCACACTAGGACCAGTGATGATAGCTCAGAAGAGCCTCTGGCTTAATTTCATAGCTGTGGAACACAAGTTGAGTAATTTCATATAGTTCTAGTGCAGAATTTTGTTATCTACTTGAGCATTTCATATCTTCTTTTATGTTTGCTCTTTTCTCTATCCTGGAGGTATCTAAAAGGATACCTTACATTTCTGTTTCTGCCAGGGGTTGAACTGGGTGATAGCTCTCATGACCATATTTATAAGGTGCATCCTAGTTTTATTAAGGAAACTCCTTCCCCCCCCCTCATTTCCTATGCTGTATTTTTCATCCCTGTGACTTATTTTATAACCGGAAGTTTGTACCTCTTACTTCCCTTCACCTATTTTGCCCATCCCCCAACACCACCCCAAACTCTGGCAACACCGATTTGTTTTCTGTATTTATGATTCTGTTTCCTTCTCCCGCTCTTCCTCCTCCTCCTCCTCCTTTCTGTTATAAGGAAATTCTTTGCGGCGGTAGAGGTGGGGTGGGGTGGGGTGGGGCAATGGTTTACATGCCATCATCTTAGAGTGAATTTTTGGTGGAGATTGTGTTACTGCATGTTGCCACTAGAGGGCAGCATCAGCTACCTTCTTGTTTGGAGATGTGTTTCTACCCCGCCCTCCCCAGGTAAATCTGAAGCTGGCTTTCGAAATTTTAGCACTGTTGGGGTTAGATAATTATTTGTTTTGGGGGGCTGTTTAAGCAGTATTTTTGGCCTTTATCCACTAGATTCCTGTTGTAGACCAAAAATGTCTTTCAACTGTGCTGTGTGTTCCCTGGGGGATAAAACTTCTTTATTGGGAACCACTGATTTAGGAGGTGTTTCTTAGAGCAATAAATTTTCCACCTTGTTGGTCTCAGGACCCCTCTACAGTCTTCAGGTATATTGAAGATCCCAAAGAACTTCTGTTTATGTGACTTATAGCTGTCAATATTTACCATATTAAAATCAAAACTGAAAAGAATTCAATATTTATGGATTCATTGAAAAATAACAATAAACTCATTTATGGTAACAAAAATACCATATTTTCATCTACCTGTAAGTAGATATAATTACTATAAATAGTTACATGTAATAACTATATATATGTATGTATAACTAAATAATACTGTTCTCCAAAGCGAAACAGAAAAAGTCATTCAGATGAATGACATTGTTTTATATTTTGAAAAATCTCTTTAATCTGTTGTAGAATCACACATCCTGTAGCCTCTGGAAAACTCCACTGTGCACCTGGGAGAGGATGAAAGTGAAAAAGGCAAAATAATGTCTTAATATTATTATGAAAAGAACTTTAACCTTCCAGGCTTCCTGTAGCTATTTAAATAATAATTCTTGAAAAACCCGACCTAATGGGAGTTTCTGATATTGAGCCAATCTTTTTTTTTTTTTTTTTTTTTTGTGGGTCCACTTTATTCTGGCGTATTTGTTGAGGAGAGAATATATTTTGTGACATCATTAACTATATGGGGTGGGTAACTTACCTACCCTATCTGCATTTTAGCTTTTTTCTTCTTATTTATGTATGACCTGGAGCTTTATAAAGAAACTTTAGGGGCACCTGGGTGTCTCAGTGGGCTAAAGCCTTCAGCTCACGTCATGTTCTTGGAGTCCTGGGATCGAGTCCTACATCAGGCTCTCTGCTCGGTAGGAAGCCTGCTTCCTCCTCTCTCTGTCTCTCTGCCTGCCTCTCTGCTTACTTGTGATCACTGTCTGTCAAATAAATAAATAAAATCTTAAAAAAAAAATTAAAAGATCCCGGTCAGCTCGAAAATCTTAATTCCCTGCTTTTGTTAGGGAAGAACAGATTTTAGAAGATGGAGGTCGCTGAAATATTCTGTTAACTTTAAGCTTTTCTCTCTCAGCTTTTCTATTGGAGATAAAGACATCGATTTCCAGAAAATGACTTGTAATTTTAATCCTATCCGACGCATATCCACGCCTTCGTCTGTCATAGTGCTGACCAATTTTGTCTTTGCCACGAGATGGATTTGGTACTGGAAGAGTCAGTCGGACAAATGGGTTGAATATGGAGAAGAGGTGAGTACCTTTCTCCTCATGGAGGCTCTTGACATCTTCAGAAAAATCACTATAAAATGTTTGACGCAAGAGAGGACGGGATAGGGGTGCCTGGGTGGTTCAGTGGGTTGGAGCCTCTGCCTTCAGCTCAGGTCGTGATCTCAGGGTCCTGGGATCGAGCCCTGCATGGGGCTCTCTGCTCAGCAGGGGGCCTGCTTCCTCCCTCTCTCTCTGCCTGCCTCTCTGCCTGCTTGTGATCTCTGTCAAATAAATAAATAAAATCTTTAAAAAAAAAAAAAAAAGAGGACAGGGTAGTGGCAATAGTGCTTTTTCATGTTCCCCACAGCTGTATTTGCATTTTTCTTAGCAAGCATACACTCTGTTGTCAGAAGCAACAGCATCTGTGAATTATTTACAAGGAAACGCTTGAGACCTGAGTCATGCCCACACCCTTCTTTCCTCACGATCAGGGACTGAGGTGGAACCTTGAGCCAGCTTCCTCTGTGTGAGTTTGTAAACACACAGAGACTCCTACTTCCAGCCCGTGGAGAAGGCAGGGTGTGAGAGATCAGAGGGCTGGTCTCCAGGATCCCGGCAGGGTCTGGAATCAGGCGGATGGGCAGGACCGGACCTGGAAGACAGCAGGTGTACCTCCCCACTTCCCCACCCCAGGGACTTGGAAACAGATGGTAGAAGTTCAGATAGGGGAGTTACCTGACCCCCTTCTGCTGGGGTCATGATTCTGGGTCCCACATAGGGCTCCCTGCTCTGCGGGGGGTCTGCTTCTCCCTCTCTGTCTGCCCCCTGCTTGTGTGCTCGCTCTCCCTGACAAATGAATAAATAAAATCTTTAAAAATAAACAAACAAATAAGTAAATAAAATAAAATAAAACAAGTTAAAAAAAAAATGAAGCCAGAGCCAAAGTGGGGACAATGAAATGCCAGCGAAAGGTTTTATTCCGCATAGACGTCGAGGGGCCCTGAGTTTGGCTGTGAGCGGCCTCACACCCAGAGCACGAGGGGAAGCACCGTCTGTCACAGGATCAGCTGTGCCTCCCCAGGGAGAACACAGCAGTTCCTCAGGAGAAATGTTGCTTTTTTTCTGTCAATGGAACCTGAGGAGACCCTCTCCTCTGGGGCCACAGAAAGGGAAGCAGCCTGTGAGGGCCTCCCCAGGAGCCCTCCCGGCTCCACTCTTTGTGGTACAGTGGTTTCCCTGCTGGCTTTGCAGCAGATCCGTGTCAGCAAACCGTCGCTCACAGAACCCAAACGAAGGATCGGGGGGTAGAGCAGAGCTGCCCTGTGGAAATAGGAGAGGGGCTCACAGCCTTGTCTCTTGGTCTTTGTCCCCTTCACTCTTCTCTGTTCCGTGGTGGTTTGTAGAACAGGATGGAGTGAAAACCCCTGTGATGCCAACCACTGTCCAGGTTCTCTCCATGGTCCAGCCAAGGCTGATGTCAAAGTGCAGTTCTGTAAAAGTGATTCTGTGAGTTGACTGTGGAAATAGGTACGACAAACTCAAATTAATTAGCCTTGGTTAAAATAAAAATAAACCGTAGGCCTCAGTGGTTCTTATGTCAAATACTTGTGGCTTTTGGTAAGAGAGGGAAGAGGGTTGGAAACGATTTGCATTCTAGGGTCATCAGGGGTCCCAGAAGCCAAGGAGGACTGTCAGTGGGGGAATAGATGACATTTAAATGTACACAAGTTCCAGTGCTCATGTTCCCTAGTAAAACATCAAGAAATCGAGAAACTTCTTTTTTTTCTAATTATTAAAGATTTTATTTATTTATTTGACAGACGGAGGTCACAAGTAGGCAGAGAGGCAGGCAGAGGGAGAGAAGGAAGCAGGCTCCCCGCTGAGCAGAGAGCCCGATGCCGGGCTTGATCCCAGGATCAAGCTGAAGCTGAAGGCAGAGGCTTAGCCCACTGAGCCACCCAGGTGCCCCAAGAAACTTCTGATGAAACTTTTTTTTAAAAAAAGGATTTCACTCATTTGTCAGAGAGAGAATGGGAGAGAGCACAAGCAGCGGGGAGGTGGCAGAAGGATAGAATGAACAGCAGGGAGAGGCAGAGAGAGAGGGAGAAGCAGATTCCCAGCTGAGGGGGGAGCCTGTTGTGTGGGGCTCTATCTCGGGGCCCCTCCCAGGATCATGACCTGAGCCAAAGGCAGACACCTAACCAACTGAGCCACCCAGGAGTCCTGTCTGATAGAACCTCTTGATACGAAGTTCTCCTTGGGACATTCAGTCTGCGTTAAGTGCAGGGTTCTGGAATGTAACCTGGAACTTTATGCAAACATGTAGAAGGTTGTTGGATTCCTTTAATATGTGGCATATGTTCTTGGTGAAGTGAATAAATTATGACTCCCTCATATTAATTAGACCCATCATTATATAACTTGAGTTGGCTCTTCTGTTGTTTTTTTTTTTTTTTTTAAGATTTTATTTATTTATTTTGAGAGAGAGAACGAATAAGAGAGAACATGAGAGGGTAGAAAGTCAGAGGGAGAAGCAGACTCCCCGTGGAGCTGGGAACCTGAAGTAGGACTTGATCCCGGGACCGCAGGATCATGACCTGAGCCAAAGGCAGTCACCAACCTGAATGAGCCACCCGGGTGCCCTCGGCTCTTCTGTTACTAAAAAACGAAGGAAAATAGGCCCTAGGTTTGATGTTTTCCTTGCTGTCTGTCCAGGTGAAGTAAAAATGGGTCAAGTCTGTAGCTCTTTGATGGCCTGGTTTGATCCAGTGTAGAGTTTAGACTATTTGGAGAGAAGAATGGACTGTATAGCCTTCAGATGGGGAGAGTCCTACAGGTTTTATTTCTTGCAGCTGAATTTTTAATAAAAGTTGGGGCAACTCAGATTTCTGGGTTAGGAGTCTCTCTAGTAGAAACTAGGAAAATGGCTTTGGCCACCCAAGGGTTGGTGCATCACCCAAGGTGAAGGCACGCCGTCGCTCTAGAAGCCAAGGCAGTGATGTGGGCGCAGGGCAAAAGCCAGGACCCGGTTATGGAAATGGAGGTACACATTCAAGTCTTTTGGGAGAATAAATCATTGAAGGTCCTGTTGCTCATTCACTCCTTCACTTACTCAGAACTGGAGTACGGTGTGAGGAAAGGACCCGCAGGTGGACCAAGTGGGAGGCACACTGGGCTGTTCAGACACTCAGACACAGAAATTGCCTCACTCTGTCCAGTAGGACAACCACTAGCCACTTGTGGTGACTATTTCGTTTTCATTCAATTCATTACATTCAAATAAAATGAACACTTCATTTCCTTGGTCACACCAGTACCAGACAGCTACCTGTAGCTAGTGTCTATCAAACAGGAAAACGCAAGAAAACATTTTCAGGGAAACATTCCAGAAAGTTCCAGCAGACAACCCGGGTGCAGACCCCAAAGCCTTGTGAGTTGAAGTCAGGTCCCAGACCAGCAACATGGGCACCACGGGAGCCCTCTGACAAGCAGAATTAAAAACCCTGTTCCCTGAATCTTGGTCTGCATTTTCTTTTTTTTTTTTTTTAAGATTTTATTTATTTATTTATTTGACAGAGAGAAATCACAAGTAGATGGAGAGGCAGACAGAGAGAGACAGAGGGAAGCAGGCTCCCCGCTGAGCAGAGAGCCTGATGTGGGACTTGATCCCAGCACCCTGAGATCATGACCTGAGCCGAAGGCAGCGGCTTAAACCACTGAGCCACCCAGGCGCCCCTTGGTCTGCATTTTCACAGGATTCCCCGCCCCGCCCACCATGATTCACACACAAATTAAAGTGTGAAAGGCTCTGGCCCAGAGCATGTGAGGTTCCTTCCAGCCAGGAACAGGGTCCTGCTGAGCTGAGCTGGTGGTGGAAGGACCCAGGACTTCATCTATCAGAATGGGAGGTTAGGACAGAGATTCGAGGTGGCAGACCAGGGTCCCCAGAGGTGACAGATCTGCCTTGCCGGCCCCTGTGTTCTGTGTCCGTAGGCATTTGACCACATTGGCTGCTCTTTGGGATCCTAAGGGGGCATGTGACTCACCCCCCCTCATCGAATCGTGGCAGTCTCTCTTCCTCCTGCCCACTGCTGGTGGCAATCTCCTGTACAATTACCTGGGTGGGTAATGTCCCAGCAGCTGGTGCAACAAACCCCTTCGAGGTGTGGCTTCATGGTTGGATGCTGTCATTCAGGAAGTTCTGCTAACGGGAGCCTCTGTGCCACTTCCAGCCCTCTGTCCTGGTTCTAGCTTCTGAACCTCATTCTCTTTATTCCCGCTTTGCGCCGTGTGCGGATACCCGAACTCAGCTTCCCTGACCTCGCCGTAGTCCTCTCCAGGCTAAAGAGACCTGGTTCAGGCCCTTCTCCATCCAGGAGGATTTACTTGGAGGCTTTCGAGGTGGCCCCTCCCTTTACATCCAGCAGGTGTGTTCCCCGGGGAAGGGGGAAGGGGTGGGTGTAGCTGAGGTCTTGTCCTTAAAGAGAGGGGGAGACCCTCCCTGCCACCGGCTGGGAATTATCTGTCATTGGCTCCTCCATTCTAGATCATAAGGAACAAGCGTCTCTTCACCATTACGTATTGGGAACCCCTGCTTTTCGGGCTTACATCCAGTCCGCCCTGGTCTGCCACCCCGGCACAGGCTGTGGACAGTGGAATGGTGGCCTGGCTCGTCTCCTGACCGGAATCAACACACTTCCCTTTACTCCACTCATTCTGAGGCTCAGACCCTTCATACAGGCCTTGAGACCAGATTCTGTCTTCACATTGTTAGGGGGCTGTGCTCCTTTCTTCGTTCATTACACAGTCCCAGTGAGAGGCAAATCCAAGTGCTTTTTCAATGTTGTTGACCAACTGGAGGGAGGGGGTGGTCCATTTTATCTGCTTACTGTGGTTCAGGGCAGAGAAGAAGGGGTGGGTCGTCTATACTGGGACCACAGTGGGCCCATGGGAGCTTCCCTGCCTTTTAGGACAACTCCAGCCTGCTTCCTCACACGTGATGGGCTAAAAACAGCTACGGTGTCTGACTTCATGCCTGAGTGTTAGATTCTGTTCGACAGTGAGGGCAGACATGATTTCTGTTCCGTGGGTTTAGGGGGCTCTGTATGCTTGGGTCTTATTTTATAGAAGGTGTGAAAAGGACATTGTAAAGAGCCCTGTTTTTCAGGCATCCCCCAAGCGTAGGGTCCGTTTCTGAAAGTAGACTGGTCTCTTCTAGCCCCGTGATGGGGACACCACGAGACCATGTGACGTGGCCCCAAGCCGGCTGCCTTTGCAGTCTGGTTTGGGAGGCAAGATGCATTCCTGTTGAAATCCCATGGCTAAAATACAATTGTGTGAGATATAATGGTTGAGGTTTCTCAAAAGCCTAGCCTGAAGTGTCTTTAACTTTGTTTTTTTTTTTTTTTTTAATTAGGCTGACAGTCACCAAGCTTCTAGCATCGACTCTTCCTACCTGGAGTCCTTCTTCCTGGGCCATCCTAGGGGTGTTGTGGCATTCCACGTGGGCTCCCAGAACTACGAGCTGAGTTTCGCGGGTAAGACTTAGCATTTGGCAGTGATGCCCGTTGTTGGGATGTGGCATGCGGTGTCCACGTGGCGGTGGCAGTAGAGCGGAGGTGCAGGCCGTGCTTTTCAGCAAGGCCGGCAGCACGGTGGGGTGGCAGCCAGCGGCTGTCAGGAGACCTGTGCCCGAGAGCCTCGGCTCTGACAACAGCAGAGACTTTGCTGGGGCCCACTGGTGCCTTCAGAACTCTAGAACCTTGCTGTACCTTTTGGGCTTCATCATCGAAGTCACTGATCTTATCAGTCTCCTTGACTGAGATTTGGCCTTCTGCCATGTTTATCTGAGCCACCGTGGAAAGGCCTTCCGCTTAGCTTCTATCAGTCTGTTGCGTTTAGTAAGAGATCAGGGCAGGAACGGCCCTCCCTCTGAAGGTACTGTCCCATTGGCTGCACCCCTGGGACACTTTCTTGCATATGGTCGGATGGTTGCCCTTTCGGGGCACCCTGCAGGTGCTTTGAAAGAGGTAAAGACTTTGTCAGGTCCTTGACATTCCAGGTGGCACCTGACATCTGTACCCTATATCAGTTACTGTGATTGAGGAATGTAGCTTCGAAAGGCCGTTACACCAATTACTGTATGTTGGAAAGCAGTCTGGTTCTCCATATCAAGAGATAGTAAAAAATGCTTGCTCTAGGGTGCCTGGCTGGCTTAGTAGATCATGTGACTCTTGATTGCAGGGTCATGAGTTCAAGCCCCATGTTGGGCATGAAGCCTGCTTTTTCATTTTCTTGAGAATCATTCTAAGGAAATAATTCACCAGGAGGGGGAAAAAAAAAAGCAATGAGCATAAAGATCTTTAGTAAAGCCCCTATTTGACATACTGCAGTAGAGAAACAGCCTGTAGGTTAGCCCTGTAGTGACCAAACCAATTGCGGTATTAAATTTTGGTGGAGTACTGGTTAAAATATGATTATGAAAACTGCACAGTTAAAACCAAAATTTAGGGGGCGCCTGGGTGGCTCAGTGGGTTAAAGCCTCTGCCTTCGGCTCAGGTCATGATCCCAGGGTGCTGGGATCGAGCCCCGCAGCGGGCTCTCTGCTCAGCAGGGAGCCTGCTTCCTCCTCTCTCTCTGCCTGCCTCTCTGCCTACTTGTGATCTCTGTCTGTCAAATAAATAAATAAAATCTTTTAAAAAAAAAAAAAAACCCAAACCAAAATTTAATGTTGTTAAATGAAAAAGGCAGAAACTCCAAATTTAAACTTTCGTGCCTTTCTCTTGAGGTGTTGCATTTCAAATGAAAAGTTTTTTTTTTTTTTTCAAATGAGAGGTTTTTTGTTTTTTTTTTTAATTTAATATGCATGGTAAATGCAACAGTGTATGCACGTGGACCGAGGCCAGAAGGGAATAAGAAGAAACAGAAATCTCTTCTGTCGATGGTGAAATTAAGAATGGCTTAAATCAAAAAAAATTTTTTTTCTTTGGTGGTTATCCTATTGTTTTGGCAATTACAAAAAGGGGTGGCAGGAGGAGAACCAGCAATGTACCTTGTTCCCAAACCTGGAGAAATTTGAACTGCAGTTTTGTTCACTTGGTTCATAGAAACTAGTTCAGAGCAGTTTGTGGTATTCTAGGTGATTTTTTTCTTATTTCTTATATTCTGACATCCCTTAAACTGGTATTGGCGTGCCAGCTCTGTTGCTAGGCGCTGTTCTGGGTGTGGGCCTCAGGCAATTTCTGAAAGTAATGACAGCTCTGGGGAAAACAAAGCAGTGTGATGGAGAAGCCAGGGAATTGGAGGAGTCCCTAGGAGAGCACCCAGTTTTGTCCGCGGAGGAACCCTTGGTAGGGAGGCCGCAGCCCGTGCACAGGGGAAGGCGAGCCCCCCCCAAGAGAGGGAAGGGCTGGAACTAAGACTGTGAACGGCGGACAAGCTGGAGGTTTCAAAGAACACTGAGAAGGTCTGTAAGAGATGAGAGCCGCACCAAGGATTGGAACGGAGTCGTGCCACCAGGGCATTGACTTATTCATTTATTTTGAGGGGGATGTGGATGAGCGGGGAAAGGGCAGAGAGGGTCAGGCAGAGGGAGAAGGGAGTAGAGCCGATTCCTGCCTGATCGCACAGGCAGACTGGGGCTGGATCCCATGACCCTGCGATCATGACCTGAGCCGAAATCAAGAATCCCATGCTTAACCAAGTAAGCCACCTGGGCTCCCCACACCATCTCATTTTATCTTATTTATTTATTTATAATTTTAAAAAAAAAGATTTTATTTATTTGTTTGATAGAGATCACAAGTAGGCAAAGCAGCAGGCAGAGAGAGAGGGAGAAGCAGACTTCCTGCTGAGCAGAGAGCCCGATCTGGGGCTCGATCCCAGGACCCTGGGATCATGACCTGAGCCAAAGGCAGAGGCTTTAACCCACTGAGCCACCCATGCGCCCCTCATTTTATCTTTTTATTGCTATGTTTGTTCACTTTGCATCAACTATACTGAAGCATAATTGCTTCAATAAAACACTTCCTTTTTTTTTTTAAGATTTTATTTAATTGAGAGAGAGAGAGAGAGCAAGCACACAGCTAAGGGGAGGGTCAGAGGGAGCAGACTGGTGAAGCAGACTGTCGGCTGAGCAGGGAGCCAGACGCGGGGCTTGGTCCCAGCACTGCAGGGCTCAACCAACGGAGCCACCCAAGCGCCCAATGCATCCATTTTAAGTGTGCATTTGGGTGAGCACTGACATATGGATGCAACTGCTCTCCTGATCAAGCTCTAGAACTTCCCATCAGTCCCCAAAATTTCCTCACGCTCCTTTTGCAGTCGGTCTCCTCCGACCCCCATTCGTTCTCTGTTCCTGTAGATTAGTTTTATCTATTCTAGGACATCATATAAAGAACAGCTTATGATATGAGCTCTGCATGGGGCTGACTTCTTTCACTCAGGATGTTTCTTAGACCCGTCTGTGTCATTGCACGTACAGTAGTTCTTCCCTTTTCAACACTGAGTCATGCTTAATTTTAAGGCTATACCATGGTTTGTTTTTATCTATTCATACTTAGTATTTTTGGTTGTTCTTTTTTTTTTTTTTTAAAGATTTTATTTATTAGTTTGATAGAGAGAGAGAGACAGTGAGAGGGAACACAAGCAGACGGAGTGGGCGAGGGAGAAGCAGGCTTCCTGCTGAGCAGAGAGTAGGAAGTGGGACTCCGTCCCAGGACCCTGGGATCATGACCTGAGCCGAAGGCAGCCGCTTAATGACTGAGCCACCCCAGGCACCCCTTTTTGGTTGTTTTCACTTCTTGGTTATTAGAATAACGCCACTTGAATCATTTAAATGCAAGTCTTTGTGTGGGTGTAAGTTTTCATTTCTCTTGGTTAAGTACAAGAGAGCGGGATTGCTCAATCAAGTAGGTACTCTGTGTTTAACTTCGTAAGAAACTGTCCAACTGTTTTCCAAAGCGTTTGTGCCATTTTATACTTTCACTAGCAATGTAAGATGATTTCTTTTTTTTAAAATATTTTATTTTATTAAATCAAATCAATTTTAATTAAATTTAATTAATTTAACAAAATCAATTTAATTTTGTTAAATTTAATAATTTAAATATTAATTAATGATTTAAATTAATTCAATAATTGAACCAATTTTGATTAATTTAGACTTAATTTAATACAATTAAATTGATTTTGTTAAATTAAATTTTATTAAATTTTATTTATTTGAGAGAGTGAGAGAAAGCACAAGTGTGTAGGCGGGGGAAGGGCAGAGGAGGAGGGAGAGAGAATCCTATGTAGACTCCCCACCGAGAGCAGAGCCTGATGTAGGGCCCAGTCCCAGCATCTTGAGATCACAATCTGCGCTGAAACCAAGAATCACATGCTCAGACACCCAGAAGATTTACTTTGTAAAGAGCTCCCTCTGGCTGCAACTTGGGCCTGGGTCAACAAGGTACATGAATTGAAAATGACATTTCAGGGCACCTGGGTGATTCAGTGGGTCAAAGCCTGTGCCTTCCACTCAGGTCATGATCTCAGAGTCCTGGGATCGGACCCTGGGCTCTCTGCTCAGCGGGGAACCAGCTTCCTCCTCTGTCTCTTGTCTCTCTGCCTACTTGTGACCTCTGTCTGTCAAGTAAATAAAATAAAATCTTAAAAAAAAAAAAAAAAAAAAAGAAAGACAATGACATTTCACACTTGAAGATCCTTCAAGATATAGCTACCACATTCCAACCCAGAATCACTGATGCCTGGTTTAGGGCAGCTTACCGAGAGGATGTCTTGTTATCTGGCTGCGCTGGTCCTTCCCTTTACTCTCTGACTTTGATTTACAGATTAGATTAATTGCAGACTGCTCCTCTCATTGCCTCTTTGTTTCCTGGGTCTTATCAGAAGGGCAGGGAAGGATACAAATCTTTAATCATGAGCAATTCCCATCTGAAAAGATTTTCTCTGTTCATACCTTTTACAGTTCAGCCATGCATATTTGCTGTGGTACTAGCCTAAGGAAAATAACAGGAGGGGTGCCTGGGTGGCTCAGTAGGTAAAGCCTCTGCCTTCGGCTCAGGTCATGATCCCAGGGTCCTGGGATCAAGCCACGCATTGGGCTCTCTGCTCAGCGGGAAGCCTGTTTCCCTTCCTCTCTCTCTCTCTCTGCCTGCCTCTCTGCCTACTTGTGATCTCTATCAAACAGATAAATAAAATCTTAAAAAAAAATAACAGGACATCATTTTCTAGGACTAATTGTTGGTTTTTGTTTTCCTTTTTCTCTCTAAAGGCATGATTCAGACAAACGTAGCTTCCAGGACCCAAAAACGTGTGGTCAGAAGGCCAAAATTTATGTCGTACAAGGATGTGGAGCAGATTAAAAGTGGGTTCAGGTAAGTGTTTGGAAACACTGCGTCTGGCAGGCCCTCAAGACAGTCACCCACTGATCTCACCAACGGACTCGTCCAGTCTGTGCTCTTGAACTCTTCCTGCTTTCATACCACCGTGGTTTCCTCTTGCATCATCTGCGCTCGTGAAGCAGTACAGGGGGCCCAGAAGGGTGGGCGAGCAGGAAATCCATCTCCCTGGGATTCGCAGGGGACGTGGGGCAAACCTCCCATGCCGGGGTCCCAGCTTCTTCACCGTGAATGGCCCGGTCGATGGGGTGAGCCTCGGGAGTAGTCAAGTGCACAGTTAAAGGCGTTTTGTTTGTTGTGGGTTCTTCTGTGTGTCTTTAGTGCAGCTGAGTGGATTTAACAAGGGGAGGCGGCAGAGAAAGAAATGGAAGAAGAGAGGGATGTGTTAGCTGCCTGAGGGAGGAGATTTGGACAATGATACATGAGACGAAAGGGGATTGTTTAAAGGACACTTTGCTGTGGGGGTTCAGTGTCACCCTCCTCTGTCTGCTCCGGAAACTCAGTGAAATCTACATTGTTACACGGTGGAGATGGGCGCCCCCCACTGCTCCCCCCCCCCCCCCGGGGGAATAATGTGGTTATGTAAAACAGACTTCAAGGCAGGTGGAAAATCAAGCATGGCATTTTTGTAGTTGATTTATATAAATTTTTATCCAAACAAGGTATGTACATTGGATTTGGGTAGATTTGTCTCTTAAACCTCTTAATCTATTACATCCCCTCATTTTCTTTCTTTCTTTTTTTTTTTTTTTTTTAAGAAATCGAGTGATTCATCCTTATAGAATTTCCCAGATTCAAAATATATCAAACTGTATGCCCATGGGGGCATCTGATAAGTAATTATCTGATAAGTAATTTCTGTGAGTTGATGGTTAGGTGTAGAGGCTTGATTAGACAGACTCAGGCTCCATTTTTGGTCAAGAAAACTATAGACGTGGTACTTTGCTTCCTGCCACACTATAGTAAGAAGTACGTAATGTCTAGTTGTCCTGTTGTTAATGATGGAGATGAGCCGAGGGGTTCAGGTCGGTCCAGTGTGACCCCTCTGTTCAGCATCTGATCTCTCACTGGCTCGTTATAGTAGCTAATGGGGGGAGGGTCATTGTTTCAGTCCATTATTTCACTAAGGGTGACAAAACGGTGGTTTTCTAATCCTGTCAATTCTGCAGGTAATAGCTATGAATTGTCTATAAAGAAGACTTTTTCCTCCTGGATAACTATACCCTGAAATACAGTTCCTACAGGAAAGACAGCAGAATTCTTCCCCCGTGCCTCAGCGTATCGCCCCCCTGATCCTGGGGCCTCAGTCTTGATTGTTTTGCATAGATGCTGTAAGATATCTTATTGCTCACGTATTAGGTTCTCTGAAGGTTGGGCAGAAATCTAAAAAGGAACGAGTGCTTTGCATTTTAAGTCAGTGGGAAAATAACATTAATTTATCAAATTATGAATAATGACTTTTTTTTAAAAGCATGATTACTAGTACATCTACATCAGGAATATGCAGGAATATAACCCCAAATAAAGTACAAAGAAAAAATTCTCTGGGAAACCCTTGCTTCGTGGCTGGAATTTTGGGGATAGAACTTGGGCATATGGAACAGGGAACGAAGTGAATTCTTTCTCTTCTTTGTAGCTATCAGCTGGCACCGCCCCGGTCAGACCCTTTACCCCCCACACTGCTTCCTCAGTGGGACTTTGGATCTGATGGCTATGAGGTACTTGGTTTTTACCTTCTGGTGTATAAATTGTTTAAAGGCAGGGGGAAAGCATTTAGCTGTCAATGTGTATATTTGTTTGGATGAAAGGATGGATGGTTTCTGTAAAACTCTGGTCAAGATTCAGTGGCATCCCAGTGGTAACGGTGTTACCTTCCCAGAGAACAACCGCCCTCCACAGGGTACCTCACCATCCAGCCACACACCATCTCTTACCGCACACCCTAACAACAACCTTCTGACATACACATTGTCATCTCCACTTCATGGATGGGAGCACTGGAAATCCTTGTCTGTTAGCTGGAGTTCAAAGGCAGGCTTCTGTGGGACCCACACACTGCCTCACCTCATCACCTACCTTGGATGGGGCAGGACTCTTTCTAGATCACTTAGCTTGGGTGTCATGCTCCAGCTTTGGATGCAGGCCTCTCTGCTTGGGTGCCTTGCTCTAGCTTTAGACAAGGAACTCACCGGGTCCTTCAAGTAAATCCGACACCTTCAGGGGGGTGTCCCTTTGCCTTTAAGCATAAAGCTAGCCCCAAGTCAGCCTGCATAGATGGGCCCAGGGCCAGCTAGTTCATTACTAAGATGTGGAGATCCTAAGCCAGCTTATCCCACCTGCTATCAGAGGCTTGGCAAGGACACTCCATGGTGTAGGGGGTCACGTATGTGGATGTACATGCTTTCAATGTCTCCTGCTTCCTATTTTACATATTTTTTTCAAATTTTTTAGCTGTCAGATATCCCTTGTCGGGTTCTGGAATATATCAAGATAGATACCTATTTTAAAGCTTCCATGAAAAATTTCAAGGTCGAAAGGATAAGGAAGATCAAGAACACAAAGCTCTTGAGTGCTTTTGAAAGGTTGGTGGCCACCTTCTGGGGTTTTCTTTTCTTTTTTTTTTTAAACACAGAGTTTTGAAAGGATTAGTTAAGTGCTATGGTTTAAAACCTATTCACTGGGACGGGAGTGGGGGAGGCGGGAAGGAAAAAAAAACCAAACCTATTTACTGGTTTATTTTATAGTCAAGAGTTTCTTCAGTGACTGGTTGTTCTTTTCATGTTGTAAACTCGAACTTCTCTCAGCTTCGGTGTTAGGACTCTCTGATTTAATGTATCTGTCGTTTAAAGGCCCTCGTAAGTTTACTTTTCTGCACCTGGGGCATTCATGTTAGGAGCTCTGTTCTGAAAATGGGTGGAATCCCATTTTAAGACGATTAGACTTTATTGGGATTAGTGTCATTAACTAGAGTGAGAGAGGAATGCTCTGGGTATTAAGTCTCACCTTTCCTCTGTTAGGAAAAAAATGAAGATGAACAACAGAAAGGAAGAAATCCTGTTTTATGCAACAGACCACGTCCATCTGGATTCTATCTGCAGGGATAATTTTGACTGGCTCTTACATGGAGCTGGTAAACCCAAATATGGAAAAGGTTTGTGCTGGCATAGAGAAGCCTAACCAGTAGAGTCCTAACTTGGGCTCTGCTACGAGGTGGGAGCCATGATTGCGTACTAACCAGCGTGTGTGGGCTTTTGGGTGCCTGGAGAATTCAGCTCATATCAACCTTAACTGCCCAAATTATAGGGGTATGTTGATTTGGGACTTGATTGCCATAGCGTATCCTTGCTCCTGTCTTGGGTTTTTTGGGAGGTAGAAGGATGGAAGCATCTCGTACATGCTTGTGACCTCTTCTAACTGTTGGCTACATTGTCTACCATTACTGCTCACTTTTACCAGTGGCTTGTCTGACTTAAGTCCAATCCTGTGAAGCCACTACAAGTAGCCTGCCATTGCCACTGATGGTTTGTAATTTTTATTTTTTTTAAAGATTTTATTTATTTGAGAGAGAGTGTGTGAGCAGAGGAGAGGGGCATAGGGAGAGAGAGAAGCAGGCTCCCACTGAGCAGGGAGCCGAGCCCCATGATGTGGGGCTTGATCCCAGGACACTGGGATCATGGCCTGAGCTTAACACAGACCCTTAACTGACTGAGCCCCCCAGACCCCCCCCCCCCCCGCTCATTTTTAAATAAGACTGTTTTTTGGTGTTGGGTTGTAGTGTCCATGTAATTCCCAAAACAAGCAAACACCACGAATCACTCATCTTAAGAGAACAACAAATAGTGTATCAAGTTTCAAAGTGGGCTCAACTCATACAAGGAAGATTAAATTCACACACACTTCGGAAAGCAAGAAGCCAGTCAGTCAGCCGAAAAATATTTTCGAGTGCTTTTTATACACTAGATATGGGGGGGATATTGTGGTGAACAAAGTAGACATGGCCCCCATCAAAATCACTTCACATAATTAATCAAATGATGGCAAATGTGCAACTACTGTAGAGGGAGTGAACAGATTCTGTGGACACCTAGCCTGGCTGGAGAGCGGTTCCCAAGGGAAGGCACAGGAAGGATCATCTACACTGCAGAGTCCTTGTGGGGAGTGAGCAACAAGTGGTGCAAGGAAGGTGTTGAAACTTGACCCTGAGGGCATGGGAAGCTAATGAAGGAGCTTAAGGGGGAATGATTTGATGAGAATTTCATGTGTATTAAGTTTAAATGCATGGATGAAGGGGCACCTGGCTGGCTCAGTTGGAAGAGCATGCGACTCTTGATCTCAGGGTTGTGAGTTCAAGTCCCATGTTGGGTGCAGAGACTAGTTAAATAGATAAACAAACTTAAAAAAAAAAATGCCTCACTAAAAACTTACTTAGAAAAGTTCGGAGAAAGCGGGATGGCCACCTTGAGTGAAACAGGTCTCTCTTATGTTAGAACTCAAATGAAAATTTACTGCAGAAAATGGAAATATGTACACGTTTTCTTCAGTTTTGGCCCTAATTGGTTCTGATAGTGACATGCATGGGCGGATAGTCTGTTTTTCCTATTTTGTACATGAAAGGGCACTGGTATCCTCTGAAATAAATCTTGATAGTTGATAGTGTTACTTACTATCGCTTTTCCTTTAGCTTGATAAAAGAGGAGAGAGTTCCTGATAGCCAAGAAAACACAGGCAGAGATGCAGTCTGCGGTTCTCACCGACGGGCAAGGTGTCTGTCCGGGAACTGTGCCCCTTTTTCTCATGCCACCCTCCCTTGAGAAGGTGGTGATCCTCCTACTCAGCCTGTCTCCTGTTACCCAGAGTTAGGAAGTGTTTTTTTTTTTTTTTTTAAGATTTTATTTATTTATTTGATGGAGAGAGAGATCACAAGTAGGCACAGAGGCAGGCAGAGAGAGAAGGAGAAGCATGTTCCCTGCTGAGCAGAGCATCCGATGCAGGGCTCAATCCCAGGACCCTACGATCATGACCTGAGCTGAAAGCAGAGGCTTAACCCACTGAGCCACCCAGATGCCCTGGTGTTTTGTTTGTATTTATTTTTCATACCAGGTTGCCACTGCCATCACCCGTGATGGTACCAGTCCCGGCTAGATAGGCGGGTATGAACTGTGGTGCCCATTATCTTAAAAAAAGTTCAGGCAGTTGTCCTAAGGGAGGCCAAGCAGCGGACCTCAGACATACTGCTCCCCGCTGAGGGAAAACAGAGCCCCCCTTTTGCACCCATGAAACTTCTCCCTAGGCTGTTCTCTGCCTATGTGACTGTGTTAAGAAGAGTATCAGGAGAGTAAGATGCGCCTGGAAAGACAGGAGGGCTCTGGGCTACTTTTGATAAATTGGAGGCGGGAAGAGGGCGTGTGATGGGAGATGGCGGTTTGGAGGGGAAGACCGGTCAGGAGGAGACTTGCTAAGAGCCAGGAAGCAGAGCAGACCTGAGCAGAGTCTGTACTGAGAAGGACAGTAGTTAGGGAAAAGCCACTCAACCTCCCAGTCAGAGGAGATGATGAAAACTCTGATTTGGATAGTAAATGGAAGCAAGGTGAAATTAGAAACAGAAGCACTTGTTTGGGGGTGGAGCTATGCAAAGAAGGAGGGGTCCTGGTTACAGACTGGATTCAAGAGGCCCGATGGGCATATAAGGCCTCAGAACATCTTTGGGATCTAGGGTGCTGCAGATATGGACGGCTATAAAATCTGCCGAGATTCTGCAACCCAGGGACTGCCCAGTGGTTGGAAAGAAAGAAACCCAAAATGTTATTTTTGATAATATGAGTGTCTACGTAGAAAACCAAAAAGAATCTACAGAGAATTGGAATGGTGGTATTCTAGCCCTAAAATGGGACACATGCATTCCCCAGCCACTGGACTCCTGTCGGTCATCCCTGACAGGCCCAGCAAGCTAGAGCCTGGATGCCTGAGTAACCCAGTGAGAGCCAACTTGACCCTTTTGGACTCCCAGCCTAGAACAAGGTTCCTTTCCCTGGTCTTATTCAGAGTTCTTTCTAGTTAACAAAACCCATTTTCTGCAGTGTGTATCCAGATCCTTTTTTGGTCATCAAAAGCTGACTATAATTCTTTCTTTCTCCTTAAGAAACCTTCAGTGGTTCTTATTCTCTCTGAGGCAAAGAATATATCTGGCTAAAATAAAAGATGGAGGGACGCCTGGGTGGCTCAGTTGGTTGGACGACTGCCTTCAGCTCAGGTCATGATCCCGGAGTCCCGGGATCAAGTCCCGCATCAGGCTCCCAGTTCCACGGGGAGTCTGCTTCTCCCTCTGACCTTCTCCTCGCTCATGTTCTCTCTCACTGTCTCTCTCTCAAATAAATAAATAAAATCTTTAAAAAAAAATAAAATAAATAAAATAAAAGATGGTGATAATATAAAGAATTGTAAAAAGAAAAAAAAAGCATAATATTATCCCATTAAGTCAATTATACTAAATAAATGAAAAAAAAAAGAATAAAATAGATTATAGGAAGATAGCATATTGTGAAGACTAGGCAAAAACCAAACCAAACCAAAACAGTTGGGAGAATAGTGTTTATGAAGGCTGAAAATTGACGAAGGCCGGGAGGGCTGTAGACAGCACAGGGCATTTAAAGTCTGGTAGGAATGACAAAGAAGTTTGGAGCTGGAGGTCAAGATCCAATCCTGACACACCTCGCAGGCCATGCGAAGGGGAGGGAATTAATCCAGAGGGCAATCACAAACCACCAGGGACTTTGAGAAGGAAGTACCAGGACTCGGGCTACACATAAGAAAGGATAGGCAGGGTCAAGCCTATAGGGGGAGAGAGAGTAGGTAGGGAGGTCATTTCCAGAGTCCAGGCCATCGGGTGCCTGAATGGCTCAGCTGGTGAAGCAGCTGACTCTTGGTGGAGGTCAGCTCGGCTCCTGATCTCAGGGTTCTGAGGTCGAAGTCCACCTCGGGCTCTGCGCTCAGTGTACAGTCTGCATAAGACTCTGTCCTCCCTCTGCTCACTGCCCCCCAAATAAATAAATAAATCTTGAAAAAAAAAAAAGAAGAAGAAGAAGAGTTCAGGCCAGAAATGAGGGCAGCCTAGATCCAAGGAGAAGGATGAAGGGATAAAGAGGATATTGGGGTTCAGGGAATCTGTCACTCATAAGAGGTTTAGGGAGCGTGGGCTGTAAGGTTGGCTCTTCAGGTTGGCTCACTTAAGCAAATGTAGATTCTAGATTATATAAAAGTGATTTTTAAGAACACTTGATGATAAAAATAAATAAATAATAAAAATTAAAAATTAAAAAAAAAACACACCTGATGATCCATTTTAAATATCAGTTCTTTATGGTAATAGTTACTCTTTTCTGAATGGGAAATGATAAAGATACCCTCCAAAGGCCTAGAGTAACCGTATAAATGTAACTATATATGTATGTTATCATTGGCTTCACTTATCTTTCATTTGGTTACCACTGATAAGCAAAAATAGCTGAATAGGGGTGCCTGGTTGCCTCAGGCAGTAGAGCGTGCAACTCCTAATCTCTGGGCGCCCGTGAGCTCAAGCCCCACATTAGGCATGGAACTTACTTAAAACAAACAACAAACAAACCAACCTGGGGGCACCTGGGTGGCTCAGTCGGTTAAATGTCCCAGCCCTAGACTTCAACTAACTCAGGGTCGTGAGATCAAGCCCCAGGTCAGGGTCTCTCTGGGTGTGGAGGCTGCTTGAGGCTCTCTCTCTTCCCCCCACCATCCCCTGCTTGTGTGTGCTCTCCTCTCTCTCTAAAATAAATAAATCTTGAAAAAAAAAATAGCTGAGTAATCAAATCAGTACTGAGACTTAAATAGAAAACAGAAACAACTAATTAAGAAATAACAAAAGTAACTCAGTGCCATTAAAATAGGTGCAACTATCTCTGAATGTTGCAAATAGGTTTTTACGGCTTTGTCAAGCAATAAAAATGCACACTTAACCAAAAAAATGCACACTCAAGAAAAATATGGATGGAATTTTTGTCTGTTGACTTTATTCCATTTGCTTTAAGTTAAATATATTTTTACCAGTAACTCCATACTATTTATTTGACACCTTTTACATGCGTAAGTGGAGTTCACTTGTCTGGAAAGATTCGCTTTCTGAAAGACAACTTGGAATTGGAAAGAGTGAACAACTGTGTTATGAGTAGCCTACGTTGTTTTCTTAAAATTCCTGTATTGAAGATTGTGTATGTTTTTTCTTGGGAGCTTCTCAGAAACATTTAGTCTTATTTCCAAACAGCGGGGTTTTTTTTCCCCCTCAGCCCAGCAAGTGTGGAGTGGGAGTAAAGAGACGCTAGAGGCAGGCAGCGAGAAGAAAATTAGCAGTTTTAGGTGGAGAACAAGAGGGGGAATGATCTGCAAGACACAAACAACATTTTTCTTCCGTGCTGTGCATAGACCATCAGTATAGGAGTAAATGGCTCCATCCCCCTTAGTAACTCAACAGGGCGTCCCTATAATGTAACACCATATATCAGAATTAATATCTACATCTGATGCATCAGGACAAGAAAGGGCAAAATGACTTGTTCTGCTTTTTACATCAGAGAAATGTATGTGTGTTAGAAAGATTTTCTTACAAAACAGCTTAAGTTGTTCAGAAGTTCCAGAAACTGACATATGAGGAATGGCTCTTTGCAGACACCAAGAAATGACTTGTGACTATACTATGATGCACAGAGCCGGGTAATGTGATACAGAGTTTGTGGAGGGTATCCATCAAAAGAGAGAGAATAAAAATAAAGAAGGTACAGGGGCTCCTGGATGGTTCAGTTGGTGAAGTGTCTAACTTCAGCTCAGGCCGTGATCTTCAGGTTCCAGGATCAAGCCTTGAGTCAGGCTCCCTGCTCAGTGGGAAGTCAGCTTCTACCTCCCCCTCGCTTTCTGTCCCTCCCCCCACTTGTGCATTCTCTCTCTCTCAAATAAATTAATAAAATCTTTTTTTTTAGGTATTCTTTATTTATTTGACAGAGAGAGAGAGAGAGAGAGAGAGAAAGATATCACAAGTAGGCAGAGAGGCAGGCAGAGAGAGAGGGGCATGCAGGTTCCCTGCTGAGCAGAGAGCCTGATGTGAGGCTCGATCCCAGAACCCTGAGATCATGACCTGAGCCAAAAGCAGAGGCTTAGCCCCCTGAGCCACCCAGGTACCCCAATAAATAAAATCTTTGAATAAGAGTGTAATAAAGAAGGCACAGCCTCTGTAATCAGGGGATAGCAGAGTGGTATAGAATATATCTGTAGTAGGTCGTCTGGTAAAACAGGAGCTGAAACTGGCTGGGGAGGAGGGTTGTTGGCAGTGACAGAGGTAGAGTAGGTGGCCCAATGGAATTGTGGTAGGATGATGATTGTCATTTGTGTCCTTGGTCATTTTCCAATTGTCTACTGGCCTACTTTGTAAGATTAGAAAAAGGTCCATATGGTCACTGTCTTTGAAATATAAGCTTGTTTGGTCACACATCAGTTAAAAAAAAAAAAAAGACAAAAGTACAACAGGAGAAAAAGATGTAGACAAGCTGTTCCAAGAAAGAGCATATTAAGTATGCCAATAAGCCTATGAAAAGATGCTTCATGTCACTAGTATTAAGGGAAATGCATATTACAATCAGATTTTTTGGTGCTTTGTATTGACAAAAATTAAAAGGATAGTTGATATCCAATGTTGGCAAGGTTTGGAGCAATGGGAGTTTCTCCATCGCTGGTAAGATTTTTGGACTGCTTCTGGAGGGCAGTTTGTAATAATTTGTCAAAGTGTAATACGCCCAGGTCCTTTGACTCAGCTGCTACAGTTTTCTAGTTTGTTCCATGGAAATACTTACACAGGCTCTCAAAGGCATATTTACTAGGATGTTTTGAAAGCATTTATTTAGAAGTGTTCTTGGTAATGGCAAAAAATTGAAAATAACCTACATGTTAATCAATACAAGAGTTAAATTATGATACATCCATACAATGGAATCCTGTGCAGCCACTAAAAAGAATGAGGTGGGGTTAAATGGGGTGGCAGTGAAATTTCTAGGACTAGAGTGTTAAAAAAATGCAGAACAGTTCATACAGTGAAAAACATTAAACTGTACCAGAGTAAATGTGTTATATATGTATGTAAATGCCTGGAAACAGGTGAGAAGCCCCACCAAGTCAGTGTTTGGGAGGGACAGCAGGTCAGGAAATGGCAGGTCAGTGTAGTGGACTTTCGTTTCTTTCTTTCTTTTTTTTTTAAAAGATTTTATTTATTTATTTGACAGATAGAGATCACAAGTAGGCAGAGAGGCAGGCAGAGAGAGGAGGAAGCAGGCTCCCTGCTGAGCAGAGAACCCAATGTGGGGCTTGATCCCAGGATGCTGGGATCATGACCTGAGCTGAAGGCAGAGGCTAAACCACTGAGCCACCCAGGCGTCCCTGGACTTTTGTTTCTTATTCCAAATAGAGTTGAACGTCATTTACCCAGAATATCCAGTATCTGACCTCTTCGGGATAAGCAGTAGTTCTGGAATTCAAACAACTAAATTATTTTTTTAGAAAATCAGTAATAAAAAAAATAAATAAGGTAAATGAAAAAATACTAAGCACTTGTTACCATAAATAAAATAAATTCATTTTACTAATTAACTTTTGCATAGAAAATCAGAATTCACAAATATATATGCATTTCTTTTATTTAATTTTAATTTTATTTATTATTTTTTTTAAAGATTTTATTTATTTATTTGACAGAGAGACAGATCACAAGTAGACAGAGAGGCAGGCAGAGAGAGAGAAGGAAGCAGGCTCCACAATGAGCAGAGAGCCCCACACGGGGCTCAATTCCAGGACCCTGAGATCATGACCTGAGCCGAAGGCAGAGGCTTTAACCCACTGAGCCACCTAGGCGCCCCTATTTTTTAATTTTTTTTTTTAGAGACTTTTTTTTTTTTTTTAAAGATTCTATTTATTTATTTGACAGAGAGAGATCACAAGTAGACAGAGAGGCTGGCAGAGAGAGAGAGGGAAGCATGCTCCCCGCGGAGCAGAGAGCCCCATGCGGGACTCGATCCCAGGACCCCGAGATCACGACCCGAGCCCAAGGCTGCGGCTAAACCCACTGAGCCACCCAGGCGCCCCTCCCCCCCCATTTTTTAAATTTTTAAAAAGATTTTATTTAGCACGATCAGTTGGGGTAAGGGCAGAGGGAGAGGGAGAAAGGATCTCAAGCAGACTCCCCTGTTGAGCAGGGAGCCCTGTTGAGCAGGCTCAAATTCTGAGCCTGAGATTATGACCTGAGCTGAAATCAAGAATCAGATGCCTAACTGATCAAGCATCCCAGGTATCTCCACATTTCTTTCAAAAAGACAGAGAAATATGGGGTGTCTGGGCAGCTCAGTCTGTTAAGCAGCTAATTTCAGCTCGGGTCATGAGCTCAGGGTCCTAGGATGAAGCCTGGTGTCAGGCTCCCTGTTCAGCAGGGAGTCTGCTTCTCCCCTTCCCCTCTGCTCACACCCTCCACCCCCCATGCTGTCTCTCTCAAATAAATCAGTCTTTTTTTTCTTTTTTAAAGATTTTATTTATTTATTTGACAGAGAGCACAAGTAGGCAGAGCAGCAGGCAGAGGGAGAAGCAGGCTCCCCAGGGAGCAGGGACCCCTATGGGTGGCTTGATCCCAGGACCCTGGGATCATGACCTGAGCCGAAGGCAGCTGCTTAACCAACTGAGCCACCCAGGTGCCCTCAAATAAATAAATCTCAGAGAGAGAGAAGCATCTGGCAATGACAAAAATTAAAATAGGAAATTTCAGTTTGTCAAGAGATCGTTGTTGATCGACTGAGTACAGAAACCTCAGTGATGCAGGGGCACGTGGATGGCTCAGTCCGTGAAGCCTCAGTCTCTTGATTTAAGCTCAGGTCATGATCTCGGGGTTGTGAGATGGGGCCCTGCCTGGGCTCAGTGCTGAGAGAGGAGTCCTGCTCGGGATGCTCACTCTTCTTCTGCCCCTCCCCCCGCTGCACACACGCATGCGCGTGTACTCTCTTCCTTTCTCTTCCTCTCAAATAAACAAACACAGTGTAAAAAAAGAGCCAGAGACCTCAGTGATACAGAGGTTGTTCTAAGGTTGTGGACGATAGATCAACTGTTTTGGAAAGGTCTGCAGGGTCCATTGCTGGCCCATGCTGTGCTTTCTTTCACATTTTCTGAGACCTTCCCATCAGTAGTGAATGACCTTTGTTCCTTAAAATGTACACAACAGAAAACGGCCTCTGCTGAAGGATCTTTGGTCCAACAAGTTCCAAATCAGCTCACCCTGCATGATTTGCACGAGTTGGGCTGCTCACACCATCCCTGGGAGCCGCTGCACAGTGTCATGCCTGTTGTTTCAGTAGGGTTATATAGTAGATTCAGATTTACTTGCATCATAAACATTTTTTTCGGTACAAAGGAAAGTTGGTAAGTATCATCAATAAGGTGTTGCTGACACATGCTTAGGGAACGCCTATCATCTGATGTTACATAAGTGATCTTACAAACTACATGCCTTCTTTCATAATAATTCTTTACCCTTTCTCTTTTTCTGATTGTTTCTAGGCATTTACTTCACAAAAGATGCCATCCATGCCCATAAAAATTGCCAGTGTGATACCAAAAACATCGTTATGTTCGTAGCTCGAGTCCTGGTTGGAGATTTTACTCAAGGAGAGATGGGAAGCATTAGCCCTCCCCCACCGCCGTATAACAGCTATGTGGATATAAGGTCGAATCCCTCCGTTTTTGTTATCTTCGATAAGGATCAGATTTACCCAGAATATGTGATTGAATATACTGAACTAGACAAAGGCTGCGTGATTAGTTAGGAGTGAAGAATACAGTGTCATAAAGAAGGGCATCACCCGGGATGCCTGGGTGGCTCAGTTGGTTGGACGACTGCCTTCGGCTCAGGTCATGATCCCGGAGTCCCGGGATCGAGTCCTGCATAGGGCTCCCAGCTCCACGGGGAGTCTGCTTCTCTCTCTGACCTTCTCCTCACTCATGTTCTCTCTCACTGTCTCTCTCTCAAATAAATAAAATTAAAAAAAAAAAAAAAAAAGAAGAAGGGCATCACCCTTCTGTTCGCTTACAGAGCCAGATTGCCCCAGATTGTAACATTTTTACTTTACATTTCTCATCTAGTTATCAAACGCCTTAGATCAGTGGTTCCCAACCTTTGCTTCACATTTGAACTGTCTGGGAAGCTTTCTAACAAGTCCAGTGTTCAGATCGTACCCCATGCCAACTAAATCACTGTTTCTGGTGTGAGAGCTTGGGCAGTGGTATTTTTTAAAATCCCAAGGATTCGAATGTGTCCTAGAGTTTGGGAACCACTGTCTTAAGGTATAACTGGGAAAGATGATTTCTAAAACGTCTGTTAACAAGTTTCTCTCCCAGCTCTTCTTTGTTTACTGTAGGACATGGTTTGGTTTTGGTTATGTTGAAAGAAAAGTAATTTGGGCAATTTGAGAGAAATCTAAAAATGCCTGTGGAAGTAAGACCCCCCACAACTTTCCATAATCTTCTAAGATTATGGGGGGGAATTTTTAGGAAAATCCAGGGGTGGGGGGTGGGGGGGCAGAAAAGGTAATTTCAATACCATCACGGATATGACTGTACTATATCTTTGTGATAAAACCGAGTTGGGGCACACATTTCTTTATCTCTGCGTTCATTTAGGGGCTCCATCCACGTTGGTTCTCTGGAATGCAATGAAAAGAGCCACAAAGTGGGGCTCAGAGAGAAGCAGCCAGCTGGAGTTCATTGCCCATTTGGGTTCTTTATATAATTATAACAGAGTAGATATTTATATTCTAGTATATGATTATAGAGAAGGTTTTCAGGTTGGACTTTGATGAAATGTCTGTATTGTGGGGGGTCTGAGTTGCAGTAACCAAACTCACAGAAGTATGACTGATAAACCTGAGTGCTCTTGTAGTCGTTCGCTGTAGTGGGTGAGGCTCACCGTAGAATTAGGAGCCAGGCCATCCCTACTGAAGGATGGGCCCCTTAAGGAGGCGAGATATGTTTCCCCGTGATCATGTAATCCGAACAGAGAGAACAATGCCTCAAACAGGTACACTTGTAAGGGGCTTCTTTTTTACTAAATATCACGGATTGTATGGAATTGAAGTACAATCAGTTTTTAAAGCAGTTGAGGTTCCTGGACCAAGATTTCTTTCCTTCTTAGGAAATAGATTTTTCCTTTCAGTTTTTCTTTTCCACATTCTATACCGTTTACCAAAATTTTCTGTTCATCTCCTGCCAGCAGACATGTTATAAAAGTTAATTAGCATTAGAGGTAATTTTATATTAGTCAGGTAGTAATCGGTACAATCTGTACTGTAGGTTGTACAATCAGTACAGTCTACAGTGTGGTAGATCCACAACCCCTTGGTTTAAAGTACTCCACAAGTAACAAATGCATAGAAATTTTTTAGGGCAGGATTATTTTCTGGGAGGCTTGTCACAAATAGGTACGCTCATTTGCCTTTTTTTTTTTTTTTTTTTAATGGTATTTCTGTTTTGCAGTTTTTATTTCCTGATCTTGGTTCTCACGTTTTCAGAGATGCAAATTGTCCAACTCTGACCACGCATTAGACATCTCTGGTTGGATATTTCACAGACACCCGTAAAGCAACATGTCCTGAATGGAATTCTCAATCTGCCTCCTTTAAACGAATCACCTTCTTCCGGAGTGTTCTGTACCAGAAGTCATCCTTGACTTCTTCCTCTCCTTCTCCCAAGCTATTCCCAAATCTAATTTTCTCTCTCAAATATTTCGTTGTCCCCTTCTGAGTTCTTTACTTAGCAGTAAGAATGGTCATATTTTAACATTTTTTACATAATAATCTTTAAAAACACAAATTTGACCATGCCTTTAGAATAAAGATCAAAATCATTATTATGGCCCCATATGATTTCTCTGTTCCTTGCCCTCTGTCATTTCTTATCTTCTACCTAAGCCACTCTGGCTTACTTTTAGTTCTTTGATACACGTTTTCCCCTAGCTCAGTGGTTCTCAATGAACATGCCTGCCCTTTTTTTTTTACACATACATTGTAACATCTGCTTTATTATCCTCAAAGTGTAATCCAGTGGTAATATACTCTACCTACACATAATTTCAGATATAAATTTAAAATTAATTAAAATTAGCATTATCATAAAAGGAAAATAAAAGGTACATTACTTGGGCACGACTATATTAGAAGATTTAAGTAATCAGATGTTTACAGATATCTACTCATAATGGGCAAATTTACAAGAAGGTAGAAGATCAAGATTGACTTTATACAAAGTATAGGAAAATGAAAAAGCAGGGATAGGAGTGGACCTTAGGGAAAAAACTAGTGATGCATAACTTATTTGCATATGATAGTATTTATAAGAGATATATCGAAATAGCCCTCATTGAAATAAAGATACTATACAAGGAAATCTATAAACTGTCGACATGGAGAAAATGAGGAAATAGTCTATTTTTTGCAGACGAGCTGTAGGTCATACAAGAATGTCTAGCGAGACATTCAAAATTCGTGTAGGGTGCAGAATAATTTCTTATTGTGAAGAACTGTCCAGTATATTTCAAGGTATTCGGCATACCTGGCTCTCCTGTACTAAGTGCCAATAGCACCCTCTCCTCCCCCCAGGTATAGGGCAACATAGCCCCCATCAGATCTGTTCACCCTTTCCAGGGCAATCACATTTTGTCACATCCCGTTTGTTGGTCTGAGAGGACTCCGAGGTGATACAGTCTCCTTACACACGTGAATGTCTTTAAAAACCTATTAAACACCCCAGCTGTGTTATAATAGAGACACAAAAGGAAAGACATTTCTAATTAAAATACAAGGAGTTTCTGTATGTAAATGCTCAGGCATGATTATGCTATCTATACGACATCAGGAAATAGGTATCTACTCCTACTTACAGTGAATAGCTTTGAATTTCAGAGTTGTTAGGAAGCTACTTCTGATAAGTACAGGAAAATGACAGATGAGAGGTGTGGGTGACTCTGGGATGAGAATCAGTGTTAGGGCGAGTCATAACAGACCACAGACCTTCTCTGTATGTGGTTAGGGAAAGAGCAGAGTTCCCTTCATGGTATAAGGATAATAGATTGTCTACAAGGGAAAAATGAATGGGATTCCCTCTGGCGAGCCATAGGTCCTACATAAATGTCCGGCGGGACATTAAAGAGGTGAATAGGGTACAGAATAAGTCTTCGTTGTGTGGGACTAATCCATCCACTGTAGCACAGCCGTTCTCCCTGGCTGCCTCCACTCAGTGGCCAGGAATAGTGCCCACCGATGATGAAGCCAACAACGCATCCATTTCCAAAATACTACAGTGAGAACCACTGACTTAGTTAATGTCTAGAATCCTCAGATGTGCTTACTTTTACCTCCGTAAGGAGTCTTTCTGTGGAGTAGTAGATAAGATTCTTGCTTTCCAAGCCCCCAGTTTTTAAAAGTGTGTGTGCCTGCCTTTGTTCATGTGTAGCATCTGCCCAACTTGTGGCTGTCTGCTTTCTGCATTAGAATGTAAGCTCCTTGAGGGCTGAGTCAACCCGTAAACCCGTTGTCTTCACTGTACCATACCTGATACTTGGCTGTGTGTTTGACATGTGAATCCCTTGGATACACTGTGTTAACTAAAGTAAGCTCAGATGTTTACATTCCAGCCCTTGATTTGTATTTCTTCTTCAAGTGTAATTTGAGACTATCAATAAAGAGAAACATTAACTTTACCCTGCTGTCTGGATGGACTGTATTTATCTCTAGGTATCTCCAAAAAGGAAATCAGCGGCAGACACTAATTTATTCAGTGGGGGCTAGAAGATGTGTTTGCCCCTTCTGGCTTTTTCATTCCAGGAGTTGATGACCAGAAAGCTATCGGTAAGAAGCAGGGTGGTGGCGACGGCATAGCCCGTGGTTGGTCAGCCTATCTTCTGTCTCGGGGCTTGGAGAAGGGCAAGCTGGAAGCTGTGAAGATGCCTTTCTTCCTTTGGCCCCAGGAGTGGCAATAGGGCCTGGCTAAAGCATAAAAGTTAAAAAGACCCTACCAGTCCTTCCTTCAAAAGCCCTTCTCCGTGCATTCTTTTTGAATCACAGAGCTTCGGGTGGAAAGAAAGAGGAAGAACCCTAGATGGCAGCATAACTTTGATTCAAGTGAAGGTGGAAACACATTGGATTTGCATCTCACATTTCCTACATCTGCTTTTTCCACACACATCAGCCCCTTTTGGGCTCCGATTCCTTCCTTACCTGCCCCAAGGCCATTCTGTACCTGACCACTCCTTCAATTAAGAACTTTCGATCACCCAGAACCGCTGACTTGATGTCTCATCCGTTTGGCAAACCTAGCAGAGGGTTCATCAAATTCTCTTTCTATCAATGAGTATTTTCATTTTTATTTATTTATTTTTTAACATTGAGTACTTTTGGAGAGAATCAGCGGTTTGGATTAATAGCACTGTGCATGCCTGGTGCTCAAATTTGGCAAAGCTCCCTGCCTGCCCACTTGCCTCCCCGTCCACATTGCTCCATCCCCACAAGACAGCTGTGTCAAACCTCCAGCAGCCGCCTCACCCGTTCTCCCTTAACACCACCACAGATGGCTATTGGATCTTTTCTACTTCGTCTTAAGCCTACAAACCTGTCTTTTTATATACTCACCCTTACTTCTTTTCCTCTTGTCTAAATGGAAGAGGTGTTTCTCCTGAGGTTCATTCTTCCAGTGTCCCATCCTGTCCCAGTTGCCTTATGAAAATCTCCCATTGAATTCTCTCTCTTCTCAGCCAGATTTTCAACTCTCCCTTCTTACTGGCTTTGTTCACTTGGCATGGAACTGTGCTTGCCTCTCCTATAATAAAACACCGCTTTCAATCTTACGTCTTCTTTTAATCATTATTTTATCACTACCTTACCTTTTCAGATAACTTATTTTAAAGATTTTTTTTAAAGATTTTATTTATTTGACAGAGATCACAAGTAGGCAGAGAGGCAGGTAGAGAGAGAGGAAGGGAAGCTGGCTCCCTGATGAGCAGAGAGCCCGATGTGGGGCTCGATCCCAGGACTCTGAGATCATGACCTGAGCCGAAGGCAGAGGCTTTAACCCACTGAGCCTCCCAGATAACTTATTTTAAAAAGCTGGACTTTTCTATTCTTTTTTTGCTCTTAGCCTACAGAAATCTGCCTTTTCTCATTATACCTCCAAAATAAACTTGCCTAATTTATCAACACCCTTGTAGGGCAACTTCCCATATAGCATTTTATAATGCTGACCATCTTCACCTTGAAAGTTTCTCCTCTGTCCATGAATAACTCTGATTTTTCTCTACCCTCTCTTTACAGGTTTATGTCTTAGGCTGGCTTCCCTTAGAAGCAAACAGAAAAGGATCGAATGCAAGCAGTTTATTTGGGAGGTGGTTCCAGGAAACACAGGTGGAGAAGTGGGGAGTGAGACAGGGAAAGGAAGGCAACAGAGGGCTTGTTAATGAGAGGGTTACAGCTGTCTCAAGGCCACTGAAGGACCTCTGGGAGACTATGGAACAACCTTGAAGTTGTTCTGCCTGAGAAATAATGCCCTGGGATATTGAGCCTCTATCTGGGAGGAGAAACTCTTCCTTTATTCTTTTAGGTTCAGTTTCTGGAGTGCAAATTTAACAAACAACAGATTAGTAGGAGAAAAAAAAAAAAACCCTCCTAAGTTCATCACACGCATCTGGAAATGAAGTGTCTCCCTAAATGGTTAAAGAAAGGGGTTTACATATTTATATTAATAGGGGAGAGGAAGGGGGAGAAAAGGCTTCTCTGGGAAAAGCAAATGGGTTTCTGGAGGAAAGAACAAGATATGGAAGTTTGTGATAATGTTTATTTATGCAAGTGCCAGTGATCTCCATTTTATTTTTTTCTTCATGACCATAATACTGCCCCAGAGAGAAGATCTATGGCCGCCTCACTTCCAGAACTTTCTGCTTTTCACTGAAATAAGGGAAGTTCTAAGAGAGCTTCTTCCTGCTTTTGCTGAATCTCAAATGTCTTTAGTTTAATCTTCATACTAACTCTGGGGGTCTGAGTGGGCTGCCACACCACTAATTCCTGAACATCACTAGTCAAGGACTCTTCTGGAATGTAAATACCTTGGTAATTCCAGCCTCCCTCAATTGCTGGCAAGCCTGCACCTTCAGTGGGGAGAAAGAACTTAGAGCAGAAAATCCAGGTGCAAATGCTGAGTGTCACAAGACTTAGGCACAGCATTACGAGCTACCTCTGGTTTTCTGGTTTTTCTCTTCCTCCCCCTTTTCAAGGTTCTGTTGTCTCACATTTGCTTTACGCACTCTCCATTTTGCTGGGTGTGCTTAGGAACTCTCACAGCTTCAATTACCGAATAATTTGATGTCTATTCCCTTCATCTTTTGTCGGCTCTACATCTATATACATAACTGCCTACCGGGGATCTTACCTTGAATTGTCCAGTGCAGACCGGACACCATAAAAAGAGGTTAGAGTCCCTCAAATCCTCTTCTGTTATCTTGTCTTGCTTTTCTAGAAATCCATTCTTCTCATAGCTCATAGCTCATTCTTCTCATAGTCATCAATCTTTTTAAAACACCTCTGCTAAGTATGGCCAGGCACTGTTTTGTAAATCTGGGGACAGAGCAATCAATGAACAAGACAAACCAGGTTCCTGCTTTTACTGCTTGAATTCTACAATATAGAAATAAAGAAAAAGAGAAACTGTCAGTGCTAATCCATGTAGAGACTAGGGAACTACTCTCATTGGGAGGTCCAGAAAAGTCTTGCTGAAGAGAAGACATTTATGCTCAGAGATGAAAGACAGAAGGGAGACATCTATAGCAGGGGGGAACATTCTGGGCAGAGGGATCCTTCCACTGCCATCTGAAATTCCTTCAATGGTTTCCCAGCGTCTTCAGCACATAAGCTCAAATTTCTAAGCCTGGCAGAGAAGATCTTCTAGCACCTGGCCAGTCAGTCGCCTTCCTCTTTAGCTTCTTTACATAACATCAACTCACGTCATCCTCACAACCACCCTGTAAGACAGCTGGTTGAGTCCTCCATCGGATCTTACCCGACTTCATACTCTGTCGCTGCATTAGCAGGGCCTCGAAAACTGTCCACGAAATGAGCAAGGTGTTGGGCAGAAAGGATGGCTGCTGAGCAGACAGGTCTAGACTGGTGCAGTCCAACAGAAATAAAGTGAGCCCCATAGGTAGTTTAACATTTTCTCATACTACATTAGATAAGTAAAAGAAATGGATTAAATTGTAAGGACATTTTACTTAAATATCACCAATTGAGCATATTTTTTGTTGAAAGATTGTATTTATTTGACGGAGAGAGAAAGAGCAGGAGCAGGGGGAGACATGGATTAGCAGGGGGAGAGGGAGAAACGGGGTGGACGGAGGTCCCCACCCAGCAGGGAGCCTGATGTGGGGCGAGATCCCAGGATCCCCGGATCATGACCCCAGCAGAAGGCAGACGCTGAACCGACTGAGCCCCCCAGGCGCCCCAGTGGAGCATGACTAACCAAGTCACTCATGAGAGCGTTTGCATCCTTAAATCTTCCAAATCCAGGCTGTGTAGCTCACCCTTACAGCGAATCTCAGGTCCAGCTGGTCAACCTTGCAAAGCCTCGACGCCACCTGCGGCTCAAGGCTGACGGAATCCTTCCCCCTCAACTCCCTCGGGCGCCCCAGCCCGCCCCTTCCACCTCGTCACCCTGTTTCATCTCCGCAGCACCCCGATTCTCTCCTTTGCTGGCGTGTCACGACTCCCCCACTCTCCACGTCTCTCCCGGCCAGGACACCCCGCCCTTGACCCGGGGCCGGCACAGAGCAGGCCCTCGGCCAGTACAGTCCCCCCCAACCCCCACGGCCGCGCCCGGGGTGTCCCCCCGCCCCCGGGCGCCCCTCTGCAGCCGCCGCCGCCGTCCCCGCGGCGCGCCCTCCCCCTCTCGGCCCGGCCGGGCCGGGGAGCTCGGGGCCGGAGTCGTGGACGTGACTGGGAGGAGTCTGCCCGCCTCAGGTTTCCGCGCTCGGCCGCGGCCATGGCGGAGCCCACCGTGTGCTCCTTCCTCACCAAGGTGCTGTGCGCCAACGGCGGCCGCATGTTCCTGCAGGACCTGCGCGGCAACGTGGAGCTGTCGGAGGCCCGGCTCCGGGACGTGCTGCGCCAGGCCGGGCCCGACCGCTTCCTGCTGCAGGAGGTGGAGATGAGGGAGGGCCTCTGGGACGCCGAGGCCGAGGTGGCGGCCGGCGCGGGCGGCGGCGGCGGCGGCGGCCCCTGCGCCTGGCGGGTGGTGGCCGTGTCCTCGGCGCGCCTGTGCGCCCGCTACCAGCGCGGCGAGTGCCAGGCCTGCGACCAGCTGCACCTCTGCCGCCGCCACATGCTGGGCAAGTGCCCGAACCGCGACTGCTGGTGAGGCGGGCGGCGGGGCGCGCGGCGGGGGCGGCGGCGCGGGGCGGTCACCGCGCGAGGGGCCGCGGGCCTGACGCGCCCGGCGGGAAGCGGGTTCCCCGAGAAGTGAGAACAGGGCTGGTTGGGTCAGGGCTGCACGCTCCCCCGCAGCCCCCAGCCGCCCCCACCGAGGGCGGCAGGGAAGCCTCGCGAAGGGGCCGCGAGGGTCCTCCAGGCGAGGCCTCCCCGGAGCTTCCAGCTCCCCTAGCGAGCGAGGCCCGGAGCGAGGCCCAGAGCCGTCGCAGTCCGGATTTCTCCACCGCGGCTCGCCCTCGGATTTCAGCCCCTGCGGGTCCTCCGCACCTCGGCGGGGAAATCAGGACCGCGGCTTTGGAGTTCAGTTACTCCAGGGGTCCCACTGGGGGCTTCCTGCGGACCCATGAGGTCCGTGGGCCCTTTATGGAGGGTGCCCTTTCTTTCCACGCGTAACCTCAAAGTTTTACCGCAGCGAGTCTGTGCGCTCCAGGTTTAGAAAGCCCGATCTAGAACCATCCCCCAGGAACCTGAGGGCTGGGTGGTTTGGGCGAGGTGTTGTAAGGCCGCCTCCTGTCTCTCTAGGCTTCCTTGGTTTTACTCAAGCTCCCCAAAGCCAGGGTGTGGGCCCGCTTTCCTCCTAACGTGGGTGGACAGTGGGGTGGGCAGTTGTTGGGGTGGAGAAGGCAAGTGCACCCCCCTTCAGAACAACAGATGGCATCCTCTGCCCCGCAAGGTCGGTGCCTGGAGGAGGGGGTACCTTTGGCTTTAAAGTATCCGGACTTAAAATGAAAATGACCTTGGGAGAAGAGATGCTTCAACTGAGCTGCCTTAGTATCCATGTTTACTTATTAGGATATAGTATCTGTGGGGTCATGGAAACTTGTTTAACTTCCATGTGAATTGAAAGCAACCAGAGGCAAGGAATTTGGCGGACCAGTCCCTTCTTCATCTGGGCCCCTGAGCCAGAGCTCTGTGTTCTCCTAGGTCTACCTGCACCCTTTCCCATGACATCCACACACCTGTCAACATCCAAGTACTGAAAAACCATGGGCTTTTTGGCCTCAATGAGGCCCAGCTTCGGATCCTGCTTTTACAGAATGACCCGTGCCTTTTACCAGAGGTGAGTTACCAAGAGTTTGCCCTCATGTTGTCTGCCCAGTGGAAGAACTCACTGGAGAACATCAGAGGTCTGTTTACAGAGGGCAGCAGGTGTTTAGGTGGAGGTAATGGTGCAGGGTCGACCTCTGTGGGGTCATTTTACCAGTGATTTTACCAGGGTTTGATACGCAGGGAGTAATGGACACATGTGATAAAGAAATGATGGTAATAGCTGTTGGTTTTTTTATTGTTTACTGAATGCTAAGCCATCCATATACCTCAGCTCGTTAATAATGTGTCCCTATTTTACAGGTGAGGAAACTGAGGTTCAGATGCATTAAATTGCCCCAGGTCACATAGTACATGGCAGATTTGAATTTAGGTCTGTCTGTGAAACCGATGTTTTGCAAATTGCCTCTGTATGCTTTTGCCTATGTTGAGGCATTTGTCTTTTTCTATTTATAAGATGTCTTTAATGATACCAGTCCCTTTTGTGGTCACATTTGTTGTAAGTATGTCCCCCCATTTACTTTTTGGGGGCCTTAGATATTAGTTTTAATTGTTTTGAAATGATTTAGCTCCACATGCTTCACAAGTGCCTATTAGAATTGCTATCCTGGTGAAATTAGCATGTTTGTATCTGTTTAGCTGTACAGGAAGAATTTCTTTAAAGATTTATTTATTTATTTTAGAGCAGGGGGAGGGGTGGACAGAGAGGGAGAGAGCATCTCTAGCAGATTCTGAGATCAGGACTTGAGCCAAAACCAAGAATTGGATGCACAACCGACTGAGCCACCCAGGTGTCCCTACACGAAGAACTTTTAAAAGCAAAATAGTAGGAATCCCAGAAGACAATATTACAGGAGCCCACCAGCTGAACGAATCTTCTGCTCTAGCACAGTGATGCTGTCTCAGACACTCAAGTTGCCAGGAGAGCAGTGGGAAGAAGGGAAAATCGAGGGTAGTTTGTGACTGTGGCCCCTGTTAATGCTAAGGTATTTCAGGCCCTGGAAGGGAACGGAGTCACAAGGCTGGAGGAATGAGCTGGAGCCTTAGGGTCAGAGGGCAGCAGGACAGCAGAATCCATATACAGAAGGCGGCACCGGAGTCAGCCTTAAGAGCTAAGAGCTTTGTTCTTGACACCCATGTCTTTTCTCATTCTTCAGACTTTGAAGCCAGGCTTGGTCAGTCATGGTTATCATAAACCGATACATTCCAACCATACTGCCAAAAGGACTCCGAGCAGCATCCGGAGCAAGTTATTGGCAGGAAGAAAGAGGAGAAAGGCTGCAGCGGGGTCCGGTCCTTCATCTCTCAGAGAGAAGGGGCAGTGACACTTCTAGTAGTTACAACCTTTTAGTTTTTAAGATATGGTTTAACTTGCAGAAGTTTAACATCATTACGTTGTTTAACTTACTGAACGCTTTTCTTTATGGCTTCTCCCTCCTGTCTGGGTTCAGCCTCATCTTGTCATGTCCAGCCCACCGCCGTGTTCTGTGAGCAGCCAGTGGGTTGGCTGTATTTACGGCAGGAGCCCACTCCTGGTCCCGTCACCCAGGACTGGAGAGGTGTATGTCATGTGGCACGCAGCATGGCCGCTTAGGTAGCAGAGACCGTGGACAAGCACAGTGAATGAGGCAGGAATGGTGCCTCACATCTCCGGTATGAAAATGCCCCATGACCCTTTCCCATCACCCTCCAAAAGACACAGTATATAATACAGATATACCACTTAGTAAAAAGACAGTAGGGACAGACACTGTGATCTTGTGACTTATAATGAGAAATATAACATATTTGGTCTTCATTCCCATTCCTGGCAAAGAATTCCCCAAACCCTTGGAATTTCCTAAACGATGAGGGCTGTAATAGTGTCTTGTTGTTAAGTCAATAGTGAGTTTTTGGAAAGCCCCTAGGTAACCTAAGGATGGGAGCTGGTTGTCAGGAGAACCAATTTTGTGATTAGACAGTTGTAACTTTTATCCCTCTGCCCCCCACTCTCCCATCTCCTGGGAGTGCAGAGGGGCTGGGGATTGAGCTCATTCGTCAGTGGCCAGTGTGATTTAACCTATCATGGCTATGTTATGAAGCTTCCATAAAACCCCAAAAGGATAGACTTTCAGAGAGCTTCTAGGTTGGTGAGCACTTGGGGGTGCTGGGAGAGTGGGATCCCAGGAGAGGTCACGGAAGCTCCACACCTTTCCCCCCGTACCTTCCTCTGTACATCTCCCCCATCTGCGTGTTCCTGAGTTATATCCTTTTATAATAAACTGGTCATCTAGTAAGTAAACTGTTTCTCTGAGTTCTGTGAACTGTTCTAGCACATTAATCTAACAGAGGAGGAGGTGGGGAGAACCTTTGTAGCAGTTCAGCCAGTGGTGGATGGCAGCCTCGACCCGCGATGGGCATCTCAAATGGGGGCAGCCTGGTTGGCCTGAGCCCTTAGCCTATGGGATCTGACTTTATCTCCAGGTAGACAATATTAAGATTGAATTAAAATTTATGGGACACCTGGTCATTGTCCACTGAGAATTACTTGGTGGTGTTGAAAGAAACACACATTGGAAATACGTACAATGTGATACAGATACATTTGAAAACTTCAATGAAATGGACACATTTCTAGAAAAAATATAGCCCGTCAAGACTGAGTGAAGGTAGGCCTGGGTGGCTTATTGGTTAAGCATTTGTCTTTGGCTCAGGTCATGATCTGGGGATTGAGCCTTGCATTAGGCTCCTTGCTCAGTGGGAAGCCTGCTTCTCCCTCTCCCTCTGCCTGCTGCTCCGCCTCTCCAGCTTGTGCTCTTTCTTTGTCAAATAAAAATCTTTTAAAAATCTTTAAAAAATCCCAAACTGATTCAAGAAAAAGTAGAAAGCCAGAATAGTCTTTATTTTTGAACAACAGAAGGATTAAGATGAAAATTTTAAAACACCCCAAAACTAGAGTATTAGTTAAATGTCTTCTACAAGAAAACATTAGGCTCATATAGTTTTATTGTTGAACTCTATGAAATCTTTAAGGAAAGGATTATTTTGATTTGGGGACTAGGTCTAGGGTTCTCCTCTTCTTGATCTCCTATGCATTCTGAAATCAGTATCCTACTGTTTAAGTAGTTTTAATATATGTAGTTTAAGTATTATAATATATGATGGTACAAGATTCTGTGCCCATTACACTTCTTTTTCAAAATTATTTCTTGGGGTGCCTGGTTGGCTCAGTGGGTGTAACATGCAACTCAGTCTCAGGGTTGTGAGTTTGAATCCCGCGCTGGTTGTAAAGATGACTTAAAACAAAAAAATTTTTTCTCCAATCAATTGCCTTAAGAAATGTAGTGAAAACAAATGTGTTAAGTGTTGCTTCATTTCTGGACCAGGTCTGTTTACTGTACAACAAAGGTGAAGCACTTTATGGCTACTGCAACCTCAAGGATAAATGCAACAAGTTTCACGTGTGCAAATCCTTTGTCAGAGGGGAGTGCAGACTTCAGAAATGCAAACGGTCCCATCAGCTCATTCATGCCACATCGCTGCAGCTGCTGCAGGACCAAGGACTGAATATTCCAAGCGTCGTAAATTTTCAGATCATCTCTACCTACAAGCACATGAAGCTGCACAAGATGCTTGAAAGTCAAGGTGAGACCATCAGAGGGAGACAGAGCACTAGCACATGTCGTTTTGACCTGGAAGTCAGTCTAGGGGGTGGCAGCTCATGCTCTGTCCTTGGGGAAGCAGAACCACCAACATTTTATGATAGAAAACTGTGGTTCTAACCAAAGGAGGGACGGATAGAGTTTGTTTTCAGTGCTGACAGCCAATAGCACCTGCCCAAGGGTTTGAACAGTGTTGCTCCTTGCTAAGCTGGGGGCCAGGAAGTAGATACAATTGTCCTCACGGCTTTGTTGGGAAGAAAGAGAAGGGGGGTGGGCCAGTGGACAAGAAGGGAAGGAAGACATAGGAATAGCTTTCTTTTATTAAATTTGAATTAAAGCATTCTCTTCTTTGTTTTTCTTGAGATAATTAACATATAACATTATGTAAGTTTCAGATGTACAGCATGGTTCGATATTTGTATACATGGTGAAGTGATGGCACTAAGTTGAGCTAACATCTGTTATCGTCCATCGTTACACAGTTTTTCTTATAATGAGAACTTTTAAGAAAGTTATTTTCTTTGGGGGCACCTGGATGGTGCAGTTGGCTGAGCGTCTGGTTCTGACTAGGTGGTGATCTCAGGGCCATGGGGTCCAGCTCTGTGTTCAGACTCACTCTCTCGCTGAAATAAATAAATAAATCTTTAAAAAAAAAAAAAAAGTATTTTCTTTTTCAGTTGTTAAGAAATTTTAACCATATGACAGAAAAATTTGGAAAATAAGAGAGTAGAGATATAAATTGCCTATGATTCCACTCTCTCTATCCATAATCATTAGTACCGTTTAACGTCAGGCCCTTCCCTCCTGTTACTCTACAAATATCGGTCCATTTGTGGTTGCAGTATGCATTCGTATCTAAATTTTCACTTTATACCACTTCATAAACATCTTCCCATATTGCTACATAGTCTCTCATTTTTTAAGGTCTGCTGACTGTGGTCTGGTGTACTTTTAATTACAGTGCATTCAGGTTGCTTAACTTATTAGATTTGCTTATAGCTCAAAATCCGTTTCAGTGGCAGGTAGGCTTAGGGGAATTGTTGATGGGAAAACCAAATCAGGAAAGCCAATATCTCTAAGCTTTTGATATGTTTTATTTTACCTTTTTTTTTTTTTTTTTTAAGATTTTATTTATTTATTTGACAGATTGAGAGAGAGAGGGAGCACAAGCAGGGGGAGCTGCAGGCAGAGAAAGAAGGAGAAGCAGACTCCCCGCTGAGCAGGGAACCTGATGCGGGGCTCCATCCTAGGACCCTGGGATCATGATCTGAGCCGAAGGCAGATGCTTAACCAACGGAGCCACCCAGGCGCCCCTCAATATGGAGTTTTCTTATGTTGGGATGGTAGTGGCTGACTTCCTGCACAGGTGGTCTGGAGGGAGTACAGGCAGCTGTCTAGAGGACCCCAAATGGTGGCAGGAATTATCTATACTGGCACAGGGCCCGTCATTACCTTCCTCTGGTCTTCTTTAGTGAGTCTCTCATAACTGAAGTCTCTTTTAGCTGAAGTCACTGAAATAGTGACTTTCTGCTCTGTGTGTGTGTGTGTCAAATAAATCCAGAGGACACAAAACTCTCTAAATTCACAGTGTTGGGACTTTTGTCTGAGATCTGATTAGCAGGGCTGATGCTGCTGACATAAAATGAAATTGAGAGCTCTAAAAAGGGTGTCTCAGGAAAGCTCATCTCTCTCCTCTTCTTTTTAGGTAATGCCGCTTCTCCTGCTGAGTATTCCCAGGGCCTCCAGAAGCCAGGCGGACATATGGCTGGTGCTGCAGAGGCTGGTCCTGTGGCTCCTGTCCCTGCTCCGTCAGCCAAGAAGCCACACACAGGGAAACCGGAAAGGATGTCCGTGAAATAAGACGCTTGTCCAGTCAGAAGGTCTGAAAACAAAGCTTCTGTTGAGCTTTATTTCTAAGTTCCTTCGTGTAATCACTTATCAATAACAGTCATAGTAATACCTACCTCACACGTTGCTATAAAGATTAAAGATGACGGAGAAGGGGAGAGTATCAGGTTGCGTGGATAACATTGGGGATGGGTGATTGGGGTGTGGTGGGACATGGAACAGGCAGAGAGGGGAGGACGTGAGTACGGTTGGGGTCAGTCCAGGGCTAACTCTGAAGATGGCAGATTCTGCCTGTAGTCCCTGTCAGGTCCCCTAGGCTGGCGAGAGCTCCAAGAGGAGCGGGTTTTGGCTGCCTTGTTCCATGACCCGGCCAGTGTTTTTTGCACCCACATACACGGTTTACATAGTGGTTGTCAGAGACCATATATGGACACTTAGTCCTCTTGTTCTTAACATTTCATAAGCCTCTTTCCCTATTCACATTTTATCGTATATAATCATTTTTATGCACAGATACACTAACATACAGTCATTTACTTAACGACTTCCCTTATTCTGGATGTTTCTGTTCTTTCTAACCAATTTTGAATGGAACTCTCTTCCTCAAATCCTCGCAATATTGAATTTTTAAATGTATTCTTTTGCTTAGCTTGTTGGTGCTAAATGATATTGCCTTTTGGCTAAGATCAAGTGATTGCATTTCTTTAAGTATATGCAAGGGAATTTTTTTCCAGGATGTGTGCTTTCTGTCTGTGTGTGTGTGTGTGCATTTTGTGCCTGCCCTCCTGGGGCTGATGTGGGATGGCATTTAATTAGGTTCCTTAATTTTCATGAAAGGATATGAGTCGTACCGTGCTCACATGATACCCAGCTCTCCTGAGTACATCCCTCAGCCGCACCACAAAACTGTCGAGTGCTCACCAAAGATTTCTATCTCACTGTGTCTACTCTGCATTTCTTATTAAAATTTTCGCCAACACCCCCCTTGTGATAGGGTCGTTCATCCATTTCTCAAAGTTGTATCCATTCTTTCTGCGGATCTGGAGGGACTATCAGAAACCTGTAGACCTTGTCTGTCTCATGTTGACTTTCTTTCCTTCTCTCTGTCCCCGCCACCTGGCTCTCTTCATCCAGCTACACTTGGATGTTTGGTTCTTTGTTTTCAACCAAGGGTACCGCAGAGAAGCTGCATTATGACATCTTTTTCTGTGTTTGCTTTTGTGATATTCCCAAATGTTGATGTGTAAAGTGGTTTTTTTTTTTTTTTTTTACATTTTGACTTTCCTGCAATAACACAATATCTGAGAAATAGGGACGAGGGAGTGAGTTTTGCATAAAGCTGAATTAATTTAGCGTAGAACCATATTTTATCACGAAATGCTATCTTCCCTGCTGGGGGGAGGTGGGCCAAAATATCCTTTGCAAAGTGAGAAATTGCTGTGTTTTCTCCTACGGGCAGTAAGATCATGCTGCTTCTGTGAACCTTTTCACCTTTGCCATCCACAACAGTATTTCTGAAAGCCCTTAGGTTCTGCATACTTTGTTTCCTTTTTCCTAGTTCTGATTTCTCCTGGTGCTATTTTTTTTTTTTTTTAATTATTTTGACGGGGCACCTGGGTGGCTCAGTGGGTTAAAGCCTCTGCCTTTGACTCAGGTCATGATCCCAGGGTTCTGGGATCGAGTCCCGCATCAGGCTCTCTGCTCAGCAGAGAGCCTGCTTCCTCCTCTCTCTGCCTGCCTCTCTGCCTACTTGTGATCTGTCACATAAATAAAATCTTTTAAAAAATTATTTTAATATTTTATTGTTATTCACATTTTATTCTTTTACCATGTGTATTTTTTCTGTAAGCCATGTTTAGTTCTTAATGGGAACAGATAGGGTACACATGTATATCCTGGACATTAGGAGACTTGGTGGACTTTTACAGGCTTGTGTTCTTGTTATGTATCTTATTACTATGCTTTTATATGCATGAAAACGACCCTCTGTAATTTTTGTTGCAATGTTTTCTTCAGTTCTCTAATAGTTCATTTAAAGCTTAGTTCTGTTAGTATCCATTCTGTAAAGATATTTCATATAACCCTGCTTGACCCTCTTTCATCTCATGATTCAGCTGTTCGAATGGTTTCTCATTGGAATTGGGGGAGGTGGTTTTCTTTGGTCATTTATCAAGGCTTCGCAGGTGAAGCTGCGCATCTGTGGGCTCCGCAGATCCAACATACCCTACGGGAAATGATGACCTTTCCTACAGTCTTGTTCCTCCTTTGGTTGCTTTATTTCGGAGTTGTCACCACCTAGGACTTAACCCAAAACTCTGCCAAGTGCCCTGTCCTCTTCTTTCTCCTGGTTCCTGGGGTCAAACCCATTACTCAGGGTTGGAGATTAGTTTCCCTTCAAAGAATCTCAAATTTGTATCCTCCTCTGCCTCTTTCTCTCCCTCCGGGACACACCGCCTTCTTTCTAACCCCCTTCGCCTCTTGCATCTGTTGCACAGATGGACGATTCACTGGTTTTCCAGTCGTGTCTCGTGAGAGTATTTTTATAGGACGTGCTAGGTGGCCCCCTGCTCTCCTTCCGTGATGGCAGTCCCGTTTTAAATTTTTCGTCAAATGGGCTTTTTATGGATTTCGTTGATCTCTTGCCACCCTTCTACCTCCCTGCCTTCCGTCCTGTGCCTGGTGGATCTTTCGAAATGCAGACCTGATCACATTGCTTTGTTCTGCCATAACCTTCATGGGTCCCCATAAGGCAAGTAGGAGGCATAAACTCAGACGCCTTCTTGGATGAGAAGGGGGAGCTGACGAGGACGATGTGAGCCGGATGTAGAAGAAATGGGGGAAAAGAGCAAGTGTCATAACAATTTGTCCCATCTGAGTGGGGCCCCTGCCTCTTGTGCCCATGTGGGGGTGTGAGCCCATTTTTGTCATGTTTCTCAGTTAGTCGAAGGAAGCCAGATCCAGATTTTATAATACATTTTCAGATTTTTAAATACTGGCTTTTGACTGACTTTTAAAAATGCAGACCAATATTGTGTGTGCTGACCTATTTGCAGTTTTTGGAATGTGCCATTTTATTGTATGACTCTCTGTGCTTGTAAATGATGTTCCCATTAAGTGCCACTCCTTCCCTCTTCCAGCCTCAAAACCTGGCAAAATCAGATTCTTTGAAAATGCTAAGTTAGTCTTTTCTGCCCCCAGGAAGGGTGGTTCTCTTAGTGTTTTCAGCGTTCTAGCCCAACACTTACTCTGCCATGCTTTCTGCTTCTGTTCCCTAGCCTTGAGCAAAAACAAAACCATTATTTCTTCTTTTTGGACAAGTCTCCAAAAAGAATTTTTTTTGGCATATAACGAATCAAACTTTGTGAATCCATGGAATCAGTATCATATTGGTCTTCATGGTTCTTCTCCCCACATTGATATTTTCCATTTTCAAAAAGTCTTTTTCCCCTAAGGAATGTGTTATTTAAAGTAAACATCTTTTTGGTACTTCAGTTTGAATCATCTAGATCTAAAATTAACTGTTTAAGACTTATGCTCTTGATACTAATCTTTCCATCAAGGAATTAAGTCTCTTCATTGCTGATGGGTTCCTTGATTTCTTTCATTATAATTTGTTCTTATTTTTGTCTAGCCTTCTATATCCCTCATTATATTGATTTTTTTTCTTGACTACATACATCTGTATTGCTACTCTGTATGGGAATCTCTGTCTTTAGAATTCTATTGATTTTTAAAATATTTGTCTTTTGTTGAATTATCTTTGTCCTAACAGTGTTAGACGGCCTTTATGTTTCTTCTAAATATAAAATCATAGCTGCAAAAAGATTTGGCTATTCTTATGGATTTCTATTTTGTGTTAAATAAAATTGTGGTGAAAAGATATTTTTTGATACTTCTTCATTAAATATCAAGTTAATTGTTCATTTTAAACAAATGTTCTCTACTTAATAAGGGAAATTACATTTATTGTTTGTTAGAAGCTTTTAGTAACGATGGTATCTTTTGCATAATCATGTAATTTTTATCACTTAAATCACCTAATGTGATTATATTACTGGTTTTACTATATTAAAACATTTTAAATTCCGAGTAACTCTACTTGACTATGGCATATACTCTTTCAATGTATTGCTTTTCCCTTTTTTGGTAATTTTTATTACAATTATGTGCATCAATACATTAATAAATAAAATTCATTTATATTTTATATGTGTATGTAGTAATTTCCTTTTTATTTGTATTGCTATATGCTCAAAGTATACATTTTATTCTAAATCCTGTTCTGAGTTTTACAAATTGATTAAGTGTCATTATTGTCTTACATTTTTTTCCCAAGATTTATGGAGGTATTATTTGACATATAACATTGTGTAAGTTTAAGGTCGATAAGGTGATGATTTGATACATGTATATCATGTGAAATGATTCCCACAGTAAGTTTAGTTAACATGTCTATCACCTTATATTCATTTTTATTTTTATTTTATTTTTTTTTAAAGATTTATTTATTTATTTGACACAGAGAAAGCGAGATCACAAGTAGGCAGAGAGGCAGGCAGAGAGAGAGAGGAGAAAGCAGGCTCCCCACCAAGCAGAGAGCCCGATGCGGGGCTCGATCCCAGGACTCTGAGACCATGACCTGAGCGGAAGGCAGAGGCCCAACCCTCTGAGCCACCCAGGCGCCCCCATTTTTATTTTTAAAGTAATGTTTACTTGGAGCACCTGGGTGGCTCAGTCAGTTAAGCATCTGCCTTCAGCACAGGTCATGATCCCAGGGTCCTCGGATCAAGCCCCACATTGGGGGGGGGTGGTCCTTGCTCAGCGGGGAGCCTGCTTCTCCCTTCCCTTCTGCCCTTCCCCTGCTTGTGCACTCTTTCTCTCTCAAACAAATAAAATCTTTAAAAAAATGTATTACTGGGGCACCTGGGTGGCTCAGTGGGTTAAAGCCTCTGCCTTCACTCAGGTCATGATCCCAGAGTCCTGGGATCGAGCCCCACATCGGGCTCTCTGCTCAGTGGAGAGCCTGCTTCCTCCTCTCTCTCTCTGCCTACTTGTGATCTCTGTCTGTCAAATAAATAAATAAAATCTTTAAAAAAAATGTATTACTATATCCTTGAATTTCTCTATTCTTATTTAGGAATATTTTTTCCAAAAGAGACATATATATATACATATATATATATATATATATATATATATATGTGTGTGTGTGTATATATATATATACATATATATACAAATATACAAATATATATAAATATATATATATATATTTTGAAAATAAAATAACACATCATTGTGGAAATTTGGGAAAATACAGGAATGTATTCAGAAAGTAGTAGTAATTCCCTATAATACCATTGTGTAGTATTATTCTGAGTTCTTTAAACACACTACCTTGTTTCGTCATCAGAACAGAGGTGAAATAAATCAGTACTGCCTTGACCTACGCAAGAGGGGCCTAACTTGGGCCTCTGCTTTAAAAGGTTTTCTCTGCTCGTGATTTACACCAGTCAGACCTCAGGTAAATGCTTCTCCGCCTCTCTTATCCTATATCCTCAGGGCATAAAACGTGATTGCTTCTGAACCCTGTGCAGGTCTGTGGTTTGAAATACTGTCATCGCTGGAAACAGATACAGTTTTGGACTTCGTGGAGGGTTTCTGTGGTGGAAACAAGTGGGTAAGCAAAAACAAATTAACTTGTCAAGGCCTATATTTTGGAGAGTGTGGACATAATAGATTCTTACAAAATGAAATATCTTTCCCAGTGGTTTCCAGTGTGCATTTTCCCTTCTCTTTGTCTCCTAATCAGTAGCTCTGGGGGTACCCACAAATTGTATAGTATTTGCTGCAAGTACACACAGGAGTGGGGGAATATTTTTGCACCATTAAACAATTGATATTATTCTTTAATATTTACACAGAAGCAGTTTTCCATGTGAGAGACAGGATTCAATTTCTTCCATTAGCAAGAATGTGCACATCGAATGTGGTATGGGACATACGGTTTTATGTCCCTTACAAAAATAGTCTTGATTTAGTTACATTTTCAAAAAAATCAATTGAGGAGTTAGACTTCAGCTGAGGATGTAGAAAACTGCAAGAAAAACCAGATAACCTATAAAACTGTAACTTTTCTCAAGCCCAAAAGAGACAGGTCATAAGTCCAATTCACTGAAATCCAAGGAGTGACAAGGTTCTGTATAGAAAGGTGTGACACAGACATACTTTGACAGAACCTGGGGGAGAGATGGTCCCCTTACAAATGGATAAGATGATGTGGGGTGTATTTTTAATGAAATCTCAAAAGCCAGATATTGGTTAACATGTCAATTTGTGAAAGTTAATAGCAGAAGAAAACACCAAGGAAGTTATGCAAGAATAACTGAAACAAACAGACTGCGATGATTACTGGGTAATCTGGTCCCAGCACAGAATTTCATAGATGAGATGATCTCTGTCGTGTCTCAGTGCTTACGAATGCAGCAAAAGATGATGTGAAGTTACAACATCCAGCTGGACCCGGGGTCTGAGGGCAGATGCTCTCGTGCACTGCTGGAGGATTGGTCTCTCGGAAGACAGGTTGGCAGTATCGTGAAAGGTCTTAAAAATATACATGCTTTTTGATCAAATAATTCCAGTCTGAGAAATTTATCATATAATAATAAAATATGTATAGAGGGATTTACTTATAAAATTGTGTCTGTTGGCTAGGTCCTGTCAAGAAACATGTTAAGAAACACTTAAAAGGATAAATGGAGGGAATTTAATGAAGGACTATCTCTGAAGAAATGGGCAGGGTTAAGGGAAGCCGATGAAGGTTGGGGTTGTAACCCAGGCTAGCAGTGATGGGGACACCATTCCATGATAGGCATGAAGGTATAAGGGGTGGGGATTACAGGAACCCAGGGGAAGTGACCACATGAGAGAACGTCCCACCAGATGCATTCAAGGTCTCATGTTGGAGGACACAGCCAACAAGTAGTCTTTTCAGGGTGAGGACTGGGGCAATACATACCCTTGCCTTCCTTTTTTTCCATTACCAGTTTTCTTGCTGGTGTTCGCCACGACCCCCCTTCCATATTGGCCAAAGGCACTGGAAGCCAGAGGGGGAAGGAGCCCACGGAGGCAGTCTTGCAAAGGTCAGCTTCTTGAAGCAAACAGCATGGTGGAGAAGGGTAGATGATGAACCATAGGGTAATAGGAATTTGCTGAACAACTTACGATAGGGTTAGATCTTGGAATACAATGCCACCATTAAAAATGATGTTTTGAGAGTATTATTTATTAAGGTGAAAAGATGTTCATAATATATTATTGAGTGCAACAAAATGTTAGGTACAGTCTGGTCCCAACTTTTTATCAGCATTATATGTAGGTATGTGTATGTATGCATTTATGCATTTAAAATGCCTGGAAGAGGGATCCCTGGGTGGCTCAGTCGGTTAAGACTGTGACTTCAACTCAGGTCATGAATTGTGGGATTGAGTCCCACATAGGGCTCCTTGCTCAGCCTGCTTCTCCTTCTGCCTGCCACTCACCCAGCTTGTGCTCTTTCTTACTCTCTCTGACAAATAAATACTTTAAAAAAAAAATGCCTGGGAGAGCTTATAGTCTAATGCTAACAATGTCTGTTTTGGGCAAGTGAGATTACAGATAATTTTAATATTTACAACTTTGATTCTCTGTATATCCTACCTTTTCTACAATGTGTAATAAAAAATTAAAGTTCTTTTTAGAAAAATGAGACTTATGGCACGGTCCCACATTAATTCTGTGAGTTAAGTAGGTGCTATTCTTAACACTGACAAGGAAAATTCCTTAAAAATTCCATTAGAAACCAATTTCAGCTTTGAATATAATTACAGAATTCTTAAATAAAATTCCAATGAAGAATTGAACAATAATAATTATCATGGTATACTATTAGTGCCAATTATACTACTGAGTGACTTACTTGATTTTTTAACTTATTTTCATACAACACTATGAAGTAGGAATTCTACTAACATTTCCATTTTTAGGTGAGGAAACCAAAGCTCAGAAAAGTCACAACCAAAGTTAACAGGGTTATTAAGGGGTAAACCAGTATTTACAGTAAGGTCTGAAAAAAAAAAAAAAATAAAGTCCCAATGTTCCAAACTACACCATGGCTTTGTAGAACTTATCTCCAAAAATATAAGACTGGCAGATCACAGAACTCCGAATATATTCATCATGTCAACAGAATGAATAATGAACATCAGAAAATTACTTTGTAAGGGTGCTTGGGTGGCTCAGTGGGTTAAAGCCTCTGCCTTCAGCTCAGGTCATGATCTCAGGGTCCATTACACTCTGGGCTCATTACACTTTTCTCCCCATGGTCCAGAGCTTTGCTGTCCCGTATGGTGGTCAGTAGCCACAGGTGGACAATTAACTTTAAATTAATTAAAATTTTTAAAAATATTAAAACCACTTCTCGGTTGCATTAACCACATGAAGAGCTTGATAGCCATTTATGGCCAGTGGCTACTTCGTGGATGGCACAGACGTATGGAGCCTCTCCACTGTTGCAGAAGGTTCCATCTTCTGGACAGCACTGGTCCAGAAACTTCGTAACTTGCCCTTTTAAAGGCCACAGTTTTTTTTTTTTTTTTTTTTTTAAGATTTTATTTATTTATTTGACAGAGAGAAAGATCACAAGTAGGCAGAGAGGCCAGCAGAGAGAGAGGAGGAAGCAGGCTCCCCACGGAGCAGAGAGTCCGATGTGGGACTGGATCCCAGAACCCTGGGACCACGACCTGAACCGAAGGCAGAGGCTTTAACCCACTGAGCCACCAAGGTGCCCCTACTTTTTTTTTTATTATTAAAGATTTTATTTATTTATTTGACAGACAGAGATCACAAGTAGGCAGAGAGGCAGGAAGAGAGGGAGAAGCAGGCTCCCTGTTGAGCTCCCTGCTGGGCTCAATCCCAGGACCCTGAGATCAGGACCTGAGCCGAAAGCAGAGGCTTAACCCACTGAACCACCCAGGCACCCCACCCAGAGTTGTTTGTAGGCAGATAATTTTATCCAGCTTCTCAAAATTTTCATCCAGAGCCTATGAAATTCAAATTTTGTGAGCATATTTTATTGTTTGGAGATTGTCATTTCCTAAAGGGCAGAGATTGTGTTTTCCCTCTACTTCAGAGAAGAGTCTAAGTTCACTACATTTAGTAAATGTTTGCTGGCACCAATTACTGTAGCTTACGAACTCTGTGTAAGACCTAGGGAGTGTCATATTGGAGGTGACCTTTTCCGTTTTTCATGTGCTCTCCATTGGTGTTTGATCACGGATCATGGGGATATCTGGCATTTCTGGACAGACTTTGAAGTCTGAGAAGTCCCCTGTCAGCGTGAGGGTAGAGACCTGGATCCCACACAGCGCCTCCCTCCTGGGCCTGGCACCAAAGAACTGTGGGCAAACTTATGCTCCCCTTAGGCTAAGTTGCTAAGTTAACCTAATTAGCTAATTAGGTTAATTGTTCATCAGGGAGAAGGGAGAGATAAGGTGAAGGAGGAGTCTGGCTTGGAGCATATTTTTTATATTTCTTTTTTTTTTTTTTTAAGATTTTATTTATTTGACAGAAATCACAAGCAGGCAGAGAGGCAGGCAGAGAGAGAGAAGAAGGGAAGCAGGCTCCCCCTCGAGTGGAGAGCCCGATGCAGGGCTCGATCCCAGGACCTTGAGATCATGACCTGAGCCGAAGGCAGAGGCTTTTTAATCCACTGAGCCACCCAGGTGCCCCTATATTTCCACTTATTTATTCAACAAGCATTACTTGAGCCCTGTAATCTGCCAAGTGCTGCACCAGACACTGAGGAATAGAGATGAAAACAAGAAGGTGAAGAACTTAGAGACAAGTGAAGTTTTATTGTGTGTGCTCAGTGCCGTGATGGAGGCATCCCAGGGACTTCGGGCAGCTCAGAGGGAGGGCATATCACCTCTGGGAGACCACGGAAGGCTTCCTGGAGGATGCTTTGCCCACAATTCTAAGAGGCTCAGAAGCAGAGATCTCTCCCAGGAAGGGTGTCCACTGAAGGTTGTGAGTGAAGAAGGAGTTTTCTAGAGGATCAGGGTGATCAAGACAGATACCTAGTTAGTGTGGGTTTGGCTTTATTGATTCATGGAATTGATCGGAACTCATGACAAGATGGAAGAAAAAGACACTGAGCTAGACTACAACCATTATTCTCATTCTGAATCTGAGCCAGAGTTGATGAGTTTTAGAACACAGTCATATGTGAGTTGGAGTTAGTAGAATGCCAGAGAATGAGAGTGATTCTAAAAACAGCTTTCGCCAACTGTTGCCATGATTCCAATGTGGATTTTTGGCATGCCTCAGTAGAGCTGCTGGGTCTGGGGCTATAGTGGGAAATGACCATGGAGAGTGTGGGCAGAGGACTGAGCCAGTGGATCTGTGGCAGTCATGTGTTGGGGGGGAAGGAGTTGGGGGAAAGGTGGTGAGGCAAATTGCAATGGATGAAGGCAAGTCTGGGACTGTGCCTTAGGAACATTCTCACTTACCACTAAATTGTGCAAGGATAGACATGTCCATCCCGTTTCCAAGACAAGATCCTGGTTTAAACCTTGTGTGTTTGGGGATACCTGGGTGGCTCAGTTGGTTAAGCACCCAACTGTTGATTTTGATCTCAGGGTCGTGGGATTGAGCCCTGCATCAAGCCCCACACTGGGCTCTGTGCTCAGTGGGGAGTCTGCTTGAGAGTCTCTCTTCCTCTCCCTCTCCTTTAAGAGAGATCACACACACACGAAAATAATAATAATAATAATAATAATAATAATAATAAAGAAAACACATTGTAGCTGTGGTGATCAGTGCTTGACAATGTCACTTGCGTGCCCCCAACCCCCACCCGCCGGCTTCCCCTTTGATAGGCAGGAGTTCCTCTGTAGGTAAATTAAGGTAATGACAGGTATCCTACACTTTCTGAAGGTTCATGTTAGGCCAACTGGTTTTTACCAAAGACTTGTGTTAGCACCTGTTTTTGCTAATGGAAAGAAATCCAAAGAAGATTTTCACTTTTATGAAAATAGTTGTTCCTGTATTAATGTACATCTTTCCAACTTTCTGAAAGTGGGGTTTACTCTCCACTTTGTGCCATTTCCATCGGAGAAAGGTTTCATAGCTAGGCCTACTTTCAAATAGTGGGGGAAACCTTATTTAGTTTAGGCCATGGCATGTAGCAATTCTTGCTACAATCTCACCACGTTCTATGTATTCGCTCTTTTGTCCCCAAATTCCTTCTAGATGGCTTTTCTTCCAGAGGGGCAAGTGGTCGCTGCCCACATTCTCTTCATTTCTACCCTCTTGTTTTGCCCTTCTACTTTTTTTTTCTCTGCAATATCCTCTTCTCTCTCTCTCTCTTTCTTTAACAGATGTTTTCCCTCATTCCCATTGTTCAAGACCCAGCTAAGCCTCACCCGGTCTGTGAAACCTTCCCTACCTACTGTAGTTCATGCCGATCTTTTCCTTTTTTGGGTTTTCACACTTCCAAGTCCAAATCCTGTCATCTAACACTGAGACGTCTGCTGTTGGAAGATTGAGAAATCGCTTTGGAGACCACCTAAAACCTCCTTCTCAGTCCTTGTCTTCTCTTGGAGGAAGACATTCCCAACATTTTTTATGGAAAAGACAAATCCATCAACAACCTCAAAGGGTCACATGCTCATAATCCTTACGTTACCGCAACAATCTCAAATGTTGCACAATTCCTTTCTAGTCCTTTATATTAACACACAAACCATTTTATATTTCGTTTTGGTCCCATTTAACGTTATAACCCAAACACGCCCTACGTGTCTTCACAGTCATTGTAACAGAAGCACACATTCCCTCCTTACTGGAATATGATTCTATCAAGCCGCTCTCCTCATACTGGACATAGGGTCACTGGCCCTGTCTTTTTAAAAGACGTACATGTTGCTCTTGAGTCCATCTCCTCTAAGCTCTGAGAATGGACTCAATGAACCTTCTCTTGCACTTTGTCGTCTCACTGTCTTCAGGCATCTTCTCTTCTCTTGGCAGGGATGCTTAGTCTTCCCTGTCCTAAAATAGGTCTCAAGCCTACTGGGTACCATTCTCTTTGGCAGCCAGCATTTCACAAGCAGCTCTTTCTTTTCCTTTGTTTGCCTCTCACCCTCGCCATCTCAGTGGAAAGTCTCTTTTTAATGACCAGTCATCAAGTCCAAAGAGATTTTCTCAGTCCTTGTCATCTCTGACACCGACCTTTCCCTTTGGAAGCTTCCCTCCAGGCCTTTGAAGACACTACACGTCCCTTGTTCTCTTCAGCGTTCTCCTCAAAGTCTCTCTGCCTTTTTCCACTCCCTTTCAGCTCTTCTGTGATGAAATTCTTCCGTGAGGGCCTGTCCTCAGCTCTCTTCTGTTCTTCTCTCCTTTCTTCCCAGACACAGTCATGTACCCTCACATCTGCAGCTAACAGCTTTGAGCAAATGATTTCTGTGTCTGTGTTTTGAGCCCCACCTGCCTTATTTCCCAAGCTGACACTCTTACCCTCACCACACTCTGTGTTAACGTTGCTCCCTGGGTGCTGGCCGGGCTCCCACAGCCGACCACTCTGACCTCAAGGATCTAGCCCTCTAACCTGGACCCTCCAACCGACTTGCCTTTAATTATCCTGACATATACGGCCTCAGATTCTCTGCACCTGATCTTCACCAAAAGGCCGAGAAGTAATGACCTCAGAGCCTCGAGTTGTCAATCCTTTATTTTTTTCTCCCCTTGTATTTATCAGTTGATTTAAGATCCAGAATATGTCTCATCTATTTTCTAATTTCCATTCCAACCCACAAAGTTTTTATTAAAAAAATTTAAATACATGGGGCGCCTGGGTGGCACAGTCAGTTAAGCATCTGACTCTTGGTTTCCACTCAGGTCATGACCTCAGGGTCGTGAGATCAAGCCCACTGTGGGGCTCTGTGCTGAGTGTGGAGCCTGCTTAAGATTCTCTCTCTCCCTCTCCCTCTGTCCCTGCCCTGCTCCATGCTTGCTTGTGCTTTTTCTCTCTCAAAAAATTTTAAATACAAAAGTAGTACACGCCTGTGTTAAAAATGCAAATGATATAATATTACTATAATCATATGGATTAATATAGGAGTAAAAAGCAAGTGATTCTCTTCATAAAAGTGAACATTCCCTTTCATGTATTTGCTCCCCAACCCTCTCTCCAAATTCTGTTTCTTCACCCAGTGATACACTTATACTTTTTTTTATAAAGATTGTTATTTATTTGTCAGAGACAGAGGGAGAGAGAGTGAACGAGCACAGGCAGACAGAGAGGCAGGCAGAGGCAGAGGGAGAAGCAGGCTCCCTGCTGAGCGAGGAGCCCGATGTGGGACTCGATCCCAAGACCCTGGGATCATGACCTGAGCCAAAGGCAGCTGCTTAACCAACTGAGCCACCCAGGCATCCCACACTTATACTTTTTTAAAGCAGTGGATTTATAATCACATTTTTTCTCATTAATGGGATTACACAATACAGTGTCTTGCTTTCTCTCACATGTAATACATAGATCTTCCATGGAACAGAGTAGGAAGTCCAGAAATAGACCTACACGAACATAGCAATTAATTTTGAGAAAGTGTAAAGTCAGTTCAGTGGAGAAAGGAGTCTTTTCAACCAGTGGTGTTGTAACAACTGACATATACAAAAAAAAGAAAATTAACTGCAACTCTTATCTCACAAAAATATAAAAGTTGACTCAGATGGACCATAGAGCTAAACATAAGAGCTAAAAATTACATATCTAGAGGGAAACATAGAAGAAAATATCTGTGACCTTGGGTTAGGTAAAATTTCTTATGTAGGACTCAAAAAAGCAAGAGTCAAAAAAATAAAGAAGAAAAAAATAAAAACCGGGTTTCATCAAATTTAAAAACTTCTGTTTTTTTTTAGGATACCACCAAGAGAATGAAAAGATAAATTACGGAATATGAGCAATTATTTTCAAAATATTATCTGCAAAATGATTTGGTATGCAGGATTTTTAATAATGCTTACAACTTCATACTAAGGAGACAAACAATCCAATTATAAAATGAGTAAAAGATTTGAAGAGACACTTCACCAAAAAAGAAATATCACTGGTAAATAAGCACATGAATAGATGCTCAATGTTATTAGTCATTAGGAAAATGCAAAATAAGACCACAAGGAGATAGCACTGCATACCTACTAGAACTGTTCAAATTAAACTGACAAAAGCAAGTGCTGACAGTTACGTGGAGCAACTGGAACTCTTATACACTGCTGATGAGAATGTGAAGTATTACATTCACTTTGGAAGACAATTGGGCAGTTTCTTATAAAGTCAAATATACAGTTGTTACATAATTTTGGAGCTTAATTCCTATTTACCCAAGAAAAATGAAAACATATATTCACATAGAAGCAAACATTTATAGAAGCTGAATTCATGATAGCCCCCAAACAAGCAAAACAACCCCCCCAAACAATAAACTGAAATCAGCCAACATGTCCATCAGCTGGCGAATAGATAAACAAATTGTGGTACATCCATTAAATGGAATGCTAGTTAACAGTAGAAAGGAACAAATTATGGATACATGTAACAAGGTGGATGAATCTTAGAGACACAATAGGTAAAAGAAAGTGGACACAAAAGGCTACATACTGTATCATTCCATTTATGGGAGATTCTGGGAAAGGCAAAGCTATAGAGACAGAAATTAGATCAGTGTTATCAAGGACTGGGGTAGAGGCAGGGGGTAAACTGCCAGCTGGCATAAAGGAACTTTTGAAGGTGATGGAAACATTCTATATATTGAACATTGTGGGGGCTTTAGGATTTTTCATACATTTTCCAAAACCCACTGAAGTGTAAATTTTAAAAACAGTGAATTTTATCTGATGGAATTACTGGACTGAATTTACCTGTCTGAAGTAAGCCTAACTAAAGAACAATAACAATAAAAGAAGAAACACCAAGGAAGAAAGAAAGAGAGACACGCAAAAGCATATCTACATACAGAATTTTCTTACCAGATGGTGAGCTGATTTTAAATTTGGATAGATAAGGCCAAATTGTCCTCCAAAATGGCTATACCAATTTATACCTCCATGAGTAGAATCCAAGAGTGCCTATTTCCCCATGCTATGGCACAAATGGATATAATCAATTTTTTAAAAGTTCTGTCTATTTGATGGTGAAAAATGTTATGATCCTGATACTTCAGGCACGCACAGTTAAGATCTTGTCCTAATTGGTCTCTCCACTCGCAGTCTATTCTCTCTCCAAATCATCTTATATAATGTTAATAGAGTAATCCTTCTTGTGCCTGGTTCTAATAATATCTCACAAAAATTATTAACGATACCCCACTGCCTAGAAAATTATGTTCAGACCCTTTATCCAGATATTTGAGTCTTTGTTCTACCCCAGCTCCTACTTTCTCTCTTCTCTATGACTGTCTTCTTATTTTTAGCAGAAAATGTTGACTTATACCTCTAGTTCAATGGTTCTTACTCCCTTTTCTTTCCAGCCTTTTTGGAGGTAGAGTTGACACATAACATTGTACAAGTTCAGGGTATACAATGTGATGATTTGCTACATGTATATTTTGGGCAAGGTGGGTATAATCAGGCCTATCATCAGAAAAGAAAAGAATGAGGTTTGAGAGTAAGTTTTCCCCCAAGAAGACAAGGTTTTATGTGAAAGAGCAGAGCTCAGCTCTTCCCATTCCTAGTCCAGGGCTCTCTGTTCCATTCCCTCCTGCCTTCTGGCCATCTCCAACTTTCAGGCTGTCAGTCTGTCCTTCCTGTTTCTATTCTATTCATCAGCATGAAGGGGCCTAGGTCAAAAATACAGCTGGAGGTTTACACGTATTTCGTTGAAATATTAGAAACTTATATGCCACGCAAGCAACCTATTAAATATTACTCTTCTCCTTCCTTGACGAACATACCTTCAAAATGACCTGGTAGGCGAGATTCAAAAGCAGAGGGGTTCCTGGGTGGCTAAGTTGGTTAAGTGGCTGCCTTTGGCTCAGGTGGTGATCTCAGGGTCCTGGGATCGAGCCCCGTGTCGGGCTCCCTGTTCAGTGGGGAGTCCGCTTCTCCCTCTGCCTCGGTGCTCTCTCTCTCTCAAGTAATCAAATAACATCTTTAAAAAGAAAAACAACAAACCAAAAGCAGAATTCCCAGACTCTTTGAAATTCTGAGTAGTACGGCAGCCAAGCCATATGGAGCTTGTTCCGCCCTCTCTGCCCACTCCTTGTTCTTGGCTTCATTCACTTGGGCTCTGTGGGCTCATCTCATCCTACCTGCACATCTCAGTTCCCTCACTCCCCGGCAAACAACTACCCATGGCTGCCTTGGGACCAGACATACCTTGGCCCACTCACCCTTTGGGAAGAAGAGGCCACAGGGGCCCTGAAAGTGAGCGTGGGGCCGACTGGTGGGGCATTCTGGGGGCCTGGGTACCAGACCATGGGGGAATGTGGGCTCCTGCTGGGGTGCTCCTTTGGCTTCTCGGACTCCTTGTCCTGTGGGGAGAGGTACAGTTGGAGGAAGCCTACTCTGGGGCCCTCCCGTAAACTGGGGCCCATTGTGCTTAGGTCTAAGGGTGGCACTGATCGTATCTCCCTCCCCAAATCAGACAGCAAACCTTTTGAGGACCCAGGCTAATTCTCCCCTCACCCCACCCCAGAGACTGTATTTTACTGGAAAACAGGAGATGGGGATTCTACTTGAGGGTCAGCCCTAGGTAAATAAACTCACCTGCCTGGTTGGTTTCTTTCTCCATACAATGAAAATTGCATGAGATAATATCCAAAATCACTATTTTAATCTTCTTTTATATCTCCCCCCACCCCCAGCACTAACACGTTATAGTATGGTGCTCAGAAGAATTTGCTGGATTTATTCTGCCTCATTTGGTATGAATGCCCTGAGGCCTTGTCTTGATCTCTTCTCAGGCACAAGTGTGCATGGGTGTGTGTGTGATTACACACGTAAGTGCCCCTACCACCTGGTTGGCCTTGGACTTCCAAGTCACACAAACTTCTAGCTGGATGATTAGAGCCCCAGGAGACTTTTTCTTAGACACTCAGGCAGAATGCATTACATCCTAACAGAGGTAACATTCAGTTTTATGCCTTCAGAGCTTGGAATCTAGGAGACCCTAGGGGTCTTTCTATAGAGAGTTGGTGACCTTGAGTCATTTCTAATATCTCTAAGTTGCAATTTTTATATCCCACTGATGTCAAACCCTTCTTAATGGCTCGGCAACCATTTTATTTTCTTTAAATTGGCTGAGAACGGAGAGGGAGACTTCTTTCTCTAACAACCCCGGTACTAGTGTAGGTGGGAGCTCTCTGGAGGCTGGGGCCAAATCTGAAAGCTTGAATCGCTTCCCTGGGCCCGTAGATACTCTGGTTCAAGACCACAAATGTATAATGAGGACTTACTGGTGCTATGGGGATCCCTAAGCTGGATAACATCATCTTGGAACTTCATACTAATTTGATTAGAGAGCAAAGGATACATTTATAAAAGATAAACTAATACTTGAGGACAAGACGATTTAAGAACCACCCCAAGGCAGTGGTCTGTAGTCCAATGACGTGTTTACACAGTGAGTTCAGAGGGTGAAGAAAGACATTGAACAAGAGATCCTAGATCTCGGGCCAAGGTATCCCGGGCCAGACATGCCTGAATAGGCAGTGTTTTCCCAGAGGAACTCACCTGGAGATTGTGAGCTGAAGGCAAGGTATGCAGAACCCTCTGGAAGCTGGTGGGGAATCAATTGTTACCAACATAGCACTGTTTACGATTGGAGGCATAATGAAGTACAAAACAAATTAGGAACATCAACAAAAGCTAACTTTATCCTTTATTCTCAATTATCTTCCTCGAAAGTAACAGGTAGGTACTTCTAGAAGGGTGCCTCAGCCTTCTTCAGAGGAAGGACTACTACTGATTCTCCAGTCATCTCGCCAGGGGGAAAGGTGCCCAGGTGGGTTGGAGTCGCCAGGCTGGGTCTAGCAGGGGAGCCAGACTGGAGAGCAACCGGGATCCTTTTATCAATGGAGATGAGTCACATTTTCCACTAACCACTACAGTTTCCTAGGCAATGAGATAGTGTCTCCAACTCACACCTTTAGTCCCCTGCCTGGTGCAAGCCTTCTAAAAGGATGCAAAGATGCAAAATTGCCAAGTTCACATTCCAAGACCTTTACACCAGGTGTGTTCGGAGTTAGATGCCTGGCCCGTAGCAGCTATTTGACCGATGTTAACTCCCCTCTTGGCTTTCCACGTTTCCCCTCATCCCCAAACTCTGACTCCCCAAACGCTTATCTTCCGACCTTCTCTCCCCTGCCCAAGATAGCTGCTTTCCCTAAGAGGGCCTGGACGGGCGCGCTTCTCTCCAGCGCTGCGGCGGTTCGGTTCAGCAGGCGCCTTCTGAAGGCCTACTACGTGCGGGGTTTGCGGGCCTCCCAGGCCCACAGCGTCCTGTCGTTCCGGTACGACCCACACAGGAGGCAGAACCTCTGGAGGGAGAAAGGATGCGTGGAGCTGTGTGCGCGCGTTTCCCGCCTCCTCGACTGCACGTCGGGCTCTCGGGAAGGGAGCCCGACCTTTGCTTCGCTTTGTCCCCTCCGCAGCCCCGAAGGCTGTCCTCCGAGCGCAGGCGCCCCGCTCACACCTGCTGCCCCGCACGGAACGGAGCAGAGCGAAGCCAGGCGCCGGAGGAGGAGCGTGAGGCCCGCCGCTCTCGGGGCCGGCCAGGTTTTCCGGCTCTCACCCCTCCTCGCGGGCCTCCCTCCCTCCCGGCGCCCCCGGGAGTGGAACGCGCGGGGCCACCCGGGCGGCGGGCCCCGGGGTTCCGTGCGAGGCGGGGCGGCACCGGCCGCCGGCCCGGCCCAGGCCTCCCGCGCCTCCCCCGCGCCCCTCGGAGTCCCCCTCCAGGGAGGCGGGACCTGGGGGAGACCCGGCACCGGCCCCGCGCGGCGCAGCCCCGGCGCGCCCGAACCCCGCGCTCGCCGCCTGGCAGCCCCGCAGGCAGGCGCCGGGCCGGCCGGGAGGTGGTGCTAGCCTCCCCGCGCCCGGGCCCGCGCGTTGCCGAGCAGCCGCTCGGAGGCTCCGAAGGGGGCGGAGCGGCGAGGCCGGCGTGCGGCTGGCGGCCCCTGTCCGCGGTTCCGGCCCCCGGCCCGCCCCCGCCTCGCCGGCCTCCCTCCGCGCCGGTGCGCGGCGCCCCGTCCCAGCCGCAGCCGCAGCGGCCGCCCCTCCCGGGCCCGACAGCGCCGAGCCCCGAGGCCGGGCCGGGGCGCCGGCCGGGACTGCCGGGGGCGCGGCGCCGACGCCGAGGCGCGGCCATGGAGGGGAAGACCCGCGCCGGGGTCGCGCTGGTCCCGGGGCCGAGCGGCCGCGGGCCTTCCGCCCGCCGCGCCCGCCGCCTCCGCCGCCGCCCGGGGCTGCTGCTCCCCGGCCTCTGGCTGCTGCTGCTGGCCCGGCCGGCCTCGTGCGCCCCAGGTAAGCACCGCCGAGACCCTCGAGCCGCGACCCTGCCTTTTTTTTATTGCTGTTATTTTCCAAAAAAGAAAAAAAAAAATCCTGCTTTCCCCGCCCACCCTCTTTTATTCTCCACGGCTCCCTAGCCCTCCTTTCTTGAGATGCTTTTCCGTTCTTCTCGGGCCCGGCCAATAAAAGGCACGGCGAAAATGCACCGAGAAAGCGAACGGATTCTGGCCAGTCTTGCCAAAGGTCTGCAAAGCCCCCCTGTTATCCACGGAGCCCGAGGCGGGTCTGTGGCTTCTCCAAAGGTGCCTTTATTTTCTCTGCAAAACGCAGGCACTGGAATTGTATTTGTTCATGGCTGTGCCAGTGTGGCGTGTCAGATGTTCGGGAATACTTCATTGTAGGGGCGAAGGGGTAGCCTGGGTGTGTGGGCTTTAAAACAGTGTTGCGTTACTCCGAGCGGCCCGGCGTCCCCCAGATGCAGGCAGGCTGGCGGTGTCCCCCAGTGCACCAGGACACAAAGAACATTCAAAGAAAATCTCTTGGAAAGCGCCCTGGCCATGGATCTTTCCAGGGAAATAGCTAGTGCTATTACTTCTGCAAAGGCATCAGTACAATAGAGGGGGAAAATATTGTGATTCTTCAGTGTCGGGGCATGAGAGGAGGAAGGGTTGTTTTATAATAGATGCAGTTTACTGACTGTTCGTCACCCTGGAATTAAGAGGCATCATTTATGAAGGAGCATGTGGGCGGGTTTTGTTGCTGAAATGATTTAATTCATACTGCTTCTCTGAAATGTTTACTTGTCCACACGGAGCACACACACAGGATGCTCTGGAAAGCTTCTCTGAGCTGACACCCGGTAAACCAGTGGTTGCCCCAGCACACACCCTCTACCACTTTGGGGCAGAGAAGGAGAGGTGGAATGAGCAGCTCTGGGTGGAGAGCGGCTGCACAGTGAACACAAACAGAGCCATGGAAGCTCCTGCAAACGCTCCCTTCGCGGGGGCAGGGCCGAAGGACTGCCAAGTGGCTTTGGAAGGAAATGGAACACATTTGAAGGTGTCCCTGGGACATCACTGTCAGAATTATAATCAGTGTCCCCCAGGGGATGGTACAATAGAAACACAAGAAGGGACTTTGGGGATCACAGAGTGAAACCTCTCCTCTTACTACAGGGGAGAGTGATAGAAAATTGGCTTGGTCAAGGTCACTGGCTAGTTGGTGCAGACTCATTGCTTTTCCGTTACCCCCTGCTGCCCTGTGACCTGTAGGCTTATAGGCACCTGAGGCTACTGTAAAGATTTCCCGTGGCTGGGTGGAACCCTGGCTCAGGGAGCCCTGCCAGAGCTGGGGCGACAAAACAGGTCTCTTGCAGGCAGTATACAGAGTGCAAACAACTTTCCTAACCTAGCGGCTCAGGTCCCAGTCCCGCCCTCTGTCTGTTCCAGCCCTGCGTGTCCAGAGGAGAGGAGCATCAGGGCTTTCTGTGAGAAGAGATAATCATGAAGAGTGCCCTTGGCTTTCATCTGCAAAGAAAGCCCCTCTGATACTAATGGGCTCATCTGTGAAGGGACCCGACGTTAATCATTTCCATTTACTGAGTGCTTTCTCGGTGCCAGGTGCTGCATTTTATAGACACGATCCAGTCCCGTTGCGAGTTGGGCGGGATTAGCCCCATTTTACAGATGAGGAAACTAAGACTTCAGGAGTTTAGGTTAGTTTGATTCCAGACTCTATGCATTTAACTTCTGTGCAGCTTCCCCATGTGCATATACCACAGATGTTGTGCAGAGAATAAGTAATTCTTTTGATAAACTTAAAGTATATAGCGGAGATGTTTGCACTGTCCCTCTGTAAGTTTCTTTTCTTCTCTTAGTCGTTCCTGTTTCCCATCAACCCCTGATACAAATATTCACCCTGGACACATGAAATTCAGTGTATTTCTGTGCTGGAGCTGACATCACAGAGGTGGAGACGTCTTCCTTTCAGTAATTTGTGTTTTGGGCTCCACCGGTTTGTACAATTACTTCTAGACCAGGTGATAGAATAGCAGCTGAAGAAGTAGAGGACCCTGGGTCTGTCCCCAGAGTTCTAGTTGGAAACTCAAAGCAGGTGCAGATCCGTGCCTGGACTGTTCCTTCAAGAAAAAACATCTTTAAGGTAGCCCCTCACCCACTTCTCGAAGGCTGTGACAATCCACAGTGGTGGAGGGTCCCTTCCTGATGTAGAAGACATGGGCTGGTGCGTGCTGATTGGTGCTAGGAAGAGGCTGCATTTCAGTTGGCCGGTGTCTCCTCTCTGCAACTAGGACTCTCTGGCTCCCAGTCCTGAGTGTTTCCTTTTCACCATCGGAGTGGGGATGGGGGAGGCTTTGCCGAACCCTGCCGCAGTGGTTCTGTTTCTAAAGAGCCTGATTCAGAAAATGGCATGTCTTAATCCTGTGTGGGATTTCCTGGGTTAGGCAGCAGTCCCTTTCAAGGCTGATGGAAAATGATCTCCTTCGGCAGGCTTCTCTTTCCTTGTTAACTTCTGTTAAATGGAGTCCACCTTTCAGTGGGTCCCCTTATTTCAGTCTTTATTTAAATTTCTGTGTTTTATTGATTTCTTGTCTCTTTCTGTCTCATTCAGAATCTTGAATGTGCCCTTTTTTGTTTGTTTAAACATTTATAAATTTGGTCTTGACTGTTCACGGTTGTGGAAACAATGTGAAGTACTTTGGACTTGCTTTTGATTGCATTTTTTTAGGCGATCCTATATCTACAATATAAAAAGAAAGAATTACACTCCATTTATTCATCTTATTCATGGATAAGTCTTTCTTAAAAATAATGGTTACTATGAAATTGATAACTTTGCAGAGATTTTGGAAATTACTAGAAGATACAGAAAACAGGTACCCATGACCCTGCAGCCCACAGATAGCACTGTAAATAGTCTTTTCTTTGTTAACATTCAAAAGGTGAAAATGGAATTATAGGCATCATTACATTTATTACTTTTTTCACTCAATATTTAACTTAAGCATTTTCCTATTCATTAAATATTGTTTGGAAACTGTTTCATCCTAATAATTTCCTTAATTATTCTTTTATTATTTCGAGCTTTTTTGGCTGTTATAAATAATGCTACGATGAATAGCTATGTAGGTAAGGTTTTATAGTTGTGTGTGTGTGTGTGTTTAGCATATGTTTCTAAAGGGAGAATTAGAATGCAATTTAAATCTAAGACCCACCAGGCTGAATCTTTGCGTGTTCAGTGTGCTGGGTGCCTAATAGGTGCTCTGTAAGTGGTTGTTGAATGAATTGACTTGTTCTGTATGGCCGTGATGCTGAAATAAACCTTAATAACTTACACAGTGGCCTGTTTCACTTCATCATCATCAGCATTGGATATTATTTTAAAAATTCTTATAGAGGGGAACCTGGATGGCTCAGTGGGTTAAGCCTCTGCCTTTGGCTCAGGCCCTGTTCTCAGGGTCCTGGAATTGAGCCCTACGTGGGGCTCTCTGCTCAGTGGGGAGCCTGCTTCCCCGCCTCCCCCTCTCTGCCTGCCTCTCTGCCTACTTGTGATCTTTGTCAAATTAATAAATAAAATCTTAAAAAAAAAAAAACTCTCATAGAATAAATTTGTAACCCACCGCTTAAGTTTTTTTTATTTTGGGTTGGCTATTTTTGGTTTATTTTGTATTTGTATTCTGTGAATTCTCTCTGTTTTTGCTCACATGTATGTTGTTGGTATATATTTAAATCTTTTTATGTTAAGGATAGCAACCATTTCTCTCCTGCTGGTTGCCTTTTCTCCCTTCCAATGGGTTTTCTTTTCCATTTTATACAATTTAGAAATTCAGAAGTTTTGATTATTTTGATTAGCAAAATCTGCTGTTCTGCTTTTTTTTTGTAACTTTTTTTCATTGCATTTATTCTCGACGTGTTAAATTTTTATCTTAATGTACTTATTATTAGCCATTTTGAGGTGAATATTTGTTGTACTTTTTGGTTTAGTATCTTATAAACAAAGACTTGAAATGATTCAAAAGTGTGATTCTCCAGCCCCCTGCTTCAGTATCACTAAGGGATGTGGGGGGTGCTTGTTAAGAAGGTAGATTTCTGGGTCTCACCCTTGACCTGTATTAGAGTCTTCAGTGGTGGTGCCTGGGAATCTTCATTTTTAACAAGGTCATAGTTGATTGTTAGGTCCTTTAAACTTTGGAACCACTGATCCAGAGACTGTACACCCAGTAATTGGAAGTTTTGGGGACACACTGCTTAATATCTCACAATTGTCTTTTCATGATTAGAACAGTTGATTCAAAATTGTGACGTTGCAATTTTGTTGTTGTTGTTGTTCTATCTTGTTGGCTTGGTTTTCTTTTGGTTGGGAATCAAAGGGCGTAGAGGACTTCATTTTAAATTCTCAGTCTGTTCACTGGGGAACAGTGGCTGCCATCTTTGTCAGGAAATGCCTCCCTTAATCCTGAAAACAGAACCCAGCCAGGGAGTTGTTAAAACTCACCAGGGACCTAGGAGCCACAGGTTTTCTATCAGTGTGCCCTGGGTGCTAGAGGCAGCTAGTTACTGTAATTAAAATTACACTAAGTTGATTCAGATGAGAAGATGCTGCTGTAACCGATCCAATTTGTTTCATGTTGCGTAGCTCACAGTGACGTGGTTGCTTTCTTGGTCTTAAGCAGCATGATTTGTTGGGGGGAGCTCACTGAACTGTGAGCTCACAGACCCAAGTGAGTTCTTTTCTGCTGGTAACTTGCTTTTTGAGTATGGACGAGTTACCTTGCTCTGGGTTTCTTTGTCGGTGTCAGAAGAGGTCGCTGAGATGATCTCTGAATTCCTTTTACCTCTTATATTTCAAGTCCACATGTTGGATACCTTGGATTGCACTTGTTACAGACAGCGACAGTCCTGTTTCTATTGAATGTTTGTGTCAATGTCTGCCTGTCCTGTAGATGTTCCAGCCCCGTGACTTGCCGAAGGCAGTTCATTCAATTCTTTTTTTTTTTTTTTTTAATATTTTATATATTTATTTCACAGACAGAGATAGGCAGAGAGGCAGGAAAAGAGAGAGGGAGGCAGGCTCCCTGCTGAGCAGAGAGCCCGATGCGGGCCTCGATCCGAGGACCCTGAGATCATGACCTGAGTCGAAGGCAGAGTCTTTATCCCACTGAGCCACCCAGGCGCCCCTCAATTCTTTTTGTTTTTAAAAATATCCTCCTCTGCTCTCCCCTCCTGCATTCCCACCCGTGGGACACATACTTTGCTCTCTTGTATTTTCTTTTTGTCTCTTCCTTTTTTATCCATTTTCACTGATAATGCTTCAGGTGTGCTAACGCTATGGCTTATGGCTTCAGGCATTGCTTCTCCTCGTTAGTGAAAATCTAAACTTTTTACTTATTCTGAAAGTGTCAGAAGAGGTTGTTAGAAATGCAGAATCTCAGGTCCTACCCCGAACCTCCTGAGTCCGAATCTGCATTTTCATAAGCTCCTCAGGTGATTTCAAACATGCACCTGAAGTTTGGGAAGCACTGGGCCAAGATGTGGTGCCTCCTGTTCCAACCATCTGGGAGCAAGTGGTATTGGATCCCCGGGGCCTGAGTCAGCCCGCACTACTCTGGAGCCCTTCCAGATCTTCAGGGACCTTGAGATGCACCTGCCTTAGGGACTGAGTCTGTGTGAATAGTGTGCAAGAGCCCTACTGCCTTTGACTAGGCAAATTCAGGACAAAATGATTTTCTAGATCCACCCTAATTTTTAACCCATTCATTCATTATGGCCATTTGGCTGGTTGTGAAAATACTGAAATTCGGCCATACCACTTGGTAGATGGCTGCTAATCCCCAGCTCTCCAAGTCCATGGGGCCTCCCTGTCCTCCTCAGGCACTCAACTTTTGAAGACTGAGATGTACCCACCTCAGACGGAGGGTCAGCCCACACAGGTTTTTCAGCCTCAGGGTGTGCTTCCTGGTGACAGACCAGCAGCTGATTGCGGGCCATCTGTCACTTTGGGCCGGGATGGGGTGGTGGTGCTGCTGCTGTGTTTGTGCTAGGAGTGAAATAGGGCAGAATGTTAGGGGATGGTAAAAGAGGGTGTGGAAAGGTAGGGACCACTTGTGCAGTTGAGGAAGTAGAGAGGAGCACGGCAACACTGCGTGGGGCTCAAGGAGGTGGAAGGGGGGCAGGAGGGAGAAATGGGGGGGCTCACCTGCAGACAGAAGCATTGAGGAGAGGGTAGTTTTGTAGAGAGAGGTAGACAAGATGACCTTTTGGGAGGACGGCAAGCAGGGGAGGAACTGGGGGCTCGAGAAAATACAGCTGGTTTCCCGAGACAACTGAGACAACAGCCTCAGCTGTCAGGCGCCTGCTGTCTGCTTGCCCCCCAGCAGCCCCGGGGTGGCCCAGAGCCTTGGCGGGCAGTGAGCGGGCGACTGTGCTCCTGGGTTACCTCCTGGCAAGTCTTGGTGCGAGGTCCGACTGGGGAGGCTCCTGCTCCTGATGATGGGGTGGGGGGGGGGGTGCCCAGCCGTGCGGAGTCATTTAGAAAACTCCTTGCTTCTGTCTTTGTTCTCCTGTCTCTTGTTTGGGTCTGCGGAAGCGACCCTTCATCACTATGGTTTTGGGCGCTAGGATTAACTTCGGAGCCAGACAGCCTAAAGGGCTTTAAAACACTGGGTAAATACCGCTGGGGAGCTTTCAAAGGGGGAAGCCTCAAACATACAAAACAAACCATCTTCTGAAGCCAGCTTTGAGGCGAACTTGGGCAAAGCCCGGGAGACAGGTGTGAACTGGTGGCCAAGTCAGAGGCCTCTGCTGCTCCAGGTGTGGTCCACAGACGAGCAGCATCAGCAGCCCCTGGGAGCTTGTTAGAAAGGCACAGAGTCTGGTCCCTCCCCACGTCTACCCAGAGTTCACCTCTGACCACCCCTCACCCGGGATTTGTGTGCGCACTAAGGTTTGAGATGCTCCGGCCTAGGCTGTGTCTCCTTGAGGCTGGGTGCATTTCAGAGATTTTAGGGTGTTACCCAGTTACTGAGGAGGCTTTTTTACCTTGTAAAAATCCACCCCAGATTTTAAGTTGATTGGGCAAACCGGGGGAAGGAGCAGGAGCAGAGTAGTCGGTTCAGAGCTGAGCTGGTGTCTGGCTGGACGTGCGAGTCAGAGCGCTGGTCCCACTCCGCCTCTCCCCACAGAACACCCCCTCCCCAACCCCCATGGGGCCCGAGTGTGTTTGGGAGCCTTTTTTCTAGCCCTTAATTTCTCTGCCCTGATAGCAGGAGTCAGGGCGGCTGGCTGTGGAGGCCTGCGGGAACACGTGGAGCTCCTTGAGGCAAACAGGTGTCCAAGCTGAGGTGGAGGTGGAAGGGCCCCAGGTGTCTGTCAGGAGATGAACGGATTAACAAAATGCGGCTTATACACACAATGGAATTATTCCTTCTTAAAAAAGAAGGAAATTCGGACACACGCTATAGCATGGACGGACCACGACATTCCGCCAAGTGAAATAAGCCAGTCACCCAAAGACAAAACCTGCATGAGTCCTCTTAGCGAGGTATCTGGAGTTGTCAGCATCCCGGGGACATGGTGCTCTCCAGGGGCTGCGTGGAGGAGGGAATGGGGGCGTAGTGTGCGATGGGGACAGAGTTTCAGTTCCGCAAGACGAAACGTGTTCTGGAGATTGGTTGGTTGCACAACGGGTGTGAAGATACTTAATGTTACTGAGCTGTGCGCGCAGAAGTGGGAGGTCGATATGGTGAACTTTCGGTTATGTGTGTGTGTGTTTTTAACCACAATTATTAATCAAAACAAAGTGAAGCTGGGTGGGGGCTTGCTGGTTGGGTAGCAGAAGTGGACGCTTGGGAGAGCTGGGAGCCACAGTCTGGGGACAGGGCAGGAGCACACGACAGGTGTTCCGTGGGCTCAGGTGAGAGGCGGGAAGCAAGGGCTTCTGCAGACCATCAGAGGCCAGATCTGCATGGGGATAGGGAAGGGGCAGGTCAGAGCCTGGTGGCCAGGAGAGGAGTCACAGCCCCTGCACCTGGCCTGTGGCATCAGCTAGGATGTCTAGGCCTGTCTGCCTCAGGACTGCTTCACCTCACCCTGACCGCCCCCGACTCACTGCACCTACCTCTCACCTCACCGCTCATCTCACTCTTCACCTCACCCATCACCCCTCACCTCACCCCTCACTTCTCATCTCATACTCGTCACCTCACCCCTCACCTCACCTCTCACCTCACCCCTCACCTCACCCCTCACCTCACCCCTCACTTCTCATCTCATACTCGTCACCTCACCCCTCACCTCACCTCTCACCTCACCCCTCACCTCACCCCTCACCTCACCCCTCACTTCTCATCTCATACTCGTCACCTCACCTCTCACCTCACCCCTCACCTCACCCCTTACTTCTCATCTCATACTCGTCACCTCACCCCTCACCTCACCTCTCACCTCACCCCTCACCTCACCCCTTACTTCTCATCTCATACTCGTCACCTCACCCCTCTTATCGTCCCTCCCTTCTCACCTCATCCTTCACCCTTCACCTCTCACCCTTTACCTTTCACCTCCCCCCTCACCTCACCCTTAACCTCAGCCCTCACGTCCTATCTCACCCTTCCCCCTTTACTTCTCATCTCACCCCTTCCCCGCCCATCTCACCCCCCCCCCCCCCCCCCGTCACCTCTCACCCGTCTCACCTCCTCACCTCGCCTTTCATCTCACCTTTTATCTTTCCCCTCACCTCATCATCTTCATGGTATTGATGGAGGATGGGCTGGGGGACTGGGCTGGGGAGGCTGAATAGAGTCTGGGGAATTTATAAAATCAGATTCTTTTTCCTAGCCCTTGGAATGGTGCTTTTAAATATTTTTATGCATTTTCACTACGACAATAGTTTTATTGTTTTTTTTCCTGATTAGGAAAACAATATGTGTTCATTGCACTGATGTGGGTGTACCATTCTTTCTGCCTAGAACATTCTTAATCTCTGATATTATCTACACGGTTTACTACCCGCTTTCTTCAGGTCTGCTCAGATCTCATGTGGTCAGAGAAGCTTCCTCTAACTAAGTTTTAAAAATACAGTGACCTCCTTCATAATTCCTTGTTTCAGACTCTGCCTCAGTTTCCTCCGTGGCGCTCAGCACCGTCTCCTGCGTGTCTCTTTATTCCCTGTCGGCGTGCGTGAGACAGTAAGCTTCCTGAGCGCCAGCTGTGTTCTTCTGTGTTGTTTCCTCATTTACTTGTCCCATCTTTCTCCAGTGACTGCTCTGGGCTGGCGCTGTGGTGGGCCCTTCCGATCCATGGGTGAACCCGCTTACCCGTATGCTGGGTTCCTAGGCCATATGCGCCAGGAAGGAATGGGGCAGAGAAAAGGCTTGGGTGTGAGGGATTGAAGTTTTAATCTGAGTGGTTAGGTAGGCCTCACGGAGAAGGCGAGTATGGTAGTATGCTAGGGCTGCGGTAACGAACCGCCACAAACTGAGTGGCTTACACAAAAGTTACTGTCACATGGTTCTGAAGACCAGAAGTCCCAGATCAAGGTCAGCAGGGCAGTGCTCCTTCGGAAGGCGTTAAGGAAGGGTCTGTTCTCAGCGTGTCTCCGAGCTTCTGGTAGTTCCTTAGGCTTGTGCAGCACAACTCTGATCTCCGTGTGGCCTTCTCCCTGTGTTCAAATTTCCCCTTTTATAAGCACAGTCATGTTGGATTAGGGCCATTCTACCCCAGTGTGACCTCATCTTAACTAATGACATTTACAGTGACCCTGTTTCCACATAAGGTCACATTCTGAGGTACTGGGGCTTAAGACTTGAACATATGAATTTGGTGGTGGTCGGGGGGAGGGCATGGTGCACCCTGAACAGGGACATTTAATCTAAGACTTGAAGGAGGTGAGGGGGTGAGCCAAGCAGGCCTTTGGGGAAACAGCGTTCCCAGAAGGTGAAATAGGCAGCATAAAAGTGGGAGTTTGCCTGGTGTTGGGGGAGGGGTAGGAGGCCAGTGTGCCCAAAGCGGAGCGGGTAGGGATGAGGGTCAGCAGGTGCTCAGGTGGGTGCTGGGCGTAGGGGGAAGTGGGTGCTGGGGCAGAGCATCAGAGGCCCTCTTAAGGATGTTGGCATCACTCCGGTGAGGTGGGAAGCGGTTGGAGGGTTTTGAGCAGAGGAGGGATATGATGAAGCTTAAAATGTAAAATTTATTGCACATTAAATGACTTCAGATGGTAAAAAAGATGTAAGTTAGAAAGTGAAAATCACCCCAAATCCTACCACTCCGAGATAACCATTATGACATTTTGGTGTTTCTCTTTTCAGACTTCTTGTTCACACATACAAGCACATACACATACACACAAAGTGATGGTGTCATACTCGCCATGTTGTTTGCTGACTTGCTTTCTTGCACTTCACACTTTATCATTGAATCTTTACATTGTCAGGAAATGTGGATCCACGTTATGATTGGGTATGATGCTCTGGATGTTCTATACTTTACTTAACCAGCTCTCTGTCCATGGGTAATTATATTGCTTTCAGCTTTTGCTGTGACAAAGAACATTGCTATGAACATCTTTGTATTTCTGTCTTTCCATACTTTTCTAATTATTCCCTTAGGATAAATTCCCAGAAATAGAATTGCTGGACTAGGCAGTATTCATACATTAGATTTTGATGCATATTGCCAAATTGCTCTCTAGAAAGGTTGAAGCACTCTGCATTCTCTCTAGCAATGAATCAGAGCACCGTTTTGCTTCTTCCCTTCATCTGACTGGCTGTTACCAATCTTCATTATCTTTGCCAAACTCCTAGGTAACAAATAGCTGCTTTAAAGTTGCATTTCTTTGGCTCTTAATTGGCAGTCGGGCCTGTCATCGAGGCCCCCTTTGCTCTCCTTCTTTGGTTCTCTCCTGCAGAAATCTCCAGGCTGACCTGGGAGTCATAATACCCAGTAATTACAGAGCGCTAGCTAGCCAGGTGCCAAACGTTGTGGGAGGCACAATATATCTTTTTAAATCTGTACAGTAACCGCAGGAGGTAAGAGCTATTATTATCCCCATTTTGCAGATTAGAAAGACCAAGATCAGAGAGGGTTACTAACTTGCTCAAGGTCATACAACTAGCAAGAGTCTTCCTACCTTCAAGGTTGGGGTGGGGGTTGTACCTCAGCCAGTGCCTCCCGGGCTCTTGGTCCATACTAGTGAATGAGTCTATAATCTCTACCATTTAGATGCCCACTCACAGGTTTTGCTTGCTGGGTAGAGTGAACTCTTTGGGTAGAGCTCTGCAGTCAGGGTCCTCTGTGGCCCCTGCGTGTGTCAGAAGCCCTGGCTGGCTGTGAGGGCTCGCCCAGGGCCCCACACAATGATAGAAATGAAACTGGACCCCAAAGTCAAAGGCACAGACAAGGCTTTATTAGGGCTACATCTCGAGTGGAAGAGAGGGCACAGGCGGGGAGACCCTGATTGTATAGAGACAGTTCCCTCCTCCTGATTGCTTGGAAGGGCCTCGTCCTGATTGGTGGATATTCGCCTCTGAGGCAGGTCATTGGTGCTTTTTGGAGCCGCGGCTTCTATTTTAAGTCCGACTTGCCTGTGACTGGGTGTCCTGGGCCTGCTCTGAGAGAAACATGTGTGATAATGATAGTGTCCCGTGTGCATACTGGCTTTCACTCAGGCCTTGTGCCCGTGGTCCCTAACTGTCTCCCGTAGAAGGTGCTCACTATCTTGGTTAAGAGAAATGAAGGAAGCGGGCATGTGAAAACTACAGTATTGTGTGTCATTGAGGTTTCATTTTGTTTGATCCCAGCAGATTAAAAATTTAAAGTTTTAAAAGTAAAAAAAAAAAAAAAATTCAGAAACTCAAAATTAATCCGTGTCCTCCCACACGGAGAATAACATTTTTTGTAATACCAAGTAACATTTTGTACTGCATTTCCTCTCTTATGTGCTGGGCCATATCCTTGTGGGTTTGATAATATTTTTTCTTTGTTTCGGCTACACTATCTTCCTGTGGTTTGTTTCTGACTGCAGAGCGTGTGGTTGGAATACATTTTCTTTGTTAATAAATTGGCATATACCACTGGTTTAAAATCAATTTCTCACTAACTCTGAAATTTTGGTGGGAGGAAGTCAATGACATAAAATAAATACCTTGTTCGAGACTCAACCAGTGTAACTCGTTGTCCTGGTTCCATTGTTTTATGTGCCTCTTGAGCCTTTTTAGTTCTTCGTAAAACACAGTGTATTAATTCCTTGAGTTCTTGCCTGGATCTGGTGTTAAAGTTTAACCTTCTGAATAATTTCCAGAAATCTTAGGCCTGAAACGGTTCTATTTGTTCCCTTACAGTTTATATTGACTTTACTCATTGACAACCTTCAAGTTTCTCTTCTCCCTCTTGCAATTCAAGGTTCAAGTCCCACCGAGAGGAAAGCCACATGTAGATTCTCTCAATCAGGATAGACTCGTTTTGTTGCAGAAACAACCCCAACTCTCAGTGGGTTTCACCTTTTGGCTTCAAGACTCCACCATGCTGATATTTCCCTTTGTCTCTTTCCTTTACCTTTTTTTTTTTTTTTTTTTTTTTAAATTTTATTTATTTATTTGTCATAGAGAGAGAAGCGAGAGCAAACACAGGCAGACAGAGTGGCAGGCAGAGGCAGAGGGAGAAGCAGGGTCCCCGCCAAGCAAGGAGCCCGATGTGGGACTCGATCCCAGGACACTGGAATCTTGACCTGAGCCGAAGGCAGCCGCTTAACCAACTGAGCCACCCAGGTGTCCCGTCTTTCCTTTACCTTTTGAATTTTGTGTGGTTCTGGAAATTTTGCTTTTCCATCCTAGTCTTGGGTTTTCCAGTGCCAGAATGAGTGCCTGAAGGTAGACCAGTTATATGAAGGCCCCATTCATTCGTGCATGTGTGCATTTTTCAGCTAACATTTTATTTTTTAAAAAAGATTTATTTATTTTTTGGAGGGGGAGAGGGGCAGAGGGACAGAGAATCCTAAGCAGACTCCATGCTGAGTGTGGAGCCTGACGCAGAGCTCAAGACCCTGAGATCACAGCCTGAGCCAAAACGAAGATTTGGATGCTTAACCAGCTTTGCCATCCAGGCGCCCCTTCAGCCAGCATTTTTTGAGCACTCACTACCATGTGCTAGAAGCTGGGATATGAAGATGAATATGGCAGTCAGTCATGGCCCTCAAGGAATTCTGTCAGGAAGGCGAGAGAGTCCTATACATAAGTAACTATACAACAGAGGGGTCGGTGCCGTGTTAGAGGACAACAGTGATGATACAAAGAAGGCAAGAACTGGTTGCAGATGTAGGATCAAGGAACTGTGTGGGATATTTTGTTTTAAGATGGGAGGTAAGATTGGAGCATTCTTTTAGTGCTGAAGGGGAGCATTGTTCAGTTATGTATGACAGCATAACAAATCACCCCAAAACTGAATGATACGAAACAATAGTGATATGTTATTTCTCATGATTCTCTGGGTCAGGAATTTGGACAAGGTTCAGATGGGCGATTCTTCTCCATATAGTCACTACTGAGGTCCCCCACTTGGCTGCCTATGGTTGGTGCTGGGATTGGGCTGGAAGGTTTAGGAGGGCTTCACTGATGTGTCCGGTTCCTTGGTGCTCCTCCATATGCCCCCCCTTCTCGTATGACTGTCTGAGGCTTTCTCGAAGCATAGTGGTCTCAGGGTAGTAGGATTTGTTATTAGGCTACAGGCTTCCAAGAGGGGTGAAATAGAAGCTGCCAGTTCTCTTAAGATCCTGGGCTTGAAATTTACCCAAGGAAGCCATGAGAATGTTGCTTCTTGTGCATATTGTTGGTTAGAGCAAGTCACAAAGCCAGCCTAGACTCAAGGGTTGGGAGGGGACAGGAGCTCACCATTGATGGATAGAATAGCATATGAATTGATGGTAGACATCTTTGGAGATCGTCTGCCACAAGCACAGAATTATCCCGGATGGAGAGGAGCTGGAAAGGAGACAATTGCTGGAGCAAGTTCTCAGAGTGGACTGAGGGAATAAGTGGTAACAACAGGCATTATAACAGCAAACTCACACTAACTGTGCCCTTGCCATATGCAGGGCATTCTCTGTGCGCTCAGCATGTGTTCACTGTATTTATTTATTTAATCCTGACAGCAACTCTGTCAGGTACAATTGTTAACTCCCTTTCTCAGATGGAGAAGTTGATACACAGGGAGGTGAAGTAACTTGCCTTAGGTCGCCCATCTAGTAGCTGGGAGCGGAGGAATTCAGGCTCCTTGGACAGGAGGGATGGCGTCTCTTCCACTGAAGTAGGTGGGAAGGAAGGAATGGTGGGTGCAGGTACGCGTGGGAGGGTCATGCTGTTGAAGAAGCCGACATTCGATTGACTCTTTTTTTTTTTATCGTGCTGTGGTCATCACTTAAGTGCGATGGGGCTGAAGCAGTTTGGGCTCCATGAAAAAAGTTGTTTCTGGTTGTAGCATCTGTGCATCATAGCGGAAGGGGCAGAGCAGGGAGCTATAAAGGGACTGTTGAGTGGTCGAGGTGTGTGCAGCAGCAGCACCCTCCCTTGGCCCAGTGGGGGTGTCTGTGGCTGGATATGTCAGGTGGAGAAGGTACACGGTGGGGCTGATCCCAGAACTGCTCTTTGAACCCTTCATAAAAGTCTCTTAGATCTATATTTTCTCTGGCTGCTGTGACTGTCTCGCCTCACAAGATTTGCCCAGTGGCTCTCAGAAAGCAGCATGTCCATCATAGATTTGAAAAGAAGAGTGCCAGGTGACTCCCTGTGTTGATCCCACAAATGTTCCTTGACTTTGCATTGGGTGCCTGTTCCACGTACCAAGTGTCAAATGTCAAGTCTTGAGATTGCCCCTGGGACAACTTAGAATAGGCTCCCAGAAGAGATGCCACTCTTTTTGGTGGAGTGAAGCATGTGGGCATTGACTGTCACCCAGCTCAGGGTGAGGCTCCTATTCCATAGGCCACACTGATGGCCTGCAAGGGGCCCGTCTTTCCACAGGACTGCATAGGAAGGGGTCATGCTGGGGATTGAGGAAGAGCCTGCGCTTTGGGTCCCATCCACCCCTTTTATTTGCTCGTACGGTGTGGGATCTATGGTGTTGCTGCAGTCTCCCAGTGCTTACCACTTATATTCTTGAAGACTTTGAATCATAGGAGTCTATTTTCATAATAATTTGATCTCTTTGGAAAATTCAGAAGGTACCTCCACATGTCTTTCTAGTCCCACAGGGCTTTAGAAAGCATTTCTTTCTTTCTTTCATTTTTAAAAAAATATTTTATTTATTTGACAGATCATAAGTAGGTAGAGGCAGGCAGACGGAGAGGGGGAAGCAGGCTCCCCGCTAAGCAGAGAGCCCGATGTGGGGCTCAATCCCAGGATCCTGAGATCATGACTTGAGCCGAAGGCAGGGGCTTTAACCCACTGAGCCACCCAGGAGCCCCTAGAAAGCATATCTTGCAAAAAGCACACTTAATATGCAAGAAACAGCTTTACCCCAGAAGGTTCCAGATAAACTCTTATGAGGTGCCGAAGTCTATAGTTTTGGCTCCAGCCTGGGGTGCCTGGGAGGTTCTGGGTGTCTGGGATCCACTTGCTGGTATTAGAAACATTTTAGTCTGTTATTTTTTGACATATTATACTATCTCCTAAGCCATAGGGCTCCAGGGGACAAATTCTACTTCTCCTGGACCCCAGTGGCCCAATAAGCCTTCAGCCAGTTGGAGTGGGGATATCACTCTAATTCCTGCTTTGATTTGTCTATCTTGGATTAAGTTCTGTGGTGTGAGCTAAAGCCTCTAACTGGACCAGATCTTATCCACGTCAGAGGACCGGCAGTCTTCTCCATCTCTGCCCTGTAGTCCAGAGAACGGACCTGAAACCATGAGGCCATGACATTGGGAGTTGAAAATGGTTAGTGCTTAACACTGGTGTTTAAAGAAGGGTCATGTCTAATTCAGAGGCATGGTTCCCTGCAGTCGCTCTGTGATCCTTACAAGTGGGGTTGGCTCATTTCCCTTGACCCAGCAAGTCAGTTCTTTGGAATTTAACCAACTTCTGACTCTTTGACAGTAGAATTTACATAACTGAATAAAGACATTTGTTAATGGATCCTCTAATCAAGAAAAATCAATGTCTCAAACTTAATGTAAATTTTTTTTTTAAAAGATTTTATTTATGTTTGTGAGAGAGAGAGAGAGCCCGCCCGCCCCGCGCTTGCTCACAAGATGGGGGAGGGCAGAGGGAGCAGCAGACTCCCCACTGAGCAGGGAGCTCCATGATGCCGATGATGCCGATGATGCCGATGATGCCGATGATGCCGGGCTCCATCCAGAACCCTGGAATCGTGACCTGAACTGAAGGCAAACAGACGCTTAACCAAAGGAGCCACCCAGGTGCCCCTTAATGTAAATTTAAATCTTATTTTACAACAAAACTTTCAAGACTTACTTCATGTTGAAATAACTGATAACCAACATCAGGGTTAAAAATCATCATAACAATGATTATATTTTCTCCATTTATAAAATCCGGGTTTGAACTGCAGGCTTTTTATGGGAATTAAATAGAAAGACCTTTTACCCTGTGCCGTTTGGGCCTCTGCACCATGAACCTCACCTACTCCCTTTTTCCCATAGTGGGAACCCCGTTCATCTGATTTTTTTATTCCATGATGCCCACTCAGTGTCCCGTACAGGCAGACGAATGAGTGAGTGAATGCGTGAGTGGCCCTTTTTCTAGTTGTTCATGGTCGTGATTTGTGGTCGTCTTTTGGTTTTGGTGGTTGGTCAGTTGCTGAGAGGGAATGAATTAATATACACCAGGTTTTTGTAATACTATTGGGGTTGTTGAGTTCAAAAATTATGCATCAGAACTTCTAGCAATAGTACGAAAACAAATCTGCATTTCCTTAAGAGGGTAGCTTGTGCACCTACCTGGACAGGAGCAGCTTCTGAATCATACCACATTGTTTGGGTCCCATTGGATCGTTGCTGAGAGATCCAGTGGGGTCTGCCGTCCACACTGGGTGGGGGTTGCTAGGCTGGTCCTTTCTGGACCTGGGAGAGGGAGGTGGCTGATGGGGGATAATGGAGCAACAATAAAGGGAACTGGGATGAGAGAAATACTCTTAAGTGACAGTCCCCGGTAGAGTTGTCATCATGGGAAGTATGTGATAGACTGTAAAATAGTTCCCAAGTCATGGAACTTTTCAGCTGGGGAGTTATATAAATAATCATTCATCTATCTCTATATATGTCAGTTTCTACTTCTGTGGCCTTGACAAGATGCCCCAGGGCCTGCACCGCCAGGATCCAGACTGTAGGAGTTGGAGCCTATTCCTTTAGGACACACCCAACAGGATGAATTTCAACCTTTTTATTATTCTGTCAAGATTCAAGTTTTGGGGAGAGAGCCTGCGGCTTAGGATTGCTGCCCCTTCCTTGGGCAGGAGAGCGTGGGCCTCTTGGGTGACAGATGTACTTAGATCATGCTCCGTGGTGGAGGGATCGTCCCTAAAACAAGACTGGGGGAAACCGAAACCAATGTCTACTCCCATGGCCTGCATGTGCGAGTCATGCAGGTGCAAATGTGCAGACCCATAATCAGAGAGAAACACGCCTGTGTATCCAGAGGAAGACAGTCATGCAAAGATGAGAAGAGGCAGAAATAGGCATTAACAGACATTTCCACGCATACAAAATACGTGAAGACACGTGAGTATATAAAGATGCATCGTGTGTACGAGGGTGTAGGTCAGTAGCGGCATGTACAGAGATGCCCCTATAGACAGGCGCGTGGAAATACATGCATAAATGCAGACCCACTTACGAATACGTGCCCGTGGCAACGTGCGTGGGTGCTTGGAGAGAAAATGAGCAGAGGAAAGGAGGCTGCATTGTAGAGGGCGGATAAAGGAGAGAGAGTCCGGGGGCAGCAGAGTGCCACGCTTTCGCCAAGTAGTCGGTCAAGATTTATAGACTGGCTTTGGATTTCTGCCTGTGCTCTTCCTAGGCCTCTTGGCTCTGGTCCCTGTTCCTGTATCCACTAAGTTTATTTGATCAGAAGGGCAACGTGATGCCACAGATGGCAATCTCCCCGCGGAGCCTTCATTTACCTTGTTCTGCCTGTATTAATGGAACAGCCTCTTCCCCCTTTCATGCCTCAGTTTCTTCCTCTGCTCCTACCTTACCGTCCTGGCTGTGTGGCTGTTCCCATAAGGGGAACTATGTTGAGTTCTTTTATGCTTCCATGCCTTTGTACATGCTGTTCCTATACTGTTCCTTCTGCTTGGGATGCTCTTTCTTCTCATTTGCCTCATTCTACTCTTCTCTGGAAAATCGCAGGCCAGATGTTGCCTCCTCCAGGAAGCCTTCCAGAAATCCCAGAATGGTTTAGACACCATTCCTCCATGTGCATCCCTATTAAAGCACTAACCACTCTGCGCTATAATTGTTTTTTAACCAGATTGGAAGCTTCTGGAGGGTAGAGATGTATATTTGTATCCTTACCATCTAATGTTGTACCTGGTCCTCAATAAACATTTGTTGAATTGTTAAATGAATGATTGAAAGAACGATTCTGTGAATGAATGAATGATTGTATAAAAGAGCAAATGAACTAGAATAAATAATGCCTTGGTGAGTTTGGTAACCTGAACTTCATAAAGCTGGGAATTCCTTTTATTTTTTGCTGCTTCTGACCTGTTTTCTCCTCTTGAATCATAATTCAGAGCTGCTTTTCATACCCCCCGTTCTTACTTGAAGATCTTACTCATGTGGTTGAACCTCAAAACTACACCTTAACTTAAACCCCTGGAGTTGATTGTCATTGAAAACTAAGTAGTTTCTGAGTCTGAGTTTTCCTGGCATGCCCATTCCTTCTGTGTGGGACAAGAAAGGTTTATTTGTCTCTGATGGCAAATAATACTCATTTACATATACTTTGTGAAGTATGGGAAGTACATTTGGAAGAAAATAAGGATCTTTATTTCTACCACCTCACTATTTTGTAAAATGTCTGATATATGTTTTTATAGTCTTCTAGGAAATGTGCATACATGTATGCACATGTAGAAAAGACTTGACTTTTCCATAAAATGAGATCTATGAGAGATCTATCTGTGTAATCTTGCATCTTGTAAATTTTACTTCCGGACAACTGTTTCCCATGCTATCACATACTCTCTGAAATGTTTTTGAGGAATGCATAGTATTCCTTTATAGAGCAGAATTTTTCAGGTCACTCTTTAATTGTTTGGTATCTTTATTGGTGCTTATTGTTGCTATTATGTACGATGTTACGATGAACCACTTTGTACATAGGTGTTTGACTTCTAGTTATTTCCTTTAGGATGGGTTTATCAAAGAAGAATAACCGGGTCAAGAAGGGTAGGCTTTAGGGGCGCCTGGGTGGCTCAGTGGTTAAGCCGCTGCCTTCGGCTCGGGTCATGATCTCGGGGTCCTGGGATCGAGTCCCGCATCGGGCTCTCTGCTCGGCAGGGAGCCTGCTTCCTCCTCTCTCTCTCTCTGCCTGCCTCTCTGCCTACTTGTGATTTCTCTCTGTCGAATAAATAAATAAAATCTTTAAAAAAAAAAAAAAAAAAAAAAGAAGGGTAGGCTTTAAAAGAAAAAAATCTCATGTGTCCGTGTAAACCAGAATGCACTGCAGAAGAGCGATTACAAAATACGCCCTCTCTGTTGGGATTTTCAAAATAGATTTATGGTTCGTGTCATTGAGCTGTTTTCCAGAACAGGAGTTCTCTGGCTGGGACTGTTGCTTTTCCCAGCCCTGCTGTGTGGTCATGTCCTGTGTCATCTCTCATTGGGAGCAGGTGTTTCCCCAGAAGGGGGTCCCCACACTATGCACTCCTTTAAAGATCCAGAGCCCAGGAGACAGAAGGTGTTGGCTTTGGGAATCTTGGCCACACTGGGGATGTGGGATGTTGTTTCCTGGGGCCTGATGGTGTGATCTAGAGGTGAGAGGAGGGGCGCTGGAGAACTAGGCCCTTTTCTGGGGCATCCCGCCTGCCGTCACCCAGCGGTGACCCTCCTTTGTGCAGCAACTCTTTCCATTGTCTTTGTACTGGTGGTCATACTAGTGACTGATCGATTGATCGCTTATTGAGGTAAATACGCACAACACAGGATCTACCATGGAACCATTTTTATGGGCACTGTGCGGCGGTATGAAGCGCACTCATGCTGTTGTGTGCTAACTCCAGAAGTTACCATCTCTTACCGAAACTCTCCCAGTGATTTTTAATTTGGAGCAGTTCAGGGTCAGGGACTGTGTCTCCAGATCCCAAAAATCTGGGGCAGTCTGTGGCACAGAGTAGCAGCCTGTCGGTGTTGACAGAAGAGATGGCGGAGCCCCCTGGGGGTACATCAGGGGAGGCCCAGCTCTATGGTTTGGGGTCTTCCCTGTTGCTGGGTATGGCCCTGTCCGCCCTGCCCACAGCTCCCCGACTCCGCTGTCCTAGAATTAGACAGCACAAGTGCCCTCTGCTTCCTTTTCTTTTCTTTGTTTCGTTTTTTTTTTTTTTTAATTAGGTTTTATTTATTTATTTGTGGTGAGATAGAGAGCACAAGCAGAGGGGGCGGCAGGCAGAGAGAGGGAGAAGCAGGCTCCCTGCTGAGCAAGGATCCCAATGTAGGACTCGATACCAGGACTCAGGGATCATGACCTGAGCCGAAGGCAGATGCTTAACTTACTGAGCCACCCACCCGTCCCTCCTTCATCTTCTTTTTTTTTTTTTTTTTTTTTTTTTAAGATTTTATTTATTTATTTGACAGAGAGAAATCACAAGTAGATGGAGAGGCAGGCAGAGAGAGAGAGAGGGAAGCAGGCTCCCTGCTGAGCAGAGAGCCCGATGCGGGACTCGATCCCAGGACCCTGAGATCATGACCTGAGCTGAAGGCAGCGGCTTAACCCACTGAGCCACCCAGGCGCCCCTTCATCTTCTTTTAGCCATTTCTGTCTACTTCATTCACTTGCCCTTATGAGGATCAAATTTTTATTATTCTCAATCTGAGTTTTTATGTATACATCTTGTTTCTCTGCTAAGATGATTCGCTCCCGGCCAGCATAAAGCCTTGCATGTTGTAATATTACTGCTGATGACTGATATAATAGTTCATTGAAGCTAAGATGCCATCAGCAGCGTGATGGGCCATTTATTTTTTGCACCTCTGAGAAAGCAGTATCATGAATCAAAAAACACTGCCACTTAAGCCATGACACACCATTGGTTCCAAGTGCACCCTAATTTCAGATATCTTAGAATGTGAAAAAATGTATTTTTGAATGGATGAATCTCAGTAAGCAAGAAATAAATGCTTGTTTCATGTTTTGTTTCTCTGTGTGTATCTGCATTAGGCGAAAGACGGGTGAGAACGTTTATAGATATTATAGGCAACTATAGGGAAAATAAAATTTTATTTTGTGAAAATTCCTGAATAAATTTCCACTCATTCTCTTCTTGAGGATGTAAATCACAACGTTCCCTTTTGAATTGAGCACTCAATTCTTTCCTGAAGTGGCTGTCCTTCTTTTGATTCACTTGTGTTTCTTTCATTTTTTTTTAATATTTTATTTTTTTATTTGACAGACAGAGATCACAAGTAAGGAGAGAAGCAGGCAGAGAGAGAGGAGGAAGCAGGCTCCCCACTGAGCAGAGAGCCTGATGCAGGGCTCAATCCCAGGACCCTGGGATCATGACCTGAGCCGAAGGCAGAGGCTTTAATCCACTGAGCGACCCCGGCATCCCATCATATTTTTGTTTTTTACTACAGATTTTCAGTTTATTCGTTCTGGGTTGTGTTTTTTTTTCTTTTTCTTTCTTTTTTTTTTTTTTTTTTTTGCCGTGTTTCCTGTAGGAAGGGTGATCTTTCTTTTAAAGGCCTCCTAGAAACCTCTAGAGTATTTTTTTTCAGGGCCCCAAAGAGTCTTACAATTAGCACAGAGTGACAGAAGTGATAAGAGCAAGTGTTAGTGTCTTTAATGTCAAGTGCAAATTTCAGTGACTGAAAAATGCATTTTCAGAGTATGAATATTTTGCTAAAGTGGCCCATTAGATGATTATATTAGCAGCTGGTTGGATCTTCAGGTCCTGGGAATTCATATCAGCAATTTACAGTTCCTACTGCTTACCTATGGGTAACCTTCAGTGAATACCCCTTGATACAGTGTGTCCTTAATTTATTCCTGGGAACTACATTTTCTTTTTAAATTACACTGCTGAGAAGAGCAGGAACAAGAAAGTGTTTTTGTTTCTATGGGCCCTCAAACCTATTTCTGCTAAAACTTCTTGATTATTAACTCACTTGCCTTAGCTTGATTTCTTTTATGTGCCTAATCTTGTTTACACCCAGATCCTGAATTCTTATTTTTTTCTAGGGCATATTATTAATAATTATACAAAGAGCTGGCATGTGTTTTGAAAGCTCGCCTCTTTATTGTTCAGTGGCTCTTGACCTTGGGCACATTAAATCACCTGGGAAAGTTTCAACCTCCAGCCCATATCCAGACAATTGCAGTTAGGATCTCAGAGCGGAACCCAGGCATCATATCCCTGCCGTGTACTATCTCATTTAATCTGTCCGACGACGCTGTGAGGCTTATATTCTTTTCCTTATTTTATGGACGGAAATACCGAGGACAGGATTGAGTGACCCAGCGTTACTGGAGACTCAAACCCAGTCTGTCAGATACCGAGGACTGTTCTTTCCATACCTATTAGGTATGCATTGGCACCAGATTGTTTCATTAAAACAAAGCAATTATTGGGACGCCTGGGTGGCTCAGTCAGTTAAGCGTCTGCCTTCGGCTGAGGTCGTGATCCCGGGATCCTGGGATCGAGTCCCATATCAGGCTCCTTGCTCAGCAGGAAGCCTGCTTCTCCTTCTGCCTGCTGCTCTCACTGCTTGTACTCTCTCTCTCTGACAAATAAATAAAGTTTTTAAAAAAATCACATTAAAAAAAAACTTGAAGCAGTTATGTTCTGCAGTATTTATAAAGGTAACTCTTCACCCATCACTTCACGAGTAGTTTCAAAGTCCTGGCCATTGATGCAGGCCTATATTGTGTTCTTTTCTCTTGTGATGGGCTCTTCAGGATGTATTAAATTTCCGCTGGCTCCGAAGTATCCACCAAATTGGCATTTTATTAACTCAGATGGTCCTGAAGGATCCTGGAGGAATGACTTGTTCTGTTTGTAATACTTCGGTCAGTTGTTTTGTGGAGAGAGCAGTGTTATGTCTAAGACATGGGTTTATGGAGTGAGCCTGTGAGAGTTGTTCATCTGAGTGGCTCCCAGAACCCCAGGGATGGACAGAAACAGCCCCAAGGGTCAGCCTTGTGAGTGTAAACCCACCAGAGAGGAAATGCAGAGAAGAGATGCTAATCGCCCCTTCCAGGAAATGCCTGGGGAAGGAAAGGGCCAGGGATTTAAAAAAAAAAAAGAAAGAAAGAAAGAAGTAGGGGCTGGGTGAGAGCAGCAACAGGGTTAAGGACCTGTGTCTGAAGGAGAGAAGAATTTAAGGAGGAAGAGAGACAAGCTGTGGCTGGAAGAAAGGTCCCTGTGAGCCTGCATTCTGAGATGCCGTGTTTGGGTTCAGAGAGGAAGATGTATAGGTAGATGGGGAGGGGAGAGGTGCACCTGACCTTGGGGGACGAAGGGGTCATAGGGAGGTAACTGGTGACCCAGATGGGCCAAGGTCAGGGTGAAGGTGGTGGGGACCTCGTGGGAGATAATTGAGCTGACACTTGAGCAAAGCAGGAGAGCTGATCTCGTGAGAGGGGGTGGTTTCAGCCCCTGTCAGAGCAGGAGGACAGCAGCCCCAGGGAGGGAGGGGATCCGGGGAGCTGGTGGTCGCCTCCGCCCTCATCAGTGCAATAAGGGGGGTGGGGCAAGAGCAGCCCTGAAGGTAATTTGGAAGTGACTATTCTTGTGCTGAACAGGTTTTTAAGAATTCATCTCATCAAAGCATTAAGGCTCACAAAGCATTTTCTCTTTTCTGGAAGACTAGGAAGGCTGGAAGGACGATTATAGGCGACCTTTCCCTTTTCCGAACAGCTTAGTTGAGGGCTTTAACTAACCAGCTTAGCTGGAGTGTTTGGTGGGTCTGTTAGAAGTGTTTTAAGGGTTTTTGATAGAAGTATAGTTTTTGAAGTTTTATATATCTCTACACCTTTTACTTGTATCTTGAGGTGTTATATATTATTTTATTATATATGTTATGTATGTATGTATACACATACACACACACACACACACACACACACACATATATATATATATATATATATATATATATATATATATATACACTCTTAAGTATATAGCTCTCTGAATTTGCCCAGACTGAATACAGCTGTGTAACAATACTGAGATCAAGCAACAGAACATTCCCTGCCCTTCAGAAATGCACCGCCCCCCATGCCTTGTTCTTCCAGGCTCAAACCCCTCCCAGCAAGGTAATCCTTGTCCTGACTTCTGACAACCCAAGCACTAAATTAGTGTGTGTAATCATTTCAGATACACATTTGAATGCTACGGAGACCACCGGAGTGTTAGCTTATGTGGCTGGGGTAACTTCGTTTTAGTGCAGATCCTAAAATAAGATGGCTTTAGCCGTCTTCTTGAAAATGTGGCATGAATTAGGAGGATTGTGGCTTGGCACAGTCTGTTGACTTCAGCTCTGCTCAGTACCCTCTTGACCTTGCGCAAGCTGCCCCCAGTGCCCGTGCTGGCTCGTAGGGCTTAGGCATGTTTGCTTACTGTGTGTGACGTATCCCTGGGTCTCTGGGAGCCCAGTGTGTTACAGCCCTTTCTGGGGTCTGTCTTGGCTCCCCGGTGCTCCTGGGCCTCTGCATTCATTTCAGGAAACACAAATGATTGTTAGGTGACTTTAGGGACTCTTAGTAGTTTTATTATTTTTAATTTATTATTATTCTTTAAAGATTTTATTTATTTGACACAGAGAGAACACAAGCAGGAGGAGTGGGAGAAGGAGAAGCAGACTCCCCATCGAGCTGGGAGCCCAACACGGGGCTCGATCCCAGGACCCCAGGATCATGACCTGAGCCTAAGGCAAACGCTCAATGACTGAGCCACCCAGGCACCCAATATTTTTATTATTTTTTAAATTAAAAAAATCTAATTCTGGCATAGTTAACATACAGTGTTCTATTAGTTTCGGGCATATAGTCTGGAGATTGAGCAGTTCTACACATTGTGCAGTGCTCAGCAGGGGAAGCGTGCGCCTCGCCGTCTTCACCAGTTTCACGCATCCCCTCTGGTAACCATCAGTGTGTTCTCTGCAGTAATGGGTCTGTTTTTAGTTTCTCTCTCTTTTTTCCTTTGTTCATTTGTTTGTTTCTTAAATTCCACATACGAGTGAAATCATATGGCTTTTGTCTTTCTTTGCCTGACTTATTTCACTTAGCATTACACTCTCTAGATCTGTCCATGTTGTTGTAAATGGCAAGATTTCTTTCTTTTTTACGGCCGAGTAATAATTCCTCTGTGTGTGTGTGTGTGTGTGTGTGTGTGACTTCTTTATCCAGCCGTCTGTTGGTGGACACTTGGGCTGCTTCCATAACTCGGCTCTTGTGACCAATGCTGTGCCTAAAACACAGGGGTACAAAGATCTTTTCAAATTAGTGCTTTCATATTCCTCAGGTAAATATCCAGTAGTGGCATTACTGGATCATGGGGTAATTCTGTTTTTAATGTTTTGAGGAATCTCTAGATGGTTTTCCACAGTGGCTGCATGGTTTGCCTCCCCTCAACAGTGCAGGAGGGCAGAACTCTTCAATCTCAGGGCAGACATTTCCTGGTGCTCCTGTTTTGAATTTGAGCCTGAAGAAGTGGGCTTGTTGGCCTGCAGACTTATTTATTTATTTATTTAAAAGATTTTATTTATTTATTTGACAGACAGAGATCACAAGTAGGCAGAGAGAGAGGGGGAAGCAGGCTCCCTGCTGAGCAGAGAGCCCCATGCGGGACTTGATCCCAGGACCCTGGGATCACCACCTGAGCTGAAGGCAGAGGCTTAACCCACTGAGCCACCCAGACGCCCCTTATTTTTAAATATAACAAGAATCTCTAACATTTAAAAATGGAGAGATTTCACATCAAAATGTAAATTTCAGTCTTATCTTGAGGTAACAGGATAGTCAGAATCCTCAGCCTCACTGAGCCCACTTTTATGAACCGTGGCCCCATGCTGAGGATGCTTCTGGGCAGCCCCCTTTACTTGACCTCACACCCCGTATTTTGTAGAGTCACTCCTGGGCGTCTTTCTTCCTCCTGTAGGTGCTTGTGTTGAAGAGCATTCAGAGGTTGCAAAGTGAGGAGTTCAGGAAATGTTACAATTTTTTGTTAAGTTTGATTGAGAATGTTCTCGGTATTGAGCAACGTAACTATTTTTCAGCAAATATATTTATCTAAATCATGGATCACAAGCTTCCAGCCAGAATTGGCAGACAGGGTATGGTATTTTGTTGTTTTAAATATTTTATTAATCGAATGTTTATTGAATAGGTCCTACTTTCACCTGGTTCCAAGTTTAAAAGGTTAAGTCACAAACTCAGATGCCTGCAGGGGGGAGCCAGGCAGAGAATAAATAAATGAAGCAGGCTGGTGGCACAGTAGTCGAAGGACAGTAGGGAAGAGTGGGGCCGGTGGAGAATGCCCTTTTAGGCATTACAACTTCATTTTATTTTATTTTTTAAGATATTTTATTTATTTATTAGAGAGAGAGAGAGAGAGAGAGAAAACGACAGACAGCAGGAGCAGGGGGATGAGGGAGAATCAGGCTGCTTGCTGAGCAGGGATCCTGATGAGAGGCTTGATCCCAGGACCTTGGGATCATGACCTGAGCTGAAGGCAGACGCTTAACTGACTTGAGTCACCCAGGTGCCCTTAGGCATTACATTAAAAAAAAAAAAAATATATATATATATATATATATATATATATATATATATGTATATATATATATTTTATTTATTTATTTGACAGAGATCATTAATAGGCAGAGAGACAGGCATAGAGAGAAGAGGTAAGCAGGCTCCCTGCTGAGCAAGAGAGCCCGACGCGGGGCTCGATCCCAGGACCCTGAGATCATGACCCGAGTGAAGGCAGAGGCTTAACCCACTGAACCACCCAGGGACCCCCAGGCATTACATTTTAAAAACTATGTGCAAATGTTGCCAAGTGCCTGAAAGTGACTGGATTTTTTTTTTTTTTTTTTTTTTTAATGTTTGTAGGATATCTAATAATTTACTCGGTGCCTGGTAGATACTCAGTAGACAAGCATTGGCCCAATGAGACTAGATGATTTGACCTTTATTTACTTGGAGCTGGTGGACCTTTTGGGAGTTAAGATGTGAGAGGGGTTCTACAGGTCTCTCGCTTTACCATATGACGAGAGAGCAGTGTGGACTTGTGGTTTCCAGAGTGGGGCAGGAGAACAATAGGAGAACATTTACTTATTTTTTAAAAATTTCTATTTTATGGGGACATCTGGGTGGCTCAGTCAGTTAAATGGCTGCCTTTGGCTTGGGTCATGATCCTGGGGTCCTGGGATGGAGCCCCTCATCGGGGTCCTTGCTCCGTGGGGAGCCTGCTTCTCCTTCTCCCTCTGTCCGTAGGTCTGCCTACTTGTGCTCTCTCTCTCTGTCAAATAAATAAGTAAAATCTTTAAAAAAAAAAAAGAAAAAAGAAAAAATACCTATTTTGTATATAAAATTCGAGATGATGTTTTCTAATAGGTCGTGTATGGGTTGAGCCTGACGCCCTCATCTGGTGGATGTGACAGAGGGTTTCGCGTCACATACGGAGCACAGAGTACACGGTCACCGGGGAGGGAGGCGATGGCAGCGGGTCTGTTCCGTGTTGCTGTTTTTCAGTGGCTTGGGGTGGACAGAGGTGTGTGAATGCTCTGGTAAGGGGTTTTCAAACGATATATAAACAAAATTTCCCTGGTAGACCAGTGGCTTAAACTGGTATTTTGGAGGGTGTGGGGACTGGCAAAGCAGAGTTTACCAGTGCGAACAGGTAGGTGAGCAGGTCTGGCTGAACCCACGCAGCTCCTGATCCCAGCTGAGCTCTTCAGCCTGGTCGCTGTGCAGACAGTGGCCGAATATCTGTGGTCTCCCAGGGCTGCCCACACAAGGTACCCCAAGGTGGCTGAAAGCCACAGAAATGTACTGGCTCGCTGTAGAACCTGTTTCCCAAGAAGGTCATGTCCAGAGGTACTGGGGGTAAGACCTTCAACATATTTTTTGCAGGGGACACAATTCCACCCACAGGGGCATTTTATCAGATGTGGTAAGAAATTGACCCTTGAATATTGACACTGAATAATGTCATTTCTCACATGTTCATATCATTCTTTTAGAACTTGGTTATGGGTGGGGTGTTCGGTTGGCTCAGTTGGTTAAGCATCCCACTTGTGACCTCAGCTCAAGTCTTGATCTCAGGGTCGTGAGCTCAAGCCCTGTGTTGGGCTCCATGCTGGGTGTGGAGACTACTTAAAATATAAAATGTGGTTATGTGTATGATTTGTAAGATTCATAATATTAAAACACTAAGCTTTTTTTTTTTTTTTTAAAGATTGTATTAATTTATTTGACAGAGAGACACACAGCGAGAGAGGGAACACAAGCAGGGGGAGTGGGAGAGGAAGAAGCAGGCTTCCCGCCCAGCAGGGAGCCCAGTGTGGGGCTAGATCCTGGGACTCCAGAATCATGACCTGAGCTGAAGGCAGATGCCTAATGACTGAGCCACCTAGGCACCCTTGTGTGGGGCTTTTAAAAAAGAAATAAAAGCATATGAGTGGAGGTGTGCTTGGGAATTTTTTAATGGAGTGTGTGTCCTGCCAGTCTGGAGACCACTGCCTGGGCTCTCTGACCAGTGGGGGCAGGTGCACAGAGCTGGAGGCCGGCAAACCCATGTGTAGATTCCTGTTCCCCATCCTAGTATCACATGGCCCCCGTGGATTCCTTTACCTTTCCAGCTTTAGTTTCTTCATTTGCAGAATGGGTTTTTGGGAAAAGTTAGTGCTATGATCCCTGAAAGGTGCTTAGCACGAAACTGAGCTTACAGTAGACAGTCAAGAAATATTATCCATCACTGATGTTAATAAGTGGGGTTTTGTCTCCTTTCATTTCATTGCAAGGAAACTGCTCAGCCCTTGGGGGCCACAAATCACACAAGAAACACAACTGGATAAATTGTGATTCTGTACTGACTTAAAAACAGTGAGATCGTGTAGAAGGGAGTGGAAGAATTTACTTTTAGTGCCACCCGCTTGGTGTGAACATGTCAGCAAACCTAACTGAACATACTACTGTGGGTTTTCTGTACCAGCTGGGAGTGGGGCTGCCAGGGGCGACCTGGGGTTGTTGACCTGTCCTCATCAGCTGCTCTGCCCAGGCTGCCCCAGTAAAGGGGCAGGTACGACAGTGGTTCTCAGCCGGGGAGTGCCACCTGCAAGGCATTTGTTGTCACTGTCAGAATAGGGGACACATTACAAACAGCTGGTGGGGTCGGGGATTCCAAACAGTTGGGGACCTCTACATGTCCCTGTGTAGGACTGCTGTAAGGCCTGAATTTATTTATTTATTTGTAAGCTAAAGTTCTGTTTTAGAATATCTTTGGTCTGTGAGAGACTTTTCTTCCTGTCCCCACAGCCCAGCAAAAGAAGGAGTCATTGTATCATGACAGTAGAGTGGTTTAAAATTCTCACTGAGGATGCCCTGTGTTCCTTTTTTAAATGGTGTCTGTAATCAAGACCCTTTTTCTCTCCGAGGCCACGGATTCCTCAAGAGAAATCAACCAAGGCTTCCATACAAGCAGGAAAAAAAAAAATTTTTTTTTTAAAAGAACAAATTACAATCAGTGTTTAAAAGCAGAGAATAAAAAGCCCCTCTCAGTAAATGTAACAATGACTATAATAGGTTATTTGGTTTCATATTCTTGTGTTAAACCAGTGGAGGAACGGGAGAAGACAAGAGGCAGATGAGAACACAAGCACTGGGGAGAAGCTGGGGAAGGATGGGGAGAGATGGGGAAGCGGCCAGGGGGAGGGCCCTTAGTAAGAGATGGGGGACGAGCTTACGGAGCGTTCACTGCCAGGATTGCTGCTGACCCAGACTGGAGGTACCTGTCACAGTTGCCACTCACATAAGAAAATTTCTAATCTTATTTAAAAACTGGTTCATCTTAAAGGAAGATTTTTTTTTTTTAAAGATTTTATTTATTTATTTGACAGAGATCACAAGTAGGCAGGGAGGCAGGCAGAGAAAGAGAGAGAGAGAGGAGGAAGCAGGCTCCCCACCGAGCAGAGAGCCCGATGTGGGTCTTGATCCCAGGACCCTGGGATCACGACCTGAGCTGAAGGCAGAGGCTTTAACCCACTGAGCCACCCAGGCGCTGCTTAAAGGATGATTATAATATGTCTAGAAGAAACTGTGTTAGTAATCTTAGGTTTTAAAGTGAAGATGGTCAGAAATCAATCACAGTCTTTGGGTCAGATGGCACGTATGAATTCAGGCTTTGAGTACCTAAAATTAAGTACATAAAATTAACAGATGAAAGTACAATGTAGAAAACCAACAAAGTCTCATCAGTCTCAAAAGCAGGGTAGCCACCTCTGTGGACCAGAAACGGCCCAGGGCTGCACCTAATCAGCAGGGTCAAGGTCGGCTTCTGCCGGGTGGAGGTGCTTGACTTAGCAAATGCGACTGAGCGCTCACACAGCAGATGCTTCCAGCTCGGAGGGGATACCCAGACGGCAGCTGTCAGCATATAGGAAGGAAGTGATCAACACCTTCCTTTTGAGAAGCTCTGGGAATTGGCTGGAAGGACAAGGGTGGGCGTCTCAGAGGCGGTGCTAATGCTCTGGGTTCCTGGGTCCCATCCTCTTGGAAAGTCGGGGGAAGGGCCTGGAAATCCATATTTTTAAAAGAGCTTGAGGAGATTCTGGGAGCAGGACCCCTTGGAACAACACTGCAGGGATAGGAAAGATAGTTTGGGGATAGCAAGCTCACCAAAGTTAAATGGGCATAAGGGTGTTTCACCTGTACCCTAGTACCCAGGAGCTTTTTGTATTTGAGCCCTTGAATTGATTGCTTTAAAAAATTATCATAAAATGCACATAACCTAAGCTTGGCATTTTAATTATTTTAAAGTGTGCAATTCGGTGGTTTCAGGGATAATCACAGTGCTGTGCAAACATCACCCCCGTCCCGCACCCCCAGGCAGCCCCTAATCTCCTTTCTGTTGCTCTGGATTGCTGATTCTAGATATTTCATGCAAATGAAATCATACAATATGTGGTGCGTGTGTGTCTGTGTGTGAGTCTGCTCTCACTTAGCATAATGTTTTCAAGGTTCATCTGAGTCAGAGAATGTATGAGTACTTCATTTGTTTTTGTGGCTGGATAATAATACTGCCTTGTAGGAATGGGCCGCGTTTAGTCTCTTCATTTGTTGATGGCTTTTTGGTGGTTTGCACCTCTTGGCTGTTGTTAATAGTGCAGCTGCGAACATTCCGGTACCAGTTTTTGTTTGAACACCTTCTCCAGTTCTTTCGGGTCTCTGCCTAGGAGGGAGATTATTGGGTCCTATGGTGATTCTGTGCTGTTTAACTTGCTGAGCACTGTGAAAATCTTATCCACAGCCAAGGCGAGGCAGTGAATGAGGATTCCAGTTCCTCCACACTTTGCCTAACACTTTTTAAAAAATCGGGCTCTCGGGGCACCTGAGTGGCTCAGTGCGTTAAGCTTCTGCCTTCGGCTCAGGTCATGATCTCAGGGTCCTGGGATCGAGCCCCACACCTGGCTCAGCAGGGAGCCTGCTTCCCTTCCTCTCTCTCTGCCTGCCTCTCTGCCTACTTGTGATCTCTCTCTGTCAAATAAATAAATAAAAATCTTAAAAAATTTTTTTTAGAGCGCTTGGGTGACTCAGTGGGTTAAAGCCTCTGCCTTCGGCTCAGATCATGATCCCAGGGTCCTGGGATCAAGCCCTGCATCGGGCTCTCTGCTGGGTGGGGACCCTGCTTCCTCTCTCTCTGCCTGCCTCTCTGCCTACTTGGGATCTCTGTCAAGTAAGTGAATAAAATCTTTAAAAAAATTTTTAATAAAAAATAAAATAAAATCGGGCTCTCCTAATGGGTGTGAATTGGTATGTCATTGTGGTTTCTCTAATGGCTGATGACACTGACCACCGTTTCCTGTGTTTGTTGGCAGTTATATTGCTTTTAAGTTCCGATGTATTCAGATGGGTGTTATTTGTGTCATGCAGTGGAGTCCTTTGGTATATTGTGACTGAAGACGTGGACAGCCCAGGGTCCTGATTGTCTTGCTAGAACTCTCCGCGCCTGCCCCTCCTGTTGCTGAAGCTCTGACGGGACCTTCCCTACCTTCCCGGCAGGGCTCTACACTTTACAGGTCCGTGTAAAGTGTCTAGGAGCCCTTTGTCATCATCGTTTTCACAGATGAGAGCATCTCTTCTTAGATCCCTGCTTCTTTCTTGTGGGTCTGACAGCAGTCCTCAGCGACTGAAAAGAGACCACCCCGAGGGGCACGTTTTTGTTGTCAGTCCACTGTGTGAGGCCCCTGGGACCAATTTCTGAGTTGCTGGGGGTAGCAGGTGTTTTGGGCCTTTGTATTCCTGCTTGAGTTTTCCTGCTTTGGGCCCCACCTCCCGTTTCCCTTTGCAGGTAAGGCAGTGAATGTATTATGGGCACAGTGCCTGGGAAAGCTCATCCCTAGGAAAGTTCTCAACCTTTTCACGGATCCCCTTTTTGGGCCTTCCCACGGGCCTGAGCATCCTTAGCCAAGTACTGGGTCTTCCTGTGGCATTACTCCTCTGCAGTCCTGGTCCTGGTCCTGGAAGATGCAGAGCTGACCCCAGAAGCTTATTTCATCCCCTATGGATACAGGGTCTAAGACGTTATCCTTGCTGTGTTATTCTTTTACATATTGTGTAATGTACAGGCCTGCGTTGGGAGGCAGTGAGCACAGTTTTCAAGTTGGGAAGTTGTTTTTATTTTTATTTTAAACATTTTAAAAAAAAAAGATTTTATTTATTTATTTGACAGAGGGAGATTACAGGTAGGCAGAGAGGCAGGCAGAGAGGGGGAAGCAGGTTCCCTGCTGAGCAGAGAGCCTGACGCAGGGCTCAATCCCAGGACCCTGAGATCATGACCTGAGCTGAAGGCAGAGGCTTAACCCACTGAGCCACCCAAGCACCCCGGGAAGTTGTTTTTAATATATAGAAATCTTGTTTGTCGTGTAATTATAAAGACTTTTGCACATAGTTATTCAAGAATGATAATCTGGAGCTTTCCCTTGAAAACTCTTAGGTGCAATTTAAGATCCACCTCCCCAGAGAGGCGGTGTGGTGTTGTGGAGAGAGCAGCGGGTTTTGGTGACAGAGGGGTCGGGGTCACCTGGCACAGAGGGGTGGTGATTGCGGACACAGTCTTACGGGCTCAGCTGACCAGTCATTGCAATGTTCTTTCTTTATTGCAATAAGACACACAGAACATACAATAAACCATTTTAATGATTTTTGAGGATACAGCTCTGTGGCATTCATTGCAACATTTGAAACATTTCCTTACTGGTGGAATTCAGCCTCCCTTCCCATCATCCCTGGAGGCCACACCTGATGGCAGGACTCCCCAGCCCCTCCCCTACTACTTGGGGCTCCCGCAGGCTTGTCCTGTGAGCTGCAGACTCCCTGCCCCAGGGGGAAATGCAGGCTGGCCTGGAAGGCTTAGCTATTAATAGAGGCTTTCTCAGGGTCATTAAATGATTCCACAGAAGGTATTAAGTAGTGTCCAGTTTTGGAGGAGGGGAGGATTCTTATGTTCTCAGAGGCATTACACTGTTTATTAACTTCTGAGTATGGGACAGGGTAAAAAAAGATTCAGGTTCTTTTTTGCTGTTTTCTCGAAACTCCAGTTCAGGGGAGAAAAGTGAAATTGACCATGATGTCTTAAAGTTATTTTAGTGCTCCATTCATCTCTTCTTTGGGAAGGGACTCAAATAAATGTACTGCTTTGAGATATTCTGACGTTTTATTTCCTCCTCCCTTCCTCCTTCATAATTCTCATAATTTCCAAGATTTCCTTTATTTTTTATTCACTATCTTTTAGGAACTTGGAATTTAAGAGCGAGTCAGATAGACCTAAGGCTTTATTCTATTACGTGCTGAATCAGTAATTTATCTGTAATCTTTCTAAAGAACAGTACAGAAATGAACATCTTTGTATTGAATTAACCAGGTGACTTAAGAAATGTTCTCAAACACACACAGATATGTTATTATGTAATCATGTTATTGTTTCAGACACTAAAAAATTACTATTCTTTCTGTGAGTATATCTCAGAAGTGTTAGGAATATCTTTTAATTAACACAGGCTTAAACAACTTCCAAATTCCCTAATGAAATAAGGGATGTAAGCAGTAATCGTCATGACTGTTTCATCATTAGGTGACAAGTTGGTGAAGAGTCTTTTCATGCGTAGAGCCGACTGTCACCACCTAAAACCCCTGATCAGGTTGAGACTCACTGAACATGGGACAGCCAGGTACCAGTCACCTCCTGAAGTGTTGCCATGGGAAGTACAAAAGACCACCTAGAAAATATTCTTGCTAAAAATATTTATCCTGAATCTAATGAAGGCTCTCGATGTAATGACCGGTTTATAGAAAATTTGGGGGTTAGAAAAACACGTTAAATGACACTGTGAGAATACAGTTAGCCAAATACGGAATATGGGCTGGCCATGGGGCTAAATGACCTTTTTCTTTAACAAGTCAATTGTGAGAGCTTAAAGATATAAAAAAGGAGGAAGAAACTCTTATAGAGTAAAAGAGACTTAGGAGACACATCACCCAAAGCAGTGTGTGTTCTTGGTTTGGATCCTGATTTGCAATAGGCAATTGTGCAAAAATATTTGGAGGCCATCAAGGAGAACTAAGTATGGAACGTGTAATTAGATGATATTATGAATTATTTTTAATTTTGTTGGTTGTGATAATGCTTGTGGTTATGATTTTTTTAAGTCTTTATCAGAGATACCAGAGTATTTATTGGTGAAATGAATAGTATGTGTGACTTGCTTTACTCTTGGTTAAAAAAAAAAAAAAGAGTGCGGGATAGAGGAATTGAGTTGAGATTGAAGTGAAGCCTGGTAATGGGTTCTATCTAGTCTTTCCGTTTCCATGTATGTCTGAAAATTTCGTAATGAAAAGTTTAAAAGGCTGAAATTGGTTTAGTGGTGGCATTTAGATACTTTAAAATAGCAAAAACAAATATAGAACTCTCTACACTGGTAAAGCCTCAATTTTGGAAAATTGCCTTTTGGCTTATCTGCCTATTTGGTCTGGTTAGTTTCTTGGCAAATTAGTATTTACATTAACTTCATGTTATTCCTCATCCTGGAGTCCCACGGAGCCCTCAAATAAACTAAGAGAAGTCATAATTATAGATACTTAGAGAGTTAATGCTACGGATAATTGCTAATCAGTTGGCTCTTCATACCAATAAGCAGGCAGAAGAGGGGGTTGGGGAAAGATTGTCAGTGAATGGAAATAAATTAAGTAAGGATGAGAGTAATTTGTGTGCTTGACTGAATTGGATTGTGGAAGGGTATGTAAATACCACTCTGTCTGGTATGATCGCTAAAGGTCGCCCCTTCTGATTGCTGCAGAAAACTGGGTTCTTCTGCCACCCCTGAAATGAACTAGAGTTACGGGAATTGAACTTTTTTCTCTCTCTCTTCCTTGATGGGGTCATTTGACTTCAGTCATCATCTTTCCGCAGATAATTACCTAATCTGTCTCCCCAGCCCCGGTGGCTCTTTGGAGCACTAGAATCACATTTCTACCCACCCGGGGTTGGCTTCCTGCCTTCTGCACCAGCCTCCAGCCGGGCTTCCCTCCCCAGCTCTGTGCCATGCACACCGCACACCGGCTCTGTTCACATCTCTCCTGCCTCAGGCTTTTGCACACGCACCATCCCTGCCGCCCGGAGCAATCTCCCGCTCTCTCTTACTCCTGGCTTCTCGTCTTCCAGGTGTTGGCTCAGACACAACTCCTCAGAGTTGATTTTCCTGACCTTTGCCCATCATTCTGGGTCGCCAGCATCTTGCTTGTTTCCTTAGCAGCTTTCTGAGTTGAGTCAGTAACTCCTGTCTCCTCTCCGCGGTGACGTCCCTGAGCAAGCAGGGGAACCTTTCTGTCTTGGTAGAGTTCTGAGCAAGCGGTGATAAGGACTCAAACTCTTCGGCAGGCGTGATGGGGATGAAGGAATCCGGGAGTTCTCGGAAAGACCGTGGTGTGAGAATGAGTGTTAGCTGGCAAGGAGAGCTGGTCAGGGTGGGGGTGGGGGGTTCTTAGCGACAGATACTCCGGGGTGTTGTCCGCAGTGGGCAATTGAATCTGTGACTCAGAATCACCTTGGACTTCCCGGTCCATCCCTCCAGCTGCCGAGTTCTGCAGCTTTTACATTTGTGCGTCTCTCTGACTTGTGGCTTCTTTTCCATCTTTTCCATTCCCACGTGACCCTGCTCTGTTACTGCTTGTCCCATCGGCTGCGTACCTGCGCTCAGGGTCACTGTCTCCTGCTTCTGCTGGCTGTGCTTTCTGCAGAATAACTACTAAAAAGGCCCCTTTGCTCAAAATAACCCAATGGATCCCCATTGTCTGGGGACTTTCTCACGTCCCTTAGCCAACTTTTCTAGTATTCTCTCCAACCGGTGGGAGCCACGACTGTTTGTTACGCAAACACATCCCACATTGTGCAGACGTGGAGCCTTTTGTCTGCGCTGCTGCTTCCAGCCAGAATGGCTCCTCTCTGTCTTTTAAGCCTCCTGCTCCCCTGATATAATATAAAAGCTTAATTTAGAGCTGAATTAAGGAATTCAGCCCGTAGCATAAGCTCTTCACTGTTTGTTGGAATTAGACCCATCCAGGGAGGTGGTGATGTCTCCTGGTCACTTAGTTAAGGGCTCATGCATTTGTGCGGACACGGGTGCTGGGGTGGCTGCCGGCTCCTGTGTTTGGGCGGGAAAGTGCCTCTTCCTGCTGAGTCATGGGATGTCCTGCGCCATTCCAGCCCGGAGTGTAACCAGAGACAGAAGATTATCTCGAAGCTGATGGTGTCCTTTTCCCTGTTGCTATGGGACTGTGTTTTGAATTAAATTATTTTAGAAACAGATGGCTGACTGAGAATTTTTTCCTTTGTTCTTAAGTGAGTGGAGAGTTTGGTTTGGTTGGTTTTTGTGGCTTGCAGTGCTGATGGTCCTGTCTCGCGGGGTGGTAAGAGGATTGCGTTTTATTTCGGAAAGGAGAAAGCAAAGCAAACCAGCATCTTCCGATTAATACTCTGTACCAGGCTTTGAATTAAGCCAACGTTTCAAGATCTGTATGTGCTCAAATGAGAAAATCATGCAAAGAAATAGAGTCCCTAAATCCCAGCACAAAGCCCATACAGTAGCCCCCCCTTATCCACGAGGTATACATTCCACGTCCCGTTTCCGTGGATCCCTGAAACTGTGGCTAGTACCGAAGACTATATATATATAGTATCTTTTTTCTTATGCACACATACCTGCGGGCAAGTTTAATTGAAAAATGAGCATAGTAAGAGAGAAACGACAATACATAGTAATAAAATAGAACAGTTATAACAATATACTATAATAAAAGTTACAGGAATCTGCTCTCTCTCAAAATATGTTATTACACCATCCTCAGCCTTCCTGGGTTGATGTGAGATGACAAAATGCCTCCCCGACAAGGTGAAGCGAGGTGAGTGACATAGGTATGGTGAAGTCACGTTAGGTCTCTGTTGACCTTCTGAGCTTCCATCAGAAGGAGGATCATTTGCTTCTGGACTGCAGCTAACAGCAGTTGTGGAGTGAGAACTGTGGTTGGAGGGGGGACTAGTATACTGTTGATTTTAATTGTAATAGTGTCAATTTTTAAAGAAACTTTGTGCTACCATTCTTCAGTATTGTGTTAGTTATTTTCTGAAGTTACTCATTCGTTCTCGCCATGTTTTAGCGAAGCCACAAATTGTTCTGCGTCCCCATCTCTAGAGGAGGAAATGGAAGGTGTGGCTAATTATAAGGGATTTCTCCAGGGAACCTGAGCAGGTCTGAGGTAAAACAGGGCCCATTTCTCTGTGGAATGTTCTGGAGCTTTTGGCCCTATTGTCTCCCTCTCTGACTGGAATTGTATTCCACCGGTGCTGAAGGGCTGTGCTTTTTCTTAGCTAAAACTGAAGCTCCCTCCACTGCTGACGTAGTGGCTATTTGTCATCTTGGGAGCCTCCCCTTTCCCTTTCCAGGAAATCTTTCATTGTGTGAGGGTCAGAGGACTGCAGGGTTGAGGCAATGTGGCATGGGATTTAGGCATGGCCAGTGGGACCCTCCCAGCTGGACTTTGTATTCTGAGGATGTTTTGCCATGAAGCAGAGGAATGGCGGGTCCATTGGCAGCTGGGCCAGTGGAGAGACTTGACGTCATCAGCGGATACTGTTAGCCGTGGGCTTCTCTGCTGCCCAGTCGCATTTGGCTCTTTAAAAAACAAAACAAAAAATTAATTAATTAATTAATTTGACAGAGAGATCACAAGTAGGCAGAGAGGCAGGCGGGACGATGTTGGGGGTGGGGGAGCAGGCTCTTTGCTGAGCAAAGAGCCCAATGTGGGACTTGATCCCAGGACCCTGGGATCATGACCTGAGCTGAAGGCAATGGCTTTAACCCACTGAGCCACCCAGGTGACCCTGGCTTTTGTCTGTGTTCTGAAACAGAGCTGCCTTGTCCATTCTGTAGACCCTCTGGTATCCTTCCACTGAACTTTCCTCCTGCTTCTGCGGTCAGAGTTGTTGTCACTGCAAACAACAGAGAACCCTGACTGAGAAAACCTACAGCATAAGCCAAGGCCCCTATTTCGGGCTTATACATAGAAAGTCAACCCCTGAGTGCTCATTTTTCAAGTAGTGACTTTCAGGAATCCTATATCTTATTAGCCAAAGCGGGAACTGAGACCCAGGAATGTGACCTGAGTTACACAAAGTTGGCAGTTAATTAACTGCGGTAGACCAGGGTAAAGTCCAAAGCCCACAGTCTCTTGTTTCTGGTAGTGCCTACCCCTTCCGAGCGCCTCTTGTTTGAGTCAGGAGGGGAAATTGTCTCTTAGCCTCTTGGGCTGTTATAACAGAATGTCACATACTGCGTGGTTTAAACAACAGATGTTTATTTTCTCATATTTCTGGAGGCTGGAAGTTCAAGATCAAGGTGCTGGCAGGGCTGATTTCTTGGGAGGCCTCTTTCTGCTTACAGATGGTGTCTTGCTGTGTTCCTATGTAGCCTTTCCTCTGTGCCAGTGTGCTGAGAATGAGCGAGCTCTGGTGTCTCTCCCTCTTCTCAGAAGGACGCCGGTTCTGCGGGACCAGGACTGCACCCCTATGACATCATTTAACCGCCTCTACCTCTGTAAAGGCCTGTCTCCAAATACAGCCTTATTGGAGGTTAGGTCTTCAACATATGAATTTTTGGGGGGGCCTCATGATTTAGCCCATTCTAGATGTGAAATATGGAAAGAAATATGGACATTCTGATGTCGTCTGTGACATAATAAAAGCTGAGCAACAAAAATATCAAAGGAATATTTTTTCTTTTTCTCCTTTTCTTCTCTTTCTTAAAGAGAGGGAGAGGGAGCATGTTGGGGGTGCTGAGGGAGGAGAGAGAGAATCTGAAGCAGGCTCCATGCTCAGCACAGAGCCCCATGTGGGGCTCCATATCATGACCCCGAGATCATGACCTGAGCCAAAATCAGTAGGCAGACGCTTAACTGACTGAGCCACCCACACACTCACAAAGGAAGATTTCTAAAAGTTTTGCACAGTGTTGAGATCTTCAAGTGTCAGGACTGTGCAGCCGGGTTCTTAACATTCACCCTGAGAGCTCATCAGTGGTTGTTCTTAGGGGGAGTCCCCATATCCAGCTCTAGCCTAAAATGCTGATTTGGGAACAGCAGCTTTTCCTCACACGGGACACGAAACCTGCTGTGTCTCTATGGGAGAGCCTGGCGGTGTTGTTCATGTCTGTAGGCAGCCCTGCTCCCCACTCCATGTGTTTTTCACACATGTCCTGGTGTTCCACTGTCCTGGTGTAGTCGGCCCTATGCTAGCTCTGTCCTTCCCTTATGTTGTCGCCAGCATGTCTGTACAACTGACCTGTCTCTGCTCTCCTCCTCTTAGTCTGTTCTCTAATTGAGCATCAAAGGCCACTTCCCCTCTGGATGCCATTTCTTCTTCCTTCTCAGCCACTGGGATTCCTCACTTATCCACTGCACCTTCCAGCTCTTCCTCTTTTCTGGATTGTTCCATTGGCACTGCTCTAGTCCAGTACCTTTCAAAGGAAGGTCTCTATACTTGTATTAGAATTACCCATGGCGTTGGTTCAAAACGTAGACTCTAAAACAGCAAGAACAGCAGCAAATACAACACCCTCCAATTCCTAAGCCCCGTGCCTGGTCTACTGAATGAGAACGTGAGTTTAGTTTTTATTTTAGTACACTGAGTTCCCATATACCCTTTAGTCAGCTTGCCCTAAGGTTAAGATCTTATATAATCATAGTAGAGTGATCAAAACTAAGAAATTAACTGTGTTACAACACTATTAACTAGACTACAGACTTCGTAGGGTTTCACTAGTTTTCCCACTTCTGTTCTGGAATCCAGTCCGGAATCCCATATTGCATGTGGTTGTCCCCTCTCCTTCATCTTCTCTAGTCTGTGACCATTCCTTATTCTTCCTGATCACTTATGACCTTGAGATCTTTGAAGGGTCAGGTCTTCTGTAGAATGTCCTTGAGCTTGTCTAACATCTTCTCTTGATTAGATTGGCATTTGCTTTGTTGGAAACCTGTACCTTTAATGATCTCCTGGGTGATTCTTACCCACTCTCTGAGAAACGACTTCCCCTGGGCTCTTCCAGTTGCCCTCCTTTCCCGATCCTTCCCTACACAGCTAAACCCAAAAAAGTTCCTGCGTATAATCTCTGTCTCCTCACCTGTCATTCACTCTTTAACCCACACCAACCTGGCTCTGCTACCACAAGGCCAGAGACCAGTTATCCTGTCCAGGTAGTGCCCCCCGTATTCCTCTGCTTGGCCTCTTTGGGTCATTCAGCACAGGTGACCCCTTCCTGACTCCTAAACAACTTTTCTGCCGGCTTGTCATCTCACATTCCTGGTCCCCCCTGCTTCTCAGATTTCTCCTGACTTTTGCAGGTTTATCTCCAGGCTCATATGTCTGTTTGCAAACTTGATAGCTCCACGTGGTTTTTCTTTAAAAAAATCGCCCCCCCCCCCAAAACAAAATAAAACAAAAACTTTAACGAGCACATGAATCACCGGGAATCTTGTAAAAAGCAATTTCTGACCCACTGATGTCTTGATGGGCCAAAGAGGCTGCATTTCTGAAACATCCCCACTGATGGTCTACAGGCTACACTGAGTAGCAGAGTTCTGGAAAGACCACTCTACTGTAAGCCACCATCATCTCAGGCCTTGACTACTGTGAGCACATAACCAGTCTCTCCCCATCTCCTCCTGCCCCTTGTTCACCTGCTCTGCACACTGCAGCAGGAGGGAATTTAAAAACCATTCTTCTGGTCAAGTCATTGTCATGTTTCTAAATACCTTGATGGCTTCCCGTTGCATTTATGAAATCGTTCTCCTCAACATCATGGCTTCCAAGCCTTGAATGTTCTGATGCCCTACCTCCCTCTGACTCCATCTTTGGGTACTTTATCTTTCCTTCCTTCCTTCCCAGACACACTCCTCTTCTCTGTGTTCTTCAGTGGGCTGCCTTACCAGTTCTTCCTCCACCTGTCCCACCCCACTGGACCTTCTGGAGATCCCACATCCTCTGCCCAGATGATACTGTGCAATGAGATGGCCTGCAAAGTCTTGTCTTCCATCCAAAATGGGACAAGGAACTTAGACCGGAGCACAAATTGACCCCTTATGGAGAGCATGCTTTCTCGTTAGCTGACATTTTTGTATCATGACCTACTCTCTGAAGAAGCCGTGCATCTTACATGCTGACTCCAGAAACTTCTCTCATCACAGGCCAGTAATGAAAAGTGCAACCACTTTGAGTATCAGTCTGAGATACTCTCGTCCGTGTTCATACTGCATACTGTGTGCACGCACACATACACACACATGTGCACACAGACTGTATACCTCCAGGCACATGTAGCTTTAGCTGGGAAAGGCAAAACCTCAAAACTTTGAGAAGACAGTCTAAGGCCATTGTCAAGCCTTTTTTTTTTCTTTTTTTTTTTTTTTAAATTTAAAAAAATTTTTTTAAAATTTCTTTTTAGTGTCCTTGTCAAGCTTTTTGATGTAGGGAAGGATTTCTTATACCTTAAGAGCAATGCCTGTGACCCTCAGGCAATAACAGAAAAGATTGTTGAATTTGACCATATTAAAATTGAGAACTTCTGTTCATCAGAAGGCCACATAAAGAGAGTCAGACAACAAGCCACAAAACTGGGAGAAGTTATAACTGACATAGGATTAGTGTCCAGAAGATATCAAGAATGCCTTTAAATCAGAAAGAAAAAGACAGGGGCGCCTGGGTTGCTCAGTGGGTTGAGCCGCTGCCTTCGGCTCAGGTCATGATCTCGGGGTCCTGGGATCGAGTCCCGCATTGGGCTCTCTGCTCGGCGGGGAGCCTGCTTCCCTCTCTCTCTCTCTCTCTCTCTGCCTGCCTCTCCACCTACTTGTGATTTTTCTCTGTCAAATAAATAAATAAAAACTTAGGGACGCCTGTGTGGCTCAGTTGGTTAAGCAGCTGCCTTCGGCTCAGGTCATGATCCCAGCGTCCTGGGATCGAGTCCCACATCGGGCTACTTGCTCCGCAGGGAGCCTGCTTCTCCCTCTGACTCTGCCTTCCACTCTGTCTGCCTGTGCTCGCTCTCACTCTCTCTCTCTCTTACAAATAAATAAATAAAATCTTAAAAAAAAAAAAAAAAACTTAAAAAAAAAAAGAAAGAAAAAGATAACCCCATAGCAAAATGGGTAGTAGAATTGAAAAGACACCAGAAGAGGCAACAGGAATGGCTAACAGATATGGAAAAGGTGCTCAGTCTATTATAATCAGGGAAATGCAAATAAAAACCTTAAAACTATAAGGTTTCACACTAGCCAGATTAGTAAAAATGTGGATGTCTAGGAGTCTTTAAGTATTTTTTTTTTTAAAAGATTTGTATTTATTTATTTGACAGAGATGACAAGCATGCAGAGAGGCAGGCAGAGAGAGAGAGGGGGGAAGCAAGCTCCCTGCTGAGCAGAGAGCCCGATGTGGGGCTCGATCCCAGGATCCTGGGATCGATCTGAGCTGAAGGCAGAGGCTTTAACCCACTGAGCCACCCAGGCGCCCCATAGGAGTCTCTAAGTATTGATGACAATTTGTAGCAACCAGGAGTGGGAGTATAAACTGATTCAACTACATTGAAAGATTACTTGGCATCATTACTTGGCATATTTCAGGTGAATATCTCTTTTGACCAACATTTTTTAATAAAAAAATCAATATAAACATTAATATATAAAAATATAATATTAATATATATTAATATTGAAAATATTAAAAAATATTTTATTTATGTATTTGAGAGAGAGAGCATGAGCAGGAGGAGGGGCAGAGGGAGAGAGAAAAGAAGAAACAGACTCCCTGCTGAGCAGGGGGCCTGACATGGGACTCGATCCCAGGACCCTGAGATCATGACCTGAGCCAAAGTCAGATGCTTAACCAACTGAGCCACCTAATCCCTCCCAGTCCAGCAGTTCTTTTCTCATGCATGCATACATAGCACACATGCACACATGTTCTTAAGACACAGGTATACACACACTAACATATACAATACACACATCCATGTACACATATGTACTCATATGAACATCTATATTTTATATATACATTTATGTACCAAAAGATGAGTAAGAAAGTTCATGTCAGAAATGTTTGGGGTGCCTGGGTGGCTCCTTCAGTTAAGATATGACTCTTTTTTTTGGAGATTTTATTCATTTATTTATTTGACAGAGATCACAAGTAGGCAGAGAGGGAGGCAGAGAGAGGGAGAAGCAGGCTCCCCGCTGAGCAGAGAGCCCAATGCGGGGCTCGATCCCAGGACCTGAGATCATGACCTGAGCTGAAGGCAGAGGCTTTAACCCACTGAGTCACCCAGGTGCCCCATAGCATTCTGACTCTTGCTCTCAGCTCAGGTCTTGATCTCAGGGTCGTGAATTCAAGCTCCACGTGGAGCTCCATACCCTCGGCATGCAGCCTACTTAAAAAAAAAAAAAAAGATGGGCGCCTGGGTGGCTCAACTAGTTAAGCATTTGCCTTTGGCTGAGTTCATGATCCTACAGTCCTGGGACTATGGCTTGCCTTGGGCTCCTGTTCAGTGGGGAGTCTCCTTCTCCTTCTTTCTCCCCCTCTTCTCCCTCCTGCTCATGCTCTATCTCTCTCACTCTATCAAAAAGTAAAAATAAAATCTTAAAAATAAGAAATGATTGTATTAACAAAATAGACAGTAGTCCAACTGTTCGCCAACAATAGATAGATAGGGGCACCTGGGCGGCTCAGTTGGTTAAGCCGCTGCCTTTGGCTCAGGTCATGATCCCAGCGTCCTGGGATCGAGTCTCACATCAGGCTCCTTGCTTGGCAGGGAGCCTGCTTCTCCTTCTGCCTCTGCCTGCCTCTCTGCCTGCCTGTGCTCTCTCTCTCTCTGACAAATAAATACATAAATAATCTTTTAAAAAAACACAAAAAACTATAGATAGATACATTAATTTTAGTATATTCATACCATGGAATTCATGTCGAAGTGGGAATAAGTACCTGAAAAAAATACACTTGGACGAATCTAAAAAAAATGGAGTGAAAAATAAGTTGCAGGAGAACACATGCAATATAATTTCATTTTGATGAAGTTTGAAAACACAGGAAACGAGAGAATATGTACTCTTCAGGGATACACACATGTGGTAAGACTAGAAGGAAAGCAAGACTTGAGAAAGGCAGAGTTCAAGAGTGATTCTCTCGGTGGAAGGGAAAGGGGAGAGGGGTCCCCAGGGGGTGTCAGAGGAAAGGGCAATCTGTTTTTTCTTAAACTGGGTGATAGGAACTCGGATGTTCTTTGTATAATTGTCTGTCTACTTGGCAAATATGTTTTTATAAATAGTATTTCTTACGTACTTGATAATTTGATAATAAAACCAGTACCAGTTGGAAGAGAGAGTAATTTAGAAGGTATTAGTATGTGGTTGGGTTTGGAAAAGGGAAAGGGAAGGAAGATACTTTTTTCTAAACCAGGGAGAAAAATGGGCAGGGGGAGGATGGTATTTGTTTTAAAGATTTGCTGATTTATCCTAGAGACAGAGAGAAAGAGACAGAGAGAGAGAGAGAGAGAGAGAGAGAGAGAGCACGAGTGAGAGCGCGTGCACGAGGGAGCGTGCGCGCGCAAGGAGGGGGAGGGTCAGAGGGAGCGGAAGAGAATTCCAGGCAGACTGCCCCAGGGAGCACAGAGCTGCATGTGGGGCTTAGTATCCTGATCCCAGAGATCATGCCATAAGCCAAAATCAAGGGTTAGAGGCCCAGCCGACTGAGCCACCCAGGCAACCCCGGAGGATGATTTTAATAATGGCACTAAAAGCTGCAGGGTAACCCGAGACCTGCAAAACGAATAAAAGTTGCTAAACACCAACTGAACTGGGTACTAGTTTAACTATCTGCTTTTCTGTTTTAATTCTTAGAAACCCTAGGGGGTCCTTGTTTAGTAGTTGAGTTAACCTCCACCCAGAGTTGAGATGACTCACTATGCTTTGAAAATTCCACAATTTCACAAAGAAGCAAAAGTAATGGTTCTATTTGGATTAAAGCTCTTTAGAGGTTTTTGCCCCTGGGTTTCCGAGGCCAGCCCTCCCAGCATGTGTTGTTCTCCTGGCACCTGAGCCTGCACCTGTGAGCTGTCCCCAGGTGGATGTGGGGCCTCACAGCTCCGAAGGCAGGCCTCTGCACGGGCTTCCGCAGCACAGAATCATAATATATGCTCTCAGCTCCTTTATGATGTCATATAACTTGGCATGTTTTCCAATATAATTTCTTTACTAACAATTGTAATTAAATGGACTGATTTGAGTAAGGGTGCTGTGATGTGTGAGGCGCCTTCAGTCACTGGGCTTTTATGAACCTGCCTTCCTAAGGCTGCCTCGGGCCTGGGTGCTATTTTAAGCAAGTCAGCTTAAACTCTTTGAGCCTCCTTTTGCAACATAATGGGATCAATTCTGGTCTTAAAGGACCCATTCAGGTAGGGAAGTCCACAATTCCATGATCGACCACTCTATTTGGGGATGATTTCCAGATAGAACAATATGACTAAAACCAAGAAAACAAAATTATCTTGCTTGGGTAAAACCAACAAGTTCCTAGAGACAATTGGGCATCTCCCTCGTGGATTTCTAAAAACATCCTAAAAAGCTTTCTAAGAGATTCTTAAAAGCATTTGTTTTTTCAAAGAACAGTTTTAGGTTCACTGAACGGCGAAATCGAGCAGAAGGTGTAATTTCCTCTATGTTCTGTACCTCCCACACATGCATAGCCTCCCCCTCGCCCCATCAACATCCACCCAGCGGCATGTTTGTTACAAACCATGAATCTATGTTGACAAATCATTTGTCATCCAAAGTCTGTAGTTTATACCTGAGGGTTCGTGCTTGCTGTTGTACGTTCTGTGGGTTTGCCTTGTGAGTTGCTAAGCCCTGTGAGTCTGCAGACAGTAGGACAGGCCCAGCTCTGTTACCTACAGCGTGGCAAGATTGGAGGCCAGGTCGAAGTACAAGGTAGGCACCTAGTACATCTGTGTGGCTTGGTCTCCATGGGAGAGAGTGCCTCAACACGGGCTCTTCAGGGTGGCTGCAGACCTGACACCGCCTGAGAGCGACACAGAAACTCAGTGCCACCGCAGCCCTGCTGGGACAGCACCTGCCTGTTATCAAGACCCTCCTATTGCCCCCACCCCCCATTTGTGAACATGGAGTCTGAGAAGCAGGGGTATCTCTCCAGCCCCCTGCCATTCTCTCTGTTGGCACAGAGACAGCCTTTCGCTCAGGTGAACTAATGCTTTAGAGCTTGAAAATTGATCTCCAGGGCTTGAAATTAGAGTCTATGAAGGCTTTTCTGCTGGGAGAGACTCACTTGGGTTTTCTAACCTCTTCCTGAATTAACTGCAGAAGTTATTCCCATGGCATCTCAGCTGCTGTCTCTTCAGAGCTGGTTTCTTTCTCTTCAGGGGCCTGGCCAAAAAAGCAGGGGAAAAAGAAAAACAACCCCAGAACCACAAACCCCATCACAGCTTGGCGTACCTCACAGTTCTTAGTGGGAAGTGTTGGTTCCTCTTTTTTACCGCTGAGAGAATTTTTCATCTTTTTGGCCGCTTTGCTTTTCCTCTTCCATGTCCTTTGTAAACAGAGTGAATTGAATTCTAACTTGCATCAGATACTCGGGCTTATAACTTAGCCCCAAACTGTTGCTTTTCTTTGCTGTTTCATCTCTTGTAGTCTTCTGGTGCATTTTCAAATATGTTTCTGATTCATTTTAAAAGGGATCATGCTCTCTCTTCAGATCTTCTATTTCAAAATAAATTATATCTTAGCAGAGTTTTAAAGCACACATAAAATGATTTGTCCTTAGAAAAACTTTGAAATCTATATGTTATGTAGGTGGACAGAATGTTGATTTTATTACTTTTATTATTATAAATAGATTTATAACTGTTTATCCTTTACTGGGGAAAAAAACCCAGCTGTGACTTACTTGGCTGCGGTTGTGAGAAACATTGTGATTACTTTTTGGCCTATGCTTGGAATGTGATAGGTAAATAGTAAAGTATATAGGCAAAATATCCTGGAGCTAGGTTGTAAGGAAGGTTGTAAGGAAGACAACAGATGCCTAATAGTATTGAAATCTCTAAGAAATGCTTTCCTTCTTTTATTCATTTTTTAAAGTCGCATTCCATAAAAAGGAGTATGACCTGTTTAAATAAGTAGCTTATATCTGGTGTAAGTTTGTGACTTTCAAATGCTAATGGAACCAGTTAGAAATCTTTTGTCTAAATAAACATATAGCTAAATATCATGTACAAATTTTAGAGGATATACATAAAATCGATTAACAGAATTTGGTCTTAATCTTGATTTCCATTTCTCCTAACGAGTCACAACCTCTGGATGCCCTCTTTCAGCTTCTGTGGGATCATAGTAAGCTATATAAATTCTGTAGTATGTTTTTTAACCTTACAAATTATCTAACCTAATATTGTTCATTTATACCCACAGTATTTGCTTAGATTTAGCTGTATTTTTATCATTTATTTATCCTCTGTTCATTCTTCTCCGATCTTCCTTCTGGGGTAATTACCTTTCCTTTTGAAGTATATGCTTGTTTAGAGAGGCCCCTCTACTGAAGGTCTTCAGTTGGTATAATCACTTTCTGTTTATCAAAAAATGTCCCTATTTTAACAAATAGTATTGTCGGTTATTCAAATCTAAGATGTCAGATATTTTCTCTTAACACTTTGAAATTTTTATTTCACTGTCACTTGGCTCCTAGCTCTGGGAAGAAGTTATCTGATGGTGTAATTGCCAGTCCTTTCCTCTGACTCATTTACGGTTTCTCTCTGTCCTTGGTGTTCTTATAGTATCATCATGTGTGTAGATATGAGTATTTCTTTATTTATTATTTTGGTGGGAGGGCAGAGGGAGAGGGAGAGAGAATCCTAAGCAGACTCCACACCCACTGTGGAGCCTGCCGCAGGGTTCAATCTCACAACCCTGAGATATGACCTGAGCTGAAATCAAAGTTGGGTACTTAACTGACTGAGCCATCCAGGTGCCCCTAGATATGGGTTTTAAAAAAATTCTCCTGGCTTGGGATTTCTTTGTCTTCCTGAATTGAAGGATGTCTCTTACTAATTTTGGACAATTTTTAGTGCTGTTTTTTTGCATATTCTCTCTTTAAAGTAGGTTCCACACCCAATGCAGAGCCCAGTGGGACTCAAACTCATAATCCCGAGATCAAGACCCGAGCTGAGATCAAGGGTCAGATGCTTAACTGACTGAGACACCCAGGCACCCCATATCTTCCATGCTTCTTAACTTCTCTTTTTAATATTCTCATCTTTCTCTTTCTCTGTATTCCATACTGTGTAATTTTTGGATTTATCTTCCAGTTCACTAACTCTCTCTTTAGCTATGTCTAAATTGCTATTCACTGTTTATTTTGTATTGCATATTGAGTTTCAAAATCTTAGCTGCTATATATATATTTTTAAAGGTTTTAAATTTAGGGGCATCCGGGTGGCTCAGTCAGTTAAGTGTCTGCCTTTGGCTTAGGTCATGATCCCAGGGTCCTGGAATCGAGCCTTGCATCAGGCTCCCTACTCAGCAGGGTACCTGCTTCTCCCTCTGCTGTTCTTCCTGCTTGTGCTCTCTTACATTCTCTGTCAAATAAATAAATAAAATGTTTAAAAAACAATAAAAGTTTTAAAACTTATTTAAGTAATCTCTGCATCCAATGTGGGACTCAAACTCACGACCCTGAGATCAAGAGTTGCATGCTTCTCCAACTGAGCCAGCTAGCCCCCCCCCACACTTTATTTTTTCATTTCCAAATATTCTTTTAATTCTTTTTCAAGCCTTTCTGGCAATTTTTATATGGTCTCTTGCTCCTTACTCATGTTTTCAGCTGGCTCTTGTGGAAGAGCAGGAACGTGGGCTTGGGAATCAAGGCAGGCTTATATTGAGATTCCACTCCACCTCTGTCTGGGTGATCATGTAACTGATGTAGTTACCTTCTCTGAACTCTCTTTCTTGTGTGGTAAATGAGACAGAATGGACTAGACAGCGTACCAGAACCTCCTCCACTTCTGGTATTCTGTGGTGTCATTTGAAAGTAAGAGAATAAAACGTCAATGGGTTCTTACACATAAGCTTAAGTAAAGGTGGAGGTCATGGTTATGAATATTGGCAGATATTACCGTGACTGTAGTTTTGGCAATTTCTGGCTCCCAGCTAGCTGTTTAACTTCTAATTGTGAGTTATGCATATTCACACTGAATGGATATTTGTTGTCTGTTTTTCTATCTGAAACAAAGTGTCGGTAGTTTGACTTTGATTGCCTTGCAACTAACCCAGCTTTTACTTCCCTTATAGATGAGCTCTTCCTGGAACAGCAAAACCTCTCTTTATCCTCTGCGGAGCTCATGATGAAGAAAAGCACCGTGCACAGCACTGCACACGTGGCCTTAACAGAAACTGCCCCAGGGTCCCAGCAAAGCAGTTCTCTCCATGTCATATCCTCTCCATCTGCCACTATTTTTGATACAATCTTTTTTAACCAAGGAACACTGACCCAAAGTATAGCCGATCACAGCATCTTGGCGGCCAATTATATGTCGATGATGAGCAACGCGGGGATCAGAGATGACGATGAAATGGATAACTTTTTGCCAGAAGCTCCCTGGACCACTTCCCGCGCTGTTTCTCCGATCCAGTATCTCCCGCTCAGCCCACCAGTGCCGACTCCATCTTCACCCATTACTTCTTTACGAGACGAACAGATGACATCAGCCTGGCAACATACAGTGCAACAGCCAACAACGTACACTGAATCCCCTAGTCATTTCAGTGATTTTCGGTCAGCTTTTCCCACATCTGGGGGCATACTTCCAACTCGTAGTAGGAACTTGGTGCTTTATCCTACTGATGCTTATGGGCACTCAGCAAGCAGGACTTTGCCGGAGATCATGGCTTCAGGCACGGGGGAGGCAGAACCCCTTCTTTCCAACTCTCTGTCTGCAGGGCCTCTGCTCTTAGGTAGTAGCCTTCCTCGGCAGCCGTTTACCTCCTGGGCGGAGGTCTCACCGTCTGCAGAGGATCTTCTGGCCACAGGCACCGACAGATACCCCGAGGCAACCACCGCTCCGAGTCCCAGTCTACAAGGAACCATCCTCTCTAGAACAGACCCTGCTGAGGCTCTGGCATGGACAGCCCTGGCTTGTAGCAGCGGCAGCCCCAATTCGGCTTTGTCCCTTTTTCCTCCTGCCTCCGTGTCCTTTTCTCCCCAATCAGCCGATGTTTCTTTTCACCCCTTTCTTCCCGGCAGCTCCAGGGAGCCGTCGGAGCTGCCGGGTGAGGCGGCGGTGGCCCCAAGTCTCGTGGACGACCCTGGGGTCCTGAGCCCGGGGTCGTCTCGGAGACCCTACACGTGGTGCGTGTCCTGCCGCGTGGCGTCGCCTCGGCCCGTCGCGTCAGCCAGCCTCCCGGAGCGGGAAGACGTGGGCTCGGGGGACGGCGCCGAGACCCTGTCGGTGACCACCCCGCAGGCCAGCGGCGTCCCTCCGCCCAGCCGCGGAGTGGCAGACTTCTCCGAATTCGAATTCGAAGAGGAGCCCCAGCCATTCAATACGCTTTTCCCCTCCCGGCCGGTGGTTGCCCTCTCCTCTCCCTCCGGGGGCAACTCGGCCGCCGAGGGGGGTGTGGGGCGAGTCGGGACCACCCGGGTGCCTCTTGCCGGCGGCCACCTCTCCACGCCCGTTTCGCTCAATCCTGCTCCCTCGGGCTGGTCCCCTGTCCCCGAAGCATCGGGAGCGCCGTCGCCATCGAGCGGGGCATCTGGGCTCCCCTGGGTCATCAGCAGCGCGCTCCCCGCCGCCTCCGTCCCGGGCACAGCCGACCAGCACCGAGGCCCGCCCGCGGCCGCAGACGCACGTCCTTCCCCGTCCTCCGTCCCGGGCCTGTCGGCGGGGCCCTCGCGGCTCCTTGACCTCGAACCTGGCAGCTTCTCCGCGCCCCACACTGGCGGGGTTTTGGAGTCCTCGTCCGGTTTTTTCTCAACGCCGCCGCTGGAGTTCAGCAGCCTGGCCCTCTCGTCCTCAGAAGCGCTGGCCTCTCCGTCCGCCCCGTCTGTGGCGCCCGCGGGCGACCCGGCGGCCGTCACCGCTCAGGCCTTCTCCACCTCGGCTGAGACGCTGGCCTGGTCGGACGCTCCCCGCGGGCCCTCCACGCCGCTTTCCCTTCCCAATTCCACAGCCTCTGGCTCTTCCCAGCTCTGGCCGAGTTCAGACCTTCTCATAAGCACCTTCACGTTCCTTCGTGGCTACTCTGAAGGGTCGCTCCTCTCTGGCTTCCCTTCTGACTCTCTCCAGTTCTCTGAAGCAGCCACGGTTTCCCCGACGGATCCCGGTGCCCACTTTACCTCAGCCCTCACTGCAACTACCTCCTTCTCTTTTGAGTTGTCGCTCATGGCCCGTGAATCTGCGGTCACCACGCCGGTGCCCCCCAGTTCTGAGCCCCCCCTTGACATTCTGACTCTTGGGACTCACTCACCAACACCTTGGACTGCTTTTCCTACAACACCCATTTTAGCAGAATCTTCTCTCCTTCCGTCTCCGACTCCAGCACCTCCCAGTGACGATGTCAGTGCTATGGGTGACCACACACCTGTCTTGCCCTCTTTCTCCAAAGTCCTTCCTAGCCCCACACTCCTGGTCACTGATGTGTACTTGTGGTCAGCATCCTCCTTGGCTCCTGAGGCGATCCCCTCCCCTCTCCCTACAGAGCCAATGTTTGTGGGCCCGTCATTCCCACCCACAGATTTACCAGTGAACACCACCATGGAACTGAACTCACCCAACACCAGTGTTGCCCCTGATCGTACTATTGACAGCACCCTGAGCAGCAGGGGTGACACTGCGAGTCAGACCCCCCCGGAGAACAGTTCGGCACGACCGCCGACATCCCTTCATCCTGTGCCCACCTCCACTTCTGAAACAATGGTTGACACTCCAGCGCTGGTAACCACCAAGCCGCCATATGTGTGTGATATTACAGTTCCTGATGCCTATTTGATCACGACCGGTAAGGCCTTGCTTCAAGTCACCTCTTGGTTGGGGTGATCTTTCTAAGGTGCTTGTATGGAATGCCTCTGTGATGTGGAGCATCATGGGAAAGAGCATGGGCTTTGGCCCCAGGGAACCCTCACCCCTTCACCTTTCTCCTGTGAGTTCTCTGGATAGTCCTCCCTTAGTCGCTCTACTTCTTGGTTTCCTCAGCTATCAAACAAGAATGATTGTGCCGCCTATTTCGTTGGGTTATCAATAAAAAGTAAAAAATAAATAAAAATAAATAAAGTTAAGAAGCAAATAAAAGTTTTAAATGGAGCCTTAGGAGTGTTTGCTAAGATCTTTGTCTTTGAAACTCCTATCCCGGTAGATGCATAGATGGCATGGTTAGAACAAAAACCTTCATGTTTCATTTAAGCAGGTAGTTGTGCAAATGTGTAAGGGCAACTGCTACAATTTCTTACTAATTTCTTATTCTTTCCTTGAAAGGAAGGAGCACTTTGCTCCTACGTGTTCCTAGAAATGTCACTTAGATCCCGAGAATCCGAGAAAGAAACAGGGAGCGGCTAAATGTCTGATCTCAATTATAAACTTTGATCTGTGCCCTGGTCCACAGCCCAAGTGACAGGATGACAAACAGCAGCTTCCCTTGTACCTGCCCAGCTGCTTTAGTCTAACGAAATGAGAGCATGTTTGACGTCATGTCTGCATAGGTCCAGTGACCGTGGCCTGCTGTGCCGCGTTCTCCAGCTTGTTCTTCATCAGGAATGACAGGCTGCGTGTTAAGTCTTACGACCTGGTAATGTACTTGAATGCAGTATCATACGCATCTGCAAGCCTGGCTCTGTTGTGTTGATTTTGGTGGGAATGGAAGGTAGAAATGAAGGAGGGAGACAGAAGATGGTAGAAGTAAAGGAGGAATGGACTGGAGTAGAGAAGGAGAAGAACAGGGAAAGGTAAGTTGAGGAAAAAGAAGGTCGTGCTGTGAGGTAGGCCATGCCTCCTCTGCCCATCATGGTGGTGCCTCCCCTCTCTGAGCTGGTGCAGAGAAGCTGAAGCCTTTGCTCTCCTAACTTCCTCCCTCCCCTAAATAAGGTACCATTTATCAATTCATTTGACAAATAATTATGGAGCACTCAGTATGTGCAAGTGCCTTTAGAAGGTCTAAGGGTTATCTAGATGAAGGACACAGATCTGACCTTCAAGGAACTTAGATTCTAGTAGGGTAGACACAAGATATGTTTTCTTGGGAGCTGTGGTGAGAATGGTTGAGAGAGAATTCTCTAAGAGCGACTTTTGGGATGATGAGGGATGGGTTTGGAAGGATTGAATTGGAGGTACACACTCGAGAGGGCTGTTGTCTGGAGGTGGAGGGAAGGGTCCTCCTGGTGGAAGGTGTGCACACAGGTGGAGAGGTCGGACAGCCCAACAACAGTATAATGGGATGAGGCTGGGGGAAGTGGTGAACTTTTGTCTGTGATATAACAGCAGTCCAGAGGAGGGAGAAGAGTTTCTGGTAGATTCGATACTTTTCTCCCTTTCTATAAAATTACTACATAGTAACTATGAAGTGGTCAGTTAAAAGAAGCTTATTAAAAGAACTACTGAAAGCTTCTTTATTTCTTGGATTTCGTGACATTTGTGATACTTGGAGGTATAATGCGTCTTTTCACATTTTTCTACAAATAATTAGAAAACATTTTTAGAAGTATCTCTAAGAATATCAGATAGATACAGCATTGATTAACTGTCGCAGAGGATATATATTTAATGAATTTGGTGTCCTTTGTTAGAGATCCGTGTATTTGCAATTTTAGGGTAAAATTCACCCTCTGTAAATGTACACTTCAGTTGTTAAGTATGTGGAGTTGTACATAAGTAACCCTACTGTTACATTGTATTTTTAAGTGGACAGGAATGCTGTCTTTTGCTTTCAGTGGTTATCTTTGAGCCATAGGAAGAATCACCTCATTTAGAATTTTCATTTGGATTTGGCCGTGGTTTATTTTTAAGAATTATCAGAGAGAGAGGGTTGGGTTGATCTCTTGTCCTCTGAAAGGGTTCTTTTTATGGAGCCGTATCATGAAAGTAAGAGCCCTCCGTCGATCTGTGGCGGGCTGTTTGGAGAACCCTTCATCCTGTGGATCCTCTAAGGGGTGAGGCTGTGCTCCCACCCAGGACCTGCCTGACCCTGGCCTCCTTGGCAGGGGTCTCTTGCCTCTCCTGGTCCATACCAGATACCTAGAGAAAAAGATAGTTATTGCTGATGACTCTTTTCCCCCAAAGACCCTTGTGCTCATATCCTGATGTTACAGTTTAGGTCTTACTCAGATTAACTAGAAAAGGTGTAGGTTTTCATGGTGGGCCGTGCAGACTATTGAGAGTAGTATGTGGCTGGTTCTCCCTTTAGATGGGGCTACTTACAATGTGTGCTTCCTCCTTTCCTCTTTTGGGTTTTTCTGTCTCTGATTCTCCATTCTGTCTCTCCCTTCCCCAAGTTTAACTTCTGAGATCTTGGAAGAGAAAAGAAAAAAATAATAGGGAAAAGAAAGGGGAGCAGCAGGACATGTTTACTAAATACCGAGAAAGAGGCTCTCTCATTACACATTTTAAAATAGAATTTCTCAGATGTGGAAGGAGAGTTAAATATAGCTAGACTTTGTTACAAGAAATATTTTACTTCCTACATAAAATTTTAATACACGAGGATTGTGAAAATCTTTTCTGCCCTGTTATTAGTGGTGAAAACCCTTCCCTTATCGCATTGAAAAATTGTGGTAGGAGACCTCATTTTATAGGGGAAGATGTCATCTAGTGTTGCCGAGTAACATCTTAAAGCCTTTTAAAATATTATGGCTGAGAGTTAAAACTTTGTGTTTTACTGTCAGGGGCATAGCCAAGAGGAAAAAAAAAAAAAAAAAAAGCCCAGGAATGTCCAGATCTACTGCTGTTCCTCTGTTCTTTTGTAGTCTGGGCCTCATTTTACAAAATGATTTTCAGAGCTTGTGTCACAGTTCGGCTGAGCACTGCCTTGGGGCCCAGAAATGTGCAGTCCACTTATTCGTAATGAAACTAAACTGCGTTTGGTGGTTGGCTTTGGTTTGCAGTGCTGGCCAGGAGAGCCGTGCACGAGTACATCATCACGGCCATCAAAGAAGTGCTGAGGATTCACTTCAACCGTGCAGTGGAGCTCAAGGTGGGTTCCTGTGGCGCGGGAGCTCAGTCTGAAGGCCTGTCATGGTTCTAGAACGCTCGCTCTCTCCTCCTTCCTCCTCTTGGTGAACGCCTGCTCATTCTGGGATAGCTGCTCAAACGTCACTTCGTCAGGGAAGCCCTGATCCCACCATAGGCCAGGTGTAGTGCACTGGAGGGGTGTGTTGGCAGAATTGGAACAAAAAGGCTCTAAAACCAGAGTTGGGCATGATGATGTGATGATTTTGCTTCCTTTGATTTGTAAGAAAGGACTTGGATTTGAATTTTAATTATATTTTAGAGTGAGTGCTTATGCACATTTCTGTACACTCAGTGGGCTAGAGATTGATTTCTGTATGTTTTTCAGTGGACAAATGCCTCCTTCCTCCTCTCCCTGATGAGGTCAGAAAGCCCCACTCTAGGCCTGCATGTGGCTGCCAAGCACATGAAAGGGGCTTGTCTGAATTGAGATGTGCTGTGAGTGTAACACTGACATAGGATTTCAAGGGCCGCATGAAAAAAGAAATGTAAACGATCTCAATAATTTTTTTACATCGCCACATGTTGAAATGCTGTTTCAGATGTCTTGGGTTAAATAAAATTAATGTGGCTACTAGAGATTTTAAAAATTGCATATGGGGGCTCATGGATTTCTTTTGGACAGCCCTACTCAGCAGATTAAGTATTCCTCTACATGTGGATTAGACACAACGACATTGAGTTCCCCATTATTCATTACTCAGTTCTTATTATCAGCTGTTGTTTCTTGCTGCCTTTGCTCTTGTTATTCTGTGCTGTTTTTTTTTTTTTTTTTTAAAGATTTTATTTATTTATCAGAGAGAAAAGTGGAGAGAGCGAGCACAGGCAGACAGAATGGCAGGCAGAGGCAGAGGGAGAAGCAGGCTCCCCGCTGAGCAAGGAGCCCGATGTGGGACTCGATCCCAGGACGCTGGGATCATGACCCGAGCCGAAGGCAGCTGCTTAACCAACTGAGCCACCCAGGCGTCCCTTCTGTGCTGTTTTTGAGAAGGCAGGCAGATCTGCAAAAGGGATCAAAATGGATAACTAAAATAAAATGGATTGTCTCTGCAGCCCTCCCTCTTCATTTAGAGCTACCTGTTTTTCACCTCACTTGCTCTGTTATTTTTCTACTTCATGCAACTTCCTTTAATTTTGAGTTACAGTCCTCTCAATTTGATAATTACTGTCTTTTGTGTTTTTTAATTTTCATAGGTTTATGAACTGTTCGCTGACTTCACTTTCTTGGTCACATCTGGACCTTTCGTTTACACAGCAATATCAGTGATAAATGTACTTATAAACAGTAAACTTGTCCGTGACCAGACTCCTTTAATCCTGGCTGTGAAACCTTCCTTCCTTGTGCCAGAGTCCAGGTTCCAAGTTCACACGGGTGAGAAAACTGAGCATAGTTGTTTTGATTGATTTGTATATAAAATTTTATTTTTCTTTTTTACATCGTTAAAACATCGGGGGAGGATTTTAAAAAATTAACTTAAATTTTTAAAAAGCCTTTATCATTACAGAAAACTTGTAGCATATACAAAATTGCACAGATTACTTGAATGAGCCCCTGCGTAGTCATCGTATGGCTCCAACAATTTTCACCTCCGAGTCTGTCTTGTGACACCTACGTGCCCTCCTCCCACGTTATTTTGATATGGTATCATGTCAGCCCACCCATAAATATTTCAGCCTGTTCCTCCAAGAGATGAAGCTTATTAAATACACTCTCACACACATATCCACGCCTGAAAAATTACCCATTGTTCTTTTTTCCATTGACATTTTCCCATTGTTCTGTCTGTCCCCCACAGTGTGTTTCTTTCTTTTCTTTTTTTTTTTTTTTTTTTCAGATTTTATTTATTTATTTGACACAGAGAGATCACAAGTAGGCAGAGAGGCAGGCAGAGAGAGAGGGGGAGCGGCTCCCTGGTGAGCAGAGAGCCCCATAGGACCCTGAGATCATGACCTGAGCTGAAGGCAGAGGCTTAACCCACTGGGCCACCCAGGCGGCCCCTCACCCCCCACCGTGCTTTTTGAGGAATTGAGAGTGTGTTCACTCTTCCCACTTGAAATGTTTCTGTCAGTTGCATCTTTTGGTGCTCCCGCTGTTACCTTTTTTCATTTTCCATGATACAAGTCACCTTCACTTGCATGTATCCATTTGGTGCCAGTTTGCCTTGTATGTTTCCCTGCTGGGAGGCTGCTAACTGCTCCGTCTCCATACTTAATCCTGTGCTGGGGGGAGCGTTCTCGGAGTTAGATAGTATTTTTCACCTCCTCGTCCTCAGCCCTAAGCCAGCACCTGGTTCATGGGCTTGTGACTGCTGTCCGTCTCTTAGTTCTTCAGTTCGTGCCTCAGAGTGTGGATACCGGCTTCTGCAACTTCACCCAGCACATCGAGAAGGGCCTGATGATAGCTCTTTCTGAAGTGAGAAAACACCACCAGGGGACGCATAATTTCACCGTGCAGGTGAGAATAGCACTGAATGCAGAACAAGGAGCTTTGCCCTTTGAAGAGGAACTTGTTTCACAGTCTTGTTGAGGGCACAATTAACTCTTCCTCATTTCATCTCATGGAAGAAATTCAGTTCACGTGAATCAGGGTCGATCTCTTTCTGGGGCACGGAGTTCACGGGCGTGAATAGGCAAGTACTTGAAGATTACAGAGCAGCAGGATAACCACGGAGCTCAGATGTGGTGAGCTGGACAGAGATGAGCATATGCCAGAAACACAGGAATGTTCTAGGAAGGAACAGTATCAACCTAACTCAGCCCTCCCCCCCAAAATGGGGGGAGTGCCTCAGCATACTGGTATTTCGTGTTATGGGGTACCACGAAATGTAGTGTTTCATTCTACAAACCAGAATCTAGCCACTCTAGATGAACAGGTTTTGTGTGTATTGTATGGAAATCACTGATGTTGTTATATTTCTTTGATATTTTTTCTCTGTATTCTTTGTTCTCTCTTTCTAGATTTTATAGCAAATAGATTTTTGTGTACCTGGAGCCACCTTTCGTAATTCGTATGTTTTCTTGTAATACCATCTCTTTTTAAATTCCCCATTTTTGCACACTATTTATTTATTTATTTATTAAGGTTTTGTTTATTTATTTGACAGAGAAAGAGATCACAAGTAGGCAGGGAGGCAGGCAGAGAGGGGGAAGCAGGCTCCCCGGTGAGCAGAGAGCCCAATGTGGAGCTCGATCCCAGGACCCTGAGATCATGACCTGAGCTGAAGGCAGAGCCTTAACCCACTGAGCCACCTAGGCGCCCCTGCACATGTGCTAAACTTTGTTCCCTGAGTCATTAATTTCGTCTTCAGCTGTGTGCATCGTGTTTCTCAGTCCCTCTGCTGACTTTGCTTTCAACTGTCCTTTTTCTGTTGTTCTTGGCTCTTTTCTCATTTCTCCTGCAAAGACGCAGGATTATCTTGACTGGTGATGCGATATCACCTTGAAAGTCTCTGAGGATATTAACGAGCATTTGTTTAAAAAGTTGCCTTCCGGTTCCCACCTTGTGTTTTCTCCGAAGCCATTGTTCTGTGTTGATCTTGGTCCTTGGCGCTAGGGCTCCTAGTTTTCCATAAACTATCTGGACACTGTTGGTTAGTCGCCATGAGGAGTGAAGAGGCAGGTTGTTAATTTTGGCAGCTCACCCCTTCAGCTGTGGCGTCTGTAGCCACATCCGCCCTGTCTCCCGATGGGAGGACTCCCTGGAGCACTGGGTCCCAGGCAGGGGATGAAGTTGGTGGGGCGGACTGGAACCCCTGCCCCAGTGCAGGACAAGGATTTCGGGGGATGGAACGCTTCACAGCAAAGCTGCCTTTTCTTTCGTTTTCTTCCCTTCTCTGTCTCTCGTGTGCTCTGGTGGGTAGGAGTCTCTACCCTCCTTCCTAGTGGCTAAACCCACAGCCTTGTAGTCTGCTCTGACCAGGAGCTCCTTTTCCTTATGGAGCTGTTCCTTGGGCTGGTCAGGGGGCCCGTGTGGCTGTGCCAGCCCCTCTTTGTTGGCCTGCCCGTGGCCATGAGGAAGGAAGAAGGAGGGAGAAAGTCAGCTCAGCTCTTTGGTACGTGGGCTTTGAATAACTGTACTGATTGCTGTTCATGGCCTCCTCTGGGGTCGGTTCCTGCAGAGCCCTCCTGGCTCTCTGCTCCTGCGCGCCAGGCCTGGCTATGATTTGGGTCTCTGTTCCCTCCGTTCTGGTTTATATCATTACGATCCCATCCTGTCTCCATCTTCCAGGAATGTGACAGAATCTCTGATTTTCTTCCATTCTCCGAGCTGTTGTGGATTTACTCCCCTTTGTTCAGCTTCTTGTTATTTCAGTGGGATTTGGTGTGGGTGGGGCGGGGAGGGACCGTGCCTACATGTGTTGGGTTCATCGCTTCATGTGAAAAACATTTTCAGTAAACCGAGAATTTTAAGTATCGCAAACGGGACCCAGGTGGTGGAGCTGGTTTGTTCCTTTGAAAAAAATGTTCTCTCCTTTAAAAAAAAAAAAAAAAATCAGTGAGAGAAAGTTTAAGGGAGAAACCAGCGGCTTTTCCTCAGTGTTTCGCTTTCTTTTGGAGGCTGATCCCACCTTCCTTCTCTTTAGATCCTGAATATCACCGTGGGTGCTTCAAGGCCGGCCCCTCGGCGGGGCCCGGTCAATATCATTTTTGCGGTCAAAGGCACGCGGGGGTTTTTGAACGGGACAGAAGTGAGCCAGCTGCTCAGGAACTTGAGCGTGGTGGAGTTCAGTTTCTACCTGGGGTACCCCGTGCTCCAGATCGCAGAACGTGAGTATGGCTCTCACCAAACGCTGGGAAAGCGGCCACAAGTGTTTTCATTGCTGGACCTCTTTTGAAATATTTGGCTGAAGTCCAGAGTGTAAATCAGATAAAGTCAGAGCTTCTCAGAGTCCATTCCGGCTGGGCCTCTGGAGCCCTCCTCACCCACGGGCCTTGCTTTATTATTGTCCTTTGAGAGTACAGGGCATTAGTAAAGACTGCACCCGTTCTGGGGAGGGTAAAACCAGAGGCAGAAAAAACAGACCTGTGGTTGCCAGGGGTGACGGGTGGGAGCAGGCTAGACTGCGGAAGAGTAGCAGAAGGCAACTTTTGGGGGTTGATGAGCCTGTTCTGTATCTTTGATGTGGTGACGGTTATGCAACTTTGTGTATTTGTCAAAAGCCATAAAGCTGTACACCAAAAAGAGTAAGTTTTGCTGCATGGACGCACAAAACTGAGAAAAGAATAATAGATGAAAACAAACAAAACCTTTCTTCCTGGCTGAAGCAATTAGAATCACGGTGCACATGGAGCGGGCTGGGGGTGGGGTAAACATTTACTTCAAAAAACAGTAGATTTGAGGGTTGAAGTCAGGCCAAAAAATGCATCAAATTCCTTTACAAAAATGGAACAGCCAAATGGTCCAATGACTTTTATGTGTTTTCGTGTGTGGTTAATTAAATTAAAAAGGGTAACTTGTCAGATGCAAAAGTAGGCAGGGATAGAAATTGTTCTTTACACATTGCGCCGTTCGTTCTGTGCTGTGCAGGTATGGGGAAAAGAGTAAGGATGACAGTGTGGGTAGCCCGGGTCTGTCCCGGGCAAGCCAGGACATAGGGTCACTTTACCTGGAGTCATTGCTGGGAAATCCTGGGGTCCCAGCGAACACAGTGTGAAATCTCATTGCTCTGGAACAATGAGATTTCCAGGGGATCATGTGGGTGGGTGGGCTCTGTGTGAAGCAGTGTCCCACTGGGTCACTCGAGCCAGCCTTTCACTTCTCCTTCTCTGCCTTTCTTCTGGAGACTCCTGTGCTCAGAAACTGCCTGTGGTCCTCGCCTTCACACCAGCCTGGCATTTTGTTCTAACACGTTTTGCACTAAAGGCGAAATACTGTGGAAAGGCAAAGTACTGTGACTTAGCAGGTACTCCCTAGACTTACCTTTCTGATGCGTGCAAACATGTTCTTACGGATTTCCCTCCTTTGCCTTTTATAGCCTTCCAGTACCCACAGCTGAACTTATCTCAGTTGTTGAAATCCTCCTGGGTGAGAACAGGTATGTTGGACTTACATAATGCTTTGGCAGCTGTAAGAATAAAAAGTCTGTGCAGGTGTACTGAGCGTGATGTCAACTTTCGTGCGTCTGAGTCCTAAATTCAGGGCGCCATGTCCCTTAAATTCTTGGCAAAGAATGAATGAGAAGGGAATTCAGATTCAGCTGTGGGAATATGTCCCGCTGAGTTATGGCACAAAAAGGATTGGCTTTCTTTAAAATTCATACATCAAGTTCAGGGGAAGGTCTAACAAGAATTGACAGTCTTCTGATCCAAAACAGGATAGAGTTCCAAAGCAAGGATCTCTTTCTCTGTGTGTGTGTGTTTTTTTTTTTTTTTTCTAAAAAGGCTTATTTGTTTGGTTTTATGAGGACGAATAAGATAGCTTGGTGAGCAAATAAGGTTTTTTAAAAAGTCTTGTGGGCCTGGGTCAGATATTTATAGCTATGGCACTGCAGATAAAGGCTTTCTAACTGGGTAACCAAAGTCCAAGAGATAGTGACACCCTCACTATGTTCCCAGTGTGTGAGCGGCACAGTAAGTAGCTGGTCATGGAGAGAATCGTGTCCTGTGGTGACGGTCACCAGTTGTGGTTTCTCAGACCCTGTCGGTCCTCCTTGCTTCACATCCCGTGCAAAGGCTCCACTTCTTTGCATGGTGCAGTGGCCCCATTTTCCAGATCATTTTCCTAGCACTTAGGAGACTCGTCCCTTGTCTATCTCCGGGCGGATTTGAGCCGGTTCTGGCTGCAAAGCCCACGGGTCTTTCCTTCGACCATATGCTGACAAGCCCATTATCTGTTTGATAATCTTGTTTACAGCAGATATTTTTCAGACAGGCACCCTTATCTGGGGTGAGTTTGTGCATCTAAGTCTTGAGACTAGACGAGATATGAACTAGAGCATTTCCAGAAGGTTTTTTTTTTTTTAGATTTTTACTTATTTATTTGACAGACAGAGATTACAAGTAGGCAGAGAGGCAGGCAGAGAGAGAGAGATTGGAGGAAGCAGCTCCCCGCTGAGCAGAGAGCCGATGTGGGGCTCGATCCCAGAACCCTGGGATCATGACCTGAGCCGAAGGCAGAGGCTTTAACCCACTGAGCCACCTAGGCGCCCCCAGAAGTTTTGAAATAAGGATGGATAAAATGTTTGCCCGTGTATGGGAGTTCTCAGCTCCAAAGCTTCTATGCTGCTGAGTTCCTGGGACTTCTGGCCACCAGTCTGTGTAAGAGCTTGGAACTGTAAATAAGACCCTTGAGCAGCACTTCCTGGCTCCCCAGGACCCTGTTCATGTTCACTTTCTCTCCCTAGGATCTCCTCTCGAGGCAGGGGCACGTGATAGGAATCCTATGTTAATTTGTCCTCCGCACGCACTCATTTTTCCTCCGCTGCTAACTTGTTTCGGGGCCTGTGTGTGTTTCATTTTGTAAATGTAGTTCTCCTGGGCGTCGTGGAGAAGCAGCTCCAGAATGAAGTGTTTCAGGCCGAGATGGAACGCAAGCTGGCCCAGCTGCTCAGCGAGGTGTCCACGCGGAGGCGGATGTGGAGAAGGGCCACCGTCGCTGCCGGGAACAGCGTGGTGCAGGTACTCCTTAAGAAGGCCAAGGGAGGAGGGAAGGAGGGGGCAGAGATTTGTCTAAAAACACACGGAATTTCCACGCAAATGAAAGATGCTATGAGAAAATTCTAATGGGGACGGAGGACTCTATCTGGTAGTAAGTGAGAGTGGTAGCATTTCAGTTCGACCAGAGTCTAGACACGTAGACCCGTGGGGAGCACGGCAAGAAAATTGTGTCACTGGGTTGCCATGCCATCAACATGACCTTGTTTTTTGGAGTAGTTTTTAATCACCAAAAACGTAGTCAATTTAATGCAGTGGTAAGTATTATTAATCGCATCATAGCTATAAATCATCCCTCTGCAAGAGACCTTAAGGGATCGGAGAGAGGAGAATTTTGTGTCCTCCCTTGAGCACTTGATCCTCTTTGCCTCCAGCCAGTGCAGGTGGTTTCATGTTACCCAACTATCTCCACTTTGTTGCTGTTGGTTCAATTGGGATAAAATTGGTATGTGACATTATGTTAGTTTCAGATGGACGAGAAAATGATTTGATATTTGCATACACACCAAAACGACCACCGCAAGAAGTCTAGTTACCATCCGTCACCCTATAGTCCATTTTGTAAACTAGCAGGAAGGCCACGGAAAACAGATCCACTTGAATCCAAAAGTGACCCATCAGAAATGCAAGTGCACACAGAGAGCTGGAGATTGGGGCTGTAATTTATTCCCATCTCAATGTGAATTCTGATGTTTTGGATGTTTTTCTTTATTGACTGCTGACCTCTAGAGCTAGGAAAACGGGATATTTAAAGTTAAGGCGTCGAGGGATGACTGGGTGGCTCAGTTGGTTGAGCGGCTGCCTTCGGCTCAGGTCGTGATCCCAGTGTCCTGGGATCAGGTCCCACATCAGACTCCCCGCACAGTTGGGAGCCTGCTACTCCCTCTGCCTCTGCTTGCCACTCTGCCTGCCTGTGTGCTCTCTCTCTGACAAATAAATAAAAATAAAAAATCTTTAAAGTTAAGGCGTCGCAGAGACAGGAAAGCTGGTGAAACCCGGGGGTGCAGGGGCATCAAAGGGAAAGGTGTGCATCTGACTTGGATGGGGGTGGCGGGAGTTTGCCTTGAGCTGGCGTCATTGTCCTGTGACCCTCTTACCAAGTTTTCCCCGTCAGCATTGCTTTGGATTCCCTCTCCCACAGTCGTTCCTTTGCCAGCTATAGTCGAGTATAGAGAAATTTTAAAAAAACTAATGAAAAATTGTGAATAACATTAAATAAGCATTAAACAAAGAAGAAATTAAAATGACTTGTAAAAGCCTTGCCTTATTTAGCAGTTCTGGCTTCGTAGAGTTCAAGGTCTTGGTGGAGGCGAATTTATGCACGTAAAACAGAGACCTCATTAAACTACCTAACGAAGTGCTATGTTAGTTGTGCAGCTTCCCTCAGATAGGAGTGTGAGGTCTGTGGAAGTGAACCAAGCCACCCCCAGCCAGCGGTGCCACCTGACGGATTGCACTGGGACTGCGCCCCACATCTTTCCCCCTCTTAGGGTAACCCAATGTGGAGACGTAGACAAGGATTCATGTGCAACAGTTCAGGACTCTTCATTGAAATATCATCTGTAAAAGGGAAAACATGAGAGCAACCTCAATGACCAGCAGTTGGAGAATGAGTAAATAAATTATAGTGAATCTTTGTATGTTGGAATGTTAGGTGGCCATTGTCATTAAAAAAAAAAAAAACCAAACTATTGAGGAGTACCTGGGTGGCTTAGTGGGTTAAGCATCCGACTCGTGATTTTAGCTCAGGTCTTGATCTCAGGGTGGAGAAACCAAGCCCCACTCCACACTCAATGTGGAGCCTGCTTCAGATTCTCTCTCTCCCTCTCCTTCTGCCCTTCCCCTCCTGGCCCCCTCCCCCACTCACTCTCTCTCACTCTCAAAATACATAAATTAATAAATTATTGAGTGATATGGTGAACAAAGATTACCAAAGAATGCATGCGCTGTCATCCGAATATTGATATGAAACCTATGAAAAAAATAATGGAAGTATGCCACAGTGTTTATAGTAATTTTCTTTGGTTGACTGAACTTCAGGTGATTTTCATCTTTTTTTTTTTTTACACATTTTGTGTGTTTTCAGAATTTCTCCAATGAGCATGTAATTTGTACAGTGAACATGTGATTTGAATCAGAAAATAATTTTTAAAAATGAAATTGAAAACATTGCCCAAAATAATGACTCCATCCTACTATGGTTGTATGGATTCCAGATATAAATCTGATAAGAAGTCATCTAGAAAGGATCTAGAATTAGATTTTACTGACTGTTGCTTTTAGATTGGATGAGTTTATAGAATCTTTAATTATATACCCCAATACATTGGAACTTGGTTACTGCCAGGTGAAACCATTTCTAAAAGGTATCAAAACTTTTTCAGTGTAGTAAACATTCACATAGTCCTTCGATAGTATTCCATTCTCAGGGCTAATAAAAAATTAATCATTACCGCCCAGTTTGGGGAGCGAGTAGGTGGTTAGGGAGTAGAAGTGGTCAGGGAGTGAGCCTAGACATAGCAAACAAAGGGCAGGATAGATGAGTCCTTCTCCCCTGGAGAACAGATTCCCCAGGGATGAGAGTTTGGACCTGTTTGTTAAGGATCTTTTAAAATTATCTGGAAGAAGGCATTCACAGTGAAATCATGAAGTTGTTGATTTGCCAGAAGTTTCCAGTGGGGAAGAAGGAGTCCTGCAGCCGTGTCCAGAACGCAGGGCCGTATTACAATTCTGTACACGTGGCTAGAAAAGTAGCAGCTGCGTTTTGCCAATGGCAAATGTAGAGACCAAAAATTCAAATTGCTTATGCAAAATAGAGGGCTTGGACTCATTGTTGACAGTAGTCCTGCATTTTGCTGGAATCTCAAGGGGCAGTAAAATTGTTGCATATTATTAGAGAAACAGCAACAAAATAGAAACATGTATTTATGTAAAACTGTGATACAGCAAGGATCCCAGATTCTGAAGTCCTAATATGAGAGGGCACCAGAGGGAGATCAGTTCTGAGACAAATCAAAGCACTATTTGACTAGGTGATTGTGAATTTGTGTACAACTTTCTAGCTCCATTGAAAGATACTTGATATGATACCATATAGGTTTAAAGTGTGCAATTGATGATTTGATATATGTATATATTGCAGAGTGACTGGCACAATAACATTAGTTAACACATCCATGACTATTTTTTGGATGTGGTAAGAATTTTTTTGGTTGTGGTGAGAATTTTTAAGATCTATACTCAGCACCTCTCAAGTATATATAAAACAGTATTGTTAACTATGGCCCTATGCTATGCATTAGACCCCTGGAACTTACTCATCTTACAGCTGGAAGTTCATACCCTTTGGCCACCATCACCCATTTCTCCTGAGCAAGAGCATACGGTGATTGTCTTTCTGTCTGCCTTATTTCGGTTTGCATAATGCCCTCCAGGTCTATGTGGTTGCAAATGGCAGGATTTCCTTCTTTCTTATGACCCAATGATACTGCGTGTGTGTGTGTGTTTGTGTGTGTGTGTGTGTGCACATGTGTGTGCATATCACATCACATCTTCTTTATCCGTTTGTCCATGGATGGACACTTAGGTCACTTCCATGTCTTGGTTGTTGTAAATAATGCCGCAGTGAGCAGGGGCAGGGCTGGGGGAATACAGATATCTTTTCAGATAGTGGATTTTACTTCCTTTTGGTGTATACCCAGAAGTGGGATTCCTGGATCACATGGAAGTTCCATTTAAAATTATTTGAGGAAAGTTCATACTGTTTTCCACAATGCTGGCACCAATTTATATTCCCACCAACCATGCACAAGGGCCCCCTTTCCCCACCTTCTTACCAGCACCCATCTCTTCTGAGGATAGCCATTCTGTCAGGTGTGACGTGATACCTCATTGTGGCTTTGGTTTACTTTTCTCTGATGATTAGTGATTTTGACCTTTTTATATACCTGTTGGCTGTGTGTATTTTTTGGAAAAATGTTCAGCTCTTGTGCCCATTTTTAAATCAAAGAGTTTGGGTGTGTTTTTATTTGTTTGTTTGCTCTCGAGTTGTATGAGTTCCTTATATATTTTGGATATTAATCTCTTATCAGATATATGATTTGTTGCATATTTTCTCCCTTTCCATATGTTGTCTTTTCATTTCATTGAGTCTTTCTTTTGCTATGCAGAAGCTTTTAAGTTCGATACAGTCTGCTTGTTAATTTTTGCTCTTTTTTTTGCTTGTGCTTTGAGTGTTATATCTAGAAAGTCATTGCCAAGACCAACGTCAAGGAGCCTTTCCCTTATGTTTTCTTTTAGGAGTTTTATGGTTTCAGGTCTTACATTTAAAACTTTCCATTGGAGTTATTTTTATTTTTTTTAAAGATTTTTATTTATTTGTTTGACAAACAGAGATCACAGGTAGGCAGAGAGGCAGGCAGAAAGAGAGGAGGAAGCAGGCTCCCCCGTGAGCAGAGCCAAATGCAGGCCTCCACCCCAGGACCGTGGGATCATGACCTGAGCGGAAGGCAGATGCTCAACTGACGGAGCCACCCAGGTGCCCCTGGAGTTATTTTTTGTGAGTGATATAAGATAGGGACCCAGTTTAATTTTTTTGGTTGTGCATATGCAGTTTTCCTATCACCATTTATTGAAGAGGCTTTTTCCCATTGAGTATTCTTGGCTCCTTTGTTACCAGGGTCTTCTGTGATTCCATATGAATATTAGGATTATTTTTTCTATTTCTAAAATGCCATTAGAATTTAGATGGCTACAGAGGTGGTGTCTGTAGATGGCTTTGGGTAGTATGTACATTAAAAAAAAAAAATTTTATTTATTTGAGAGAGAGAGAGAATGCACAAGCAGGCAGAGGGGCAGAGGGAAAGGGAGAAATAGACTTGCTGCTGAGCAGGGAGGCCAACGTGGGGCTTGATCCCAGGACCCTGGGATCATGACCTGAGCCAAAGGCAGATGCTTGACCAACTCAGCCACCTAGGCACCCCAAGATAATATGGACATTTTAACAAATTCTTCCAGTTCATGAACACAAAGTATCTTTCCATTTATTTGTGTCTTCAATTTCTTTCATCAGTGTCTTATAGTTTTTAGTGTACAGATCTTCTAATTCCTTGGTTAAATTTATTCCTAGGTATTTTATTATTTTTGATGCTGTTGTGAATGGTACTATTTTATTTCTTTTTCAAAATCTTCATTATTATTATAGAGAAAACATAAGGGCACCTGGGTGGCTCAGTTGGTTGGGTATTGGACTCTTGATTTCAGCTCAGGTCTTGATCTCAAGGTCATGTGTTCAAGTTCTGCAATGGGCTCTACACTTGGCATGGAATCTACTTAAAAAACACACACACGGGCACCTGGGTGGCTCAGTGGGTTAAAGCCTCTGCCTTCAGCTCAGGTCATGATCCCAGGGTCCTGGGATTGAGCCCCGCATCGGGCTCTCTGCTCAACAGGGAGCCTGCTTCCCTCTCTCTCTCTCTGCCTGCCTCTCTGTCTCCTTGTGATCTCTATCTGTCAAATAAATAAATAAAATCTTAAAACACACACACACACACACACACACACACACAAGGGTGCCTGTGTGGCTCAGTGGGTTAAGTCTCTACCTCCAGCTCGGATCATGATCTCAGGGTCCTGGGATCGAGTCTCTCATCAGGCTCTCTGCTCAGTGGGGAGCCTGCTTCCCCGCTGTCTCTGCCTACTTGTGATCTCTCTCTCTTTCTCTGTCAAATAAATAAATAAAAATCTTTAAACACACACACACACACACACACCCGCAAACACAACAGATTTTTTAATATATTAATTTTGTATCCTGTAACTTTACTGAAGGTGGAGTGTTTTGGGTTTTCTATGTATAATATCATGTCATCTTGCAAATAGTGACAGATTTTACATCTTCCTTTCTGCTTTGGATGCCTTTTGTTTTTTTTTTTTTCTTGTCTGATTGCACTGGCTAGGATAGTATTGTATTGAATAGGAGTGCTGAGAGTGGGCACTCTTTTCTTATTTCTGATTTTATTTATTTATACCCCCCCAATTCTATTTATTATTTATTTATTTATTTATTTGACAGAGAGAGGGGGAGAGACACAGTGATAGAGACAGCACACAAGCAGGTGGAGTGGGAGAGGGAGAAGCAGGCTTCCTCCTGAGCAGGGAGCCTGACGTGGGGCTCGATCTCAGCACCCAGGAATCATGACCTGAACTGAAGGCAGACGCTTTATGACTGAGCCACCCAGGCACCCCTTGTTTCTGATTATATAGGAAAAACTTTCAGTTTTAGCTCTGGGTTTGTTATATATGGCCATTCCTATGTGGAGATATGTTCCTTCCACACTCAGTTTGTTGCTGGTTTATATCTTGAGTGGAAATTGAATTTTGTCAAATACTTTTCCTATATCTGTTTAGATGATCGTATGATTTTTATCTTTTATTTATCAATGTGATATATCAAACTTACTGATTGACTTGTTGAACCATCCTTGCATTTCAAGGATGAATCCCACTTGATCATAGTGCACAATTTTTTTTTTTTTTATGATTTTACTTATTTATTTTAGAGCGTGAGAGAGAGTGTGCAAGAGAGAACATGAGTGCAAGTGATGGAAGGAGCAGAGGGAGAGGGAGAGAAAAAGAATCCTGAGCAGACTCTGTGCTGAGCCTGGAGTCTGATGTGGGGCTTGATCTTACAACCCTGAGATCATGACCTGAGCCAAAACCAAGGTTCAGGTGCTTTACCAACTGAGCCACCCAGGAGCCCCATGTTGCATGATCTTTTGAATGTACTCTTGCATTTGGTTTGCTCGTATTTTGTTGAGAATTTTTGCATCCAATTCGTAAGAGATATTGCCCTGTAGGGTGTTTTTTTGTTTGTTTGTTTGTTTGTTTTTGTTTTTGTAGTGTCCTTAGTAGACTTTGGTATCATGGTAATATTGGTCTCATAAAATGAGTTTGGGAATGTTCTCTTCTCTTTATTGTTTTGGAAACTTTTGAGAAGGATTAGTATTAATTCTTTGAATGTTTTGTAGAATTCGTCAGTGAAACCATCTGGTCCTGGTTTTTTGGGGGGGAAGTTTTTGATTACTGATTCAGCCTTCTTAATTTTTTTTTTTTAAGATTTTATTTATTTATTTGACAGACAGAGATTACAAGTAGGCAGAGAGGCAGTCAGAGAGAGGAGGAAGCAGGCTCCCTGCTGAGCAGAGAGCCTGATGTGGGACTCGATTCCAGGACCCTGGGATCATGACCTGAGCCAAAAGCAGAGGCTTTAACCCCCTGAGCCACCCAGGCGTCCCCAGCCTTCATAATTCTTACTGGTCTGTTCACATTTTCTGTTTCTTCCTGATTCAGTCTCAGTAGGTTGTATGTTTCCAGGAATTTATCCATTGCTCCTGGGTTATCCATTTTGTTGTTGTGTAATTATTTAAAGTATTCTTTTATGATCCTTTATGTTTCTGTTACCTGTTGTAGTGTCTCCTCTTTCATTTATAACTTTCATTTGAGTCCACCTTTTTCTTTGTTCTTTCTTTGGTCTAGCTGAAGATTTATCAATTTTGCTTCTTTTCAAAGAGCCAATGCTTAGTTTTGGTAATTTTTCCTGTTATCGATTTTATTAATTTCTGCTCTGATCTTTATTATTTTCTCCCTTCTGCTAACCTTGGACTTAGGTTTTTCCTTTTTTTCTTAGGTCCTTGAGGTGTAAAAGTTATTTTTTTGTTTTTTGTTTTTAAAGATTTATTTATTTATTTATTTTAGAGAGGGAGTGAGAGCGTGTACTATGAGCAGACTAGAGGAGGGAGGGTCAGAGGGTGAGAGAGAATCTCAAGGCTCACGACTAAGTATGGAGCCTGATGTGGGGCTCAATCCCACAACCCTGAGATCGTGACCTGAACTGAAATCAAGAGTTGGATGCTTAACTGACTGAGTCTCTTAGATGCCTAGGTTTTTTACTTGAAATCTCGTTTTTCTTAATGTATGCATTTATAGCTATAAAATTCCCTCTTATAACTGCTTTTGGTATATCCCATAAATTTTGGTATGTTGTATTTCTGTTTTCATTTGTCTCAATATATTTAAAATTTCCTTTTCAATTTGTTCTTTGGTCTAATGGTATTTTCAGGAGTGTGCTGTTTAATTTCCATGTGTTTGTGAAATATTCAACTTTCTCCTATTATTGATTGTATTTTCATACTGTTGTGGTCAGAAAAGATACTTGATATAATTTCTGTTGTCTTGAATTTGTTGAGACTGTTTCGTGGCCTAACATATGGTATATCCTAGAAAATGTTCCATGGGTGCTTGAGGAGAATGTGTTTTCTGTTGATACTGAATGGAATGTTCCATAAATGTCTGTTAGGTTCCTTTAGTCTGTAGTCTGCTGTTTCCTTACTGATTCTCCATCTTTGTGATTAATCCGTTGTTGAGAGTGGGGTGTTGAAGAATTTATAATCCCGAGAGCAGTGGTTCTCAAGTGGTGGTGATTTTATGCCCCCTGCCGGTGCATCTGGCATGTCTAGTGACAATTTTGGTTGTCACAGCTGGTGAGGGAGGTGTGGCTGTTGGTACTGGCATCTAGTAAGTAGAGGACATTGATGCTGCTAAATATCCTATGATACTTGGGATAGCCCCCTGTTGAACCCAAATGGCAGTAGTACCAAGGTTGAGAAGCTGTGCCTTAAAAAAAGAGAAAATGCTGATTCAGGGTGAGATTGGATGAAACCAGGAATAGTTTCTGAGAACCAGGGGTGCACACAGCCCTTATGATTCATGTTGGGAGAACAGCAGCATTCTCCCATGACAGGCTGGACGTGGTCGGTCTCAGCTAAAGACTGCGTGGCCTTGGCCAACTCTGTGTTCTCTTGTTCTCTTGCCCATTTGTCTCAGGGATTATTTTGAGCAAGATGAGGCACATTTGTTATTCCGTACAGAGTAACATTCATTGTCCCTCTTCCCATTGAAAGAGCATTGTGGGGATTCTGGGATCCAGAATGGTGTCACAAGCTCATTATGAGCATTGGAATGAATCCTGAATAACACAGTCAAGACTGGGTGCCCTGAGCCAGGGCATCTGGAAATAGGAGCTTCAAAAATGCTAATGGTTTCTGTTATCTTTCAGATGGTCAACGTGTCAAGGCTAGAGGGAGAAGACAATCCTGTGCAGCTCATCTACTTTGTGGAGGATCAAGATGGAGAAAGACTCAGTGCAGTCAGGTCTTCAGATCTGATTAACAAGATAGATATCCAGAGAGCAGCCATTATCTTGGGTTACCGCATTCAAGGTGCTGTTGCCCAACGTAAGTGTGTGACACATAGACCCTAAGTGCTCTCTGTGCTGTGCTGGCATCAAAAGCCAGGTTTGGTGGTTGTTTCTTCCCTAACAATGAAATCTGAATTTAAAGCATTCTTGTGTGCATAGAGTAATGTCTTAAACCCTTATTATTTATTATGTGGCACTTGAATAAAACGTCATTTTTTATTTTTATTTTATTTTTAAAGATTTTATTTATTTGACAGAGATCACAAGCAGGCAGAGAGACAAGCAGAGAGATGGAGGAGGAAGCAGGCTCCCCGCTGAGCAGAGAGCCTGATGTGGCGCTTGATCCCAGGACCCTGAGATCATGACCTGAGCCAAAGGCAGAGGCTTTAACACACTGAGCCACCCAGGGGCCCCTAAAATGTCATTTTTTAAAAAGAATTTTTATATATTTGAGAGTGAGGAAGCAAGAGAGCATGAGTGGGGGGAGGGGTAGAGGGAGAAGGTGAAGCAGGTTTCCCGCTGAGCAGAGAGCCAGAGAGCCTCTCCAAGAGCCCCCTGAGCCCCTCCCCCCTCCAGCCCCTGAGAGTCGCTGAGAGCCCCCTCTCCAGAGCCTGAGGTAGGGCTTCATCCCAGGACCTTGAGATGCCTTACCAACTGAGCCATTCCAGTGCCCCGCAGTGTCAGTTGTTAAAATTTACTTGCCAAGTCCTTTATTTCAACTGCTTGTACTTGTAGCTTGCACAGCTGTTCCCCTGCCCAGCATTTTGTATCTCCAGGGTTAGAGTGAGTTACCTTAAGTTAACTGTAACAATTTTCCCCCTACTCCTGTACTATGTCTGTTTTTAAAAAATTTTGTCTTACCTAAAATAACTTGTTTTCTCTCTATTTATTCCGAAATCTTGCCTGTCATATTTTGAACGTTGGTGGGGACAGTTAGTCACACAGGAAGCTGGGAGGTGCCCTCTGCATTTATTGGCTTCCTGCTGAGTTTTGCAACACAAAGAAGTCCTTGATCCTTACCGGGTTCAGTGCTGTTTCTCTCCCTCCCGGTCCTCGCAGTACTTCACAATTTAGAAAGAGGTATTTTGATATTTCTGTATTATTGTTGGAAGACTCTTGGCTCCTGCCTCCGGCAGCGGTTGCTCCCAGTGCCTTAGTTTTCAACTCCCAGATTCTGGGCATTTAAAATTAAGAAAACGGAGAGACACAGAAGAGTGTCTTTCTCTAATTGTTCCTTTATGAACCAGACGGCTTTTTTTTTTTTTTTTTTAAAGATTTTATTTATTTATTTTACAGAGAAAGAGAGATTACAAGTAGGCAGAGAGGCAGGCAGAGAGAGAGGGGGGAGGCAGGCTCCCCGCTGAGCAGAGAGCCCGATGCGGGACTTGATCCCAGGACACTGGGATCATGACCTGAGCCAAAGGCAGAGGGTTAACCCCCTGAGCCACCCAGGCGCCCCAGATGGCTCTTTTGACGTGGATGCTTTTGCCTGTGAGCCAGAGAGCAATCCTTGTCGGAGCTCGGCCATATTTGCTCCCAACATTAAAGGGATAAGTAAGTGTTTAGAAGGAATAGAGCATCAGAAAATACTGAAAAGTTCTTTACAAAGAACACGTAGGCCGCGAAGGCACCTTTATAAAATGACAGCTTCACGGTGATCTTCGGTAACGGAAGGCTCTTTGTGACCCCTGTCCTTGTCCCTGGAATCTAAGCAGGGCCAGGGCTCAAGGGCACGCTTTGTCACATTCACAGATGATGATGCGGAGAGTCTAAGCAAACAGTCCATTGGTGGTTTGTGTATTTGAGATATGATTGTGTATTAGTGTGTTCTGTTTCAAAGCAGTGAGAAAAAAATAACGAAGCACTTACTTATATGTCTTCGTCGAGGACGTCTCGATTGTAGGAGAGGTGCCCCAGTCCAGCTAAGCCTCTGAAAGAAGATGAGTTACTCTAGGGTGTTAGCTTTTGAAGCTCCTTCCCTCTGTTGTTTGCACCTCTCTTCCCTCAGTTTCCTGCTAAAAACCACAGGATAAAGATCCAAGGGATTGGAAGCCTCAGCCGGCGTCAGGCTCAGCCCCGGGCAGCTGTCGACCCTGGGAACCGGGCCTGCTTGGGTCCATCTGGGCCCCTCCTGGGTGTTCCTAGGTCAGAACTAAGAAGAGCATCCGGTTGTCACAGCTCCTTGGTTTGATTCTGTCCCTCCCGTGTTGTCCGTTTTCATGCAAAATGAGCTACGTGTATAGACGCTCTTCAGGCCAAATTTAAAGATAAGATTAATAGTTTGTCCCTTTTTCCATTTCCCGTGTGGTCTCTGCTGTGTAATTTGTGCCTCCTCCATGGCACTCAAGCTGTGGACTGCTTGCTCGGCTCCCTGGTGTCTCAGAGGCCGGAACCCACCCGTACACCAGCGCCGAGAATCTTTCCTGTTGTTACATCTTTGAGCAGAATCATTTTGATCCCATGGCAGGTGCCAACCATCATGGAATATGAAAAGAGCATAAAACTTAGCCCCTGCCCCTGGAGACTGAACTGTATTTGAAAAGACAAGACTCAGAGTCACGACCGTATTAATGACTAAAGTGCACTGTATCGAGATGACAACATTTATGTAATAAAATGCACTTTAAATTAGTAAGATACCAGGACGGCTGGGTGGCTCAGTCGATTAAGCATCTGCCTTCAGCTCAGGTCAGGATCTCCAGGTCCTGGAATTGAGCCCAGCATCCGGCTTCCTGCTCAGCAGGAGTCTGCTTCTCTCTCTGCCTCTGCCCCTCCCCACTGCTCGGTCTCTCTCTTTCTTTCTCAAATAAATAAAATCTTTGGAAAAAGAAAATAGTAAGGTACCATTTATAAGGCAAAGGCCTCCAGGACAGAACAACTTAGGCAAGGAGGAAACTCGCCTTCTCACGGAGCAGTTTTTATGAAGTGATGATAATGGGTGAGAAGGTTGGGCAGAGGGGAGGGGGACATTTTGGTAACTGGAAACTGAGCTTTAAGAGGAGCTGAGTCCTTTGAGAGGATGAGCGCGGTATGAAGAAGACGAGGGCCCAGGCCCAGGAGGGGAGGTTAGGAAAGGAGCTGGTAAAGGAGAGAAAGGCAGAGCACTTGAAGCGAGTTCCTCCAAGGCCAGGGAAGCTGGGAGGCTGCGGCAGTGGTCGGGGTCGGGGTTAGGGGGGAGGTGATCAGGAGGGTGGGGAGGGGCAAACTCTGAGTAAGTAAGTTGGAGGTCATATAATGTTTAAACTGACACCTGGTACCTTAAATCTTGTTTCAGGAATTTAGAGAGATACACAGGTGAAGAAATTAAGGCAGACCCCGTAAGGTAGACCGTTTATGGGGATTTCTGCCTTTTAGTATGGAAACGTTCCTGCAGTGAGATTAGGGCAGAGCCAGTGGGGTACCCGGGACTCAGGAGACCTGGAATTAACCTAGCCCTGCCGTCAGATGAGCCGTGCTCCTTTAGACCTGTCCGTATGTCACCCTGGTCCCTCGGGCGTTAAGGTCCCTCTAGGCAGTGTTTCTGGCCATCAGGAGATTGCAGAGTCTAACCATTTGCCTCAACCTGAAATGACGAAGAGCTTCCAGGTTTCTCATAGAAGAAGCCACGTTCCCTGCACAGACGGGCCGTCAGGGAGGTGAGTGCAGAACAGTTAATGAACAGCCTGTCTTCCCTCCCTGCAGCCTTGGACAGAGTGAAGAGGCCGTCCCCCGAGTCCCAGAGCAGCAACCTCTGGGTCATTGTCGGCGTGGTCATTCCAGTGCTGGTGGTCATGGTGATTGTCGTCATCCTGTACTGGAAACTCTGCCGCACGGACAAGCTGGACTTCCAGCCTGACACGGTGGCCAGCATCCAGCAGCGCCAGAAGGTGAGAGGGTGAGCCCCAGTCTGCACGCAGGCGGTCTCACGGGCTGGGGTAGGCCGAGCTCAGGCTCTCGATGCTCAGCGGTGGGGCGGAGAGCTGAGAGGGATACTTTTTTGGCTTTAGTGGTGGTATCTCTTTGCCTCACATTTGCTTACTGGAACCACGATTCTTCTGTATTCTTAATTATAGGCCGCGAAGATGAAGCCCTTATCAAGGCTTAGCCGTGTCACGAGTGCTGAGTTCTCCTGTAATTTTATTTACGAAATGGTTAATTCAAAGATCACATCCATTTTTGTATGAATTCTGATCTATAGTCACCCTGGATATTTTCAAAGAACAGGAGCCAAAGGAGGTTGTCTCAGATCTGTGTGTCTCTTTTGTACACGGTACCACTGGACGGCTCCTTTAGTTTCTGTCCACTGTATCAGAAAGCCACTGTGTGCCTTGATCAAGACCAACTAATCATTAGAAAAATGATACTATACTCCTTAAATATTTTAATTTAAATATATGAGTAGGTCTGTATTCACCAGTCTTTTGATGTACCTCGAGTCTTTTTTCTTTTTTTCTAAAGATTTTATTTATTTATTTGGCAGAGAGAGAGAGACAGTGAGAGAGGGAGTATAGGCAGGGGGAGTGGGAGAAAGAGAAGCAGACTCCCCACTATGCAGGGAGCCTAATGCAGGGCTTGATCCCAGAACCCTTGGATCATGACCTGAGCTGAAGGCAGATGCTTAATGACTAAGCCACCCAGGTGCCCCTGAGTCCTTTTTTTTTTTTTTTTTTTTTAAACATTTTATTTTTTGGACTCTTGGTTTACTCAGAGGATTTTGTTTGTTTTTTCTCATAAGAAACAACACACCTGGGGTACCTGGGTGGCTCCGTCCTTTACGTGTCTGACTTGATTTAGGCTCAGGTCATGATCTCAGGGTCGTGAGACTGAGTCCCACATCAGGGATACCAACATCGGGCTCTGTCCCACACCCGAGACACCAACGGAGCCTGCTTGTGATTCTCTCTCTCCCTCTCAAAAACAAAAATTAAAATTAAAAAAATTAAAAAACAACACCAAAATGCACCAGCTGCAGTTTCCAGTGTGGGTTTCTTTGGAGAAAAACGAGCAACCTGATTGTAAAATTCCGTTTTTTTTTTTTCCCCGATCCCACCCCAACTCTGTAATCTTCTAGAGCTTGTTCACTTACACCGAATTTGACAGCAGTGTGTTTTTAAACATCTTTTTCATGTCGTACCGAAGCATCCCATTTAGTTTTCATAATACTAGCAATTCTCACTTTTATGTTTCAGTGATTTCTGCAATCTTGAACTGTCACGTACCAGCTTCAGAGCAAAGACATTAGGTTTTGGTAAGGATTGAGTTTTGGTTGATCTGGTGTGAGCGAAAGAAACCTGACAAACCTTGGAAGAGAATGCAGTAGCCGTTCACCTCTAGTATATCAGGGGACAGGCCATTACCACAGGGATGGAAAGTGGTCATCGTCCACTGTGTGTGAATGTGCCCCCTCCGTGGGTCTCACACATTTAGAGGAACGTACTTGACTCAGGAACTTTGATAAGAAAAAGCAAGGAAGAGAGAGAACAAGAGATAAAGGGTTGTCTGTTAACTTTTTAGCTTTATTCTGTCTGGGTCTAAAAAATTCTGCCCATTACAAAGGTACACCTGCTGAATAAAAAAAGTAAGCATTCTGAATTTATTGTACTTTGTAAAAGTAAATGAAGAGTATTCCTTTTCTTAGGAATTAGGTAAAATTGCAAAATCGTGACTAAATTGGAAGTGGATGGTTATCAAGTGTATTGGAAGCATTTTGTACATTAACATTATATTTATTACCTATCTCCATTTATTATTTACGGAGTGTGCTAAGATTGTTTTGTTCTTAGACAAGATAGTGCCGTGGAAAACCCTGGAAAAAGTGTTGGAGGCACTAAATCATTCATAGTGTGAATTTCATTTTAGTAAGATCAACAGTGAGTTTGGAAATGTTTTTGTTCTGGTGAAAGAGTGTGGTTGCAGAGAGCGATGCCCAATGTAGATGGTTATGGATTCAGGTGTTTCATGTTCTAGGTTCCCTAACTTAAACACTCCCTGGGAAAGCCCATCTGTCATCTGTTACTTCATGCAAATGTCAGAGGACAGCATCCCTTGAGTTCAAAACAGGATGCTCCCCAAGTTTTCTCCTTCTCTTACTTTTCTGCCGAAATATCTTCATGCACCAGATGTTGCTGTAAATCAGATGGACAGAGGGACACCTGGGTGGCTCGGTCGTTAAGTGTCTGCCTTCGACTCAGGTCATGAACCCAGAATCCTAGGATCAAGCCCCATGTTGGGTTCCCTGCTCAGCAGGAAGCCTGCTTCTCTCTCTCTCACTCACCCTGCTTGTGTTCCCTCTCTTGCTGTCTCTCTCTCTCTCTCTCAAATAAATAAATAAAATCCTTAAAAAAAAATCAGGTGGACAGAGTTTCAAATAGAACTCCAGCCCTGGGGTTGCTCTCGCTTTGCGTGTGTTGGAGGATCTGTGCATGTCTTTACAACTTATTTGTCAGAAGGTTTTCTGTGTGGCAGAGTCCCTGGGGAGTCTGTGTCTTCTGACCTGGGTGAGGGGGCCTAACTTCCATGGCATTTCAGAAGGGTGGTCCTTGCTTCGCTGGCACAGGAAACTACCGTATAGATTCTGTTGTGTGTTTATAACGGGAAAAGGATGATCTCTGTTTAGTTGAGAGTCCTATTTCTCCTTCACTAGTGTTTCTTCTAAGATTTACCCGGCAGTAGTGAAGGGCCTCGATCCAGCCCATCCCTTGGGACGATTTGAAAAGGTGCTAGTTTCCCCTGGGACTTCAAGACTTCTTTTTCCTTTGGTCCAGCTCTCTAGTGTCTCCGTATTCTGCTCACCCTGCCCCCTTGCTGCTGCCTCACTGCTCCTCGAGCTCAGTAATCCCAGAGCTACCAACATCGCAGACAGTACACGTGCCCACCAACACCCCCCCCCCCCCGCCCCCTGTAATGAGCAGGAAGCCTCTTCAGATTGGCTGGGGAGTGGATTAGTTTGATCATATGGTATGAAGGAGAGGCCGTTCTCTCACATTTTGAGACAGGGTCCTTTTTTATTTCCAATCATTAGAAAACCAAATCTAACCCTTCTCTTTCATCTGGAGTCTCTTTAAAGTCATCCCTGTTTACTGGTCTCAGGAAAACGGCAGCTGGACCCACATCGCCCTGTTGAGGTTCTGTTTGAAGAGAGGAATGGCATTGGCTAGATGCCGCTGGTCCTGTCACACTTGTTCCTTCCCGTGGGGACAGTCCGATCTCTGGTTGTCGTGGGGCCATGGTTCCTGACCGGTGGGTACTGCGGGCAGCCACACGGAGCTGCCTTAGTCACTGCGTATCCGTTCAGCAAACACTGAGCATTTTCTCTGAGCCAAGCGGGGCCAGGCTGGTTGCAAGCCCCGGCAACGTGCAGTCCCTGGTTCGAGGGCTTCCGGAAGGAGAAGGACACACAGCAGTGGAAGTCTGTCTAGGCTATCTTAGAAGCAGGGAGGAGGGGCAGACCCACTCCGCACCCCCCTACCCCGCCGTTGGGTGGGGGGCTGCCTCTGCCTCCTGGAAAGAGGCAGGGCTGGGGCTGGAGCTCAGAAGTAGAGGTGAAGCCAGGTGAGAGCCAGCCCAGGTGGAGGGGATGGCCCATACGTCGGGCATGATGGAGCAAACGTCTGGAAGGGCACAGCCAAAGGTGACAGGAGGCATGAGCCAGGCTGGGAGGAGCTGTCGGGCACATCAGCGGTGGGCAGTGGTGCTGTAGGTAGTGGGGAGCCACAGAAGGGTTTTCAGCAGGGAGAGCAGCTTGAACACATTTATGTCCGAATGACCGCGTCGGGAGGCCGTGTGGACAGCTGACTGAAGAGAGAGGCTCCACGGGCGTTTATCCCATCTCAGCCAAGTTCATCTCGTCCCCCGTGGCCGGGTTGCCCTTTGAGTGTCTGCAGGGACCCCGTGGCACCTAATACGTGGAGAGTTCAGTTCACCGGCGGTCCCTCGGCTGCGATCTGCTGCAGCCCCCGGGGGCGGCAGAGTCTTGGGGTTCTGCAGGGTGACCGAGGCCCGACGGCATGGCAGACACAGGCAGTAACGACACCGTGCCCCCGCCTTCCGCATGGAAGCAGTGCGGCGACTGTGGAGACGTCCACGGATCTCATCCGTCCAGTAAGAAATGGGAAGACAATGCCGCTGTCTTTGAGACGGCGCGGCTGGGGTCTGCTCTGTGACTTCTGTTGTCGTCTTAACTGCTTCTTCCCAGGGCCTCCCGCTCCCTGGAGGGCTGGAGACTCGCTCCGTCTTGTTCCGCCCGGGCTGTAGTATGTTCACAGCTCACGTGCTTTAGAATTCATCAGGCATCTCTCCTGTTCTTCGGCTGACCTGCTTTACCCGCCCGCTCTGACTTGGTGGCGGCGTTATTCCAGTGGGGCACGGACAATCGGGCTGTCCCCTCTGTGACATATTAAAGAGAGAAGGAACAAAAGAGCCTCCTTTCCTCAGAAATAAGGGGTCCTAATGGAAATATCGAAGGCACTAATTAATTGTGGCTCTTCTTCTATAAAATACTGATTGAAGCTTATTCTGCATGTGGAAGCTGGGGATACAATACAGCCAGATTTAATACTAGATTTCTTTTTTTTTTTTAAAGAAATGGAAAAGCTAGAAAAAGCATTCTGGAAAGTAAGGATGAAACAAAAGGAGCTAATTCCATGAGAGGGCAAGATTTTCTCTAATTTCTTCCTTCTGGGTGTTCTAAGATAGCTTTTGTTTCATGCAGAAGCACCGAATAGTCGCCACATTTCTATTGTCGTAGAAGGTGGAGACTCACCCTGCTGGTGAGAATTGCAAGGATCTAATGGAGATATTTGATGATGTTAGTGGGAATCAACAGTAAACCCACAGGGCTTCGATGGCCATATAGTTATTGATGACGTATACCCTTTTTCATGGCTCTCCACAAGAGCCGCAAGTTTGAAGCTTCAGTTGACTTTTAAAAATTCATTTAGTCATCCAGTATTTACAGATGGTCTACCGTGTGTCACACCCTGTTGCTAAATTATAAAATTTTGTATCTAATGTCATAGCTTTTATCTGATAGCCAAGAATGCGTAGGTATTTATAATAACTGCCAACAGCCAAAATAATGAAGCATTTGACACATACATACGCTTGTTTCTTGCATGAACCCTGGCACGTTTGTCAGGGTAGACCAGTTGTATTAACTCCTGGGCTTCGGGTACGCTGACTGCACACAGAGGTAGAGTTGTTTTGTTTTTCCCTCATTCACTTGGAGACCTCTGCTTGGAGGAGGCGATCTGCGGCTCCTCCTTCAATTTTGGTAAAGCAGACCATCTGCCTTACAACATTGATTGTCTCTTAGTCATTGGAGGCATTTAGTTTCTTGCTAGGAAATAGACTAAAAAAGATTATACCATGTTTTCTTAAATGGCGTTGATGGTGTTGACTCGGCGACCATTTATTATGCTTGTGATTCTTTCAGGGGCCGCTGGTTTAGGGAGCTGCCGTGAGGTGCGGCTGGGTAAAGGCTCCTGTGTGGGTGAGGGGACGCCTCTCTCCTGTAAAGCAGGAGAAGGACCCTTAGAATGGGGGGTGGGGGCAGTAGCAGGGAACAGGATGCCTAGACTACAGGCACACCCGTGGGAAAATCACTGGTGATGGTAAAGAGAGTACACAGAGCTTGTCCATCTGGATGTTGACGGTCTCAAAGTGGCTGCATGCCCCTAGGAAGACGAACACCCCCAGGGATTGAGGGAACCCCGCTGAAGGTCACAGTCTGTGGAGGAGGAGATTGACTTATCCTGAGTGGTTGGAAGGGACGGGGAACCAGAGGGTGGCAGGTTTGGGTTCATATTCATGGAAGAGTGTTCCTGAGCCAAGGACTGTGGTGGAGTCGCTTGGCCTTGTCACATGACATCATTAATTTAGAAAATACAGCCACACGGGGTCTTTACCTTTTGTTTCCAAGCAACATCTGTGTAGACCGCACTTCTAGTAAGTTTTGTCCCCCTCTGCTGGCAGAAGTCATCACTGCAGACTCCTTCCCTTCTCTTCACTGATCGTAGTAGATTTGTGGTGCTTAAAAGACCTTCGAGATCACCAACAGAAGCCCCTGGTGCTCATTTGGCATAAAATTAACACAGATATGGCAAAACCTTTTGCTTCTTTATAACACATTGTCTAAAATAACTCCTTAGGTTGGTTTGGCCTTTGTCTTTGACGGATGGACGGTCTCTAGGGGTGGAATGCAGCTTGGCTAAGGGTTTCGGTTGTGCTGTGGCCTTCTTTCCAAGGAGGACATTGGGACAATTCCTAAAATGCAGCTGAGTTTCCTCTACCTGCAAGCTCAAATTAATGACGCACGACCCCTCCCCCCTACACTTTTAGTGTCGCACAAAGGGAGCCTCACCTTTGTTGCCCACAGTTCTCTGTACTTTTTAGCACCTTTCCTGTGTTCATGCAGGAAGCTGGAAGCCGAGTGGGAAGCTCTGGGTGGTGGGTTTTAGGACTTCTGTGACCCCCAGTGTGAGAGGTGGGGCTTTTTTGAAGACCCCTCTCTCCTTCCTCCTTGTGCCCCCCAGGACTTCCGTTGGCCACTGGTTTCTAGAAATTCTCTATCCTCTTGCCTTCTGTTACATCAAACTTTACAAATTCTTTTCTTTGAGGTTATCTATTTTTTCCTTGCCTCCTTTTCCTCCTTGGAGCCCCAAACTATTAGATGTTCCCCAACATTTTATCCACAGACTCTGTTTTCATCTTGAAAAATCTGAGGGGGAAAAAAAAAAAAAGAGAGAAAAGTCTCAGGTTCCCTACCTGTCCTCTTCTGTACAGATTCTCTCAAAGTCCTGTCTCCAGCCCGAAATTTCCCCCAAGCTATTGTCCTCCGTGTCCAGCCACACAGGGCTACTCTCCGTTGGAGCTTTTTCTGCCATCTCCAACCAAGTGTGTCTAAAGTGAAACCCGTCTTTTTATCTCCTCAGGTTACCATCCTTTCATGATGAATGTCCCTTTCCCTGCTCAGGACGCCTGCCTAGAAGTCATTGAAGTCATCACTGGCTGCTTTCCCTCCTTTGCCTCCTGCGTCTATTTTTGGCTTCCAGATCCTTCAGTCCGGTCTCTAGATCTATTCATTCCTTCCCGTTTCCATTGCTAGGGTTTGGGGCTCAGGCTTTTGTCATTTCTTGCGTGGGTACCGTTGTCCCTCCGACAGCCCTTTGTGTCCTGTCTGCTTGGATTTTAGAAATCTGCCTCTTCAGAAATATTTCGTGGTTTTCTGCTCTAGAAACTGGCATTTGGCGTTGGCCCCCCTCTTCTCCCCCTCCCCACATTCTGACCCTTCTAGGGCAGCTTACGGAATGTCTTCCCAGCCCAGAAGTGTTCTCTGGTCATGATCTAGAACATTCTCTGTGTACCTGCCCCTTTTCATTTCCAAGTTCTACCTGTCCTGTGAATCCTGGCTCAAGTCTCCATTTCTCTATAAAGAATATCTCTCTCGGGGGCACCTGGGTGGCTCAGTGGGTTAAGCCTCTGCCTTCGGCTCAGGTCATGATCTCAGGGTCCTGGGATCAAGCCCCACATCAGCTCTCTGCTCAGTGGGGAGCCTGCTACCCCCCCCCCCCCACCGCCTGCCTTTCTGCCTACTTGTGATCTCTCTCTCCCTGTCAAATAAATAAATAAAATCTTAAAAAAAAAAAAACAAAAAGAGTATCTCGCTCGTGCCACTCCCTCCGGAATCGCCTAGCATGTGATCGCGCTACTGTGACAGTGGGTCAGGTATCGTCTTGTGATACGATTTGCATTATGGTCTAGCTCTTTGATCCTGTACTCTTCTTTAATCTTTCGCCAGGGTCTGTCTTTTCTGCAAACCCTACGTGTGAACGGCACTGTGCACACGGTTAATGATTTAGCGATGCTTGTTGAATTAGAATGATGGGCTGGCAGGCACCATCTCAGGTCAGAAGTCAGCGCTCAGCAGTCTTACCAGCTCTCACAGTCCTCAGATTTCAGATTGACGGTCTTCACTTGTGTGTGTACGTGTGTGTGTTTTAGTTGCAGATCCCTAGTGTGAAGGGCTTTGACTTTGCTAAGCAGCATCTGGGTCAGCACAATAAAGATGACATCCTGATGATTCACGAGCCAGCACCACTGCCCGGACCTGTGAAGGACCACACCACGCCCTCTGAGAACGGAGACGTGCCGAGCCCCAAGGCCAAGATCCCCTCCAAGAACGTCCGTCACAGAGGAAGGTTCTTATCGGGCTTTCTGTCTTGTTCCCTGTTGCAGAGCATGTTTCCCTCCTCAGTTTTGTCAGTTTCCAGTGTCCCAAGAGCTGATGGTGAGTATTCCTTGGGTTCGCAGCCCAGGACACTGGCGGCAGCTTGCCCAAAGTCCATGAACCGGAGGGCTCTTGATCCACGCCAGGGGACCACCAGAGGTGGCCAGATGCTTTGGTGGTGTCCCCCTGCCCCGCACCTCGATACTTGATTAGCTCTTGCCTAGCCTGGTGGGTATATTCTGGGGTGATCATTCTGGGCCCTCTGGAGATGGTATCAGAAGAAATGTCTAAAAAGTGCACGGCACATCATAGGCACGCAGCCAGTGGTTGGCTTTGCCTTTGCTGCTGTGCCAGCGGCTGGCTCTGCCTTCATTGCTTTGCCTGCGGGGGACTTTCATCAGATCCTTTTTTCTTTGCTTGCTTTCCCTCTGGCCGCCTGTGTTGTCACCCTCATTAGCATGTTTCCATGGACTCGGCACCTCCCTGTCCCACTCCCCATCCCTAGTGTCTTTCCATTCCTCCTATCAAAGGGAAGCAGGCGGAGGGTTGCATGTTAACATGCCCCCTGGAAGTCCCCCATCGCCCTCTGATCCTCGGAGAAGGGCCGTAACTGGGTGAAAGTTCGGAGTCAGGTTTTATGCAGCTGCCTTCAGATCTCAGCACAATCAACACTAGGGTATGGAAGCCTCAAATTATCAGCCTGCCTTTGAGCTTTGAACTCCAAATCTTGATTTCCTGCAAAGAGGGAAGAAGTGTGTGATCATACCAACATTTGAAACGCTGTCACGATTTCTGACTTCCCAGAAAACCTACCCCAGGGGTTCTGGCCTAGTTTTAACAATTTTAACGGATATTACACCACGATCTTTACAAAAGAAAATGAATTATGTAGAGAGATGTTATTTGCTTAATCATCTTGCTGGCTAAGACTAAATCAAATCATTAAAGACTGTTGAATATGTTAGTATAATTTTGCCATTATTTTTTTTTCCTCTTCCCTTGGTCATCTCATCCTGAACATTTAGAGGCAACATTTCAGTGGTCTGCATGGCTAATGTAGGACTTTAGCATCCCTCAGGGGCCCAGAGAGAAGGGGTGCTAACTGGTTGAGGCCTTTGATTAGCCTCGTGCAAGTTGGTTCTGTGTCACCCTTGCTTTTGATAGGCAGAATCAAAGCTCAGGGGAGATCGTTGCTTTTGTATTGTAAGTATGGACTTCTCCCAGAGCTGTGGGGTTCTGTGGGGTTGACGATAGGACCATCCTGGGTTCTTTGGGATTCTGCAGTCCCCATTGACCTGGAACTGGGCCTGAATACAGATTTTATGATACAATCTGTGCCAGACTCAGACTGCCAGTCCAGAGCCCTGGTAACTGAGGGACCGTCCTCCAGCCGGCCTTTAGCTAGCTTCCTAGCATTTGTTGGAATGCCGCCTGCTGAGCCCTAGAAGCCGTGTGATATTGTCTTCAGGAGGGGACCATGTGGTATCCTTGAAGATGGTTTTTGGGAACGGTCTAGTTTCGGTCTGTTTTGCCCAGAAGCCTGACTTCCACATCTAAATTAATGGGACCTCTCCCCAACCCCCACCCTGTGTCCCCCCCGTCCCCCCCCCCCCCCCCCCCCCCCGCCCAGGCCCTTTCTTTCTTTTTTTCCCTAACGTTTGCATTTGTTTTGTGACTGTAGAGTTTCTCCCTCGGATGCTGACTCTACTGTAAGCGAGGAGTCCGGCGAGAGGGACGCTGGAGACAAGACGCCGGGAGCGGTGAACGATGTCCAGCCCCACAGAGCTCCGCAGAGCGGTCGGTGACTCTTCCCATTCTCCGTGGTAAACGTAGGGATTATGAGATTCCAAGAGGATCAGGTTTTATGCTACTTCAAATGCTAGACACTAAAAAAAAAAAAAAAAAAAAAAGTCTGCAGGGGAATATTCATCATCCATATGGTGAATTTCTCCGCATTGAGTATCACTGCCTAATGTCGAACTGGTGTCTGGATGGAGGCAGGACACCGTGCCAGAGATTAGGGGATTGCTCAAGTGTGTTTTGAGGTTAATAGCCACGTTCCATTCTAGTTTAGAGTCCTAATGGTTTTCCTCCCCGAAGAATAGGAGAAATCAAATGAAAACCAGAGTCTCAAAAACTACCTCCAGCATTTAGGGACCTTCTTGTGATCCAATTCTGGATTTTTCTCAGCTGTCACTGCCAGAAGGCCCTTTATTTGTCATGGGTCCAAGTGCATCCTGTTGGGTCCTGTTGCTAGAGCCTTCTTCCTGCAGCTAGTTCCGTGGGGTCCAACAGTGGAGCGCATTTGTGTCTGTAGTCTGCGGCTTGTTAGGTCTGGAATGAACTTCATGTCCACCCCAAAGGACTGTACCGTAGACCTCATGCTCTATGGTCAGACTAGGCCCACAGGTTCTAACTAGACTTAGGGACACTTTCTGGTGTGATGGCGAGGTAGTTTGGTTTTAGTTTCACAGATTCTGTTAATGAGTGTGCTCTTACATTTGCTGGAGTTTAATTTATATCTCAGGACTCTTTTAGTAATGCAGAGAAGAATGGGATGCCTCAGATATTATTTTTTATTTTTTATTTTTTTTATTTACTTTTTTATTTTTATTTTTTTTCTTAAAAGATTTTATTTATTTGACACACAGAGAGAGAGAGAGAGAGAGAGATCACAAGCAGGCAGAGAGACAGGCAGAGAGAGAAGTGGGAGGCAGCTCCCCACTGAGCAGAGAGCTCGACATGGGGATCGATCCCAGGACCCTGAGACCATGACCTGAGCTGAAGGCAGAGGCTTTAACCCACTGAGCCACCCAGGCGCCCCTCAGATATCATTTTTAATGCTAATTTTTAGACTTAAACATCTGTCATCGCAAATTTCTTTGTTTGAAAATGCAATACAGAATGAGCCATATTCTGTCAATGAACAGATTCTAGCTGGAAGCCAGAGGGCCTGATCTGTCACTGTCATGTGTGTAACCTTGTGAGTCCCTCAGCCTTTGGGGCTTCTGTGGGACTAAACTAGCTCATTTTTGAAATTCCTTCCCGCTCCTTCTTGATGTTAAAGAAAACCCCCTTAGAATAAGGGAAGAGTTTTTTTTCTTTGGATTCAGTTTCACAGAATCTTAGAAGTTGTCTGGCACCGTGAAGACAAGTGCTCGGTTTCAGATAGACAGGACTAAAATCTAATTTTGATCCCAGGAAGGAAATATTTGGGGGGGGGGGCAAGAATCTGCTCTGGAGTTTCTCTCTTCCTGTTAATTGCTTATCTGAGAAAATCTTACTTTTTGTTCTTACATTTAACTCCCAACAGTTTTGGTGTATTCTGCGTGGGTAACAAAAATCAAAAGTCACCATCCTCGTATATTCAAAATCCAGGTAGTGAGCACGTCAGGTGTGGGACTGAGTTGCCTGTGGCAGGAGGCAATTGGCTTCGATGTTTTTGTGAGTTCTAGAAGCTTAGCTGCTGCTCTTACGATTTGGAGAGACACCACAGTCTGCATGTTATTTTCATGTTTTAGAAAGATGATTTTCTCACTGTAAATATCAATTCACTTTATTTCTGTAAAGCTGCCGTGAAGGCATTTTATTGCTTGCATAGAACTTAATTAAATAGCCTAGAGAAAAGATGGCAAGTTTCTAATCCTAGCTTTTGAATTTTTTTGGTAAACATGTGAAAGTCTTTCTTCTGTGGCAAGTCCGTTGCTTGAGAACCATTCGGGTCCCTCCTCCATGTTGCCCTGGGGCCAGCATCCCCTCTTATCCCAGCAGGTGGTATGGCCACTGGGTCCCTTCCCACTCCTTGGCCAGGCTTTTGATGGATGTCACAAGTCATCTGACATTTCCAAGACCTACATGGCAATGATCGCTGAGAAAAGAGCATGGTTTTGGTTTTGGTCCATTAGAGGTCATGCTTGATTCCTTCCCAGCTGACGGTCTGTGGAAGGCAGCTGGACCATGATGCACACAGGACTGTCCATGGATAGACCTTTATGAGGTTACTGACTCAGATGCTACTGTGTCATGGTTTTAGATTAAGTCACAGCATTACCAGGGGTTCCCTTTAGCAGAGCTGGGGAGAGCGAGAGGAGATAGGGAGGTGACGCACCTTCCTCGAGTGAAGGCAGTGGCATTCACAGTGTTACTGTGCCCCCACTGTGCTGTCCTTGTGCAATGCCACATCCCCCACACTTCTGTCAGCAGGATGCCAGCCAGTAGGTAAGGACTGTGAAACTCGCGTGTGCAAGGGTGTGATTTTGAAGTAGTTGGAACTTCATTAATAAGCTTTGCACAAATTCCGAATTCTAGAATGGAATTCTTAGCTGGAGCTGAGAGGACATCCACTGTGGCACGTGTGAAAGAGTAGGCAAGGCAGGAAAGTGTGGTCTGCTGAGTCTCCAACTCTTGGTTTCGGCTCAGGTCGTGATCTCAGGGTCCTAGGATGGAGCCCCGAGTCGGGCTGTGTGTTTGGCAGGGGAGTCTGCCTGAGGATTCTCTCCGTCTGCCGCTCCTGCTCGCTTGCCCTCTCTCTATCAAATAAATAAATCTTGAAAAAAAAAAAAAGGTTTGCAACACAAATTCATAGTTTTAGAGAGATTGCACAGCAACTGTTTTGAGTGTCTGTCACATCAGAGTTTTCCAGGTCATTGTGGAGTGCTTATTTATGAAACGAGCTGAGGTCATAAATTAGAATTCTTTGTCTCTTTGGGGTAACATTTTATAAACTTAGTTGAAGTGATTGGTCGTGTAGTCCTGTGTTCAGCAGATGTGCGCTCTGGGACTGGAGTCCGAGGCGCTGGGACAGGATGGAGTGGGAGGGAGAGATGGGGTCCCTGCCTCACCGGATAGTAACTGGGGGGCCCTGGGCCTTGGTGCTGATGCCCTCTGGCTGTATTCACCCACAGATAATGAAGTTCATATTTCTGGAAGTGTCCTATTGCTTCAGCATTTTATTTATTTATTTTTTAAATTTATTATTTTTTTAAAGATTTTAGTTATTCATTTGACAGAGATCACAAGTAGGCAGAGAGGCAGGCAGAGAGAGAGGGGGAAGCAGGCTCCCTGCTGAGCAGAGAGCCTGACTCGGGGATCGATCCCAGGACCCTGGGATCATGACCTGAGCCGAAGGCAGAGGTTTTAACCTACTGAGCCACCCAGCTGCCCCTTGGTTCAGCATTTTAGCAGCGGATACTGCGCTTCCCTCTGTCACTCTGCTCCATCGATGGTATCCCATACTCTGATTTCTATCATTACAATTTTGTTTTGTAATATTTGAATAGAAATGGGTTTTTATCCAAAGTCTCTAAACTTAACCTTAAGGCAGATTCGCACCCATGAATCTGTGTCTCCAGTTGTACTCGCTGTTGGTTATTGTTGTCCACATGTTTTGTGTGTGTTTGATTGTGTGTGTGTGTGTGTTTAAAGTATGCAGTACATGGCAAACAATAAAAATAACCCAGTTATAAAATATATATATTAGAAAGGCTGGGTTCTGAGCAGTATGGAAGCTTGATGATTTTCTGGGCTTCTCGTGTGTCTCTGGGTGCAGTGGTGAATTCTAGAGCCATGAGCCATGACCACGGCTGGGGGCTGGAACAGGGCCCAGACAGGAGCTGGTCCCAGGCCTGCAGCTCGCAGGTACCCAGGCAGGCACACAGCACTGCGGGGATGATTCTTCCTTTGTCATCTGTGTGTCCTGGTCTTTTCACCCTCTTGGAGGAAAGCAGTCTCACCTTTAAGTGTCAGTAGCTTAATGCCCCCTCCCCTTTGTGACATTTGCTGCTACCTTGTAAGTTCTCTTATAAGGCTAAGTTTCAGTTAGCCAGGCTAGACTATGTGGAGAAGCTAATTACCTCCTTTTAGGCATCCTGCCTGTAATTTGAGCAGCGGCCGCCAGATGAATGGTGGTGCCCAGCTGTGCTTGTGTTGCACAGACAGGCTCCCTCCCTGCCCAGGGCAGGAGAAAGAAAGCCCCAGAATAGCCTGAATCGAGACAACTCTGCCTCCTCGCTACCAGAGACGTCATTCATTCACAGTTGCAACAACCATTTCTAATCCTGTGGGGTAACGAATGAATGTAATTCACACGGAGAGGAAGTACAAAGACTTACATACCACTGATGTGTGTGCGTTCCTTATGTCAAATAGCTGCTCCTATTTCCTACTGTTTTGTTCAAATCTGTCCTGTTTTATTTATCTTTTTACGATTTTATTTATTTGAGAGAGACAAACAGAGAGAGTGTGAGAGAGCATGAGCTAGGAGGAGAGGGACAAGACCGTTCCCTGCTGAGCAGGGGGGCCGACATGGGGCTCGAACCCAGGACCTGAGAACATGACCTGAGCTGAAGGCAGACACTTCACTGACTGAGCCACACAGTCCCCTCGACGATTTTTAGGGGTACTAGTCTTCTTTTTTTAAAGTGGGAACAAATCCCCCACATGTAGGACCCTTTCCTTCTCATGGGTCTTCACCTTGGTTTTCTTGGTGAACCAGAACTCAGAGGCCAGACGCAGACGCAGACTCAGAGGTCGTACCTGCAGACCCACACTCCCCTCATCCCCGGTCTTTTTCCCAGTATCATTGCCTTGGTGACTACGTTTCTCTCCTTCCAGATGAGAGCGGGAGGTCAGAGCTGCTGTCCGTGTTTCTCTAAAAGCTCCGTGAGCTGCTTAGTGACTCACTGCGCAGCTCCTGCCTTTTCCCTTCTCCTCCTAAAGACTTTGAAACACCTTTAGGCAAAACAGGGCACTAAGTTTTGGCACCAAGTAGCATGAGGACCGATTACTTGCTGTTTCTTTAGGATGGCTTTACTTATTTGTGCTTTTGCTTCCCCTTTTGCTCCAGGGCCACCACCGCCCAGTTCGGGAAATGAGCAGCACTCGTCGGCCTCCATCTTCGAGCACGTGGACAGGCTGTCCCGGTCCTCGGAGGCCAGCCGGCGGGTCCCCAGTAAGATACAGCTGATCGCCATGCAGCCCATCCCGGCACCTCCGGTCCAACACCCCGGACTGGCCGACCGGGTGGCTGAAACCAACAAAATTAACAAAGAGGTATTTGCTCTTTTTTCCAAAAGCACATTTATATTTTTAAACATTCACATTCTGATTGGGTCAGTGCTTAAAAACAGGTGGGAGTTGCAGCGTCGGAAGGTTACTGAGGCGAGGAGCTGCTGACACGTATTCTCCGTTTTCAGTATGAAGCTGAGTTTTTTATTTAGATCCAGTGCCATTCAAGGACACGGGCAGGCGTATGGCAGACGTGCAGAGAGTTGACATAGCAAAGCCCGCTGTCCTTCAGGAGTCCTGCTGGGGCCCTTGGTTGGTTGTTTGGGAATTTACATTTCAGAAACATTCCCACTATTCCCAGAACAGAGCGGCTCACCGCGCCCAGATCGTTTATGCAAACAGTATGACTTATCTGAACATCTCTTTTCCTTCCGGGACTGTGGAATTTTGGCGCATGGTATGCGGAGGGAGCCTGTTGGACCGGCCCCAAGTACGCGTATCCTGGGCTTTGCATCTCTAATGGGCTTCCTTGCTGGACATTTCACATGCATTGTCACAATCATTGCTGGAGGAATGAAGCGACATTGTTCTGTGTGACTCTCCTGGGGAAGGCCTCCGAGAAGCTTGCTCTTGGTTTCCTCCAGACTTCGCCCCACATGGCATTTCTCTTTGCTTATTTTGATTTGCATTATTTTGCTATAATAAATGGGACTAGCTACTGAGTCCTGTGAGTTTTCCTAATGAACCTTTGAACCTGGGGTGATCTTGGGACCACTGTAGACTTTGATCCCTGATAGATCCTGATAGACTATGATCCTTGATAGATCCACACTGGCCCCAAGGATCCAGTAATACCTTGTAAAATCCTATTCCATTGAATCCTGGAAGAGTGAGTTAGATCCACGTTCCTCCTAAGATTCTGGGAACCAGAAGGCCAGGCCAATTCACTGTTCACTGGGCCTTGAGAGATTTGTCCTGGGCTGGACAGTGAGTGGAGTGAAGCCCGTTTAGGGTTGCACCTAAGGCAGCTCCATGTTTGTCCATTTCCTGCCTCTAAGAAACACCAGCAGGTGTTTCTTAGAGGCAGGAGTTCTGAGAACTACGGAGAACTATAGCTGTGAGTTCTGCCAGGATGAGGTAGTAGAGAATTGGTACAGTTGCAACCCCCTCCCTGCTTTAAAGGTGGTCCTTAAAGTAGATGCTCTTACAGAAGTTCTAGAGTTCTTAAGGATCTTTCCTTCTTGCTGAGAATGTGCGCTGTGGGTATGGGGTGGTGTGCGCGGTCTCTGCTCACCAACGCTGGGGAGCCCCAGCCTTGCACAGCCCCGTCCTAACCTAGACCTGTCTCCAGCATCTCCAGTTGCACGTGCCTCTGTGCCTGCCTTAGAGCGGATTCTCCATCTGCTGGAAAAAAGGAAGGGCGTGTGCTCACCAGGCCGGTGGCCCCACAACTTGATAGCATACACTGCCATGTTTTTCTTTTCCTCTCTTTTTAAAATGTAGTTCTTGATGCATAGCAGGCTATGGGAGCCAGCCCTTGGGGTGGCAGGTTCTCTGCCCCCGTGTGTGGGTGTGGCTGTCCGTGTCACACCCCTCGCAGCTTCGCAGGATCCTGGGACGGCTGTCTGGGGGAAAGGGATGCCTTCCCAAGATGCTGTTTCCGCATGGGGGCCAGAAAGCTTCCAAAACATTCCATGTGTCTCCCTTGTCTCCCCTTGGCGGTGCAGATCCAGACGGCGCTGCGGCACAAGTCCGAGATCGAGCACCATCGGAACAAGATCCGGCTCCGTGCCAAGCGCCGCGGTCACTACGAGTTCCCGGTGGTGGATGACCTGTCCTCGGGCGACACGCGCGAGCGGCACCGCGTGTACCGCAGGGCACAGATGCAGATTGACAAGATCCTGGACCCCACGGCCAGCGTGCCCTCTGTGTTCATAGAGCCCAGGAAGAGGTGCGCCTCCCCAGCAGGCCCCCCCAGCTTTGCCTTCAGAGGCCCCGAGGGCTCTGTTCCCACTGGGGCTGCTCTCATTCGCCACCCCCTCCCCCGGCCCCTCCAGTTGCCACGGAATCTTGTTCCTGGGTGTGTTCTGCCTCCTGGACTTCAGCTAGTTGAAATCGGCAGTCACTCTTAGTTTCTCCGATGGTTGCCCCCTGGTTTCCGTCCTCCGTGCCCCTCACCCTCACTCCCGGTACCTTCACCTCTGCGGCATGGGCAGGTCCCTTTCTTTTCGCACCGCTGCCCTCAGAGTCTTGGTCTCTGGGTCTTCCAGACCCCTGTCCCTAAGGCACCGCATTTTCTCTCATCACTGCTCTCATTCACGTCTTGCTCTGTTCAACACCTGCCATGGTTTTGGTTACCTGTGGGGCCTGTGTTTCTGCAACAGGCGGGGCCCTGCCTCTCCACGCTGGCTGCTATCCACCATCCCGCAGTGGGGACAGTGTCTCCCCACTAGAGGGTCCCTCACTGCCCCCCACATTCATCTGTTTCCTGTTTCTGGCCCTCAGGGTGGTGGAGCCTTCACGTCCTGCCCTCTCCCCACATCCCTCCCTTCCGTCAGATCCCGCTTGCTCTTCCAGACCCGTCTCGGCCGGAGAGCCAGCCGTGCTATCCGTAGCTCACGCTGACCTTGCGCTTTTCTCTTGTTCCATGCGTTTAATATGCTCAGGTGGACCGTAGCTTCCTCATGGCCGAGTCTCACACACTGTTTGTACCCTGCGGGGTGTTTACCACAGTGACCAGCATATCCCAGAGGCTCAGAAAATACTTAGTGTGTAGTTGATAAGTTACGGGCAGGAAGGTTTATTTCCTATGAAGATAACCTTTTTTTTCCCCCCGGAAGCTCCAGGATAAAGCGATCTCCCAAACCACGCCGGAAACACCAGGTCAATGGCTGTCCCGGCGATGCTGAGAAGGACAGACTCATCACCACAGACAGCGACGGCACTTACAAAAGGCCCCCCGGGGTGCACAACTCTGCCTACATCGGTTGCCCGGTATGCAATGCCGCCTCTTGCTTCTGGGATCAGGGTGGGTGGCTCTTAGGGGGAGGAGAGTGAACCGTGGTGGCTGTGGCCCTGTGCGATGGTGTTGCCAGCTGGGCCCTGAGGCATGGGGGGAGGCGGCCGGTGGGTCACAGAGCCCAGTGGGCTGCCAAGAGAGCCCCCTGGAAGTGTAACTCTCGCGTTGGTCCTTTCTGTATGCAAGCCCGTTTTCTAACGCTTCGGGGTAGGTACTCCTTGAGGTTAACTGGAAAAGAGAAGGTTTTTTGTTTGTTTTGTTTTTTATCTTCCCCTGGTCAGATAATTGTTTGGGTTCCTTGGTAATAGGAGGGATATTTAGAGTTTTGTCTCTCCCTTCTGTTCCTGCAGGGCTAAGAAGATATTTTATTTGTGTGTGTGTGTGTGTGTGTGTGTGTGTGTGTGATCTGAATGGAAGAGAAAGCTTAATGGAAACTATGAAATACAGAATTAGATATTTTTGTTTTCGAACGGAAAGGAAAGGCCCACTCCGAATTGCTTGAAGTGTTCAAGGCAGACATTGATGGCATTAAGGCACACATACACAGACCCCATTGAGCCGGGGAGAAAGGGACCGCCTCCCCAAGGGTCTGAGACACCCCCAGACAGAGAGGGAGCTCTAGATGTGGCCGACTCCATCAGCGCCAGACGCACAGTGGACACCTGGAGCTTTGTGCCAGGGGCAAGGCTGTCTTGTTGCACAAGACCCCTTCCTTCTTCCAGAGACACTCACAGAGGCATCCTTGTTTAGCGAGAAATCAGGAATAAACCCTCACATCCTTGGAGAAGGGGTTTGTGACATGCAAGATCACTTTGGATAGAGCTGGTGTGCCCTTAGCCTTTGTCTCCTAATGACACAAATAACTAACCCCGAAAGATGCGAAGCCTGATTACACACATATGCCAAACACCGTAATGACACTGGGGCTCTATATCATTAAATCATGATCATCTGAAAGAACCCGACTTTTCCCTGGAAGCTTCCTGTCTTTCTAGTGTCCTAAAGACTGGGAGCGCCTGCTTATGGGGATGGGTGCGGTCCCGAAGGGCGCAGGCTTCTCCAGACTAGACTGCTTTGCTCCTGCCTGGAATGAATCCAGCCGGTGGGGAAGGCGTGAGTGAATGCCTCTGACAGGGGAGCTGCTGGCCGTTCTCACAGCAGATGGAGCTCTTGTGCTGCTGTCCTGTCTTGGACAGGTGGTTGTCTGGGCATCTGCGGTGTTTGCCTTCATCTGGGAGGACGGTCCCTTTGGCTCCCCACAGTGGTCACTTGAAGCTTTGGCTTTGGTCTCCCACAGGACTTGTAGGCCTGATGTGTGAAGCCAGTGATTAGAAGAAGGGGGGCTTCCTTCTCCCTCCTACCCCACGCCTGCTGCTTACTTCCCTAGTTAGCCTGGCTCCTTCCCTCAAAAGAAATCTGTACCAGTGCTAGCTCAATCCTGGCCCCTCTTTTTTTTTTTTTTTTTTTTTAAAGTAGCTCCAAGTTCTGTCATCTGAGGCCCTTGGGTCTCTCCATTTGTCTTCTTCAGTGATCTGAAATCATGCTGCCTTCGCTGGCGGTGGGGGGGTGGGGGGGTGCTGGGGGAACTGGGATCATCTTTTCTCTTCTTGCTTTTTTCTTAGCAGCAAGTGGAGGGTTTCCTCCTTCAGCTGGTGGAAAGAAACCCTTCCCCAGAGAGCACCACCGCAGTTGACCGGCTTCATTTTTCAGAGATTCCCTGAAACGAAATTTTTCTCAGATGGACTTTTTACTTTCTGCAAAAATTCTGAAGCGCGTGCTCTCACATGCAGTGCCTTTTTGTGGAACTCCCCCCCCCCCCCTTTTTAGGTAGTATTTAATTTTGAATATTTCACAACACATATATGTTTTTTCTTAAATTTTACACTTGGCCCTCAAAATATCTTTTCATTATGAGCTCTTTTCTCTTAGGGTGGAAGAAATATTCCCGTTATTTCTTGGCCACTAGGGTCACCATTATAATTCAGGCCTCGGCACACCACGGGCCTCAGGACAGATCTGGCCAGCGACCAGTTTTTGTGAAGTTTTGTTGGAACACCATCACTCTTGTTCATCTGCATGTTCTCCCTGACTACCTCTTCGAGTGGTAGAGTTCTGTAACAGCAACGGAGACTATGTGACTCAGAGCCTATGATATTTTGCCGCGTGGTCCTTTACAGAAAAAGTTTGTCTACCCCGATACTTTGTCACCCAAACCTGAGAGTGGTAGAAGGCTCTATCAATGATTCTGTGGTGACAGCAGGCACAGGCTGAGATTGTCCTCGGCCATCCCGGGTCACTCTCTTATAATACCGACAAATGATGCCCGATAGCACCAGGATACATCTTTTCCGATGACTGAAGGTAAAGAAGAAATTCCTACGTCCTTCTGAGAAATGACAGGTGGATGTATATCTGTGCAAGGGAAACAGATTGACTCGTAATGAAATTATCAGACTGAGATTCAAGAGAGCGGAATTCAAATTCCAACAGGGACCCTGGGTAAATCTTAACATCCGTCCACCACTGTTAATCCATTTGTTAATTCAGTACCACCTGTCTGTGAAACGCTGTGCCGATGTCGGGATTTAGAAAAACGAACAAGACCTCTTCTTGGCCTGGGAGGTGCTGGCAGTGGAGCCTGCCGGAGAGGAGACTGTTGTAGGAAGAAAGAACGAGAAGCTCTGACGTCCTGTGGCCCTGTAGCTCTTTCCTTTCTTGGCGGGATTCACGAGTCCCATCTTCAGAGCATCACAGCCCGTTTCTTGCTATAAGCGTTAAGCCGCTGGACTCTCAGTTCAGGCTTGCAGTGTTTTATGTGGCTGCACGCTCCCTTCCTTGCCACGTGGTGTTCTAAAACAAAATTCAGCTGAGTAAATTTGAAGATCTCATTAGCTTTATTCAGCAGTTCATGAATCGGGCAGTGTCCCCACCCAGCAAGTAGAAGAGAGCTCTGGGGGGCAGTACAAAATGCAAGGTTTTTAGAGACTCAAGGGGGCAGAAAAGGAAGCTTTCTAACAAAGAGTGGATTGTTTCAGGCAAGGTCACCTTTCTTTGGGGGAAAAAGGGGGGGTCTGTTGTGCAGATTACCTCACTAGGGCTGATCAGGAATTTCCAGATCGACTGGTTAAAGGTCACATTCCTGGGAGAGGCTGGAAGTCTTGCTTTGCTCTCTGGGGGCAGTGACTCCATTCGGGGCCGGTCCGTCGTTGCTTTCTTGCTTGCTTTTTTGTTTTTTGAAGAACAGCTGCGCAGTCATTTACTGGAACCACTGCTGGGAGCATCCCTTCTGTCTTTGGAAAGACTCATTCACTTACCAGTGGGATGTGTTTACAGGGACACTTATCCTCTTACTCCTCCTGTTAGGTTGATGACACACTCCTGGCCGCAGTCTTCCGCCTCTACTCCCTAGGAAAACCCAAGAGTGGGAAAAAGGCCTGCACACGGACCTTTTATCCACCTCACCGGGAAAAAAACACAGAGTTCTTCCAGGGCTTCGTCATAGATCCCCTTTTGGGGCCCCAAATCCGTACTTAGAATTCGTAGCTGACAAATGTCACTTAGTAGAACCTTTCCTGGCATAGCCCTTTTTTTTTTAAATGAGTTTTTTTTTTTTTTTTTTTTAGATTTTACTTATTTATTTGACAGACAGAGATCATGAGTAGGCAGAGAGAGAGGGGGAAGCAGGCTTCCCACTGAGCAGAGAGCCCAATGCGGGGCGCGATCCCAGGACCCTGGGATCATGACCTGAGTTGTGACCTGGGATCATGAGCTGAAGGCAGAGGCTTTAACCCACTGATCCACCCACCCAGGCGCCCTGGCATAGCCTAGTTTTAAGGAAACAGACTTCTGGGGCCAAGGGGTCCCGCCTCCAGCAGGGAGAACGCCCACTCGCTGCTGGGAGGGGCAGGCACCCGCCCAATCTCAGGAGGGTAGTCCCGGCTCAGGCCAGTGATTCCTGTGGAGGAGTTGGGGCCTGCTGATGCCACAGGTTCAGAATCAGCCAGGAGAATCCGGAAATCTGAGCTTTAGTATGAAATTTTCAGATTTTAAGAAATATTGACTCTTTATTTATTTTAGATGGCACAGGCCAAGCAAAACAGGTCTCTGGGCCATGTGTAGTGTGCCAGTTCGTGGTCTGGTTTTCTGTCTGGAGTTAACCAACTGCTGCCCTTCAGTGTTCAGTGCTGGCTTGGATAATAATGGATTACCCGTTGGACGGAACCTAATCATGAGGAAGCATTTTATTTATTTTTTTACGATTTTATTTATTTGACAGAGAGAGAGAGAAAAAACAGGAAGAGCAGGAGAGGGAGAGGGAGAAGCAGGCTCCCCATTGAGCAGGGACCCCGATGTGGGCTCCATCCCAGGACCCCGGGATCATGACCTGAGCTGAAGGCAGAGGCTTAACCAACTGAGCCACCCAGGTGCCCCGTGAGGAAGAATTTTAGACAGTTGTCTGAGAGTAAGGGTATGTCTGTGGAACAGAGATTTTTCTGTATAAGTTATTAATCCAAACATTGATACAGACAGGAATGTCTTCTTCCAACCAGCTGAGCTGGACTGGGCCAGCTGGATGAGCGAAGCATTCTAGGTACAAGGCGCCCACCCTTCCTCATGGAAGACGCAGGATCACCAGTCCCTCATGCCCAGCCCCTCCTCTTCTCAGGGTGTCACTGTCAGTGACTGTGACGGTGCGCTTCTGGCACCGGTGACACCGGGAAGGCCTCTCCTTACTTTAGTGTCCTCTTTGTCTCTTGGGAGTTGACTCCGTGTATATGACAACAGTATTTTGCTCATAAAGCAGTATCAGGAAATAAGATTTTAAGAAACCTTAGTTGTTACTTTTATCCCTGACTCTTCGACAGTAGGTGTAGAGTATAAGTTAAACCTTTCTGGGTTGACTCATGTTATCCAGAGGTAAATCCATTTGAAAGACGTGAAAGACGTGTGGTTTCTGAATCCGTGTGAAAGACGTGTGGTTTCTGAATCAACACTTTATATTTACTATTATAAGCAGTTGTTATAATAAGTATTTGAGTTGTTTATACACAGACAGGCACGATATGGTGGTGACTTTGAACTCTTCTGGGTGGTATGTAGGGCAACTTTTTCTTGCAGTCAATAGACTGCTTTAGTTTTTGGTATGTGGGAAAAGTTGACTTGGTATTTTAGTATATAAGACTGAGACATTTTGTGGCTTCTTAGGGGCATTTAATAAAAATACATACTTGCAGGTATTGACATGCATTTCCGATAGTGGGTGAGTTCTTTTTTTTTTTTTTTTTTTTTAAGATTTTTATTTTTTGACAGAGACGGTGAAGAGAGGGAACACAAGCAGGGGGAGTGCCTGAGCCGAAGGCAGACGCTCAACCACTGAGCCAGCCAGGCACCCCCAGATAGCTGGTTGAGTTTTGCTGGCCAAATGATTGTTGACTATTTTCACTTTTTTCTCTCATCCTGATTTAAGCTCCCCTTGCCACTGCTAGCTACCCTATAGCTGTCATGTAAAAAATTCTTATGGTAAACTTTTTCCTCAGTGTCCGTGAAAATTCTTAAATTCCATTTTGGCCCTGTGGTCACGTTTTTGCGTCACCACAGGAGCTCACCTTGATCCTCCTTCCTTTGCTCTTTGCCTTGCTGCAGTCCGATCCCGACCTCCCGGCCGACGTGCAGACACCGTCCTCAGCTGAGCTGGGGAGGTATCCAGGCCTGCCCTTCCCAGCCTCCCAGTATATCCCGCCCCAGCCGTCCATCGAGGAGGCGCGCCAGACCATGCACTCCCTCCTGGACGACGCCTTTGCCCTCGTGGCCCCCAGCAGCCAGCCTGCCAGCGCTGCGGTCCCAGGCCCTGGGGTCCCAGCCGTCCTGCCTGTGAACAGCACCCCTTCCCGGGAGGAGAGGCGAGCCACCCAGTGGGGGTCCTTCTACAGCTCTGCTCAGACGGCCAACAACCCATGTAGCGTAAGTACTGGCCTTCTAGAAGTCTCTGACGGGCCAGATGTTGGAACTTTGTTGCCTGTCTCCCTCCGTTTCAGAATCACTGCAGTAACACTCGTTTCACTTGATAAGAATTAAAGCTTGGCTGAGGGGTCTCAGTTTTCAGTATTTTTTCCTAAGTTAATTCTTAATGTTGGAAGCACCCTTTTATGCAGCTCTGGTATTTAATGGGAGTCTCTTCCTGGGTTCCCTTCAGTGCCATGAAATGGAGATGGGGTAAGTGTCAAAGCATATTCTCATTGATGTCTTTATAAAGGTGCAGTTAGAATGTACCAAGTCATTAGGCTTCTTCTTAGAAGGCCACCTGGGACCGGAGTGGTCCTCAAGGCTCCAGGAGTATGGGCAGCTAGGCCACAGGCAGGCAAGGCCAACCATTCCAAATATCAGGTTTCCATCTTAGGACTTAATATTTCAGGATTTCATCTTCCATTGTTATCCTTTTTTTTTTCCCATAATCCCTCAGTCCTTTCCAGTGTGTCTTCTCAAAACATGGGGGAAGGGGTAAAACTGAAGGATGTAAAATTAAGTATTGTTTTGCTAATTCCAGATTGGATGATTGAACTAAAACATTCAACTCTGGAGGGAAGTTCATTAGACCCAGTTTCTCAAGGAGTGCTTATACCGGGTCGTCTGATTTTGCTACCCATATTAAGGTGAAATTGGGTGGTCATGAACACACGTTAAAGGAATCGTTGTCTCTGAAATTGTTTTGAATTTTCGAAGTATGTGGTTAGTGATAGATTCTTCCCTTCAATAACTGCTACCATGTGGTGAAAAATATCATTCCATTTCATTGTTTTTAATGTTACAACTATAAATATTAAATACTTCATATTTATAACTGGTAGTTTATAACCTTTAAGGAAATGAGTGATACAGAACGAACTCTTTGGTAAAGCGAATGTGGCTTCAGCTGCTGTCCCTTCACTTTAAGCTTCTTTCATTTGTTTATTCATCCAGGGAGCTTTATGGAGCAACTGCTGTGTTTGGGTATTCTGCTGGATGTTGGGGGTACAGCAGTGCACAAGGCACAACTCCAACTTCTGTATTACAGCAGGGGGATATGTGGAAAAATTGAAGCAGTAATTTTAAAACTGCATGGTGGCTGCCTTGGCAGGGGTAGAGTACAGTCAGGGAGCACCTGCCTGAGCTGTCAGGTGTTTAGAAGGATTCTGTGGCTAAAACGGCATCAAAGCGGAAGTCTGAAGGTTAGTTAATGTAGAGACACATGGCAGAGACAGAATTAAAAGTATCCAGTACAAGCTTCTTCTGAACAAGATGGAGGAACAAGGTTGGATTACCTCCCTTCCAGAAGCAACTAAGATAACAAGGAGGGAAAATATATATAAATATACATACACACATACGTATCTGTGGGTTTTCATAACCCTGGGCATTAGGCAGCAAAGGAGAGGGCTTGCTAAGAAATGGGTTGAGCTCTACACTTATTCCAGTTCATTATCTTGAGAGAGTTTCTAGCTGCGGTGTAGGGAGGGAGACCCTCTGGCAGAGCGCTGTATTCTCTCTGAGTTGAGAAAGATAGAGTTGGAGACTAGGGAGGAAAAGATAGCTAGATTTCACAACAGGGAGTACAAGAAAGCTGAGAATTTTAGAGATCTGCAGGGAACCTTCATCTGAATACTGACCAGTTTAAGGGTATGAGGAAATTACCTAAAACTGGGGAAAGAACCACCTAAAAAGATTAAAGCGAACAGTCCTCAGAGCTCACACAGGTGTGGAGATAAGTCCCTACTGTGGAATGAATTGTGTATCCCCAAATCTAAATGTTGAAGTATAAACCCCCTGTGGCTATATTGGAGCTGGGATCTTTCAGAAGGTGACTAAGGTTAAATGAGGTCATAAGGTTGGAGCCCTGATCTGATAGAACTGGCACCCTTATAAGAAGAAGAGACACCAGAGCTTGCTCTCTCTGCCATCTGAAGATATAGCAAGAAGGTGGCTGTCTATAAGGCAGAAAGAGAGCTCTCACCATAAACCAAACCCTGCGGGAGATTTGATCTTGGACTTTCAGACCAACTACTGCAAGAAAATACATTCCTGTTACTGAAGCCACCCATTCTGTGGTATTTTGTTAGGACAGCCCAAGCTGATGATTACAGTTCCTTTCCTTCCAGAGCAGAAAGCTGCATAATTCATGGAGCACCAGTTAGGTTACTCAGAAGGGACATTACTTTGCTTCAGTAGTGGGACAAAATGAGCCCCAGATTAAAGCTTCCCTAGTTCTGCCTCACAAAGCAAAAAACAATACGTGAACCCAAACAAAGCTCAAGAATATGTATAAAAATCCAAAAATACATAGCACTCAACAAATTAAAATTAATAAGGTCTGAAATCTAATCAAAACTAGCCAGATAAGCAAAGAGGCAGGAAAATGACACAGAAGTAGTAGACAAGGATTTTAAAAGAATAGACAAATGGAAAACAGACACCAAGATGTTAGATTTAAATTCAGTCCTATCAATAATCCTATTAAATATGAATGGTCTAAATATTCCTATTACAGGGCAACTATCAGTGGAATAAAACTCACAATCTAATTATCTGTTGCCCACAAGACACAAATATAAAACCACAAATAGGTTAAAAGTATGGAGAAAGAAAAAAAAAAGTCTGGAGATAGATGAACTGTGTTAATACTAATCACAAGAAACTGGAGTGGCTCTATTAATGTTAGGCAAAATGATTTCATAGTAAAGAATATTACACAGGGATCATTTTATAGTAATATATTAGTCAGTTCATCAGGAAGACATAAAATCCTAAATGTTTATGTGCCTATGACAGAGAATCAAAATATGGTAAGTAAAAACTAATAGAACTTTACACAGAAATAAAGCCATTGTTATAGGCAGAGACTCCAACACTTCTCTTTCAATAATTGATAGAATGAGTATATGGAAAGTCATTAAGGTAGAGGAAACTTGAACAAGTCTTGCATTCATACTGATTATGAGCTTGAACTAATTGACATTTATAAAGGGCTTTACCCAAGAAGAGCAGAAAGAGTACTGTATTTATACGGTGGGCTACTACTCATTGATAAAGAGGAATGAATTATTTATACATACAACAATTATTTATACATATGACAACATGGTTGGGTCTCAGAATAGTTATGCTGAGGGAAAGGAGCCCCCCACCCCCAAAAAGTGCATATTGTATGATTCCATTTATATGTAATTCTAGAAAATGCAAACTACTTTATAGTGACAGAAAGCAGATCAGTGGTTGCCTAGGGATGGAGTGAATTTGGGAAAGATTATGGGACAGAGGGATTACAGAGGAGCACCAGGAAGCTTGAGTGGTGATGGATATGTTCATTATTTGGTTTATGAACATGGTTTGTGGGTACCAACATTTGCCAAAACTTAAAAATTTGTATACTTGAACATGTACAGTTCATTGTGTGTCAATTATAATGAAATGAGGCTGTTAAAATTTTTGCTCCAAAATGTTTTTAACAATGAAATTGGTTCTGAGGGACTAATACAGGGTGAGAAGTAGGAGTGGTGAGACATGAGGCAGGAGAGAAAAAGCAGGAAGCTCTTGGGACAGAGCCTAGACCTCATCCTGAGGGTAGTGGTCAGACACTGAAGAGTTTTGAGCAATCTAAAGACATAATTCAGTGTGCCTTTTTGACAGATTGCTCCCATTTTAGATTGGAGAATGGTTTGTCAGAATGCAAGTCCAGAAGCAGGGAGACATTTAGAAAGTTTTTATAGTAATCTTGGTGAGTGATGTTGGTGGCCCCAACTAGCATGATGCAGTGAATGGATTCCAGAGGAAGAATCTTCATGTCCTCAATGTGTTTAATTGCTAATGGCCCTGAGCCAGCCTATAGAGAGAGGTGAGTGGTACAGGAAGGGGAATCCATAGTACTGAAGGAGGAATTGTCTTTAGAAAGGAGGGGGTATATTTCTTGCATTTTAATAGCGGGAGTAGGGAGGAGTTGGGTGCAGATATAATCACGTTTGAAGTGGGTGACGAGAAGTTGAGGGACCTCCCATCTCATTGTGGCTTCTGTTTTTCACAGTGGAGAAAGCAGAGCCACTATTGAGAATGATTCAAGTGTGGCAGGGCAAGAGATTCAAGGGAGATTCAAGAGATTCAGAGATTCAAGGGAGCGCAGAGATTATGCATACCTTTTGTAGAGAATGGAAGAAGACCATTTAGGGACATAAGAGTAATTAATTAGTGGCATTGAAGCTCCTGTTGAGACTGGCTGTCACGAAATTATAGTGGCACGAATTAAAGTTCTGGATTTTTGTTGATCAGCATTTGGATACGCAGGTGGAGACAAGGAGAAAATGGGCAGTTGGATTGATCCGAGAGTCGAGGTTTCTCAGGCAAACGTGATGAAAGGACAAGGGGCAAGAGATGTGCAGACTAGAGGGTGCAGAGCACCTGGGTGGCACAGTTGTTAAGTGCCTGCCTTTGGCTCAGGTCATGGTCCCGGGATGGAGCCCCACATTAGACTCCCTGCTCAGCGGGAAGCCTGCTTCTCCCTCTCCCACTCCCCTTACTTGTGTTCCCTCTCTTGCTGTGTCTTAAATAAATAAGATCTTAAAAAAAAAAAAAAAAAAGTTGAGAGACTACCATTGAAGTGGCGGTAGATCATACACTGCAGGGCAAAGACAGGGAGTTGGGGTCCATTCAACATGCTGCAGCTTTGTAGGTTCTCCCTCTAGCGTCCTTGGCATCATGTAGGTTGGATCCACCTTCATCTCTCACCACCCCTGCGGGACTTCCTGATTGTTTTGTGGCTCCAGTCTTGGATGTAGGATATGAGGGTGGTGGCTGACCTGTAAAATGCCATTTATTGCTCTTGAGCAGGCTGGGGAGTGGAGAGGCTGACACATCTGTGACCATCTTAATTTCCCTTTTCCTGGTAAGGGCTTATACGTACCCTATCTGCTAGGAACCCTGAATAATTTGGGGCACTCAGCTAGTTTTTCTGAATCATTTCCCTCCATGAGTAGGCAGTGTCCATTTGATCTTCAGATTCAGCTTTTTCATTCACTTTGGGGAAGCTTTCTTTAATATCTAAATCAATTTTCTTACTCTCTTCTATTTATTGGAGTTGAAGATACCAATTATCTTCGTGTTGGCTCATCTTTGTTTTCTGTACCTATCCTTTCATTCTCTAATGGCTTTAGCTACTTTGTCCTGGTTTCTCTGCCTTCTTTTTTTTTTTTTTTTTTTTTTTTAAGATTTTATTTATTTATTTGTCAGAGAGACAGCGAGCGAGAGTGAGCATAGGCAGACAGAGTGGAAGGCAGAGTCAGAGGGAGAAGCAGGCTCCCTGCGGAGCAAGGAGCCCGATGTGGGACTCGATCCCAGGACGCTGGGATCATGACCTGAGCCGAAGGCAGCTGCTTAACCAACTGAGCCACCCAGGCGTCCCTCTCTGCCTTCTTTATGATTATCATGGGCCTTTTGTCTGTGGCATTGATTTGATTTGGAGCCATTTCTATTCTTTTCCCCACTAGTTGATTTCTTAAAGTCATAAAGGCATTGTTTCGGTCCTCAAATTTCCATCAATAATTAGGTCCCAAATTATTTCAGTTTTCTGGTCTCCCATTTCCATTTATTCTATTCGTTTATCATCTCATCTTTGAGCTTAAAAAAAGTATTTGCTATTCTCACTATTTACCATTATGCAGCCACAGTCCTTTTTTATTCCTTGGCTGCTAGTTCTCTCAGTTTATGGCATGAATCTGTTTCTTTCTTTGCTTGTTTGGTTTCTGCTGGTGAATTTTAGCAATAATTTTTGATTGATTTGTGTTACTATTTTTACTATTTTTTCATTGTTCTTAGGTTTTGGAGATGAACAATTCCACAATGATACCTTAATCTACCATCTTTTTTTTTTTTTTTTAAAGATTTTATTTTTTTATTTATTTGACAGAGAGAGGGAGATCACAAGCAGGCAGAGAGGCAGGCAGAGAGAGAGGAGGAAACAGGCTCCCCACCAAGCAGAGAGCCCAATGCAGGACTTGATCCCAGGACCCCGAGACCATGACCTGAGCCAAAGGCAGAGGCTTAACCCACTGAGCCACCCAGGCGCCCCCTTAATCTACCATTTTAACCAAGAACTCAAATCCATAGCAAGATTTTTATGAACACTCTTAGGAGAGTGGTTTTCTTGTCATGGACCTTGGATATTACCCTTTTTTGTTTTGATAATGATAGCTGTTTAATCTAGTGAAAAGCAAAATCATTGGCTATATATATGCATATCTAATATAATTTGATGATGTTTATAAATTGGTCATAAATTGCTGTTTGTTGCCAGGAGGAACCTTATCACCCTTTATTCCCTCCTTTGACTACAGTAAAAACATAATAATGTAGATCTCAGGATGTCCTCAGTTACCACGTGAACCTTATTTACCATCTAATGACATTTTTTAAATCTTTTTTTTTTTTTTCTTTTTTGCCAGTGTAAGGGTGTTAGTTTTGCATTGGTGAGAAGGCTACTTAATAGGTGATGGGTGGTGTTTCTGCTTTCCTGAGTAACGTTAACCTCCCCGGAGCTGTCTTCTAAGTACCAAGTATGGATGTCTGAAGCAGGACATTTTATAAGTAGACCCATCCCAGTCTCCACCGACGATTTAACATGTCTTTCTTGCTCTATTGGCCTGTTTTATACTGAATAGAAGGAAGGGATGCATTAAAATGGGATTTTTATTTGACATCGCTGGTTGAAACCTTAAAATTCTATTATGTTGCCCAAAGTTTTATATAGCTGTGACCCACTTAAACACCTGTCATTATGTCTCTGATTTTTTTTAATCCTTTTCACTGGGGCCTGCACTACTGAAAAAATCACTTCCTTTTTCTGATTACAATAGAGTTGAAATCCCTCGTACCAGAATAACAAAACAGGTGGGGTAGACAGCTCGTTTTCACTCTTCTGTTAGTTTATCACTTACTGGACCTCCTGAAATCCTGATATGTAATATTGATCTTTTTTGTTTTGTTTTATTTTGCACATGAGTATGTTTAAAAAATCAAGACTGCTGAAAAACACAGGGACTACTGTGAATAATCTTTATCTGGTCTCAGATTTCCCTTTAATTATTTGAGAAGGAATAGAAACTCCTCTTCCTTCTATTCTTCCCTTCTTCCATAATCCCCTTTGCCTGTTTGACCTCAAATGGGGAAATGTACAAGGTTCTCTTCTCCCTCCCTCCGCCAAGGAGATGGAAGCAGGGAGGGTCAGAAGATGAAGTAATTTAAGCACAGTTTCATACATAATAATCCTTTCAAACTGTATGAGGTATAGGGTTCATTCTATCCTCCTTGGCATCACGAAATAGGCCCAGGGAAGTTGAGTAGCTTGGCTAGTCTGTTTAACTCCAAATCCTCTACTTTTCTTCCCAAAGAAGAGATTTATTCAAGGGGCGTATATCTGGTTTGGAAACCATGGGCCTTGCATGCTTTGGTTAAAACCTGGTCTCTTGAGTCAGAAAGACTTACTAGGAGGAAATTACTTAACTTCCTTGTGAGTTGATTTCTTCTATAAAACGAAGCTAGTGAGCCCTTTGTTTCTGTTACTGGGGCTGGAGTCAGCACTCATCGTGCTTACCCCAAAATACTAATTCATTAAATGGCAACTTAAAATATATCTAATATGAGAGCAGGTCCAGAAGCAAGTCTGACTTAGTAACTTCACTTGAAGCTATGGATCCTGGACAACCAGTTGGTTCAAGCTGACTGCAGTTGGATGGACTCTGGCCAGAGTCCAGTCTCTGCTTGTTAAATCTGATACCCAAATATCGACTCACAGCTGTTGAAAGGAGTGTTGAAGTAGGAGTCCCATGAATGTTAGAGTCAGGATGTGTTGATATCATGAGGAACACAACATAGATACATGTTTCTTTAAACTGGATGCCATATTAGTATTGTTTTCGCCAAAGAACACATGGTTAGCTGAGATTAACTCAAGTAAAAAGAGCTGATTGAAGGATATAGGCATTGGGGCAAAACATATGGGCAGGAGTACGGCTGGGACTCCTTGGAGCCAGAAAACTTTAAGAAACTGAAGGTGTTAACCTCATCTTTAAGCATATGTCTAATTTCTGGTTCTTGTTTTATTCTTTTCCTTTTCACAATGTTCTACAGCACAGTACAACACTCACGTACTTTAGTTTTGTGGGTGTGTTTGGATTGCTGCTGGAAACCTGCTGGCTGTGGTGACCATCATGGCCCATGTGGGTAGAGTCATTTGTACTCAGTGTGACCACAAAGGCCTATCTTTTTAGCAGAAGGTACAGATTTGTAGAGAATACGCCTGTAGGGAAAAACAGAGGCCAGAAGGCTGTTACTCATATTTTCAAAAAAGAAAGAAAGGTCTAGAAATGAGTTGTGTGGGTTTTTTAAAAGCATGATAGTTTCAGTTCCCCAGGCTGAAACGTCTGGCATTATTGATGGCAGAATGCTTAAATGACATGCCAGCTATCTTATGAGAAAATAATTCTCTTGAGAGTCAATCCTGCAAACCCAAATTTGTGTGTTTGCTATTGTCACTTTCTAATAAATGTGGAATGTTAATCTTCATCTTCTTGTGGTTTTCTTCCAGAGATATGAAGACTATGGAATGACTCCTCCATCAGGCCCATTGCCGAGGTAAAGTTTTTAGGAGAAAATGCATTAGGACTCCCTCACATAAACTTTTAAAAATTTTGTAAACTCACTTTTTTGAGCTAATATTTAGAGCAGATAAAAACTTCAGAGTTGTGTGTTCTCTTGGGCTAATCTGAAGAGGAGAAAAAAGGTGGAATTTACGGTCTGCTTCCAATAATGACAGACTAGATAATTTGCTGAGGGCAACTAGAAAAGCTAGACAAGATGTTAAAATAAAACAAAACCAAACCCAGATAGCTAACAGGACAGTGAAGTGGCATGGGGCCAAGGTCCAGGAAATCCAGAGAGATGAGCCCTGCCTTTTGGGCGAAAATTCTCCCAGGGGCCCCTGCTGATTCCAAAGGATGTGACTGAGAAAGTGAGCAGGACTTTGGACAGACTCATGCAGCTTGGAGTCTTGAAAATTCGACATGAAAGTTGTGGGATACATCTCAAGGCATGCTCAGGGGGGAGTTTGATGCCTTAAGTGAATCAAAATATATTTGAAAAGAAAAATGGCTGGAAATCAGTGATCTAAGCATCTATCTCAATGTTAAAAAAAAAAATCTAATTAAACCTAAAGTAAGTAGAGGGAAGGAAATAATAAAAATAAGAATAGAAATTAAAGAAAGGGGCACTGGGTAGCTCAGTTGGTTGAGCATCTTCCTCCAGCTCAGGTCATGATCCCAGGGTCCTGGGATCCAGCCTCATGTTGGGCTTCCTGCTCAGCAGGGGAGTCTGCTTTTCCCTCTCCCTCTGCTTGTGCGCGCTCTCTCTCTCTCTCTTGCTCACTTTCTCTCAAATAAATAAAATCGAAAAAAAGAATAAATAAAAAGAAATTAATGAAATAGAAAAACAAATACCATAATAGAGGAGATTGACAAAACTAGAAGTTGGTTCTTTGAGAGAAGCTAATAAAATTGGTAAATCCCTGGAGAGCTTGATCAAGTAAGCTGCATATCATTATCACTGACGGGAATGAAAAAAGACATTTTTTATTTTTTTTAGATTTTTTATTTTTTATTTGACAGACAGAGATCACAAGTAGGCAGAGAGGCAGGCAGAGAGAGAGAGGGAAGCAGGCTCCCTGCCAAGCAGAGAGCCCAATGCGGGGCTCGATCCCAGGACCCTGAGATCATGACTTGAGCTGAAGGCAGAGGCTTAACCCACTGAGCCACCCAGGCGCCCTGAAAAAGGACATATTAATCCAGATCTTTCAGAAACAAAAAAGATTTTGACGGATTTTTAAAAAGACTTCACAGATGTTAGGAAGATTTTATGAACTCATTTTTGTTAAATTTAAAATGGAAAGTAGGTCAGTTAAGCATCCACCTTCAGCTCAGGTCATGATCAGGTCCTGGGATCTAGTTCTGCATTGGGCTCCTTTCTCAGCAGGAAGTCTGCTTCTCTCTCTACCCCTTCCGCCTGCTTGTGCTTGCTCTTTGTCTCATGTTCTCTCTCCCATTCTCTGTCTCAAATAAATAAAATCTTTAAAAAATTCTTAAATGGAAAAATTCTGGGGCATCTGGCTGGCTCGGTCAGTGAGCATCTGACCCTTGATCTCAGGGTTGTGGTAGGAGGCCCATGCTGGGGTTAGAACTTATCAAGAAATAAATTAAATTGAAAAAAATTTTTTTTTCAAAATAAGATGAGTGGGAAAATTTCTAGAAAGAAAGCCTGAATTGTCATATAACTATTAAAGAAATTGAAATCATTCCTAAAATTCTTCCCACAAAGAAAACTTTGGGCTTCAATGATGAATTCTACCAGAAACACGAAAGGAAGTAAACATGCCAGTGTCCTACGAATTATTTATAGAATATAAGAACAGAGAATGCTCCCCACCTCATTCTTAAGGACTGCATAACCTTTATCTTTTATTTTTTTTTATTTGACAGAGAGGGAGAGAGCACGAGAGAAAGCACAAGTAGGGGAGGTAGCAGGCAGAGGCAGAGGGAGAAGCAAGCTCCCTGCTGAGCAGGGAGCCCAATGAGGGACTTGATCCTCGAATCCTGGTATCATGACCTGAGCCGAAGGCAGACACTTAACAACTGAGCCACCCAGGTGCCCCAAGACTGCATAACCTTGATATCAAGGACAGGGAGAGGGAAATTGCAAGAAAGAAGACATTAAAGGTTCATGAGTTTTATTCAGGAGCATAGATGCAGAAACTTGAAACCAAATATTAGCAAACATATCCAGCATTGTATATGAGAGGATATCATATCACAGCCAAACTGGATTTATTCCAACAATGCAAGGGCAATTTAACATTTCAGAAAATCAGCCAATCTAGGGGGTATAGCTCAGGGGTAGAGCATTTGACTGCAGAAAATCAGCCAATCTAATTCACTACCTTGAGGAGAAAAAAAGAGGGAAATCTCATTTCACTAAATAGAGCATTTGATAAAATTCATCATCCATTCAGTGGTGAAAATCTTAGCAAGCAGAGAGTAGTAGCAGCCTTGTCTAATCTGATAAGAGTTATCTCAGCAAATATGACTTAAGATTGAAATGTTGAAAGTTCTCCTTTTGAGAATAGAAACAAGACAAAGATAGCTGCTTCCATTACCTCTGTTGCCCTGGGGGGTCTACATTGCCCTGGGGGTCTAGATGGTATAAAGAAACAAATAAAAAGAAAGAAAGAAAAAGATTAATGAATTCAAGAAAAGAAATAATACTCTTATTATTCTTAAATGATTTTTTTTTTTTTTTAAGTAAAATCCCCAAAGGTCAAGTTGAGAGGTAAAGTGGAGGGCTGGGGGGTAGAGAAGGAAAAAATGAAACAAGATGGGACTGGGGAGGGAGACAAACCGTAGGAGACTCTTAATCTCACAAAACAACCTGAGGGTTGCCCCAGGGAGGTGGGGAGGGAGAGGGGGTTGGGTTATGGACATTGGGGAAGGTATGTGCTATGGTGAATTCTGTGAAGTGTATAAACCTGGCGATTCACAGACCTGTACCCCTGAGGCTAATAATACATTATCTGTTAATAAAAAAAAAAAAAAGAAAGAAAATCCTCAAATGTCAACACATAAATTGTTAGAATTAAGAGAATTTAATAAAATAGATAAATTACAAGATAGCTAGATATAAGATCTGCATACAAAAATCTGTTTTATTTCTGTTTATGAGCAACAGACAAAATAAAAACTTTTAAAGATACTACCCAAAATAGCATTAAGAAATATAAAATATCTCAGAATTAATCTCAAAAAAGGTAGCTAAGCCCTCTAAAGAAAGTGTTCATGGATTGGGCAACTCACTGTATTTAAAATATCAGTCTCCCATAAGTGATATACAGATTCTTTTTTTTTTTTTAAGATTTTATTTATTTATTTGACAGACAGATCACAAGTCGGCAGAGAGGCAGGCAGAGAGAGAGAGGGAAGCAGGCTCCCTGGTGAGCAGAGATCCTGATGTGGGGCTGGATCCCAGGACCCTGAGATCATGCCCCGAGCTGAAGGCAGAGGCTTAACGCACTGAGCCACCCAGGTGCCCCACAGATTCATTTTGATCCCATTCAAAATCCTCGTAGTTTGTTGTCTTTGAAGAAATATGTGGAGACTGACAAGCTGATTTTAAAATGTATGTGGAAATGGAAAGGGCCTATAATACTCAAGACACTTTGAGAAAAAGAATAATATGTGAGGACTGTTCTAAAGGTTGTAACTTACTATAAGGTAATGAAGACATTGTGCTATCACCGTAAAACTAGACGAATAGACCAGAGGAACAGAATAGAGTCCATAGGCAGACCCACAGGAGTGGACAAGTGATTTATTACAAAGAAGGAATTGCAGAAAATCAGTTAATCTCAGAAGTCATACTCAACTATTCTTTCAATGACCACATATCACACAGAAGTAGGAATGTTACCTGCTTCCTCATTTTTTTTCTGTTCTTTCTTTGCCCACATTTTCAGAGGGGCTTGTTTTATTCTCCCCCAAAGCCCTCCCCAGTGCAGGCACTGCTTCATGGTCCAAAAACAACAAAGGTAAAGAGAGTGCATGAAGATTAGGTGATCTGGGGCAGAACTTAATGATGGGGGGTGATCTGATCTGGTTTGCCCAGTTCAGTATACACCTGTTTTTTAGTGTAAATTATTAATCACTTGGACTCTCAAAGGCATTCTGGTTTGGATGGCCAATTTTATGGTTACTCAAGTTAAAGGATTCTGGGGGATTGGGATCCAACTAAACTGTGTACACACAATTTAGGATAAAAGGATGTACATGTAGCCAGGAGGTGGATAACTGGGCAAAGTAGAAATCACTAAAGGGCAAGAGCTAGTTCTTGGGTAGATGGTCAAGAGATTATGATTCGATGAGGTGAACTGCAGGATACAGATGCGGAAGGAGAAGCATGCCTTCATGTTAACGCTCTCAGATCCGTAAGGTCAGAAATGTCAGGCATCTCTCTCTGAGGTCAACCTAAAACAGTAGCAGTGATCTACAGATAGCAATATAAATAGCTCGGGCTTCAGTTGACAGGAGGTACTCCAGAAATAAGACTATAGAGTTGGGGCAAACCAGTCTGTGTTCTCGTCAGACTAGTTTGATCTGTTAATTACTGGTTGACTGTCATTTGCAAAGAGCTGTAATTAGACTATCATATTTTTTTATTCTCGAGTTTCATTAGAAGAATGGTTCTCAAGGTGGAATTCTCAGACCCCTAGAGGGTCCTCAACACCCTTTGGGTGGGTGGGGTCTATGAAGTCAAAATTGTGTTTCGTAATAATATTAAAGAATTATTTGACCTTTTATTTATTTGTTTGTTTGTTTGTTTAAATTGTGTTGATTCCTATACTGAGGGGCAGAAGCAGTGGTGGATGAAACTGCTGGAGCCTTAACCCAAGTCAAGGCAGAGAGGCACCAAATGGCCGGAATGTCCTCATATTCCTTACCACCATGCAGTCCGACTTTTAAAAATGCCAGTTTGTTAGTTACGTTAGCGTGTCCTTGATGAAGTAGTACAAATTATTAATTTTATTAAAAGTAAACCCTTGAGTCTTTAATCACAAAAGAGGGCAAAAGAGGAAATACATATAAAGCGCTTTGTGCAGTATGGAATTTTGAAGGATAAGCACCTGTTCAGGTGTTTATGTCGAGAACTGATCTGTACTGCTGCTTGGTTTTCCGTTTGCGTTGTCATTTGGCAGACATCGTTATTCAGACTTGCCCTGCTTGGCAGACACTGTCTTGAGAATGAAGGAATGAGCCTGTCACTTCAAGAAAAATAACTGAAAGGATTTGTTGTGAATTATAAAATTGAGCTTTCAAGCGAAAATTTGATTTTTGTCTGCCACTGGGCACTTGACAACTTCCTAGTGATTAAAAGACTGTTTTGCTGAGCTCAGTGGTGATATTAATGAATTAATTTTTTAAAATACTACCAAATGAAATGTATCAATATCTAGGAAGTCTGCAAAACTCAACAAACCCATATTTTCCAAATGACTTATGTCATAAAATCATGCATGGGTCTGTTCAAAGTGCAAAATAAATCAGTGGGATTTCTAACTGACAACAACTGATTGAATACAAAGTATATGAAAACCCAGATGTTTTCTATTAAGGAGATTTGAAAAAAAAGATTCTTCTCACTACTGTTTGGGGAGTGAGGGGCTAGAAAATATAATTGATTTCGTGAGAAAATACTAACGGGTGAGATGCTTAATATTGTGATTTTTAAATTAATTTTAGGCATAGGTATTTAAAAACATTTTCATTTTAATTCCAAATGCAAAAAATATCTGTAGATATATTCCACATAAACAGACATTCTCAAGAGTCCTCAGTAATTTATGAGTATAAAGGTGTCCTGAGACCAAAAAGTAGGAGAACCCCCACCTGAAGCACTGGTCTTCAGCCTTTAGTATCAGGACCATCAGTGGAACTCTGGGTCCTACCTTTAGAGATTCTGTTTTCATTGGACTAGGGTGCAGCGTGGACATTGGGGTTTTGTAAAAGATACTACTGTGCAGCTGGGTTGGGAACCACCACTCAGTCCCATGCTGGAGAGGCTCCGGCCCTGGAACTTCGCCTGCACGTTCATGGGGTCTGTGAGCTAAGGCCTTTCTTCCTCAGTCATCTGGCAGAGATGTCTCCAGCTTCAGCTATATCCCAGGCACTATTCTTAGCGCTGGAGATATGTCCTTGAGCAAACAGAAAACGCCTCTGCCCTTAAGGAGCTTGTGTTCCAGGCAAGGAGACAGATAATAACACTGCTAGGCAGAGAGGTCTTCCTTTTCTGTAGAGCCGGGGTGATGTGTCGTCCTGATGCCTGGGCTTGCTTTGCCTTCAGACCAGGTTTTGGGCCCGGTTTGCTGCAGTCTTCGGAGCTCGTGCCGCCGGAGCCCCAGCAGCCACAGACGTCGGCAGAAGCCCCGTTTGCCGCCCGAGGGATCTACTCGGAGGATGTGCCATCGGTGGCCCGGCCACGGCCCGTCGGGGGCACTACAGGTACATGGGACTGTTTAGCTTGCATTCGGCCACAGTCTGGCAGAGGCCATGTCAGACTTCCGGGTGTTTCAGTGTCCCCGTGTTCGGTGACCTCCTCCACAGGTCTGAGCCGCCTTCCCCTGGATCCTGGTGGAGGTGTAGGCAGGGGGGTGGGAGGAGAGGGCGGCTGAGAGATCCTGGGACTGACGCCCTCTGGGTTGTTCCTGGGTCTGTGTCTCAGAAGCTGTCCCTTTACCTGGAATTCACGGCACAACTCTTCCAGGGAAGACATTCCTACATTCTCACGGTACACTGAAAGATCTCTGGCTGGGCTCTTGGTATGGCGTTAAAACAGTGTTTGTTTTAAAGAAGGCATTTTTCCAGCTTGTGATAAGCAGCTCTGGACGTTGCTGGCCAGTGACCTGAGGGAGGTTTTGTTTCATTTGTTCCTTGTGATGAGGGTTGCTGCTCATAGCTGACAGGCGGGGCCCAGCAGGGCCGAGCTGAGGTTCCTACATGGCACTGGGCTGGTCTGCCCCAGCAGTTTACCTGAGAATTAAAAATTGCTTTGTAATTGATTATCAATTAATTAAATTTAATTAATCACCATTAATTATTATATAATTGTTAATTAAATCTAATTAATTAATTAATTAATTGAAATAGCTATTTCGTGTCGTGGAACCCCATCTTAAGAACTGTTGATACTATGAATGGCTGTTCATGGTTCCCAAAGCATCTGTGGAGTTTCTAAGATTCTAAGCCCTTTCTTCTTTTTTTTAAAATACAGCTCAGCATACTCTGAAAAATCCTCAAATTTCATGTTACCTATCTATGTTTATTCCAAGGGCTCAAAGTCTCTCTATTGTTTTCCTTTTTTTTTAAAGATTTTATTTATTTATTTGACAGAGATTGCAAGTAGGCAGAGAGGCAGGCAGAGAGAGAGAGGAGGAAGCAGGCTCCCTGCTGAGCAGAGAGCCCAATGTGGGGCTCGATCCCAGGACCCTGGGATCATGACCTGAGAGAAGGCAGAGGCTTCACTGAGCCACCCACGTGCCCCTATTGTTTTCCTTTTTATTTTATTTTCATTTCTTCACCTTCATGTTGGAAGCTTTAGTGAGGAGCCATGACATATTAAATAGCTTATCTTTTTTTATTTTTTTTACTATTATCTTTCTGGATGATCCCTACCTTTATAATGTCATCAAGGAACCAGTTTAAGCCAATTTGAAACTTGTAATAATTGGTGAATAATTACCCATTATGGCTTCTTTGGAAGTTCTTGTATGTTGCATTATCAGTCAACCAAACAAATAATATATCTGGTTGTCCAACAGGATTTCATATATTCTACACATGCTATGCTTACAGTCAGTTTTGTTTCTCCTGCTAATCATTATTTATTGGAACATTGTTGTGTATTATATATCCCAAACAAAATTCAGACATGTCCATCTTTACTCTAGAAGAATAGGGAAATGATACATATAGAACCTTTGAGGGTGCCTGGGTGGCTCAGTGGGTTAAGCCACTGCCTTCGGCTCAGGTCATGATCTCAGGGTCCTGGGATCGAGTTCCGCATCGGGCTCTCTGCTCAGCAGGGAGTCTGCTTCCTCCTCTCTCTCTGCCTGCCTCTCTGCCTACTTGTGATCTCTCTCTGTCAAATAAATAAATAAAATCTTAAAAAAAAAAAGAACCTTTGAAAAGGATATTATTCCTAATAATTTCTAATAAGAGATTAAGTTATATAAAAACTTGTGATAGAAAATATTAAGATGTACTTTCTGACTGTGTAAAATGGTCAAATATGTCTATGTCTAAAAATTAGTAAAAGCAAAATAAAGATAGTATCTGGGGAAGTATTTAGCAGATACATAGGTCCATGAGGTGTTTTTATTAGAGGATGACTTGTATAAATTGATAAGTGGGCAGATTTCAGAGCATGAATGGGCAAAGGACAGGAAGAATGAATTCACAGAAGGAATATTTGTGTGGGGTGTGTGTCACATGAAAGTAAACATATGAAAAATGCCCAGTTTTGAAAATTACTAAAGAAATGCACATTAAAACCATGGTGAGACACAATTTCAGTGTTCTATTTTTCCATAGTAACATAGCGTGACAACATTAGTATCCAATTTCTTGCTCTGTACAATGGACGTAATGTGTTAGTACTTACCTCCTGTCATTGTTTTGAGGATTACAGAAGAGAAAAGATATGAAGGGCTCAAAATAGTGCCTAGCATGTTGTAAACTCTCCGTGAATATCAGCTACAATTATTATGTTTTCAGTGGTGGTATAAACCACTGAACATTCGGAAAGCAGCTGGGCAACACGACTTACTGAACTTTGGATTTGGTAATTCCACTTTTGAGAATTTAGGATTCTCCTTCCCAAAGAAATCCAAACACTGGGAAAAAAACTACATGTGCAAAGATATTTATTAGTGCATTATTTATAATAGTGAACAGTGGTGAGCCCCCTAAATGTCTAGTGATAAGGGAATCAGTGAGTAAATTGTGGATCGATTTATTTATTATTAATTAATTCCTTAATTTCATTTTAGTTTTTTTTTTTTGAAATCCCAGTATACTTAACATATAGGGTTATATGAGTTTCAGGCATACAGTATAGTGATGCCGCATTTCTGTACATTACTTGGTGCTCATCATGGTAACCACGTTTATCTCTTTCGCCTATTTCACCCATCCCCCACCTCCCTTCTCTGCTAACCATCTGTTTGTTCTCCATAGTTAAGAATTTGTTATTTTGTTTGTCTCTTTTTTCTTTGTTTATGTGTTTTGTTTCTTAAATTCCACATGAGTTTAATTGTATGATATTTATCTTCCTCTGATGGACCTATTTCCCTTAGCATTACACCCTCTAGCTCCATCCATGTCATCGCAAATTGCAAGATTTCATTCTTTCTTACAGCTAAGTAATATTCCAGTGTATACACACACCACCTCTTCTTTTTTTTTTTTAATTAAAAAAATTCTTTTCAGTGTTCCAAGATCCATTGTTTATGCACCACACGAGTGCTCCATGCAATACGTGCCCTCCTTTTTTTTTTTTTTTTTTAAATTTTATTTATTTGACAGAGATCGCAAGTAGGCAAAGAGGCAGGCAGAGAGAGAGGAGGAAGCAGGCTCCCCGCTGAGCAGAGAGCCCGATGTGGGGCTCGATCTCAGGACCCTGAGATCATGACCTGAGCCGAAGGCAGAGGCTTAACCCACTGAGCCACCCAGGCGCCCCACGTGCCCTCCTTAATACCACCTTTTCTTGACCCATTCATCTATGGTTGGATACTCGGGTTGCTTTCATAACTTGGCTATTGCAAATACTCCTGCTATAAACATAGAGGTGCATATATCTTTTTGCATTACTGTTTTCATTTCTTTGGGTAGATACCACTAGTGGAATTACTGGATTGTAGAGTAGTTCTATTTTTAATTTTTTGAGGAAACTCCCTACTATTTTCCAGAGTGGCTGCACCAGTTTGCATTCCAAGCAAGAGTGTGCAAGGGCTCCTTTTTTCTCTGTCTCCTTGTCAACACCCATTGCTTCATGTTTTTTGTTTTTTGTTCTTACTTTAGCCATTCTGACAGGTGTGAGGTGATATCTCATTGCAGTTTTGATTTGCGTTTTCCTGATGATGAGTGATGTTGGACATCTTTTCCTGGGTCTGGATATCTTCTTTGCAGAAGTGTCTGTTCATTTCTTTTGCCCATTTTTAATTGGATTATTTGTGGGGTTTTTTGTTTTTTGTGTTGTTTTGTTTTTGTTTTGGTACTGAGTTGTATCAGTTCTTTCAAGATTGTTTTGGCTATTTAGGGTCTTTTATGGTTCCATACAAATTTTGGGATCATTTGTTCTAGTTCTTTGAAAAGTACTGTTGGCATTTTAGTAGGCATATTTGATAGGGATTGCATTAAATCTGTAGATTTCTTTGGGTAGTATGGACATTTTAGCAGTATTTGTTATCCCAATCCATGAGCATGGACTATCTTACATTTTAGTGTGTCGTCTTCAGTTTCTTCCATCAGTGTTGTATGATTTTCAGAATACAGTTCATTTCCCTCTTTGGTTAAGTTTATTCCTAGGTATTTTATTATTTTTGGTGCCATTATAAATGGGATTGTTTTCTTAATTTCTCTTTCTGATACTTCAATATTAGTATATAGAAATGCAGCAGATTTCTGCATATTGATTTTGTGTCCTGTGACCTTACTGATTAATTTATCAGTTCTAGTAGTTTTTTGGGGTCTTTGGGGTTTTCTATACATAGTATCATATCTCTGCAAATAGTGTAAGTTTTACTTCTTTCTTACCAATCTGAATGCCTTTTATTTCTTTTTGTTGTGTAATTGCTATGGCTAGGACTTCCAGTAATATGTTGAATAAAAGTGGTTAGTGGACATCCTTGTCTTATTCCTCCTGATCTTAGGGGGAAATCTCTCAGTTTTTCACCATTGAGTATGATGTTAGCTGTGGGTTTTTCATATCTGGCCTTTATTATGTTGAGGTATGCTCCCTCTAAATATAGTTTTTTGAGGGTTCTTATCAGGAATAGATGTTGTACTTCATCCAGTGCTTTTTCTGCCTCTACTGAAGTGGTCATATTGTTTTTTACTCTTGTTGATGTGATGTATCACATTGATTTATTTGGCAATATTGAATTACCCTTGTATCCTAAGAACAAATCACACTTAATTGTGGTGAATTATTTTTAAAATGCATTGTTGGATTTGGCTTTCTCATATTTTTTGAGGATTTTTGCATTCATGTTCATCAGTGATATTGGACTGTTGTGTGTGTGTGTGTGTGTGCGTGTGTGTGTGTGTATGAGAGAGAGAGAGAGAGATGTCTTTATCAGGGTAATGCTAGCCTCATAGAATAAATTTGGAAGATTTCCTTCCTCTTCTGTTTTCTTGGAATAGTTTGAACAAAATAGGTATTAACTCTTTTTTAAATGTTTGGTAGAATTTGGGGCACCTGGGTGGCTCTGTCAGTTAAGTGTCTGACTCTTGATTTTGGCTCAGGTCATGATCTCAGGGCCATGGGATTGAGCCCCACACTCAGCAGGAAGTCTGCTAGGGATTCTTACTCTTTCTCTGCTCTTCCCCACCCATCTCTCTCAAATAAATGAATAAATCTTAAAAAAAAAAAAAAAAGTTTGGGTGCCTGGGTGGCTCAGTTGGTTGAACGACTGCCTTCAGCTCAGATTATGATTGTGGAGTACCAGAATCGAGTCCCTCATTGGGCTCCCAGCTCCATGGGAAGTCTGCTTCTCCCTCTGACCCCTCTCATGCTCTCTCTCTCTCTCTCAAATAAATAAATAAAATCTTTAAAAAAATTTTTAAAATGTTTGGTAGAATTCATCTGTGAAGCCATCTAGTTCTGGATTTCTGTTGGCTGGGATTTTTTTGATTACTGATTCGATTCCATCACTGTTAATTGGTCTGTTAAAAATTTCTGTTTCTTCTTGATTCAGTTTTAGGAGGTTATATGTTTCTAAGAATTTATCCATTTCTTCTAGATTGTCCAATTTGTTGGTTATTACTTTTTCTCTTTCATTTATCATTTTGTTTGAGTCTAGTCTTGTCTTTTCTTTCTTTCTTTCTTTTTAATGATTCTGGCCAAAGGTTTTTCAATTTTGTTGACAGTTTCAAAGAACTGGCTCCTAGTTTCTATTGATCTGTTCTGTTTTTTGTTTGTTTGTTTTTTATTTTGTTTTTAGTTTCTACTTTGTTTATTTCTGCTCTGATCTTTTTTATTTTCTTCCTTTTACTGTTTTTAGGTTCAGTTTGTTCTTTCTCTAGCTCCTTTAGGTGTAAGGTTAGGTTGTTTGAGATTTTCTTCTTGAAATATGCCTGTATTGCAATAAACTTCCCTCTTAGATCAGCTTTCACTGCTTTCCAAAGATTTTGGACCATTGTGTTTGTTTGTTTGTTTCATTTGTCTCTCTGTGTTTTTTTTATTTTCTCTTTGATTTCTTGGTCAACCCATCCATTGTTTAGCAGCACTGTATTTAACTTCCATGTATTTTTGATCTTTCCATATTTTTTTCTTGTGGTTGACTTTTAGTTTCATAGCATGGTGGTCATAAAAGATGCATGGTATGACTTCAGTCTTTCTGAATTTGTTGACACTTGTTTTGTGGCCTAACATATGATCTGTTCTGCAGAATGTTCCATGTGCATTTGAAAAGAGTGTGTATTCTGTTTTAGGATGGAATGTTCTGAATCTGTTAGATCCCAGGGGTCCAATGTGTCATTCAAAGCTACTGTGTCCTTGTTGATGTTTTGTTTGGATGGTCTATCCATTGATGTAAGTGGGGTGTTTTAGTTCCCTACGATTATTGGATTGCTGTCGATACTTTGTGTATATTTGTTAATAGCTGTTTTCTATATTTGGGTGCTCTTTTTTTTAATATTTTATTTTTATTTATTTGACAGAGAAAGAGATCACAAGTAGGCAGAGAGGTAGGGGGAAGCAGGCTCCCTGCTGAGCAGACAGCCCAATTTGGGGGCTCAATCCCAGGACCCTGGGATCATGATCTGAGCCAAAGCCAGAGGCTTAACTCACCTAGCCACCCAGGTGCCCCATGGGTGCTCTAATATTGGTTGCATGAATATTTACAATTGTTATATCTTCATTTTGGATTGTTTCCTCTATGATTATGTAGTGTTCTTCTTTGTTTTTTGTTACAGTTTTTGTCTTAAAAGTCTGTTTTATCTGATATAAATATTCCTATCCCAGCTTTCTTTTCACTCCCATTTGCATGATTATATATTTTTTCATTTCTATACTTTCAATCTGTATAGGTCTTAGGTCTGAAATGGGTCTTTTGAAGGCAGCATATATATATATTTTTAATCCATTCTGTCCCCCACCCATGTCTTTTGAATGGTGCATTTAGTCCATTTACATTCAAAATAATTATTGATAAATGTGTACTTACTGTCATTTTGTCACTTCTTTTATGGTTGTTTTATAGATCTTCTCTATTCCCTTCTCTTGCTCTCTTATCTCATGGTGGCCTGGCTTAATTTAGTGATATACTTGAATTCCCTTCTCTTCATTTTTTTCAGATCCATTACTGATTTTTTCTTGTGGTTACCATTAGGCTTATATATAACATCTTATGCATATTGCAGTCTATTTTAACTTGATGGTCATTTAAGTTTGAACCCATTCTAAAAGCACTACATTTTTACTCTTCACCCTTCCATGTTTCAGGTAAATGGTTTCATACTTCGTATCCTTTTATTGATGTGAATCCCTTGACTGATTTTTATAGATATACTTAATTTGTACTGCTTTTGTGCTCCCTACTGTTCTTATTTTTGCTATGGTCTCATTTCTACTCAGAGTCCCCTTTAACATTTCTTGTAGGGCTAGTTTAGTGGTGATGAATTCCTTTAACTTTTGTTTGTCTGGGAGACTCTTTATCTCTCTTTGTATTGTGAATCATAGCCTTGATAGTTAGAGTATTCTTGGTTGCAGGCTTTTTTTTCTTTCAGCACTTTGAATATGTCATGTCACTCCCTTTTGGTCTGCAAAGTTTCCACTGAAAAATCCACTGATAGCTATATGGGGCTTCCCTAGTATGTAACTGTTTTCTTTTCTCTTGCTCTTTTTTGAAACTCTCTGTTTATCACAATTTTCTTGCCATTTTAGTAACTATGTGTTTTGTTGTGGACCTCCTTTGGTTGGTTTTATTGAAAGCTCTCTGTGCTTCTAAGATCTGAATTTCTTTTTCTTCCCCAGATTTGGGAAGTTTTCAGCTATTTCTTCAAATATATTTTCTGCCCCCTTTTCTCTCTCTTCTGGGATCCTTATAATGCAAATATTGTACTTGATGGTGTTCCTGAGTTCCCTTAATCTAGACTCATTTTTTATGATTATTTTTTTCTCTCCCCTGTTCAACTTGATTGTTTCCCACTACTCTGTCCTCCAGAAATTTCAGTGACTTAGTTTTTCATCTCTGATTCATTCTTTATGTTTTCTATCTCTTTGTTGAGGGTCTCACTGAGATCTTCCACTCACTTCTCAAATCCAATAAGTACCTTTATGATTATTACTTTAAATTCTTTATCTGGTGGGGCACCTAGGTGGCTCAGTTGTTAGGCATCCCAGAGTTCTGGGATCAAGTCCCGTGTCAGGCTCCCTGCTCAGTGGGAAGCCTGCTTCTCTCTCTCCCGCTCCCCTTGCTTGTGTTTCCTCTCTTACTGTCTCTGTCTCTCTGTCAAATAAATAAATAAAATATTTTTAAAAAATTCTATATCTGGCTTATTATCTTTCATTTAGCTTTCTTGCTGTGATTTTGTCCTCACTTTCATTTGGGACATAGTCCTCTGTCTCCTCATTTTGTCTAACTCTCTGTGTCTGTTTCTGTGTGTTAGAAAAGTCAGCTATATCTCCTGCTCTTGAAAGTAGTGGTCTTATGAAGAAGAGGTGCTGTAGTGCCCTACAGTGTCCTCTGTTCACCAGAACATGGTGCTTAAGGGGTATCTCCTAAACACCTCCTGTGTGAGAGAGCCTCCTGTGTTGTGGCTGTGCCACTTTTGCCTTCAGTCCAGTTGTTGGTGATGGCTCTCATTGCCTGTTGTGGCCAAGATTTGGACCCTTGTTGTTAGTGGGCTGTCTGGGGCCACTGGGCTTGTTTTGGGTCAGACCAGGTGTTTGCCAGAGATACAGTAGCACTGAACTGCAGGGCACTTTCCCTGTGTTGTCCCCTTAGAAGCTTTCCTTGGTTAGTGGGGCTTGCAGTCACAACAGATGCCTGCCCCCAGCCTGCCCCCAGCTTGCAGTCACAACAGATGCCTGCCCCCAGTCCACTGCTGGGGTCCCAGTTGGACTGCTGTGCATGTGGTTATCTTCCTCTCACTCCAGAGCAGGAATCCGTTTCTGAGTGGTGCTGATCTCGGTCAGGCTGGTTGCTTACTGCCATGCTGTGACACTTCTTTGTATGGGTTCCTACCAAGGTGGGTTGGAGGGAGTGTGTCTGCAGGAGGATACAGGAACAGTGTGCCCAGTGTTAGCAGAGCTTCTCAGTTCTGCCTGGGGAGGAACCTGGAGCTTCTTTGGAGAGGTGCTAAGGACAGGTTGGAGGGGGTGGTTCCACAGAAGTGTGTGGGGACAGAGGGCACCATTAGGGAGCTAGGTGGAGAGTATTTGTGCTGTGCTGGTTCCTGCAGGTGTCACCTATATGTAGGCTGGCAGTTGTGGGCAGGGAAGTGGCATCTCTATACCCCAGGCGTTTTACAAACTGTTGCCTCTATGCTGTATCAAAGTGGGGCTGTTTTTCCGCTGTCTCTTTAAGGGTGGGGACTCAGTTTCCTCTCACTCTCTGGCTTCCAGAGTTGAACCTATTCATTTTTAAAGTTCTAGGTCTTAAACCCCACTGATTATAAGAATTTATGAAGTTAAGACCCTCTGGTTTTCAAAGCCAAATGATACGGGGATTGTATTCCCAGTGCAGGCCCGCTGTGCCTGGGGTGCCTGGGTTGGAGGCCTCTCCTCTCTCTTCTCTGTGCTTGCAGTGACCCTCCTCCTGAGGACAGTCTGGAGGGTTGGTTTGGTTCCCGACTGCATCTCTGCCCTACCTACCCTTTCTGATGTGGCTCCTTCTCTATGTTTAGCTGTGGAGAGTCTGTTCTGCCAGTCTTCAGGTCATTTTCCGGATTATTTACCCTGATGTGGGTGTTCTCTAGGTGTATCTGTGGGATGAAGTGAGCTCAAGGTTCTACTTCACCATCTTCCCTAGAAGTCCCCGGTTGTGCAGCTATTTAAAATGAAGAGCTCAGAAAGAATAAAACAAAAAGAGGGTTTTAAGATTTCCCAATTGCCTCTTACTTTTATGGTACTTGACCTATTTTATCTCTTTCAGTTCTTGAAATAACATCATGAAGTGAATTTTTTATGCCCATTTGAGAATTGAGGTATCAAGGCTCAGTGGGAGTGGTAGGCAGCTGCCCAAGGTCACAGTGGCGGGGCTGGAATGCAAACCCAGGTTTCCTGCATGTGATGCCCCACTTGCATCGTGGGAAAAGCCTGTGCTGTAACATTAAGTTAACAAAGCAAGATATAGAATTGTGTCTCAATTAGGATTTCAACCACCACTGTAGTTTTAACACAAAGGTATGCTTTTCTGTCTACGTACTTGTCTGCACCTTGGTAAATGCTGGAGAACAGTGTGCTGCATTTTTGTTCTTTGCAGGATTTGCTGAATGTGTGTTGGGCAAACAGTACTGATGGTCCTAATAATTTTAATAACTATGTAAAACTTCAGTACCTGGCACGAGTTTCTGCAGGGTACATTGCTCTGATAGGAGCCTGGCAGGTTTTTTCTGACCTTTAGTTATTAGATATCCAAATAAAACTGTGGTATTCCTTTTTCTTTCTTTAATGTATTTGGTTAATAGAGGCTGTTAATTTGATAGGTCGAGTAGGAGAGAACTGGAAGGTGGAGAGGCCCACCTCCCCTACCTCTGTGAAATCTTTGAACCTTGTAGGACCGGTCCACACAACACAGATGTATTTTATGATCTGAGAAGCTTTTGAATACAAGTATTTTATTTCACAGTGCTTAAAGATCACTTTTTTCCTCCCTTAATCTATGAAATAGGGATATATCCATATACCAGAAGTTGATGGAGGAGAAAATATGTCATTTATAGCCCAGCCTTCATAGCTACTTGAGACTACAGCATGTCTACGTGTGGAGCATGAGCTCTAGAGAGACTCCTGGCTTTAGCCATCAGTGTACCTCACTGGGGAAGCTGGGGGGAGGGGGGCCTTAAATTTTTAATTATGACATAGACAAGTTAGGGAAAAATAGGAGTATAGTGAAAATAAATATACTTAAACATTCTGAAAGGAAAGAGGCACCCTGCCTTTTAAGAAAAAAAAAAAATGCATATTGTATTTTCTCTCCTTGTGAGTCTCAACGCCACGAGCAAGAAGGAACTAGGTTACATCTTCTTTATGATTCCAAAACCTTTCACTCGTTTTTTCTAAGTAAGATCATCCTTATTTGTAACCTCTATAGAAATGACCGGAAGGGCCCTCTATTATAGCCATTATACCCTGTCCTTTGATGTCTAGCCAGGAAAATAAGAACATCACTGTATTGGAAATAAGAGCCCATGAACCTAGAAGCTCACGGTCTGTTTTCCGTAGGAAATGTTGTTCTCTGGAGATAGAATTGGTGCCATGTTTGAATACTGCTTGTATCCCTTGTCCCTAAGGAAGAGCTGTGGTCAGAACCGAAGTGTCTTGAGCACAAGTGTCCGACTCTTGGTTTCAGCTCAGGTCATGATTTCATGTTGTGAAATTGAGCCCATGTGTTGGGTTCCCTGCTCAGCGGGGAGTCTGCGGGAGATTTTTCTCTCTCTCTCTCTCCCTTTTCTTCCACCCCTCCTCTCTTTCTCAAATAAATAAATCTAAAAACAAAACCAAAACAAAAAATAAACAAACAAAAAACTGGAGTGTCTTGCCAGGCAGCCTCACTTCCCAGCAAGTGGTGACCAGCCTGTCCCACTGTGTTCCTTCAGGCTCCCAGATTCAGCATCTGACACAGGTGGGAATTGCAAGCAGAATTGGAGCCCAGCCAGTGGAAATCCCACCCAGCAGAGGCGGCCAGTATGGGGGACCCGGCTGGCCTTCATATGGGGAGGATGAAGCTGGCCGAAGAGAGGCTGTGAGTATCTTGTGTTTGGGTCATCACTGAAAACTCAGACATAATCATTAAATTTAGCTGCTTCTGCTTTGAGGATCCCTTTTTAAAACCTACATAAAAAAAAAAAAAGTTTTAACCTCTTTCCCTTTTCTCTGTGAGTGTATTTTTGCTTGCAGTTTTTACGTAGTAAATTCCCACCCCCCCAGGGTGGCTGAGTAATTACACTGTACTTATAGAAAGCATATAATTTTACATGAGGCAGATTTCAGGCTTAAAGTAATGAATTTTTGAAAATAACCTTTTAAAAAGATAGTAAAAGTGATACTCATTACAGAAAATCTGGACAGAGACCTATAAGTAACAGCTACCTTTAAAATTTTTCTAATTTTTATATAATGTGGTAAAAGACGCATAATATAAAATTTTCCATCTTAGACACTTTCAAGTATACAGTTCAGTGGTTTTAAGTACATCCACGATGTCACGCTACTATCTCCACCATCTGTCTCCATAGTATTTTTCATATATAAAGTGGAAATTCTTTGCTCATTAAACACTAAGTGCATTTGCCCTCCCCCCTCCCAACCCCAGCTGCAGGCAACCACAGTTGTACTTTCTGACTCTGATTTTGACTTTCAAGTAGTGAATTTGAACCTGTAGGTGACTAAAATCTGGACTTGATCTTTGGTGTTATTGGGTACATTTGCATGATCTTACATACCTACTTGCTCCCCATTTATGGTTTGTTGTGGGTTTATCCACATCATTTCCCTTATGAACCCCCACGGAGTTGCTTCAGCCATAAGCTCACAATTTGGGGGTCCCAAGGCACACTTTCTCTTGGAAGCTTCTCATCCCTTTGATCATTCCTTTATAGGAATAGGATCAATATAGGCATAGATGCTGTCCTTTGTTTTTCTCAAGAATTTTACATGCATTTACATGTCTTTCCAGCAAATGCACTAAATTATTTTCCTAACTGGAGGCTTCTACTACTCAGTGAAAGAAAATTATTTTGAGAATATAATTTTCCTCTAATAGATACATTGTAATACTTTGAATTTTAGGTGTCTGCTTTACATTGCTGAGCTTTTTCTGCCTTCATTGTGCCTAACTTATTTTCATACGGTATTTTGGATTTTCCTATCAAACCCGGTGTTTACTTGACACTGACACTTTATCACTACTTGGAAACGTGAGGGCTTGAATGCCATGTTTACCAGGAGACTTTTTTAACATCAGGGAAACCACAGATTTAGTACTCATGTATATTATCTAAAGAGAGATTTTTCACTGAAAAAATATGAAAAAATCACTGAGTACAATAATTCTAGTCCGATGAATGCCCAAGTACTTTATATTATGCAAATATAAGCAAAACTGTTGTGTGTCCTAGTACAGATAACTTTTTAAAGAAAAGGCTGTGCAGAAGAGTCAGTAGATGCACATAAATAGAATAGAAAATGATTTTGTGACATTCCGCACGTGCTGCGGTCCCTGTGTGTGTCACACGCACACCCTCCCAGGGCTCAAGTCCCAGAGCAAAGCAGTTCTTGTCAATCTCTCTGCAAGTACTTGCTCGTCCCTTACAACTCTCAGATACTCTCATCTGACCCTTCACCTCCACGGGACACCCCAGCTGTCCAGGTCCCTTCCTGTTCTCTCAGTGGGCCCCTCCCTTGCACACACAGGGACACTGAGACTTGGCCAACCTCATCATTCTTTCTGTCTGCCTTTAAGTCAGTATTTAATAGGCACCTGTTAAGTTCAGGGCTTGTTTTTTGGTACTGCTCTCCCTCCAGCAGTTCTTCCACAGTTTCTATATTCCATCCCGGGGGCCTTCTTGGAGGGCCCTGTTCGGTGGGAGGTGGGCAGGAGGAGTTCAAGTCCCAGGGGCACACCCACCACCAGTTTGAATGGGATTATCCCCCATGCGCTTCCCTGGGAAGCCCAATGACGTTTGCCGTGTTTTTTCAGACGCACGTGCTTGGACATCAGGAGTACTCTAACTCACCGCTGTTCCAGGTGCCAAGGACTTCAGGCAGGGAGCCTTCCGCTCCTCCCGGGAACCTCCCACACAGGGGGCTGCAGGGCGCAGGGCTGACTTACACCACCAGCTCCACGGAAGACCTCCAGCCCGGCCACTCTTCAGCTTCACTCATCAAAGCGATCCGCGAGGAGCTGCTCCGGCTTTCCCAGAAACAGACCGCGGTGCAGAACTTCCACAGCTGATCGGCATCGCCTTGCAGATTTGCCAAGTATCTGCTTCCCGTGGAAGCAAGACTAAATGGAAATCAATGAAATGGGTGTTGGTGAGAGAACGTGCCTCTCCTGGGCTAGGTGCCCGTGGGAGGGAGCGAGCGGCAAAGTTAGAAGATGCCATAAGTCACGGGACTGCTCATGATGCTTTTAATAAGTGGGCAGTTTTTTGACCACTTGGGTTGTATTCGACATGTACATACTTTTGGCCAAAAGCCAGCAGCATTTTGTGAAGGCAAACCACAAACCTAAGCTAACGAAAAAAAAAATCACTAAATTCGTCTCCTTTTTAAAGGTAAAAGGTGGAAATGTGTAGATGGTATAGGTATGAACAGAATCGAGCATTTCCGTGGGAAGGTGTGATTCAGACTGGTTTGTATGGGGAACTTGCTGCTTTGTTTTCTGAGAAAAGAGATTTGAAGACATTTTATTAACAGCTTGATTTCCCTCTTTTTCTCCATAGGAACTTATTTTAATAGTCATATTAACAACAAAAATACTAAGACTGTTTGGGAATTAAAAAAGCTACTAGTGAGAAACCAAATGATAGATTGTAGAGCCTGATGATTCCAAAAGAAGCCATCATCTGCATTTTTCCTTCTTCTTCTGGTGCTACAGCTCCGAGGGCCCCTCCACCTTTATGTCTGTGAAATGCAACTTTGGCTTTTGCAGTGGTAGGAACACGCTGAAGATTTCATTTTGTTCTAGAAAGAAAAAAACAACCAACCTCCCAAACGGGGTGGGGTGGGGGCCTGGGGGAAAGTTTAATATTTATTTGGTTATTGAAAATACATATTGAAGTTTAGATTTACATTCTTAATTGTATTTGCTGTTTATTAATTGGGCGCATGCAAGTACCAACAACATCCCATTTCGGTGCATGCCATCATTAAGGTCAGACCTATAGAAGGAGGCTTTCAGGAGGTCATAACCAATCCTTGCACTTGGCTGATGAGTTGCTCAGAAATTATGTTTGAATGAGAAAAAAAATTATTTACCAAAACTACCAGGGCCAACAAATTGTTATTCACAAGTACATTTCTAGTAATCACATTCTCTGTGTTCAAGACCTGGAAATGGAACAGAGTTCAATCCAGCCTCTCAGTAATAAATCAAGAAATGTAAAGAAGAGCTTTGAGGACCACAAGGGAAAGGCAAGAGTTGCTCCTGGTTTCCGATTTTATTGTGCACGACCACTGAGTGACTGTTAAAACCATCTTGTGTTCTTGTGGCCTGACAGAGGGTACCATCTGTCTTGAGATTCACTACTGAAGTAAACATTTCCCTACTTCCCCAGCTAGAGTAAGGAATATAATAACTAGGGCCATTCTTTTTTCTGATACCTGAGTGAAGCACAGAGGAAAACCATAACAGATTTCCACTAGGAATGCTTTTTTATTAGATCTGCTAATACTTTTGATGAACGACAGATAAACAGATTTGGAGCTCTGATGAATCAAAATCTGTAACAAATTTTAAGAACCCTGAAACAGCTAAAATAGGTTTCTGAAGTGTAATCATTGGGGGCCACAATCATGTTTTAGCGCTTCCTTAATGAAGCTGGTCAGACAGTCTGATGATACAGGGAATATTTCTTCTGGGAAGTTAAATGTAGCCTTTTCTTCCTCTGTGCCAGTATTCGGGAAATACCAGCTTACCTGAATATGTTAGGAATTTGAGATAGCCAAGCAGAATTTTATTACGGACACCTTACAGTAAATTCAGGTTGTGTGACAGCAAATGGAGTAAACGTAGGCCCTTTCCTGCCATTCTGCTCAGTGTCCTCTTTGCACACAGTGTACTAAGAATGGTTACCTCCTCCGTACATCCCAGAAATGGGTTTCTGTTTTCCAGAGGGCTGCAGTAGTGATTTGATGCCTTTCAGACTAGTATAAAAGGATTCCACCTGTATTGTTATGCTTAGAATTGATAGACTTTTCAACTAATGTCATGACCAAAGATAACATAGGATAACCTGTAGTGTGTGATGTGGTGTGGGCAGGCTCATGGGATCACCAGCCCTCTTGTTTTGATTGTAAAGCACACTCTGCAACTGTTCCCTCTGAACACCTACAGCAGTTTTCTGTCACCAAACTCAGGACAGACTGACTTTTGTTGGGAGCACCACACCCAAGTGGGTCTTTGGACACTCGGTTAACATGATCTACTTAAAAGAAAGGTTCTCACGTTGATCTTGTGTGGCTTTGGAGTTCCATTAACTGAAGTACTCTAAAATGAAAAGTCAAATTTTGTGTCTATTCTCTTTTCCTAGTTTAAGTCAGGTGGTGGGACACTTGGGTGGCTCAGCTGGTTAAGCGGCTGCCTTCGGCTCAGGTCATGATCCTAAGGTCCTGGGATCGAATTCCACATCGGGCTTCTTGCTCAGCAGGGAGCCTGCTTCTCCCTGTCTGCCTGCCACTTCCCCTGCTTGTGCTCACTCTCTCTGATTTAAAAAAAATAATAGTAAAAAAAAAAGTTCTAGTGGTAATCATGCAAGCCATTAGGTTGAGTCAGAATTTCAGAGGGGGTTGGAGATCATTTTCAGAGTCTACTTAGTCACCAACTTGCTATGTCAGGTACCTTCCTGAGCCTCTTCTCCTCATCAGCCAGATGAGGACAGATCTCTTCTGTCCACTCCCAGAATTGATTGTTTCAAGATTCAGATATGATCTTGTGTGCAAACAACCCTTGAGGAGGGTGCATAAATCTTGGTGAAATGTAAAATGTTATCTGTATGATTGAACTGGTATTGGACAGTCCGACATGCTGTTACCTACCAGTGAATGACTTCACATGGAGGTAACCAGAGCAAAACTAAGGGCGCCATGTGACTCCTCTTCCTTTTTCTCTATTTGCTTGAAATTCACTTCCTTCATCCTTAACTTTAAAACATCATTTATCAAACATCTTTTTGCACCCGAATTTTTGCCATTTCTAGCACCAAAAATGTCAACATTATTCTTGTCTTTTAGAGCTTAGAATTTAAATCAGATAGCATAGCTGGGTATAAAAGATGGAAGCTACAGATACACCATGTGGTGTGAACATCAGTAAGATTCACTGAAAGTACGCAAGTGCATTGGGTACTCAGGAGAAGGAATGTTGCACATTTGGAAACCAGGGGTTCCTGGGGAGGAGCCCACTTCAAAAGCTACTTTAACGAAGGTTGGGGAGCTGGTGAGATGGCAAGGGAAGAGCTGGGAATGGGCATGGCGAAGGATGGAGAAATTGGATGAAGCTGTCCTTGAAAATGAACTTGATCTACTGCAATATGGATACAGGATCCCTAACTGCACCATATAGGGAGTTCTAAACAAGAGGAGGAAATGGGGCTGTGAGAATGTGTTTGCAAGAATACAGTGAGACAGTGGCTGGGTCTGTGAAGAAGGTCTGCACAGCAAGAGATCCAGTCTGGAGGAGGGAAGAGAAGGGTACCAAGAACTGCTGAAGGACCAATTGTAAAGTATGAAAATATTGTAAGAATTCCACCGAGGTTTACTGCTTAGGGCAGCTCTCAGTGGTCAGCCATTCAAACACATTAAGTCCTTTGTGGAGCATAGTAGGTTATAACTAAACATATTCCACTTCTGTGTAGCTATCTACACAATTTTCTCCAAATTTTATTTGACTTCAGAGTATGTTTTGACTTTGGTGGGACATGGCTTTTGAGCACCAGACGAAGCAGGTTTTGCCAGCCAGATTTTTCCGGGCCTGAGGCCTGTGATTCAAAGCATAGGTGACAGAGTACCTGAAGGCTTTGGGCCAAAACAGGTAATTCTGTGTTTTATGAGCCTCCCATTTAATTGTGTACAGGGTCAGTGTTTACTGCATTGCCCTTCTTAGTGCTCCAGTGGCCAAACCAGTCACTGGGACACCGATTTGCATTTGCAGTAATTCACATGTTAATCATTAAATACACTTCTCTTTCCCTTTCATATTAGATTCTTAGACGTGAATGCATTTGCTGGTTGAAAGGAAAGCTGGTTAAGGTTCTGGGCAGGTGAGAAGGGGGCCTCCAGTCTTAACGGCCATACCGACTTCAGCTCAAGGTGAGCTTTAGCCATTCCTTTTCTACCTCCAAAGCCAGTCTCCAGAGCCTGCTTATCCACATTTGTCCCTGACAGGAGTGTGAAGGAGTCCACTTCTAGACATGCACACTGACCATTTGATCACAAAACATGTTTTTATGGAATGGTAACCTGGACTTCATTTTTACATTTAATCCAACACATGAATGAATATTCTTAAAACAGGTGAGAGGGGTCTCTAAGAGCAGCTGCTGTAACATACTCATAAAATGTAATAGGCTCATACTTACTACCTAATGAATAAGGAGTGTGTATATTTTAGGTTTCTTTTGATATTCTTGGAAGTGACTTTGAGTGTTTAGGACTCCCCTCCCTAGTATTAAAAAGACTTGAAAGCTGAAACCTCACGGTACGATCCTAATTCCAAGCTCATGCGTGTTAATAGTACATTTAAGAACTTATCTTAAGAACACGCAGCAGCATTGAAATTTAGGAAAAGAATATTAAATGCCTTGGAAATACGAAGCAAAGTTAGGAACCAGCGAGCAAGTGAGAGAAGGAATGGATGTCTTAATCTGAGGTGGTCTAGCCCAAAGTAGTTTCCCACAGGGTAGTTCTACAGGATCCTTGCTTTTCCTTCTTCTTCCAAGTTTTTCTGCTCTGGGGCCACTTCACATTTCAAGAAAGAGTGAATGGTAGAAGAAACAGAGATAGAAATTGCAGTGATTTGAGTCACTCGGTCCCTGGTTCCACCGAAACGTTTCTGGACATCTTGGAGCATCATGAAGGGTCTCATGCCCCCGGTTTAGGCATTCATGACTTGACTTCCTAAGTGTGCAAGTTAGGAATAGTACAGGACCAAGTTTAATCCAGACCCCCTGTACTGTTCCTCTTGTTCATGTGGGGAAAGATGGAGACTCCACTGATGAATGCACTCGCTCTAAACACCAGAGGGCTCATTTCAGAAAGGGGGGGGGGGTAAACACTCAGCTTGGCCCTCCTCCAGAGAATCCTTGAGGGAGCATGAAGATTGGGTTCATTACCTGGCTCAGCAGATCTGCTTTGGGATACCCACCTGTCTCCTCCTACTTTGTCAAGGTCCATGTTCTTCATACTTCCTGCTCTCATTCCTGGACTGTGAGTGATAATGTACGAAAATATGCAGAGTAAATTGAGGCCACCTGTGGCATCGATACTGCAACTTGAACTTGACAATCATGGTTTGCTGGTCTCAAATGGGCACTTAAATTTCAGCGTGGGTATATGATTTAGTAATCGAACCCTCCCTTCTGTTTGTCAGTTATGTTTCTACCCTTCGATTAGCCGCCCTGTTTTCTAATGTGCTGTAGAGTTTTTGAAATAATTTATGCAAGTGTTTGGTTTCCATGTTTACAATTTATACTGCTTTCCTAGCATTTTAAATGGAAATGTCAATAAATGCTATAATTGGTGTCAAACCATCTTTTCTGTTTATTTCCTTTGTAATGCGATTTTCTCATTTGTAAAGTGTGATCGTAGAAGAAAATGATCTCTTCCTCTAATGGTTGTGTCCCTGATGAGAACACCTAGGACCTTCATTTTCTAAGGAGTTAAGTTGAAATGAATCTAGTCTGCTGGTGCAAATTGCAGAACTGTTCATTGCTCCCTTGGCTGGTACCACCTGCTTCTGCCCACTGTGTTTTGCTTTTCTGCTTCCCACTAATCAGATTGATGCTTCCACTAAGAGCAGATTCATTTTGGAATTAAAGGATTAGGTCTCTACAATCTAGACTGATAAAGGAGAAGATCAAAGTCTGCACAATCTTGGAGGGGCATAGGGTAAACCTGGAGTTGTTTATGAAACCCAAGACAATAATGCCTTGAAACTGAGAAAAGCCAAAGGAACAAAATGCGGGCCAACAGCACAATGGCATCAAATGTGGAAACATGGATAGGATCCGGGAACAACAAGAACAATAACAAATGACATTAGAGGAAAAAGTAACGGAACCCAAATCAAGTTCATAGGGTAGTTGGCAGTATTATACAAAGGTTAATTTGTTGGTTTTGCTAACTTCACTGTGATTACTAAGACTTCTCTCAGAGGACATGCAGAAACACTCTACTTTTACAGTTTTCTCTACATCTAAAATGGTTTAAAAATTTACGAATTTGGTACGGAGGAGGCCGCCGGACCCTGTGCAGAGAGGCTCATGTGAGCCTGCTGGGGGAAGCCACCACTCAGCCCCTACCATGCTTCTCAGAGCAGCTGGTTCCTATTGGAAGTTGGAACCACAGTTAACAACGGCCAAGTCTTGGCAGAAAATAAACCTCCATGAAGGAGAAGTCATAGGATCAACCAAAGGAGAGTTTGGACCTAAAAATCAGAAAAAAGAAAGAGACCTTAAGGAAAGTATGTTTTAAATGACAAAACCAAATATTAATCCTTGATGGAAAAATAAGGGAATTTTAAAACAAATGTACTCTAGTATTTTCAACATAGCTGGCAGTTTTAATTAATATGTCCTCATGTTTTAATAAACATAGCTTTAGATTAAAAAAAAGAACAAGCAAGATACAATGTAGACTAAGTGCCGCAACTGGTTCCCCTAAGAGATTTTATATGTTCTGCACGTAAATAGATTCAAAACCATAGAAGAACAAGGAGTTACTGGAAGTAGCTAAGTTGTGAAAGAAAGGTCAGGCTGGTCCCACGCCCAGAGCCTGAACACGGAGTTGACATGAATATGAGTCTAAACCATGATTGGCATTTCTTTTCCCTCTGCCTCCCCTTATACTTTGCACCTGCCAAGTGCCGCTTACTATAAAAAGAAAACACGAAATAGTAGCAATACAAAGAAAGAGCCTTTGGTCCTTGGAGCCTTTGGTCTGAATTAGATAATCAAATTAATGAAATGTTTTTGTTGTTGTTGGACCATGCACTGTTTGTTTAGTAACTTCTTTCCTTTAAAGATTTCCTGAACATTCCTTGCTATACCCCTCTGAGGAATAAGGAGACTGGTGTATGCTTGATTTCTCCAGGGTTAAGGACTCGAAAAATTACAACCACAAGTCCAGGTAACCCACATTTGTGTAGTTAAACTATTTTTTGTTGTACTAAAGGATAGTATTACAGAAGCCTAAAACAGAACATAGCTGGAAAACTTACCATAAACTTGTTCTAGAATGGCTGGGTCTTGGATGCTTGTACCAGTGTCTTGAAATCTGCATTAGTGTAAGTACTTAAGTTTCGATTCTGTGATGTGATGATATCAGTGGTTGGTTTCCTTCATCCAGCATTTTGAAATTCTGAGATTGTTCTAAAGCAAACAATGAAAAGAGTGAAAGAGAGAGAGAGAGAGACTTAAAAGCAGAAATGGAGTTGCTGCATTTCGGTAACAGTGAATGTTGGTCTTTTTTCCCCAACAGTATTGTGCACCATTCCTGCTTTTGAAGAGCAGCAAGGACGTTCTACTTTTAGCAGAATCCAGAAGTATCTCTTCCCCCTTAGATCCTCCTAAAGCTGTGATGGATGGGAGTTATCCTGGGTTTGAAGGTCAAGAGCCAGTGTATTTTCAGATTGCTGTCTTACATTTCCCCAGTACTGTTATTTCTGGATTCCTTGTGAGATGAATCTTATACACAAAGGAGTAAAGTTAAAAAAAAAAAAAAAAGACATAATTTTAACCAAATTTAAATCAGAATATCCTGTTACTATATGTAACCAGGTATCCCTAACCTTTTTATGTTCTGTCTTTCCCGGTCAAAGAGCAGATTAGCAAAAAAAGAAGAAAATAAAAACAACTCCACCATCAGAAGCAAAAGCCATCAAAATTTTAGTGAATTTTGGTCTTAAAAAAGAAATCTCCACCAACTTAATCTTGTGATTGGGACTGCTGAGAATGCTTTGCTTTCTAATTGATTTTACAATAAGCTATTGGTTTGGATTCCAAAGCACCCAAGGACAGAGGGAAGGCTGGGAGGAGGGCAGAAGGATTAGAGTTGGTGTTGAAGGTCATCTGGAAAGGATGGGGAGATGTGTCCGAAGACCTTCAGCAGCAGATTTTCTAACTGCTAGAGGAAAAGTGCTCCATGACCTTGAGAGGCCCAACCCTTTCTGCCTATCTGCATGCCAGCGGGGGTGCTGCCTAACAAACCCCCTGACCCATCTCCTGGAATTTTGCAGGGACCTCCTGCTTGGTGTTGGAGATAGAGGACTTCATGGATAGAAAGTAAGTATTATTTTGGTCCGGAGAGTAATAGTCTGTTTCTGGCCCTTAGCCTTAACGCTTGGTAACTTAAAGACTTCAGTACACAAACTGTGTTTGAGGGACCCTTGTGAAAAGCGTGTGCCTCAATGTCTTTTCCTTGATGGTGGGGCTCTCCTTAACTGGCTAACTAGACATAAACATCAGCTCTGCACAATGCATTTCCTTCCCTGGCTGGCACTTGTGTCCTCCCAGATGAAGGAGGAGTAGCATCTCAGCTGTTTCCACAGGGTCAGTGGCCTATGGCTCATGACAGAGTCCTCTGTGCCTCGACACTTTTCTGGATAACTAAGGTTTCACCTTCTGAGTTTACTGGGCCCAAGACCTCAGAAATTAGAGTTTCTTTGCTCTTCACATAAATGAGTTTAGAGTGGTTTACCAAATTTTATATTTTTATATTTTCAAAATTTAGCAGGATGGTATTGTGATGGGCGGTAATCAGAAGTCAAAAATGTGGAGCTCCTGGGTGGCTCACTTGGTTAAGCATCCCACTTGATTTTGGCTCAGGTCATGATCTCAGGATCATGAGATCAAGCCCCACATCGTGGTCCACACCCAGTGGGGAGTCTGCTTATGATTCTCTCTCTCCCTCTGCTCCTACCTCCCTATGCTCGCACTCTCTAAAATAAATAAATCTTTTTTTAAAAAAAAAAAGTTAAATGATATTAACAGGCTACCTCACAGGCCACAAAAAAAAAAAATCAAAATTTCATTTATTCTTACTAAGTTTAAAGTTCTACTTCTAGGATTAAAAAATCTATAATATGCATATAGAATAAAGGGAGTAGGGTCTAACAACACTTTATAGGAACAGAATTGAGGGTGTTAACAGACATGTTAGGAGTGCTGTGCATATCTGAAAGATCAGTCCAGACTTAGACACTGTAAATAGAAATATATTGTCCCAGTGAGGGGATATAAGAATTTCCATCTCCCTTGGTTGTTATTTGAAAAGTATAGGTGCCTTATTTTGAAAGGAATGCTTATGAATTGGATGGAAAGATTGGGAGAAGAGGAGCCAGAATGGAGAGATGGGAATCCATGTCGTTTGAGGAAGAAATGAAGAAATTAGGTGTTTATCGTGAGCAGCGAAGGCTTTGTAAGAAGCATAGCTGTCTTCGAATATCCAAACTGGTGTCATGAGAACAGGGATTGACTTGCTTTATGGTATGCTAGAAGACAGAACTAACATTTTGTAGAAAGTAGATCTTGGCCCCATTAAAAGAAGGAACTTAACGCTTAATAGGTCCACACAGAAAAGCCATTCTCTGCAAGTCCTTCCCATTGGCCCCTGGTGAGAACCTGTCTCCCATGGCAATGAGCTTGTCCATCACATGGCCTCCAGCGGAAGGGTGGGCATGTCCGGGCGTTGAGGTCTTCCAGCTCACCCACTCCTTTTCTAAGATTCCAGAATCAGTACAATGGAAAAACACTCCATCCCCTTCTCCATTAGGCTGGGGGCAGGGGAGGCTATTGTTTAGTATGTCTTGGGAAACTAGCTATGAATAATGGTTTACACATGTACTTATACAGTTAGAACTTGGTATACCACTTGTGCATAAGAGCAAACAATTTTAATTCCATGAACCTCATGGAACAGCAAATATATTCACTGAAAACGGACTAGACTGTATGGTCATACTACCGATGCATGAATGCATCCCCAAGGATTTATTGACTGCCAGCTATGTGCTAGATACTATTGTAGGCACCAGGAATTTGTAATATACTGGGGAATAAGACAGACAAATCCCTTGCTCCAAATGGGGAGTTACAGATACACAACATGGGGGTGTGGGGGACCTTGACAGGAGCAGTTTCTGGGGCATGCTGGAGAAAGAAGCTAGCTTGGAGGGAGGCTGACAGAGGACTAGGAGATGGGAATGGAGAGAGCAGTGAATTTAGAAAATTCTTTTCAGATACTTGGCCGAAAAGGGATAAAAGAGAAATGTGGTGGTAACTGGTAGATGACAAGGGTTGCCAAATAAAATGCAGGGAAACCAGTTAAGATAAATTTCATTATAATTTTTTTAAAAATTTATTTTACAGACAGAGATCACAAGTAGGCAGAGAGGCAGGCAGAGAGAGAGAGGAGGAAGCAGACTCCCTGCTTAGCAGAGAGCCTGATGCAGGGCTCGATCCCAGGACCCTGGGATCGTGACCTGAGCTGAAGGCAGAAGCTTTAACCCACTGAGCCACCCAGGCACCCATAAGATGAATTTCAGATAAACAAAGAATACTTTTTTTTAGCTTAGGTATGTCCTAAATATTGCATGAGACACACATACTAAAATATTATTTGTTGTTTATCTGACACTGATTTACCTAGGTGTCTGGTTTTTATTTGCTAATTGGAAACCTTAAAGTGACCAGCACTGAATACGTTGTATGCTGATGGGGTTGACCCATGGAGTGGGGGAGGTTATCACTGATAACAGAAAACAGAGAAGGAAGTGAGAGGTTCTGGGATTCAGAGTATAATGGGGAAATTAACCTTCAGAAGAGCAGGGATATTATTCTATTGTGTAAAGGAAGAAAAACAGAGCATAGCACAGATCCAGGTCATTGAATTTTTTTTTAAGATTTTATTTATTTATTTGACAGAGAGAAATCACAAGTAGATGGAGAGGCAGGCAAAGAGAGAGAGAGAGGGAAGCAGGCTCCCTGCTGAGCAGAGAGCCCGATTCGGGACTCGATCCCAGGACCCTGAGATCATGACCTGAGCCGAAGGCAGCGGCTTAACCCACTGAGCCACCTAGGCGCCCCATTGAATTTTTGATTCTGAAAAAAAAAAATTCCAAGTGAGTATGTTACCATTTCTTTTATTTTTTTGAACATTTTATTTATTTATTTGAGAGAGAGAGAATGAGCAGGGGAATGGGGGATGCAGAGGGGTAAGGGGAGAGAAGCAGATTCCCCTCTGACCAGGGAGCTTGACGTGGGGCTCCTGGGATTGTGACCTGAGCAGATGCTTAACCTGCTGAGCCACCCAGGTGCCCCTGTTTTGATTTAGAAGTTCAGGGATTCTTTTCTTTCTTTTTTTTTTTTTTAGTAGCAAAACATTATTTTATTTCATGATAAATTTGCTTAAATTGTGCTTGCTTAAAGATGGACTCTGGTTCATTTTCAATGGCTGGTAAGATACATTCAGATTAATAGTGTCTGTTATTTGGGCTAACATAATGACTGAGTGACATGGTGGTATTTATTTTGTTAAATTTTTTAAGGTGTGTTTTTTGGTCCAGAATGTGGTCTATTTTGGTGAATATTACATGTGGGCTTGAGAAGAATGTGTTGCCTGCTGTTGTGGAATGGAATAGTCTATGAATGTCAATTAAATCCAGTTGATTGATGGTTCTGTTCAATTTAACCATGTCCTTCCTGATTTTCTGCCTGCGGGGTCTGTCAGTTATGGGTAGAGGGGTGTTGAAGTCTCCAACTGTAATAGTGGATTCATCTGTTTCTCCTTGTGGTTCTATCAGTATTTGCCTCACATATTTTGTTGCTCTATTGTTAAGAGTGTACACATTAAGGATTGTTATGTCTTCTTGGAAAATTTGATCGTTTATCATTTTTAGTGCTTCTCTTTATCTCTGATAAATATTCTTGCCCCGAATCCTGCTCTAAAATTAATATAGCTACTCCAGCTTTTAACGTTAGCATGGTCTATCTTCCTCCATCCCTTTACTTTTTATCTGTCTTTATATTTAAAGAGGTTTCTTGTAGATAGGTATAGGTGGGTCTTGTTTTTTTTTTTTTTTTTAAAGATTTTATTTATTTATTTGACAGAGAGAAATCACAAGTAGATGGAGAGGCAGGCAGAGAGAGAGAAAGATGCAGGCTCTCCGCTGAGCAGAGAGCCCGATGCGGGACTCGATCCCAGGACTCTGAGATCATGACGTGAGCCGAAGGCAGCGGCTTAACCCACTGAGCCACCCAGGCACCCGGGTCTTGTTTTTTTAATCAATTTGATAGTCTTTGTCTCTTATTTGGGTATTTAGACCATTCACATTTGAAGTGATTATTGGTCTATTTTTTTTTTTTTTTAAAGATTTTATTTATTTATTTGTCAGAGAGCGAGTGAGAGCAAGCACAGGCAGACAGAGTGGCAGGTAGAGTCAGAGGGAGAAGCAGGCTCCCTGCGGAACAAGGAGCCTGATGTGGGACTCGATCCCATGACGCTGGGATGATGACCTGAGCTGAAGGCAGCTGCTTAACCAACTGAGCCACCCAGGCGTCCCTATTGGTCTATTTTTAACTGGTTTCATCTATAGACCTTGTTCTTTGTTTTGGGGTTTTTGTTTTGTTTTGTGTTTTGGTCTTCCACTCTTTTTCTCCTCCTCTAGTTTTATTAGCATTTTACATCATTCCATTTCTCTCCTCTCTTAGCATGTAAGTTTTTGCTTTTATAAGCAGTTGCCCTAGACTTTGCAATATACCTTAATGATTAATCCAAGTCCTTTTGCAAATAATACTGTACTGCTTCATAGGTAGTATAAAGACTTCATAGCAGAGTACCAAGCTCTTTACATGTTGGACTAAACAATTGCAAGACCTGGTATATCTAATTCACAATTAAATACATATTACAAATATGCCACCCATACACATTCCCTCATCATGTTGTTCAAATTTACTATGCAATATATTCAGACAGCCCTCAACATTTCAGTGAAATCCCTTCCGGGCTTTTTCCTATGCCTTTTCTTATACCCAGTAGAAGGGTATATTATATATACAATATTTTTTCCTGTTTTCCTTCTTTAGCATGGTCATAAACATTCTCTTGTATCATTAAAGATTCATTTTTGTCCATCATTTTATGTCTATAGAGACATTTTTTCCCCAGATTCTTGTGTAATTTGTCATTTGTTTATCTTATAGCTTCCATTTTTTTAAAAAAAGATTTTATTTATTTATTTAACAGACAGAGATCACAAGTAGGCAGAGAGGCAGGCAGAGAGAGAGGGGGAAGCAGGCTCCCTGCTGAGCAGAGAGCCGGACTTGGGGCTCTATCCCAGGACCCTGAGATCATGACCTGAGCCGAAGGCAGTGGCTTAACCCACTGAGCCACCCAGGCGCCCCTGAGTTCATTTCTTTATTGAAATCATTTTTTCCTTTGGCAACTTAATTACACTTGTTTCTTTTAAAAATTTTGTAGTTGGCACTCCCATTTCTTTTAACATTTCAGCAAAGAAATTGCTGATTTGTTCATCATTCTTGGCTAAATAGGAAGCACATAATTAGTTTTGGAGGAAGAAGTTGGAAATCAGGGTGTGAGCTTGGTAGGGTGAGGTGCCTCTGTCTTCCAGGTTGCAGACTTCTCATTGTATCCTCCCATGGTGGAAGGGGCTAGGTACTTTCTTCTGCATAATATTCCTTCTATGGATCTACCATAACCTATCCATCTCCCTAATGTTAATGTTTGGTTGTTTCTAATGTTTTGCTGTTATGAATGATGGTGGGCTAAATACCTTTGTGTTTAAGTAGTCTGACTTTCAGATTACTTCCTTAGAATAAATTCCTAGAAGTGAAAATTTTTTTCATTTATTTATTTTCAGCATAACAGTATCATTATTTTTTCACCACACCCAGTGCTCCATGCAATCCGTGCCCTCTATAATACCCACCACCTGGTACCCCGACCTCCCACCCCCCTGCCACTTCAAACCCCTCAGATTGTTTTTCAGAGTCCATAGTCTCTCATGATTCACCTCCCCTTCCAATTTACCCCACCCCCTTCTCTCTAACTCCCCGTGTCTTCCATGCTTTTTGTTATGCTCCACAAATAAGTGAAACCATATGATAATTGACTCTCTCTGCTTGACTTATTTCACTCAGCATAATCTCTTCCAGTCCCGTCCATATTGCTACAAAAGTTGGGTATTCGTCCTTTCTGAAGGAGGCATAATACTCCATAGTGTATATGGATCACATCTTCCTTATCCATTCATCCATTGAAGGGCATCTTGGTTCTTTCCACAATTTGGTGACCATGGCCATTGCATGCACAGCAAAGGAAACAGTCAAGAAAACAAAGAGGCAACCCACGGAATGGGAGAAGATATTTGCAAATGACAGTACAGACAAAAGGTTGATATCCAGAATCTATAATGAACTCCTCAAACTCAACACACACAAAACAGACAATCATATCAAAAAATGGGCAGAAGATATGAACAGACACTTCTCCAATAAAGACATACAAATGGCTATCAGACACATGAAAAAATGTTCATCATCACTAGCCATCAGGGAGATTCAAATTAAAACTACATTGAGATACCACCTTACACCAGTTAGAATGGCCAAAATTAGCAAGACAGGAAACAACATGTGTTGGAGAGGATGTGGAGAAAGGGGAACCCTCTTACACTGTTGGTGGGAATGCAAGTTGGTGCAGCCTCTTTGGAGAACAGTGTGGAGATTCCTCAAGAAATTAAAAATAGAGCTTCCCTATGACCTTACCATTGCACCCCTGGGTATTTATCCCAAAGATACAGATGTAGTGAAAAGAAGGGCCATCTGTACCCCAAAGTTTATAGCAGCCTAGTAGTGAAATTACTGAGGTGAATGGTCTGAGTAGAGTTGAAGAGAGTTTTTCTATATTATTTTTTGGAATTCCTGGGCCAATTTATATTCCTAATGTCTACTTTGAGAATACATGTTATTATCCTCTTACCAGTGTTGATAAAATAAAACTATATACATATACGTGTGTGTGTGTGTGTGTGTGTGTGTGTGTGTGTGTGTGTGTGTGTGATTTTATTTATTTATTTGAGAAAGAGAGAGAGAATGAGCAGGAAGAGGGAGAGAGAGAAGCAGACTCCCTGCCCAGCAGGGAGCCCAATGCAGGGTTCAATCACAGGGCCCCGGGATCATTGGCTGAGCTAAAGGCAGGTTCCTAAACGACTGAGCCGCCCAGGCACCCTATATTTATATTTTAAACATTTTATAATTTGACCAAAAAAAGGTTTCCACGTAGTTCTCATGGTTATCATTTTATATCTCTCTAATAACCCACAGTAATATTATCTTACCTTAGCCCTGTTTTTTGTTAGTGTTCTAATATGTTACATTATGTAGAATAGCAAAATATTAGAAATAACTATTTTCCAGACTATTTTCTACCTTTGTTTGTCTTTGGATTATTTTTTTAGTGAGACAAATTATCAGCAATAGGTCATAAATTGTGGACATTTTTATTACATATGGACTTTAAGGGGGTCTCTTATAATGTGCTAAACATCATTTACTGGAAGTCACTGAGCAAGAACACATCCTTAAAAAGTGTGTGTGTGAGTGTGTATGAGAGAAAGAGGTCGGGGGCAGGGGGAGAGAGAGGGAAGGGGAGAAAGGAGGGAGGGAGAGAGGTGGGGAAGGAGAGAGGGGGAGGAGGAGAGAAATGGAGCCCACTGGCCTCTAAGATCCCTTCTAATTCTGATTTTGTGACTCCCTATATTGTCCAGCATCCAAGGCAATCTTGGTGATGAGGGTTTAAAGAACTCCAGACCTGGAGAGGATCGGATTTTTGTTTGTTTGTTTTTAATCCAAGCTGAGCTGTTTAGACTAATGTGACTTCAGCCAACTTACATTATCTCCTTGGGTTTCATTGAAAGCCATAGATGCCCTAAAGGTAGTTCATGTAAATCACATTAAATGCTAACTTAAACGTCTCTGGATTAAAAAAAAATTAATGTTGTTGTCTTTGGACCATTGTGGAGATCTGATTTACCTTACATGCAAATTCCTCCTGCCCCATAGATGTTGTCCACCTGGCTCCCTGCCGCCAGCCCACCCCACATACCTTAGGGTTCTTCTAAGGGAATTACCCTTGGGAAACTGGAGGTGAGAGGCTTGTTTGCTCCTGTTGAGCTGATTGCCTTCCATGTGGCTTTATCCAGGATGGCTTGGAAAGCTGCTCTCTCTGAAAGAAAATTAGAGATACTCAGATACGTCATTGTCTTCTGAAGAATTTAACACTTGCAATGGTGTAGCAAGTCTGTGGAAATTATCTTATCTTATTTTATTTTTTTAAAGCCTATTTATTTTAAGTCATCTCTACACCCAGTATGGGGCTCGAACTCATGATCCTGAGATCAAGAGTCACATGCTCTTCTGACTGGGCCAGCCAGTATTTTAAATTATATTAAAATACTAAAAGTAATTTTTTTAAATTACAAAAATACCTGGCCCCTGGTATCAACATTCTAGCATTTTATAGAATAACAATGGAAAAGGGCACCTGGGGGGCTCAGTTGGTTAAGCGTCTGCCTTCAGCTCAGATCGTGATCTGGGGTCCTGGGATCGAGCCCCACATCCGGCTCTCTGCTCAGTGTGGAGTCTGCTTCTCCCTCTCCCTCTGACCCTACCCTTCTCATGCTCTCATGTTTTCTCTCTCTCTCTCAAATGAGTAAAATTAAAAATCTTAAAAAAGAATAACAATGGACCAAAATATCCTCTGTATAAACCTCACAGGTCATGATGTCTGAAAGTTTTCTCAGCATCTTAACACAAAACCTGGGTTTTAGGATCTGCTCTTTTGTTTGTTCTCATTGCTAGGGTGGACTTACAGAACTGACCAGTAGTGTATACATTTTCATTCATTCTGACAGAAACCCCCTGTGGTGTGGTGTGGTCTCACGCATAGTTCCCAGAAAGTCAACTGCCGAATTACTCTTTTGAACAAGGCATTTCCCTAAACCTGGCACGATCCTGGCATATCTGAGGGTGAAAAGACTGCATTGGAGCCAGGAATCTGGTAACGGGGCCACAAATTTTATTTTTATTTTTATTTTTTAAATTTTATTTATTTATTATTATTTTTTTAATCGTCTTTTTTTTTTTTTTAAGATTTATTTATTTATTTATTTATTTGACAGAGATCACAAGTAGGCAGAGAAGCAGGCAGAGAGAGGAAGGGAAGCAGGCTCCCTGCTGAGCAGATAGCCCAATGTGGGACTCGATCCCAGGACCCTGAGATCATGACCTGAGCTGAAGGCAGCGGCTTAACCCACTGAGCCACCCAGGCGCCCCACAAATTTTATTTTTAATCAGGCAAAATGCACACTGGCCTAGAATTATATTTACAGCCCACCTTTAAAACTCTCACATAAAAAGAAAAATATTCACTCTAATACAAATCAATAGCAATTCTATCTTCAGAGTCAAAATAAAATTGAATTCAGTAAGTTGAATTCAATATCTAATAGTGGGAATGCTGTGCGTGTTATCTTTGGGTAAAACATAAGGGCATGATTGATGTCTCTCCTGAACTGGCAGGTAGAAAGAAATAATAAAAAGTCAATTTCAATTCCTGGGACAATTGAATGAAATATCTATATGCCAATTTAAAAAGCAAGTTATCCCGTACTACTTAAATTAAGAATATATTTCTCCTGTGACCCAGCATGACTGTATCTGGCAATATTTCCCAAGGAAGTACATTCACAGGCCCATGATGGGAGAAGGTAAGGATTTTCATGGTGGTGCAGGGCCGGATTGGGGCTTGAGCCCAGCTAGGAGTGCATCTCCCAGAGAAGGGAGAGGTGAACCGTGGTGGTTTATGCAGAACACAGTGCGGGCAGCTAGAGGCTCTGGACATAGGGACGTAGGGTCAAAGATCTGAAAAACATTACTCTTGTATGAGCAAAGAGGCAGGATGAAATCTAGTTTATGTAAATTCAAAACAACTGAACTTAAAATAACTGCTCCCAATCCATAAGAGCACAGAGAGGGATCCCTATGGTTGTCTTATGGAATGGGAGTTGGAGACTTGGAGAGAGGCCTGGGGGGGGGATAAAGGTGACTGAGGAGTAACATGAATGGAACTGGCTGCTGATGATAGAGTCAGAGCTACCTCCCCACACAGACAAGCAGAAAAGTGGAGGAAAATGTAGGCTATGAATGAATTAAACTTTTGAGGAAGGCTGGGGCTAAGCCTGGGAATATAGCATACATTTTCCCCAAATCCATAAATAAATGAGTACAGTTCTCTTAAGAATAAATGGGTACTTACCATTTTAATCTATTCAGTGATCCTAAGAATGGACTTGGTGAGCTAATTTTGGCATTAAAGTTTGGTGCTAATGCATGAGATACAGAAGGCATCCGTCCATTAGTAGTCCTATGTTGAATATTTTAAATTCAAGTGTATTTAACTTGATGCATACATTATCACCTTTCTCTTGAGCAATAAGATTCTCCCAGATTCTTGTAAATCGGTTTTTCAAAAAATAGACTCCTCCCATTCATTCTTGTCTCCCCACTAATCTGTTCACTGATCTGTTTGCTGTCTCCATAGTTTCGCTTTTTCCAGAATGTCGTGTGGTTGGACTCATACAGTATGGAGCTTCTTTCACGTAGTAATATTTCTCCTTTCCCGTAGTAGTACACATTTAGGTTTCCGCCATGTCTTTTCATGGCTTCCTAGCTTGTAAATCAGTTTCCAAAAGAATATTTTATCTGAGCATCTTGGAAGTATAATTGAGTATTCTCTGTACTTAATCTATCGCTCATAACAATATGAAGTTTGTTTGGGGGTTTTTGTACAAGACAAAGTTTTGGAGAATTTGTACCAGACAAGCCTATAATGGAAACCATGTGTTTTACCTTATGTGTCATTTTCCCCCCACTCTTAGGTTTTGGTGGCTCCTAGGACACCTCTGTGCAAATGATAAAAGGTGCCCATTCTTCAAGAAAAATGGAGTAAGTGCATATGAACAACCTGAGCTACCCTAGAAGAGTTTTCTAGGTCCCAGGGTGCAGCAGCCTTGGTGACCCCATCGCCCTCCTGATCAGGTGCACCCTGGACTCCAGGGTGCCCCGTGTTAGCTTTTCAAACAATGCATGTTCCTTTTCTCTGCCATCCAGAGACAGGTGAGGACACAGGCTCAGCAGTGTTGGGGGAGGGGGGACAGGTGGAGGAGGGAAGCGAGCTTGGGGCCCCCAGAGTGGGGCTGGGATAAGGTGCTGGTGAGTGCCCTCTGCAAGTGTGTGCACGGCTGTGTGTACAGCATGGGCTTATTAGAAGGGTTTACCAGAAGGGGATTCCCGCTGCCCCAGGACCAGTATGAGAAGCCTGCATTGCTTCATTCCCCACCCCTCCTGCTCCCAGCTCTCACGCAGATAAGTCCGGATGGAATCCTGACTTGGCAGGGCGCAGGGAAAGTGTGTGAGCCTGGGGTTGGCATCCATCACCTGAAATAGCAGTTCCCAAGGAGAGTCTCCACCCTCTTGCCCTGTTCTTGGGCAGGTCATATGTGGTGTGATGGCACGCCGGGAGGGGCAGGCAGGCTGCCCGGGTGTCTTGTGCACGGGGAATCACTGAACACTCCCGTAGCTGGACACTCCCTGGGCACTGCCTCCTGCGTACCTATCTAGTTGCTCACATGTCTGTGGTCTGTATATCATAGGCACTTGAAAACAGACTGCACTTTGTTTCAAGTTGAAACTGCTCTTTTCAACAACTCATGCTCTGTATTAGTTTGCTAGAGTTGCTGTAACAAGTGCTACAAACTGGGTGGCTAAGACGGACAGAGGGAGAGAGATGGAGGGTCTCACTGCTCAGTGGCTAGAAATCTGAGATCAGCATGTCAGCAGGGCTGGCCCTCTCTGAGCGCTGAGGGGGCAAATCCATTCCAGACCTCTCCCCTGGTGTCCGCTGGGTCACTCGTGACCTTTGGGACCCCTTGGCTTGTAGATATGTCATCCCGATCTCTGCCTTCAGCACATACTCTTCTACTGGTGGGCAAGTCTAGGTCCAAATCTCCCCTTTATATAAAAACAGACTGGATTAGCGGCCCACCCTATTTCAGTGTGACTTACTTTAAGTAATTATACCAGCAAGCACCCTACTTCTGAAGAAGATCACATTCTGAGGTCCTGGGGACTTCAACATCAGCATTTGCAGGGGACAGAGTGCAGCCCATAATTATCCCTCTTGGTGGTTTCCTTCCTTTGATGGGGTAACAGGAACTTCCTAGGTAAAAAGATCTCTCCTTCAAGGTATAAAGAACAGGACAGGTGTTTCAACAAAGAGTTGAACAAAATGTCACCGTGGAAATGAAAGAGGGCCACCCAAATGGGAAACCAAAGCTATTCATTCAGAGTCTACTCTTGCCAGGGAGTCCGCCTCCATCCCTTACATCTGGTAGTCACTGGGAGGCAGGCAGGAAAGTGGGAAAGCTTCACAGCGGAAGAGGGGAAGGCTCCCGATCTTCCCGGTGCCCTGACTAGGACTGTTGGCAGGGGTCAGCTGCAGTGGGCTGACTGGGACTGGGGTATCCTGTGTGCTTGCTTAGGGGTACACATTTCACTTTCCCTGGATGGTCCAGACTTGGAAACAGGGCTGAAAATTAACTGAAGCTGTCTGTTATTCACCAAATCTTTGGCTATTTGGGCTGATTGTTATGGAAGCTGTTTGCTCTCCTGGCCTGGGTGCTACACATGGTAGTCTGACTTCCTAGACTAGTTGGTGTCCGAGACTACCTTCCTACACAGGTAGTGGTTTGGCTTCTTGGGCTGGTTGCTGCAGATTGTGGGTCAAATTTCTATTTTTATACACAGTCTGGTCCTTGTCCATTGTCTCTCCTCACAGAAGTGGTGGGTAGACCTGCCCATTACTCTTTTCCACAAATGACTTAAATATATGTTTATTATAAACTTATGGAAAAATAATTAAAATTTTTTTCCAACCTTGAATCACCAAATTTGCCCAAGAGCCTCCTCCTCTGTCTTCATAGTTCTACCTCTTTACTGTGGCTGTTGGCACAGGTCACATTCTTGGGTCTCGTCTGAATCACTAATTCATCAAATGTTTACTGAGTTTGTGCTGTACATCTGGGCCTTGGGAAGGTGGAAGGAATCTGAGGTTAAAGACACATGGGTTTTCCAAGAGACCCATGAGAAAGACTAGGTAGATATTATACTCTAACATGCGCCATTGTCAAAGATTAAAAAAAAAAAAGCCACACACCGATGTGGTTAAGAACAGATTTTAATCATAATATACTATTATAGTAGGGAAGTAGGGAAAGAGGGTCTAATATGAACTCAACTTTGATTTGTACAGAGTGACTGGGTGTGTTACAGAGGAAAGAGGGGGAAGGGAGTGGGGAGAGCTGGGGCTCAGTAGAGTCAGGGAAGTGAGAAATGCAAAAAGTTGGTCAGTGTAATCGCTGATGATTAGTCCAGCTGTGTCTGCCAGCTGTCAGTCATCAAAGTTAGGATCCTGTCCTTCCTGATGATTACATTTTAAAGGAATAGCTTCCAGATCCTGGTCGTAACAGATATATAGATGGTAGATATATAGGTAGATATGTCGATGTCGAAATAGGTACATATATTTCAAAGCGTCAAAGGAAGAATTTATGCTTGTAAGTCAGTTTTAGTAAAAGCTCTAAGAAAAGGTGGTCAGATGCCTCCTGTCAGACATCAGTTAGAACAAAGGGTCAATCCCTTTGTCAGCCTTGAGCACTCTCAGGCAAGTGCTTTAAGGGGGTGGGAGTAGGGTCATCCTGGGGATGTGGCCTTGAGTTGTTAGAAGCTATATTAGTGTTCGTTCAAGTCTTTGAATATGTGGGAAGAAGGCAGACAAAATGGTTTTTGTTGAGATTCTGTGGTTTTTCTAGGCCAGGGTTGAGGCCTGGTTGAGAAGAGGGATCAAAAGGAGCTTGGCTAGAGTTTGGTCAAACACTTTGTCATTGTGTTGCCCTGAAGGTGAGCACAGGCCCTTGAGGTGGTGCATGTGTCCCTCTATCCAGGGACGAGCGTCAGCCGGACTGGAAAGACCACATCCAGTAACCTAAACGAGTCCAATCAGAAGAGGAAATGGGGCACAGAAGGACAAGGTTCAGGTTTACGGGGTCTCACATGTGTACAAAAGGCCCTCTTAAAAAAAAATACAGAATTAGAAATACAAAATTAGGTAGTGGTCCTGGGGCGGGAGAATGCAAGTGAGCGCAAGCCTCCCTTGGCTCATGAGAAATCTGCCTCCTGGGAAGAGTATGTTCCAGGCCCTGTGAATGGCAAGAACAAAGAAGGGGAGGATAGAAAAGACCTGGCATGTTTAGGAACTGAAATAACTCACAGCTGGGTTTGCATGAAGGATGTGTAAACGTTAAGCTAAAGAAATACCTGGGGATCTAATCCCAGAAGGCCTTAGGGGTCATCCTAAGAGTACAGATTTACTCTGTCAGCTGTCAGGAGTCACAGGAGGATTTCAGGCGGGGGAGTGCCTTGATCACTTATTTAGGTATTAGAAAGATTGTTCTGGAAGAAAGTGTGAAGGATGGGCTCGATCAGGTAAGGCTGGAAGGAGATGCCAGACAGAGGTTGTCTGTAAGGCCTTCCTACCACACACCGATGAAAACCAATGCAATCACACCATATTCTGTATACATGATCTTAAAATAGACGTCAGGGTTCAGGCAGAGAAAGTTGCTCTTCATCAAAAACAATTCTAGATTATTATTTCTCTAAGTTAAAAAAATGTATTTACATGTATTTTTATGGAAAAGGTAGCCTAAGACTTGTTGTTGATGAATCTTGCATGGTATACTATTTTATTTTATAAAAGATTTAATTTATTTATTTGCCAGAGAGAGGGTTGGGGGGAGGGAGCACAAGCAGGGGGAGGGGCAGAGGGAGAAGCAGACTTCCCAATGAGCCGGGAGCCCGATGCGGGGCTCGATCCCAGGACCCCAGGATCATGACCCAAGCTGAAGGCAGATGCTTAACTGACTGAGCCATCCATGCGCTCCTAACATTTTATTTTTAATAAAAAAAATATATATATTTGATTTATTTGTCCCTGGGTATCATGCATCTATAAAAAGGAATAGATTTTAAAGTCAGATAATTGTGCCGCACCTTAATGTTTAATATTCTGTTTCTACGCAGGCCACTTTGGTACAGAGGTGCCCCAAGCAGTGTGGACTCTGTGTCACCCAGCCTGTGACAAGCCTCTAGGGGCAACACCATCTACTAAAAGCAAAAATCTTAGATGAAAAGCACATCTGCTGTTAGGTGGGTCCTGCCTACTGCTTTATACCAGGGAGTTCCTAGGTCCCCGGAAGCTGGTACTTGGTTTTCCCCTTCAGGTTTTCATTTTTAATTTATTGACAAGTCTTCACTTGGATAGAGTGATGAGATCCCATGCAGAGGGAAGAGCTAAGATGAGGCATCAGGAAAGACTAGCCATCAAATTACGTAACTTGTCTTTCGGTCTAGTCTCAGAGAAAAGAGCGATTATTTGGATTTGGTCTGTCCTTGCTCTGGTACAGAGGAAAGGGAGGCAACTCACAACACGCCTGTATTTGAATGTGACAGTGACAGCAGCTATGTATTACTCACCTCAGTGTAGTCTAAGTAACTTCAACACGTTGCCCAGATCCGAGGGGAGGTTCCGGCTTTCTGCTTCTATGGCAGCAAATGAGGGGGGGGTGGCGCCTGGGTGGCTCAGTTGGTTAAGGGTCCACCTGTTGATTTCAGCTCAGGTCATGATCCCAGGGTGGTGAGATCGAGCCCTGCGTGGGGAGTCCACTGGAGATTCTCTCTCCCTCTCTGCCCCTCCCCCCCACCCCCTCTCTCTAATAATAATAATAATAATAATAATAATGAAGGAGCAAATGAAATTATTGGGGAGGTCTGGTATCTAGAGGAGGTAAGAGCCATGCTGCTTTGGTGGCAAGGACCGGCCTCACGCCCACCCCTTCCGCGCGGCACCCCCAGCTAGCCCTCCAGGCTTTGGCAACTGAGTCTGTAATCACGGCTGTGTCTGATTCCTACATTCTCTACTTAGGAAGCTGACATTCCCCAAGGTGAAGTGACTCATTTTTGTTCACATTGGCCAGCCATCAACCTCCATTTCCCTTCTCTTCTGTTGCTTTTCGAAGGTCTTGTTCTCCCCACGAGGTCACACTGTTTTATTTCAAAAGCGCTTGCAGATGTTAAATCCCAGGGGGTCCGTACTGAGTCTTTCCATCTCTAAGGATTTCAACCATCACATCCTGTGGAAACTCTTCTCAAACAGCTAAAAAAGGAGAACCTGCTCGTGTGTGTTCATAACATCGCACGGGGCGTCACGCAGACACTTGTTCACGCCATCACTTAGCGCAGGGGCACAGTAAAGCCATCCAATTTATTGATTAAACCATGGAGAGTCAGAAAGGAGCAGACTAAGCCAGGCAAAATTCCTTCAGTTCCCACCGTCGGGGAAATCTACTTAGATTTTCTGAAAGCACCTAGGAAATGCTTCTTCAGGGGCCCCTCACTTTCTTGTGCATAATTATTTGGTGGTTCAGACTAAATACACGTGTCTCATAATAAGAAGAGTCATTTTGTTCTTCCTTCCTTCTCATGAACCCGCTCTCCTCTCCTCTGACCCACACCCCCCTCCCCCCATGTTCCCAGCGACCAGTAACATCCTTGTGCGGGGTAAGCGGGAAGCAAACCCGCTGGCTTCCGTGGAGATGGGTTATTTCAACCCTTTCTAGAAAAGTGAAGTTCTCTACACGGAATGAGTGTCATAAATTCATCTCAGGCCAGGACCTGCTCATTGGTTTGTTCATTCATTCATCATTCGTTGGTGGGACAGACATTAGGAGGAACTTGCCCCAGGAGCAGGACAGAGTATCCACTGACTGTATATTCATGAGGACTGCACTTCAGGGCGGAGCAGACGCCCCCACCCCCCACCCAGAACACCAGCTCTGGGTCCCCCAAGGCTACCAGAGAAAGCATTTGGGCTGGACTTTGAGGCCTGCGCTTCCATCTGGAGACGGAGGGCCTGGCAGCAGGAAGTGGGAGATGTTGGGACAAGGACAGGGTCCCTGGAGGCCTGGTCCCGGACGCGCGGGGGGACAGACCTGGGAAGGAGAGTGGAAGGCCAGCCCTGTGAGAGGTTCGGGGGTGAGGCCTCACAGAAGGTCATCCGCAGGGGGTGACAGCACCGCACTGACAGCGGCCCTGGGGAGGACCCCGTGGGGAGGACCTGTGGGGAGGACGTGCTGGACCGTGGTGAGGACAGAACCGAAAAGGCCTGAGGCAAGGCAGGGGTGATGTAGGAAGGCCAGAGCCGGGCTGCGGGCGGGGACGGTGGGGCAGGACCGCCGTGGAGGACATGGTTGAAGAAAGAGCAAGAGCCGGAGAAGCAATGCACGAGGGGGTGGGGCGGGGGGAGGACGCTGGGCCGGTCAAAGCGAGTCCTGCATTTCGGAAGGCCAGGGATGCCCTTGAATGAGACGAGAGACGGCACACAATGGCCTGTTTGGGGTGAGAAGGTTCTGAGCTTAGCTCCGAAGAACGTGCGGACAAAAGTCAAAGTCACGTCGCGCGGCCCGCGGGCGGGAGCCCTGGGGAGAGGCGAGGGGATCCGGACAGAGACGGTCGGGGCTCTGCACGCACGAACGCCTTGTGCGTTTCGGTGGGGGGCAGCACTGGCCTTTCTTCCTCGGATCCCCCTTTCCTTCTTCCTTCTCTTGTGGAAGTCACCGCAGCGCGGAGGTGACAACGCCTGGAGCTGCACCCCTCCCCTGGTCCCGCGCAGTGACCCGCAGTTGGGTGGCGACCCACGTGCTCGGGGCTCAGGGTCTAAGCCTCACGCTCGCAAATCCTTGGGCTCGTCCGGCGTGAGCTTCATCAGTTTGTCCACGCAGAGCAGGATGAGGGTGAGGAACCACAGGCTCCAGCCCACCGCCGCCGCGATCCAGCCGTACTCGTCCACGCCGGTGTGGCAGCACCGAGCCGCCTGGGGGCAGAAGTCCACGTCTGGGGGGGAAGGGAGAGCAAGAACAGCAGGGAGCACGGCACCCGCCCACCCAGCTCCTCCTCGGAGGTTTGTGAGAACAAACAGGGGGTCATAGGAGGGCTAGCATTCACTAAAGGATGCCACACACTGTCAGGTGCTTCCCACACGCTCCCCCATTCATTCCGCACCGGGGCGAGGGACAGCGACTATTCCCATGAAGGAGCTGAGGCAGTAACTCGCCAGAGGTCCCCAGATGGCAGACCAGGACTCAAACCCAAGTGTGAAGGAATCCAAAGCCATGAACTTAATCTCTACCTATTATCTACCTGTACCCCTCCTTTGGAAATGCCCAGAGGTAAACCCATTTGGTCATCCAGGGAGGGCAGCAGAAAGGGAGCCAGACATAGAATGAAACAACACTGTCTATGAATTGAACACAGGGTAACAATGCTCCCTGCTTGAGGAAGTACTGAGCTCCTCGCCATTGGGAGTAATCAAGCAGAGGATGGACAGAAATATGCAAAGAGTGTCAAAACAGAGCTCCTGCATTGGGCAGAAGTTGGACTGGCGGATTTTTACGGTTTTCCGCCTTCTAAGTTTCTAACGTGTCTTTGGTTGCTCTGCTGTGGATGGGTCACGAAAGCCATCTGTACCAAAGATGGTGAGCCTACATCAAGGCCAAGGCTGAGATAGCTTTTTCAATGTGCTAGGCAGGAAGTTCTGGGGACCATGAACAAATCACACCAGGGAACAGGAAGGCCAGGCAGGCACTGTGCCACCAGACCCCCATCAAGAGAAAGCAAGCAGTCTTCAATTTCCCACCCAGATTCAGGGCCAGATCTGGGGTGAGGCCAGTAGCCAGGAGATGCTTACTGGGGCACTGCTCCAGGCTTCCGGGATCTGGGTGCTGGGTGGTCAAGGTTGAGTTGTTGCTGTTCCTCGTTTCTGGAAGAAAAGACAAAAGAGGGTCTCGGGCAGTAGGAAAATTCATCTCCAGGCATAGCGTTTGAAATCTTTTTTGTGAACTCACAGTGATACTGCAAAAAAGTATTATAGAAGTCCCGGCCTAGGTACTTTAAGACTTCATGCAGCAAAGCTAACCCTCTGTTCTGGACTGAGCTGTCCCGTCCAAGTTCACTGAAGTCCTAACCCATGGTAGTGACTGCCTGTGGAGAAAGGGCCTTTAAAGAGGTTAAATCAAGGTTAAATGGAGTCATCTGGGTGGGTCCCCATCCTGTATGATGATGTCCTGCGAGAAGAGGAAGAGACACCAGGTGTGCGCCTGCAGAGAAGAGACTGGGTGAGGTCACCGTGAGAAGGTGGCTTCAGGAGAAGACAAGCCTACTGACACCTGGAGTCGCCACAGCTGTCAAAAAAGAAATTTCTGTTGTCTAAGCCACCGAGTCTGTGTATGTTGTTACGGCAACAAAGAAATACAGGCCCCTTTGCCTGTCGCTATTGTCATTCAGAGACGGTTTATCTGCCTGTCTCATGGATTCAGGGCTTCACAGCTCATCTCCTGCGTATCTCACCCTTCAGTGGCTGACTTGGCTTGCTGCAAATAGCTTTCCAAACACTCTATTTTAGCTATTTCCCATGCAAAGAGCTACGTGTAGAAATGGTTTCTTTCATCTATTTGAGAACGATCACTTAACAAGCTCCAATGTCTTCTCATAACGATCTCCAATTCCCTTAAAAAATTTGAATGACTAGGGGCGCCTGGGTGGCTCAGTGGGTTAAAGCCTCTGCCTTCTGCTCGGGTCATGATCCCAGGGTCCTGGGATTGAGCCCCGCATCGCATCATTGGGCTCTCTGCTCAGCAGGGAGCCTGCTTCCCCCTCTCTCTCTGCCTGCCTCTCTGCCTACTTGTGATCTCTGTCTGTCAAATAAATAAATAAAATCTTAAAAAAAAAATTTGAATGACTGAATGTTGAAATCTAACTTTGATTCTTGACTTCTAATGATTATGCTGGTATACCTCAGGCGGATGGTTATAAAAAAAAAAAAAAAAATCCAACAGTATGCAACCAAGTCCAGAGGTGGCTAGGATTTGCAGCCACTAGAGTTGCCTCTTGATCAGGAAGTAAAGAGCACAAAGGCAAAAAGAACTTTCGTGGGAATTCTCAAAGTTCTGTCAGACTGTGGGGGTGAAGTGGAGCTGTGGAGATGAACATGGAGATGCCCAAGCACGGGAAGCCATTGTCTGCTTTCCTTTTCTTGACTGAGAATGAGAAGGCAGATGATCTAGGTCTGCTCTGTCCCATATGGCAACTACTTGTAGCTACTTAAATTTATTAAAAATTCAACTTCCTGATCATATTAGCCACATGTCAAGCGCTCCGTTACCACAATGGATCACCACATTCCGGAACGCTACCATCCTGGAAACACAGCACAGACGTTGAACATTTCTGTAGAGGCCGTTTTCAGACGACCGGCATGAGCTCTGGAAACTTGATCAGGGCAAAAAGGTCCACAGCAACCCCCAGCTGAAAGCAAACAGGGTCACGAAGCCTCGAAATAGCCGCCCTCCCTGACCCATTCCAACCAGGCACAGTTCCCTGGAACAGGGGAATTTCTCTGTTCCCATGCTCCCTTGCTCTGCCCTGTAACTACAGCCACCACCACCTCGCGGCAGTCTCTCCCTGGCTGTCCTGCCCACTGCCCCTTGCAGTGAACTCAGTCAACTTCTATCTCCTATGTTCTGCTTGGGGGAAATTCTCTCACTATTGGTACGGCTGGCTCTCACCCCATTGGGACACCCCACAACTTCCATCATCAAAAAATTTTTAGTGTTAGATAGTGTTAGTGTTAGTCTAGGTAGGTCAAGACCAAGAGGTCAATTGCAAAGAATTGTTCTGGAAATTAATTATATGCTGTTCAGCTTCCTTGAGGATGCAAAAAAAAAAAAGTACTTTGGAAACTCTCAAGGCCCCACTGACTCTAGAGCAGCGTGTCCTTCTAGGGCAGCGTGTCCTTCAAAGGAGCTTGTTGTCATGCCGCAGGACAGGTTGGGAAGAAACTCCTTGTTTAGCCAAAGCCATGAAATTGCTGCTCAGACTAATTTTATGCCACCTGCCCACCAAGCCACTCCAATGTCCTGCCTGAAGTATAGTAATTACCTTGACAAAATCTGATTGTTACTGTAAATTATTTACAACTAAATGGCTTAGAACCTGGTCTTTATTTGTTTTGGAGAAATTGATTCCTCCACATTTAATTTCCCTTAACTTCCTTGACCTTGACTTTCATCTCCCCTCTGCCCTCGAATGGGAGTTGTCCCTGTCTAGAGCAAGTGGATGGAAAAAACCTATTTAATCAGTCGCTGGTATTATGCAAAAACATTTGAAATCGCCATTTCGATAGGTCAAAATTTTTTTCGATATCAGTGATTTTGTATGATTCGAACTGAATAGTCTAGTTAATAATTTCTAAGAATTTAAACCTCATCTTCCTCCCTCATAAGCACAGCCAGTCAGGGACTAGTCCCACTTAGGGTCACTTCCAAAGTACTGGGTGCTGGAAACACCCAACAATTAAGTGCAATTAAATTTGTCAAGCTTTTTGAGAGCCCATTATGAGCGAGTCACTATGAGGGTAAACAAACAAAAGAAACGAAACATTTATTTGGGAAGCGGTATTGGAAAATAAAACATGCTAACATTCATTGTTTACCCTGTGCTGATTTATTAAAAGTTCTTTATATGCAGTGGTCTCATTTCATCTTTAGGACAACCCTATATATATAAGCGCTATGATTATCCTCACGGTATGAATAAGAAAACTAGGGCGCAGAGACGTTACGTGATTTGCTCAAGGTTGCACAGCTTGTAAGTTGTGGAAGCCAGACTTGAGCTGAGGCTGAGTGACTAGAGCTCACGCTCTGAATCTGCAAAGGAGAGGCGGTGAGGATAAGGGAGACAGAGCTCTGAGGGCTCATTGTGGGTTGGTTTTGAGAGAGGGAAGTCTGTCAAGGACAGGGCAGGAGCTGCAGAGCAAGAGATCAAAGCCAGAGGCCACAGCCAGGAGCAAAAGAGTGTGAGAAATATCTTCCTGCGTGGGGTGCAGAGCCCAGCCTGAGAGAGCAAGCCAGGGGCTGCTACCAACCCCTCTTGTCTGGGAACAGACAGGGCAACAGCTCAACATCGCCTGTGCTCAGGGAAGGTGGGAGCATTGTAGACAGCGTTGGGCAGCGTTCCTGTCTGAGGATTTTGAGAAAGTTGCAAAGGAAGCACAGGATCAAGGGAGAGACTAAAGACCTTAGGTCAGGATCAGGAGTACAAAGCGGGAATTGCAAACCATAATAGCCAAGGACACGGGGAAGGAACCATTGAAACATAGCAAACCAATAAAATGTTACTTTAGGCCAGACCAGTCCTTGGATGAGAGGGACCGTGGGTACTTTGCTTTTTCCTCTTTCTTTGTGGCAAAGTCCGCTCGAGGTGACTAATCCTGTCCAAGCTGAGGTGCCCAGCATTTGATCAGGGGCTCAGGTAAACATCGGACACCCCCCACGCCAACCCGCCACCTCCTGTCTAATCCTTCAGGTGAGAACTGTTTGCTCTTTGCTTTGTGTGGGACCAGCCCTAGCCAAAGAGTCCTCCTCCTTCCCTCTCCCTCCTCCCACCCTCTTCCTCCCTCCTCCCTCCTTCCCTCTCCTCCTCCTCTTCTCCCTCCCCCTCCCCAGCGTGGCCAAGAATAAAGCCCACAGTTCTACCTGCCAAGCAAGCCAAGTGGAAGGAGACAAAGACCAGGCCGAGGGCCAGGGCAGCCCAGGGTGCAGAGGTGAGGGGCTTCATGCCGAAGAGGGAGAGGGAGAGGGAGGCGTCTGTCCGCACTATCCCTGCAGAGGTGCGCCGAGGGCTGTGCGTCATGTGTCCCGTGTGGACCGTGTCCTGCGGGAGCTTGAAAGCAGTGCTGTCAGAGGTGAATTTCTGCTTGTGTTTGGGGGAAGAGAGAGGGGGTGGAGCAAAAGGAACCAGCTGTCACTCCTCGCTCTTACCTCTTCAGGAGGGAAGCTGAGCTATGTTGGCTGGGGGAGGAAGGGAGGGGTAATTTATGCAATTCTGCCTTGAGTTCATTGGTTATCCCTGCTGATAAAAGAGGGGGCCAGAGCAGAGTTTTGTGCCCTGCCAGCTCCTTGCGGTTGAGTTGGCTGCCGCTTTCATCTGCCCGGTGTAGCCCTGGATCCTTGATTCTCTCTAGTCCAGTATTTACTGACAGCTACTATGTGTACTGAACTATGCTAGAATCTGGGAATGACCGCCCTCGAAGTCCTTTCAGTACACACGCATGTCATCCAAACACAGACCAGTGTTCAGGCATGACAGGCAGTTGGGTTCTTGGCAGCAAGAAGCTTCATCTGCAGATGGGGTGCTTCAAGACCAACATGGGGTTGGAGTTGCGCCTTGAAGGGTGAATAGAATTTTCACAAAGAGAAGAGGAGGGCACTGTAGGTTGGAGGGACAGAGGAATCAAGGGCCAGAGGTAAGGGGTGCTCAGGAGTCCACCGTGAGTCCACTGCAGCACAGATAATGGGACGGGACCAGAGGAGCGGGAGAGGGGGAAGTGACCAGCGAGCCATGGGACTGAGACTGGTGTGCCAGGCTGGGCGGCGGGGGCGGAGCTGGGGGGGTTTGAAACAACCAGGAGGCAAAAGAAAGTCTTTGTGAAGATTTTGAACCAAAGAGTAACATTTATTGAACACCCCCCATTTATATGAAAGGCATCACCATAGGCATTTGGGACCCAACGATGCCTAACATGATCCTACTCTTGATCCCACTCATGGTCCAGCAGCGAGACCAGCCATAAAGAAAGATGTGTGATGCAGTATGGTAAGACTCAAACATGGGTGTCTTCTACAGTAGAAGGGGGGAGTGGTCCATTCCGGGGAGAGTGGTTCAACCTGCCTGAGAGGTACAGGCGACGCATTCACGGGAGAAGTGACATTTGGGCTGGGTATTAAAGTTTGCATACACAGGTGGGAGCTGATGGGGCAGCCCACACAGGGGAAAGAGGATTGTCTGGGGGCCTGCGGGCCCATCATGTATAGATAAGAATGCTGTCTTCGTGCCCAAGAGCTGGCCTGGTCAAGAGAGTGAGGGATAAAGTCTGGCTGGTTTGAAGCTCTGTGGAAGGACATGTAAGCCACATGTCATCTCGGGTAAGGGTGTCTTACTGGAGTACATCAGCCCAGAGGAGGCATTTTTTCCTAATTTGCCCAAAAGTACAAATGAGTAGTGGCCCTATAGTCTTGGGGTTGGAGGGTTGGGAGCAGAGGTGCTTTAAGAAGGCTAACCTGGGGGCACCTGGATGGCTCAGTGGGTTAAAGCCTCTGCCTTCAGCTCAGGTCATGATCCCAGGGTCCTGGGATCGAGCCCCGCATCAGGCTCTCTGCTCGGCAGGGATTTCAGGGATTCCCCCCACCCCCCGCCTTTCTCTCTGCCTACTTGTGATCTCTCTCTGTCAAATAAATAAATAAAATCTTAAAAAAAAAAAAAAAAGAAGACTAACCTGCAGGGGATGGCACGCACATCCACGTTAGACATACCGCTTGGTAGAACTTTCAGTTACCGAGCAGCTGCTGTGTGTTGGGCGTTCGCTATGGGAGAGGCTTCTGAAGTGGCTCAGGTACCACAGTCCTTGTCCTCAAGGAGCTCAGGGCCCGGTGAGAGAGAGAGAGAGAGGAATAATGACAATACAATAAAATAAGTGTGGCAAGGAAGTCTGGACGAAGAACGGGAAAATCATGGAGGAGGGTTGGGGACTAGGGGGTTCAGTGAACATTTTGTAATAAGGAAGGCATTTTGACATGATCCTTGAAATCTGTGTGGTCCGTCAGGCACGGGAAAAGGGGACAGTGCGTGTGCAAGACCCGTGAGGCATGAACGCGTGCCTCTTGTCCGGGGAGTAGTCACTGCCTTGGGAACATGAAGTGGGCTGAGGATGTGTCTGGTTTGACTAAGAACAGATCATAAATGGTCCTGAATTTATGACAAAAGCAGACAAAGCAGACTGGCCTCTATTTACCACTGGGGCACATTTTAGGGAACCTGTGTATGTGGACAACTTAATATTTCAGAAACATGGAAGATAGATCCACACAGGGCAGGCCTGGATTCAGAGAGGTCCTCTAAGACACTGTTGCTCTAAGACACTCTTGCAAAAATCCCAGCCAGACAGGGTACCTGGCTGGCTCAGCTGGTAGACCATGCCACTCTTGATCTTGGCATTGAGAGTTCTAGCCCCATGTTGAGCGTAAACCTTACTTTAAAAAAAAAAAAAAAATCCCATCCAGAGATCCAAAGAGCCCTGAAATAAAAAGCTGGACTGAAGATAGAGAAGAGGGAGCAGAATTAAGAGGCATTTATCTGGCTGAATCAACAGAAGGGAACCCAGGAAGTGGCTTCCCCAGGTTCCAGCTGGGGCGGGTGGGTGGCCATGGAGTCAGCCTGGGGTGCAATTCCAGCCCAGCTTTTCTTGGCTGAGTGGCCCTGGCAAGTTACTTTATACCTCAGGTTCTTTATCTGACAAGAACTAAGATCCATCTCATGGCTTGTTATGATGCCTGAATGAAGTGGCCCACGTGACCGGTTTCCCTGCAGTGCTGCGAGCCCGCGGTAGTAAACACTCTGTCAATGTCAATGTTAACTCTTATTTGAACAGAAGGATCTTTAAGTAGAAAATGTGGGACGGAGGTAGTCCTCTGGAAAAAAATGATGAAATCGATGTGCTGACTTATTTATATCCTGCGTGGGTCCAAAAAGAGTTGAAGGAAGCTTCCCTACAATTAATTAAGCCAGATAAAATAAATTTAAAATGAATGGGAAGAAATGAGGCAAAGGGAAAGCTAGGGGAGGAAATAGAAGAGGGACCTCTGAGTGACTTTAGAGCACAAAATGGCGCACATGTTTTCTAAGCTCTGCATTGACCCGTAGGAAGAGGATAGGTCATCTGCCTACAGGTTACCCACATGACTCATGGGCTCCGAAGATGAAAAACAACAAAGTGAGTACAACCACTCTTGATACCAGAATAAGAGACATTTTTCTCCTTGGGTCCTCCACAGAGATGACATGACTTAATGGGACGTACGTTATTCTGGATGTTTCCTTCACAGTAAACCCTGCGGTAAGCCTCAGAGACTAGGGCTGATTTATCCCACGAATGCTAGAGATGATAGCAGTGCCTGGAGTTCGACAACATTTTTGAGGGTCTCGAAAATGCAGGACACCCGAAAAGAGGTTCTTGGCTCCAAAATATGAACAACAGATCATGCATTCAGAAGGAAAAGATGACTTCAAAAGCAAAGTCATACAATTTGTTTTCAACTTTTAAGCAGAAATGGACGTAGGGTGTTGGGTGCTTTTTAGTACGTTGGATGTGCTTGTCCCTCTGAAATGGTGACAGCCTGGGACGTGCAGAGATTTGAAACAGCCCTGCCTAGGGTCATTGTTGATGGTGGTTTGAGTAGCACCCACTGATCTAAGCTGACAGCATCCTATCGAATCATACCAGGGAAAGCAATTCTGGGAGTAGCAGTAGAGAGAGCAAGGACGATAATCTGTCCCCTGTCTCTTTCTTTTTAATACACTGTGGTTTGATCCTGGACTGTTTTAGATTAGGAGTTTGCAAATCAATGGAAAGACAAACATTCTCTTAACAGATGAGAGGATTTTCTTATCCTAAAATAGGATAATATGGGCTTGACTGGTGTCTTATACCTTGTTAATTCCCCAAGTCTGGGCTGCATAGCAGATATTCTTACAAATATCACCATTATGAGCCTTTTTAAAAAAACAGGTCTGTACTTAATAACTCTGTGCAGATGGTTACCTCACCTAGCAACTCTCTCATACATTTTATATTAGGTTTGCTTTGGAGAGCATACCGGGAAGTTGTGCTGCTCAAAGCTAGACATTTTCTGGGAACTTCCTCAAGATTATTTTTTTTTAATGGTTGAGTTAAGTGTTTGGTTACCTTTCAAAAAAAGTCCAGGCTAAAATGTGGCCAGCCTCCATGGTGGCATTTGGGATGGGACTGGCCGAGATGGTGGGAGTTTCATGGCCCTCACTGCCTCCAGTTTGATGTTTTCCTTGATAAAGTTGCATTTGAAAAAGAAAAGGAGCGGGGCACAGTGTTTCCTGTGGTGAAAGACTGAAAACCAGCATTCTGTGGGCTGGAGTGTTCGCCTATAGGTGGGATACTTTATGAGAAGGAAACTTCCCTTGTGATTCTGATAGGCCCCTTTCCTGTCCCTTCCATCCCTGGGAAGAGACCACTGGCTTTGAACTTGGGGTTTTATTTCCAATGAACCCATTCTGAAGAGAAGCATGGCTCTAACCATAGTTTTGCCTGTTATGCCCTAACTTCTGACCAGACCCGGGCCCATGTCTCTTTCAGCAGCGGGCTTTGTCACACTCTGTTTTCTGAAGATAATGGCAGTCTACGTTTGCGCATGGACTGAGACATGTAGCTTCCCCTGATCAGGACCTGGTTTGTGGGGGAAATTAACCACGCCCACCGCTGCTCAGTTATGGGTCTATAATTTGGAGAGCGTGAGAAAGAAAAATGAAGTTCAATCCCGAGATCACGCCATAGGGGTGACCGAAGCAACAAAGTGAACAAGGTCTTGGGCCCACCATTTGGAAGCATTTCTGAATGGTTCCCAGGATAATTCATTCAATTATTGCACGAGGGGTGTGTGTGGGGGGGATGGTACCAGACAGAAGTGAGGTTAACAAATGGAGGAGATTTCTTCTTGGCGAAGGCCATCTTCCATGTGGGCCCTGGATCTCATTCCCTCCCATCTTCTTAGATTGCACTGCAATCTGTGAACATACTTTGAGGATTTCTATGTTTTGTTATTCATTAAGACACATCATATGGCCATTTGGGGAAAACATTTGGCAGTGCTTGAAAAGAATGTGTCACACAGTTGTGGGGTTCAGTGTTCCATGTAAGTCCATTAGTGTTAATTGTGTGGCTTACATCTCTTGTATCCTTCCTGTTTTCAAAAATCTGGTCTGCTTATCCTGTCAAATACTGAGACAGATAACTGTGGATTTCTCTCTTTTCTTTGCAGTTTTTCCTATTTTAGCATTAAGTAGTTGAGGCTGTCATTAGGCCTCATGCCTAATTGACACCCTGGTGAATTGAACCTTCTTAAAAAAAAATCACTTTGTAGTATCCCTCTCTATCTCTAGTGGTACTTTGTGCCATCAAGTTCACTTTGACGTTACTACAGCTAAACCGCCGTTTTTTTTACTTTGTTTTGCATGCTGAGCCTTTTCCTATCATTTCTTTCAACTTTTCTGAATTCTGACTATTTTGGATGTATACCTCACAAAAATGTAGTGTAGGATTTTTTATTTTTTAAAAGCTGGCCTTAGATTATTTACAATAGCCAGCTTATGGAAGCAATAAAAACAAAACAAAACAACACAACCTGGACTTAGAATCTTTGTCTTTAATTTGGCTATGTAACCTGTGTACGTGGGATGTATCGATAGCGATCGGTTTAGGTTTGAATTGCCTTCTGACAGAGTGCTCTCTGGTTTTCCCATCTGTTTGACATCCCCCTTTTTTTTTCCTCACCACTTTTGGATTGCATTTTTTATCCTGTTTTTTTTTTTTTTTTTTTAAAGAGATTACTGCAGCCATTCTTGTCTTTTCAAAGTCTAATATTTGACACTTTTACCATCTTCCCAAACAATATGAAGAGCTTAGAACTTTAATACTACTTGTCTACTCCTAATTTTTGTATCATTACAATTATGTATTTTAAGTATACACACATATATTTTTTATCCTGGTAACTCACCATTACTATTCTATACAGTGAATGTTTACTTAAATTTATCCATGTATTTGCCACTTGATTGTTCTGGATTCCTTTCTGCAAGTCTTGTCTTCCAGCTATGTTTCTTCTTCTTGAAGAGGATCTTCAGGTATTCCCATGTTGGAGTGATTAATCCTCTCAGTAGTTGTTTGTTAGGATATGTTTCTCTTCTTCCTTTATTCTTGAAAGTTATTGTCATTGAGAGCAAAATTTTAGCTTTTTTTCTATCAGTGCTTTAAAGATGTCATTCTAGGGGCACCCGGGTGGCTCAGTGGGTTAAAGCCTCTGCCTTCAGCTCAGGTCATGATCCCAGGGTCTTGGGATCGAGCCCCGAATTGGGCTCTCTGCTCAGCAGGGAGCCTGCCTTCCTCTCTCTCTCTGCCTGCCTCTCTGCCTATTTGTGATCTCTCTGTCTGTCAGATAAATTAAAAAAAAAAATAAATAAATAAATAAAAGATATCATTCTATTTCTTTTGACTTCCACCATTTCTTTTGACTATCCGCTAACTGTGCTCCCTTCTAAGTAATTTGTCTCTCGTTAGTTTGGTTGTTTGAAACATTTTTTGCCTTTGGTTTTCAGAAGTTTTATTACAATGTGTTTAAGTATGGGTTCTTTTTATCTCTTTTGCTTGGGGTTTGTAGGCAATAGAATATGGAGTTTGATGTCTTTCATCAGTATTGAGATGTTGTCAGCCATCAAATACTACTGTTGTCCCATTCTTCTCTCTCTGTCTGGTCCTCCAATTACACATAGGTTAGACTTTTCCACTGTAGACTCTAATACTCTAACCCTCTTCTTTATTCTCCATCCTTTGGTTTTCATGGGCTTTATTCTGAATATTTCTTCTGCCCTATCTTTTATTAAATCTCTTATCATCTGTGTCTAATAAACTTTTATAATTATCCATAGGAGTCTTAATTTCAGTTATTTTAGTTATAGTTCTGGAATTTCCACTTTGTAGACTATTAAATAGCTTTTTGTTGTATGGTCTCATTTTCCATCTTCATGACCAGAGTGAACATAATTAAAAAACCTGCTTGATAACATCGATATTTGTTCACCCCCATTGATCTCTTTTTATGGTCCATTATTTCTCCTGGTTGGTTTTCATTCATATCACTGTGTTTCCTTGTATACCTGGTTATTTTTATTGTGTGCATAATTGCAATTACACACAGTTGTTTGTAGAAATAAGTTGAGACTTAGGATGAGTCATGGTTGTTTTGTTTTATTTTGTTTTTGTTTTTGTTTTTGTTTTTGTTTTTTTTGGTTTGGTAGCTTCAGTCAGGGGCCAACAACAATCTGCCACAATGTGTCTAGTCTCCAATGCTGAGATATTTATAGCTAAGTTGTTGACTTTGAAAGGGTTAATTTATTTTGGTAACCTTTCCTTCTATGTGCAGCTCTTTTGGAAAATTTTTCACCAAGGTAATTAGAGATGAGCACAGAAATGCATATCCAAGATTCTCCACCTCAACATTACAATATTTATGAAAATGAGAGCTTAGAAGCAGCATATAATGGGATAAAAGATAGCTTTTAAAACACTGTTTTACACTGATATTTAATTACTTGGAAAAACACTTGCTGTATAATACAAAGCAGAAAAAACAGGATGTGAAACTATATATTTAGTAGAATTCTAGTTTTGTAATACACATGCATATGCAAAGAAGAAGCTTGGGAAGCATCCTATCAAGATGTTGGCAGTGGTCGTAACTAGAATTAACACTGCAACAAATTTTACTTTCTTCTTTACACTTTTATAGGTCTTTCAGATATTCTGCAATGAGTGCATATTCCTCTTTTTTTGAATATGTATTACTCTTATAATCAGGCAATAAAATCAAATTAATACATCTTAAACTCTTTTTTAAAAAGATTTTATTTATTTATTTGATAGAGAAAGAGCAAAAACAAGGGGAGCAGCAGGCAGAGGCAGAAGGAGAAACAGGCTCCCCACTGAGCAGGGAGCCTGACTCAAGGTTTGATCCTAGGACCCTGGGATCATGACCTGAGCTGAAGGAAGACGCTTAACAGACTGAGCCACCCAGGCACTCCCTGATTGTTTGTTTTCAATTAAAAAAAAAAAAAAAAACAAAACATTTTTTTAAAAAGAATATTTCAGGGGCACCTTGGTGGCACAGCCAGTCAAGCATCTGAGTTTTGGTTCCGGGTCAGGTCGTGATCTCAGGGTGGGGAGATCAAGCCTTTTGTCAGGTTCTGTGCTCAGTGTGGAGTCTGCTTCAGGTTCTCTCCCTCTCCCTCAGCTTCTCCTGCTTGTGCTCTCTCTCTCTAAAATAAATAAATGAATCTTGAGTATTTCACAAGAAAGCAATATAATTACAATAGAGCAGATAGACTACATTTAACAGTACTTATCAGGTGGCCTGGGAAAATTTTCAATGTCAAGGAATCTTCTTTTCCATAAAAAAAATTTTTTTAGGTGCTATTTATTTATTTGTTTGTTTTAGAGAAAGAGAAAAAGGCAGGGAGGGCAGAAGGAGAAGAGCACACACAGAGAGAGAGAAAGAGAGAGAGAGAGAGAGAGAGAGATTCTTAACCAGGCTGTATGCCCAGCACAGAGCCCAGTGTGGGGCTTGATCTCACAACCCTGAGATCATGGCCTGAGCCAAAATCAAGAGTCAGATGTTTAACTGACTGAGCCACTCAGGTGCTCCCCTCAACCACCCCCCCACCAAAAAAGCAAACAAAAAAAACTAATTAAATGTCAAGTTGTATGTGGTGTAGATAATTGCTTATTGACAGACAGCCTCTGTTTTTGGAGTGCCCAAGGTATATAACAGAAGGTCACACTCCAGAGTGTTCAGGACATAAAGAAGACTAGAAATGGGACAGAGAAAAAAAGGTAGAATCTCAATGTTGGAAAGGGACCTTGAGGCCATCAGGCCCAATCCTTAACTAGTAAGAATGTTCTCCTCCAAAGAAAGTAGTATGTTAGAGAGCTTGGTAAGGCTGTATTTGACCTCTCTTGCCTCTCGAGGTTGTTACTGGACTTCTGCTACAATGACTCACGTAGCAGGTTTCTTACTAATTGTTTTTTTTTAAAGATTTATTTATTTATTTTTGAGAGAGAGAGAGAGAGAGAGCGAGATCACGAGAGCATGAGCAGGAGGGGCAGAGGGCTAGGGAGAGAGAATCTCAAGCAGGCTCTGTGCTGAGCCCGATGTGGGCCTTGATCTCATGACCCTGAGATCATGACCTGAGCTGAAACCTAGAGTCGGACACCACCGACTGCCCACCCAGGCACTCCTGTTTCTTTCTAATTTTTAAGGCAGCCAGTTCCACTGTGGGATAGCGCTACCTGTTGGAAATGTTAGTGAGTTACTAGCACCAAAAAGGTAAGGGCATTTTAAGGTAAAGTTAATACAGTGGGAGGGGAGGGCCTGTCCAGCTCTAACATTTTATGATTGGCAATTGCTGGCTTCTTCATTCCCAGCCTTACCGTTTGTACAAAATATTTCTGTTGGCCCAACAGTGCTTGTGGTCAGCTTCATTTTTGTTTAGTAAACAGAGATGTATGTTCTCAAAGAGTAATTTTAAGCTAAGGTTTTTGGAAAATAAACTGCATGTTTGTGATAAACACTCAGCCCATTTTTCTTTTCCAGTTTGTCCACATGAAACTAAGAAGGATCAGAGAGCTGAGTCAGACACTTTTGGGCCTTCTTCCCTCTGGCTGTGTTCTTCTGGCTGCTTCTGGAACTTTCCTTCACTCTCTGTCGTTTGTCTGGGCTACCCATGGCCCGGAGAACCAGTTGTGAGTCAGGAGTCCCAGATTCTATGTTCGTGTTGTCTTCTTCTGTGTGACCTTGGGGGAGGTCACGTAACCATGGTGATGATGGTACCCAAGAGAGGTGGTGGGAGCTCTCTGGGAGAGAGACACATGGGGGAAAATCCAGGGAAATGTTGCCCTCAATCCTTTGTGAGAAAATTTTTATCTGGGGTCCCCAGGACCCTCCAGATAAGCTAGGTTATCCCTACTAGGGGTTTTGCTACCTGTATTGCCTAATGCAAAGGGATGTTTTGTCCTGTGAGAGACAAACAGGAAACTAGCAGTGATGCTGTGAAGAGACTCTAAGAGTCTAGAGCCCGTATTCTGCTTCTAGCCACTAATTCGCCTGCGGACCTTAGGCAAATTCTTTCACCCCCTGGGTTATTTCCTCATCCCTACAGCAAGGGGGTTGGACTCGATGATCTCTACATTTTCCTCCAGAGGTACAAATCTGTGACTCTGTGTTCAACAGAGTATAGTTAATGGAGAAGCAAGTCGAGGCGGCCATCATGTGGAAAAGGGCCTCCCCAAGGGAGTTTGGAGTAAATATTATTATGGAAAAGGCAACTAAGTGGGGAGGTGCTCCTGAGTGCAAAATGGGGAGGTCTGAAAGGTAAAATGCATCGGTGAGGCATTCTGTTTTCTTCATGAGGAAATTTTGTTTTCCTATATCTCACTGCCAGTCGGTCTGTGACTTGGCAAGTGAAGACAGAAAGGAGTGGAGTGTGAAGTAGCTCCGCTCTGGAGAAAGGAGACGCAGAGAGACGAGGCCAAGATACGTGGAGGTGGAGGACAAGGAAGCTGGAGGGTTCCATGATGGAGGGTTTTCTCCTGAGGAGTGAGGCGGCCGCCTGCTGAGGAGAGGGAGGTAAGATGAAATGGAGCAGGGGAGGAGAATGTGGCTGTCAGGGGACTCTTTCTTTTTTAGGGAATAATCTTGGGTTGTAGAGTTGAGTTGTAGAACAACTCTGAGGGCCAGACTGATGTTGGAGGGCACCATTGTACATCGTGACACTCCCTGGAGAGGGTCCACGGCCAGGAGGGGACAGGGAAGTACTCGGAGGAGAAGATTCTGGTTTGAGCAAACATCACACTGACCTCAGTGTGCTGTAGTGACATGAGCTCTTGGACATTACTGTCAACAAATAGCATCTTTCTGCTCGTGTGTGTATACGTTGAATGTCATTCCCTCTCTTTTTAGCAACCTCAAATCATCCCCTCTGTCTCTAGCACTTTCCCTCTATGAATGCATCTGAGGAAGGATTGTGGATGGCGCGGGGTCAGTGTGTGGCAGACGGTGAAGTGTGCCAGGCGGGTGGATGATACAATCCATTACACGAATGAAGGTGATCTGGCCGGAATTCAGTTCAGAAAAATTAGACACTGTTTTTGGAAAAACAGGTTGTTACTTTTGCAGTTAGATTGTTATTTTTGGATTAAATTCCTTGGGAGTGTGTTAGCTTGCTCTCCATGTATCCCTTTTGGTTTTTTAAATTATGATGATCTCCTGTAAGGTGATCTTGTACCGCTGAACCTGTGGTCGAGCAGAGTACCTTTGTAATGCCCTCTATTGGGACGTGGGAACAAAGGAGGCCCTTTGTTCAAAAGAATGTCCATTTGGAAGGTGTAAGTGGAGTGTTCACGTCTTTGGCTCCTCAAGAGCCATTTTATAGAAAGTCCTCGGGGCACAGAAGTGCCTCGCCAGAGATCTGCATAGACAAGTATAAAGAGGCCCCAAAGGGCACTGCACTCCAGCCTTGTCTAAAGAATGGGACCATTGGCACTAAAGCCTAAGCGTCAAAAACATTTGATAATAGAGGGAACTGAGTCTGTTCTAAGAAGTTTGTTTTTCTCAAGACCCGATGCCAAAGGTGTCAATTTCCTTTAAAGTATTGGGTTGAGAATTTTGAGAACTCATAAAAACGAGGCTCAATGACCAACAGGAAAACTACTGGCTTGCGGGGAAATGTAAAAGCCATCTTTGTATGATTCCAAGTGATTGTCTCACAGGCACTTAATGGATAAGGAAAGGTAGAAGATGCCGGTTTCCCGATGTGCTGGGCAGCTGGAGCTAACAGAATTATCTTGGACTATCAACTGTCTCTTCCTTGAGAAAATAAGTGAAGTCTTCTCATGGTGCCAGTTTTCTCCTCAGTTCCTGTCCCGCTCCCTCCTTCCCTTTCACAGCCTGAGATCTTGAGAGAGTTTGAGAGTATCCGGCATTCGTCACCGGCCACTGACTTCCCAATTCCCTAGTTGCTTCTTTAAATTCTGCCCCTGCAGGAGGTCCATCAAGGTCACCAGTAACCTCCAGAGGACAGATAGTCAGCACTCCATGTTTCTCGAGACACTTGCTTCTCTTGACTTCTCTTCTGACTGTCCTCCTCGGTCTCTGTTTCTGGTCCATCTTCTCCGTCCTGCCTTCAGACCTCTGGGCTCTCCCACTCTGGGGCCAGACTTCATTGCCTCCCCCTTATTGTGAACTGGATTGTGTCCCTCTCACCCACTCCCTGTTTCCATAGGGTGACGTTCTAACCTCAGGACCTCAGAACGTGACCTTACTTGGAAATAACCTGTTCTTTGTTAGTATCAATACCTATTTTTATGAAAATACAGTATTTTCCAAAACAATTTAGTGAAAAGAATAGCAGGGATTGCTTTATTTTGCAAGTTTCCTTAATGGTTGACTTAATAGGAGACAGCTGGATGCCTTTTGCATATCTATTTTTACTTTCGGACTCGTTGCTATATGTTTTTTGTTGAGATATGTGATGAAAATCTCGCCTCACATAAATATGTAGTTTGAAAAAAGGGAAAAAGGGGGATGCCTGGGTGGTTCAGTTTGTTAAGTGTCTGTCTCAGGTCAGGATCCCAGGGTGGTGGGATGGAGTCCCGCATGGGGCTCCTTGCCCCGCAGGGAGCCTGCTTCTCCCCGTGTCTGCTGCTCCCCCTGCTTGTGCTCTCTCTCTCTCTCTCTCTCTCTCTGACAAATAAATAAGATCTTTTAAAAAAGTAAAAATAAATAAAGAATGGAAAAATGTTACTAGTCTTTTCAGGGAGTTGTGTATATCTTTCATTGATACTCTCCTGAAACTTAACAAGTAGTCATTTTTAAAAGCATGGGTGCCATATGGAATCAGAAACTAAACCATTGACCTTTTCATTACAATCCCTTGGCTAATCGTGTAATTTCCATGGATCATTTGCCCAAATGTGGCTGTATAACATCATGAATTGGGCATTTGGGAAATATTGGTTCCCTGGGTTTTGCAGATCTGGCAAATGCTGTCACATTTCATCATACAACCACTTCAAAAAAAAATCACATTTATAAATATCCCCCACAGAAATATCCTCATCAGAAAAGTTTTCTGCATTGAGAAGCTGTCAAGTTCCTGTTGGCGCATAAAAGTTTTTCTAAAATTTTAATTGTGGTTTGAAAGTTAGAATTTCATCATTGGCAACAAACAATGTCAGTTGTTTTCCTTTGAAATGACAGAATCGTTTGGATTGGCTCTGAGAACGCATCCGCCAAATGCCTCTGTCTGAATAAGCATCACTTGTCAGCTGTTCCTTCAAGTAAAGATGGTGTTTATGAAAAGAGCAGCTCATTCTGCTGACAACTCACACCAGCGTTCTCCTGACTTCATATGCCAGGGATGTGCTTTCTGGGTGCTCTTTCCGTTTTGTCCCCCAGGATATTAAAAATAAAATATTATCTTATGGTTCGCCTGGACCACAGCTCTGCCTGCTGGGGCTCTTGCCTCCCTCCCCACCTGCTCTGCATTTACCACCCCCGCCCCTGGCTCTGGACCCATCAAGGGCACCAGCCGCTCTTGTGATAAAGCCACAGTCCTTAATAGGGTCCAGGCTTGTGGCTGTCCTCCTTGGGCTTGCTGCGCCAGTGCAATCCCACTCCCCCGCACTCCTTCTCTCTGCCCTATTTATCCGGACTTCTTTCCCCAACGAAGAAGTTGGTTGTGCAGCCCAGAGAGCTGTGTTTTCTCCTTCTGTGTACACATCACAGTTATTACACATTTGTCCCTGTGGTTATTTAATAATCTGATTACTGAGCCCAGAGTGTCTCAGCTCTTGGAGCCGCGCTATCGGAGTTCAAGTCCCTGTTTTACCACTTGCTAGCTGAGCATCCTTGAACTTGTCACCTGTCTCAGATTCCTAATCTGTAAACCAGGTAAATCACAACAATGAGGATTTAAATTATATCTATCTCTTCGGGCTTTGTCTTACATCAGGTCATAGAAAACCTCATCTGGGTATTAGCCATCGAAATTAGGATTATTATGTTTGACTGTCCTGCTAGACTTCACCAGAACAGGAACAGTTTTGTTCATGTTGTACCTTGTCTGGCACATCATAGTTACTCAGTACTTTTGAGATGATTTTCTTTTATTGTCAATGAAAATTTAGTTTTAATTAAATGTTTGATTTTCTTTAAAGTAGTCAATGGGGGAGCCCCTGGGTGGCTCGGTCGTTAGGCAGCTGCCTTTGGCTCAGTTCATGATCCCGGGGTCCTAGGATCGAGCACCTCATTGGGCTCCTTGATCATCAGGAAGCCTGCTTCTCCCTCTCTCCCTCCCCCTGCTTGTGTTCCTTCTCTTGCTCTCTCTCTTTCAAATGAATCAATAAAATCTTAAAAAAAAAAAAAAATAAAATGGGACGCCTGAGTGGCTCAGTGGGTTAAGCCTCTGCCTTCAGCTCGGATTATGATCCCAGGGTCCTGGGATCGAGCCCTGCATCAGTCTCTCTGCTCAGCAGGGAGCCTGCTTCCCCCCCTCTCTCTCTCTGCCTGCCTCTCTCTCTCTGCCAAGTAAATAAATAAAATCCTTAAAAAATTAAATAAAATAGTCAACGGATGCCAATTTAAAAAAAATCAAGTGGTGCAAAGAGTTTATCAAAATAACGATAAAGTCTCTTGCTCCCCTCCATGTGCAATTTTGTTCCCTTAGGATTACTTTTGTCTAGTTTTTTCTTCCTGTGGTTACTTTCAAAATCTCTAGATAATAAGCTGCCATTGCTATTCTTGATTTCTCTGCCTTAGACAGTATCTGTTGACTTGTCCACTGCTTTAGATATGGTCTCTCCTTCCTCTACTAAAATGCAAGCTCCACGAAAGCAGTGGCTTGGTTGTGTTTCCAGCTGTTCTGCAGAGCCTAAAACAGAGCCCGACACATTGTAGGTACTCCCCAAATAACCCTGGTGCCTAAAACAGAGCCTGACATATTCCAAAATAACCACGGAATGAGTAAGTGGTTACATCAAGACACGCTTCTGGAAGTTTCTGTAGATGCTTAGCCTTTGGCTTGGCAAAGCACCAGTAATGCTCAATGGAAATGAAATGCGCCCTATTTCTATCTTTGCTCTTGCACAACTGTTATCTTCTGTCTCTTCTCTGATCAGTTTCCATATCCATTTTACAGCTTACCCAGCTGTGAATATGAAGCCCGCTCAAGTTGCCATTTCATTTTGTATCATTGTATCACTAAGGACTGACAAGTTTTCCCCCAAAGAATTTTTTGTATTGTTTTTCTCTTTGTGGACAATAACTATTATTTGCAATGCAGAAATCCATAAAACTCTAAAAACAAAAACAGTTTTTATGGACTTGGCAGCACAATCTGACCTGATTAACATGAGGCAGGTATGATTTCTATTGATTCTTCATAGTAAGAATGTAAATATTTAAGTACAGAAGGATTAACATGCTTTGACTACAGGGTGCTGCCCCCAAGACCCACAGGGATATAATATATCATCTGTATCTGGCTTAACTTTCTAAATAGAGAACATTCTGAAATCTGCAAGCCATCTGTCCCCAAGGTTTAAGATCTGTATCAAAAGCATTATGTGTTTGTTACAGAAATATCAGAGAATAAACAAAAGGACTAAGTACATAAATCTAGATCCAAACCCAACCCATTGTTATGATTTCAGTGTATTTCCTTCCACATCTTTCTATGCGGATTATTCATGTTGAAAAATATTCAATGATACTATATATACACTGTTTCATAAAATATTTTCTCAACAGTGTTCCAAAAACGCATTTCCTTGTCAGTAGAATGCTTTTCATGCTGTTTTAATAGCTACCCTGTATTTTTTTTTTAAGATTTTATTTATTTATTTGACAGACAGAGATCACAAGTAGGCAGAGAGGCAGGCAGAGAGAGAGGGGGAAGCAGGCTCCCCACTGAGCAGAGAGCCTGATGCGGGGCTCAGTCCCAGGATCCTGAGATCATGACCTGAGCTGAAGGCAGAGGCTTAACCCACTGAGCCACCCAGGTGCCCCGCTACCCTGTATTTTACCACACACATTTAACCCCCTTATCCTTCCCTTCTTCTGCAAAGTGGTCCCTGAACAGGGTTCTGCAAAATCTCCAGGGTTCTGTGCACCAGTCTGAAAACCACCAGTCTGGCTCAATATCTTCATTTGGCAGTAAAGAAACTTAGTCTCTTGATGGGGAGCTGTCCCCACCCCCACCCCGGGGCTGCTCAAATCTCTTGGGCTAATTTGATTTAGAACACACATCTCCAGAGATTGATCTCTGTCCTCTCTCCATGGTGTAATGACAGCTAAGCACAAGTCTTCCTTGCTCTTACCAAAATCTTAAAAAAAAAAAAATAAATAAAATAAAAAAATTATTTTGAAATAATTATAGATTTCACAGAAAGTTGCAAAGAGAACAGGGAGATCTTCTATACCCCTCACACAGTCTTCCCCCATTGGTTACACGGGGAAACTGACAATGATATAAGGCTTGTATATGGGTCTATGTCATTTTTATCACATGCATGAATTCACATAGCCAGCCCCATAATCAAGACAGAGAACTCTCCTGTCATTGTGAAGATTTCCCTCATTATCCCTTCAGAGACCTGTGCACACACACCATCCCCCTCCACCACTCCCAGCGGTCCTAATCCCGAACAACGGCTAGTTTGTTCTCCATCCCTATCATTTTTGTCAGTTAGAGAATGTTATATGATCGGAATCATACACCGCGTGACTTTTTCAGATTGGTTTTTGTCACTTAGCATAATCACCTTGGGATCTACCCAAGTTGTGTTTATTGATAATTTATCACTTTTCATGCTGAGTAATATTCTAACATATGGATATGTCCTAAGTAGGAAGTTTTGGTTGTTTCTAGCTTTGGGCTATTACCAAAAAAGCTGCTGTGATTGATATATAGGTTTTTGTTTTGATGAATGTAAGTTTCCATTTCTCTGGGGTAAAGGACATGAGTGTGACAGCTGGGTCCTAAGGAAAATGCCAATTTAGCCTTTTAGAAAACTGCTGGACTGTTTTCCAGAGTAGAGCATTTCACATTTCCACTGGCAACGCGTGACCGATCCAGTTTCTCCACATTTTTGCCGGTGTTTGGAATTGTCACAATTTATTATTTGAGCTGTCCTAATAGGTATATACTGGTATCACATCATGGTTTTAATTTGTATTTCCATAATGGCTAGTCATGTTGAATATCTCTTAGTTACCATCGGTGCATCCTTTTAGGTGAAATGTTTCTTTATGGCTTTGGCCCATTTTCCAATTGGATTTTTTACTGTTGAAGTTTGAAAACTTCAGTTTTCTTTATCTAGTTGAGTCCTTTATCAGATATGTGGCTTACATATATTTTCTCCCAGTCTTTTAGCTTGTCTTTTTGTCCTTTAAGAAAAAAAAAAAGATTTATTTATTTAAGAGAAAGCATGTGAGTGGGGAGAGGGCAGGGGGAGGGACAGAGGGAGGGGGAGTCTTAAGCAGACCCCATGGTGACTGCAGAACCTTTCCTGGGGCTCAATCCCATGACCCTGAGATCATGACCCAAGCCAAAGCCTAGAGTCTATGCTTAACCAACGACACCACCCAGGCTCCCCTCTTTTTATCCTTTTTACAGGATCTTTTGCATAGAAAACTTTTGTATCATTTTTTGGTTTGTTTTATGGATTGCATTTTATATGTCTTATCTAAGAATTTTTCACTAAGCCCTTGGTTCTGAAAATGCTCTACTATGTTTCTTCTCAGTTTTATAGTTTTACATTTTCTTTTCTTTCCTTCCTCCCTTCCTTCCTTCCTTCCTTCCTTCCTTGAGTGAGAGAGCATGGGCTTTCACACATGTGGAGGAGGGGAGGGGCAGAGGGTGAGAGAGAATCTCAAGCAGACTCTCCACTGAGCAAGAAGCCTGACTTGGGGCTCGATCTCCCAACCCTAAGATCATGAGCTGAGCCAAAATCAGCAGTGGGATGCTTCACTGACGGAGCCATCCAAGTGCCCCTAGTTTCACGTTTTAAATTTATGATTCGTTTTGAGTTAATTTTTGTAGAGGGTATGAGGTTTAGGTCTTGGTTCTGTTTTTAACCCATGGATGTCCAGTTGGTCTAGCACCATTTGCTGAGAAGGTGGTCCTTCCTCTACTGAAACGCATCCACCTTGGTCAAACATCAGTTGACCTGACTTGTGTTGTGGGTTTATTTCTGGGTTCTCTATTTTCTTGCATTCAACTGTGTGTCTATGTTTCCATCGGAACCACAGTTTTGACTGTTGCAGCTGTGCAGTAAGTCTTGAAATCAGCTTGAGTAGTTTCTCCTTCTTTATTCTTCTATTCAATAGGCCTCTGTTGATATGACCCTCTCTGGGAGGAGAGGAGTGCCTGGTTATTCCTCTTCACAAGACCTCCATGCCCCAGTGAGGGGGTGGTCCCATTACAGATGGACAGTCGGGGAAGTTCTCATTAGATATCTTCTTTTTTTTTTTTTTTTAAGATTTTATTTATGTATTTGACAGAGAGAGATCACAAGTAGGCAGAGAGGCAGGCAGAGAGAGAGAGAGGAGGAAGCAGGCTCCCTGCTGAGCAGAGACCCCCCGATGCGGGACTCGATCCCAGGACCCTGAGATCATGACCTGAGCTGAAGGCAGCGGCCTAACCCACTGAGCCACCCAGGCGCCCTCATTAGATCTCTTCTGATACCACCCAACGAGGCTAAGAAGGGGCGCCTTATTATCACAGGGTGGGACTGGGAGTTCAGACTCTGCACTTGGCCTTCTCTGACATAATACTAGGGGTGTCACGTTGGTTCATCTGGGTGAGGGTAGAAGTCTGGGCTTTCTACTTGGGCTTTGCCGGCATGAGGGGGCATGAGACCACAGTTTTTTCTGTGGTGTTCGTCTGAATTAGAGTGATTATTATCTGGAAGTCTTCTTTCTTGCTAGGCTGTCCCTTTCCTTATCCCTTGGCTAGAGAGAACAGGCTTTATTTGGGATTTTTTTTTCTATCTGCATATCTTGCTGTAAGCCTAGAATGTAATAGGCAAAAGAAACCCTAGAGAATTCACCTCTGTCATTTCTCAGACCCTGAGTTTCCTAAAAGGTCTTCTCTCTACCTATCAGAGCCTTCTAATATTTATTATGTATATAATGTTCAGAATTTTCTGTTTTACTTATCGGGAAGAAAAAGTATTTCGACTCCATCTTTCCAGAAGCAGAAGTCAGAGATTTTTTTAAAAAAGCGAATCAAGTAAGGAATGTCATTCCCCTGCTTCAAAATTTCTAAGTGCTTCCCAGTGTGAATAGAATAAAATCCAAATTTCTTATCGGCCCCTCAGAACAGTCCCTGGCTTGGTTCCTGCTCTGCTCTGACACACTTGCCCCAGCCACACTGGCTTCCTTTCCGTTGCTTGAACATGTTGTGAGACAACACCTTGCACAGGTGCAAACAGGGACTGTGCCATTAGAGGACCTGTCCTGAGCGGCTGTGTGACCTCCTGCCACTTACTTAGCCTTTTTGTGCCTCTGTTTCCTCGTATGTGACTTGAGACTAAGAACACCGCCAACCTCATAGGGTTATTGAAAAGATGACATGATTGACACACATGTAAAGTAATGAAATGTGCTCTGCAGGCATAGGGACAATGCCCAGCGGGATGGGGGGCCACTCAAGAGATACCTTAGCTATGGGGATGAGCTCCTGCAAGGCTGGCTGTTCCTTGCTGCCTGGCTCCCTTCCCCCAACTCCTTTTTTGCAAGCCGGGCTCATTTTAATCCTCTAAACCTCAGCTCCAGAGCGGAGTTTGCTAATCTAAAGTAGCCTCTCCTCCTTTCTCTGAAGCCTAGCCTTCTATAATTGGCTCTTTTCATAATCTGCAATATCTTGCTAATTTATTACTTGTTTACTGTTTGTCTCTTTCCTTCTGGACACGAGCTTCATGAGGGAAGGGACCTTGTCTCTTACTGCCCTGTCCTCAGAGCCCAGAACAGAGCGGCACATAGTACACTCTCAATAAATATTTATTGGATGGATGAAAGAATTCAGGTCATTTATGGTTACACACTTAGGACACAGGATGCTGCAACAGACATTATACCACCTTAAAAATTTTCTCATAGGATGAAGTTCCTAAAGTGGGATCACTGGGTCTGAGGATATGCAAATTGCCTTTTTGACAGATTGTATTAATTTATTGTCTGGGAGGAGTCCTATGAATGTGCTGCACATCTGTACCCTCCACTTAGGGCTTTTAGGAGGAAAAAAAAGCAAGCCTTGAAATACAGTCTCCCTCCTATACTTCTACATTCACAATAACTAATATTCTGTTATACTTTGCAGAGAAGGGCACTGGGAACCTGGGGTTAAATTGCTTCCCCGGGGTCGCACAGGGTTAATGAGAGCTGGGATCCCGGTGCAGGCAGTTTGGTTCTAAACTCTGCTCTTAACCCTCAAGATGTGCTTTTTCTCTCTGTGTCCTTCAGTGATTCCTGGGCCCTGGGACGTTTGAGGACAGCTGCCCCATCCACAGAGGGGGAGACACAGCGACCCCCAGCTGGGCAGAAGAGCAGAATGAGAGGTGGGTAGGGGAAGGGGCAGGGGCATCGGTTGTGGGGGGCTCCCCCTTGCCTCAACTTCCCCTGACGAGAGAGGCAGAACGAGCGTTGGTCATTCTCCTTGTAGTCTTCCGTGCTAACCCTTCAGCTCTGCCTTGTCGCTCCTGAGTTCAGCCTTCAGAACTTGGCCTGGGTGAGTGCACTGGATTACAGAATTCAACAGGCGATGCTGTCCGTGGGGCTTCCTTCTCGAGTTCTCTATACTTTCGCAGGGGCTTCAGTTTTTTCCCAGTAAAAAGTCAAAGACAAACAAACAAAAAATAGCCCCCCTTTCATTCTAGGGTACCTCTTCCAGGCACCCCGGGTGGGTGCGTGTGGGGATTTGTCCCCGTGCCGAGCTCATTAATGGGCATGAAGTGACCTCTGCAGAGGAACTTACCCTGAACCAGGAGACGTGGCTGTACCCGCTTCACCCCTCGCTCCTTAGCCCCCCGCCCACCCCGCTAAACAGGGAAGACAGGAATAGGAGTGAAGGGTGACTCCTACGTGTGGCCCTGACTCTGTTTACCTGGGTCAGGCCCGAAGTGTGACTTTTCGCTACGGACTTGTCATCGGTGGATTCTCTTTTAAAAGTAAAGTGTTTTCGAAGACATGGTGAGGATGGGGGGCGCGATATTCTTTTCGTTTCCAGAACGACTTCATTTTTTCCAGTGACAAGGAGTGGTTGGTGTGCTTCATAGACACGCTGGAAGGTCGTCTCTAGGGCCCTTCGAAGGCCTCTAGAAACCTTTCCCAAAACTTCTGCTGGCTGCCGGGTGAGTTATTTTCCTTAGAGAAGAAAGTCACCGCTTCCAGGTGGGGCCCCGAGGTCATGGCCCTGGGCACAGGTGGCTGGGGGAGGGAGGGAGTTTGAGCAGGGCTGGCCGGTGAGGCAGGTTTGTCCTCGCCCACGGGCAGGTGTTGATACAACAGAGCTCGCTCTGGGCTCGGGAGCACCTGGGGAGGAGGAGTCCTGGGAGGGGCTGGTGGCCGCAGGGAAGCTACCTGAGGAACCCCCAAGCCAGGCTGGTCCCGGCCTGCCACTCACAAGCCCTGACCAAACACCTCTGGTCCAGGGCGGCATGAGGGGGTTGGTCTGAGGAAGCACTGAGAGCGGCAGCCCTACTGCAGATGCCTGCCTAGGACCTGCTGGGACAAAGCTGGGGTAAGAAGGCTTTTCACCCTGGGTTCTTGGTCAGCTTGGTACTAATGTATGTCTGTCTCTCTTCTATGGAAACATGGCCTTCTTTACCAGAAGGGGGGAGTATGAAAAGTTTTAATTCATCTAGGTGTCAAAAGGCAAAAAATGGAGGTGAAGGCCAGATGTTTGGGTTCTAACCAGTACATTGGGAGCTAGCTTCTGAGCATCGGCTTTGTGGCTGAGCTAGGCTGGTGACAGAATGGAAAACATGGCGTCGTTCTAACCTCATGAAATTTACTAGCTAGTGGGCAACACAAATGTTAAATAAGTAATTGCTGACGATTTATATTCTGGGATTTTTATTCTGAGGGTGCTTGGTTCACCTAGTGTTGGTGGTGGTCTGGAAGGGCTTATGGAGGAAGAGGGTCCTGACACGGAGGCTCCCATGACAGGATTATGTTGGGTGTGTGGGAGGCTCCCATGACAGGATTATGTTGGGTGTGTGGGATACGGGTAGGGGGCAGAGTGAGGTTCTAGATCTAGGGGAAAGCGTGGACAAAAGTCCTGAGGCAAGAGGGAGCTCTGGGAGAAGTTCCGTGTGTCTGGAGAGCAATGTCAAGAGAAATGAAGCTAGAGGGGTAGGCAGAAGCCAGATATGCAGCCTTTTTGTTGGACAAAATGAGGGTTTTAGCGTTATTTTATGAGAAATAGACATAATAGAAAACTTAAAGCAGGGAAGGGATAAACCCAGTGTCTGGCAAACAGTAGCTACTGTATACATTATAAAATGAAATGAGCAAAGGGGGCCCATTCTGGAGGTGTGCTGGTTCTTCCGGAAGGTCAGTCTTTGGGGCAAACAATTTGTCTTGGCAGTGGCAGCACAGTCCAGAGGGTCTTGGATGAGAAGACCTTGGATGTCCTCTTTTTCCCTATAGAGGACATACAGATTTACTTCATTCTGGCTGACTGCACTGGGTTCTGGAGGTCAGCTTAATCACTTTCCTGGTGATGGATATCTACGTTAGATTCATTTATTACAATTATTATATACGATGTTATCAGAAACATCCTTGTGCATCCATTTTCCCATATATCTCCAAGTTGGTCTGGATGAGGAGCAACGGAAATCCGGGGTCATGGGTATGAGTAATATAAAATGTGATAGACACTGACATATTGCCCTCCGAAAAAGCTGCACAAACCTACACTTCAAGTACTAAGTGTATGAAAATGCCTGCTCTCTTGTACCATCTACAACAGGAGTTTATAATCGTATTTTTTAATCCTTCGCCAATCCAGTAGGTAGTGAAAAGTGCTATCTTGTTTTTGTTTATATTTTTAAAAATTAGGAGCCCTTCCTGTTGGATTTTTTTTTTCACATTGGATATGAATATAATGCAACAAAAGCCAGTTTCGATCTAAGGTTTCTACTCCCTTATTCTCTCCAACATCTTTTTCTCCCGCAGACCAAGGCTGTGTCAAGATGGCGTCCGTGTTTCGCAGTGAGGAGATGTGTTTGTCCCAGCTGTTTCTCCAGGTGGAGGCTGCCTATTGCTGTGTGGCTGAGCTTGGGGAGCTCGGATTGGTTCAGTTCAAAGATGTAGGTGCTGCGTTCTTGGAATGTCACTTTCACACCACTTTTTCGTAGTGAACCAAGTGCAGGGAGCAGAGCCGTGAGCCGGGGTAGATGGAATTCCATTTGGTTCTAGTTGTTCTGGCTAAGATGTGGGATACCATTGAGCAAGTGATTTGCATACCTGTTCTCCTTTCCTGCTTATGTATCTCCTCTCTAGAAATGTTTTGAAGCCCTACTACAGTCAGTACTTGTTAGACGGCATTATACGTTCTTTCCTAAGGGGTGTCTTCGAAGATTTGATCTCTCCGATGGGCCTGTAGATTACCAAACCTTGTTCCAAGGACAGAAACCAGGACTTCCTAATTAGTCAGTCTGAGGATGAAGTATCCAGCGGCGCACCGTCTCTCTATGGTGGTTATCCTAGGGCCACATGGTCTTGAGTGTGATGTTGGGGTATCACTTCCCAGAAGTGGTTTCCTTACCAAGCTTTTCTGAATCTGATTTAGAAAATTGGACTCTTTGCCAATTCCTCACCAAGATCACGGTCAAAACTAAGCCCCTGCAGGGAAGGGTTATGACTTGGTCTTTGCATCCTGAGTTCCTAGCATAGGACCCGATGAGGGGTAGCTCCTTAGTGACATTTACTGGGCAGGAAGCGGTTTTGTTGATGATTGTGGTAATTTTGGAAGCAGCTATGCAATTTCAAGAGCCTCTCGCATTCATGATTCCACTGAGGCTTTCAAGGCTCATTGGGATATAAATGCCGCTTAAAGTAAGGAAACCGTGTCAGTGGGAGGACTGTCTCTTAGAAGTGTAAGAAGGCTAGAGCTGAGGCATTTGGGGGATTAAGAGTAACATTTAAGAATTTAAGAACATTTAAGAATAACCCCAAATTACATTTGGAGATGTGAGACTATCAAGGTTTTTGCCCGTAACTCACGTCTTGTGCATGGAAATATTTCCTAAAGTGATTCCAGCAACATTTTCCAGCATTAAAAAAACAAAAAACAAAACAGAATAAAAAACACAACAACAAAATAAACCAAAGGGAACACGTTGATGGCTGTTGATACCGACGGTCTTCTGGTTTCTCCCCACTCTAGTTGAATGTGAATGTGAACAGCTTCCAAAGGAAATTTGTGAATGAAGTGAGGAGGTGTGAGTCCCTGGAGAGAATCCTCCGTAAGCCAATTTTCTGTTTACTGTCTAAATGGGAACTGGATTGCAGAAATGGATTATAACCCACATGTCCCTATGTGAATAGGGGCAAAGTGTTCTTGGGACAGCGTAGGGCAGGGAGGGTTGGGACCCAGATGATGTGGCAGGTCCCGGGAACAATTGGGGCAGCTGAGCCGGCTAAAAGTCGGTTGTCTGCTTGGATCCATTTCTCAGGTTAGAAAACACAATCACCGGGGCGCCTGGGTGGCTCAGTGGTTTGGGCTGCTGCCTTCGGCTCGGGTCACGATCTCAGGGTCCTGGGATCAAGCCCCGCATCGGGCTCTCTGCTCCACAGGAAGCCTGCTTCCCTATTTCTCTCTCTCTCTCTCTGCCTGCCTCTCTGCCTACTTGTGATCTCTGTCTGTCAAATAAATAAATAAAATCTTAAAAAAAAAAAAAAAAAAGAAAGAAAACACAATCACCTTGGGCCTTCTGGTGGGGGTTTCATCCCATAGGTTTTCTGGAAGATGAGATGCAAAATGAGATTGTGCCTCAATTGCCTGAGAGGCCTCCACCGACCCCTCTTCCTCGGGAAATGATTACGCTGGAGGTAGGTTGCGCCAAGAACATTCTAGCCGGCAGCCTTCCCTCTTTCTTTTCCTCTCTACTTCCTTTTCTAAAACCCTGACTGACTGCCATGTACAAGGTTCCTTAGAGAGAAAGAAAACATGGCCGTGCCATCTAGAAGCTTCTAGAGCTGGTAGTGGAGGAAGGAGGGAGGGCTGGGCAGTGGGAGAGGATGTCAAAAAGTAGGCAGAGCCAGATCTTGGAAGCCCTGCAGAGCTTGATTTTAAAAATTGGATATTTTATCCTCAGAAGAGGAAGGGCCCACTGAAGGAGGCAGGAAGGTAGGTGGGGAAGCTTCACTGCCAAGCCTTATCTCTGCCTGGGTTTGTTTTTTCCTTTTAAGATAACTTCAGATTCTTGACATTTTTGAAGCTGTTAGTGGTATAAATAAAGATACTCTAACAGAGATATGAGACTTGCAACTCCACTGGGGGGGAAAAAAAAAGAAAGAGAGAGTGAGAAAGAGAAAGAAGGAAAAGAAAAGAAAAAAAAATCAGTGCATTTGGTATTGGCCGACTGGTTGGTTTTGAAACTACCCTCTCGTACATTCATATTCATATTAGATAAGGTATAATTGGATATGTTCCAACAGTCCCTACTCAGTATTTTCCTCTTGGGTATTATTTATTGTTGTTGCTTTTGAAGATTTATTTGTTTGTTTTGGAGGGGGAGAGAGAATGGGTGTTGCGGGCAGAGGAAGAGGGAGATGCTTAAGCAGACTCTGCACAGAGTGTGGGGTCCGAGTAAGAGCTAGATTCCATGACCTTGAGATTATGACCAGAGCTGAAACCAAGAGTTAACTGACTGAGTCGTGTAGGCACCCCTGGATATTATTTACTGTAAAGATGAAATTAGAACAACATGAGCTTATGAGTAACAATATCTGTCTAACCATTGATCAAGGGGACAGACTGATTCGACTGCGGTAGCAGTTAGTGGGGTATTCCCCCGGCATTCCGAGGGAGGAGTGTCCTTCTGGCTGGAGTACACAGTTAGCTTTGGGCCCTTGTCTTGCAGAATTTCTAAAGAGGCTTTCATAACAATCCTAGATGAAGTATTAATTCAAAAAGAAAAAAGTCTACCCACAAATCCATCATCTCAGCAAAAACTGCCTTTTCTGTTTTCAGGTTTTGTCCTTATCAGCTATATATTTATGTAATTATTATATGTCCATAATCTACATTATAATTTTCTCCTTTTAGCATTTACTATTGTATTATAAACTGTTTCTTAAATAATGCATGATTCTCCAAAATGTTTTTAAAGGCAGCATTATTTTTAATAGAATCATTAAATGGATAGAACAAATGGTTAAGAAATGGAGATTTCATTTTCCCCCCCAACTCGGCGCCACTAATATCTGTCTTTGACTAGGTGACCTTAATCCATTTTCACATAGTGTGGTTGCTGATTTACTGGCAATTGTCTTTGTTAAATATTGAGTTGACAGAGTAGAATTAAAAAATAATATATGGGTAAGGTATAAGGAATAATGATGTAGCAAACATCTAGTGCCATCACCCTATATGACGTAAAAGTTGACCACGGTGATGCTCTTAAAGCCTTCTGTGCTCCCCTCCCCCTCCTTCCCCTCCCCTTTCTTTCCCCTCCCCCTCCTCCAACCTTGAGATTATCTTGTTCTGAATTTCGTATTTTTCTTTTCCTTGTTTCTTCATAGTTTTATCACATATTTAGTCTTCTAAGTAGCATATGATTTAGCTTTGCACATCTTAGTTTTATATAAATGAAATCATAATGTTTCTTCTTTTGCAACTTGCTGTTTTTTTTTAACATCATTTTATTTTTTAAGACACCGTGTTGTTTCATGTTTCTGAAATTAATTTGTTTTTACTGCTGGGCAGTGTTTCTTTTATTGCATGTACCATATTTTATGGAACTTTATTCATTTACTGTTGATGGGCATTTGGATAAATGAGAAATGAGCGTTCATATTTTTTTTTTTTTTTTTTTAAAGATTTTATTTATTTATTTGACAGAGAGAAATCACAAGTAGATGGAGAGGCAGGCAGAGAGAGAGAGAGGGAAGCAGGCTCCCTGCTGAGCAGAGAGCCCGATGCGGGCCTCGATCCCAGGACCCTGAGATCATGACCTGAGCCGAAGGCAGCGGCTTAACCCACTGAGCCACCCAGGCGCCCGAGCGTTCATATTTTTAAATTATATACCAAACCTTAGTGCATTCATGAATTGTGTCCAATAGAGACTTGATCTTTACTTATTAGGTTTTGAATTTCAATACCTATATCTTACCTTTCTAAGATTTCTTAATGATTCCCCTTTTATATTTAACTTTTCTTTCATTTTAGGACATGTTGGTTTAATAATTTCTTGGTGTGTGTGAATGTGTGTGTGTTTAAGTGATGCCTTCTCTTATCTCTTTGAGCTTTCTAAGAAAAGCCTTAAATTCTTTTTTAGACTAATCCATAAAAATAATTTCACCCAATGTAAATTTGTGTTCTGATTGTTTATTTTTTTTAATTTTTCTTATCATTAGATTTCTTCTTGAGATTTGTTTTTTATGCTCATTTGCTGCTCATTTGGAAGGAAGATTGTTTTTTTCTTCTTGCCTGTTATGGTCACATTTCTCTCTACAGCTTTTTTTACTTGCTTGTACCTGGTTCTCCAGACTCCAACCTAGAACTAGAGATTCCTCTTTTTTTTTTTTTTTTTTTGAGATTCCTCTTTTTATCTTTCATCATTACAGTGTATTTGAGGCAGAAGGAATTCTCAACATGTAAATTCACTCCAGCTTCCCTTTTTTAGTGTTTTAAATGGGGGAGAGATATTCAATTTTGCTGAAATGCCTTGGCTTCTTCAGGAAGCTAATTCTCATTCCCCCAGAGTGTTTTCTAATCCTCCCTATTTGATAAAAATGTATCTAGTTTATAGCTCTACAATTATTTCTAGTTGGACTAAACATGACACTGGACTTCTGGCTACATTATGATACACTGAATTCTTCTTTAATCTTTAGTCATTTGTACTGGTTAATGTACAGTAAATATCTCAGTATCGTTTGCCTGCTTTCCCTTCTTTTTCCATTCTGCATAGACTCTTCTAGAAAAACTAGAAGGAGAATTACAGGAAGCCAACCAGAACCAGCAGGCTTTGAAGAAAAGCTTCCTAGAACTGACTGAACTCAAACATCTCCTGAAGAAAACCCAAGACTTCTTTGAGGTTATTATCTGGAGACTATTTATTAAAGAGACCTTCCCCCCAGAGCCTCAAGTTTCCATTTGGAAAACTGGCTGGTTTGGAATATGCTAATCACACTTGTTTCTCTGCCATATTGAGGTCGTTAGTGACGGGGGGTGGGCATTCTGGGTGAAACGTGGTGCCAATTTGAACTAAACACAAAAATATTATGATGCTTGTTAGGAAATATGTGCCCTAAACGCGCCAATAAATGTGGAAGTGAGAACAAAGCACAACAGTGAGTTTGGGCTGATTTGGGATTTCGGTAGTGAAAGACTGGGGAAGTTCTTGATCTGACAAAGACCCCTCGACTTCTTGAATTCTGTTAACCATCTGTGGAAAATTAGAGTTTTGTTAAAAATAGACAAACCTTTGCGATGTAGGGAGCTTTGAAGATTGCCTAAATACATTTAAGAGAAAGCAGGTTTCCTTTGACTTTCAGACGGAAACCAACCTCGCTGATGATTTCTTTACGGAAGACACTTCGGGTCTCCTGGAGTTAAGAGTGACGCCTGCCTACGTGTCAGGAAAGCTGGGGTTAGTGGAACTCTGCTCTGAAAGTTACATGTGGATGGGTTTCTGGTCCCCGACTGAGTGCCTGGAGTGTGATAGATTTCCCTGAGGGTTTGAGCAAGTGAATGAATGAATGAACATGCCACTGGAAAGAGGGCTATTTCACATAAATATAGACTTCCCCACAGTAATAAACCCAAGAGTAACCTTTTCAGGCTGGTGCAGTGGAAGGTAGTGTTACCTTCTTGTTAAAGGTGAAACTAACATTCTGGGAGCCTGAAGACTACAAAGTTTGTGTTGTTCCTACATGAGGAGGTTGTGGGGAGAATTATTTAGATGGGTTTTCTCAATGGGTCCCTGCTTCCTTCTCTTGGAAATACTGTGTTGGCAATAAAACAGATTTGAAATTTGCTGTTTGAAGTGCAATTGGCAATGAGGTAGTTATATGATCACATTGTCCATAAGAAGGAGTAACGGTATTAAAATGTGTGGTGATTCAAAACGGTGGGATTTCATTCAGTGTCCAAGTACAATGGATGGTTATGCATTGAAAACATTTGATCAGGAGGTTAGATAGGATCAGCGTAGTTTGAAGTAAAAGACCAAAAAAGTAACCATTTTAAAGTTACTATGAAAAGTTTCAACTGGAAATTAGATACCAGGATGCTTTTAAAAGTAGAGATAAATGGAAATCAGTATGTCTGTTTCACTTCTAGTACATTATTTGTAAAAATGCACAGAGCCCGTTGTTGAGTAGTTGGAACAGTTCCTTTCTTTAGCTAGGGTGCCCTAACGGATGGGCTATCCTATTTCTAATTGCAAGTAAGTGACTTTGTAGTATCGGGGTGATTAAGGAAGTCTTAGCACATAAGAGGAAACAGGAGGCCAAAAGGGACTTGGGGCGAGTAGGGGCTGGGTTGCCGAGTGGTCTTCGAACCCCGGCCAGCTAGGGAGTCCTCCTCGTGCTCAGAGGGTAGTGGGTCTCCATGTCATGCTGGTGCATCCTCAGGTCCTACGGGGCCGTCTCCCTGCACCCCGCTCCCTGGACCTCAGCAATGCCTCCCTGTCTGACTGCCCAGGTTCACGGCTGGGGTGATCAACAGGGAGCGGATGGCTTCCTTTGAGAGGCTGCTGTGGCGAGTGTGCCGAGGGAACATCTACCTGAAGTTCAGTGAGATGGACACGACTCTGGAGGACCCCGTCACGGTGGGTGTTGCGGGCTGCGGGGAACTGTGTCCTCAGTGTCCTGGGGCCCTCATCTTGGCGGGGGGGGTGTGATTCTCTGAAGCAGGGTCTTCACTTCTGTGAAGCTAATAGCTATTGCTTTTCTTTTTCCTGGCTTTTCTCTTCCCCCAATTTTTGTAAAAAAAAAAAAAAAGTATAAAAGGTCAATTCAAGGATTGATTATTGTGAATACCCTACATTGCTGTGAACACCCCACAACTGTTCATGCTTCCAAGACGCAGCTGTACCTGGAAACTTAGCAGCGCTCCTGCCCCATGAGGCGGCCGCTGGGTCTTCCTCACCAAGAGCTAAGAACTGGGCTTGGTCAGTGCACCCCAAGTTTCAGTGTGCACCTGAGCAGAAGCAACCTGGGCATCTTGTTAGAATGCACCTTTGGAAATAATGTAAAGCTGCAGCCCCCACCCCCAATCCTAAATAGTGTTCCCGGGGTTCCCATGAGCAGCTGTCAATGTAACGATTCATTTTTTTCTTCTTTGCAATTGATGCCTAAGATCTCCAGTGAGTTCATGTGACCTTGTCTATCTACTTATGGACTTTGTTTCCAAGTTTTCTCCAGAATCTAGACACTATGATGAGCATCTCCATGCATGTCATTTTTATTTTCTTTTGAATTACTTTCTTGATATACATTCAGGGAAATCGGTTTACTGGCCTAAAGGGTGTGGGCATTTTCATGACTCTTGGTCATGATAGCTGATAGCTGGCTTTTCAGTGGGACCATACCTCATCCCAGTGCCCTGAGTGACATGTGGTGGGCACACTGGATTGGTTGTAACTTTTCCAACAATGGATTTCATTATTTTGCCTTTACCGCCCTCTACCCCAAACTAAGTAAGTATAAAATAGCACATTTCTTTGCTTGAACAATTTCATATATGGTTGGAAAATATATATTCTTTCTTGTGGATTATCAAACTTGGACTTGAAAATCGCATTTTAATCAGAGTTCCTATGGACACACAATGAATCAAAAATTAGACATGGCTTTACCTTTGTTAAACATCCACTTACCCTGGAAATGTAAATGTTGCGTGTGAGTTAACTCTGGTGAGCTAGGTCTGCTTTTTTCATTTTAAGCCTTATAATAATAACCTGGTTTCTCTCTTCTGCATGGTTTCTTGTTTCTGAACCCACCTCTTAAGTATAGTGTTAGAGCTGAATACGGGCTTGGCTGTGGTCTGGCTGGTGTAGCCAGTAGTGGGGTTGTTGTTTTAAGGCTGCCTTGGCCTCTCTCAGTGGCCTTGCCCTCAACCATAAAGAAGTATAAACTTAGATCAACGGGGAGAAGCTGACATTTTCCAGTTGTAATCTTTTTAAAAAAAAATTTTTATTTTGAGTGCCTGGGTGACTCAGTTAAGCGTTTGCCTTCAGCTCCGGTCATGGTCCTGGAGTCCTGGGATCGAGTTGTGCCCTGGGCTCCATCTGCCCCTCACCCTGCTCACGCTCTCTCTCTTTTCCTCTCTTCCTTTTGCTCTCTCTCTCTCAAATAAATAAAATCTTAAAAAAATTTGTTTTTAAGTAATCTCTATACTTATAGAAATTAAACTTATACCCTGAGATCCAGAATCACATGCTCTACCAAGTGAGCCAGCCAGGCGCCCCTCTGGTTGTAATTTTTAAATTAAAAAAAAAAAAATCTTGGGGCGCCTGGGTGGCTCAGTGGGTTAAGCCTCTGCCTTCGGCTCAGGTCATGATCCCAGGGGCCTGGGATCGAGTCCCGCATGGGGCTCTCTGCTCAGCAGGGAGCCTGCTTCTCCTCATCTCTCTCTCTGTCTGTCACTCTGCCTATTTGTGGTCTCTCTCTCTGTCAAATAAATAAATAAAATCTTTAAAAAAAAATCTAAAAACGGAATTTTATATTTCTATTACATTATAACCAAAAAGAAAAAATTGGTACATTTATATAAAATTATATATATATGTTATCATATATATTATATAATATATAGTTTTATACAGATAAAATCTACAGATAAAACTATATTTTATTTATATTTATATAGTTTTTACTGTTCTGATTTTCCAGAAAGAAGAAATTAAAAAGAACATATTCATCATATTTTATCAAGGAGAGCAACTCAGGCAAAAGATCAAGAAGATCTGTGAAGGGTAAGCGGCTGTTCGTGGCTCTTCCATCAGTGATGCGGGTCACGATCTGGTAGAGAGGTGTGTGAGACAAAGTACGCTTGACTGGGGGTTCCTTGGAGGTCCCTCAGGATTTTAAAGCAACTCTCCTGCATTTGACCAGATAGCGTTAAATATGAGACTAATCTTCAAGAGCGGTGGGAACAGGAGTGGAGAGGACCTAGAAGTAGACATTATAACCACATCCGTGCATTCCTCTCACGCCCTCCATCAGCCGCTAAGAAGCAGGCACACCTCATGCTGAGTTGCTTCTAATTCTACAGAATCCATTTACCGCAGCAGAAATGATTCGGTAGACAAAGCTGTTATTGCAGTAATATATTCTGTGGTCTCGTTTACCTAAAAGCTCCCAGGTTCTTCAGTTTGAGGGGCGCTTACTCAGATAAGGGAATCATAGCTTGAATTTAAAGAGCACCGAGCAAGGCTTTGGGAACTCTTAGAATGGGGACTCATTCTCCGACTGCCGAAGAGACAATTATTCTAGAAAAAGGTGGTCCTCTAACCAGAGGCCGCAAGTGATGGCTTTGGCTGAAGGCGACGTGGGGCATGCTTTCCAGGGGTCACCCCCGGTGACCTTCAGAATGTCCAAAACACAGGTTTCGAGCCACCATCTACCCCTGCCCAGAGCCCGCCGCAGAGCGCAGAGAGATGCTGGCCGGCGTCAACGTGAAGCTGGAGGATTTAATCACTGTGAGTGAGGCGCCGGGGCGCGTGACCGCAGTGGGGGCTGCGAGGGGGGCTACCTTTGTCATTTCCATGAAGTCCCGTGTCCCAGGGCCCTCACGTCCAGGCGGGCTGGAACGTCAGCTGTGCTCTCCCAGCAATCAGGACGGGAGATTTCATCAACGGAACAGAGCGTTCAGTACGCTGGGGGTGGTGATTCCGAATGTCAGGACGGCTCTGCCTGGGCTTGGCATGGACCGCAGCCCCAGTGAGCTGTTGGGTGGCCGGCCCAGTCCGATAGAAGGAGCCCTTTATGGTGGGCCCGCCCTGGGCCACAGCCAGTCTGATTCTTTTTCCATTGACTCACCCAGTTGTTGGAGCGGACCAACTACTTCTGTAAGAACAGGGAGTGAGGCTAGCATCACCACGTGAGCCCACTCCAAATTCACAGCCTCTTGTAAGTCAGTTGTCTTCCTGGGTGGCACTTAACACTTATGTGATTGGTGCACTTGCTTCAAAAAGCTTTGAAAGGAATCCCCTAAAAGCACCTGGGCCCGCATCACGCTGCTTCCTGTGCTCATCGCTGTCCTGTAGAACTTTCTGTGGACATGCTGTCTAACCTGCGAGCACCGTGCTGTGCCCACGAGCCACACGTAATCACAGAACACTTGAAATGTGGTTAGTGCAACTGAGGGACTGAATTTTTATTTTATTTTATTTTAAATTCTTTTTTAGAGGTAGGGAGGGGAAAAGGAAGAAGGAGAGAGAAAATCTTAAGCAGGCTCCACGCCCAGTGCAGAGCCTGATGCAGGACTTGATCTCATGACCCTGAGATTGTGACCTGAACCAAAATCAACAGTCAGATGCTTAACTGACTGAGGTGCCCCCTGAGTTTTATTTTTAACTGATTTTAATTAAATTTAAAATGTTCATGGCCACTGTATCAATTGTTAGCACTGTTCTGGATCCTCAGGGAGTATCTTTAGAGATGGGGTGTGTGAGTGTGTGTGTGTTGTGAAACTCTTAGAATAACAGACATTTTTGCCTACCCGGAAAAATCTATGCCTAATTTCCTTAATCCCCTCTAGTCCTTCCTTGTCACTTGTCCAGGAGATTGTGGTTCCCTGACGCAATTACCCTTGAACTTCTTTCCCCAAACACTCCATACTAGATTTTATGAGAGTTACATGAGGAAAAGAAGTTACTCCACACTTATGTTCCTATTGAATATGACCTGGGGCACTGCTGGTGAAGATGCTGCGATGGTACACTGGTAGCACTAAATAGAAATGAATCCCATTCAATAAATTCTCTGTGGGCAAATTCTTCCATTTCCTCCTTCATTAATTCACTGGCCATTTACTGAAGACATTATACATATAAGGCGTTTTGATAGATGTATTAATTTCCGAGGGCTGCTGTAACAAATTACCATAAACTGGGGGGCTTACAACAACAGAAATTTATTTTCTCACAGTTCTGGAGCATCAAAGTCTGAAATCCCCAGGTGTTAGCAGAGCCCCTCTTTTCTGAAGGCTCTAGGAAGGGATCCTCCCTCCCTTGTTCTGCTATGGTCCCAATGCGTGTCACCCCCACTCCCAAACTCATATGTTGTAAACCTAATGTTCCAGACGATGATCTTTGGAGGTGGGGCCTTTGGGAGGTGATTAGGTCATGAGGGTAGAGCTCTCATGAATGGGATTAGTGTCCTGATAAAAGAGGCCCCAGAGAGCATGCTTGCCCCTTCTTCCACGTGAGGATAGAATTTGAAGTCTGCAACCCAAGAAGATCCTGGCCTCACCATGACAGTAGACCCTGATCGCAGACTTCCAACTTCCAGAACTGTGAACAATACATTTTTGTTGTTTAAGCCACCTGGTATGGTGTTGTATGATAGCAGCCCGAATAGAATAAGACACCCCCCTCATGTCTGGTGGTTGTTGACCATCCTTGGCGTTCCTTGGTTTGTAGATACCTCAGTCCAGTCTCTGCCTGAATCACACAAAACATTCTTCCTTGTGTCTCTAGATGTCCAAATTTCTACTTTTTTAAAAAAAGATTTTATTTATTTATTTGACAGACAGAGATCACAAGTAGGCAGAGAGGCAGGTAGAGAGAGATGGGGGAGAAGTGGGCTCCCGGCCGAGCAGAGAGCCCGATGCAGGGCTCGATCCCAGGACCCTGGGATCATGACCTGGGCTGAAGGCAGAGGCTTTAACCCACTGAGCCACCCAGGCGCCCCCACTTTTTTTTTTTTTTTAATGGAACCCGGTATGGGGCTCGAACTCACAACCCTGAGATCAAGATTGGAGCGGAGACCAAGAGTCAGATGCTTAACTGGCTGAGCCACCCTGGCACCTCTAGATGTACAAATTTTTTATAAGGGCACCAACCGTGTTGGTCAGGGCCCCCACCCTACTCCAGTATGATCTCAAGTTAATTACATCGGCAAAGACCATGTTTCCAAATAAGGTCACATTCATAGTTATCAGGGGTTAGGACTTCAATATCCTTTTTGGGGGACACAGTTCAATCCAGGACAAATAGTACTCTAAGGAATTTAGAAGAAAAAGAAGATACAGTCTTTGCCCACGCATTTTAACCTCAACAGGGGAAGATAAACTGCTCAGGAAGGTGGACGATTGGGGAGGGCATCAGGCCAGAGGAGGGAGCCCGGGGCGGGAGGAGACAAGATGGCCAAGGATTTCCGTCTTGCCACCGTGCCAGAGCTCCGCGTGAGTGTTCCTTGTTTCTCTGTGTGTTGCTGCTGGTCCAGGTCATCACACAAACAGAGTCTCACCGCCAGCGCCTCCTGCAAGAAGCAGCTGCCAACTGGCACTCCTGGGCCATCAAAGTGCAGAAGATGAAGGCCATTTACCACATCCTGAACATGTGCAACATTGACGTCACCCAGCAGTGCGCCATCGCCGAGATCTGGTTCCCGGTGGCAGACACTGGGCGCATCAAGAGGGCGTTGGAGCAAGGCATGGTGAGTGGCCGAAGGAGCAGGGAGGGGGACGGATGTGTCACGTGCAGCTTCAGCAGCGCCCCCTCAGGCACTCAGAGGCTCTCAGCCTCCCACGTCCTATGAACTTCCCAAGGACAGTCTCACTCATCTACGCATCTTCAGTTCTTAGTCCAGGCCTGGGCATCCATCAGAAATTCCTTTTCAGGCCAATAGTCAACATTTCTTTGATCTTCAGCAAATGCATATTGGACATGGAGGTGCCAGTCACTCTGCAGGTTGTGACTGTAGATTCCACAGTCCATGCACTGTGGGTCCGTCCGTTCCCTCACGGAGGTCACAGCCTGGCTGGGAAGACCAATAACCAGACACCTGTGCTCGCTGTGTGCCCACAGCTGTGCTCAGCACTAGTGGCGGTCACAACCTTCATCGTTCACCTCTGCTGATGGTCATTGTGTCCCAGGAACGGATCTAGGGCTGTGCGGGCAGGATAAGACCCTTCTCGAACAGACCTTCTAGAAAGGAAGACAGATAGTAAGCATATCCATAACTAATGTGATTTCAGGCAGCAATGGTGGTGAGCAGGCAGTAAAGCGGGGGACAGGGGAGGATGGGGTGGGGAGGGAGGCTTTGCTCTGATCACCTACTCACCCTGTTGGGGAAGAAGGGAATGGTGTCTCCAATGGCCAAGCACATACCACCCGTTCCTGGACACATGAGACTGGCAGAAGCTGGTGAGTCACATACGCTTAGAGCCACATGGAGGTTGTACTTGGGGCTTGCACTGGGGGCAGAATGAGCCAGCAGGGGTGATGCGGGACGGCCTCCTACAAGAAGAAGTGGCCCTCGTTTCCGTGCAAGGACGTGAGGAGATTTTTTTTTGAGTACATTTCTGGGGTGGCAGGGAGCTGGAGGACTAGGCAGGGTGCAGCTGGTCTGGCCATGGGTGGGGAGCCCTTCCTGCTTGGTGGCTGGCAAATCCCGCGAGGGCAGAGGAACTCATGGTTTGGCCTTTGGGACCCTGTGAGACTTGAAGATGTCAAGGTGGCCCTTGGAGTTTTAAGTCCTATAATACCATTTGAGGGCTGTACCTAATACCATTCGAGGGCTGTAACTGGAGAGGGCCCCTCCGAGCAGGTGGCTTGGAGCAAGAGTGGGCGGCGGGGTAGGGGGGAGAGCTTTCCAGGTGGAGGGTCTGAAAGTAAAGGCCTTGAGATGGGATTGGATTAGGAGCTGGGGGCTACCTTTATCCCCGTTGTACAATGAGGAAACTGAGGCCCAGAAAGTAGAAGGAACTTGATCCTGGTTCTGGAGCCAGGAGGCAGGATTTGAATGTCCCCATATCATACTCCAATAATGACCAAAAATGGGGCACTTAAGAAGAGCACGTCACTCAGACTGGGAAGGGCAGTGGTGCTTCGTGGAGGAAGTGGTGTCTGGGCTGAACCATGGAAGGGTGATCAGTGAGCAGGTCACCACCTGAAGGTCACGGGCTGGAGAGAGGGTAGAGCTTAAAGAATGGGAGGAAGATCAGGGAGAGGCTGCGGCATGGTCCTGAAGGACTTCTAGTGGCATAAGACGTCTGATTTTATTCCCATGCTGGAGCGACCCAATCCAGTTTGCATTGTAGAAAGGTAGGATGGGGGTGGGGGTGCGCAGAGAGTCCAAGTCAATATTGGGAAGAAGTCTTGATTGCAAAACTGAAGAGTTTTGATTTCATTCTTTAGGTAATAAGAGGCCTTGGAAGGTTTTTGTGAAGGAGGGTAGCGTGACTGGAGCAGTCTTCTCTGTTTTCTCTTCTCAAAGAAGGATTGCGCTGTCTGAGGGATAGGATACATGGAAGGGAGAGAGACAGAGGAGGATGGAGAGGCTGGGGGCTCGGCTGGTAGGGATGGGAGCAAGAAGAAGAGAGACTTGGAAGGGACACGCAGCAAGATTTGGTGATCGATGCATGGAGTGATTGAACCAGGAGAAGGGACACGTCTGAGGACTCCAGAGGCTCAGGGATCTGGAAAACGGAGTCTGCTGAAGGAACATTGAGGCCTTTGCGGCAAGTTGTTGAGTTTGGTGTTAGGCTCCTGGGTTCTGTGGGGTTGCTGAGCTATGAGAATTTGAAAGCCTGGGCAGGTAGTTAAAGCAGAATTCAGAGGAGGGTCAGGGCCATTTGGAACAATGGGGCAGAATTAGGAAAGTGGGTAAACTCTTGAGGGAATGAGCAGAGAGAACAGAAAAGTAGAGGACCCAGAACTGCACTCAACGGGTCCACTTGCAGGAGCAGGAGAATGGGAATGGCCAGAACTCTACTTGCTTTGACGACTCTCCTGTCGGATAAATTAGATAAGTATTAGGAAGGTTTTCACTGTTACAGATGTGGTCATGGGTCTCACAGAGGTCAAGAAATTGTCCCAAGTTCACCTTTAAAGGATGGCGCGAATCAGACTGTGATTCGTGTGCTGACGCTCAGCTCAAAACTCTCTTTCTTACATTTTTGTCTATGTTTTTTGTAGGAACTAAGCGGCTCCTCCATGGTCCCCATCCTCACCGCAGTGCAATCTAAAACAGCTCCTCCCACATTTAACAGGACCAATAAATTCACGGCCGGCTTCCAGAATATCGTAGATGCATATGGTGTGGGCAGTTACCGGGAAATAAACCCAGGTAAAAGGTCTGATGCATTGAATAATGGGACAGCTTGAAAATGAAAAGTGGGTAAGATTGACCTCTCGGGTGGCAGAGGAGGTGAATTGCTTATAAGTGTGACATCCCTACAATCTTGTTTCGCTCGCCGATGTCCTGTGTTGTCTTGCATTAGCGGCGTTTAGTGAAAGCTTTGTTCTTTGTCAAGATTTCACCTGCTCTCCCTTAAACCATACCCCGACTAGGCAGTCAAGTTCAGTTCTTTTTCCCTTACCAATTCAATGAGGGTCATGTCTCGGCATCTTCACAGACGTGTAGCTGTTTTGTGGGTGTGATGAGAACACACAGGACTTGGAATCAGAAGACTGGATTCTTAGTGCTATAAACTATGTGATGTTGGTTGCCTGGTCTGTAAAAACAAAGGGGTAGACCAGCTGCCCTTCAGCCATGTCGTCTACAACGCTCTTCTCCTCCAGCCTGTGTCCTAATTTTGTGACCTGTAATGCAGGGGCCCCATAGGTTGAGTATTTTGTGAGTGACTGCTGGAAATGCCTGGTGCATGTGAATGCTGGAGAAACAGACCAAAAATGGTAGTGGAACAGTATACAAAACACTCAGAGACAGAAAAGGGGTTTTATTGTTTATTTTTTTAGAGCAGGCAGGAGGGAGAGAGGGAGAGGGAGGTATCGAGACTCCTAAGCAGGCTCCATGCCCAGCCTGACTCCAGGCTTGATCTCACCAGCCTGAGATCATGACCTGAGCTGAAATCCAGAGTTGGACCCTTAGCCAACAGAGCCACCAAGTGCCCACCGCCCACCGCTCAGGACACTGGTTTTAAATCCCATTAAATTTTGTGATCTTGAAAACTCAGCTCATTTGTAAATGGGCAATAATAATGCTTACTTATCAATGAGCTGATGTACGTGGGAGCTAAGCAAGCACTGGGGTTGGGGATGGGGAGGGAAGACAAAACCAGAAAGCTCCAGGGGAACCAGATTGTGTGGCATGGGACGTGATGCACAGATCTTTGATGGGGATGCAGCGGCTGTGGGAAGGACTCAGGCCGTTGTGGGTTTCGCTTCTACAGCTCCCTATACCATCATCACTTTCCCCTTCCTGTTTGCCGTGATGTTTGGAGACTGTGGTCATGGGATCGTGATGCTACTGGCAGCCCTTTGGATGGTCCTGAATGAGAGACACTTGCTCTCCCAGAAGACGAACAACGAGGTGGGTGTCCACTGAATATCTTGCCTCATTTCCTCGAGGTAATAGGTAGAATATGAAAAATGTGTATATTGCTTTCACCATAGAAACAACATATTTTACGAAAAGCAGAAGATAGAGAGTAGAAAAGGGCCAAAATATAACACAGAAATTCCTGTCCAAAGCTCAATACTTGGGCTGGTGTGGTGCGGTTCCTTTAAGAATTTTTGGTTTTTGTACATTGCTTGACAAGGCATTGATCTTATTTTTAAGTTTTTCCCCCTAACGTTGATTTTCCCCCCTCTGATTATAAAAGCAATATATGTTTATTTTTAAAAATTGGGAAAATTACAATAATTTAACTACCTAGAGAAAATCACAACCAATGTTTTTATGTATCATTCCAATTTTTTCTGTGCTTGTACACAGTTTTTTAAAACTGAGATCAAATAGTGCATATTAATTTGTGGTCTTATTCTTCTTCATTTTTTTTAATACCACAAATACTTTTCCTAGGGCACCTTGTTGGTACAGCCATTTGGGGGTCTGACTCTTGATTTCAGCTCAGGACATGATCTCAGGGTCCTGGGATTGGGCCCCATGTTGGGCTCTGCACTCTATGGGATTCTCTGTCTCCCACTTCCTAGTGTGCACACTCTCTATCTCTCTAAAAAAAAAAAAAAACAAACCACAAATATTTTTTTCATGGCCGAGGCCTTCTCCTGCAATCAGTCCATGACCAGTGTTCTTATGAAACACCAAGAAACCCTGAACATTGCATCTTCCCTTTGACACTTGAAGTGTCCATACCTATTGTGAAGTGACTTGTCTGTGTTGTGAAGGTTGAGACAACTCAAGAGTCTACAGTCTTTCAAAGTTAATTAGCTATGGTCACATTATGTTCACTGTAATCCATTTTATAAGCTAGAAACATGCCTTTAGTTGTGTTCTGCATTTTAAGAATATCTGCAAACTTTTATTACAAGTTGTCTTAACTAGAGCTAGTTCAGTGATGTCACAGTGGGTTAATCATCAGCAAGCTTTGTGGGAAAATCCACCGCTGGCCAGTAGAGTTCTGCATGACCAGCATTTTAACAACTGTAGTTGCCTATAATAAATATTTGACATCCCAAAGATACACTTTAACAGGTCTGAGAATGATCAACCCACATCATTCCATATTATAGAAAGCACTTGAGTCTTCCTAGTGAATGTGCTTAGACAGAGACTCGGTTTTGCAATGACAAGACCCAAAATGAGTGTGGATTTGAGTTGCTGTGAAACTGAGCCGCCATATGAGTCCTGCTCTGCGCTTGTCTTCTAGAAGCACTTGAGACAATGGCTGCCCACTGTCATGTCCCTTCTCTGACACGTGAGGCCTCAGCTTGTGCCTCAGTTATGTTTCCTAACCAATAATCACTTCAAGAATATGGGGCTTATATGGCTTTGCTTCTATAATAACAATTTCCAGTCTAGGACTTTCCCGATTCATAGATAGAAGCTCCGGAAAATGATGTGTGTGCTCCATTTGGATCACTTGTCCCATGGCCCCTCTGTGTAGGGCCTGCATACCTTGCCAAGGCTATTTCTGGTGGTGCTGGAGACATCTGGTGACATACATCCCACCCCTGGGGTCTGCTGCCAACCCCATTGACCGTCATCTTCTCTGTCTCCCTGAGGCCAGATCTGGAACACCTTCTTCCATGGACGCTATCTGATTCTCCTCATGGGTATCTTCTCCATCTACACGGGCTTGATTTACAATGACTGCTTCTCCAAGTCTCTCAACATCTTTGGCTCTTCTTGGAGTGTCCGGCCCATGTTCAGAAACGGCACGTGGAAGTAAGTTTATAGGCTGACATGGGTCCGGGGGACCTCAGTGGCAACAAAGAGTGAGAGACCTCAAACCCACCCCTCAGTAACTTTACTGGTAACTGTAAAACATGGAAATAGTTTTTAAAATTTCAATTAACTCTATAGCATGGAGTTCACAGAGTTACCGTGAAAGCTAATGGTAGAGCAGATAAAAATGGGGCATCTTGGTATCAGTCACAGAAACCAATTCCCCAGAGGAGAAGGAGGCTTTGAAGCAGGCCTTGTTCTGGCAAAGAATTGAAAACAGTGAAATTAGGGCATCTAGGTGCTGAGGAGAGGAGGCTTATGTGGGTGTTGAACTATATGAATTATTGGTTCCCCATGTTCAAGGCCCCAGACTCACCTGAAGGGCATTTTTTTTTGACAGCTTCAGAGCAGCTTGATTCAACATCAAAAGCAAAGGAGGGTATGGCTAGTTTTGCAAAAGTGGTTCCCTGTGTTTGCCTGATGGGTGACGCGGTGAGGAGGGCGGGTAGGGCGGCATGGGTGGGGGTGGGGGTAGCTGGTGAGGACATGGGTGCAGAAGAGAGAGACCTGGGAGCTCTCTCGATGCCCATAAACCACAGCTTGGATGGATGGTAAGAGTGTGGATGGCTGTGTCATGGAGGGTCAGCGTGTCTCTTTAGCTTCTCTGCTGGGTCTAAGTTCCTTGCAGCGGAGGACAGGAATGTTAAACAAACAATATATGAATTAAAATGAAGATTAAGACATTTCCCAGAATTACAGATGGCTATATTAACAAGGGTTTTTGTTTTTGTTTTTGTTTTACGATTAGCGCCCTGATGAGATGCCTAGGAGAACAAAGCTTTCATAGACTTAAAGGCAGATTACTTAGTTTTGCTCTTTAGATTAAAATTCCTATGCATAACGGTGGGCTCTGAAACTTGTTGAATCAGCATCATTTCACCAAACCACCAATATGAAATCTCATTTGCCCAGGAATGTGACTGGGAGAGGTCTGAGTCAACTGGTTTTTGTCACTCTGCAAATGTGGGCTGGAATATTCTTTTTCTTTTTCTTTTTTTAAAAGATTTTATTTATTTATTTGACAGACGGAGAGAGATCATAGTAGGCAGAGAGGCAGGCAGAGAGAGAGAGGGGAAGCAGGCTCCCCACTGTGCAGAGAGCTGGATGCGGGGCTTGATCCCAGGACCCTGGGATCATGACCTGAGCTGAAGGCAGAGGCTTAACCCACTGAGCCACCCAGGCGCCCCTGGAATGTTCTTTTATGCACGTATGAATGATCTCCGGCTCAATTCAGTGCTCCTGGACTCCAAGCCCAGTCTGAGGGCTGTTCCTCCACATGCCCAGGCACTGACTGTGTGAAGCGGGACCTCATTGACCGAGAGACACACGAGAATTGCTGTCATCCATCAGAACGGTAGAGGACGGAGCAAGCTAATTTCGGTCACCAGTCACAAGCCAGGTCTTGGGTTGCTTTCCCTGACACCTGCCTGGGGGCACTGGCACAATGCTCATCAGCCCAAGACCACCAGAAGCCTGCCGTCGTCCCCCACACCAAATTTATTGACTCAGGGGATGGGGTGGACCAGTGGAGGGCTTGAGCCACTCAACAAGGGGGCGTGGGAAGGGGCTTCCCAGGGCTGGCTCCCCAAGCAGGAGAGCAACATTTGGTCATTTTGGGGGTTTGGGCATTGTCCTTGCTTTTCTATGTCCATATTTTGATATCACATATGATTGAGGGCTAGTCTTGTTTGTGTCTGGATCCAGCCTGGTCCCGGGATGGCTCTGTCTGATGTTGGTGTTCTGTGAACTTGTTTACGTTCAACAGCAGATAACGTGACTTCGCCATCGGCTCTCATCCGGGGTGACTTTCTTCTTTGTCCACACACAAACAAGTCTCTGCCAGTTCAGTGCAACCATTTTCCCTGAGGCATGCCATTAGCGTGGGGTGGGGGGGGTGGGGCATCGGAGGGTGCGAGTCTGAGATGGCCAGTGGGTACAGCTGCTTCCACGCATCTGGAGGGGCTGAGCGGCTTGATCAGGTTTCCGGATCCCCGGCTGCTCTCTGACGCCCTCTAGCGCCTCAGCTGGAGGAGGGAGGGAGTCTCTCTGTAGGTAGCCCTGCAAAGTTGCCAAAACTCTGTTCCTCATCATTTCACTACTCCTTCTTGGCCCCTCTGTAGACGTGTGTTCTGTTAAACACACACACACACACACACACACACACACACACACCCCACCCCCCCTTGCAGAGAGAGTAAGAAATCCCTACCCACTAATGTTCATGCTTCTGAGCCAAGTCTGGAGACTGATTTAAAGGCATTCAATGGGGGGCGCCTGGGTGGCTCAGTGGGGGTAAGCCTCTGCCTTTGGCTCAGATCATGATCTCAGGGTCCTGGGATCAAGCCCCGCATCCAGCTCTCTGTACAGTGGGGAGCCTGCTTCCCCTCTCTCTCTCTGCCTGCCTCTCTGCCTACTTGTGATCTCTCTCTGTCAAATAAATAATTAAAATCTTAAAAAGAAAAAAAAAAGGGCATTCAATGGACCACAACTTTTGAGAGCTAAGTTTCAGAGAGATGAGGGCCCATGGGTGAAAGCCAGTTCATTCCTCCAGGATGAGCCCACGTGCTCTCTCGGGAGGTTTTGCAGGCTTGTCCTTGGGCTGAGATTTGTTTACTCTGTGCTCCTTCATCCCTGGCCTGACTTATTTTCTGATGTGGTTTAACTATTATTATTTATTTATTTATGATTTTTTACAATACTCCAGTGGGGTAGGAGCCCTTTGGCGACTCAGACCGTGAAGCGTCTCAGGGGCCAGTCGGTAATGTCTGTAGCTTCACCCAGCACGATCCTTGGCCCACAGTGGCCACTCATGGAATAATTGAATGAGCCAAAGGGGGAGTTGCACCAACAGTGTGGGTTTGATTGGCTTACAAGTTCATGACCAAGGACACTATTGTATACTTTTTCTACCTCCGGTTGATCACTGGTTTTGTTTTTATTTTTCCTTTCTCCCTCTGTAGCACACACGTAATGGAAACAAATCCGTATTTACAGCTGGACCCAGCCATTCCGGGAGTGTACTCTGGAAATCCATACCCATTTGGGATTGATCCGGTAATAATGTCTTCTTGGGTTAAATATTTATCATGTAAAATGTCTTGCTGAGAAGATCTCTAGGTAGAGGAGAAGAAAGTGCCTGCGGCTGTCGAATCAACAAATTTACGCTGAGATAGAATTACACATGCTGAGGGTTTTATGACACTGAGCAGGAGGTAGGTAAGTGTCCTACCTTTACCCTTTCCCTAGCCCCTGGGTCATTTTCCATATAGTTGCTCAAACATCTTTCTCTGATGATTTATACCCCTGGTGGTTAATGATTGCTTCTTTCAAAGGCCCTTGGTTGCCTGGAAAGTATACCTGTTAGAGGAGTCATTTAGCATCCTAGTCAAGTTGCCTACTCTGGCATTTTCTTGCCGTGAATAACGTCTCCCTTTTCCTAGGAAAGTGTGGATTTGCTCTTATTTTTGCTTTATTTTATCGCATAGAATTGATATAAGTTTAAAAAAGAAAAGGGGTGCGTTAACTTTTGCATGGTGGTTATAGCTATCCGTTGGATTTGAGCCAAGCGAAACAAAGAGGCGCTTCCTCGCCTAGCCTTTTAGATATAGAGGGATTTCGAGAAGGCTCCCAAGCCTGTTAGCTAGCTTGAAGCCCTGTACGCCTGATGGCCCGGCGCATAACTGCCACCAGGTGGCAGCCTTGTGCCCCAGATGAGCTTGAGCAGGCCAGACTCGAACTTGGCAGATGCGCTCAATAAATGTTTCTTCTAAGCCCTCTTTGTGGGAGAGATCTCGGGACCTTGGTTTTGGTTGCTGACAGTTAAGAATAAACAGTACCGGCCCTAAAACTATACTCTCCTATCTATGGGTGGTCTCTTCAGTTTCCCCGAGTCCTCCCCAGGGCTTGTCTGCCTCCCTTCCCTTAGGAAGACACAAAGTATCACCCAGGATTTGTTTGTACTTTGCACTCGGAGGCGCTCACATCATAAGCGCCATCCCAAGAGGTAAAGTCCTTGAAAGCTTGTGAACTGCAAGTGCCAAAAACAAACACAAGTTGTTATTTTTGTGGATTGAAAGACTTTGTCTGTGGTCCAAGGAATTTCATGATTAGCCGGGGCAGGGGGGTGGGGGAGTGTGGTGTGGAGGGGTCCAGAGTGGGCCGATCCTAGGATCTGGTCGACCTTCCTTGGCTTTGAAACTCTTTGCCACTACTGTCCTCTCTTCGCTTCCCAGCCCACCCCTGACTCATCAGCAGATCCTGCCTGCCTGGTTCTGCTCCTCAGACGAAGGACGGCATCGTCACGGCTCAGAACACAATGGGCTATGGTGTCCATCAGGAAAGCGGTTTTGTCATCTGCCCACCTGTTAGGCAGGAAAAAGGGGAGGGTGGAAGCGAAGTGGGAGGTTGAGAAGGATTCGCTTTTTTCCTAGTAGCATTGATTTTTTTTTTTTTAAATTTAAAATGTTTTTTTTTTTTTTTAAAGATTTTATTTATTTATTTGACAGAGAGAGATCACAAGTAGGCAGAGAGGCAGGCAGAGAGAGGAGGAAGCAGGCTCCCTGCCGAGCAGAGAGCCCGATGCGGGACTCGATCCCAGGACCCTGAGATCATGACCTGAGCCGAAGGCAGCGGCTTAACCCACTGAGCCACCCAGGCGCCCAGTAGCATTGATTTTTGACATTTTTGAGATTTCTGGTCTTTTTATTACAAAACAAGGCATACATGAGATTAAAAATCCAATAAATACAAAATAGTATAAAAAAGAGAGAGTTCTCTCTCCTGTTCTGGAAATTCTGTTCCCCCAGAGATAACAGAACATTTCTGTGTCTCTGTTAGCACTTACATATTAAAAAAAAAAAAAAACCTTTTTTTAAAGATTTTATTTATTCATTTAAGAGGGAGAGAGAGCACGAGAGAAAGAAGAGAGCACAAGTTGAGGGCGAGAGGGAGAGGGTGAGGGAGAAGCAGACTCCCCACCAAGCAGGGAACCTGACACGGGACTTGGGAACTTGACTCAGGACCTTGGGATCATGAACTGAGCTGAAGGCAGATGCTTAACCGACTGAGCCAGCCAGGTGCCCAAAGATTTATTTTTTTCATTTTAGAAAGAGAGCACACATGTGCAAGCAGGGGGAGGGGCAGAGGGAGAGGAGCTCAAGCAGATGTCTTGCTGAGCGTGAAGCCCTACCTGGGGTTCGATCTCATGACCCGGAGATCATGCCTTGAGCCCAAACCAAGAGTTGGTTACTCAAAGGATTGAGCCACCCAAGTGGCCCAGCACTCACTTCTATTAATGAGGGGTTGGATTTTTCACATAATGTAAACCTCTACAGGTGCATTTATTGACTGTGTGCAACACCTTTTTTGAGCATCAAATCACAAAATATTTGGCTGTCTTTGTAAAAGTGTTTGTAGACATTTTGTAATAAATGAACATAACAAAATGGCTTAAAGCCTATGCTCTTGGGTCAGACAGCCTGTGTATAGATCTTGCCTTTTCTATTTCCTTGCTATGGTTTTGAGCAAGTTAACACCTCTGTGTCTCTACTGCACCTCTGTTTCCTCATCTGCAAAATAGGTATGACAACAGCTCTAACTCACTGGGTTGCTCAAAAGAGTAAATGGTTTTTATGCATAAAACACCCAGAACAGACTTTGGTCCGTAAGTAGGGTCGATACCCCATTTGCTGTAATAGTATTTCTTCCTTTGATGAGTAAAGAACTCAATCTCCCCAAGACTGAGATAAAATTCTCTTATGTGTAAAAGGGGAATATTTATGTTTATATCATAGGGTTTTTGTTAGAATTAAATGATAGTACACTTAAAGAGCTTAGTAGGTGTCTGGTACTTAATTTTAAGTTTATCAGATTTGGCTCGGTCTACAGTGTGCTGGTAAATGGGTCCTAACCATGTTAAGTGATCCCGCAGGGACTGGGCAAGCAGGCAAGCAAAGGGAAAAGCAGAGGCTGGAGGGCAGGCCTGGGGGTGCTGAAATACCAGGCAGATGGGGGAGGTAGAGAAGATGCCTCTGGTGTCTGGGCACCTGTTACTGGAGATCCTTTGCCTGCCTTCCTGGCAGCCTTCTTGGTGGTTGACTGGCTGGCAGCTGCTCAGGACATTGTAAAGAGAGAATCAGTGAGATATGGTTCCTGCCTGTATGTGTACCTGGGGTAGGGGCAGGGTACATTCGCACTGTGCCCAGGAGGGCTTTGAGCCCTTAACAGAAGCAAAGGAGTTCGGAGGAGGAAGTTATTGTAGGAGGGAGAATGAGATGACCCTCCTGGCTCTATTACCTTTGAGGTGCAGTATAGCAGATCCTTAGGACATATCCAGCAGGAGGCCTGGGGATGTGTCTAGAGTTGAGGAGGGGTAAGGAGTGAGAGCAAAGACTTGAACCATTTACATTGGAGGGGAAGTGGAGACCATGGGGCCATTAGCGAGCGTGGAAACCTGACCAGCCCCCGAGCCTCCCTCTGAGTGCTTGCTCTATGTCAGTCTTGTCAGGAGGACAGGGACATGTGTCCCTCTCTTTGCAAGCCTGGCAGCTCTGTTTAAAACAGGGACCGTGGAGAAGGCAGGGACCATGTCTTGTCCATAGTGTTAATACATATTGGCTATAAGAGTGGCTTCTTGAGATGGACCCAGGAAAATGCTTTGTAATGTGAAGCACTACATTCACAGTAAAAGGTGGTGTTACCAAGAAGAAACTGGAAACATTCATGGGCCAGAAATCTCCACCACTAAGAAGTGGACTGAGGCAAGTGTGAGAGCTCCCCACAATGTGTCTGAATGTCTTTTCCCTTAGGAGGAAAACTCATGCAGGATTTTCTTTTTTCCGGCCACTGGCTATTCACGAATGGCCCTGATGGTTCTGACATATTTGTCTTTAGAGTTGCATTGATGAGGGGTTTCTTCTTTTTCCTTTTCTGAGTCTAAAATGCATGCATTAAATGGGATCAAAATTTGAAAACGTGGTTCCTACAGTGACTTCCTCAGGAAAAGTCCTGCTGTCACTCCTGACAGAACTTCCAGACTCCGGTCTCATGCAGTTCTTGTCATGTTTCCCATCCAGATTTGGAACTTGGCTTCAAACAAACTAACATTCTTGAACTCTTACAAAATGAAGATGTCAGTTATCCTGGGAATTGTCCAGATGGTTTTTGGTGTCATTCTCAGCCTTTTCAATCACATGTAAGTTTTCATGATTAACTTGCTGCCTGTTGGTCTGACCCTGTCATTGAGGAGCAGTGACAGAGCCACCTGTGTGGCCCCACGTCCTTTTGTGCAAGAGTTTTCTTCTTCCTATGGGGAATGCTTTGCCATGTGTCTTGGCTTGAGCCAGGAGAAGCTGGTTTGGCAGAAGTGGGACCTCTGTTTTTCCTGAGCTGGGTCACTCCAGTAGAGAGGCACTTTTCACCTCTGAAATATTTGAGGGTCCAGAAACAGACTGGCAAACCCATACCACCTTGTGTCCCCCAACCTGAAAGGCCTCAGTCACTGCCATCTTCAGGATTAGCTCCCACCAGGGGGCAAATGGAGACATAAGTAGCTTTGGGCCAACCTGCCCTCAGAGTCTCAGTCCTCTACGATGTCATTTCTTTCAAAGGACAGCAGCTTCTTGCTTGGGCTATCTCGGAATACTTCTCAAACCGATTTTTCTAAAGGTGTTAATGTATGAAAACATGGAAAGAGTCAATTACGCATGAACTCTTAAGCTTCCCTTCGGAAGGGACCCAGACTGCTTCTGTTCCATTGGCCAGAGCCAGCCCCATGGTGCCCTCTGACCGGAAAGCCCACACCAGTGCAGATCTACTCGAAAAGTCAGATACAGTTAATGAGTCAACTAGTGACAACTAGTGACTAGTGACCCTGGTACCATTGCCTCCCCGAAAGGGCCGTGAGAATTAAATGAGAGATGATCCCGGAAAGTATTTTCCGGAGCAGTCTGTCCTTGGTTTCATTGTGTGTCAGGCTGGCCTCAATGATGCAGGAATCCTGTTTTATCGTGAGATCTCCCTTTTCCCTCAGAGAACTCTTGCAATTAGCAAAGGGAGTAGAGGCCTTTTCTGACATTTTAACTTGGGGCCCCTCAATTTCGCTTTGTGGGACTCTCTCTGTATCTTAGAGCATGAGCGGCCAAACTTTTTCTCTAGAGGGCCAGAGAATAAATATTTTAGGCTCTGGAGGCCAGACTATCTCTGTCACAACTACCCAGTCCTGATGTTGGAGCTTGAAAGCTGCCACAGACAATCTGTCAATGGATGAGTGGGTCTATGTCCTAATAAAACTTTAGTAGGGAACACGGAAATTTGAATTGCATATAATTTTTGCATATCATTATCACAAACCATTCTTTTCAGTGTTTCGGTCCAACATTGAAAAATGTAGAAATCATTTTCAAATTGTGTGTAGTTTAAAAACAGGTGACGGGCTCAGTTTGGCCCTTAAACCTTAGCTCTCCAACCCCTGTCTTAGGAGAAAAAGCTTCGTAGTCGTCCTTCTATATCTTTGTGCCCATGGATGTGTCCATACGAGCGAGGTGTGCCGGTGAAGTTGTGGTCAAACCACCAGCTCTCCCTGCAGACCTGCCCTTTGCTTCAGACTCTACCTTCCAGACCCTGGTTCTCTCGAATCCTTCCTTCCTCTTTTTTCATCCCTGCGTCATTGCTGCTCGCTCGGGGAGTCAATATGGTGTGTGGAAATGAACATTTTGTGCTTCGGGACAATTGATTCATTCTTGATGTTGACTCATTGTTCCGTCTCTCCTGTGTGTTTCCCACCCGCAGATACTTCCGAAGAACTCTCAACATCATTCTGCAGTTCGTTCCTGAGATGATTTTTATCCTGTGTCTGTTCGGATACTTGGTTTTCATGATCATCTTCAAGTGGTGCCACTATGACGTCAGCACGTCCCAGCGCGCCCCCAGCATCCTCATCCACTTCATCAACATGTTTCTGTTTAACTACAATGACCCTTCCAATGCTCCCCTGTACAAACATCAGGTATCGATGTGTTTTTGTTCTTCTTTCATGCTCTTGAGGATGTCACGTCCATCTCCTACTCTTGAGTATTGCAGAAAGTAGTTGTTTACAAGACTGAGCCTTCTCAGCACCCACTCAAGGCTGTTAGGTTCTTTGCGTTTCAGAAGGTGTTCATGAGAGCGGGTGAACGTACAGGTGCTTAGGGCAACATGGCGGTGTGGTGTCCAGCCGCTCCTATTTGGGTGACATGGGACAATCTGTACCATCGAAAATTGGCTTGCCCATCATTTGCGGCGAAAGAAAAAAAACCCAGTCCTTCAAATTCGTTGGACCGAAACTACAAATGATCTCAACGGGGCCTCAAGATGTAATACTGATTTTTTCTAAATATAAGCGCTAAGGTGGACAAGAAAGACAACTGGAGAGTCAAGAAGAGGGAGTGAGTGCCTCTGTTCACGTGGTCAGGGGCTCCCGGGAAACCAAGATCCAAACTCACGCTCTCTTGTGAGCTTCCATGGCTGATTTAGGGTGCCTTCTCATTTTTCCTTTTGGTTCTTCTTCTGTGAACCATCCCTCCTAACACCTGGACTGTACTGCCATGTCTTTTTCTTCCACTTCTAGCAATTTGTCACCAACTTAGCAGGTCAGCCTCATCACCAACTTGATATTTTATTTTTAAAAAGCATAAATCCTCCATGGGAGCTGGAGACAGAAACCAGGCCTTGTGTTACCAAAACTTGTGTTTCGGTACCACAAGTAGTTTTCCTCTAGCCTCTCCCAGTGACTAACTTGATAATACTGTGTGAACGTTGATTGTCACTCAGGGAGGGCACACTTGTATCTCCTGAGTCCTGGTGGCTATTTTCCCAATGTGACCCTCTGCTGCTCCTTTCACTTGCCAGTGGCTGCTCACCCTGGATGTCCTCACGGAAGACATGCTCTGTCCCTCCTGTGGCCACATGTGGCCTCTTGTGTTTGAGTCCTAGTTGTATTCTCCTGCTTTATGGGAACAGCAAATAAGAAGAAAAGGCCTTGTGGAAGGGCATTTTTTATGAAAAATAAAGATAATTCAGATTTTAGATAAGAATCAGAGAAGACCTACACCACTGAAAGCTCTTTTGAGGTGACCTACTTTACAATTGTAACGTTTTTGTTATACCTCAGTGAATGGTATATGAACCACCCCAGACTGTGCACACTAAATGAACCTATTTGGAAGGTTGGTTTACTCAGTGCTGGAGTCTGAATGAAAGTTTCCTTGGATTTCCCAAACAAGTCTTCTCTTTTAGGCAAAGGATTCAGACTCACTAACTATTTTATGCGCTAACTCCCTTCATAGAGACTCAAGTCCTCATCTCATCTGGAATGTGCACTGAATTTGGCACAATGAATGGTTTTTCCAGCTTTTTTTCCCCTTCAAAACCCTTACTGGGAACTGGCCAGTTTTCCTGTGCCCTATTTTGAAGATGAATTATCATGACCCTGTTTGAAGTTTCCATAACCTCATTTTGGGGCCATGCAACTGGAAGAGACAATGGAAGTGGATAACCCAGACCCTTCCCAACACCGCGGTGGCCATCTTGGTGCCATGTTTGAATATCAAAGAAGAAGGGCAACAGATAAATACACGTTTTCGGTTACTGTGTACATCATGAGGTGGAAAACCTTTTCTAAAGATGAACACGTGGTGATGAGGTAGCTTCATGCACAGGAACTGGCAAGCATGACGTGTGTTTCTGAGGCTCCCCTCCATCTTCTGAGCATTTCAGAGGGGAGGAGGATAGAAGACGGAGCAGATAAGATGTCCCCGCTGTTAGCAGGGTGAATCTTGTTACGACTGGCATTAAAATCGTCTCCTGGTGTTCACTGAGAGCTTAGCCAGAACAGTAGAAGAAAAGTGAAAGCCTAACAAATGTTTTTCCTTCCCCCCCTTGAGCACCAGTGACCACACCTTTCTGGTAGCTCCCCGGGCTTCCTGGTTCTTTGACAACAGCAGCTCTGGGTCACTCCTCTAGACTGATGACTAAAGGGTATATAATAAGAGGTAGGGACATGAAGACATGAAAGGAAATGTGTAGCAGGATGATAAGGTGAGACGAATTCGAAGTTTTGACAGAAGCATCAAGACTGCGACTGCCTCAGCCCAGGGGGAGCTGTAAGAGAGACAGCCAGGGAGAGTTCAACATGGCTGCCCCAGAGCCCACCGGGTGACTCACCCACAGTGAGAGTGAGAGGAAGCTTTTGTTTTCTTTTTGAGAGGAAGTTCGTTTGTTTGTTTGTTTGTTTGTTTATTTATTTACTTATGTGTCTTCTTGAAAGACAGAGAGCACCAGAGCACAGATAATTATCTAGTCCTGGGAATATATGATTGTTAATTGAGATCATCTTTGTGACTTAAAGTGACCCAAGGACTTTTGGCGACTACAGAGTGACCAGTGAAGTCATGGGGCCTGCCACACTTCTCATGCAGGGCCAGGGGCTAACTAATCCTGCGGGACAAGGGATAAATCAAGTTGCCCTTATAATGTGCCTCATGAGTACTTCTTGTTCACATATGGGTTGGGTGGATAGCAAGGGGGTACTCAAAGAGTAAGGAGTAAGACAGTGAGTTTCCAGTGCCCACCCTGGATTGACGCTGGGCACTACTGGACTACAGTGGGAATATTCCAAAACATAAAGGTGAATGGATACGTTGACATGCTTCCGCTCTCTCAAAATAAAGTACCACTAAAATGATCCATATTTATGATATTTATCATATAAGTTACACTGTGTGATCACCTTGAAATGATGGGATCTTACCATTCTGATCTTACAGCAAGAAGTCCAGAGTTTCTTTGTTATTATGGCTTTGATTTCTGTCCCATGGATGCTCCTGATTAAGCCGTTTATTCTTAGAGCCAATCATCGAAAATCGCTGGTAAGTGCCTACTTGTTGCCAAGCTCTCACTGTGGGTAGGAGCGTGCGTTCCCTGAAAATAGAAGTTTGCACTTTCTACAGAGTGCTGGGCTTGGAGGGCCTTCTGATTTCCAGAACAATGCTCTATTAAGGGAAAACACATTTAAATCTTTCATTTTGCAAACTTTGCTCAAGGTATGTGTGTACACCAAGTCTCCTGGTAGCTAATGACTTATAAGAGTCTTAACATGGTTGTGTGATTAGTTGAAAGTAAAAGTATTCTACTATAGTTTGAGCTTGTTGATGAATATTGAAAGCTGTTTTTATCAGATTTTTCAGTTGTGAGCTTTTACTATATCATGGTAGAGTGTGCAAGTACAGGAGTGAAGAAATACAAATAAGCCAGCTTCCGTTTACTAGTGATTTTTTCACTTTTGGCAAATAGCCCATTCAGTCGGTTTCCTCCTTTTGTCTGAAATGCTCCTGAGCCTTGCGTTTACTCGGGGAGTGAAGAAGAGTTTACTATCAGTCTAAATCAAATAGGATTTGGGAAGATTGACCTCCCAGGGCACATCAGAATCTAGATATCTACACAGCGCTGTTTGAGATGATCAGTCTCGCGGTCTGTATGTACATCAGTGCAAAAGAGTAAGTGGAATGTGCTGAGATTACACATGTTTTAAGTGGTTGTAGATATTTTCAGATAAATACTTCCTTTTCTCCAATCTGTGGGATGCTGACCTGGCTGAGTCAGGGAGCAGGAGCGAGCTGAGGCTGGGGTTCCAGAGATCCGTCCCTAGGTGGCGCCCTCTTTCTACATCACCTGCTTCTCTTCCCGCTGTGTGGACTCCTTTAGGAAGCTTGCCTGATAAACACCGTTCAAGCCGGAGATTAATTAGAAAAAAGAGGAAGCCAAGAATGCTTGTTTATTGTTTGGTTAATTGGTGAGAGACCCAGCTGATAAAGGGTAGCGGAGGTGGAAGTGGTCTAGAGGTGACCAAGTGTTTCAAAGGAAGGTGGCAAAGAGCTGTTTGCCGACATAGACGCCACTCTATTTTCTAGAATCTCAGCCTGTCCATAAATGCAGTGAGCTTAAGTCCATAAGCCGGTAAGTGAGCAGCTGACTCCTGCGACTCCTGCCTTGCTCTTTGCTCCACAGAAGGTGTAAACAGTTGCTGATCTCAGCATAGTTGTTTTCTCCCTTTTCTCCACGATGACTTACCCAGTAGGGAATGGGGTCAGAGAAGGTTTTCTTAGTCTGCCTCTTGGATGATACCCCCTAACCTGACTCTGGGTAGCAGGAGTTCCCCAAGATGGTGTGGAGGCCTGTCTCCTTGGGATCTCCTCAAAATGCGTAGCTGTTGGTTGGCTTTTTGACTGCTGATTAGGACCCTGGTGGTCATTTTTCATGTTAGAAACATTTCTACTGCCTGCATCCAAGAGATGATTCCATAAATACCATCATCTGGCCCCCCTCCCAGATCCCTCTATGAAACTTTAAGGAAACCCAGCATGGAGAGATTCTAAACCAATTGTTCCGCTGGGCCTTGGGGATATGGGCAGGGGTCCCCTGTATTCAGGCTCCTCTATAACCCTATCACTCAGGATCCCTGCATTTGGAAACTCCTGCACTAGCGGGTCGCCTGTGCTATGGCCCCTGTGGCGTATACCCCACAGCCAGCCCGTGAGTGCACACCTTCCTCCCCGGACAGACCGGCCTTCCACATTCTGTCTCCCCTTCGACTGGCCCTCCTGGACCCAGGACTCCTCTCTCGCCCGTATCTCAGGTCACAGTGATGTAGCTTAGCATTTCTACTCAATGTCTTTACATTTACATGTGCCTTTTATGCTAAACTTTATTTTATGTTTAAAAAGATTTTATTTAGGGGCGCCTGGGTGGCTCAGTGGGTTAAGCCGCTGCCTTCGGCTCAGGTCATGATCTCAGGGTCCTGGGATCGAGTCCCGTATCGGGCTCTCTGCTCAGCAGGGAGCCTGCTTCCTCCTCTCTCTCTCTCTGCCTGCCTCTCTGCCTACTTGTAATCTCTTTCTGTCAAATAAATAAATAAAATCTTAAAAAAAAAAAGATTTTATTTATTGATGGGGGGGAGGCATGTACAGGTGGGAGGGGCAGAGGGAGAGGGAGAAGCAGACTTCCCGTTGAGCAGGGAACCTAAAGTGGGCCCTGATCCCAGGAGCCCGGGATCATGACCTGAGCTGAAGGCAGATGCTTCCCCAACTGAGCCAGCCAGGAACACTAGCTCCGTTTGTTCTTAAATGTTATGTAAGGGGGATCATACACATGCCCTCTTCTGGATCTGGCTTCCTTTGTCCGGTGTCATGTTCCAGAGATATGTACAGACATGCGCGTGTGTATAATTACTATATGGTATCACCGTGTATGAATTTACCACAATATGTCTGTCCATTTGCTCACTGATGGTTATTTAACTTGTTCTAGTTTTATTATATATTGATTTATTTTAATTAATTTTTTTATTATGTTTAAAATTCCAGTATAGTTAACATATATAGTGTTCTATTCATTTCAGATGGACAAGATAGTGATTCAGCAATTCTTTATATTACCCAGTGTTCATCATAGTAGGATGAACTCTTCATCCCTTTCACCTAGTCTACCCACCCCCCACTCACCTCCCCTCTGGTAACCACCAGTTCGTTTTCTGGAGTCAAGAGTCTATTTTTTGGTTTGTCTCTGTTTATCTTTGTTCGTTTGTTTTGTTTCTTAAATTCCACATGAGTTAAATCATGTGGTATTCTCTTTCTCTGATGGACTTGTTTCACTTAGCACAACACCCTCTAGGCCATTCATGTCATTGCAAATGGCAAGATTTCGTTCTTTTTTATGGCGGAGCATTCAGCCATGCAATGACATGGGTGATACATCACTTCCTCTTTTTTTCATTCATCTGTTGATGGACAGGTTGCTTCTATAAGTTGACTGTTGTCAATAATGCTGCGATAAACGTAGGGGTACTTCAAAATAGTGCTTTCGTATTCTCCAGGTAAGTACCCAGTGGAATTACTAGATCATATGGTAGTTCTATTTCTATTTTTTTGAGGAGCCTCCGTGCTCTTTTCCACAGTGGCTGCCCCAATTTGCATTCCTGCCAATAGTACGCAAGGTTTCTTTTTTCTCTACATCCTCTCCAACACTGTTGGTTCTTGTGTTTTTTATTTTAGCCATTCTGACAGGTGTAAGGTGATATCTCATTGTGGTTTTGATTTGTATTTCCCTGGTGGTGAGTGATGTTGAGCATCTTTTCACATGTCTGCTAGCCAACTGTCTGTTTTCTTTGGAGATATATCTATTCATGTCTTCTGGCCATATTTTCATTGGATGATTTGTTCTTTTGGTATTGAGTTGTATAAGTTCTTTATATATTTTGGATACTAACCCGTTACTGAATATATCATGTGCAAATATCTTCTCCCACTCAGTAGGTTGTCCTTTAGTTTTGTTGACTGTTTCCTTTGGTGTTTAAAAGCTTTTTATTTTGATTAAGTCCCAGTAATTTATTTTTGCTTTTGTTTTCCTTGCCTTAGAACACATACCTAGAAAAATGTTGCTCTGGCTGATGCCAGAGAACTTACTGTCTGTGTTTTCTTCTAGGACTTGTATGGTTTCAGTTCCACATGTAGGTCTTTAATCCATTCTGAGTTTATTTTTGTGTATGGTGTGAGAAAGTGGTCTAGTTTCATTCTTTCACATGTAGCTAGTTTTCCCTACACCATTTGGTGAAGAGACTCTTTTTTTCCCATTGTACATCCTTGCTTCCTTTGTCAAAGATTAATTTACCTTATATTCATGGGTTTATTTCTGTGCTTTCAATTCTGCTTCATGATCTATATGTCTATTTTTTGTACTGATGCCATACTGTTTAGATTACTGCAGATTTGTAATATAACTTGAAATAAGGAATTGTGATACCTCAAGTTTTGTTCTTCTTTTTCAAGATTGCCGTGGCTACTTGGTGATTGTCTGTGGTTCTGTACAAATTTTAGGATTACTTGGTCTAGCTCCATGAAAAATGCTGTTGGTATTTTGATAGGGATTGCCTTAAATCTGAAAATTGCTTTTGGTAGTATGGACATTTAACAATAGTCCATGAGTACGGGCTCTCTCTATTTTTTGTGTGTCATCTTCAATTTCTTTCATCAGCGTTTTGTAATTTTCAGAAATACCAGTCATTCACCTCCTTGGTGAAGTTTATTCCTAGGTACTTAATTCTTTTCAGTGCAATAGTAAATGGGACTGTTTTCTTCATTTCTCTTTCTGCTACTTCCTTTTTAGTGTACAGATCTGCAACAGGTTTCTGTTCATTGATTTTGTATCCTGCAGATTTACTGAATTTGTTGATTAGTTATGCCAGTTTTTTAGTGGAGTCTTTCAGGTTTTCTGTATACAGTATTACAGTATTATGTCACCAGCAAATAGTAAAAGTTTTGCTTCTTCCTTGCCCATTTGGATGCCTGTTATTTCTTTTTGTTGTCTGCTCTGACTAGGATTTGCCATACTCTGTTGAATAAAAGTGGTGAGAGCGGACATCCTTGTCTTGTTCCTGATGTTGCTGGAGAAGCTCTCAAGTTTTCACCACAGAGGATGATGTTCTCCATGGGGTTTTCACATAGGGACCTTTTTTTTTTTTTTTTTAAGACTTTATTTATTTATTTGACAGACAGAGATCACAAGTAGGCAGAGAGGCAGGCAGAGAGAGGGGAGGAAGCATGCCCCCTGCTGAGCAGAGGGCCCGATGCGGGACTCGATCCCAGGACCCCGGGATCATGACTTGAGCCGAAGGCAGAGGCTCAACCCACTGAGCCACTCAGGTGCCCCATAGGGGCCTTTATTATGTTGAGGTCTGTTCTCTCTAAACCTACTTTGTTGTGCACTTTTTTTTTTTTTTTTATCATGAATGGATGTTATATTTTGTCGAATTTTTTTTTTTTTTGCATCCATTGAAATGATCATATGGTTTTTATCCTTTCTCTTGTTGATGTGATATATCATGTTGTTTGATTTGTGACTACAAAACCACCCTTGAATCCCAGGGTAAATCCCACTTGATTGTGGTGAATGATTTTTTAAAAAATATATTGTTGTATTCAATTTGCTAGTATTTTGTTGAAGACTTTTTGCATCTGTGTTCATCAGCCATATGGGCCTATAATTTTCTCTTTTTTGTGGGGTCTTTATCAGGGTAGTGCTGCCCTCGTAGAATAAATTTGAAAGCTTTCCTTTCTCTTCTGTTTTTTGGAATAGTTTGAGAAAAATAGGTATTAAGTCTTTAAATATTTGGTAGAATTCACCTGTGAAGCCATCTGGTTCTAGACTTTCGTTTATTGGGAGTTTTTTGATTACTGATTTAATTTCATCATTTGTTGGTCATCAGTCTTCAAATTTCTCTTTCTTTCTGCTTCAGTTTTGTGGAGTTATATGTTTCTAGGAATTTATCCATTTCTTCTTGGTTGTCCAACTTGTAATATTCTCTTATAATCCTTTGTATTTCGGTAGTATTGGTTGTTATTCCTCTTCTTTCATTTCTGATTGTGAGTTCTCTTTTTCTCTCTTTTTTGATGAGTCTAGCTAAAGGTTTATAAATTTTTTTGATCTTTTCAAAGAACCAGCTCCTGGTTTCATTGATCTATTCTGTTGTTTTCTTAGTTTCTATTTTATTTCTGCTCTAAACTGTATTATTTTCTTCCTTGTACTAGTTTTGGGTTTTATTTGTTCTTTCTCTAGCCCCTTAAGGTGTGAGATTAGTTTGTTTGAAGTTTTTATTGAATCTTGAGATGGGCCTGTATTGCTATACACTTACCTCTTATAACAGCTTTGCTGCATCCCAAAGATTTTGGACCATTGTATTTTCTTTTTTAAGATTTTATTTATTTACAAGAGAGAGAAAATAAGAGAGAGCGAGAGCGTGAGAGGAGAGAGGTCAATGGGAGAAGCAGACTCCCTGCCAAACAGGAAGCCTGATGTGGGACTCAATCCCAAGACTCCAGGATCATGACCTGAGCCAAAGACAGTTGCTCAACAAGCTGAGCCACCCAGGCACCCCGGACCATTGTATTTTCATTTTCATTTGCCTCCATATGTTTTTTGATTTCCTCTTTGATTTCTTTGTTAACCTATTCATTGTTGAGTAGGCTGTTAATTAACCTCCGTGTATTTGTGTTCTTTCCAAACTTTTTATTGTGGTTGATTCCTAGGTTTATAGCATTATGGTTGGAAAAGATGCATAGTATGACCTCAGTGTTTTTGAATTTGCTGAGACTTGTTTTGTGGCCTAACAGGTGATATGTTCTGGAGAATGTTCCATGTACACCTGAAAGGAATGTGTATTTTGCAGTGTTAAGAAGTAATGTTCTGAATATATCTGTTAGATTCATTAGGTCCAGTGTGTCATTCAAGGCACTGTTTCCTTGTTGGTTTTCTGTTTGGCTGTAAATGGGGTGTTAAAGTCCCCTAATAGTATTGTATTACTATTGATTGATTCCTGTATGCTTGTTAATAGCTGCTTTATGTATTTGGGTGCTTCTCTATTGGGTGCATATTATTTACAATTGTCATATCTTGTTGAATTGTTACCTTTGTAATTATATAGTGTCCTTTGTTTCTTGTTATAGTCTTTGTTTTAAAGTCTGTTTGGTCCAATACAAGTATCGCTGCCCTGGCTTTCCTTTCACCTCCATTTGCATGATAAATATCTTTTCATCTCTCTCCTTTCAAAGTGCATGTGGCTTTAGGTCTGAAATATGACTCTTGTAGGCAGCATAGAAATGGGTCTTGCTTTTTATCCATCCCATCACCCTGTGTCTTTTGATGGAAGTGTTTAGTCTATTTGCATTCAAAGTAATTATTAATGGGTATGTTCTTATTGCCATTTTGTTCCTTGTTTTTCGTTGTTTTTATAATTCTTTTCTGTTCCTTTCTTCTTTTGCTCTCTTCTCTCACCTTTTGGTGGCTTTCTTTAGTGATATACTTGGTTTCCTTTATCTTTACCTTTTGCATATTTATTACCAGTTTTTGATTTTTGGTTACCATTACATATACATATAACGTCTTATACATATAGTGGTCTATATTAAACTGATGGTCACTTAAGTTTGAACCCATTCTAAAAGCACTAAACGTTTTCTCTTTTATAGATGAACTTAATTTTACTTCTTTTGTGCTTCTTACTTTTCTTACTTCTGCTTATGACCTTTTATTTCCACCTGAAAAGTCTCCTTTAATATTTCTTGTAGGGCTGGTTTGGTGACAGTGAATTCCTCTAGCTTTTGTTTGTCTGGGAAACTCTTTATCTCTCTTTCGATTCTGAATGATAGTCTTGCTGGAGAGAGTATTCTTGGTTGCAAGTTTTTTTCTTTCCAAACTTTGAATGTCTTGCCTCTCTCTTCCTGGGCCTGTAAAGTTTCTGCTAAAGATCCCCTCATAGCCTTATGGGACTTCCCTCATAACTGTTTTCTCTTCTCTTGCTGCTTTTGAAATTCTCTCTCTGTATCACTATTATTTTAATTACTATGTATTTTGGTGTGGGCCTCCTTGGACATATTATGTCGGGGAAATCTCTGTACCTTTTGAATCTGGACTTCTGTTTCCTTCTCCATATTCATGAACTTTTCAGCTATTATTTCTTCAAGTAAAATTTCTGCCTCCTTTTCTTTCTTCTTCTTTTGGGATCTTTACACTATGAATATGATTACACTCAATAGTGTTGTTGAGTTCCCTTAATCTGTTCTCATTTTTTAAAAAGATTTTATTTATTTATGAGAGAGGGAACACAAGCAGGAGAAGGAGAGGGAGAAGCAGGCTTCCCACCAAGCAGGTAGCCTGATGCGGGGCTTGATCCCAGGACCCCGGGATCATGACCTGAGCCAAAGGTAGGTGCTTAACAACTGAGCCACCCAGGTGCCCCTTTTCTCATTTTTTTATTCTTTTCTCTTTCTTTTGTTCAGCTTTGATTATTTCTATTACTCTCTCCCCTAGGTCACTGATCCGTTTTTCCACTTCCTCTAATTTAGGCTTTATTCCCTCTAGTGTATTTTTAATTTCAGTTATTGAGTTCTTCAGCTCTGATTGGTTCTTTTTAAAGTTTTCTGTCTTTTTACTGAGGGTCTCATTGAGGTCCTCCCTTCATTTCATAAGTCTAGTGAATATCTTTATGACCATTATTTTAAATTCTCTATCAGGCTTATCTCTATTTCATTTAGCTCTCTTGCTGGGATTTTGTCTTGTGTCATTTGGGACATATTCCTCTGTCTCCTCATTTTGTCTAATTCTCTGTGTGTTTCTATGTATTAGGAAAGTCAGCTATATTTTGTGCTCTTGAAAGTGGTGGTATTATTAAGAAGAGGTCCTGTAGTGTCCTCTGTTCACCAAAATCTCGGTCTTCAGGGGGCATCTCCTGGGTGTGTTGTGTGTGTCCTACTGTTGTGGCTGAGCTGTGTTTGTCTTTAGTCTAGTCATCTGCAATGACTCTTTGCCTGTTGTGGGCAGGGTTTGGTCCCTGTGTAGTTAATGAGCCAGTTTGGGCTCAGGTTGGGTCAGACTAGGCATTTGCCAGAGATGCAGTAGGACTGAACTGCAGGGCACTTTCCCTATGTTGTCCTTGAGAAACTTTTGTGGTGGGCTGGGCCTACAGTCAGTCCTACTGCTGGGGCCACTATTGAACATGTTTGAGTGGTTATCTTCCCTTCTCCCCAGGGCAAGAGTCACTTTGGAATGGTGCCGAATGCTGTAGAGGCTGCTTGCACAAGGCCATACTTGTGGTGCTGCTTTGGATGGACTCCTGCCAAGGGTGGTTGGCAGAAAAGCATGGTGGGAGGTAGGGTAGGGTTTGGATCACTGTTAGCAAGGTGGGTGGAGAATGTTTGCTGGCTGCACTGGTTCCTGTAGGTGACTGTGTGGCTAGCCTAGGGAATGGAGGAAGGAAATACCTGGGCCAGCTCTTTTGTTCTCGGAGAACTCAAAGAGCCTTGCCCCCCTCCAGCACTGGTTCTGAGATTAGCAAGTAAGTAAGTATATAAGGGAAGGAGTTCCCTTATATACCCCTCCCCCTGCCTTTTTTTTTTTTTTTTTTTTTTTTTTTTTTACAAACTGCTTCTTTTATGCTATATCTCAGCAGGGCTATTTATTATGCCTTTCTTTAAAGGTGGGGACTCAGTTTCCTATCATCCTCCAACATTCCCAGGGTGGAAGCTGCTGATTTTCAGTTCTGTGTTAAACCTCATTGATTGTAAGAAGTTGCAAAGTTAAGCCACTCTGATTTTCAAAGTCAAATGATATGGGCTTTGTCCTCCTAGTGTGGATCCCCTGTGCCTGGGGTGCCTGGTTGCAATCTGCTCCTTTCCCTTCTCCATGCCTGTGTGTCCCTCCTTCCCATGGATGGTGTCATGCGTCAGTTTGTTTCCTAACCACAACATTGCCCTTCCTGCTGTTTTTTTGTTTTTGTTTTTGTTTTTTTGATGTGGCTCCTTCTCTACCTTTAGCTGTGGAGAGTCTGTTCTGACAGTCTTTGGGTCATTTTCTGGCTTCTTTACACGGATGTGGGTGTTATGTAGGACTATCCAAGGGACAAGGTGAGCTTAGGATCCTCCTACTCGCCCATCTTCCCTGGAAGTCCCTGGCTTGTCTCTGGTTTTAGTGATTACAGATAATACTGCTGTAAATATCCTTGTGCATGTCTTTCAGTACATGTTTTCTCAGAAAGTTGTCAGTAACTAATTTGAAATTGAGTTGTACATTTGACTTCACTGGGCACTCAGCTTAATCATTGTGAGAAGGTTAGTAAGCGGAGAAGATGGGCACTAGGGTTTACAAAGTCCAGTATTAATGCTTCTGCAAAATTATTCATGTTCATTTTATTTATTTATTTATTTCACAGAGACAGACAGAGAGAAAGAACACAAGGAGAAGGAGTAGGAGAGGGAGAAGCAGGCTCCCTGCTGAGCAGGGAGCCCTTGGCGGGGCTTGATCCCAGGACTCTGGGATTATGACCTGAGCCGAAAACAGATGCCTAATGGCTGAGCCATCCAGGCACCCCTATTCATGTTCATTTTAACCAGAAAAGGCTATAGTTTAGGTATTTTAAGGGTGAGAGAAAATAGGATTTCAGGAAGAGAAAGTCATGTTAACATGAGCCGTATCCTTTACTGTGGCTCAAAGAACTATGGGGCCAAGAGGAAGGCTTACCCAGAGCTCCCTCTTGGGACCTGGCACCCTGGAATTCTTGTCCAAATGGACTCGAGTCCACTTCCAGGCCCTAAAAAGGGCCAACCACACAGTGACATGGGTACCAGTAGACCCTGACATGCCAGGGGGCAGCTCTTTTTGGGCAGTGTAGGTGGAACATGGACACCGCGGGCGGGAGTGTCCATGTGTGTACAACATGGCCCTCGTGCTATGGGATGAGACTGAAGGGAGAAGAATAGGGTGGCGTGCCACGGTGGAGGGCCAGCTCATCTGTGCTGCCATGTCCTGGTGTAGGACTCCAAATTTGAACCTGGCCTTTCAAGCTCCTATGAAGCTTGCTTGCTTGTTTGCTTGATTTATCAAGATAGGAGACTAGAACATATTTTTTTTAAAGATTTTATTTATTTATTTGTCAGAGAGAGAGAGAGAGTACACACAAGCAGGCTGAGTGGCAGGCAGAGGCAGAGAGAGAAGCAGGCTCCCCACTCAGCAAGGAGCCCGATGTGGGACTCGATCCGGGGACTCTGGGATCACGACCTGAGCTGAAGGCAGCGGCTTAACCAACTGAGCCACCCAGGCATCCCGACTAGAACATATCTTATTTAGGGGTCCATGGGCTTGATTTATAACTCTTAAATATTTTATTATATGGCATGTGGACTTCCGTTTTTACCTTTGCCTAGGGCTCTGCACATATTAGATTGTAGACCCACTAAAGAAAAAAAGGTAAATGGGGCGCCTGGGTGGCTCAGTGGGTTAAAGCCTCTGCCTTCGGCTCAGGTCATGATCCCAGAGTTTTGGGATCTAGCCCCTCATCCGGCTCTCTGCTCAGCAGGGAGCCTGCTTCCTTGTGTCTCTCTCTCTGCCTGCCTCTCTGCCTACTTGTGATATCTGTCTGTCAAATAAATAAATAAAATCTTAAAAAAAAATAAAGGACAAAAAGAAAGAAAGATAAAAATACCTTAATGCCTAATTTGTAATACTCCACCCATAAAATCATTCTAGGAAACACTTTGGACATGGAACATTAAGTTTCACAGTGACTGGGTTGCTCAGTTGTTGAATGTCCAACTCTTGGTTTTGGCTCAGGTCAGGATCTCAGGGTCATGAGATTGAGCCCTATGTTAGGCTCTGCCCCGAGAGTGGAGCCTGCTTCCCCCTTCTGAGCCAGGGGGTCTTCTCTTCTCCTACTCTGCAATAAACAAACAAACTCAAGGATAAAACCAGGCCAAATTCCATGCTGATCACACCTAGATTTTTGCCTCTGAATTTTTTTCTTAGCTATTTTTATAAAGTGATGTTTTTATTTTTAAAAAAGGATATTAGTGTTGAAAAAGTACTTATGTTAGTCCTTTTGGACTGCTGGAACAAACTTCCACAGGCTGGGTGACTTCTAAACAACAAACTGATTGTTCAGGTCTGGAGGCTTCAAAGTCCAAGGTCACAGGCTCCAGTATGTTCACCATTGTGAGGCCCTCCACTGCCTGGTTCTTAGCTGCCATCCTCTCACTGTGGCCTCACATGGTGGAAGGGGCAGGGGAGTTGCATGGGGAGTCCTTTATAAAGTCACTAACCCATTCATGAAGGTTCTACTCTCATGACCTAAGTACCCCACCTTTGACTACTATCCCCTTTGGGGGTTAGGATTTCAATATAAGAACTAGGGGAGATACAAACCTTCAGATTGTAGCAGTCATTAATCTCTCTTAATTAATTTTGCCTGTAGAAATCTAGCTGCTCAGGTCACAAGGTACAATAATTTTATGATAGTATATATATATATATATATATATATACACTCACACACACACAATAAAAGGTACTCTTATACATGCACTGGTTTACTGCAAAGATGGATTAATTTGGCACATTCTGGAGCACCATAGAGAAAAACATGTTCTGGAATCAGATTGTCTGGGTTTGAATCCTGGCTCTGCCACTAACTAGCCTTACAAGCTGTGTGACCTCGGGTGCACTTCTTAACCTTCCTGTGCTATAGTTTTCTTCTCTGTAGAACCAGGTGATAACTGTGCTTATATGAAAAGACTGTCACAAAGCCTAAACGAGGTGATACAGAGAGAGTTTAGAATGGTGTCTGGTCCGTAGTTAATATTTAATGATAGCCTTTAGTTTGTGTAGAATAAATTGTAATTCTAATTCTAAGGGTGAATTTAGTGCTTCACTTCCTTGCTTGTTGGCAGTTGCAGGCCTCCATGATCCAAGAAGAAGCCACAGAGGACACTGAAGGTGACCACTCCAGTCCTTCTGTGAGTGCTGGCCAGAGGGCTTCTGCAGGTGCCCACGGGGGTCAGGATGACCACGAAGAAGAGGTATGTGGGGCTCGATAGTTGACAAAGATTTCCCAGTTTGCACAGAGTCTAGATGCGGGATCTCATCAAGGATGATTGCAAAATATTTAAAACTGGGCATGGCCACCAGTAGGGCGTGGCCACCAGTAGGGTGTGGCTACCAGTAGGGCGTGGCCACCAGCCCATCAGAAAGGACTTGGGCAGTGGAGCTGGGAAGGTTGGGAGGACCGTGCTGGTGGCAGCCCTGTAGTCACAGAGTTGTGGGAAGTTGGGGAGGTCCCAAGGGAGGGGGAGTGCCTATAGGATCAGAACAACAGCTCCTTGGGGTGCCTGAGGGGGTGCTCCGTCAGTTAAATGTCCAACTCTTGATTTTAGCTCAGGTCATGAGAGCTTCTCTCCCTCTGCCCCATCTCTTGCTCACTCTGTCTCTCTAAAATAAACAAATCTTTAAAAAAAGGGAAAGAACAACAGCTCTTCCCCAACCAATCTAGGAGTGTTTTAACATTATAACCCAGGTGCTGCTGTCTCTGTGAGTGTGAGGTGTCAGCCTCCAGATCTATTGGCATAGGAGGTCGTCCATGTCCGTGAGACCTCCTTGTCTCCGGCTACATTTATTATGAGCCGTCCAATCAGCGCCCCTCAACCCATGAGATCTGAGTCCAAATCTGGCCCTATTGTTGAAGTCAAAGGCGGGTTATTTCTTCCCAGCCCGCCTCCTGGACACGAGCATGCCCTGCCACCATCCCCTCTTTGTTCTCCTGTCCCCACCCTGGCTCTGCTGGGACTTCGCTGACCTATCTTTGTAACATTATCTGCCTGCCTGTGAATTCAGGAATTGTTTCGTTCCCCCTCCCTCCCTGCCCGTTTCTGTTCAAGGACAGCCGCTCCCCCTCAGGAATGTGCCACATTTCCCCGATGAAGCAGGTGGCTGTTTTTATCCCAACCCTGCAGCACCCGTAGGCCTCAAGTGGGTGGGGTTTTAACAGGAGTTCTCTTCCAATCCTGGGATGGAGACAGGGCCCCTGTGAAGCCTGAGGGAGGCTAGAGGGAGCTCCCTTTGTGGTGTTAATGACTAATAATAATAATAATAATACTCATTTAAACGAATGGGTGGTCCATTAGAATTAATGAAGAAACTGGATCAAATGTTTCCAACAAGATTCCAGGTACAGAGAGTAACCCATATTGGGGGTGATTCATATTACTAAGTCTGTCAGACATGCTGGGATGTTCTAGAATCCAGACCACACATCGTCTGACTCATCCAGTCCCAGCGTGTCCAGTACAGCATCTCTCCTCTTTCTCCTGCCCTCAGGATCTGCCCAGTCAGGGTTCCCCTCCTGCTTCTGCAGTGAACGAGCTGTCTTTGTTTGGGCGACTTCAGGCACCATTCGTAGGTTCCTTCCCCCAAGTGCCGTCATGGGGGGGGTGGTCTCCCGTGGCAAAGCAAACACGGGCTTGAGGACATTGTCCCCTCAAAGTCCTCTCTGACCTCTCTCCACACCAGGTGTTGGCCAAACTCAGGGTTAAGGACACAGTTCTCCAGACTGCCAAGTCCTCCCAAGACTCCTGACACTAGCCACAGGTTTGGGGATCTCCAGGACCACCCAACCCTCTCTTCAGACCAGTCAGTTACAAGTTCAGGGCCCCTCGCATTCTCTCAGGGCCAATAATTTGTAGAACAGCTTGGAGAACTCAGTAAAGTGTGAGCCTTACAACTGGAGTTTTACTGCAGCACAAATATAGAAGTCAGAAGGGGAAGAGGCAGATAGGCAGAATCCCACACTGGGAAGATCCCAAATTCCAGAATTCTGTGTCCTTAGGGAGGCCTTCCTTTCCCAGCATCGACATGTGGCAACAGCTGCACAGCACTGCCAGCCCGGGAAGCCCACCTGAGCTCCAGTGTCCAAAGTTTGATTGGAGTTTCATTCCGTGGGCCTGCAGCCCAGTGGTTGTACTCGGTCTCCAGCAGCCGCCTCCCACCCCCATGGACATGGACCGGAAACACATCGCTCCATGTCTCAACCTTCCAACCACAGAAGCGATCAGATGTGGTCCCAGGGGCTCACCATGAATAATGAAGAAAATTCTCTCACATGGGAGATGTTAGGAGTTCAGTGCTTGCCTCCCAGGAGCCCGGACAAAGCCAGCCCTCTCTTTGGGTGGGGTTAATGCTTCTCTACACAACCCTCTTCTACCGTGACTCTCTGTCTCTCCGGGGTCTCCCTCTCTGTCCGTTCCTGCCCTTGGCTTCCTCCCAACTGTTCTTGTGGCTGAATCAGAGACGTTGATTCCTGTCTTCTCTCCATAGCTCCTGACCCGGGTGGCCACAGCCCCCATTCCTTCTCGGTATCTCTCCGACCTTGACCACAGCCCTGTGACGACTCCTGGTCTCCTTTTGGAGACTCCTCTCGGACCTTGTCTCTGCATCACCAGTTTCATTCTTTCTCACCTCCCAGTGAAGATGTATTCCAAGCTAGGAGCTCTTCTCTCCGTGCTCTTCGCCTTGTGTATCTTTCCAGCTGACTTACCTCCCACTGTCCCTCCTCCCACCGGTGACCTCCTAGGTGTCCATTTCTAGCCCAGACTTTTCTTCGGAGCCTGTCCTGCCTCGACCACTGTGTGCTGGAAGATTCTACTTGTATGGCCAGCTGTCGCCTGAAATGCCACGCGTCTGAAAATCCCAACTAATCTCCCCCCATTTTTCATTTCTGTCAGGGCCATTCTTTCAGCTCCTCAAACTCAAGAGCCTCGGAACCCTGGATGGTCCCAGCCCCTCCCGGGTGAAAGGCCCTTCTGTGTCCCCACTGTCCTGCTGATTCTTGGCTATTGCACTTTTCACATACATTGTCGCCACTAGACTGTGAGCCACTGGAGGGCTGGGATGGTGCCAGTCGGGCTGTTGTCCCCACAGCATCAGAGAGCATGAAGCCGACAACAAGTCATCGCTATCTGTGCGCTGTTTCCTCCTCCCGATCCCTGGATTAGCGAGCTAATCAACAAAGAGGCTCTTTTGCTTATCGGCCTTGCCCTTGCCAGTGTATTTTGTCACCAGATTAATCCCCCAGCCCCTGTGCTGCTTTATTCCCACCCTCTCCCCTGGCCACTTTCTACTCAGATGTTTTTTTATGGCTCCTCATGGGCTCCAGGTTATTTTCTCAACTCTGCGGTTTCCTGGAACTTTCCTCTCCTTTCTACTCCTCACCAAACAAGCTCCCACTTCCAGCCAAATTGTTTTCCCCCAGAACTTGCCTTCCCAGTGTTCCCGGCCACCTGCCTTTTCCTTACCAGGACACGTTTCCCTCAGCAGGAACGGTCCTCCTCATCTCTCCTTCTGGATGCCTCCCGCTCCTTCGGCTGCCATCTACCTCCCGTGATGCCTTAGCAACCGTTCTCTCTTCCTCTCTGGACTTTTTTCAGCTCTTTCTGGGAGATGTTGCTGCACACGTACTATATCTCTGTTGTTTTTTTAAATTTTTTTTAATTGATTTTCAGCATAACAGTATTCATTGTTTTTGTATCACACCCAGTGCTCCATGCAATCCGTGCCCTCTATAATATATCTCCATTTTTGTGCTGCTAATTCTCTTCCTCCAAATATATTAATATTTGTTTTCCCCTAGTTCCGCTGGATGTGATATACGGTGGAGCCCATGTTTTATTCACCCGTGCAACGTTAATGAAAGCTTTCATGGAGGGAATTCTTAATGAAAGTAGAATAAAGAACTCTCTCTTTCAGTTCAATTTCGGAGACATCTTTGTGCATCAAGCCATCCACACGATCGAATATTGCCTGGGCTGCATTTCAAACACAGCCTCGTACCTCCGGCTCTGGGCCCTCAGCCTGGCTCATGCACGTGAGTGAGCAGACCTCACGGTCACGGTCAGATCGTCCCTGGGAAACAGAATCAAAGTACTTGTTGGCAGAAGTGCCTTCCTGGGTTATTTCTGGTTCTTCTTTCCTAGGAAGATGTGACTTTTCTTCTGTAGGCCTGACTTTATATTTTTAGAGTGGTTACCCCTCTATATCAGTTTTCTGTTGCTGCTGTCATGAATTACCACGAACTTAGCAGCTTTAAACAATACAAATTTACTACCTTACAGTTCTGGAATCCTGGAACCAAGGCATCATCAGGGTTAGGCTCCTTCTAGAAGCTCTAGCAGTTTCCTTTTCTTAAAGATTTTATTTATTTATTTGACAGACAGAGATTACAAGTAGGCAGAGAGGCAGGCAGAGAGAGAGAGAGGAGGAAGCAGGCTCCCTGCTGAGCAGAGAGCCTGATGCGGGACTCGATCCCAGGACCCTGAGATCATGACCTGAGCCGAAGGCAGCGGCTTAACCCACTGAGCCACCCAGGCGCCCGCAGTTTCCTTTTCTAAGGAGACAGGGCTATAAGGACCTGCATTGAGGCTCCTGAAGCTACCATGTTCTCTGGACCCTTCTGTGTGTTTGCCCTGCAGCCCACTTGCTTGAAATATTCCTCTTTCTCTCTCTCTTTTTTAAGTAGGCTGCATGCCTAGCATGGAGCCCAGTGTGGGCTTCATGACCCTGACTGAAATCAAGATCTGAATTGAGATCAAGTGTCAGATGCTTAACCAACTGAGCTACCCAGTCACCCCTATTCCTCTCTTCTTGAACTTTCTCCTCACCCAGTATCTAATTCTTCTTTCATAACTCACTCAGATGGCATCACCACCCTTGGAAATCTTCCTCCCTGGTCCCCAGTCTGGAAGGTTCCCTTTCCCTGAGTTCTGGGAGTGCCCTGTCCTAGCAGTGCTTACAATTCTGTTGTAATCAGCCTGTCTCCCTACTAGACTGTGAGCTCTTGGAAAGCAACATCCCCATCTTTTATTCCTGGAACTGAGAAACAAAGCCAAAGTGTGTCCTTGCAGGATAGAAGCCAAAGCAATGAAAGTGAGCCTGTTTGTTAATTTATAGCAGAAATGCAAGTGCTTATCATTAGTCTTCACTGCTCTGGCCATGTTCATTTTGCATCATCTCCCACACATACACACGTACACACTTCTGCAGGCACACAGGGCCTTGGATGCATACGCGCGGCCTGTAAGCATCTACATCCAGACACCCCGAGCCCCGCATGTGTGTACTTGTGTACTGACATGTACCCATGCGAAACGGTTGCCCAGGGACCCAAAGTGGATCTCTGAGCTCGTGTGATCAGCAGCATTAATGTCAGTCTTTAGGTTCCATCTCAGATGTGGTTTGGAGGACTCAGGTCACAACTAGATAGGACAGGAGGGACTCCTCTGGCCAGCCCATGCTCACTGATGATGTAATTTGACTCCCCAAAAACCATATGGTTCACAGCTGCCTGGCATGGTCCACCCATTGGGTCTTTCTGGAACTTCCTGAGATGTCTAGTTCCCATGGGTGCCTTCTTCTTCATGCTAACGAACTTGCTTGAAGAGGTAGTTTAGTAGAGTGGTAATAAATACTGATTCTGTTCTAGTTTCTCATATACTACTTTTAGCTCAGTAACTCAGGCCGCAACTTAACCTGTGTGTGCCTTGGCTTTTCTGTGTGGTTCTGGTAGTTTGCCTGCTCTGTTAGTCAGGCTAGGCTAGAATGTGCTGCAATAACAACAATCCCCAGATCTCAGTAGCTTGAAACAGTGGCGATCTACTCGAGCACATCTGTGTCCATTGGTGCCAGGTTGAGACCTAAGTTGAAAGAGGCTGCATTTGGACACATGCTTCAAAAGTCAGGAAAAGTCAGGTGTTACTCCAGCTGAAAGCCAGAGCTTGGGGGCGGGAAGGGGGCACAGTACAGAAACAGGGACTCCTCCTTGTGCTCCCACATGTCTTTCTTCTTGTCATGTCCTGGTGGCCAGGTGCAAGGGATAGGCCTTGATCTCTCTGGGCCATGCCCCTGTGACCTTTCTGCTGGGTACACTCATCTCAAACCAATAATGTAATGATAGCTCTCTGCTATCTCTTCTTATAAGAGCACTAATCCCATCCTGAGGACCCCACCCATATGACCTCATCAAACCCTAATGACCTCCTAAAGATCCCTTCTCCAAGTACCATCACTTAGGTAGGTAGGGCTTCAACATATGGATTTGTTGGGGGGAAGGCACAAACATTCAGTCCATATCAATATATTGTATGAATTCTTTTATGTTTTGCTTCTGTGGCATAACGTGACGTTACTGGCATTTATTCATGTTGCTGCTGGGAGCTATAGTTTGCTCCATTGTGAGCAAAGCTGCCATAGACCGACTCGTCCAGGTGCCCTAGGGCACACGTGCCTGTTTTCCATCCAAGACCCGAGATTCGGGATTCTAGGGTGTGCAGACCCAGGAAAAGAGTATGGAAAGATAACCCTGTGGCTGAGACTCTTTCTCTCGCTTTTCTAGAACTGTCTGAGGTGCTCTGGACCATGGTGATGAACATTGGCCTTCGCCTGCGAGGCTGGGGAGGACTCATTGGGGTCTTCATCATTTTTGCCGTATTTGCCATGCTGACGGTTGCCATCCTTCTGATCATGGAGGGCCTCTCTGCATTCTTGCACGCCCTGCGACTGCACTGGTGAGCGTGGCTGCCCCATAGGGACTCCACAGGCGCTGGAGAGGGGTTGGGGGCCAGGACCTGCCAGCTGGCCTCAGATCCTGACCTCGTTCAGTCACCTGCTGGTGTAATATTACATGACAATGTGTGTGTATTTGTGTGTTTCCCCCTGCAATGCACACGTTTGTAAGTATATGCGCGTGTGTACCCACACAAGTGTGCATCGCACATGTGTACATGTGTGCACAGGTGTGCACGTGCACATAGGTGTGTGCACATGTGTATATAAGTATGTACGTGTGAGTGTGTGTGTACCTGTATATAATGGCTGCCTTATAATAAATGTTAGTTCCCGTTTACTCGTTCTCTCTTAAATGTTCGTTTGTTGTATTACAACTGGCTTCAAGGTAAGGGACCCCTCCAGCAGCTGGTAAGATGACAGATCTGAGAGAGGCTCTTAGAGGCACGCTGAGCTCACGGGAGACATTTGGCCCATGGTGCTGAGGGCAGGAATCACACCAAGGCATAGGCTCTTGACCTCTACAAAGTGCAGACAGACGGAGGGTACCCGGAAGAAGGAAGGCGCTCGCAGGACGCCCTTGACATTCACAGATGTGTCTGCAGACTCTCAGGCATCACTAGGTTTACAAACACGCAAACATTTGTTGAAGTTTCCATTTTTCTTTCAAGTGAAATCTTTGCCAAGAATCTCGAGTGCATGTGCGCGCCTGTCCATCCCACAGGCTGTCTTCAGCTTTCACGGATGCTTTCTCACCCCCTCTATGCCCGCTGTTGATAAAGAAAGGTGTTGACACTACATGTACTGAGAGAACAGAATCACAGCCTCTCCCAGAGGTTATATCGTCATCTCTCCCCTCATGGAGGAAATGAACTCTGTGATGTCATCAGGCATAAAGGATGACATGTGATGTCTGTGATAGAAGCCATAAGAGTGTTAAAGTCAAGGTTCTGGGTGTTCTTCCCTTTGGCTGCTGGCCTCTAGCTTATGTGTTTAATCTAACTTTTTCTTGTGCCCCACCCCCCATGCAGGGTGGAGTTCCAGAACAAGTTCTACGTCGGGGCTGGTTACAAGTTTTCTCCTTTCTCCTTTAAATGCATCCTGGATGGTTCCGCCGAGGAGTAGCTCCAGGTCCGCGGGCGGGCGGCCGTGGCCTCTGGCTTCAGTCTCTGCTGCTGGGAGAGAAGTTCAACTTGTCTTCGCTGTTGGCTTGGCCCAGCAGGCCAATGGGATGATTGTTCTGGGCTCGCTGGAGGCGGGAAGCCATGATCATTTTATTTCCAAGCCTTGGGATCTAATATGACTTCATCATGTCATAGAGGAGCCGATCTCATGTTGGGTGGTAATTGTCAAATCCTAAAACGGGGAGGGCTCCACTGATGTTTTCTTGCAATTCTGTAAATATGATTCATAAGGAAATAAACTGCTGGGCCATTCCCTTGTTCTCCGAGGTGTCTTTGTGTAAAAGTATCCCACATAATTTAGTACTGATAATTACAGGTCACAGCTAAGCAATGGAAGTACACAAACTAATCCCAAAGGATTATGTTTAGTTTAGTCTTTCATTTCCTGGTTCCTCAGATACTTCTTCTCTTTGCCTGGGGCTAAGCTTTATAAGATTAGGAACTTTCTCATGAATCTTCCCCACAGGTGGGAAAGAAAGGGTCATGTTCTCTCTCTGGATGTGGGCCATGAGGCTCTCTGCATTGTGACATCCTGTGGAATGAAGGGTGACCACATGAAAAACTGGAGGAAGAGATCTGAAGGCTTGAGAAAGTTCTGGAAAACAGCTTGCCAGAAAGGAGACCACCAGACAGGCTTACTCTCTGGATCTGTGGGCCCTGAAGTCATTTCTAAGGCTCCTGGGTTGGCAGATTCCTGAGAGCCAGGGGCAGAGTAATATGTGTGTCATCAACTATTCAGCCTGAGTGACCACTACTCAGGTTAATCATAGTCTTTATGGTCAATATAGCAGTAGAATTAAGTATTGTTAACATTGGTATAGCACTTTACAGTTTACAAGGCACTTCCAAAAAATTATTGATCCATTTTTTTTTTTTTTAACATAAACTCTGCCCTCAACATGGGGATCAAACTCACAACCCTGAGATCCAGAGTCACATGCTCTTATGACTGAGCCAGCCAGGCACCCCACAGGGCACTTTCTATGTAATATCTAGTTCTTAAGATTCCAGAAGATCTGAGCAAATCCAAGTTTACCTTTTGGACCGATTTCTTTCTTTCTTTTTTTTTTTTTTAAAGATTTTATTTATTTATTTGACAGAGAGAGATTACAAGTAGGCAGAGAGAGAGAGAGAGGAGGAAGCAGGCTCCCTGCTGAGCCGAGAGCCCGATGCGGGACTCGATCCCAGGACACTGAGATCATGACCCGAGCCGAAGGCAGCGGCCCAACCCACTGAGCCACCCAGGCGCCCCTGGACCGATTTCTATTTTTCCTGTCCCTCTATGTAGTGGAGTTGGCTGGTGCTCATGGAAGTGTCATGGTTCATACCCAAGGAAGCGTCCATGTCCCCTTCTATGTTAATGTCATGACTTGTCTAGCACAACTTAAGGCACAACAGGCTGCTCCACAAATATTCAGAGATTAAAGCAAGATGAATCTAAGAATGAGAGTTGACATCTTTGAGTTCCAACTCTGACACTCATGTGTGTCCTCGGGCAGGAAGTGGGGGGATCTCCACCTCTCTGGGTTGTGGAAGGCTGGTGTCAAGCACGGGCCTGGACCAGGTACTCAGCCAATGACATCACCTAAAAGGAAGAACAGACAAAAGCAGCATGAAAATGTTCATTGTAAGTCTGCAGAAGCCAAGGTTGCTGGGCAGTTTCAAGGTTCTCAGCTCACCGTGCACTTCTCATCAACTATCTAGAAATATGCTATGCTTAGATAGATCACCAGCCTTCTTCTGCCCTTTAATTCTAAGCAATGATGGCTTGAAGAAAAGGTTCGAAAGGGCAAAGCTTCCTTCTGCCCCTTGCCTAGACCCCAGATCTTCTAGAAGTCTCCATGGTCTTCCTGAGAACTGTTAGTTTTCTCCAAGGTTTGACAGCCTCCTTCCGTCTCATGAGAAATGTAATTTCCCCTTTAAAAAGGGATGGGGTGAAGGGCTACAGGAAAGGGGGTGTGACCGGGTTGTCACTCACATGCTCAGGAGACAAGGTTGCTCTTTAAGGAATTCAGTTGGCAGAACTGAGCCAAAGAGGGAGGAGAAGACCTAGGGGCCTGGCTTCTTGAGCAGGTTAGTCCAGAAGCCCCTCCAGGGGCCGCCCGTGATCTAACTGCTGTGTGAACAAAAGAGCCTGAAACTAGAAAGCTTTCCAAGGGATATACAGAGGTAAGAAACTCCGATGGGCAACGTGGATCTGGATTTACTTCTCTTGCTTTCAAGTGGAGGTGGCCGGGATGGGGACAGGGTTTGGACCATTCGAACTTGGCTGAAGGCTCATGGGCTATGAACAGTTCGCTCCTCTTATTGATGATATTGCAAAACAAATTGCATCATACACGCACACAAGCATGATCGGTTTTTAAAAAGCTCTACCATGGCTCAGTTATTTCCGGCTAAAAAATGGAGTATAGCAAAATGCAGTAGAATGAAAAGCCCATTGGTGCTTTACCATCTGTTTTAATAAAGCTTGAAAACCAGGTAAGCCTTTTGAGTTTCAGAGTAGACTCCCAGCAGCAGCTCAGTTCTTATAGATTCTTTGAAGCTAAGTCATGGGTTGCTTTCCCATTGTAGTTTTTGAGGGACTGAATGTGGGAGGTGGGCAGCATTCTTCCCCATGTTATTCCTTCCTTTTTTGAGTTGGTTTGTCTAATGATCCATCCACCATCCATCCATCCTCTTCTTGAGTTAAATGGGATTTAGAATGGTTTACAGAGATGGCAGAAGATGCCATCTCAGCTTCTCCAACACTCCCTTATAGAGTTAAGGTTACAGGCTCTATCTGCAGTGTTCCCCATACCTATTTCTGTGGAACATTTTGTCCTCCTTTTTGCTTATTTGTTTCTGTTTTTTTTTTTTTTTTTAAGATTTTATTTATTTATTTATTTAAGAGAGAGAGAGAGTGAGTGCAAGAGAGAATCTGCAGCAGATTTCACGCTGAGCACAGAGCCTCACGTGGGGCTCGATCCCATGACTTGGAGATCACCTGCTGAGCTGAAACCAAGAATTGGACACTTAACTGATTGAGCCACACAGGTACTCCCATCTTCCTTTTTATGAAAACTTTTTCTTTATGAAACGTTTGTCTGAAATTCTAGAAAATACTAAGAGAATACTCCCCTGTGTGTTAACTTGGCGTTAATACTTGAGAGTCTCCCTAATGACTTGGATGTAAGCTCATTTGTAATGCACAGCTGTGAATGCCCAAATCCTGATAATCTCCTATCAACAGGTCTGCAGCCCAGCACCCTACATACCCCACCGAAGACATTCTATTATTTGAAGACCCTATAATAACTGAACAGGGCAGGAACGGGAACTTTCTCTGCTGCAGGTAATTTGTACATTCGTTTCTTCCATCCCTTGGCAACAAGCCCTGACATTGCAAACCCACCTGGGCCTTGACCGTCTTCAGGCACGGGACGTTAGAAAGATCAGTGTTACCAGTGGAGAGCATCAATACTTTTCAGTGGCTGGGTGAGGGCTAGGCTTGCTTCTCTGAGTGGAGTTTGAGTGTGGCACACATCACTGATGCCCCTTTCTTTCATAGTTTCTTCATCCCTACGCCCACGAGGCTGTTCCAAACTGGAATTCGGAAAGGGTTTTTTTTCCCCTGTAAAATATACTGAGTTTACCATTTAAGGTAGTGTAGAACAGGCTCCTGGTGGCTCCGCCCATTAAACACCAAACTCTTTTTTTTTTTTAAAGATTTTATTTATTTAATTTGACAGACAGAGATCACAAGTAGGCAGACAGGCAGGCAGAGAGAGAGAGGAGGAAGCAGGCTCCCTGCCGAGCAGAGAGCCTGATGCGGGACTCCATCCCAGTACCCTGAGATCATGACCTGAGCCGAAGGCAGTGGCTTAACCCACTGAGCCACCCAGGCGCCCAAGCACCAAACTCTTGATCTCAGCTCAGGTCTTGATCTCAGGGTTGTGCGTTTGAACCCCATGTCGGGCTCTATTCTGGGTGTGGAGTCTACTTTAAAAAAAAGTAATGTAGAACAACAGATCATTTTTGGTAAAAGTCATCCATTTTGTTGTGCCTTTAATAAGTAAGATGAGGTGACTCATTTGGATGGTATCAGTGTCATACAACTGGCGGGAGAGGTTTTGAGATCTTATTTTCCAGTAGGCATGCAGCACATCTGATGGCTTCCTAATACCACTTAGGTTTACCCTTGAAATAAGGTCAGTCTATTTCAGAAAACAAGTCACTTTTTTCTTTTTTTCATTTAGGTTATTTTTATTTGAGCCCAGGGTGTTCTAATGTTAGCAGAATATCAGTAATAAATGTTTTTGGAGAGATACATGTTTGATAACTGAAAATACTTACAAACTTCCCCTGTGTGTATTTGATTTGTGATTATGGTGAAATATTAGACATTTAGTTGATACTTTTATTCAGAGATGAGGAATAGTACTCCCACGGGTGTTTATGTTGCAAGGGCACTGTGCCCTCATGCAAACATTGTCCCATTTAATTCTCATAACATACCGAAGAAGGAAACTTATCAGTTAAGATTACACACAGTTGGCTGGTAGGAGTGCACTGGTGTTTACAATTCATTGATCACAGCCAATTACGGAGTTTTTTGTTCCTTCTCTCACACTGCTACACTTGACTAGCCTAAAATAAAAAAATTGCACACAATTTCAAGGAACAGAAAACAGAAATAACAGCGTCTTAAACAGAGAGCTTAATCGTTTTCCCACATAGATGTCTGGAGGTAAGTAGTCTACAGCTGTAGGAGAAGTTCCAGGGTCTTGCTAGCTTCCACCCTGCCAGACGTGGCTCAAAGTGTCCCTCTTTGCATCATGACCTGAGATGCCTGCCAAGGTGCAGGAGGAAAGGGGGAGGAGCAAAAGGGCTTTCTCAGATGCACCGCCCCTCCCCCACCCCCAGCCTCCACCCACCTGCCTCTGGGTGACCAGGCTCTTCAGCAAAGTACAAAGGAGGACTTGCCTGGGAAGGCAGCAAGCTTCTTCAGCCACAGCTAGCGAGGTATTATTTCTACTTTCAAGGAAAGAACTGAGATAGAAGACAGAATCCATTCAATCTCAGTCTCCTGTCTGCTGACTTTCCTCTTTTTACTCCCTCCCTGCCTCCCTCCTAGTCCCCCCTGCCACCTCTAGTCCCTCTTCCCTTCTTCCTCCCTCTGTCCTTTCCTCTTTGTTATGCTTGTTAATTTAGTCGGTATAAAATGATACCTAAGGATTTTTTTGTGACTCTAATTTTGTTAGTTATTACAGTAGATGAACAATTTTCCAGTTTTGCTTACAACTTATATAGTCTCTTGTGAATTGCTTGTTCATATAATCTGCCCCTCCATCTATTGGAAACTAATATTTTTCTTGTAATTTCTGGTTAATATATACCGGCAACATTTATTTGAGGTAAAATACCGATAACCTAAAACTTATCATTATACCAATTTTAAAGTGAAAAATTCAGTGGCATTTTTTAAAGATTCATTTATTATTTTAGAAAGAGAAAGTGAGTGTGTGCCAGCACAGGGAGGGGCAGAGGGAGAGGGAGAATTTTCAGATGACTCCCTGCTAACTGCAGATCCCCATATGGGGCTGAATCCCATAACCCTAAAATCATGACCTGGGCTGAAATCAAGAGTCAGACGCTCAACCCACTGAGCCACGTCGGTGCTCCTTGTGGTATTTAGTTGTGTAATTTACAAAGTTGTGCACGACTGCTGTGATTGAACAGGGCCTCCGGTGCCGGCCAGCCTGTGGACTCCCAGCCAGCCAGTGGTTTGACTGTGTCTGGGTGAAGCACCTACCACTGACCCAACAGGTCATGGGTGGTGATGGAGGACAGTGGAGAGCATGTGGCTCAGGCCTGCTTAGGACAGTGGCCTGGTCAGCACCGTGAGCAACGTGTCAACTCTCCATTGGTTTGCTTTCCCAAAAAGAATTTTTATGGTAAGAGAACTCGCCTTTTTAAACATCCAAACAATGAGATAAGCTTTAAGAAGAAAGAATGGAAAGTACCCTACATTCTCCTCACTGACTTCTCCCTTGTGCACACCCTCCAACCCGGCCAGCTCCTGCTCATTCTTCGGGGCTGCACTCAGAATTGCCTACAGAAGCCTCCCCCGGTCTCAGCACTCAATAGAGCAGAGGCCCTACCTCGTGCACCAGAGCGACCCCCACTTACCCTGCGACCACGCCGCTCCCCGCTGACCCCTTACCTTTGCTCCCCGTTAGACTGGAGGTCCTTCAGGGCCAGGGACACTTTCATTATATGCTATTGACTGAGACATAGAAGTGCTCCACAAATATGTGCTGAAAGACAAAACACGGTTTCTGAAATCTCCATGTAGATACATATTTAAATGAAATTTTATAAATTGGGATCAGTATACACATACCTATACGTTGTGGATACGGATGCACTATGTATAACACCTCTTGGAACGTGCTTCTCAACACTAAATAAGTTTTCTCTGAGTGTTTTGTATTTTTAAAGATTTTATTTATTATTTATTTGACAGAGATCACAAGTAGGCAGAGAGGCAGGCAGAGAGAGAGGCGGGGTGGGGGGGGGAGCAGGCTCCCCGCTGAGCAGAGAGCCAGATTCAGGGCTCGATCCCAGGACCCTGAGATCATGACCTGAGCTGAAGGCAGAGGCCTTAACCCACTGAAGCCATGGGGGCACCCCTCCCTGAGTGGTTTTAAGTGGTATTCTGATTAGCCATTTCTCTACTGGTGGGCATTGGTTGTATCCAGTTCTTTTGTCGTTGAAACAACTGAGTGGTGCCCTTCCTTGTGTATCTTTGTCTGCCTTTAGACTACCCCGTTAGGATGAATCCTGGGAGTGAAATTGCTAAGTCAATATTCTTTTATCTCTGCCTAATTGCCTTCTGGAAATGTAGCAACATACACCCCCAGCGATGACTCTAGAGCTCATTTCCCTTCACAGGGTGTAATCAGTCTTCAAGATTTTTGTGAATCTGTTAAGGGAAAGTGCTAACTCTTTAATTTGAAGTCATGGTGACGAGTTAGGTTGCACATAATTCCATTTATCAGCCACTGGGTGTATTCTGTGTTCCTCCCTCACATCTTGCCCTCTCCATTATTTCCTTCCTGACCTACATGAGCCTTTGTTAAACACACACATTGTAGATAGCCTATTTATCTTTATTGAATTTTATAATTTTTAGATTGAAGCACTCAGGGCCCGTGGCAGTGAGTCAAGTTGCCAGATGAGTTTATAACAGAAATAAACAACCTGACTTGATTTCCTCATCCCCAGAGACATTTCTTTTAATTTTTTTTTATTTTTTAGTTTTTCTGGTAATTATCTTTATAGTTAAAACAACATAGTTGTATTTTATTTCTTAGTTTATCAACTTAAAACAGTATCAATCTATCATTCACGACTTAGACAAAAGATGATGATTTTAGGTCCTTATATCCTCTTTGCCATTCTCTCAATATTTTACAAGCATTTAAAAAAAAAACAATAGCGAGTGTTTGTCATGTTATTAAAAACACTATGTAAATATAATTATAAATGCGGGATGTATTATCAGTTTATATAACCATTCCCTCTTTACACTTAGGCTGTTGCCAATTTGTTAATTGTTAAAATAGACTTGAATAAACCTAAAAAAAATTTTTTTTCTTCATATAGAGAGCATTTTCCACATTTGAGATACGTCCTTAGGATGAACTGTTAGAGCTGGGATTACCAGTGCAGATGAAACCAGTTTCTAAAGCTTTTGCTACGTTGCCAAACAGCACAGACTCTTCGGAAGGCATGGAATAATGGTTTTCAGGTGGGGATAGGTTGGGTTCAGTGTATCAGGATCACCTGGAAAAAATTTTCAAGCCGCCCACCTCACTCCGTACTGATGTAGAAATGTTGGGGTCCGGGAGTGAACGGCCAAGAAAGAATTCTGGAGACGTCTTCCGTGCAAGAAAAGGTGGTTTTTATTAAAGCTGGGGGATAGGACAGGGGTGGGGTGGGCGGTGCCGAAAGAGTTGCACTGACGTTATGGGGAGTGACTGATTGTGTACTTTCTAGTTGGGAGGGGGTTAGGGATCCGGGTAAATCTCTAAGGAATTTGGAAGCAAGATTTCACCGACCTTGAGAAACTAGCTGTTAGGAAAAGGTCATTTACTGCTGTCCAGTAAAACCTTAGTCACGAGACCCTTCAGATGTATTCTCGGTGGGCCATAGGCTTGGAGGATGTTTGCTAATATATATCTTGGTGTGGGGTGGAGGGCAGGTAGAGATAAAGGAAATCTCCAAAGGGATTTTTATATGTTAAAGAAGACATGGGATCATGAAGGTTCAGAGAATATCAAGCTATTTTTGCTTCTAGCAAAGTATTTTGTTGTTTAGATTTTTTAGATATTTTGTTGTTTTTTTAGATTTTATTTTACTTAGATTTTATTTCTTAAATTTAAATGCAATTAACATATATTGTACTATTAGTTTCAGAGGTAGAGTTTCGTGATTCATCAGTCTTACATAATACCTGGTGTTCTAGCAAAGTATTAACGTTGTCGCATTGAATTCCTTGAGGAAGGCTATCGTGCCTATCCCAATACTTGCCAATAAGCTATAAGTTGTAAGGAAATTTAACTTTTTTCTTTTTTGCCTTTGTTCTCCACATCACAATCTCGAGGTCGAGAGTCACTGGTAAGGAAGGAAGACTAGGGGCTTTGGGGTGTGGTGTGTTTAATAATGGGGGGGGATGTTACCTTGATGTGTATAGTGTTTGCTGATTTCCCTGGTGTAACTGTTCCCACCACGGCTGGTTTTAAATTACCAACATGATGTTATTGAATACAGAGGTGGGAAGAGATGTGTGCGGTCGGCCCTCAGCAGCTCCCATGGAGCACTGTAGCACCCAGCATGCAATTCGTCCTCTTGTGCGTACATTTACATATGCACGTGTTCTTTCATTCCAGTTTGCCCACATCCCAAGCTCTCATTCCTTTTACCGTGTAGGTGGTCACAGTCATGGAATTTTCACGCATCTATGTAAATGACAAAATGGTCAGTTTTAGGGCATGGATTTTCATCTTATAGAAGCTATTGGGTTGTTCTTGTTCTTTTTTTTTTTTTTTCTCTTATTTTTGTTACTCTCTTATATTTTTGTGGTTATAAATGTTATATTTATAGCTCTGGTTCGTAGGCGGGTCCTTGAGGTGGAATGCCTGCCCATGCCTCCATCCCTCCTGACTCGCAGCTCTTGTTTGGCATCGATGATTGTACTCATTCTTGAGGGAATCAACATTTCCAGTCAGTTCTGAAAGCACAATCAAGTCTATGTATTTTATTCAAATGTTGACTCTAAAAGTATCTTTTTTTAATGACCATGTCCATATCTCTCACTTGGGGCCAAATGTTATATGTGAAGATTATATTTATTTTTTGATGTCCAATGTCATGACCAAAAGGAAGAGCATGTGACTCTTGATCTCAGGGTTGTAAATGAGAGCCCCATACTGGGTGTAGAGATTACTTAAAAATACCTAAAAAAAAAATATGAACTCACAAATGTGAGTCTCCCTTACTGGGATCAGCTTTCATTTAAGAAAGCTGTGAAGTAATTACCTTGGACCTAACACCTTCTGCCAGATCCTCTGTGATGTATTGCTTGTCTTTGCTGATAAGAGAAGGGAGGAATGTAGGATATTTATGATCCATAGAACTACATACTCAGGTTAAAACATAGAACTAAAACTTGCTCTGCTCAATAGTAAATGATACATTTCCTGTTTTTTTGTTTTTTTTTTTGCCACTCACTACCAAAAGGAGAACTGCTGGAGGTTGTTTTATTACTCTTCTAAACGTAAGGCTTGATGATTGTTAAAATTGTAAACATGTTTTGATTGCTAGGAGATGTTGTAAAACTTGACTGTAGGAGAGATTAAATGTTGATTAAAGATAGAGGATTGAGTTTATTGTTAAGCATTTTATTTGTAACTGAACTCAAAATGAACTTACTGGGATTGAAAAACTTATTTTCCCACCCAACTAAATGGTGTTACTCTCTAAGACTCTAAATGGCCAGACTCACTTTTGGTTGTTAAGTTTGCTGTCGTGATTTGCATTACTACTCTTTAGGGGGGGAAAAAAAGATGTAATTTACATGCAATGAAATTTACCATTTTTAAAGAATGTAATCTGGGGACTCTTAGTATAATTTAGTATAATTTCAGGTTGTACAATCCTCACCATTATCAAATTCTCACAAATGGTATTGTTTTCAAATTTTGATGAAGTTAAATATGTTACTAGTTCATCTTCCTATCTTGAAATGGGAAAGTCATAACCAAGATTTTTTAAAAAGATTTATTTATTTACTTTAGAGAGAAGGAGCACGTGTGGGGAAAAGGGCAGAAGGAGAGGGAGAGAGAGAATCTCCAGCAGACTCCCCATTGAACAGGGAGCCTGACACGGGGCTTGATCTCAAGGACCCTAAGATCAGGACCTGAGCAGAAATCGAGTCAGGTGCTTAACTGACTGAGCCACCCAGGCACCACTGTCATAGCCAATTTTTAATGTGTCTAGAAGTCCTTTTTATAATCAAAAGTAAATTTATAATCAAAATAATCTGTTAATTTTTTCATTTAAAAAGTTACCAGATAAACAACACCTCTCCAAGGGGTGTTTGGACAATGTCTGGAAAGGGAGTGGTGGTTCTAGAGCAGTCTGTCGTCGTGATTTTCAGGCTCTCAGATGGGCTGAGAGGCCAATTATTTTTCACTTTTTCCACTCTGGGAAAATAACAGCTTTTTGTACTTTTCATGTTCTCCCTTGGGAAGGAGGATTTCATGGACTTACTTCTGAGCATTATTGACCTATCTCTCATCTGGGAATATTTGTGCCTCTGTGACAGTGTTTTAAGAAAACAAATAATATCAACATTATGGAAGAGTTGTTTTGATGTGTATCTTTTGTGTCCCCAACTAGAATAAAAACTCCTTAGGGCAGAGAACATGTCAGACGTTCCTTCCAAGTCTTCACAGGAGCCCACACAATACAAGATACAGAGCTGGCCCTTAGCAAACATTAATGACCTTGACATGCTGCTACGGACTGGTTTGGGGCTATCTCTATATTCTGGGAATAAAATGCCTCTGTTTGAGTTCTGATTCTGCTATTTACTAGTGGTCTGAAATTGGAAAAGTTATTTTAAAATCTCAGAACCTCGCTTTTTGAACTACCAATTTTGAAAAATGTTACACATCTTCAAAAGCAGATGGTAAAATGAATCCCAAATGCACCCATCATTCTCAATAATTTTCAACATATGGCCATTCCTTATTCTATATATGCCCATCTATTTCTTATGCATCATATTCCACACTACCATTGATTTCTTTTAAAAATTTTATTTATTTGTCCATTTGAGGAGGGGTGTGAGGAGAAGCAGAGGGAGGGGGAGAGAAAGAATCTTCAGGAGACCCCCCACTGAGCGTGGGGGGTGGGGCTGCAGGGCTGCAACCCACAACACTGAGATCATGACCTGAGCCAAAATCAAGAGTCAGACACTCAAGACTGAGGCATCCAGACGCCCTCCCGTTGAATTATTTTAAAACGAATCCCAGACATCATTTCATCTCTTAAGTATTTTAGTATATATCTCTACTATGGAAGGATTGTTTTTTTTCTGCTGTAGTCATATCATGGTCACACCTACTGATGTCATCAGACATCTCTTACTATCATTAAACTTTTGCACTTGTTTACATTTCCCTGACTTTCCTCTCATCTCTTTTTCTTCTCATTTCCTTGGCTGTTGTTGTTTTACAGTTGGTTTATTTGAATGGGGATCCAAATAAGATCAACTCATTTATTTGGTTGATTGGTCTCTTTTTCTTTCAACTGGAAGTTCCTTTTCCTCTTTTCATCTTGCCATTTATTCATTGAAGACGTTGGGTCATTTATCTTATACAACTTCCCACATTGTGGTTTTTTTCTTATTGCAGCCACATGGTACGGTTTAATGAGTTTCTTCGTCATCTCCTGTATAAATTGGTAGAGCTAGAGGACCAGATTCTGCTTGAACTTAAATCTCAAGAGAATGCATCACAGGTGATATATACTCCCGTTCTTATTGCTGCTCATCAGGACCACATGACATCTGATGGTCTCTCTTTTGGTGGCATAAGATTTGCCAATGTCTACAAGTATTATCAGTCTTACCCAGCTCTTATCCATTTCTTCATCAGCCTTCCGCCTAGGAGTTTATCAGCCATTGGTAATCATTGCCTATATCCATTATTTCATCAGGTTGTGAAGTCATGATAATTTAATTCCATTCTTCCTTTTTTTTCCCTGCATGTATTAGCTGAAATAAAAAACAAACAAACAAACAAACAATTTTCTTTCCCAACTGTTTGGTTACCCTAAAGTACAAAGAGTTTGTGTGAGAAAGACAAGATATTTACTAGTTTCCAGAATAAAGAGTTGGTTTCTTAGTATTCTCCAAAGATGATCAGTGAGATTTTCGTTTCAGTGTTGCTATGAACAATGGGTTTTGATATCTTTGATGTGTTTCAATTCTTACAGTCATTATTCTTGATGCTTACATGGTCCCCATCTTTGATGGATGGGAGCCTTTTCAAGTTGAATCTTGTAATCTTTTGTCACAACCCCAGAGGTGTTTGATATCTTCCTTTGCTATCTGGTATGACAAGATGTTCCAGGCTCAATTTACACATTTCCTGTCCCAGATCCAAAATTAGCCATTTATTTAAGGCACTGGGGTTTCTTTTAATGGGAAATAGGAAAGAAAACAATCTGGGCTCTGTGAGTGCTCATTAGTCCTTTTTTCCCCAGACTCTTCCAGTGGATAATCTTAGGATACGCATATATGAAGTACATAGTGAATTCATAGTGATATTTCCAATTCAAAGTTAGGATTTTAAGATTTTTATATAACTTCTCTGATTTTATTATCTTTTTCCTCTTATATCCAAAAGCTTGATTCCTAACCATATTAATACAATTGCTACTTGCTTTATCCTACAGTATGTACTAGCATCAAAATAATGATACCAATATTAATACTAAAAATCTAATTACTGAGAATAGATTATGATTTCTATTCATCCCGCTAGGGGTGTAGACTTAAATGACCATGTCTTCAAGTCATTTGGAAAAAAACTTCTTCACTAAGTTGATACTCAGATTTCTTCATTTTATTTTGCTTTCGATTTCTTGAGTTAAGAATCCTTCTTCAGGCTAAATGCATGAAGGGGAAGGGAGCCAATAAAAAAGAAGTGCTCCTGGGTTTCTGTCAGGTGAAATGAAAATGTTACATAGAAACACACTATAAACCTCATGATCCACAGGAACATGTGATTATTTGTCTGTAGCAAAGGCCATCTTCACTCCCAGTTAGAGGATGCTATTGGCCAAGTGGTCCAGAACTCACCTGGCCCATGACAAAGGGTTGATTACTGGTCACTGGAGCCCCATTGTCTCATTGGCCATTTGACCTCTCCATGTCTCATGTTCCTTATATGTAAGAATACTGACCTCACAGACTTTCTGTGAAGATGAAAGGAAGATGAGCACTCTTTTATATATTTTTTTCTTCCTTCTCCTACTTTTATTAGGGAAGCCGTGTGAGCAGGAATTGGGACCATTTAGAAGATGGTGACCAAACAAACCGAGCTGGTCACCGTCATTAGCCTCCGGAAGTTGAGCCTGGAGACCCCAGAGTCCCAGCCAAAAGGTAAGATGACCACAGATGTCTCAGACCCTCTAGCTGCTGCTTAATTCCCTCCTGTGTTTACTAATTTTTACAATGATGAATTGGTTTCCCAACATCTTCCTCCTCATTTTTAGTGAGAAATCATCCGCATATATTCCCTTCCCACAGAGGCATTTCCTCTCACTCTGCCCTTCCTTGTTAGAGTCAAAGACCTTCACCGTGGAAGATGCCGTGGAGACCATTGGATTTGGACGTTTCCACATTGCCCTCTTTCTGATCATGGGCAGCACGGGGGTGAGTTCTCTTTGGAGATCATTTGACTCTCTAAATCAAATTCATCATTGGATATGTAGAGTCTTCCACTGACCTCCAGCTCTGGGCTGTCCATTCAGGGAGGGGAGTGAAAGGGAGTGAAAGTGAATTAACCCCTGTGAGGGGGGTTAATTCAAAAATAATTTTCATCTACCTTTGCCAGGTGTTTGGTTATGAGCAAATACATATCTGTGTCTTTATGTTCTGGGAATTCAATATTCATTTAAAAAAAAAAAACGGTTTAAATCTCTGCCTTCTCTGGGAAGGGGGGAGAAAACTAGTATCATTCTAAGTAAAATTAAACACCTGGTCCTCAAATATTTTGTGCATAAGAATTGCACGGGACACATGTTGTCATTACAGATTTCCAGAACCTTTAGGAGGCACCTATGAGGGTTTGCTATCTACCACCAGCTATTTTGAGAAAAGAAGAGTGATAGCTCAATCCCAGGGCTTTGACCAACAGTGGGTCTATCCCAAGAGACCACTACTGCTTCCTCCTTTTATTGTAGGTGCAGTGAGAATATGTTAGGAATATGATATTGATAATGAGACAGAAGGCAAAATCTGAGAAAAGTGGTCAACATGACAATGATTTAAGGCGGGACATAAAGATAGCCAATAGGACACAATTGAGTAAATAATAGAGAGCCTTGACCCTCACCCTCAGCTAAATAGTATGAGACAAAGAGTGATGTGAGCTGGAGGGACCACTTGGCAAGTTCTGATGCAGTGCTCCAAAGCCTTGTGCTCTCTGGAGGTAGTCCAGTAAAGGAGAGAAAAGCAAGATGCGTCCTGGTCCTGATTTTATAATAATCAACAGTTCAATTTAGAACATTTCTTCATCTAGGAAGTAATGTCTTACCTAGTCTCCAAAATGTTAAGATTCTATATTTCAAGGGGCAAGTGGGTGTAATTGGGGATTGGGGAGGGTTTTATCAGAACTTTCCTCTACTTTCAACCAGAACATCTTCACTTCTGTTTTACATATTTGGTTTCCAGTTTGGTTTCGTTACGTGGTCCCCTTCACTTAAACACTGTTCAATTCTCTGCATCTTTTACCTTCAGATATGTTGGGAACCCTGTCTTTTCTTCCTTTATAGTCCTCTTGCAAGAGAAAAGAATATGTAGAATTTTTTTTTTGTTTACCTTCCCAAATTAACCAAATCACCTTATACAAAGGGAGTGTAACTTTATTAGTTATGATCTGTATTAGAAAGATGGTGCTGCTGTACCCCCTTTCCAAAGGGTAGGTATCAACTGTATAGGCAACTCCTGATGTCCATCTCCACATCCGTGGAGACTGTATGTCTATTCCACATTTATACTTGATGTTCTTGTGAAATATCTTCTGGTCTTTTTCAAGTGTTTTATAAGCTGCTTCACTTCTTCCCAACCCATTAGGTAGGAAGGGTTATTTACCAGACCTCCTCCTCCTCCCTGCCTCTACCTACCCCCAGAACTATTTAATTGGGTATGGTAACCAAATCCCTCCCCTGGCTTTAGGGTGGTCTGCATTGGATGGATGTTCTCATCAGAATAGGTGTGTTGACAGTGAGGGACATGGCTCCTTCTGGCCATGGTCTGTTAAGGTTCTTGGTTAGGGGCAGTCAGAACAATAGTTGGGTTTTGGGGCCTCACGTGACCAAGGTGTATGTAATAACAGCACAGCAGCAAAGCAGCCTCAGTCTGTGACCAGGCATCCTGAATCCTAATGTTCTCTGAGGGCTCTAAAATCTTATACACTGCTGCTCCTCTGTGTCCTTCTCCCCTTAAGTTATTATATCAGAGTGGGGCAAAGTCTTATCCCTTACTGGCTTATTTCCTCCTAAGACCACTTAAAGGAGTAGAGTCCTGGTTAATATTGACCCAACCGCTCTATATTACTGACACATCCTTCTGATGTCACACTGTCCCTTATTTATTATACTTTTTGAGCTAAAGCATACTAGCTATCTATATTCTAAACATGACTAAAGTACTTTCCAAGAGGAGACAAGGCTTTGTGACACCTTTCCAATTCCCAAATAGTAGCTAACACCACTATACTTTTTTCATCCCAGACCTTTGAATTATAAATCTATACATAGTACTATAATATGTAACCCATACAAATATCAGTTATTTTCTAGCATCTACTTCTTCCTTTCCCTGGGAGATAAACTAAAGCTACAATGGGTTGTAAGATAGGGTAGAGGATGATATCCAAACTTCCTATTGAAAGAAATATTTAGTAGCACAGCTTACACTAGGTCTGCCAAATAGACCTTGTTTCCTGGTGATGAACTCATTGTTTTGTACTTGCCTGTTTCCTCTCTTCTAGTTTTCATGAAGCTTGCCTTCCAGCTCAGCTTCTTGAGATCAGAGACTATTTCACAAATCCCAATTGCAAAGGCTCTGCCCTAAGACCTTGACAGTGATGAGTATAAAGCAACAGAGCCAGGTTGATGGCGATGCTGGTGGTTAGTCATGTCACCCACTGCCTAAGTGACTCTCCCAACATAAACAAACACATAATACTGTCATAGAGCTATAGGGCAAATGCATGGGTCAGCAACATCGCAAAAAAATAGATGTCATACATCTGTAGGAATCCTCTCAAATTATTCAAACCACGAACACTGCATCCATGAAACCCAAAGTTCTACTACACTTCTTTACCCAACTAGCAATGTTGAATGGGTACACTATAGGTTCTCCCTCAGTGGAGGAGGGTTAGGAGGAGATTAGGATTAAAAGGATGATGGCAGGCACACATGGGAAGAACTGATGAGAGACCAGCACTAAGACACAGTGTTTCCCACTTTATTTAAGGTTGTCGAGGCCATGGAGATCATGTTAATAGCAGTTGTGTCTCCTGTCATCCGCTGTGAATGGCAGCTGGAGAACTGGCAGGTGGCATTAGTGACTACGGTGAGTGCTTGCTTCCGGTGTTTTGAATGAACCAACTGAAAACCCAGGGCTCCGGCTCCCCTTTCCCCATCCCACAGGGCTAAGAGCCAAAGGTGACCTCGCTTTTTGGGTGGTTGCTTCCAAAGCTCATGGGCTTTGAAGGCCGAAGCTACTATTTGTGGTCTTTCTCTCATTTATCTCTTTTCCTGTAGAGAGCATGACCTTGAACTGCTTATTTTCTAGCCCCCAGCAAGAGGCTAGAAGAGACAAATGCAAATCAGAGAGAGTAGACCTTAAGTCTTGGGATTAGTTATGGTTCGAGTCTGACTGCAAATTAGTGGGACCATAGTGACTTATGCAATCACTGAATCGTGCTCACAGAATGCATTCAACTTTTCTCAAAGATGGTTATGAGTAACCTTATGAAGTGCACACCAAGTTTTGCTACAGAGTGGAATTAAGGATCTTCTACAACATTCTTTTGAAAGGTGTTTATTAAGTACCAGTGAATGACCAGCAGGCTGTGTGTGCATGCTTGTGTTGGCGGGAGTATAGTAACTCCATGTTGCGTGAATAGGAAGTCGGGAAGAGGGAACAATGGGAGACAGGTGGGGATCAGAAGCAATTTGGAGTCCGTGCATGGACTCCATTCTGGAGACCACTGTAGGCCCCTGCCCCCCAACTTCGGTCAGCACGTGCAAGCCCACCACGCAACATATAGTTGTTTCAGATCTACATGACAGTTTCTCCAAATTATTCATTCATGTAACAAAGATCAATTTCACTTAGGCACACCATTGACTACATAGTCATTATGTATTTCTCATTAAATGGTTATTAAAGTACACTCCCTATCATGCGGAGCTTTGGTAAATCTTTATTTATTTATTTATTTATTTATTAATCTTAAAAGAGACTCTTCTTACCTAAAAATGTTGGAGGCTACACTATGGGTGTCAGGGAGCCATTAAGGGGCTTTAAAGAGGGACATGGTCAGCTTTCCAAGTGCCCTGGGGAGATGAGATTGGAAGGTAGATATGTTAGCAGTCATAAAGTGGGAGGACGTATGGTGGGGAAGGAGTGTGTTTTGGAAGCATTTAAGAGGTCACATCAGCCAAGGAGGTGAGAGAAACACAAGCTGAGGAGTGGAGAATTGATTTACTTGGAGATTGAAGCTGGTTTTCATGAAGGCAGAATTTAACAGAGAGAACTACGATGAACCAGGTGCCAACATCCTCACTGAGATGGGGGTGTTGGGAGGCAGGTAGGCAGAGAAGGCTGGAGGAGGCAGTGAGTTGGTGGAGGCCTTGAAAGAGGGTAAAGCTTTAAAAGAGAGAGTTACGGTCTGAAACTAGCCATAGAGAATGCTGGAAGTTTTCCCCAGACCCCTAGCCTTCTGGGGGTTATGGGCAGAGAGGAAAGGGTGTCCCCACCTCTCACTCTCTGCCTTAAGCAAACTTAACCTGGGAATTCTCATCTGTGTTGGGAACCAGGAACCTCCTCTTCCCATAAGGAACTGATGAGTTCTCCTCTCAGATAATGTATATGATCTGCCTGGTTGTGTTTCTGTCTGTGTCAAGGAGGCCAGGAAATGTGGAGCCTGGTTTTGGACTCAGTCCCAGCAGCAAACATACAGCCTGCTTATTTTCTGACATCCATTTCTCTCTCTAAAATTCCTTTATTAATTTTGTTGCCCTTATTCCTTTTTTAAAAACGTTCTAACACTTTTAGAAGAGGGAAGAGGTATAAATAAAAATAGCTAAAGACCTTCCCTGGGCTGGTAATTAAGTGACTCAGCTATTTTCCATTTTTTTCTATCTCTAAAATGCAGTTGCAATTTGGAAAGCATTCCTTGTCCATTGTGTATGTGGAGAATGACTGCTGTAACATTCCGTGTAATTATAATGGCACCAAACCCCAGTGGGCCTGGGGATGTGCACGTCCCTATTCCTGAGGATGTCGGGACATCCAGCTGTGGTGTTTGCATCTGTCACTCCCATAAACTATATTATCATATGGTATACTTTCTGTATTTACAACTGAAATTTATTGGTTGCGTTTATGTTGTTTCTTGGTGGCATCTGAGGCTCTTTGATGCTACCAGTAACGTGACTTCCTTGTCAGGTGAGTCACGGCTCAGGAGACTTTTTTCTAGGGAATTCAAGTCACCCCAGATGTGCCTATTTCTTGTTCTGAGTTCCTGGCTGCCTGCCATCCTTTAGTGTCTGTCATCCTGGTTGTGAAGCCCATCTGGCTTTGGCACCTGTGCCCGGGACTCACCGACCACAGCTCTGCCACCAGGAGGGGCTCAGATTGATTCAGCCAAGAAGCCATATTTTGACCAACTCCCACTGACCAGGCTCCCCATTCCCCAGCCCCAGTGCCACTTGCCACCTTCAGGACAAACTGGTCTGAGTGGTTCTTAACATTGATGACTGTGTATGAACTACAGTCCCTCACGTTCTGTGACTGAGAGCACTGAAGAAACCAAACTTCATGTGGTGCAGAAAACAGAAATAGAAGAGTAATTTTTATGTTACAAATAAGTACCTGCAGGAAAAGCAGACCCTCCAAAGGTGGGGGGGGGGGGAGAGACACAGAGAGAAGGTGGGGGTGGTGGTGGAGAAAGTTTATGTCTTCACTCTGTGTGATTCTCCAAACAAGAATAGCATTCATAAGCTTTGGGGTTCACACAGGCATTCAGTCAAGGTTTGTGCTCCAAAACAGGCTTGAAAATAAACAACTCAGCCTTCGGAAAGTCATGTCTTTACACTGAATGGACAGAAAACCAGAAAGAATAAAAACATCTGCCAATTATGGGCAAGAACAGGGTAAACTTTAAATTTGATCTTATTTGACTCTTTGCTTCACTTTTATTAATCATTTAATTACGCTTAATCCAGGTGTAATTAGGTCCATTAACCCAACATAGCATCTCAATACACGGAAGTATTTTAAATCCAAAGAGACACTTTCCTTCCTGCCCTGGGCAGTCTGTGATTGCTTCTTTTTATTCAAGTCAGGTCAAAAAGAAAAAAAATTTAGTTTACTTCTTCCTTCTTGGAGGGAGTTTGATAAGTCCATAATAAAAATTGCTTCAGTTCAGGGGTACCCACATTTTGAGATTCACCAACTCATATGGTTTTGTTTTGTTTTGTTTTGTTTTCATTTCATTTTATTTTATTTCTTTTCAGTGTTCCAGAAATTGCTGTTTATGTACCACACCCAGTGCTCCATGCAATACATGCCCTCCATAATACCCACCACTGGGCTCACCCAACCACCACCCTCCAAAACCCTCTGAGAAACCCTCTGTTTCTCAGAGTCCACAGTCCCCCATGCTTCGTCTCCCTCTCTGATATCCCCCAACTCACTTCTCTCCATCTCCCAACGTCCTTGTGTTATTCCTTATGCTCCACAAATAAGTGTAACCATATGATAATTGACTCTCTCTGCTTGACTTATTTCACTCAGCATAAACTCTTCCAGTCCTGTCCATGCTGATATAAAAGTTGGGTATTCATCCGTTCTGATGGAGAGTACAATACTCTATTGTATATATGCACCATATCTTCTTTTTCCTTTTTTTTTAAATAAATATTTTATTTATTTATTTGACAGAGAGGGAGAGATCACAAGTAGGCAGAGAGGCAGGCAGAGAGAGAGGGAAGCAGGCTCCCTGCTGAGCAGAGAGCCCGAAGAGGGGCTCGATCCCAGGACCCTGGGATCATGACCTGAGCCAAAGGCAGAGGCTTTAACCCACTGAGCCACCCACGCGCCCCTGGACCATATCTTCTTTATCCATTCATCTGTTGAGGGCATCTTTGTTCTTTCCATAGTTTGGCGACTGTGGCCTTTGCTGCTATGAACATTGGGGTACAGATGGCCCTTCTTTTCACTACATCAGTATCTTTGGGGTAAATACCCAGTAGTGCAATTTCAGGGTCATAGGGTAGCTCTATTTTTAATTTCTTAAGGAATCTCCACACTGTTTTCCAAAGTGGCTGCGCCAACTTGCATTCCTACCAATAGTGTAAGAGGGTTCCCCTTTCTCAACATCCTCTCCAACACATGTTGTTTACTGTCTGGGTCACAAGTCAGGGCCAGCTGATACCAAAAGACTGAGATATTCCCTGCATATTCTCAGACCACACTGCTTTGAAACTGGAACTCAACCACAAGAAAAAGTCTGGAAGGAATTCAAACACTTGGAAGCTAAAGACCACCTTGCTTAAGAATGTTTAGATCAATGAGGAAATCAAAGAAGAACTTAAACAATTCATGGAGACCAATGAGAATGAAGACACTTAGGTCCAAAACCCATGGAATACAGCAAGGCAATCCTAAAGGGGAAATACATAGCCATTCAAGCCTCCCTCAAAAAAATGGAAAAATCCAGAATACACCAGCTCTCTTTATACCTTAAAGAATTGGAGAATCAATAACAAATTAAGCCAACCCCCCACACAAGAAGGGAAATAATCAAGATTAGAGCAGAGATCAATGAGATAGAAACTAGAGATACAGTAGGATACATCAACAAAACTAGAAGCTGGGTTTTTGAAAGAATCAATAAGATCGATAAAACTTTGGCCAAACTAACCCAAAAGAAAAGAGAGAGGACCCAAATTAATAAAATTATGAATGAAAAGGGAGAGACCATAACTAACACCAAGGAAATAGAAAGAATCATCAGAAAATATTGTCAACAGTTATATGCCAATAAGTTAAGCAACCTAGAAGAAATGGATGCCTTCCTGGAAACCTATAAACTTCCAAAACTGAATCAGGAAGAAATTGACAACCTGAATAGACCAACATCTAGTGATGAGATTGAAGCAGTGATCAAAAACCTCCCCAAAAACAAGAGCCCAGGACCTGACAGATCCCCTGCAGTATTCTGTCAAATATTCAAAGAAGAAATAATACCTATTCTCCTGAAGCTGTTTCAAAAAATAGAAACAAAAGGAAAACTTCCAAACTCTTTTTATGAAGCCAGCACTACCCTGATCCCCAAACCAGGCAAAGACCCCACGAAAAAGGAGAATTTCAGACCAATATCCCTGATGAATATGGATACCAAGATTCTCAACAAGATCCTAGCTAATAGGATCCAACAGTGTGTTAAAAAGATTATCCACTGGGGCGCCTGGGTGGCTCAGTCGTTAAGCGTCTGCCTTCAGGTTGGGTTATGATCCTGGGGTCCTGGGATGGAGCTCCCTGCTCAGCGGGCTCCCTGCTCAGCGGGAAGCCTGCTTCTCCCTCCCCCACTTCCCCTGCTGTGTTCCCTCTCTTGCTGTGTCTCTCTCTGTCAAATAAATAAAATCTTTAAAAAAAAAAAAAAAAGATTATCCACCATGACCAGGTGGGATTTATCCATGGGATGCAAGTGTGGTTTAACATTTGCAAATCCATCAATGTAATAGAACAAATCAATAAGAGAAGAGAGAAGAACCACATGGTCCTCTCAATTGATGCAGAGAAAGCATTGGACAAGATACAGCATCCGTTCCTGATTAAAATGATTCTAAGTATAGGGATAGAGGGAATATTCCTCAACTTCATAAAATCTATCTATGAAAAACCCACAGTGAATAGCATTCTCAATGGGGAAAAGCTGACAGCCTTACCTTTGAGTTCAGTAACACGACAAGGATGCCCACTCTCATCACTCTTGTTCAACATAGTACTGGAAGTCCTAGCAACAGCAATCAGACAACAAAAAGAAAAAAGGTACTCAAATTGGCAAAGAAGAAGTCAAACTCTCTCTCTTCGCAGATGACATGATACTTTATATGGAAAACCCAAAAGACTTCACCCCCAAACTACTAGAACATGGCAGGATACAGAATCAATGTACAGAAATCAGTTGCTTTCTTATACACTAACAATGAAAATATAGAAATGGAAATGAGAGAATTGATTCCATTTACTATAGCACCAAGAACCATAAGATACCTGGGAATAAACCTAACCAAAGAGGTAAAGGATCTGTACTCGAGGAACTACAGAACACTCATGAAAGAAATTGAGGAAGACACAAAAGGATGGAAGACCATTCATTCCATGCTTATAGATCAGAAGAAGAAACATTGTTAAAATGTCTGTACTGCCTAGAGCAATCGATACTTTCAATGCCATCCTGATCAAGATTCCATTGGCATTTTTCAAAGAGCTAGAACAAACAATCCTAAAATTTGTATGGAACCAGAAGAGATCCTGAATTGCTAAGGAAATGTTGAAAAAGAAAAGCAAAACTGGGGGCATCACATTGCCTGATTTTAAGCTTTACTACAAAGCTGTGATCACCAAGACAGCATGGTATTGGCACAAAAACAGACACATAGACCAGTGGAACAGAGTAGAGAGCCCAGATACAGACCCTCGACTCTATGGTCAAATCATCTTTGACAAAGCAGGAAAAAATATCCAGTGGAAAAAAGACAGTCTCTTCAATAAATGGTGCTGGGAAAATTGGACAGCTGTGTATAGAAAAATGAAACTCAACCATTTTCTTACACCATACACAAAGATAAGCTCGAAATGGTTAAAAGCACTCAATGTGAGGCAGGAATCTATCAAAATCCTAGAGGAGAACACAGGCAGTAACCTCTTTGACATCGGCCACAGCAACTTCTTTCAAGACATGTCTCCAAAGGCAAAGGAAACAAAAATGAAAATGAACTTTTGGGACTTCATCAAGATCAAAAGCTTCTGCAAGCAAAGGAAGCAGTCAACAAAACAAAGAGGCAACCCATGGAATGGGAGAAGATATTCACAAATGACACTACAGACAAAGGGCTGATGTCCAAGATCTATAAAGAACTCATCAAACTCAACACACACAAAACAGATAATCATGTCAAAAAATGGGCAGAAGACATGAAACAGATACTTATCCAAAGAAGACATACAAATGGCTAACAGACACATGAAAAAATGTTCATCATCATTAACCATCAGGAAATTTAAATCAAAACCCACACTGATATGATTTTTAAAGTTTTTTTGAAAGACTTTCATTTATTCATTTGAAAGAGAACACAAGTGAGGGGCGGGGGTGGAGGGGCTGAAGGAGAAGCAGACTCCCTGTGGAACAAGGAGCCTAATGCGGGACTCAATCCCAGGACCCTGGGATCATGATCTGAGTGGAAGGCGGAAGGTGGACACTTAATCCACTGAGCCATCCAGGTGCCCTGAAATGATTTTTTTTTAATTGAGTGGCTGACATAGGTTTTACATAAAAAAAAATATATATATATATATGATATATATATATATGATAATTAAGGCCATTAGAAGACAAGAAAGAGGTAAAAAATCTTGCCATTGACTACCATCATCTCTCAAAGGGGGGGGGGCGTGTTCATATCAACAATCAGAAAGAAAATTATTCCAGAATAACAAGAGCTCTTAGTATTTAATAAATTTAGATTTATTCAAAACATATCACATTAACCTTATTTTTACTGTTTTTCTCAGCACTGATTAGATTTCATGATCAGTCAGCATCTGTCCCAAGACCAGCATTTAGAAAGCACTGGCTTCTTTCCCCCTCCCCTTCTATCCTGGAAAGCACAGTGCAGAAGAAAAGCATGGCTTTGTTGTTCAAGAATAGACGTGATGGTTTTTTTTTTTTTTCTTTTCTTTTTCTTATGGTTCTCTGTGGAAGAAATACGTTTGAGTCTTCCTTATGAAGTGTAAGGAAGGGGGAAAAAAAGAGAAAGCAAAGCAGGCAGCAGAGAGAACCAGTTCTCTTATTGAAATAGTCTTAGAAATGCAAGCTAACATCTTTCCTTTGATTACCCTAGAGTCAATCAGTCGGAGATCTTACTAGAAAGGAAAGCAAGTGAAGCTTGGAACTACTTGAAAGAAAAAAATAAGTAGCCCGAAGGCACAGACAGCAGATCACAGCTCAGACTGAGTTAAAATGCTGGTATCATACACAGGTTCTTGAATTTTATCAGCGTAGGATAATCCATTGTGAGAACAAGGTTGGAAAAGAAACGGATTTATATTAGTTTTGAAGAGTGTTTCTGTATGGATGATTGGTTTGGGTGTTTATTTAAAGTTTATGTTTACCTGTAAAAACATAAAGGAAAATTGCTTCTAGAAGTGGGATAAGGCAGGTCATGAATGAATAGAGCTTTTTTTAAAAAAATTATTCTTAAAATGGAAATGCACAACTATACATCCAAGTAGAACGAGACCAGGGCCACCATCTTGGATCAGAGGGAAAACAGCTTCCTGTTCCTCCAATCCCTGTTTCTACTGGGGGGTAGCGTCTCCGGGTGTGGGGCGGGCATCGATGGGAAACATCAGCCTCTGAATCCCAGACTGTGGGAAAGGGAGGTGGGAGAGCTTTGTGAAAAGCTGCTCTCCAGCTTCCGCCCCTTTCCCCTTCCCAGTCGACTTTTCATGAAGATGAGTGAATGGGAAATGCAGCTCATCAGTGTATTCTAGGACTGCCTACAGGATAATGTTTTTCTCACTCCACCTCCAGATGGTGTTTTTTGGCTACATGGTGTTCAGCATCCTCTTTGGCCTCCTGGCTGACAGATATGGCCGCTGGAAGGTAGGTTGGCCTTGAAGAATGACGTGGGATTTTCTTTCATGATGATGTCACCACTGGTTCTCTTTAGTGGACGTTTCTCTGTCTGTTACAGACAGAATGGGTGGAAATGTCCTTCTCTGACACCATATGCCCCAATGCCAGGCTTGTCTTTGTGCTTTCTTGTCTTTTCCTGGCGTATCCTTCCTCCTACCTGGTCCCTGTTGTCCAGGAATGGAACTGATGGGTGTGCACAGTTAGAAAATCTTAGAATGTAGAGACTGACACATAGAAACAGAGGCAGCTTCACATTAGTTAACTTTGGTATAGCTTTGAAACTCAGCCGCTTGCTCAAGGTCACGTACCTACTAAGATTAAACAGTAAGATCGAAACCTATGTCTTCTGATTAGAAGCCTAGGTCTCGCTCTTTTTTTTTTTTTTTTTTTTTCCACTTGTCTCGTTTCTGGTAGGGAAGACCTCCTTAAGCATAAGCACAAGGGGACAAGCCCCAAGGGAAAATAATTACAGCTTTGGCTTTATGTTTTGAAGTACATGAAGTAAATATCATAGACATTCATAAATTTCATACTGAAAACACAAGTATGTCAAAAAATGTACAAAGCACAAGAAGACATTTTTACATAAAAATAAAAATGGTCAACATTTCTTGAAAAACATTTGATTGTGGGAGCAATTGAAAGGAAAATATTAGAAGGTATGAATTTGGGGGTATCAAATCCATAAGGATTTGTTCTCTCTTTGGAGAAGGCTACAAGGGTAGAGACAGCTTCATATTGTATTGGTCCAGTTTTTCTGACCATCAGTTTGACAGGACGAATCAAGAACCTGGGGAACACCCATTCTCCTAGTCTGATCTCTTTCATACCAGAAATCTAGCCCGATTAGAGCATCAGAGAACCACAGAGATTACGTACATTGCCATAGCTAACTGCCACTATGAGAAAACCTCATCATTCAGCCACAGGGGAAGGGCTTATGCATAATATTACCCGCACTACAGTACCACTGGAATATTTTATAGCCATGAAAAATATATTTTCCCTTTTGACCAAGGAAAATAGGATAAAATAAAAATTAAAAAAAAATAAAATAGGATAAAAGTATGTTAACAAGTCTTTTCTGGGGTAGGGAAATCAAGCAAGATAGAAATATTTTTGTTTTTCTCTTTTTCTTCCATATTCTCTTCTGTGAATTTGTATTAGTTTTATAATTAGGGGAAAAACAAATACCTTAAATTTTCTCCTCATCCCCATCCCAACACAACACTTTCCTGTGCTCCTAATGAGGGCAGGTTTTTTCATCCTGATTTACAAGTTTGGGCAGCTGATTTACAAGTTTGGGTGGATGCAGTGGGGCAGTGTCGAAGAACGGTCGCAATTTGGGATGTCTGGGCTTTCAGGCAGCACAGCGGTGTGGACTGTGTTATTTGATGATGGTGAGAGATCGGTGAGCTCCCTGTAGAATTAGCTCCTCTGAGAAGCAAACCTCCGGATGGAAATTAAAAATCGCCTTCAGAAGGTAAATGGTCTCCCATTAGTTTCTTCCAGAGAGGCAGGGGCCACTAATACATCTCCTTTGGTTGCTTTAGATTTTGCTCATCTCGTTCCTGTGGGGAGCCTACTTCTCCTTGCTGACGTCTTTCTCTCCGTCTTACATCTGGTTTGTCTTCCTGCGGACGATGGTGGGCTGTGGCGTGTCTGGCCATGCACAAGGGTAAAGACCTCACCGAGAGGAGGCTTGAGAGAGGAATGCGTTATACCCCCAGATACTTACACAGACGTGGGGGGTTGGTTCACGGGCCAATAGCACCAACGAGCTGTAAATGCATAAGACTTGACTTCTGCTAATTATTTTTTAGCTCTTTATTTTTTTTTAATTTTTCTTGAAGGGATGGCAGCTAATTCCATTAGGAGCTATTTGCTGATCAAAATGACCTGAGGCTAATGATACATCATATGTTAATAAAAAATTTAAAAACTCAAAAACCCACACAAAACAAAACAAAACAAAATGATGTTTTGTGGTGAGCCTAGCAGAGGGCACTAGAGGTGAATGCGTTAAAATTTTTTTGTCCCTAAGGTTGATCTTTATTTTGTTAGACTAAATGCCAAGCAAAAGTGCCCTAGGAGGTGGGTAACACGGTCTTTTCGTTGCTTGAGAATGTGTTGGAAGAGTTGTTTGACCAGAACCACCTGTAACATTGAGGAATAACCATATCATTAATTTATTTGTTTTTAAAGATTTTATTTATTTATTTGAGAGAGAGAGAGAGAGAGAGAGAGAGCGCAAGCATGAGCAGGGGGAGGGGTGGAGGACGAGGGAGAAACAGAGTCCCCACTGAGGACAGAGCCCTGGGCGGGACTTGATCCCATGACTGTGAGGTTATGACCTTGAACCGGGGTAAGCCACCCAGTTGCCCAAGGAGTAGCCATTTTAAAATGCCATTGCCCTGTGACGGAAGACTGTGTCTAAGCCCATTTTCAAAGCAGGGGGAGGTCGCTGAGAGAGATGGTGGCTGCAGGTCCTTCTCTGCCCTAGGATAAGTGCACAATGTGTCGTGCCTGGAGAGGTGTCCGCTGAATGGTCAGCAGCTCCGGAGCCTCCTTTAGATTCACAGAGCCCTCAGCCGACTCTCTCCTGGGTGCCGTGGAGCCGTTTACCCTTAGGATGTATTAGGAGATATCAAAGCACCCAATCATTACCTTAATGTGTTGCGGAAAGACTGTCCCTCCCCGGGGCATAAATTAAGCCTGCTCTGAGCTTTGGAGCCCTACAGGAGTAGAAGTTAGCTTGACATTTACAACAACCCTCAGGAACCAGCCCGATAAATATGTTAAGAAAGCCCAAACCCTGGCTAATAATTGCAACAGGGAAGAGTAATTAGAAAACGGAAGGGAGTATGAGTCTATTTATTTGTCTATTCACAAAATTAATGAGAAGCCTGTGCTTCGACTGCCTCCATTCTCTCTGGGCATCGATTCTCTTCCTTCCAGGTGTATTTTAATTTCCCAAGTATATATATATATATATATATTTTTTTTTTTTTTTTAAAGATTTTATTTATTTATTTGACAGAGAAAGATCACAAGTAGGCATAGAGGCAGGCAGAGAGAGAGAGAGAGGAGGAAGCAGGCTCCCTGCTGGGCAGAGAGCCCGATGCGGGACTCGATCCCAGGACCCTGAGATCATGACCTGAGCCGAAGGCAGCGGCTTAACCCACTGAGCCACCCAGGGGCCCCCCAAGTATATTTTAGAAAGGGTTTGGCAAAAACACTTTTCACTTTTGGGGGTGGAGGGAGGGAATGATATCTCTTAAATGGTGGAAGATTGAAAAGAACTTTGAGAAGAAGCGTGTAAACAGAAGGGCAATTGCAAGTTTCTTATTCTCTTATGTGGATTTTAGCTGTTCACAAACATACAGCAAAACATAATTGTTTAGGAAAAACTTCTGTTTTCCTCTACACATTCACACTCAGTACTTGTGACAAAGCTTCACTTTTTTTTTTTTCTTAAGAGAGAGAAAGCGCGCGCCAGCAGGGGGGTTGGGAGGAGACAGAGGGAGTGGGAGAACTTTAAGTAGGTTCTACTTGGAGCCCCGTGTGAGGTTCCATCTGATGACCCTGGGCTCATGACCTGAGCTGAAATCAAGAGTCGGGCACTTAACCGACTGAGCCACCTAGGCGACCCGATAGATCTTCACTCCGGACACTAAATGTGCGGGTTATTTACACACCAGCCAATTCTCTAACACCAGCTGGTTGTTCTACAGATTAGTTCAATTCTTCCTAACAGGAGTTTGCTCAGACCCCTCCCCTACCCTCAGGTTTAGGCTCAGTCCCAAGAGGCTACCGCCCACCTCAGACCCCAATCACAAGCAGCAGGTCCCCAGCTTATCCACACCTTCTATCTGACTTGTTACAAATGCAAGTTACCCCAGATCCTTCTGTGGACTCAATGAATGGCCAGAGCAGCTCCCAGGACCCAGGCAAACAGTCTACCTATGACTGCAGCTGTAGTTCAAAGGAGATTTTAGAGGAAACAGGTGAATGGCCCGATGAAGAGAGATACACAGGGCAGGCTCTGGAAGGGTCCTGAGAGCAAGAGCTACTGTTTCTATGGAGTCTGTGGCCCACCACCCTCCCAGCACACAGATGGGCTTGCCAGCCTGGAAGCTCGCCAAACCTTGTATGTTCGAGCTTTCTATGGAGGCCTCTTCATGGAGGCATGAGACATGGAGGCATCAAATCATTATCCAATCCCTCTCCTCTCTCCAGGGGTTGGAGGACAGGGTTGGACATTCCAAGATTCTAATCATGGTTTGGTCTTTTAAGATGAGGCCCCATCTAGGCACTCACCAAAAGCCATCTCCTGAGAATAAAGGATGCTCCTTTGGACCAGGAAGCCCAAGGATTCTAGGTGTTCTATGTCAGACACTGGGGTCAAAGACCAAATATCAGCAGGAACCAGGAGCTGAGAGCAGTATATACATATATTTATTTCACAGTGATGAAGTCTATGTTTTTTCATTTTTTATCTCTGTGACAAGAAAAGTTATGATTTTTCAAGTCATTTTCTTTGATAAAAACACAATTGTTCTGTTCCCCCTCCCTTCCTGTTTAGGCTAATCATAAAGACTGAATTTTTGCCTACAAAATACCGAGGCTACATGCTCCCGTTGTCTCAGGTAAGATAAAACAGGAATTCTACATGGGCTTCTGATCCTAGAGGATGTGATGCCCTTGGTTTTGCTTCTGGCTGGTTGTCTGTTGGGTTAGCACACTATCTTGGTGTTAACTAAAGAGCACTGGGAAGGCTGGATGCCAGGGGTCCCATTTCAAGAGGCTAGGACTTTTGTCACCCAACAGTAGCATTTAGAACACAGTAGCCTCTTCCAGGAAACATTCCGGTGGCCGGTCTCAGTGGAATGATGGAAGCTTAGGCATGCATCTGGAATGGACTTACTCTTCCCCCCTGAGTCTTCAGGAGGGGGACATACCTACTAGCCTCTTTAGGGCAGCCTATCTCCCCTCTAGGATTTCTACGGTCTTCGGGGCCACAACTGGCCCATGACTGTGGGGACATGCCCTAAGTGCCTTGTCCAGCTGAATCATTTATCCAGGAGATTGGAATGTTCCCAAGACTGCCGCAGGCCCTGCTGGTCTCCGAGGAGAGGTTTGGCATCGGAAGCTATGTCAATCAATCTAGGAGTCCTTGATGTCTGATGTCATCAGTGTCCAAAAGCCCTGATTTCAGGGGCCCACCAAAAAGAAAGCTCTTCTCACTGAAATATATATTTAGCAATAAATAAAGCAGTAGGAGAATACTTTAAGATTTATTTTAAAATTTTCCAATACTCCATGAAGGCAACAAAAAATGACAAAGAACATAACAAACGCTGTTTGTTACTCTTTGCATTTCTCCTGTTTTTTTGATCGTTGTTAAGATAGACAGATGCAGACACATTTAATACTTAGCATTGGAGCTTATCCTTCTTTTTGCACCAATTTGCATTTGTGTTATTTTATTTTTTTATTATGTTCTGCTAGCCACCATATAGTACATCATTAGTTTTTTTTTTTTAAGACTTTATTTATTCACTTGACAGAGAGAGATCACAAGTAGGCAGAGAGGAAGGCTGAGAGAGAGAGGGGGAAGCAGGCCCCGTGCTCGACACGGGGCTTGATCCCAGTCAGGACCCCGAGACCACGACCCGAGCCAAAAGCAAAGGCTTTAACTCACTGGGCCACCCAGGTGCCCCTCATTAGTTTTTGATGTAGTGTTGAAGATTCATTAGTTTGCATATAACACCCAGTGCTCATCACAACACGTGCCCTCCATCATCCGACTGAATTATTCCTCTCCCCTCCAAAACCCTCAGTTTGTTTCCTGGAGTCCATAGTCTCTCATGGTTTGTCTTCCTCTCTGATTCCGCCCCCGCTTCGGTTTTCCCTCCCTTCCCCTGTGGTCCCCATGCTATTCCTTACACTATACATAGGAGTGAAACCATATGGTAACTGTCTTTCTCTGCTTGACCTATTTGGATTTTATCCTTAACCGTATTACATGGGCGTGGTCCTACTCAAGCTCATCTGTGGACATTTTCTCTTCTACTGGCCATTAACTCCATGGCATGCTTCCTGGTCGTGTCTTCTCCTCGCTAGTCTTATTTTCCTCCTCTCCTTGGATCATCTAATGAACTCCAATGGGTTTAGTTACCTCTGTCTGTAAACCCTAATATCTTTACCTACAACCAAGAGCATCCCCTTGACTTTCAGACGCAGATAGAGCCAATAGCCTACGGGAGAATCCCTGGACTATCGCTTCAGAAATACAACGTGGATAGAATTCATCTGCTCATTTCCCCCTGAAATGTCTTATTTCCACATTTCCACTCTCAGCTAGTAGTAAACATGGTCCCCTCGGTCATCTGGGCCACAAGGTCAAGAGCCATCCCGGACCCCTCCCGTGCCATCATCCCCATTCAATCCTTACCACGTCCTGCCCATTCATCGCTTATTGATGGACCCCCAACTGCAGTGTCTATCAGCAAACCCTGTCACTTTTACCTCTAATATATGTGCCAAATCACCAGTTATAGAATTTTTTTGCCACTTCCCTACTAAAATTATTTTTTTTTGTAAAATATTTTATTTATTTATTTGTCAGAGAGAAAGAGAGCAACAGGCAGAAGGAGAAGCAGGGAACCCGATGGGGGACTTGATCCCAGAACCCTGGGATCACAACCTGAGCCGAAGGCAGACGCTTAACCCACTGAGCCACTTAGGCGCCGTCCCTACTAAAATTCTTGTCAGTGACCTGTCACCTGCCATCTGGTCGATCACAACGGCTTACTGCTGGTCTTCTTATTTGTTGCCTTTTCAGAAGGCACATCCCTGATCACTCCCCATGACATTACTCTTTTGTCATAGCCCTCAGTGCTTTCTGAAATAATCCTGTTTGGTTTTTGTAGTTGAAATCTTTAGTGATAAAATAGTCACCCCTTTGTCACCCCTTACTTAGTTGCCCACAAAAGGTCTTTTATTCTATTGTCTTCTCTCCATTTCTTGAGGTGGAATGGAGGTGTCATCTTCTAGTAGGGAGAGAATGCTTAGGCTAACACTTGGAATCATTCTAGTTTCCAAAACCAACAGGCCCAGCCGTAATGGGCTGCCATGTTGTTTGTTGATATACAGTGATATTCAAGATACATTTTTCAGGACAAAAAGCAATATTTATACTATGATACCATTTGTGAAAAAAGAGAATGAGATATAGCCTTATTAGCTTATATATATGCTTAGAACAGCTTTGGGAGGACCCAAGAAATCGGTAATATTGGTTTCTTCTAAGAAGAGAACTGGATGACAAAGAAGCAGGAGAGGAAAAGAGTATTTTTAGTGTTTTCCTTTGTGGCTTTTGAGTTAGGAACCAGTTAATCTTTTATTTATTCAATGGGGGAAAATGTCAATGTTTCCAATTTTTAAAACTGTGGTGACAGTACTGACCCCTTGTATAGCTGAGCCTGCCATTTATAGACAAGCAAACTGAGCCGTGGAGACATGGGGCGATGTTCCCTATTCATCCAGGTCCTGGAGCTAGTGCTGGGAGTAGAACCCGGACCTGGGCTCCTTAAAGACCTCTTTCACCTCATCCTCTTATACTGAAATGCTCCTGAGAGAGGCAGGGTTGAGCACACTTGATAAGGGGAATTGTGAATGTTTTGTTTTCAAGAAATTATTATACCCAACATGGGGCTCGAACTTACAACCCCAGATCAAGAGTCACCCGCTCCACCAAGGAGCCAGGCAAATGCTATGATGGGAGGAATTGTAACCTCTCATCCTCTCCCCAGGTTTTCTGGCTGGCTGGCTCCCTGCTTATCATCGGCCTGGCCTCCGTGGTCATCCCCACCATCGGGTGGCGCTGGCTGATTCGCATCGCCTCCATTCCAGGCATCATCCTCATCCTGGCCTTCAAGGTGAGCTGTTCGGTCATGGGCAACCTCTGGTCCTCTCCTCCAGCTGGCCCAGGGGTCCTTCTGCCCCACATGTATCAGCCTCACTCTGCCTTTTTCCTTCACTCAAGACTGTCTCAATCCGCTTCATCCCTCCCCTCCGTTAGCCTGCCTCAGATCGTTTATTGCTGGAAGTTTCGTCTCACAGCAACACCCCACTTGAGCTGACCCTTCTCTTTCTTACCTTTAGTGGTTGGAGTCTGACGCCTGGCGCACATTCTCGGGCCACTACAGGCCAGCTGTTCTGTCCTTCTGCTCTCCCTCTAATCCACAGAATCAACCTCTTCCTTAGGTTCTGCTGGATTTCCCTCATTGTTCAAAGATGGGGCTGTGTGTGTGTGTGTGTGTGTGTGTGTGTGTGTCCTAACACTACAGAATCAGAGAATTTCGTATTTCACAAGCATCCTCGGAGGGCATGTATTTCGTACCCCAACCACAAGCACACATCCAGAACACTCCGGCTTTGGACACTTTCAGACTCAAGACTTAATAGATGACATCCTATGTCCATCCATAGGCAGGCCTAGTTCTTAGGAGGTCCTTTCTGATGTGGAGGGGACCCTGCCTCCTCATGGGTTTACCTGCAGTCTTAATAGTTCTCTCTGAAAATCCAGAGGTTCTAGCTTCTACATGATATCCCTCCAAATGGTTAAGAAATTCTAGCCCAATCAGAGCTTTCCTTCTTTGAATGAAGCAACACCATGACCTTCAACTCTTTCTCCCGACACCTGATCCCAGAGCCCTGTCTATTTTTTTTTCTGGATGAGCCCATTGGTCCGTGTCTTCTCTGCAGCGAACTGTTGCTTGATGTCCCACCCAGAGCGGTAGGTGCCTGGTTCCAGGGGTTTAATGGGCCCAGGCCATCCTTGAACAGCCTGCCTGCCTTGGCCGGTGCAGTTAGAAACAGACGGTCCTGACCCCATTTTCCTGGACGAGTGGTTCCATGCCATGAATAGGGCGTATCTCCTAGGGCCGTGTGGAAGATTAAACAAGGTAATGCACACGACTCTCTTCATGAACCTGGAACACGAACAGTGTCCAACATGTGTGAGCCACACAGCTATGTTATTGCCTTTATAAAAATTATTATTTTGAATATCAGCCTTGTCTTTGGATTGAGGACACTCACACCGAGTATGTACCAGGCTCCACACGAGGTTCTGAGGCTAAAAGTATGCATAGGATATGGTTCTTGCCGTCAAGGCATGCCGGTCAGTGGGCAAGAGATAGATACGAATACAAAGGGTGATGGTGCCCACGGGACTCAGTAAGCGCGGTCCCAGCGTTCATCCTGTGGGTGCTCGGGGAGAGAGCGATTTGTTCCAGTGGGGCGATGCTGTTGAATTTGGCCGTGGGGGATGGAACAGCCCGCACCACGAGGGCCAGAGAGTGGGGCAAGTGCATGTGGGCAGAGCTCAGGTGTCAGCCCAGCCATGAAGGTGTGAAATGCAGAATCTTTGGGGGAGAGCAGGTAGGCTGGAATGAAGGGTGCTGGTGGGGGGCGGGGGATGGGAGGCGCTGACAGGCCTGTGTCCAGATTATGAGGGCCTTCGAGGCAGGGGGTGCTGGCTGTGTGCTGGGAAGCTGGTCTGCAGCTGCGTGGAGCCTGCGTGCACGGAAAGCCAGGGGAGCAGTCAGGATCATCCCAGTGGGAGATGAGGGGCTGCTGGGCGCGGGATGGTGAGCAGGTGCCGCCACGGGAGGTGCTTTTCTGAGGAAGAACCCGCCCACCTCCATCGAGGCATGAAGGGCAGGGAGTGGTTCAAGGTGATTCTCAAGGCCCCAGTCTCCATGGAGGCCTGTCTCGTTAGGTGGGTATGTATGTATTTATATTTGTTTCTGTATTTGAGAGAACGCAAGAGCACGAGCGGGGAGAGGGGCAGAGGGAGCGGGACAGACAGACCCCACTGAGCTGGGAGCCTGACATGGGGCCTGATCCCAGTACCCCACGATCTTGATCTGAGCCAAAGTCGGTCACTTAATTGACGGAGCCGCCCAGGCACACCAGCCTGTAGTGTAGTCCGAGTACAGCGTTCAGTGATCAGTGGGTGGCAGGTCTGGCTTGTCAGGAGTGGTGCTCCGCCATCGGGGGCACTTGGGTCCCTGCCGTGGTTGTGCTGTGGGCTGGCGCGTGTAGGAGATCGCAGGGTGCCTGGGGGCAGGCTGGGGTGACAGGGCAGTAGAGCGGCCCTGGGGCAGCTGTTTGCCAAGTGGATGTAGCATTTCCTTGCAGTAAGTATTAGGCTGGGCTCAGTATTGGTGCGATACCATCAAGACGGGCCTACAGTAAGGGGAACGTGACCCTGTTTGTTCCAGACCAGCAGCTTGCTGCTCCTCTGTCTCCTGAAACTGGGGCCTGTGACTATACAGCAGTAATCATGGAACCCCCCGGGGTCCGCAGCACTTGAACTCTGATGCTCTTTCCTTCTGTGCCAGTTTATTCCCGAGTCCGCTCGCTTCAATGTCTCCACCGGGAACACTCAGGCTGCCCTTGCCACCCTGCAGCACATCGCCAAGATGAACCGCTCGGTCATGCCGGAGGGGAAGCTGGTGGAGCCCATCCTGGTAAGTTCCCAGTGGGGAGGGCTTCTCTCCCCCACCAGAAATCCCCTCAGTCCTAGAAGGGCAGAGGGGAGGGGACCTTCACTCTCTAGCCCCACCCCAAGGGGACAAGAGAGAAGTGCAGAACTGGACTAAATCCAGCTCCTTGGAGAGCCAGTGGCCCTAGCAAGTTACCTGCCTTAGCTTTCCTCATCAACGAAATGGGAATAATATCTACCTTGCAGAGCTAGTCACGTGACTTAGCATCTTTGTTTCCAGGTGAGAGATTGTTTTATAATTTTATTTTCTTGTACTGGTCTTATAAATGATGTAAATCATAAGTGATCTCAAATTAGGAAACCTCATTAAATGATTTCTTTCTTTTTTTTTTTTTTTAAGATTTTATTTATTTGTCAGAGACAGAGGCGCATAAGCCGGGGGAGCAGCAGGCAGAGGGAGAGGGAGAAGCAGGCTCCCTGCTGAGCAAGGAGCCTGGTGTGGGACTCGATCCCAGAACCCTGGGATCAGGACCTGAGCCAAAGGCAGATGCTTAACCTGCTGAGCCACCCAAGAGTCCCTAACAGATTTCTTAAGACACAATTCGGCATTTATATTCTACTGGGCCCAGGGCTCTTAACGTCACTTTGAAATCATTTCTTACACCAGCCCTGACCACGCACCTATAGGTGGGTCAATCACAGGCCCCAGTGGTACCTTCCTCACCTGTCCCGCCAACTCAGCAACACTTTATGTAAGATAGAAATTCATCTCTTAGTTGTGGCTGGAGTGTGGTTATAGAGGTGAAACATGCCCCTGAAGTCATTTATGCCAAATATTTATTTTGAGGGGAGCAGTGGGGGATAACAAAAGGGTGTTATATGGAGGAGTTTTTAAACTATGATTTAATTTATGTAAAGGTTAGAGTCCACTTTTGTTTAAGACTTTTGATTGAATCCATTTTGGTAGTGTATATATTTTAGAAAATTGTCCAGCTCATCTAGGTTTTCAAATTTCAAATTTGTTGATACAAGGTTGTTCCCAGTGTTCTCTTAGGAGTTTCAAAAATCTGCTGCCTATGTCCCATCTTTCATTTTCATGCTGTGTATTGTGACTTCTCTCTTTTTTCTTGGCCCTCTTACAAGAGGTTTGTGCATTAACTTCAAAGAACGGGGCGCCTGGGTGGTTCAGTTCTTAAGCCTCTGCCTTGGCTCAGGTCATGATCTCAGGGTCCTAGGATGGAGCCCCACATTTTCAGGCTCTCTCCTCAGTGGGGATCCTGCTTCCCCCTCTCTCTGCCTGCCTCTCTGCCTACTTGTGATTTCTGTCTATCAAATAAATAAATGAAGTCTTTTTAAAAATACTTCAAAGAACAGGGCTCTTTTTGTTGTTGTTCTCTTTATTGATTTTGTGTATGTGTGTGGTCTCGTTAATTTCTACTCTTTGTTTTCTCCTTTAGCTTTTTATGTTTTTCTAGCTTCTTGAGTTCTGTACTTAGGTCATTTATGGTCAGTCTTTTTTTATTTTTAATGAAGTATTCAGCTGCATTTAGCAAGCTTTGTTACAGAGTAATTTTAATTTTATTTCTCTTTGGTAATTGATCTGAGTTTCTCTTTAATCAGTGAGTTATCCATTAACACTCCTTTTTATTATTTTTTTTCTAATTTAATTTCATTTTGGTCAGAGGATATTCTCAATTATTTGGAATATTGGAGATTTTTCTGTTGTTCTCTACATAGTCTCTTCACTGATGTTCCATGTGTGCTTAAAAAGCATGTATTCTCATTGAATATAGATGTTTTGTTATATACTGTTAATTATGCCATATAAATCTCTGACACTTGTGCTAGATTTTGCCTGGCTGAGCTAACAGTTTTTCAATAAGATGATGGCTTTGTTCTTTCCTCTTTATAGTCATGATAGTTTACTTCAGATATTTTGAGGCTCTCTTGTTGCTTCTTCTTCTTTTTTTTTTTTTTTAAAGATTTTATTTATTTATTTGGCAGACAGAGATCACAAGTAGGCAGAGAGGCAGGCAGAGAGAGAGAGAGGAGGAAGCAGGCTCCCTGCTGAGCAGAGAGCCTGATGCAGGGCTCGATCCCAGGACTCCAAGACCATGACCTGAGCAGAAGGCAGAGGCCTTAACCCACTGAGCCACCCAGGTGCCCCCTCTTGTTGCTTCTTAACATATGATTGGCTTAGTCTCATGGATTAACCTTATTATGTTGTTATTTTATACTGGTTTGGGCCTTAAATTTTGTTTTCTCTTATGTTCATATATTGACATAAGAGGTTAGGTTAGGTTAACATCTTTCCTGATGTCTCTTTTTTCCAGACCTTAATTTTAAACTTTCTTCTGTTGCTTTGCTTTAAAATCATTTCATTTTTTTTTAAAGATTTTATTTATTTGACAGGCAGAGATCACAAGTAGGCAGAGAGGCAGGCAGAGAGAGAGGGGAAGCAGGCTCCCTGCTGAGCAGAGAGCCCAATGCGGGGCTTGATCCCAGGACACTGGGATCATGACCTGAGCCGAAGGCAGAGGCTTTAACTCACTGAGCCACCCAGGCACCCCCAAAATCATTTCTTGTGTATATATAGCTGATCTTTATTTTTTTCACTCAGTCTGCTATTCTGTGTCTTTTAGTAATGGATTTGATCCATTTATATCTATTGTGATTACTCACATATTTGGATTTAACTTCTGCCATTTTATTTTATATTTCCTCTTAACCATCTCTTTCATTCTCTCCTTCCTTACCCTTTATTAGAGTGAATCGGTTTGCTTTTCTCTCCCCTCCTCCCTGTGCTTTCTTCTACCGGTTTAGAATTTGTTCACTCTTTTTCTTTTATTATATATTATTATTATTATTATTATTATTATTGTTTTATAAGAATATATTATAGCCCTTAAATATTGAAAATGTGTACCCACAATGTCTTTATTTGTATCTTTATTTGCCATCTGAACAATACAAAGCCCTTGAAGATGTTCTGATCTGCCCTAGTCTCATCTTCCAGATTATTTTTGTTTCTGTTTTTGTCTAATGTTGCTCATAAGTTTCCCTAGATTAGAAATTATTTTCTAAGCAGGTACCTCTTTAGATTTAGATTTGTCGGGGTGCCTGGGTGGCTCAGGGGGTTAAAGCCTCTGCCTCCTGCTTGGGTCATGATCTCAGGGTCCTGGGATCAAGCCCCACATCGGGCTCTCTGCTCAGCAGGGAGCCTGCTTCCTCCTCTGCCTACTTGTGATCTCTGTCAAATAAATAAGCAAATAAATCTTTAAAAAAAAATAGATTTAGATTTGTCTTTTTCAGTGGTTTCAAACTTACTTTTTACAGCATTTTGGCATCCTTCTCCCTTCCATTGGTTAATTTGGTTTCATACTTTTTATTTAAGTGTTGGATCTACCTGGGTTTAATTGAATATAAGAAACATGGTCTAGCTTTGTCATATCTAAATGCCTAACCAGTGGCACTCATATATTTTTCTGAATAATCCATCTTTTGTATATTTGAGTCTATTTTTGAATTCTCTATTGTGTTCTAATGACATATTTGTAGATTCATGTATATATGGGGACTTATATAATAAAGAGGGCATTTGGGAAAAGGATACAGTTTAATTGTTGGTTCAATGTGACACTTTTAATTACAGTATTTTTTTATATCTAGTAGGGTAAGTCCCCCTTGTCAAAATTCTTTTTCAGAATTTTCCAAGTTGTTTTCACAGTACTATTTTTCTAGAACAACTTTGAAGTCACTTCATAAACATCTCTTAATTTCCCCCTAAAACCTAGGAGGGCTTAGTTGGGATGGTGTTGAAATTATTAGTTAATACCTAAAGAGAATTGATACCTTTATAATATTAAATATTTTTATTTTGATAAAACTATGTTCCTAATCTTCAAGTCTTTTTATATTCCTCAACAACATTAAAAAAAAAAAAAAAAAACAACACCCAAAACCAAGACAAAAAACTTTTATTGGAAGACTGAATTTCCTGAGGGGAGAGTTCTCCTTATATGTTTTTTATCTCTATTTTTGTTCTCTTTTTTTTAAATGTACATTTTTAACTTGATACTTAAGGGAAATCCTATGAGGTAGGCAAATACTGTTATTTTTTTTGCATTTTATTTATATATTTTTAAAATTTTTTAAAATATTTACATCCAATTAGGCAATATATGGTACTTCCATTTGTCAAATTAAGAAACTGATCTCAGGGGGCACCTGGGTTGCTCAGTGGGTAAAAGCCTCTGCCTTTGGCTCAGGTTGTGATCCCAGGGTCCTGGGATCGAGTCCCGCAACAGGCTATCTGCTCGGCAGGGAGCCTGCTCCCCTTCCTCTCTCTCTGCCTGCCTCTCTGCCTACTTGTGATCTGTCTGTCAAATAAATAAATAACATGTTTAAAAAAAAAAAAAAAGAAACTGATCTCAGAAAAGAAAAGGGAGGAATCCAAGATTCTAAAATGAGTACAGTTGACTCTTGAAAAACACAGGGGTTAGGGATGCTGACTCCCCATGCATTTGAAAATCCTTGCGTTAATTTCCTAAATGCCACATTTGAATGAAGTGATATGGTATTTGTCTTTCTCTGACTGACTTTTTCACTTAGCATTATACCCTCTAGTTCTATCTATGTCGTTGCAAATGGTAAGATTTCACTCTTTTTTATGGCTGAGTAATACTCCACCATATATTTACACCAGTACTTCTTTATCTATTCATCTATGGATGGATACTTGAGTTGCATCCATAATTGGGCTGTTGTGAATAATGCTGCAATAAACATAGGGGTGCTATATCTTTTCAAACTAGTGTTTTCATATTCTTTGGGTAAATACCTAGTAGTGATGTCATCTTTGGAGATTGTTTCTTTGCTGTGTAGAAGCTTTTTATTTTAATGTAGTCCCAGTAGTTTATTTTTGCTTTTGTTTCCCTCATCTTAGGAGACATATCTAGAAAAATCTTGCTATGGCTGATGTCACAGAAATTACTGCTTTTGCTCTTTTCTGGTATTTTTATGGTTTCCTATCTCACATTTAGGTCTTTAATCCATTTTGGGCTTATTTTTGTGTATGCTGAAAGGAAGTGGTCCAGTTTCATTCTTTTGCATGTAGCTGTTCATTTTCCCCAACACCCTTTGTTGAAAGACTTTTTCCCATTGCATATTCTTGCTTCCTTTGTCAAAGATTAATTGACCATATAATTGGGAGTTTATTTCTGGGCTCTCCATTCTGTTCTGTTGATCTATCTGTCCATTTTTGTGCTGCAAGCACCACACTGTATTGACTACTACAACTTTGTAGTATATCTTGAAATCGGGGATTGTGATAGCTCCAGTTTTATTCTTTTCAAGATCACTTTGACTATTCAGGGTCTTTTGTGGTTCCATACAAATTTTAGGATTATTTGTCTAATTCTTTGAAAAATGATGTTGATATTTGGTAGGGATTATATTCAATCTATAGATTGCTGTGGATAATATAGACATTTTAACAATATTTTTCCTCCTGATCACCATGAGCATGGATATCATTCCATTGCTGGTGTCATCATTTTGAAGTGTACAATTCAGTGGTATTAAATACATCCAGAATATTGTCGTCATCCAGAATGGACACTCTCTTAGGCAGTAACTCCTCACTCCTATTCACACCCAATCCCTGGAAACTTCTATTAGCTGTTTTTATGAGTTTGCCTATTCTCTATTTTCTATAAGGGGAATTACGCAGTACTGTGTCTGGCTTATTTCACATTACAGCCTGAAACAGGCATTCATTAATGCTCATCTCATGGTGGCATCCCCTTTGAGACATTGCAAACCTCTGCGCCACCAAGCTCAGTCACCTGCCAGTCCCCCTGGATAATAGTGGCTTTTCCATCCAGTCTCTCTCTTTCTTACTTTCTTTCTTTCTTTAAAATATTTTATTTATTTATTTGACAGAGAGATCACAAGTAGGCAGAGAGGCAGGCAGAGAGAGAGAGGAGGAAGCAGGCTCCCTGCCAAGCAGAGAGGCTGATGCAGGACTCGATCCCAGGACCCTGAGATCATGACCTGAACCAAAGGCAGAGGCTTAACCTACTGAGCCACCCAGGCACCCCAGTCTCTTTCTTTCATGCTGCCACCTCTTGCCCCAAGCCCTGTGATGTCATCCAGCACAACACTGTCAGCCAAGTGTTCTTCAAGTGCCAATACCACCCCTTCTGTTCAGGACCCGTCAGTGCCCACCCCACGCTGCCCCTCTCAGTCCCTGACTGTGGGTGAAGCCCAGAATCCTTGTCCTGACATTGAAGGTCTTCCACAGTCTTTATCAATCAGCCTTTGCCTCCTTAGATCAGTGGCTAAGTGCAGATTTTGGTAAGAGGAGGATTGACAAAATACAAAGTTGCTGGACATATGACCAAGCGAAAGGCATCTCCAAAGAGATGGGGGATGACATAAACAGGGACACCAGCAGCTGTAGGTTCTCACCAGGGCTGGCTTGCCTGTGGGGGGAGGCTGTTCTTCCATTTTTTCCCCTTCCTGGTTTATTAAGTTGTAACTGACACACAACATGGTGTAAGTTTAATGTGTACAGTGTATTGATTTGATACACTTGTATATTTCAAAATGATAACTGCCCTAGAGTCAGTCAACACCTCCATCATATCACACAATTACCATTTCTTTCCTTTTTTTGTGGTGAGAACATTTAAGAGAGACTCTCTTAACAACTTCAAAATATATGATGAAGTATTGTTACTTTCCTAAATCGGGGAGACTCAATTCTGGTAACAAGAACCTTCCCTCCTCCACCCCCGCCTAGTCTCCATCTTCACGTTCCCCACCACCCCCCAACATCCTTCTCCTCTCTCCCCCTTCATCTTCTTCCTGCTTTCCTCCCTTGCCTGCCACTTACAGCTTCCGTCCACATGCCCATCTGATGGCCTTCTCCTTTATGATTGTCTCTCGTGCGGGGGCCCTGTGGATACAGAGCTACAAGCCATAGACCCTGCCTTCAAGTTTCTTACAGCCTGTTAGTGAGATGAGGCTCATACAGCAAAGAATCAGTCACTAACACAGTCACTAACACAGTTAATGAGTCACTAACACAGCAGCCAGATGTGAGAACCGGGTGAGTGGTACCAGCAGCAGCACATGGGATCAGAGCAGAGAGATGAGCACTAGGGCAGCAGAGCCTCTCTGAGGGGATAATTGAGGCATAAATTGAACACAGAGGAGAGGCAGCTTCAGGGGAGGAAGGAAGCAGAGTGGTGTGAGTCAAGACCAGAGAGGAAGGAATGTGCAGTGGGTTTGGTCATGTCAGTGCCATGAGAACGTCATGCCGAGGAGGCTGGACAAGACTGGATGCCCAGAGCAGCCTCTGTACCTTCACTGCACACATGCAGTGATGAGTAGGTCTGGGGACCAGCTAAGAAAGGGCCGCACCATAAATGAGTGAATGAGTCCACCAGTTTGGATTGTAGACAAAGGTTCATGACCACATAATTTCTTTGAATATAATTTATGACTCATTGTGATTCACTGCAGACTCAGTATTCTGAATCTCCAGGTACACTTGGAGAGGGGAATCCAAACTCTAGGGGGTGAGTCAGGGACATAGATGGGCAAGACTCAGGACTAGTGTTTAGGAGACCCGACACCAGGCTGGCTCTGCTTCCAAACAGCTCTGTGACCCTGGGCAAGTCACTTACCCTCTCTGGGTCATATAGTCTGTATTGGAGAATGGGAGGCTAGGACAACTTCAGAGGTGTTCTAGTGATGTCTAACCAGAGCCCCAATATGGAAAGCAGATGAAAGGGGACAGTCAGCTCTGCCCACAGTGACCTCTACGAACTGAGCCTAAAAGTCATTGGATTAGCAAGGCATGTGGCTGGCTCAGTTGGTAGAGTTAGGGGTTGTAAATTTAAGCCTCACCATGGGTGTAGAGATTACTTAAAAAAAAAAAAAAGTCACTGGAGCAAGTTTCTTCAAATTTAACTTTTTGTGACCACAAAATCCAGGACACCTAGGATCACACTCCTGGCCTATCTAAAGGGGGGCTTTAATTCCAAGTCCATTTGTGAGAAAAAAATAGTTGGTTTTCAACTGAGTACCCCCTACACACACACATACACACACACACACACACACACTGTTCTTAGCTTTATTTTTTTATGTTCCTAACTTTAAATAAAAATCCATCACTGCTCAATCATGTATAACCCATTTTTATTTTTCTCCAAAATATTGGTTATAGCACTGACTATGCATAAGAGCTTTTGCTCATGACCCTAAAACACAAAAAGAAATTGGGCATTCTATCCTCTTTCCAAATGTATGCCGTTCTTTTTCATACACAATTCTCATGCTCTTTTTCAATGCTAGATTTTCATTTTAATGTGAAGTTTAAATGACTCTCCCAACCGGTTTATGGTTATGCTTTTCTTATATCCTACTATTTTCTGTGCTTCATCCCACCGCTCACCAGCACTGGTGAGAAGAGGAGGAGGGAAAGGGTTAGAATCTTCACTTCTATGGGCTGGACCTTGCCAGTGAAAATAAAAAGCATGCAAAGACTGACTAGCCGAGATGGACGAGTGGAAGCAGTGATCTGTGGGCTAGGCGAGGTGCGCTCATGGGCGCCCCATTACATTCCCACACTGTTCTTACTTTCTGTTCTCTAAAATGCTAGAGAAGACTCTGCCAGTCTGTGAGCCACTAAACCTAATCTGCCTGTCCCTTTTCACCATCCCAGGAAAAAAGAGGAAGATTTGCAGACCTCTTGGATGCTAAATATTTACGGACCACATTACAGATCTGGGTCATATGGTAAGAATGTAATTATTTTAAAATGACTTTTCAATAAACACAGAGCTGACTTAAGTAAATCCACTCAGTGCCAGTGGGGAGTAAAACCACAAGGCTGACTCCAGCAATGTCTTATCTTTCTGCTACCACCACCAACTAACCAATAAATAAACCATTTTTTTTTTTTAAAGAAGAATCTACAACTAGATTTTTATTTTTCATATGAGCTCACTTTCTAACCTTTTGTAGTCTGGCCTTTTTTCTCGCCACATGACAGAAAGGGATCCTTTGAAGTCACCAATAATCGAATTCAATCGGATAGACTCTTGTGGTTTTCTTTGTGTCCCACTTCTCTGTAGCCATGACCTTGAGTACACAAATATTTTCTAAACAAGATACACAAAGTCCTACTGCATTAAATGAGGAACTCTGTGCCATGAGAGATCATGAAGAATCTGAAAGGTAAGGTTACCAACTGGGAGAAGAAATTTCTAAAATACGTGTCCAATTAAATTTTATATATATACACAACTATAAACATATATAAAATTATATGTATAATTCTTATATATATATAAGATACCGAAACCAGTAGGAAAATAGGCAGGAGACTTGAACTGGCACTTGACCAAAATTGTATCAAAAAAATGTATGAAAACATGCTCAACCTTAAAATCACCAGGGAAATGCAAATTAAAACCATAGAGACCCATTACAAATCCACTGGAATGGTTAAAATTTAATTAATTATGCCAATTAACTATCCAATTAGATTAACTATAGCAAGTGTTGGGAATAATGTTAAGTAACAGGAATTCTCGCGCACAGCTGACTGGAGTTCAAAGTAAAACTACTTTGGAAAATGGTTCAGAGGTTTTTATCACAGTTGAAAATATGCATAGTGTATGGCTCAGTAATTCCATTCATAGCTTTATATCCAACAGAAATGTGTAAATGTTTACCAAAATACATTTGCATGAATGTCCTTAGCATTATTTTATTTGTAAAAACCCCAAACTCTAAACCAGCCGCATGTCCATTCACAGTATAATGGATGTGCTGTGTTACATTCATAAAAATGAAGTACTTAAAAAAAATGAAATATTTTACAATAACAGGAAAGAGAAAACTAGTTATCTACATTCAATATGGCTGAACCTTACAAACATCGTAACGAGCAGAGGAGCCAGACACAGATATATTCTGTGATTCCATTTATATAAAGATAGAAAGCAGGCAAAACTAATTTATAGGGTTTAAATTCAGGAAAGTGTCTATCTGCCTTTCTCAGATAAAATCATTATTAACAGGCTGGTATGTTTCCTTTTAAGACTTTAATTTTTAAAAAACTCTCAATATTTAGGGGCGCCTAGGTGGCTCAATGGGTTAAGCCTCTGCCTTTGCTCAGGTCATGATCTCAGGGTCCTGGGATTGAGCCCCGCATTGGGCTCTTGGCTTGGCCGGGAGCCTGCTTTCCCTTCTCTCTGCTTGCCTCTCTGTCTACTTGTGATCTCTCTGTCTCTGTCAGATAAATAAAAATCTTAAAATACTCTCAATATTTGGAAATTGAACTAGAATTACTGTATTTTTTAAGATTTTATTTATTTATTTGAGAGAGAGCACAGCAGGGGGAGCAGCAGTGGGAGGGGGAGCAGCAGCCCCCTGCTGAGCAGAGAGCTTGATGTTGGGCTGGATCCCAGGACCGAGATCATGACCTGAGCCGAAGGCAGATGCTTAACTGACTGAGCCACCGAGGTGCCCCAAACTAAAGCTATTTTAATAACGAAAGGAAGTATTGTAACTACTGGTTTGTGTGTTTTTTTTGATACTTTTTATGAAAATTTTCAAACACACACTGAAGTAGAGGATACCATGGTGACCTCCGACTGATCTGTCCCCCATAACTGACAGTCACTGGTAGTCACTCCTGGTTGCCTCGGCTCTGTTTTCGAGGGCCTACTTGGAAGCAAGCCCAGGCTCTGTGACCCTTCATCCCCAGATTTGAGAGTCTCAACTGCCTGAGGACATTTTCTTAGATGATTCCACTCCTGTAATTAACAGCCAAACAATCATCTCACTAGTATCAGCTGATGCCCGCAGATCTCACTAGTATCAGCTGATGCCCGCAGCACTGGCGATCGCCCCGGCTGTCCCTGTAAACGCGGTGCACAGCTGACTTTCCAAACCACTTCTGGGAACCGGAGAGGGGCTCCAGGGGCGTTTCTGGGGGGCTGATACTTCTTTCCTTGACTTTGACATATGAAATTTTCTGTATGTTATTATAATTTTATCTCAACCCAAGTATTTACTAAAGAATAGACAGAAAAAAGACAAGAAGTAGATATAAAGGGAAAAACTCCCAGGGCTGCTCATGGCCGGCTAGAGAGACAGCTTCGGGTCAGGCAGAATTCTAAAGATTACTACGGGGGACGCCTGGGTGGCTCAGTGGGTTGAAGCCTCTGCCTTCGGCTCAGGTCATGATCTCAGGGTCCTGGGATTGAGCCCCGCATTGAGCTCTTGGCTTGGCGGGGAGCCTTCTTCCCTTTCTCTCTCTCTGCCTACTTGTGATCTCTGTCTGTCAGATAAATAAAATCTGAAAAAAAAAAAAAAAAAGATTACTACCCCCTTCCACCCCCACCCCCCCAGATTACCAACAGGAGTTGATTTAATCACACGCTAATTTGGGTGCCGGTGTGAAGGGAGGGCACAGATGTAATTAAGGTTACCCGCCTTAAAATCGGGAGCCTATGCCGGACTAGGCAGGTGGGCCCAATCCAGTCATTTGAGTCTTTCAAAGTAGAGAGATTTCTCCAGCTGGAAACGGAGTCAGAGCAGAAGAGAAAGCACGAGGTGAGGCGGGCGGAGAGATTGCTGGGCAGAAGGACCCGGGGAAGGAAGGAAAGAAGTGGGGAGGGCGGGAGGCAGCCAGCCTGCCTGCAGAAGGGGAGAGCGACAGGTCAGCAGTAGCAAGGAGACTGACGTGCATTGTCCAGCCCCAAGGAGCTGAGCTGTGCCTGGGTCAGGGCAGATGCTGCGCCCCCCACCCCCACCAAGGCATCAAGAGACCCACTCAACTTCGGGCCTACAGAACGGAGAAAATAAATGTGAGTTGTTTTAAGCAACCACGTTGATGCTAATTTGTTAGAGCGGAGACAGAAAGTGAGTGAGTCCATGCTTCAAATTTCCTTCACTGCCTGTGGGGTCCTCCCGGGTCCAGCCGCAGGTTGCGCCTGCAAAGCCCTTTCCCACCCAGGGTTCCCCTGCATGCCTCCCTCCGGCTCCCCAGGATAGGTGCGCCCAGTCTTTGGAGCCCTTTGCACCCGGGGCTCCCACCCGACCACACTTCCCCTTCCCCCCACTTCTCCCCACCTCTGCTGGCGCTGCCCCTCCTTCAGGCTGGCTTTTCGAATGAGCTGCTTCTCTCCCTTCCAGGCTGGGAATCTCTTTCGCCTACTACGGGGTCATCCTGGCCAGCGCCGAGCTGCTGGAGCGGGACCTGGTGTGTGGCTCGGGGGCCAAGTCCGAGTCCCAGTCCCAGGTGGCCGTAACCCTGCCGGACACAGAGGAGAGCCACAGCCCCTGCCACTGCCACATGTTTGCCCCCTCCGACTACAGGACCATGATTATCAGCACCGCTGGCGAAATTGCTTGTAAATGTCGACCTCAGTGTTTTGGGTCCCTGTCTGTTTGGGGTGTGGGGGGGGGGCCCTGTCCTAGACGTGGCTCCTGCCTGGGCAGAGCTGGGCAAGTCCCCACACCCTGCTCACGTGTCCCCAGTGTAGACTGGTGTGGGGAGAAGTGTGCAGGACTAGAGCTTTGAATTACTGTATCCTATCAGTTCTAAGCTGCATCCCCCCCCCTCCCCCCACCACCACTTTGGAAGTCTCTGAAATTGAGATGTGTCTTACCGTGGCTCCTGAAATTTCGATTTGCAGCACTGTTTGCATTTTAGTGGACATAAAATAATAGTACTTAAAAATCAGTGGTGCCATGAATTTAATGGCAAACAGTATAAATCATTTAAAATACAGATCTAGAAGGTTTGCAATTAACGATAGACCTACATGTTCTGAGAAGCTTCTTGGGCAGAAAGTACCCTTTCTGCACACACCAGTGCTCGTCCTCGGACCCACGAGGAAAAGCCTGGCGAAGAAGTCAGGAGGTGGATGGCCATGGGACTGGATTTGGGCTGGAACACACATGAGGTCTGGATGAAGTTGCCTCTTTCTGAAATGACAACGGGGAATCCTTGGTAAATGCCACTTGCTTTCGAGGTTTCAGAAATTGTCACTGTCGTTTGTTTTTTAGTGAATCCTCTCAATATCCTGGGCATTAATTTCCTGGGAAGACGGCTGAGCCTTTCTATCACCATGGGATGCACCGCCTTATTCTTCCTTCTCCTCAATATTTGCACATCAAGGTATTTTTCTCTCTGATTGCTTGAAAATAATCTAGGTTTGTGCGGTGGTTTTAAGTTGTGGTTTCCTGACCCATAGCGTTCAGTGGGCATCAGGGCAAACCCCTTTGACCTGGGGAGTAGTGAATGCGCTCCTGGTTTGACTGGAATGGTCTTCTCTGGTACCCACCACTCCCCCTTCTCTCTTCTACGGACCCAGCCCCGCCTCTGCGCTCCCAGGAAACAGGTGGGAGCGTAGGCGCAGTCATTCCACCCACCGAGATATTAGGATCTTTATGCCAACCTTCGTGGAACCCCAGGACTCTAGTTGTTTTCCAAATTATCTGGACCATTGTTATGACAGCTCAGGGAAACAGGTAACCTACCTGTAGGGTAAAAAATTTGTTTCACTCTCCATTTGCAATCCTAGAATGTCCTCAGTTGTAATCTCTATCATTCTGCAAACCACATCATTTCCCAAAAAGGGTAGTAGCAGAAGGGGTGCTCATCTGGGGCCCCAGGCTGGAACGGCACACGTGTTGGGGGGGGTGGGAAGGACAGATGGGGAGTTGGGTTGAAGGTTGGGGTCCAGCATTTACTTTAGGACCCCACAGTCAGGCCAGGAGAGGAGCAGCACCTCTCCAGGACATGGTTATCTGTGGGCGTGTATTAGTATCTGTAATGCTAAGCTGTGTGATGTGAGCACCTGTCAAGGCCATGGAAAGCCCTCCATGCTGCCTTTTCTAACTTTTCTGGCATCTTGTTCCCTAGTGCTGGCCTGATTGGCTTCCTCTTCATGCTGAGGGCTTTGGTGGCAGCCAACTTCAACACCATCTACATTTACACTGCTGAGGTCAGTTGTGGGTTGGTTACTCCCAAGACATGCAAGGCGAGCTACTTCGATTTCACCAAGCGTAATTTTCTTTCTAGCTCCATCCCCTCATTGCAAATGGCAAGATTGCATTCTTCTTGAATGCAATCTTCTTGACAGCTGAATAATATTCCATTGTAGATCCAGACCACATCTTCTTTATTCATCAGGTGCTGGATATTTGGGCTCTTTCCATCGTTTGGCTATTGTGGACATGGCAGCTATAAACATTGGGATGCAGGTGCCCCTTCAAATTAGTATTTTTGTATCTTTGGGTTAATATCTAGTAGAGCAATTGCTGGGTCGTAGGGTAGCTCTCTTTTTAACTTTTTGAGGAACCTACATGCTGCTTTTCAGAATGGCTGTATCAGTGTGCCTTCCCACCAACAGTGTAGGAGGGTTCTTCTTTCCCCACATCCTCCCCAACACCTGTTGTTTCCTGTGTTGTTAGTTTTAGACATTTTGACAGGTGTGCGGTGGGGATCTCATTGTGGTTACGATTTGCATTTCTTTTTTTTTTTTTTTTTTTTTTTTTTTTTTTTTTTTTTTTTTTTAAAGATTTTATTTATTTATTTGACAGAGAGAAATCACAAGTAGATGGAGAGGCAGGCAGAGAGAGAGAGAAGCAGGCTCCCCGCTGAGCAGAGAGCCCGACGCGGGACTCGATCCCAGGACCCCGAGATCATGACCTGAGCCGAAGGCAGCGGCCCAACCCACTGAGCCACCCAGGCGCCCCACGATTTGCATTTCACTCATGAATGTTCTTGAGCATCTTTTCATGTATCTGTTGGCCAACTGTATGTCTTTGGAAAAATGTCTATTCTTCTGCCCATTTTTTAGCTGGATTATTTTGGTTTGGGAGTTGAGTTTCATAAATTCTTCATATCTTTTGGATACTAACTCTTTATTAGGTATGTCATTAGCAAGTATCTTCTCCCATTCTTTAATGTTACTTTTTTAAAAAAATATTTTATTTATTTATTTGACAGACGGAGATCACAGGTAGGCAGAGAGGCAAGCAGAGAGAGAGAGAGAGGGAAGCAGGCTCCCTGCCGAGCAGAGAGCCCGATGCGGGGATCAATCCCAGGACCCTGGGACCATGACCTTAGCCAAAGGCAGAGGCTTTAACCCACTGAGCCCCCCGGGCCCCCCTCTTCTCCCATTCTGAAGACTGTCTTTTAATTTGATTGATTGCTTCCTTTGCTGTGCAGAAGCTTTGCATTTTGATGTAGTCCCAATAGTTTATTTTTGCTTTTGTTTCCTTGGCTTCAGGAGACCTATTTAGTAAGAAGCTGATATCAGAAGTGACTGCCTGTGTCCTCTAGTATCTTAATTGTTTTCTGTCTCACATTTAAGGCTTGCACCATTGTGAATTTATTTTTGTGTATGGTGTAAGAAAGCGGTCCCATTTTTGTTTTTCTTCATGTCACGGTCCAGTTTTCCCAACACCATTTGTGGAAGAGATGATCTTTTATTCCATTGTATATTCCCTCCTGCTTCATTAAGGATTAATTGATCATAGTTGTGGGTTCATTTCTGGGCTCTCTATTCTGTTCCTTTGATCTATGTGTTTGTTGTTTTTTTTTGTGTGTGTGCCAGGACCATACTATCTCGAACACTACAGCTTTGTAATATAGCTTGAAGTCCAGAATTGTGATGCCTCCAGCTTTGCTTTTCTTTTTCAAGATTGCTTTGGCTACTTAAGATCTTTTGTGGTTCCACACAAATTTTAGGATTATTTCATCTAGCTCTGTGAAAAATACCAGTGGTATTTTGATAAGGATTGCATTAAAGGTGTAGATTGATTTGGGTAATATAGGCATTTTAACAATATTCGTTCTTCCACTCCATGAGCATGGAATATTTTTCCATTTCTCCGTGTCATCTTCAATTTTGTTGACCAGCGTTTTATAGTTTTGAGTACAGGTCTTTCATCTCTTTGGTTAGGTTTATTACTAGGTATCTAATGCTTTTTGGCACAATTAGAAATGGGGTCAATTTCTTTTTTTTTTTTTTCTTTTTTTTTTTTTTTAAAGATTTTATTTATTTATTTGACAGAGAGAAATCTCAAGTAGATGGAGAGGCAGGCAGAGAGAGAGAGGGAAGCAGGCTCCCTGCTGAGCAGAGAGCCCGATGCGGGACTCGATCCCAGGACTCTGAGATCATGACCTGAGCCGAAGGCAGCGGCTTAACCCACTGAGCCACCCAGGCGCCCCGAAATGGGGTCAATTTCTTGATTTCTCTTTCTGCTTCTTCATTATTGGTGTATAGAAATGCAACAGATTTTTTTTTTAATCCTACCACTTTACTGAAATTGTGTATCCGTTCCAGCAATTTTTAGTTGGAGTATTTTGGGTTTTTTATAAAGACTATTGTGTCATCTACAAATAGTGAAAGTTTGACTTCTTCCTTGCCCATTTGGATGGCTTTTATTTCTTTTTGTTGTCTGATTGCTGAGGCTAGGCCTTCCAGTACTGTGTTAAATAATAGTGTTGAGAGTGGATATTCCTGTCTTTTTCCTGATTATAGAGGAAACACTATCCATTGTCTTCACTGAGAATGATACTAGCCATGGGTTTTTCATATATGGCCTTTATTATGTTGAGGTATGTTCCCGCTAACCCTGCTTTGAGGGTTTTTATCATGAATAGATGTTGAAAGATCATGTGGTTCTTATTATTCTATTAATGTGATGTGTGTATCCTTCTGACTGATGGGCAAATGCTGAACCACCCTTGCAGCCCAGGAATAAATCCTACTTGATAGTGGTGGATGGTTCTTTTAATGTACTGTTGGATTCCATTTGCTAGTACATTATTGAGAATTTTTGCACCCATGTTCAGCAGGGATATTGGCCTGTGGTATTGTTATTTAGTGGAGTCTTTATCTGCTTTTGTTATCAGGATAATGCTGGCCTTATGGAATGAATTTGGAAGTTTTCCTTCTATTGCTTTTTTTGGAATAGTTTGAGAAGAATGGGTATTAACTCTTTATTATCTATCTATTTATTTATTTTTAAAATACTTTATTTATTTACTTGACAGAGAGAGATCACAAGTAGACAGAGAGGCAGGCAGAGAGAGAGGGAAGCAGGCTCCCTGCTGAGCAGAGAGCCCAATGCAATTCGGGGCTGGATCCCAGGACCCTGGGATCACGACCTGAGCTGAAGGCAGAGGCTTTAACCCACTGAGCCACCTAGGCACACCCCTTAACTCTTTTTTAAGTGTTGGTAGAATTCACCCGTGAAGCCATCTGGCCCTGGACTTTGCCTTGTTGGGTGATAGTCAATTACTTATTCAATTTCTTTGCTGACTATTGGCCTGTTCAAGTTTTCTGTTTCTTCCTGTTTGGTTTTCGTAGTTTTTATGTTTCTAGGAATTGATCCATTTCTTCTAGGTTGTCCAATTTGTTGACATAGAGTTTTTCATGATATTCTCTTGTCGTTGTTCATACTTCTGTGATGCTGGTTGTTACTTCTCTCTCATTTGTGATTTTATTTATTTGGGTCTTTTCTTTCTGATAAGTCTGGCTCTGGGGTTATATCAACTTTGTTTTTCAAAGAACCAGCTGCTGGTTTCATTGATCTGTTCTATTTTTTTCTAGTTTATCATTTATTTCTGCTCTTATCTTTATTTTTTCCTTCCTTCGGCTTGCCTCATTTTTCTTTTTCTAGCTCCTTTAGGTATAAGGTTAGGTTGTTTATTTGAGATTTTCTTACTGCTTGAGGTGGGCCTGTACTGCTATGTACTTCCCTCTTAGGATCACTTTTGCTGCATCCCAAAGGTTTTGGCCATTGTGTTTTCATTTTCATTTGTTTCCATGTATTTTTAAACTTCTTCTTTGATTTCCTGTTTGACCCATTCATTGTTTACTAGCATGTTGTTTAACCTCCACATATTCATGGTATTTCCAAATTTTTTCTGTGGTTGACTTCAAGTTTCATAGAGTTGGGACCAGAAAATATGCATGGTATGGTCTCAGTCTTTTTGTACTTGTTGAGGCCTGACTGTGACGTAGAATGTGATCTATTCTGGAGAAGATTCTTTGTGCACTTGAAAAAAAGTGTGTATTCTGCTTTAGGATGGAATGTTCTGAATGTATCTGTTAAGTCCATCGGGTCCAGTGTGTCATTCAAAGCCATTGTTTCCTTGTTGATTTTCTTCTTAAATGATGTGTCCTTTGATGTAAGTGGGGTGTTAACATCCCCTGCTGTTGCCACATTATCATCAGTGAGTTCCTTGGTTTGTAATTGTTTTATATATTTGGGTGTTCCCACTTTGGGGGCATAAATATTTACAATTGTTAGATCTTCTTGTTGGTTAGACCTCTTTATTATGACAGAATGCCCTTCATCTCTCATTACAGTCTTTGGTTTAAAATCTAGTTTGTCTGACTTATTGCTAGTCTGACTTTCTTGTGACACTCATTTGCATGATAAATGATTCTCCATCCCTCACTTTCAATCTGCAGGTGTCTTTAGGTCTAACATATGTCTCTTGTGGGCTCTTGTTTTCGTATCCATTCTGACACCCTGTGTCTCTTGACTGGAACAGTTAATCCATTTACACTCAGGATAATTTTTGATACATGTTTAGTGCCATTTTATTGTTTTATGGTTGCATCTGCAGTTTTTCTCTGTTCCTTTCTTTGTTGCTTTTGGTCTCTCCACTCAGAGTCCCTTTCAGTATTTCTTGCAGGACTGGCTTAGTGGTCATGAGCTTCTTCAGTTTTTGTTTGTTTGGGAAGTGCTTTCTCTCTCCTTCTATTCTGAATGACAGTCGTGCTGAATGGAGAATATTCTTGGCTGCAGATTTTTCCCACTCAGCACTTTGAATATATCATGCCACTCTCTTCTGGCCTGCCAAGTTTCTGTTGAGCAATCTGCAGCTAGATTTATGGGTCTTCCTTTGTAAGTTAGGGACTTCTTTTGTGTTGCTGCTTTTAGGATTTTTCCTTGATCACTGTATTTGCAAATTTAGCTACAGTATGACTTAGTGTTGGCCTGCTCTTGATTTTGATGGGAGTTCTCTGTGCCTCCTGGATCCGGATGCCTATTTCCTCCCTCAGATTTGGGAAGCTTTCAGTGATTAATTCCTGAAGTCAATTTTCACACACACACCGCCCCCCTTCTTTCTCTTCCTCTTCTGGGATTCATAGGATACTGATGTTACTACATTTGATGGAGTCACTGAGTTTCCTAAGTCTGTTCTCATCCATAATTCTTCTTTCTCTCTCTCTTTTTTTTTTTTTTTTTTTTGGAGATTTATTTATTTATTAGAGAGATGGAGAGAGACCACAAGCAGGCAGAGCAGCAGGCAGAGGGAGAGGGAGAAACAGGCTCCCTCGCTGAGCAGGGAGCCCAACGTGGGGCTCGATCCCAGGACCCTGCGATCATGACCTGAGCTGAAGGCAGCCGCTTAACTGACTGAGCCACCCAGGCACCCCTTCTTTTTCTCTTTTGTTCAGCTTCATTGTTTTCTCTTTCATCTTCTGTGTCACTTACTCATTCCTCTGCTTCTCCAGCCCTCAGTGCATTCAGTCTGTTTCTATTATCAGTTACAGCATTTTTCATTTCTGACTGATTCTTCAACTCTTTCATCCCTGTGGTAAGGGGCTCCCTGGAGTCTTCCATTCTTTTCTAAAGCCCAGCGAGTATCCTTACAAATTGTTGCTTCAAATTCTCCATCAGGCATGTCACTTATCTCTGTTCCACTTAGATTTGTGGCCCTGCGCTTAACTTGTTTCATTTGGGAGGAATTCCTCCATCTTAGCAATCTCTGTCTTCTGTGTTAGATGAGCCTGTTGGGTTTCCTACTCCTGAGAGTAATGGCTTTATGAGGAAGTGGTTCTATGGTGTCCAGGGCTTGGAGCTTCAGGGAGTGTCTCTGGTGTGTGCTGCGTGCACTCTGCTGCTGTGTTCTGACTACTCTGTCCCTCAGGCCAGTTGCCTGTAGAGGCTCCATACCTGCAGTGGGCAGTGTTTGGTCCTTGACCAGGATGTGGTGGGTTTTAACTGGGTGTGCTCCGATCTGCCTGTCAGATGAGACCTGAGGCTATTTCCACTAGAACTGAAGCCCCACAAGAGTTCCCTGGTCAGGAGATGTGTTGTGGGTGGCGGTTTCCACTGGTCTTCTCCAGAAGGGTCCCACTGCACTGGGCCAGAGGCACACTTGCCCAAGGGGGGCAATCCCAGCAGAGCGCAGTGGGGGAGGCTGCATTTGTTTTCATCTCCGGAAACAGAAATCTGTTCAGCTTACAGATAGGGTCTGTGCAAATCATTAAAGTCACAGAGAAAAATACTCTTTTCTCCCCATAGTGATAAAAAATAGGAATTGACATAGTTGATCTGTGTAATCCAGTATGCTTCTGAAGTTACGTTTGAAATATCCAACTTACCATATTTTGGAATAAATTCATTTAAAAGGTCATTTCTAAGTAAATTTTTTGATACTAATTGTCTAAAAAAATCAAAGGCATGTACCTAAAGATGATTGTCTTCTATTACTCCACTCAGAGGACTTACTTTCTTTGCTCTGATATCACCACTGTGTCTGAATCCATTGTTCTCAGTTATAGCCAGCAGTCTCATTTTCCAGAAAAAGAAAAAAAAAAAAAAAACTCCCGAAAAAGGCACTCCACTCCCAGACCTTCTTATAAAAATACAACAATGCCTGCTGAGGCCAGACAGCTTCTTGACTTTACACTGGACAAATGGTGCTTAATAAAACGTGACCAAGTAAAGAGGCAATGTGCTTTGCTTTAGTGAATGGATTAAAAATTATGGGTATTGTAGAGCTTTAAGAGAATTCTCGAGTTTTGAAAAACCATACTTTCATAAAGCGTTCTCCCTATAAATTGTTAAGTACTATTTGCTTACTTCTTAAACTTCTGCCAGTTCCTAGAAGAATTTAGAATTAAGGAAGTTCAGACCAAAGAAGTCTTATAATAAATGTGAGAAAGTTGTACTGAGAAAGTAGATTATGGGGGCACCTGGGTGGCTCATTGAGTTAAGCGTCTGCCTTTGGCTCAGGTCATGATCTCAGGATCCTGGGATCCCAGCTCCCATGTCCATCTCCCTGTTTAGCAGGGAGCCTGCTTCTCCCTCTCTGTCCACCGGCCCCCAGCTCATGCTGTCTCTCTCTCTTGAATAAAATCTTTTTTAAAAGGTAGATTATGCCATAAAATTCCAATTTATTTATGTTTGTTTGCTTATTTATTTAAAGATTTTATTTGTTAGAGCACAAACAGAAGGAGCAGCAGGCAGAGGGAGAAGCAGACTTCCCACTGAGCAAGAGCCCAATACGGGACTCGATTCCAGGACCCTGGGATCACGACCTGAGCAGAAGGCAGATGTTTAACCAACTGAGCCACCCAAGTGCCCCTGGGGGAGAACTTCCTTTACTTTCAGTAGGACTACTTTATACATTTATAGCTCTAAAGTGGAAGTCTTCTGTTTGATTCCAGAGCTTAACTGTTTGAAATTATACTTGGAATATTCAATTAAACACACTTTGCAGGGGTGCCTGGGTGGCTCAGTGGGTTAAAGCCTCTGCTTTGGGCTAAGGTCATGGTCCCAGGGTTAAGGGATGGAGCCCTGCATCGGGCTCTCTGCTCTGCAGGGAGCTTGCTTCCCCCGCCCTCTCTCTCTGCCTGCCTCTCTGCCTACTGTGATCTCTGTCAAGTAAATAAATAAAATCTTTAAAAAGAAAAAATTAAAAAAAAAAACACATTTTGGAATTTGGTCATTTAAAGGCTCATTTCTAAGTGTTTATTTTTCTGATACTTAAAAATTCAATGTTGTGGTACCTGAGAACACGAATGTCCTATATTTTCATAGCCTACACACCTGTCGGGAACAGCTGGTATTTGCTATATACGGAAGCCTGGCTGGGGGAGGAAGGGCAGGGGACTCGGAAAAGCAGGAGCCCAAGCTAACCGATGCTTCCTATGCTCCCCCTCCAGGTCTACCCCACCATGATGCGCGCTTTGGGGATGGGGACCAGTGGCTCCCTGTGTCGGATTGGAGCAATGGTGGCTGTACCAATCCCAGGTACAGCCCAGGAGTCTCTGTAGCGGGGGGGGGGGGGGGGGGGGGTTATCCGTCTAAAGGAGAGGGGAAAGCGGGACACCGGGCTCTTTCAAGTGAAAGGTTTAAGCAGGGAATTTCTGTTGACGTCATGAGTCTTCTTGAGGGTTGTTTTCCCATTGTTGGGTGAATTGGGGTAGGGAAAGAGGCTAAGTAAATGTTTCCAGCCTTGTAGTTGGTCAGTAGCATGTATTTCATTGCGTGCACGATTTGGATTTTGTTGCACGTTGTTGCAGGAAGATGGAAAAGAAACGGAGGACATGAGAAGCTTGAGCAATTGAATATGAGTGGGTTTGAGCACGACCCTGTCCAGGGGTACAATCGAGAAGCACAGCATGGAAAGGCGGGGAGGGGACGTCTAGTGCTAGGGGAAACCAGGTGCTAGGATAAAATCCAGAGGTGGCCTGGACTCATGGATGGACCCTTGTTTCTGGAGGGAAACAGAGGCAGATAGGGTGACCAGGGTGGTTGTGTTTCCTCGAAGGGCTGATCTCTGCCTGCACTGGTCCTTCTCTGGAAATCCACCTGAGCTGGCTGCCGTGGGAGGTTCTGGTCCAGGCAGGGGAGGGACCCAGGCCCTTTCTTCCTCATGTTTGTCTGGGTCCGTGGTCATTCCTTCACCTTTCTGAGAATTCCAGATTTACGAACCTCTCCCTGAAGGCCAGTGTGCTATGTTTGCCTGTGTACTTGGCCATCCCCGGAATACGAAACGTGGATCCTTAGATCCAGCCACCAGAAGACATGGTGTACTCTTTCTTCCTCCCAGAAAAGGGACAGTCACTAGCCAGGTCTGGTCAGATGGTCATACTCGAGCTCAATCAGCTGTGGCCGGAGCTCAGGGTGATCTGCAAATGCAGCTGGGGAAATGCAGTTTTCAAAGGAAAGGGGTTTTGTGGGCCGAACAGACAGTCACAAGCATTTCCTATAATTTAATACATTTCCCCCCCCCCCCAGGCTATTATTCATTTGTTTTTAACTATTTGGGGAATGTTTTCTCCCCTCACCTTAAGGAAAAATGAGGGTAGCTCTTGTCTAGTGATTTTCAAAGTTTTTTTGTACTGCTTTCACCATTTTCAGTAAAAAAAACAAAAACAAAAAACAGTGATAATAGACAGAAGTAAGATATGAATCCTGTTTCTGGATGATACAGCTCTGGTCTAGCTTATTTTCTGAACTTTGAGTAGAAATTGCATCTCTCTGTTTTTCAGCCACTTGAAACCTGTCTTTTGGGTATTCGTGGGTATTTTCCCTAGAGGCCACACAGCTTTTTGTGGCTTTGTGGATCGGGAAAGATCACCAACTGTGTCTAGGTCTTCTGGGGCCATAGGCTCTGACTTGCTTTAGCCTCCTTGCGACCTCCAGGAAGGTCGTAACCTTTTACAGTTAAATCGCTCCTCTCTCAATGTCCCCTTCGTCTGTAAGATAAAGATCAAAACAGTACCCACCACATAGGTTTGTTCTGAGTATTAATACATGGAAAACACTTAGCCCAACTTTGGACACATAGTAAACACTGAATAGATGTTACCTAATAGCAATGATCACTAATAAGGCCAAATGCTAAATGTTTCAAAGAAATATCTCTCAATAACAAAAATACAGGTTTTAAAAATCCAGTATTTTGAACATGGTGCAATTGGGATGTTTTGCTTTCTTAACGGGTTTGGATGGGAGGTCAGAATCCCAGATCTGTTGGCTCCTAGGATATCTGCTTGGGTTTGGGGTGGGGTGAGCTGCTCCAGGCAGAGAGGAAGCCCTTGGCGTCACTCTCGGGAGCTGATAGTCACTCTCAGGAGCTGATAATCCGACCGTGCGTGCGCCTTCCCTTGGACAAGCTTCTCAAACTTGGGTGCCATATCAGAATTACGAGGTGTGACTTGATAAGGAGAAGACTGCTGGATTCCACCCAGAGACTGAGGCTGAGTAAGGCACCACCAGGGTTGTTCTAACAAGTACTCAGAGCAAACCTGCTGAGACCGGCCTGTGGACGGCCTTCAGGCCAGGCCATCCACAGGCGGAATAACAACTGGGAGAGAAGCTTTGCTTTCACTTAATTCTTCCTCTTCCTCCTTCCCTTCTCAACCCTCTTCCCCTTCCTCCTCCTCTTTTTGCCCTTTATTTAGGAACTTCTTATAATGACCCATTTAACAAGTTGACTTCAAAGTACTTGCCTGCAAATCTACATACAGTTTGGCAGTTAGAAAACACACACACACACACACACACACACACACACACACACACGACTCCACCAAGCTACAGTATCTGATGGTGTAGAATTGAGAATTCTTTTATTCCAATTCAACCTTCAGTCACCATTTGTTGCCCACTTACTCTGTGGCTGGATTGTTCTAGTTCCATTTTTTGGTGTCTGTAAAGAAGCCAGACGAGGTTCCAGGGGTGAGTGGGAACTGGCCTGCACTGGCTTGTGAAAATGAACTTCTAAATTTTCAAGCAGTTCTGCGATCTGGTTGATGTCCCATCAGATCATGAAATTACCCAGAGTGGTAGTATTTGGACCCTGGACATTGGCACCTGGTAGCAGTGGGACTTTTTTGGGGAAAGGCTGTTGAAGCGTTTGGCGGCGCACCACAAGATTCTCTCTCTCAAGAGACTGGCATTCAAGTTGGGAGTTTATCAATATGCTAACTATTAAGATAATTCCACCTTCTAGAAGGGCTTGGGAGGTAATATGATAGTGAGTCAAAGTGCTGACAGGCCTTTTTAGGCAAAACCTCTCTGGGAAGGTGACATTGGAGCTGAAACCTGAAATACGAGAAGTTGACAACTGACAGAGAAAAAACATTTCCAGTAGGATACCTGCTGGCACAGAAGAAGCTGAAGAAGCCAGAGATGGGTGTGTTCCAGGAATAGAAACTTGGTGTGATACGCAGAATGGAGACACATGCTGGGAGAGAAAGTGCCTTAGAGGCATCGTGAGGACTTGGGAGTTCGTCCTGAGAATAGTGAGAAATAATTTAAGGGTTTTAAGCAGGATGCAGGATCAGTTCTGCATTTTGAAAAGAGCGCTCTGCTTGCTGTTTAGTGAACTGTGGGGCTGGGTAGGGCCAGGGTAGAACAAGTTTATGGTAAGATTTTAATCTCAGGTTGCCATGTCCTACTCCTGTGAAAAGAGATTTTAGAATTCTGGAAGATGTTTCTCTTAGGTCAAGGAAGAAACTACATAAAAAATTTAAATTTCTGCCCAGAAAAAAAGAAAAATCTACCATAAATAAAAATGAAAGCCAAATGTTTATCTTTCAGGGCTCTCAAAAAGCTTGAACTCCATTGCCCCAGCTAAGTAGTGACTTTGTTGTCCTGTCAAATCCCTGACTGGCTACGTGGAATCCCAGTGAATCAATGCATGAGATTGTAGACCGCACTTCGCAAGTTAATGGGGATGAAAAAATACACATTTCATTTTTTCCTAAGTAATTTCTAATATGCAGTACTTCCAAAAAGTTTTCATTTGAGTTAGCATGGGGGAGGGGGGCAGAGAAGCAGGCTCCCTGCTGAGCAGGGAGTCAGACACGGGGCTGGACACCAGGACGCCGGGATCATGACCTGAGCTGAAGGCAGATGCTTAACTGACTGAGCCACCCAGGCGCCCGGCTAATAAGCAGTATACTTACCGAGTAACTACGTGTGTATCGTGAAAGATAAACCAAGCTGGACACTAGTTAAAGGGGCGAAGACGTATTTTGGTCAGTAGTAACTATTGCAATAGGGAAGACCCCAGGGTGAACGGAAATCAACTTTGGTTTGTGCCGGGGTGGCTGGCATTTTACAGGGAGAATGTCGGGGTGGGGTGGTGGACCAAGAGAAGTGAAAAATTGCAAAAAGTGGAAACAAGGGGTTTGGCCCATGTGAAGCCTGTACAAATGTTGTACCTCCAGGTGCTGACTGGCACAAAGGGGCGGGCTTGAGTTTCTCCTGCAGGCACGTGAAGTGGAACGGAGGGTCATCTTGGGGCTGTGGCCTTCAGCTGCTGGAAACCAGTCTAGTGTCGGTTTGGGTCTTTTATAGACCAAGGTTGGGGCTGGGTGAGAAGAGGCTTAGAGCCGTCTAGCTAGAGTTTGGTCTAGGAGAGGGTGTTTGTCAGTTTTTTTTTTTTTTTTTTTGACATAGGGTCATAACTAGCCTTGTGTTTATTGTATTTTCAGTAATTTGATTTCCATGTGATTTTTCTTCTCTGCTAAAAACACAAAAGTTACAAATTTGAGTTAAAATGTCATTACCTAAAATATTTTATCTGAGATAACAAATACAAATATTTATTTTTTTATTTTTTAAAGGATTTATTTACACATGTTGGGGAGTACACAGTACAACACATGCTGGGGAGAGGGACAGAAAGAGACAGAGAAGCAGACACCCCACTGAGTGCTGAACCTGATAGTGGGCTCAACCCCATGACCCTGAGATCGTCACCTGAGCTGAAATCAAGAGTTGGACACTTAACCAACTGAGCCATCCAGGTGCCCCACAAATACACCCAGGTGCCCCCACAAATACAAATATTTTAATGAAGTTCTTTCATGATCTCTAACTATATGTATGTATGAATGAACATGTATATACATTTTACCCAAATATGATCACAATTCATATACTTTTTAAAATTTAGATATGACTGGGCCCTTGGGTGACTCAGTGGGTTAAGCCTCTGCCTTTGGCTCAGGTCATGATCTCAGGGTCCTGGGATCAAGTCCCACATTGGGCTCTCTGCTCAGCAGGGGGCCTGCTCCCCACCCCCACACACTCCTCTCTCTCTGCCTGCCTCTCTGCCTACTTGTGATCTCTTTCTGTCAAATAAAATCTTTAAAATAAAATAAAATAAAATTTAGATATAATTGACATGTAACTTCCTAGTTTCAGGTGTATAACATTATAATTGTATGTATATATTATGAAATGATCACAGTAAGTGTGGTTAACACCCATCACAGATTTTCTTGTGATGAGAATTAAGATTTATTCTCTCAGCTACTTTTGAATATACAAAACAGTATTCTTATATTCACCATGCTGTACATTATATCCCCACGAATTATTTTGTAACTGGAAATTTGTGTCTTTTGATGCCCTTTACCTGTTTTGCAAATCGTACTCCCCCCCCCCCCCCACACCAGAACCCCCCTGCTTCCGGCAGCCACCAATCTGTTCTCCATTTCTGTGAGCTTGGGGTTTTTGTTTTTTTCAGAGTCCACACACAGATGACATCATATGGTATTTCTCTCTTTCTTTCTGGCTTATTTCACTTACCATAATGCCTTCAGGGTCTTTCGATGCTGGTGTTAAGGGCTAGGATTTCTTCTTTTCTTTAACTGAATAATATTGCACTGTATATGTATATCATATTCTTTCTATCCATTTATCCATCAATGGACTCATGTTGTTTCCAGGTCTTGGCCGTTGTAAATAACCCTTCAGTGTGCATGGAAGTACATATTTTTCTTCAAATTTGTGTTTTCAGTTGTTTTAGATAAATAACCAGAAGTGGAATTACTGGGTCATAGCATAGTTCTGTTTTTCATGTTTTGAGGAACCTCCGTACTGGTGTCTATTGTGGCTATCCCATTTATATTCCCACCCACAGTAAGCAAGTGTTCTGTTTTCTCTGTATCTTTGCCAACCATTCATTACTTTTATTTATTTATTTGAGACAGAGAGTGAGCATGAGGAGGGGGGAGAGGGAGAAACAGACTCCCCACTGAGCAGGGAGCCACATGGGGCTCGATCCCAGGACCCCAGGACCAGGACCCAAGGCAAAGGCTTGAGCCACCCAAGTGCCCTTTATCTTTTTGGTAATAGCCATCCTGACAAGCTCATTGAGAGTTTGGTTTGTAGTTCTCTGATGACGAGTGATGTCGAACACCTTTTCATGCACCTATTGGCCAACTGAACATCTTCTTTGGAAAATACCTGTTCAGATCCTCTGCCCATTTTTCAATGAGGTTCTTCCAGGTTTTTGTTACTGAGTTGTATGAATTGCTTATATATTTTCTTAACCCCTTATGACATACATGATTTGAAAATATTTTCTCCCATTCTGTTGGTTGTGTTTTCATTTTGTTGATGGTTTTCCTTTACTGTGCAGAAGCTTTTTAGTTTGTAGTCCCACTTGTGTATTTTTGCTTTCATTTCCTTTCCTCTTGGTATCACATCCAAAGAAATCAAATCTGCCTCTGGTTTCTTCTAGGAGTTTTATGGGGTCTTAATCTTGTCGTCTTCTACCAATTTTGAGTTGATTTTTATGAATGAGTTAAGATAGTAGTCCAGTTTCATTCTTTTGTGCATCGCTGTCCAATTTCCCCAACACCACTTACTGAAGAGACTCTTCTTTCTTCATTGAATATTCTTGGCTCCTTTGCTGTAAATTAATTGACTAAATATACAGGGGTTTATTTCTGGGCTCTTTATTCTGTTTTATTGATCTGTTTCTGTTCTTATGCCAATACCAAAACTGTCTCGATTTCTATAGCTTTGCAATCTACTTTGAAACCAGCAAATGTGATGATGCCTTTTCAAGATTTCCCTGGCTCTTTGGGGTCTTCTGTGGTTCTAATATTAGTTTTAGGATTGTTTGTACTATTTCTGTGAAGAAAGTTCCATTTGAGTTTTTTTTTTAAGGATTGCACTGAATCTCTAGATTACTTTGGGTAGTATGGACATTTAAAAATATTAATTCTTCTTGGGGCACCTGCGTGGTTCAGCTGGTTTGGCCTCTGTCTTGAGCTCAGGTCATGGTCTCAGGGTCCTGGTTTTAAGCTTCCTCCAATGACCCCACCCCACTCAAGCTCTCTCACTCTCTCTCAAACAAATAAATAATATTTTAAAAATTTGTTGGTAGTGTATAGAAACACAACATATTTTTAAATATTTGCATCCTACAGCTTCACTGAATTCATTATTCTAATATTTTTGGGTGGCATCTTTAGCATTTTCTGTATGTCATATTATGTTTCTGCAAACAGTGACAGTTTTGCACCATGCTTTGATATTTTGATGCCTGTTATTTCTTTTTCTTGCTTAATTCCTCTGCCTAGCATTTCTAATACTGTATTGAATAAAAGTGGGGAAAGTTGGTGTCCTCGTCTTATTCCTGATCTGAGAGGAAAAGCTTTTTATCTTTTCCCCATTGAGTATAATGTAAGTTGCAGGCTTGTCAAATACAGGCTTTATTATGTTGCAGTATGTTTCCTCTATACCCACTTGGTTGAGAATTTATCATAAATGGATGCTGAATTTGTCAAATGCTTTTCTACATCTTTTGAGATAATCAGTATTTTTATTGTTCATTTTGTTTAGTGTAGTATATCACATTGATTTGTGGATATTAAACCATCTCTTAACCCTAGAATAAATCTCACTTGATTATAAAGAATGATCTTTTTATGGTATTACTGATTTTGGTTTGTTAATATTTTGTGGAGGATTGTTGCATCTATGTCCATCAGAGGTATTAGCCTATTGTTTTCTTTGGACATCCTTGTCTGGTTTTGGAATCAGGATAATGCTGGCCTTGTAAAATGAGTTTGGAAGTGCTCCCTCTTCTCCTGTGTCTTGAAGGAATTTAAGAAGGATTGGTATTTAAATGTTGAGTAGAATTCACCAGTGAAGTTGTCTGGTGCTGGACTTTGGTTTGTTGGGAAGTTTTTGATTACTGACTCAATCTCCTTACTAGTAATTGTTCTGTTCAGATTTTCTATTTCTTCATGATTCAGTCTTAATATATTGTATGTTTCTAGGAATTTATCCATTTCTTCTATGTTGTTCAAGTTGTTGGCATATAATTGTTCATACTAATCTCTTATGATCCTTCATGTTTCTTGGTATCAATTGTAACTTTTCCTCTTTTTTTTCCCCCTAAGATTTTATTTATTTATTTGACAGTGAGAGAGCACAAGCAGGGGGAATGGCAGAGGGATAGGGAGAAGGAGGATCCCCACTGAGCAGGGAGCCTGATGTGCGCTCCATAGTTGGATCCTGGGATCATGACCTGAGCCAAAGGCAGATGTTTAACTAAGCCACATAGGTGCCCTCTCCCCCCCCTTTTTAAAAGATTTTACTTGTAACATTTCCTCTTTCACTTCTGATTTAATTTGGATCTTTTCTCTTCTTGGTGAGTCTAGCTAAAGTTTTACTATTTTTTTTTTTTTTAAGTAGGTCTTAGGGGCGCCTGGGTGGCTCAGTGGGTTAAGCCGCTGCCTTTGGCTCAGGTCATGATCTCAGGATCCTGGGATCGAGTCCCGCATCGGGCTCTCTGCTCAGCAGGGAGCCTGCTTCCCCCCCCTCTCTCTGCCTGCCTCTCCATCTACTTGTGATTTCTCTCTGTCAAATAAACAAATAAAATCTTTAAAAAAAAAAAACCATTTAAGTAGGTCTTAGCTTCATTGATCTTTGCTATTGTCTTTTTAGTCTCTATTTCATTTATTTCCACTTTGATCTTTGTTATTTCCTTCCTTCTACTAACTTCATCCTTGGTTCGTTCTTTTTTCTAGTTCCTTGAAGTATGAAGTTAAGTTTTTTAGTAGAGACCTTTCTTGTTTCTTGATATAGGCATTTATCACTATTAACTTCCTTAGCACTGCTTTTGCTGTATCCATAAGTTTTGGTATGTTATATTTCCATTTTTGTTTGCCTCAGGGAATTTTTTTTGACTTATTTGATTTTCTCTTTGACCCATTGGCTGTTCAGTAGTGTGTAGTTTAATCTCAGCATATCTGGAAATTTTCCAATTTCCTTCTTATAATTGATTTCTAGGTTCATACTATTTGGGTCAGAAAAGGTACTTGATAGGATTTCAATCTCAAATTTATTAATTCTTGTTTTGTGGCTTAACGTATTATCCTGGAGAATATTCTGTGTATGCTTGAGAAAAATGTGTATTCTCTTGCTTTTGGATGGCATCTCCTGTACATGTTAAGTTCATCTGGTCTAAGGTGTCATTTAAGGCCAATATTTCTTTACTGATTTTCTGTCTGGACAATCTACCTATCATTGAAGTAGGATATTAAAGTCTCCTATTATTACTGTATTGCTGTCTGTTTCCTCCTTTGGTCTGTTAATACTTGTATATAGGTGCTCCTATGGTGAGTGTGTACATATTTATAAATGTTACATGCTTTCATTGGATTGATCCCTTTATCCTTATGTAGTTATGTCTTTTATCATAGTCTTTGTTTTAAAGTCTATTTTGTTTGGGAAAATCTAAGTACCACAGCTTTCTTTTCATTTTTATTTTCATGGAATATCTTTTTCTATCCCTTTGCTTTCAGTCTGTGTGTCTTTACATCTGAAATGAATCTCTTGTAGGGAACATACAGAAGGGTCTTATTTTCTTATCCATGTATGTATGTATGTATTTATCTATTTTATTATTGACTTATTTAATTTTATTTTTTCAGTGTTCCAGTGTTCCAGATTCATTGTTTTTGCACCACACCCAGTGCTCCATGCAATACGTGACCTCCATAATACCCACCACCAGTCTCCCCCACTCCTCTCTCCCCCTCCCCTCCCAAATCCTCAGTTTGTTTCTCAGAGTCCACAATCTCTCATAATTTATCTCCCCTTCCGATTGCCCCCAACTCCCTTCTCCTCTCCTTTACCCAATGTCCTCCATGTTATTCCTTATGCTCCACCAGTAAGTGAAACCATATGATAATTGACTCTCTCTGCTTGACTTCTTTCACTCAGCATAATCTCCAGTCCCATCCATGTTGATAAAGTTGGGTATTCATTATTTCTGATGGAGGCAGAATATTCCACTGTATATATGGACCATATCTTCTTTATCCATTTGTCTGTGGAAGGGCATCTTGGCTCTGTGGAAAGAACCAGATGCCCTTATCCATGCATTTAGAGTAATGACTGATGTACTTACTACCATTTCATTCATTGTTTTCTGGCTTTGTTCCTTCTTATTCTTCTCTTGCTTTCCCTTTGTGATGTGATCATTATCTGTACTGGTAGACTTGGGTTCTTTATCGCTTGTGTATCTACTCTAGGTTATTGCTTTGTGACTTATGAGGCTTATGTTAGATTTCTTACAGATATAACAGATACAAAGTCAGTAAAAGGAAGGAAATAACAAAGATCAAAGTGGAAATAAATGAAATAGAAACTAAAAAGACAATAGAAAATATCAATGAAACTGAGCTATTAATAAAAACAAAAAGACAAACCTTTAGCTGGACTCACCAAGAAGTTTAAGTTGATAATAATTTAAATTTGAACTCATTACTCCCCTCCACATTCTGTTTTTGATGTCATGGTTAACATCTTTTTATCCTGAGTATCCATTAACAAATTGTTGTAGTTGCTTTTACTACTTATAGAGTGAGGCAGAGGAAGAGGGTAAAGCTGCTGTCTGCCGGTCTCCATCTCTGGACAGCATTGTAATCAGCCTCTAAATGTTGTTTGGTGTGCCCTTCAGGCCACAGCTTGAAGATAAATGAATAGGCGTCTTTCACGAAAGACCGGAGTTGTGTTTCAGTCTGTTGTGGGTGCTGTGTTCTGGGTGGGGGCCGAGGGTAGATAGCCAGTTTAGAACTCTATGGGTTGCAGTCCTGTGAGACCTATGAACATAAGTTCTGTTGGCCACCAGAACCAGGAGATTCAGTTGTGCCCCCTGGCTGGCAGCCACCCAAACTGGAGCAGACATATGTTTAAGCTCTTTTCCAGGAGATACTGGTGACCTGGAGTGAGCGAGAGGGAGAAGATAGCACCCATCCCCCGAAGTGTCTGGAGAGGATGGCAGTTGGTGGTTAGATGTGTATTTAGTTAGGAGTCTACCTTCAGGCAGAACCTATGAAGACAAGCTAATAGCTAGCTCCTGTTTCCAGAAAGATGGAGTTTTGGCTTGCTGGCTCTCCCCCGCTAAGTCCTGCAGTGTAGCTGGCTGGGAATTCTTTACTACAGTCCTGTGGAAGGTCAGCCCTGCTAGACATCACGTCCAGGTGATCAGGAGGTATCCCCTGGGCAATAGCCACAAAAACTAGGGCACCAGACATACACACAAGTTCCTTCCTTGGAGAAACCAGATCTCTGGAGCAAGGCTGAGGGAGAGTGCAGAGTTGTTCCTTGCTGGCCTCCATCTTTGGAGAGTATTTCAGTAGATTCCTAGTTGCGTATTCAAGTAGATGCTTGTGTTAAAGGGTGGTGCTTTAAGCAAAGTAGTTGTGTGTTCAAGGGTGATGCTTTAAGCAAACAGGCCTCTTTCATAAAAACACTGCATGTGTTTGACCAGACTGTCTCTGCCTCTGGCTGGGGAGGGGTGTGTGGAGGGGATTAGGGGGCTAGTAGTTGGCCAGGTTAATTGCATTTGAGCCCTTTAAGAATGGTTTCTTCATTTTCTGGGGCTGTGGGGACCTCATGGACACGGACCCCTTGGCTCTCAAAGCTAGATGTTGTAGGGGCTCATCTCTCTGGTGCATGTCTTAGAAGTTGGGGTGTCAGATGTGGGATTCATACCCATAATTCCTTGGGGAGGAGCTTGGAGTTTTAAGTTCCTTCCTGATTGTGATGGCTGCACCAGGAGTGGGGTTTAGGGCAAGATTGTGTCTCAGCCTCTCTGACTGTTTTGATGTGAGTTTTCTTTCTTGTTTGCCCTATCTGTAGGAGTCGCTCAGCTAGTTTTTGGATTTCTTTCAGAGGAAATGATTTCATATATACCTGTAGATTCAATCTGTCCATGAAAGGAGGTGAGTTTAGGATCTTCCTATGTTGCCATCTTGAATAGAAACTTCCATACACTTTTTATAGCCTACTTTCTGCATGCAACAGAATGTTGCTGACATTTTTCATATCCATAAAAAGTCAAGCCCTCTATTCATGCTGAAAAATATATTCTCAGATGTATACTCCAAAAGGAACTTTTCAGAGGCGCCTGGGTGGCTCAGTGGGTTAAGCCTCTGCCTTCAGCTCAGGTCATGATCTTGGGGTCCTGGGATCAAGCCCTGCTTCGGGCTCTCTGCTTGGTGGGAGCCTGCTTCCCTTTCTCTCTCTGCCTGCCTATCTGCCTGCCTGTGATCCCTCTCTCTCTCTGTCAAATAAATAAATAAAATATTTTTAAAAAGTAACTTTTCAGTTAATTCATCAGTTCTGTGTGTTAAAGGTCTAGACTACTTGATATTGTTCTGTCATAAATAACAGTAATGAGCAGCCTTGCACTTACATTTTTATCCAGCTATGCAATTACCTCTTTAGGATAAATTCCTTAGAAATTGGATTGGTAGGTAGGTCAGGGGGTCTGCTCAATTTCCATTTTGATACACCGGGCTAACACCCACTTTGGGAAGGTTGTTCAAGTGAGGACGGTCCTGCTGCTTCACTTGTCAGCCATTTGGTTAGTCTTTGTTGTATTTGCAAATCTCACTGACAATAAAGGATATCTCTTTGTCATTGTAATTAGTCTTTCTTTGGTGAGTAATGAGACTGACTGCTCTTTTCACATTTTAATTGGGTATTTTATCTTTTTTAGCCTGTCCATTTAGGGCCCTTCCCATTTTTCAATTCTTTAAAACATTGATTTGTGAGAATCCTTTGTATGTATAAAGGATTTCAACCATTTTTCTGACATACTGCAAATATTGCCCCAATTTTCCATTTGTCTTTCATTCTTGTTTCTGTTCTCCTTGCTTTGTAAGTCCATAGACACTCATGTTTATCAATGTTTTCTTTACAATAGACACTCACGTTTATCAATGTTTTCTTGACAACTTCTGTGGTCTGTGATTAGGATTATGAAAATAGACCTTTCCCTTTTGTAATCTTCTCTTTTTGGGAGAGAGGATATATAAGCATTTTATTGAAGTATAGCATGTAAAAGCCTCAGCCTTCACGAAGTGAATGCATTCCAGATTCTGACCCAGAAAATCCTGACCAGGACATTGGGATACTGCAGTAGAAGGCCTAACTGGTGGACCAGTGGTCCCCACACACTTGATTTAATAACCCATTTTTTACTCCTGAGTTAGAAATGTCTGTCTGCTTACATTTTCACAATTACTTGTTCTATTTCTAGCCTCGCTCTATTTTAGTCCATTGATCTTTCTGGTTTCGTCATTGTCATAGTCTTCTAGTTAGTTGAATGATATTTATAGTACACTTGCAAAACTGGCTGCCTGAGCCCCACCTCATTATTCTTTCTCAGATAAGCCGCAAAGCCTCCCCTGTCCGCCCAAACCCTTTTAAGATTTTAATTATTAATTCATTAAATATATCCATTAATTTAGGAAAAAGTGACTTTTTCACTAATACTATCTTCTTAAGAGCAGAGTTTGTCTCCAGTTGTTCAATGTTTGTTCTATGCTCCTTGCTGACATTTTACTGTTTTCTTGTGAGAGATCCTGAAAATCTTGTTAAGTGTATTCTTAGGCATTTTAAGGCTTTTCATTGTTGTTGTGAATGGATTGTTTTCTTACATTATAAATTCTAGTCTCACAGTTTGCATGAGCTGTATTTGCAAAGGCTAGTGAGTGTTTGGCTGTTGATTGGCCAACAGCCAGCTCACTGAACTCATTCCTCATTCCTAATGGTTTTTCATCTGAGCCTTTTGAGTTTTTTAGGTTTATAACACATCTGTCTCATGATTTCAATCCATCCCTCCAGGTGGAACCCTTCCAGTCAACATTTTAATGTGTTTAAGATTCCATAGCTTACATGTGATAAACTCACTCCCATTGGCTCTCTTTCGTCTGCTTCCCAGCCCAACTACTTCATCGGGTTCCTTCCCCTCACTGTCCTCACTTCCTCCCCCAGAAATTCCCCCACCCCACAAACCCAGCTGCAGCCCTCCCTATTCCACCAGAATGATTCTCGATAGCATCTCGGATGACCTCCATGCCTCTACACTGAAACCTTGTTTTAATCTCCCATGTCGACCTCTCCCTTACTATAACTAAGTGGTCATATCCTCATTTTCTCTCACCTTCTCAGGGCATCCATCACCTGGCGCACTTGTGGGTTTCCTCCTGCATCTCAGGTTGTTCCTTCCCCATCTCCTTGTGGTTTATCTTACTCTCCTTTTATTTTCCCCCATTGTTGGGAATTCTTAGTGCTCAATTTTTTAGACCCTCATTTTTTTATATTAGTCTCCATGTAGGTGATTTCACACACATTTTTTTTTTATGATTTTAATTACTAACCAGATGCTCCCAACTCCCAACTTTGTATGCCTGGACTAGGGCTTACTTAGCTCCAGATTCATGTTATCTAGTTGGCATTTCCACCCGAATTTCTCAAAATCATCTTAAATTCAGCATGTTCAGTGTCGATCTTGGGATATCTTTCCCCTCATCCATTCCTCTTCCAGTCCCCGTCAGTGAATGCCATCACTACCAATCTGGCGTTGTCCTTCTCCTCTCTTCTCCCTTCTCATCCTAGTCAATCCCCACCACGCGGATTTACCCTCCTAGGACAGGTCCTGCATCCTTCACCTTTCCTCCTTTCTTACCACTGGCACCACTCTGGTTCAGATGACCCTAGCCTCTCACTGGGCTGCCAAGAGAACATCGGACCACTTTCCTTCTGCAAGCTCTTATTCTCCTTCAACGTCTCCTCCCAGTAGCCATGCGAATCTGTGCGGTTCTTGTTGTCTTGCCGTTGCCCTTCTTCGTAGGTAAAGACCCAAATCCTCAACTTGGTTTATAGGTCCCCACCAGTGAGGTTCCCACCGGTGCTCTTACCCGTTTACTTAGCTCTGAACAGTCTGCTGCTTGTAGTTGATGACCCAGTTACCACCTTCTGGGATTCTCTCACTTGCTGTTCCCTTGGACTAGAAACCCTCTCCCCTTCCACCCTGTCACCATCTCCAGTTAGCTATGATGAACTCTCTGCTCAGGGAAGTCCTCCTGAGGCCTTAACTGGAGTCTCCCTGCTGTGACCTCCCTGTGAGCTCTTATGCAGCCTTGAAATCTTCCTTCATATTGATTATCAGATTGTAGTTGCTGATTTGTGTGCTGGTCTATCCAGAATCCATCTCTTCCAGTACTTGCAGCCCTGAGAGGACAAGGATATGGGCATGTTTTGCTCATTTTTTTCCTTTCTTTCTCCAGTGCCTGGCATGTAGTGGGCATTGAAACATTTTGTGAATGTATTTTTTTCTAGATAGAAAATAAATTTTTTGTTTTAAGTAATCTCTACACCCATTGTGGGGCTTGAACTCCTGACCCCAAGATCAAGAGTCACACACTCCTCTGAGCCAGCTAGGCACCCTGAATTTTTTTTTTTATCTTGATTTTGTATCCAACTATTCCATTGAAATAGCTTGAGTCAGTTTGAGTCCTTGGAAAAGCAGTTGCTAACAATTGCACATGTAAGAGATTAGTAGTTGGGAAAGAGCTGGCAGGGTAAATGAGGGAGGGGGCGGGGGTGTGCAGGGAAACCTCTCAGCCATGGGGCAGGTGACAGCAGTGAGGATCCCATTAGCCAGGGTGTTTTGCTTTGTCAGTAAACCACTAGGTTTTATCTTACCAGTATTTCATTTATAATTTTTGAATCAACACTTACACAGGAGAGGGCAGTTGGGTTTTTGTGTGTATTTGTTAAGTTCTGCAGTTGCTGTCACTCTGGTTTCATAAAAAAGAAATTGGAAGCTTTTCTTGCCCTGGGTGTTTCCTTCCTTGGAGATTCAAAAGAACTGATCTGTGAAAGTGAATCTGGCACTTTTGAGGATGCATTTTTTGGCCACTAGGTTTTTCTGTTGTTTTGGTTCTCTCTCTCTTTTTTTTTTAAATCTTGAGTAAATGTCAGGAAAAATTTTTTATTGAATATTTATGCAAATTTATTAACAAAGAACTCTGGGGAGTAGTCTCTATGGTTTTTTCCTACATTTCCTCTGTGTTAGTGATTATTTCTTCTTTTACCTTCTTCATTCTATACCTTTATATATTTCCACTATAATTCATCATTTATCAAGTCCATTGGTTTCTGATTTGTAACATTCATTTAGGCTTGTTTTTATTGAATTTCTACACTAGTTTCTCAGGTACTTCTTGAGTCAGATGTATAGTTTGGGGTTTTTCTTTTTTATTAACAAGGCTTACCATCATTTTTAGATACATATATCTTTAAAGTCCTTATGTGAGAGAACGCGAGTGAGCACAGAAGCAGGGGGAGGAGCGGTAGAGGCAGAGGGAGAAGCAGAGTCCCCGCTGAGTGGGAGTTTTCCGGCATATTCTTCCAGATTCTTTTCTATGCATGTATTTGTCTCTCTGGGTGTTGTACATAAGTAATATTTGTATATTCTTAGATGCATAGATATAAGTAGGTACACATACTTCCATGAATATGTGCATTTTCTATCTACATTTCTCTGTGTCCATGTTCTAGGCACCTGTGGAGAAGGATGGAGCACCCTCCATGTTTTTGTCGTTAAGTCAGGACTGATGATGTGTACACACGTCACTGGGGTATGGGAAGGTCTTGTTTTAACTTAATTACAGAGTTGAGGTTCATGGGAGAGCAGGACAGCCTTCTCAAGCAGCTCTGAATTGACCTTGAGAGGGCAAGGCAAGGAGACTGGCTGGCTGGGATGTTTAGTGTGGCCAGGGTGAGGGGTCCCACCGTAGGGTGGTGGCTTGTGTGGTGTGGGTCTTTCGTTGCCACCCAGGCTCTCTTGGCAGTTCAGAATTTGGGGCAGAAGAATATAAGGGAAGGGTGAGGCTTAAGGGCTCACAGCAGTCATCAAATAGTCCCGACTGCTCTTTACAGTTTATGTCCATCTGTGTGTGTACGTGTAGCTAGGCCCGTATGTAAACACACATACACAAACTGTCCATCTATCCACACATATCTGCATATTGCAGCTGCCTTCACATTCGTAATCTTCTCATGTTAGTAAATGTAAATTAACCTCATTCTTTCAAGTAAGTGCATGGGTTTCCATTGCATGGCTGTGCCAGGGCTAGCTGTTACTTGGTGGGTGAACAAATAATTTCTGTGTTCTGCTTCTACAAACAACGGCACCCTGACCATCATGCACACAGCTCTGTATGGGAGCAGCTGTATTCGCCATCGGATAGCACTGAGCTCTTGCATGTTATACTGTACAATCAAGGTCCCACATTCTTTAAAGTTACATTCTAGTGGAGAATGGACAAGGGACGAATGGTTTACTAATATGTTGGTATGAATAATGCTATGTAAACATAGAAAACGGAGAAAGGAGATAGTGATGGGGGTGGTCTGCTAGCTAGATGGTTAGGGAACACCCCTTTCCCTGCCTACAATAGCGCAGAGAGATGTGGGAATGACTATGGAATATGAGTGAAAAAGCATGATTTTGTAGAAAAAGTCTGTTGGGTAATTTTTAAGTCAAAATGTGTATGTATCTTAAATTATGATGGATCTTGTCAAACTGTCTTCTCTTAAAAAATACACAGTCCTTGATATAACATTAACACTTTTTAAAAAAGATTTATTCTGGGGTGCCTGGGTGGCTCAGTGTGTTAAAGCCTCTGCCTTCAGCTCAGGTCATGATCCAGGGTCCTGGGATTGAGCCCCACATCAGGCTCTCGCTCAGTGGGGAGCCTGTTTCCTTCTCTCTCTCTCTGCCTGCTTCTCTGCCTACTTGTGATCTCTGTCAAATAAATAAATAAAATCTTTTTTTTTTTTTTAAAAAAGATTTCTTCATTTTTAGAGATGGAGTGAGCAAACACGAGGGGAGAGGTAGAGAATCCCAAGCGGACTCTGTGCTGAGTGCAGAGCCCGACGTGGGGCACAGAGCCCCATATGGGGCTCAATCCCATGACCCTGAGATGATGCACCTGAGTTGAAACCTAGGGTGGGGCACTTGAACTGTCTGAACCACAGGTGCCCACATTCTTAAGTATCTGTGTTCTTTCCTTCCTCATCAAAAAGGATGGTAAAAATTTTTTGAATCCTTTGATACGGTAGACAATAAATTATACCTTAATTTGTACTTAGTTCATTATGAGTAAAGCTGAACATCTTTCATAGATTTATTAAACATTTGTATATTTTTTTTTGACAAATTGCTTATTTATGTGATTAGCAACTCTCCTGCAGGCCATTTAGCCATTATTATACTACAATGTTTGTAGTTTGTCTTTTGATTTTACTATCAATTTTTTTGGCATACAAAATTTAAAATTATTAGGTCATCAATTTACCAAGCATTTTCACTCAAGGAGCTCGTGTTTTGTATCATGCTTACTGGCCTGCATCCTTCATGCATCTATGAGACTGCAAGTTCAAAGGCTTTTAGTGTTTCATCTAAAACATTAAATTCTTTGATCTTTTCACAATTTGTTTATACTTAAGGTCTAAGGCCAGATGTAAGAATTCGGCTTTAAAAAGCAACAAAACACCTACCTGGTTGTCCCCAGGCCATTAATCATCCTCTTGTCTGGCTCCTCTCAATCGATTTACCATACTGCTTTTATAATAAGCCCAATTTCCATACTTAGAGCTACTTTGTAATTCATTGTTTTACAGATTTTGGCACCAGTATCACACTGCTAATGATTACAACTTTACTACCACTTAGGCTAATAACTTCCCTCAAGTTCCTTCACCCGAACATGGTCCCAGAAGTTCCCTGGTTTTTCTTATATGTTCATTCTTTCAAATTAACTTTAAAATCAATTTCCCACCCAAATTGACTCAAAAATCCTACTGGGATTTTTTTTCCCCTACTGGGATTTTGAATCCTTTGAATAGAGATTGAGAATTCATTAAAATTACAGATTATTTTGAGAAGTACTTTCACAGTCCATTTTTCTAAGAACTAAATAGACTTACTCAATTTTACATATTCTTTAGTTATTTTTCTTGATATGTATTTTACATATTTATTCCTAAGTATTTTACTTTTGTTCCTATTAGCTGTGTCCCACACATTTAATATTCTGTATTTTCATTGTTTTTTTCATGAGGTTTTGACTCCTGGATTTTAGAAGTGCGTGGAGATGTTGCTGTTTTCTAGTTTGATACTTCCAGTCAGAATATATTCTAGGGTTTTAAATATTTTTTAAAGATTTAAGTTCTCTCTCTACTCAATGTGGGTTCAAACTTACAACCCTGAGATCGAGTCACATGTTCTACTGACTGAGCCAGCCAGGTGCCTTTAGGATTTAAATCCTTTAAGGTTCATTTTATGCCTCCAGAACATGGTCTATTTTGGTGAATGTTCCATGGGCTGTAGAGAGGAATGTGTATTCTGCTGTTTGGTAAGGTGTTCTGTAAATGTCAGACCCTGTTGGTTCATGGCCTGTAAGGTTCTTCTAGTCCTCGATTTTGCTGACTAGTAGTTCTATCAATTACTGAGAAAGGGGCATTGAAGTCTCCAACTGTGTGTGGATTTACCTAGATCTTTGTTTTCACTGAATATATTTTGAAGCTCTGTGGTAAACCTTTAGAATGGTTGTGTCTTTGTGGATAAACCTTTCATCACTGTGTAATGTCCCTCTTTTTCCCTGGTCTGGGCTGATTTTTAGAAGGAGAGATTAAAAGATTGATCTTTTTGATACAGTGAATCAAAGATGGGCCTGCGAATCTATGTTGTAACAAAATTCTCAGATGATTTTTATCATCAGGCAATAGATTTCTTCCTTAAAAACAACAGAAATTGACTCTGGTTCACTTAGGCAGAAAGGAACTTCTTATTGGAAGAATATCCAGTAACATCTACTGGATTGCTAGAGTCCTGCTATGAAGCCCAGACTGGTATTTCTGTAGGGAAGCCAGGTGGGGGTTGCTCTCTCTGATCCTAGGTAGTAGAGCAGTTATGTAACCTCAGTTGAAACCATCAGGTCTCATACCACCTAAGACTTTAAAATCTGTTGCAAAGGTTGGGGAGGAATATGGCTGCTGGTGGTGTGAATTGTGGTTTTAGAGGACAGAAAAGGCAGGATTGGCAGATGTATCTAGACACATAAGCTTAACTGTGGCACACTTTGGTCATGGTTCAAATGCCTGGTTTCTTTTGGTTCCTACCTTTCCCCTTTTATGAGCCTGGATTTTCTCTGGGGAAAATTGTAACTTTTTTTGGGAGATAAGTTAGAAAATAATATCTAATACTTGCTAGGGTGAGTACACAACAGGGAGTAAATATCGTGGGTTGTTCACATGGTGAGTGGAATTATTTACTGTTTTGGAAGGCAATAGGCTTTATACGCAAGATGGGCTCTCCAATTCTGTATCTTAGGGGAACCTAAGAGGTTGAATAGCACTTGATTGTGTGAGGGATCTACATGTGTCTTTGGACAAGTCATCACTTATTCCTTACTTTAGGCTCATTGGTAACATTAGGTTGGACTAGACCTGCTAATTTCTAGACCTGTCCAAAAATTGCAGTGTTCTGTGACTGGAGAGAACCTTGCTGTTCTGTCACTTTATTTAAACATCCTTGTGAAATTAGTTGACAACTACCAAGAGCTTGGCTTTTTGCTAACTTGAGGCAGCCCTGGGTTAACAGATGTAGGAGAGGGGAATGTCTGAACTAGCCAGAAAACAGAGCGTGGTCTTGGCCAACTGGCAGAAATCCACTCTGAATGTGGAAAATGGAAACTAAACAGAAAGTACTGTCACACATGAAGCATCATGACCATAGACGACCCATTTCTATCTTTTCAGAGACCTGTAGATTACATCTCTAAATAAACTTCCTCCTAATCCATCCTGTCAGAACTGAAGGGGAACGAGTGGATGTTAGGCAGAGGACTCCTGCATGACTAACAATGAGAATTAGAAGTTGAACAAACTAGACTGGTATGAAAGTGGGGGGAACCAGATCTCTTATATTCCCCAGATACTGGTTTGCTCTGGAGATACTAGAAGTGGGTGCAGAGAGGTCTGACCTGGCCAGTGTTAATGTCAGTCCTAACTCACAGGGTCACTCAAGATGCCTACAGTAGCTGGGCCCAAATAAAAGACCTAAGATGTCAGGAAAGCACAATTTATAGAATGGTTGCAAAGGACATTCACTCATGTAGGTGGAGAGAGGATTTCCCCTTATGACAAAAAAATCCTTTAGAAGTGACTGGGCACAATAAATTGAGTCATTCCTTATGACCTGCAGGTTCTTATGAATGCCTCACTCTTGGGGGCCCTGTGTCTTTTCTCATCGGTCTGTGTTGTATGTGCCATTTCTGCATTTACTCTCCCCATTGAGACCAAAGGACGGGCCCTGCAGGTAAGTGATGCAGAAATCATTTCAGTATTCGTTTTTTAAACATTTATTTATTTATTTATTTGACAGAGAGAGATCACAAGTAGGCAGAGAGGCAGGCAGAGAGAGAGAGGAGGAAGCAGGCTCCCTGCTGAGCAGAGAGCCCGAAGCAGGGCTCAATCCCAGGACCCTGGGATCATGACCTGAGCCAAAGGCAGAGGCTTAACCCACTGAGCCACCCAGGCGCCCCATCACTTCAGTATTCTTAACTACCATCTTCGGACCAACGGGAATTAACTTGGAGTCTGGAAATTCTTCTTTGAAGCAGACCTGACATCCAGGTGTGTGCTAACACATGGTATTTGCTTAATGGGTTCCAGTAAACAAAACAACTGGGTATCCAGTTTGTTTGCATGTAACTTGGAGCAGCACTGAAACTAAAGTAACCAAGGGTTCACTCCAAATCTTTGCTAACAGGGACAAAACAAAACACCCAAGGCTTATTTAGGCTTATTTAGGTAGTATGCTTAAATTAGCATTCTTGAAAGAGGATACTTAGAGTGTGATTTTTCTGAATGATGTCTTTATCCCACTAGAATTAACTCTAAAGCTACCATTGCTAATGTGAGGTACACAAGGGTAAATGGTAGGGTCTTAGTTACTTAAAAGTTTATTAACAAATCTTCTCGTACTAGTTTTGAGTGCCAGACACTAAGGATGAATGGAAAAGGCTTTCTTTTTATTAAGTGTATTGATCTACTGAATCACTTCTTATTCCAGCAAATTAAATGAAGACCTGTAAACCAATGTCTACCAGAGAAGAAAAACACACTTTGTCTTTACGAAGAGTTGTGGCACATTTTTAAAAATTTGGTTTATTTTCTGTACACTACTTGGTAATTAAACTGCTTATTTTTTCAAAAATACGGCATAAGAGAATGAGGTGGGTAAACTTTATATTGATAACCTTGGGAGATTATGAGAATGTCTATAAAAATATACTTTTAAGACTGGAAAGGTTTTTATGGGAGATGGGTAGGGGGGAAGGTAGCTTTTCTTCTTTGACATCGTTTGTTAAAGTTGCCTAGAGAAAATGTATACATATTTGATATTTTCCCATGAGGTTTGTAGCAAAAAGTTGGCCTGAAATTTGGTAGCTAAGGCATGAACTTAAGGGCATCATTAAGCCTTTCAAAATAGTCACATTCACAATTTAAATTTGCATTTATTTAAATTGTGGCCTCCATATTGATGAAAATTGCTTATTTATGTAGTATGCTTACATTAGCATGATTCTTGTATATAATTGTGAAAAAGCTGGGAATAAACTTTTTCCCAGATCCTGGTTTCAGTGTTATTTCATGACTTTATGGGAGACTAAAAAAAAAAATTTAATGCACAAAGCTTTTCTATATCATGCAATCACTTACCTGCCCTTTGCATGCGGAACATCACACCCGTGCATATCACTATACTAGGTTAGGTACGGTGTAGAAAACAAAACAAAACACCTAAGGCTTTTATGTTGAGATGTAATCTTTTATTGCTATTTATTTAGGCATGTTGTAGACATCTCTAAAACTGGGCACCCCACGGCTTGTTCGTCTACTACTCCCATCCATACTTTGCAGTGGAAACTCTGTAGGAGAGGGTTTATACACCTGCTTCAATAGGGGTGAAAATCCTTCCTATTTGAACCAGAGGTACAAAAATGGCTTAAAATCAGGAAATTTTCCCTGTAAAGGACTAGACAGTAAATATTTCACTTTGTGAGCTAAATATGGTCTCTGCCACATACCTCCATCACCCTTTCAGCCTTAAAAAAATCCTATCTCTTAGACTGTGTAAAAGAGTGCCAGAGGTTAAATTTGGCTAACAGACCATGTGCCGAAATAAATTTCTAGATCCAAGATGGAATAGCTCCTGCCCAGAGTGCCGTATCAGCAAACTGAAATTTTAGAGAATGTTAAGAGCTCGGGGCAGAGGGAGAGGGAATCTCAAGTAGACTCCCTGAAGATCCCAAGGTGGGGCTCGATCTTGACCACTTGAGATCATGACCTGCGCCAGAATCAAGTCAGACACTTCACTGAGCCACCCAGGTACTCTAGCAAACTGAAATAACCTTCATGGCCCTGTAACTGTTCCACTGGGCCAGAAACTGTGTGTTCAGTGTGCCAATCACCAAGGCAACTCCAGCCTCTTATTTTTATCCAATAAAAGCTTCCTGCCTTCTACGCCAGCTTTCAGTTCTCTGGACTCTTGGGAATGGACACTGCCCACTCCATAAAGTGTCAAATAAGGTTTGTTTGGGTCACCTAAAGCATTTTTAACTCGTTGTGGCAGTAAGGATGAGCATCTGAAGCAGACTGCTAATGGCCTGTGGACCAATAAGACACATAATAGGCAAGGAGCCTGCTGAACCCTTTGAGTTCACTGTTCCTCTCATCAAAACCAAGGGCCGTGGGTAAGTTACTTTAGGCTTTGTAAGTCGCTCTCTGATCTAAATGGACCTACTTAATGTCCAAGAATTGTGGTCTTGGAAGCTAGATCTACCTACAAGAAGTGCACTTAAAAGTAAGGGTTCCCAAATCAACCACCAGGAGGGGATACCAATTTTAATTGGTACGTAGAAGTCTCTAAGAAGTTTCAAAATCCGATGATAGTTTGATTCAATGCAAAAGGCTAATAAAGTTTAAGATACCCGAGATACTTAAGACTGTAAAATGATCGGACACCTTCAACTCCCCTCTATCTTCCTTGGCCTGAGCAATCACAGTCTACTCCTCCATGACCTGCATTGTCTTTCCAAGGCAAAGGTCCTGTAAGTTAGCAGCCTTAAAACGGCAACAATTCCAAGGCCAGAAACCCAAGACAACAGCTCTATCTCCTCTGTCACATCTGTCCTAGGGGGTCCATCATCTAAAACATTGGCCCACAAACTGCAATCAACTTGGACACTGGAAAAAAATGTCCTCGAAGATTTTTATCAAATTTGAGTATCCCCCTATCTACTCTGAGAAGACCTCCACCCACTCCACGGTGCTAGGGTTGATGGAACTTGAAGGGATTTTCCTGTAAGTTACTGCCAGTTATTCCCTCAAACTGCCAAAGGGAAATTAAAAAAAATTTTTTAAAGATTTTGACAGAGAGAGATCACAAGTAGGCAGAGAGGCAGGCAGAGAGAGAGAGAGAGGAGGAAGCAGGCTCCCCGCCGAGCAGAGAGCCCGATATGGGACTTGATCCCAGGACCCCGAGATCATGACCTGAGCCAAAGGCAGCGGCTTAACCCACTGAGCCACCCAGGCGCCTGGGAAATTTAAAATTAATGGAAAACCTTATCAAATCTTGAGAGCTACACTCGATTTTAAACGCCATTCAGTGAAGCCTGTAGATGGGCTCCTGATAAAACTGGCAAAAGCTGGTGAAGAGTGAGAATTCTTACCAAAGTCAGCTCTTCCGGACCACTGTAATGCCTGTTCAAGAGAAATTGCACATTGTCTTTTCCTTTTCAAATCAGATTCTTAGGAATTTGGTTTTAGGAAACCCACGGATTATTGATCCTTTCTCACCCAGGGATGGTAGTAATTATCTTGTTTCACTTTGTTTTCTGAGACTGTGGCTTTCTCCCTGCTGGGGCTTGTAGGTTGTTCATTCTTGTGTCTGTAGGCAGCTCAATTGTCAGGTCGGGGCACTAAAAGACGGTTGTACAAAAATGTGGGTTGCTCCCTTTTTGTGGCTAGGGGCCTACCAAATGTTGCTAGCTCTCAGGGAATTGCTAAGGTCCTTTTTTCTTTTGGTTATCTTTGGGAGGAGTTACGGATCTTATCAGGGAAAAATCTTTTGGGGGTGTTCAATATTGTCAGGAATATTTACTGTTTGTGCTGGCTGAAACTTGGCAAGGTAGTGTTGCAAGGATTTTTTTTTTTTTTTTTTTTTTAAATTTATTTGACAGACACAGCGAGAGAGGGAACACAGGCAGCAGGAGTGGGAGGGGCAAAAGCAGGTTCTCTGCTGAGCAGGGAGCCCGATGTGGGACTCGATCCCAGGACCCTGGGATCATGAGCTGAAGGCAGAGGCTTTAACTGAGCCACCCAGGTGCCCCACAAGGATTTTTTTTTTTTTTTAAAGTAACTCTATAGTACCCCATGGCCAGAAGATGGCCAAATAGCAAGGAAATACTCAGAGCCTAACAGAACTTTTTAGGTTTTCTCCCTTAGATTCAGTGAAATTTATACAAAGATAGGAGCCAAACACAAACAGCTCTAAACCTAGAATACAGCAAGTTTTTGATATTAGAAGTACACTGGTACAGGGGCACCTGAGTGGCTCAGTTGTTAAGCATCTGCCTTTGACTCAGGTCATGATCCCGGGTCCTGAGATCCAGCCCCACACTGGGCTCCCTGCTTGGCAGGAAGCCTGCTTCTCTCCTTCTCCACTCCCCCTGCTTGTGTTCCCGCTCTTGCGGTCTGTCAAATAAATACCATCTTAAAAAAAAAAAAAATACACTGGTACAAAATTAGAATTTGATTTTCTGCTCAAAGAGTAGTTTTCTTAGATTATTGGTCTGCTCTTAAAATAATGTAAATAAACATGTTTCTTTGCTTTCTAGGCAGATTAAAGAATTTATGTCTTAACAAAATAACTGACCATGCTTTGTGTTGTCTTTAACAGGTCTTCCAGTATTTAACCCAGTCTTCTCATTATTACAAGAACTAAGTTTTTTAAAAAAATAACTATGTAACTTTGTTATTTACCTTTGAATTATTTTGGTTAAAGGGGGTACCTCTGGGGGCGCCTGGGTGGCTCAGTGGGTTAAAGCCTCTGCCTTCGGCTCAGGTCATGATCCCAGGGTCCAGGGATTGAGCCCCACATCGGGCTCTCTGCTCGGCGGGGAGTCTGTTTCCTCCTCTCTCTCTGCCTGCCTCTCTGCCTACTTGTGATCTCCGTCTGTCAAATAAATAAAATGTTTTAAAAAAAGGGGGGGTACCTCTGACAAAATTCCCCCAACTCAAATTCTAAACAAAGTTTTTTTGACTTTGAACTAATGGGTGGTTTCTAGAGGGTCCTTGGCACATCTCAAAAGATTTTTTTTCTAATAAGGAGAGAGAACAAAGGGCCCTAGCAAATTTTAGAGTGCTAAACCTTGAGTACATATTTCACAACTAAGGAAGGTTCCATCTGGCATCTGGTCCTATGTAAACACCTAAGATTCAAAATCAAATTGACTAGGAAGAAAAGCAGACATTAAAACGAAGTGTTTCCTCCTAGGACACCACACCAAGAACTAGTCCATCCGCCCACCCCCTTTCCTGACCATCCTTTGATTTTTTGGGTCCATCTTTTGCTTCCCCTTGGCCGGTAAGGAGGATACTATTATATAAGTATCTCAGGTCATTACCAAGGAGGGTAACCAACCTACAACTAATTACTGTATCTGGTGGGAGGCTGGTGATTTGGTAGTTCTTTATACTTGTCACAAACTTCTCCCCAATTTCCAGTCCTTCACTTTCTCTGAAACAAATTCACTGTATAAACACTTCTAGGGAAGCAGAAAATTAGATGAGATACATAAGCAGGGCCAACAGGGTTAAAGAAACATCCCTCTCTATATCATTCCTTGATTTCTAGTTGGTTTGGGATACAGTGATGTGGAATAGATGCAGAAGGATGTTCACCTTTAGCCCAAAAGACTGACCTACGGCCCGCATAGTTTCGATAAGGATCAAATACGTACTGTTTGCTACGTTCAAGGATCTTATGATTGCCTGTACATTTCACTGTTAGTAATGAGCTGAATCTTATGGAAGTAATTTTACAAACAGAAATTCAGATATTTGTGATCTAATACTGTACACACCCCTTACCCCTTGAGCCCCAGGCATATAACCACCAGCAAAAGGACAGCTCTTTCTGCACACAGGTCCTGTCCCTGTGCTCTAATAAAAGCACCTTTTTGTACCAAAAAAATTCTTAAGAATTCTTCCTTGACTGTTCATTTGCCACCCCACATCAGTTGGAACCTTGACCCGGGAGCACTATGTAAACCATAGGCAATATTTTGCTAAGCATTGGTATCTAATGTGCTGTATTCTCTCATTAAGTGTTAGTCAGTGGCTGCTCACATGCACTTAACAAGAGAATCCAAGAACATTACCAAGCCCCAACAATACAAGCCTGACATCTTTTCTGAATACTACACCGAGAGTCACATTATTTTGGATCAAATTTCTTAAATGGTCAAAAGGATGATTAAAAATGGGACAGAGGGCTACAGAAATAAATTTCTAGGTCCAAGATGGAACTGCTCTGCTCAGGCTGTGTCCCCACCAGCAAACCACAACTGCATGTCCAGGTCCCTATAAATGTTCCACTTGGTCAGACACATAATATATCCAGTCGGCCAAACCCCAAGTGCCAAGCCACCTTTGGGCTCTAATACTTACTTGTTCTTCATTCTTCATCCTATGAAAGCTTCTTGCCTTCTACCACAGTTCTGCAGTTCCCTGGACCCTTGAGAATGGAGACTGCCTACGTCAAAAAGTGTTTGTTTGAATCTCCTGATTTGTTTTCTTCAGTCATTTTTAAAAGTTTACAAGCCTACCTTGGCACAGCTATTAAAAATTGTAGGCTCCAATTTTTTTTTTTAGAAGATTTTATTTATTCATTTGACAGATCACAAGTAGGCAGAGAGGCAGGCAGAGAGAGAGGGGGAAGCAGACTCCCTGCTGACCAGAGAACCTGATGCGGGGCTCGATCCCAGGACCCTAGGATCATGACCTGAGCCAAAGGCAGAGGCTTTAACCCACTGAGCCACTCAGGCGCCCCAGGCCCAAATATTTCTGATGCAAAGATGTCTAGGCTACACATAGAGGGTTAACCAAACAACCCACCCCCAATCATAACTGAAAATCCAGATGCTGGTGTTAGCAATTTATAATTAAGCCCAAGAGTAATATAATAAAACCAGAGGACAGTAGTGGTTGACGATCACAGTCAACAAGGAAAAAGCTGATGCTCAAGTACCTTCTTAAGAATTTCAGGACGCTTGGTACCTGTGGAGGTATCCGGGCTGAAGTAACTTTACGATGTTGTCCACCAGTCTAATACCCAGGCTCCCAGGAAGATACTGAATTAGTCTACAGAAAATTTTATTAACATGATTTTAATTGAATACTAAATTCAAGAAATCCTTTATAAACTCAAGTGTATTGTTTACCCTCCCTACTAGTGTTAGTCATTAGTAGAAATGGAGGTCAATTTCAAGTCACTCCAAACCTAATAGTTTTATATATATAAACTGATTTAAGTCCTTAAAAAATTTTTTTAAAAAAGATGTTTGAGAGAACATGAATTGGGAGAGGGTAGAAAGAGAAGCAGAATTCCTGCTGAGCAGGGAGCCTGACACGGGGCTCAATCCAAGACCCTGGGGTCATGACCTATACCGAAAGCAGATACTTAAGAGACTGAGCCACCAGGTGCCCCAAGATTTAAGTCTCGTTAAAGCATAGTCTACAATGGCAGAAACTCGTCCTGTAATATGAATGCTGAAACCTTTGTTTTAAACTTTTTGTATTTTGGGCTTTCTCAGCATATACCCTCATCAATAAATCCCTAAAATCAATTAGATTAGAGAACTAGCATTATTGTTAAAGCATGGTACCTCATTCTTGTCTTGTTGGCGTTTTCCTCTTTCCTCTTAATACCCTGATTTTCTCTGGAGAAATGCTACCTCTCAGGTCCATACATTCCCATTCCAAGGTTGAGAAGTGCTTACCCTGGTTGATCTATATATTATATCCCCAACTCCCTGCCCCCCCCCCCCCAATAACTTGGCTTTAATCAGTAGTATGCAGAGATTCTGGACTGAATTCTCTAGTGCATTTGTGTTAGGTTTAAAGGCATTAGAGAGCATGGGTAAGGAATTCACAAGTATCCAGATACATGGCAGAGGACGTTAGACTTCCTTCCACATCTACATTTGAAGATAGGAGAAACAGAATTTTGCTAAATTTTTAACTTGGAATTTTTAGGTAAGGGCCATTTTTAGGATTCAAAGTAAGACTTAATTATTCTACTTAAAAACTCAAGACTCAAACAGAAGGCTATTCTCAGCCCTATCAAAGTAAGATGTTTAATATCCAACAGTGAGTTTTAAAGATTTATTTGAGAAATAGGGAGCAGGTCTGAGTAGGGAGAGGGGCACGGGGGAGAGAAAGAATTCTCAAGCAGAATCCCTGCTAAGCATAGTCTCAGGACCCTGAGATCATGATTTGAGTTGAAATCACGAGCCAAGAGCCAGTTGCCCAACCTACTGAGCCACCCAGGTGCCATATCCAATAGTGGAGTTTTTAAAAAGTCATAATTTCTGAGAATTAAAACTTTTTAAAGTTTATAGGTGAAATTAACATAAGTAAACTTTGTAAGTGACCTGTAAAAGTCCCTACTCTGTCTTCCCCTCCTCTTCCAACAGGTTTTAGACAAGGAAAAATTTTTTATGACATCTTTCGTTTTCCTACTTTGAGGGGGGTGGGAATCAGCAACTAAAGTTATCACCCCCTTCCTTCCTGTTTGTAAAATTACTTTTTGCTTATAAGGCTCATGAAATACATGTTAGAATTTTTAAGAAAGTTTTCTTATTTACAGACTAGTAGCTCATTCCTATATGCATCACTTCTTTAGAGGAACACACAAAGGCAGTAACGAAGAGAGACTCAAACTAGTTAAGATTCTACTGAATGACATAGTGTAATTTTTCCATTAAAATTCCTTGTGGTAAAACATTCACAGTTAAAATCCATCAAAGCTAATTTTTATTAAAAATCAAAGCACCAATTGCCCCTCCCCCCCAAATTAAAACAAAACAAAACAAAACACCAAACAACAAAGACGGCTGCCTATGAGGTCCTTCACAATAAGCGAATCTTTGTGGGGAAAATAACTGGTGGTCTGACTGGCCAGCATGATTCTCACTAAGGAACACGAGCTACCACTTTGTGAACTATGACTTAACTAAATTCACACCCAAGAGGAAAGGGCAATATATGTAAAAAGATATCAACTATTAATTTACATGAGGTTACAAAATACTTTAAAAAATATGTACATTTTACTTAAAAGGAGGGCTTCCATAAGAAAGTAGATGGTCCAACTCATAGTCATGTCCATAATAACCAATCAGATCAATTTCTCTCATTCATAACAGAAAATAAGCACATCTTTTATTTACACCTACAAACCTTTTGCTCACATGTAGCAACTTTAGGGATTCACAATTTATGGATCAGGCCTCAGCAAAAGGAAGGGTTCCTCCTTTCATTTCTAACTAGTCTGTTTATGGAACCCTAATTTGAAAGTTTAAGCACCGTAACAACATAGAAATTTGAAATGCAAATTCATAAATGGAGCAATCAACTGTATACTCACCCTTCTGATTGTGGAGTGAATCTTTTTGAAGTATTCCTAAGTTATACTGCATTTATCCTATGGCGTAGGAGTAAAATGTGGAGCCTGTTCTTTAGCTTGGAAAAGCAAGTAAAACTACCAAGAGGGCATTTTCCTTTTAGCACATCCGACTTCTTACCCCTCCACTCAGAGAAGACAAGCAAGGCCTATTAATTGAAAGGACAAAATAACTGCATTGCCAGATGCTCATGTCCAAATGTATTCTGAATACATTATTTCCTTAAGCCAAAAATATCAGATGCTTGATACGTGCAAAAGCTTTTGATGAGCCAGAATTAGATAAATCCTAGCTCCCACATGGTCTGTTCAATTCACAAGCTCTGGCCAAAGGTGTCATCATGTTATCACATCTAGTATTACAGGGTCTTACATCTATGACACTGGGCCGTGGTTCCAAATCTAGAAGGAAATCTGGAGTTTTTGATCAGAGGTAAACACTGGAGTGTTTTAAGTTTAGGTCAAGGTTGTTTGAATCACACTGAACTATGGGTGAGGCTCACCTCATAAGAGCTACTAAACTGGGATCCACCCAGACACAGGTGCTTGTTAATAAGGTCACAGGACTTTAATAAAGACCATTATGAAAAGGTTGTTTGGAGAGAGAAATACTAGTTTTAATGTAATTTATATTATGTGTGATTATAGGAAAGATGGTTCTTAACACTACCTTTCAATCAGAAAAAAAAAAAAAAAAGTAAAGGTGAAATACTGTTTTTAAAAGATTATGATGACTAAATGTAACAATGAAAGTTTTGGGCACAATAGAAGAAATTCTGGCTCAGATGCATTTAAGAAATTATATATACATATTTTTCTCCCTTAAGTGCTATTTCCCTTTGTACCCTCCTCAAAATTTATGTGTTGCTGTTTTAACTTGGGAAACAAGTATGGAAGAACAAATGGTCAGAAGAAGAGAATTCTGAGATAACAATAAACTTACTAGCAAAACCTCCACAGCTGCTGTGCTAAAAATGCTAGAGAGAAAAAAAAATTAAATGGGATATGCACTGGTATTAAAATTTGTTCAGACTTTGGAGAATAAATGTCTAACACATATTCACAATACAACAACTATTCTGAAACCCATATTTGGAAAAGTGATTAAGACTTCTTAACCATTAATAAGTAATTGACATATTATCGACAAGACCTAAGTCTACGACAAGAAGCTATTGTTCCTAAGTTTTCTATTTTATCTTTAACAACAATGATGAAAACAATGAACTAGCCCCAGGATATTTTCAAATTGTCCATTTTAAGAAGTAATGCCTTGTGGAAAAAAGCAAGGACTCTAGGTGTAATTCATGGAAGTTGAAACCATCCAAAGAAGATTAAGGTTTTTTCACCTCAGCCTTATTTTTATTCTATCAGCCTAAAGAGAAAAATTCCCTCAGTCAACTAATGTTTTATAAAGGTTACTTTGAAAAACTTTATGTGTAAATATTTTGTCAAATGTTAGACTGGCACAATTTTTTTCTTCTAAATTTAGTTTCCTTCTTTGACACTGAACAAGCGAAAGGAATAAATGAATGTCAGTTTAACTAGTGAGGTCTGGCTCATTAGCACTGTGCTTACTCTCAGAAGATTGGTCTTTTGTATCTCTATCGGGAGGATGAAAATGAAATTCAAAATCAAGTAAGATAAAAGATTCAATTTCGGGTACTGACTTTTAAAAATAGGAAACAGAAGCTTCAGGAAAAATTAAATTTTCATTGTAATTCCCTCCAACTGCCTGCTCCCAAATTCCAGAACAGATTTTTATTCCAAATTATAAAGAAAGATGAAAACCACAAAACTAGTCCCTTTTAGGGGAACTTATATTTAGTGCCCAGGGTATATGTTGAAGAATCCTCACATCAAACATGGCGCACACTGCTGTAGTTTTATGTTCTCGGTAGTTCCACTAACAGCCATACTGCAAACAATGAGTCGTTATAAAAGGATCACCTGCACAGATAAAAAGCAAACAACAAACCACACAGACACACACAGCAAACTAAACGTGTACACTTACTTCTTCAGTGGAAGAAGTTATATTTAGAAACGTACGAAAAATGGCTTTGAACACCTGCTATACCAGACACCTCTACAGACAAGGGAAAAACAAAACAAAAATCAAACATTTGTTTTCCTGCTTTTTCTTTAATACAGTTGCCATCTTACATGATATACTGTTAGGTGCCTTCTTAATAGCATCTAATCTACTTTTTTGTTGTACCAGTCAGCATTCTAGGATAGAACTCTTATTACCACTCATGTTCACGGAGTACTGTTCTTAAGTACCATACACCTAAACTCATGGTTGGGCCATAATTAATGGGTAGTGGTATTTTCTAAAAATCGGTTAATGCACACATCCAAACCACATTAAATTTTCAACTTAAGAGTTCATACATACTCTATTTCCTTTCTATAGTTGCTATCACTCCAACTGTAGTTCTGAAATCCAAGAAGTAGGAAGCATGTCTTTTTGTTGTTGATGCTTCTTTCTCCCTTCCTTCCTGCCTCCCTTCTCCGACTCCCTTTTACTCCTTTCCTTACTTCCCTTCTTTTTCGTTCTTAATAAGAAGATTAAAAGAAATGGTTTATTAAGGAAATCAAAATCTAGTAAACATCAAAAACGTACAGATCAGAGTGGTCACAAACTCTTTTTGTAATGATGTTAAAATTACCGACAAAATGTTTTTTAAAAACAAAACCAAAAAATCTAAAAACCAGCACACACCAATGGTGTTGCTTATTTAAGCAACTGGCGTTCCTCTATGCTTTTGAGGCGTTTCTTCCGGGGCTGTACAAAGTCATCATCTGAGTCATCACTAAATTTATTATCTTCTGATTCATTCCTGAATTCTAGTTTAGGAAACCTTTTTTCTGGATAAAGGTTCTTTAGAAGTTCTTCAAAATAGCTTTCAAGTTTTATACCAGCATTGGCTACTTCTGAATCAGGCTGTGGATAAAAATAAAAACATGAATTAAAAACAAACACCAATATTTCAGACAGTCAATAAAAAGTATGTTTCTCACATTTTCTCTTTTAACTCAAGTTTGGGAAAATGTTTATGCATCATCACTGATATAAAGGAAGTAATAGTCTGGGGCTAGCAAAGTCTAGAGAAGGTCAAGTAAGTAAAAAAAAGGCTTGGAATCATCTGGATTTTTCTAAAGGTAGTGATAGCTATATGACTGTATTACTAAATTGAGATTATCGAAGAGATGCCATAGTCACAGAATCACAGAACGGGTGTTTTTTAAAGCAAATTAAATGAAATATGGATCTCTGGAGCAAGTAACCAATACAGAAACAAACCATCAACAAAAGTCTGTAAGTCTGACAGATGTTCAGATCAACTGACAGATCAAAAACTGAGAAAACTTAAATACCAGACCTATTTAGACCACAACCTTAATATTTCAAGATCAGCATCAAGAAGACTTTAGTCTGGAAGTGCCATATTTTAAGAAATAAAGGTGGGAATAACAAAGGCTGCTTCTAGATAAAAATATTTTCTAAATTGTTTTCAAGTTGTCAGCTATAATTTGCATTTCCATGTACCATATAAGAAACCTTTGAAAAGGAATAATAGGAATGTGGACATAGTCTTCCTAATTACCTTTCATTACCTGACAAACGTGAACTTCTAGAAATTTATGCTATTATAGATCTTCATCTCTTTTGCTGAGAAAGTGTTTGGTTTAATATTACCTCCCCATTGCTGTGGTTTTTTATTTCTTTCTTCTTCCCTTTTTTTTTTCTTTTTCCTCTTACCTCATTGAATTCGGCACAGTTTTGAAAGATCAATCTAAAATCAGCTACAAAATCTTCAGGCTTTGTGTACATGGAATAATCTTCTTGTAGTCTCTTTTTGATAGTTGACAAGTCCATTGGATTTTTTATTATTCTGTAATAATCAGGCACCTTTCAAAATAAATGAGATGGTTTAATAAAAAGACTAAATTCTACCAGTCCTAAATACATTTTGCAAGCAGGAAAATAAAATTCAGATTGTTCTCATTGCTTTTCCGTGTACTATTTTGTCACTGATAAAGAAACCACCCTCTCCACACACACACACACACAGACACCCCTTCCTCTACTGTTATAAATTTACTTAGTACTTGAAGTCTGGACCTGTGTAAATCAAAATATGTACAAAGAATTTATCTTAAGTTATAGGTTTTTCCCCAATAGCTTAGGCTATATGCCTAAGCCTCTTGAAAGAGATTAACAGAAATCACTGCAGAGAGTAGTGGGTAAAATACATGAAAATTTATGAGAAATGAATACAAGCTTGGGGCCAATTTGTGAACATCAAAGTGTATTCAAGATCAAAGTATTCCATTTGTGTTAATAAAGCTTTAAGATTTGGATTAGATATAGGAAACTAACTACCACAGAATGCTAGAAAAACCACATTCTCACAAATCAAGTTTAGAAAAATCATCTTACTGTGGGGTGCTTGGGTGGCTGAGGTCCAACTCTTGATTTCGACTCAGGTAATGATCTCAGGGTCATGAAACTGAGCCCTGCACTAGGCATGAAGTCTGCTTAAGATTCTTTCTCCCTATACCACCCCCTTGCTCCCACTAGTGTGCACTCTAAAAAGCAACAACAAAAATCATCCAACTATGTAAAAATGCACAAAATGATGTTAATACTTACAGTTAGAGGAACTGGGTCTTGAAAAGCCAGGCTCATTTCATGGCAGTAAAGAAATAAAAGTAGGCGTTCACACTTCTGAGCAAAAAAATAAAAATATAGTAAAATAATGAAGTCACAGCTTATTTTTAATACCAATGCCATGGGTCTCAAAATACAATAAAAATTAAAACCAGATGAATACCAGAAATATATCAATACTTAGAGTTCTGATCTCTTCAGTCATTTACTGAATTCTACTGTTTGGGCTGTATGTGATATAGGAGAGCAGTTCTTATAGGAACAAAAAGCAGTATCATATGAAACCCACCTAAAGCTCTTTCTAAAAACAAATTTCCAATTATCTCTCTAATTTATATACTGATTATTAATAGTCAATAAAGAAGGGTATATGTATGTTAAGAGATCCACAGAGGGACCCTTTTCTATGGTGTGTCTAGTCCTAAGGCTGCTTCTTTGAATGCACATGGTGCTATCCAGGCACTTGGTTACTTCTCTGCTGAGGGTTTAATCCCAGTAACTATTGTGTAGCACTGGCAGTGTGTGTTTGGGCCCCCTCTTGCACAGTAACTTTCATACTGATTGTTTTACTCAATATTTTAGCAAAGAACTTCTTTAACTACTAAAGAAGTGTTGGTGTAGTAGCTTTAAATGTCAATTACACTTAACTATATTAGTTGGCTTTGAGGTATAAACCCAGTACCATCTGGTAAAAGAATGGAACTATTTCCAGGAAGAGTAAATAGAAAAGCCCTTCTCTTTCCTGCTGATTCTCAACAAATTAGGAAGAAAATTTATTTACAGGAGAAATAAAACAAGTTTACTAAAGGTAAACTACAATTCTTGACCACATAGAGGATACATGTTTTACCTTGCTCCAGTACAGTCTTTTAAGCTTCTAGAAAATGTATAGGCAGTAATGTGATTATTTTTAACCAGAAAAAGTTGTAAGTTATATTATTCAAGATTCCTATACTCTTAAAGAAAAACTAAAGAAAAAGAGGCCAGTGTAAAATTTGATTGAATATACACTTCTCTAATGAAAGGCACACTGGCATTACAATAATCCCCATCTAACCAAAACAAAAACAAAAACAAAAACAAACCTGTTTAACTAACAATGTATGTTAGAAATGTTGGGGGAAAAAAAAACTTACCCTTTTATCTATTGGTGTTAATTTAACAAGGTTTTCAGTCTTCTTTTTTTCTGAGTTGTGACTGGGAGCATCACAATCATATTCAACTTCTGGTTTAGATAAGTCTCTGCAGAAAGTGCAAATCCATTCTCCACTGTTGGGGGATAAAGTACTTCTGAATTCCTACTGCATCATTTCTCGCTTCACCATCTCCCTTTCCCACCTCCTCCCCACCATCTACGGTACAGATTTGTTTGTTGGGCATCAACTGTAATCACTGAGGGTTTACTGCATGCATAACTACTGTGTACATAGCACCATGCTGGGAGAGCCTTTCAGCAGCAATACAGCGCGAGGGTCAAAGCCGTAAATATTAGTCTAGTCAAAGAGGCATGAAACACATATGCGAAATAAACACATAAAACAAACACACACACATTAATTTATGGCTGATGTGAGGCAAAACTGGCATCTTCCCTAAAATGATTCAAGAAAAAGAAATGTTCTTGGTACTATTCTTACAACTTTAAGCGTAAAATTAAAATTTAAAAAATATAGCTTTTGAAGAACTGAAGAGATCAGCCCAGTGGCTGCTGTTCGTCGTCATCGTCATCATGATCAGCAGCAGCAGCAGCAGCATCGCACAGGGCTGGTTTGAAAATGTACTTGACATATTTGTAAATGATACAGCTTAATGCTTGGCAAATATGATGGAGTATTTTGGCAATTATTATGTACCAGGATCATTGTTCTTTAGGTTAAGAACCTGTAATAATTTGAAGGACTGGCTATTTTTTTTTTTTCTTTCTTAACAGTCTAGGTTTCTTTCTTTTTTTTTTTTAGAATTTTTTTAAGGTTTTATTTATTCATTTAACAGAGAGGGAGAGTACAAGCAAGAGTGGGAGGAAGAAGCAAGCTCTCTGCTGAGCCAGGAGCCCGATGTGGGACTCGATCCTAGGACCCTGGGATCACGACATGAGGGGAAAGCAGACACTTAACGAACTGAGCCACCCAGGCGTCCCAACAGTCTAGGTTTTTGAGAGATGCACAGGCAATGGGAAGCAGAGTATTGAAAACCCTATGTTGAAGGTTTTGGAGTATGCATTTGTGTGAAGTGGACTTTTATTTACATTTCTAAAGTTTCATGTTACATTACAATGATCAGGGATTGTTCTTTAAGTGAAAGAATGTGGGAAAGGGAAGCAAATACCATCTTACCTTGGAAAATTTGCCAAAGTGGGCACATGACAAGAAAGATGAAATACTTTGGGACACTTCTCACAGCACAGGAGTTCCCCTCCATTCTGACAAACTGCACACCAGTCCTCATTGGGGTCATCCTCTTTCCTGGTCTCTCCACCATGAAGGGGTGACTTCTGGGAGGCATCTAGCCAGTCAGACTTTCCATGTGAGGAACCTTCCTGGTGAAGTCCAGGTTGATCTCCTGTGCTATCAGGGGCATCTGACCTTAGCACAGACTCCTCAGAGGTAGAGCTCTGACTGCTATTTAAGAGCAGGGAGGTGAGTATGCTTCTTGGGTAGTTGGCCTGCAATGGAAAGAATAGGTCTTATTTCTCAAAACTGACTTTATTTGTACTATTACAATTCTGGACTGCAGAATCCTCTTTCATAGGCACCTGGGTACTTCAAAGGAAGTAATGAAGAAGTAAAAATGTAAGAGACAGGTTTATTGCTGTTATAGGAGTCCCCAGGGATAAAAACATGAACCTCTACTAAAAACTATCATCAAAATACACAATCAGCAGAATGGGAGTGTGGATAATATAAGAAATCTCTTTTTATTTGCTGACAGCTACAGAAATGGGAGAATAGGTGTGTAGTGGAGAGTCAACCATATGAATTGTAAATACACTGAGCTATTAGTTCAAATTATACTCAGACAAACTATGCCTACTGTTGAATTTTTATCATTCACAGAAAAGTACAGTGCTTTAAATCCTAGAATTTCACTTCTGCAGAAATCATTGATAATTCTAAGATGAATCTAAATTTGGGACACCTGGGTGGCTCAGTCAGTTAGGCATCTGCCTTTAGCTCAGGTCATGCTCAGTTTTAAACATATGTATATATTCCTTAGTATCGAAGATTAGATTTTTCTAATCTTTCCTGCCTCTCCATCCCCTCCCTACACACACATGCCATTCATGCCACCCTCTTAAGCTTTATTAAGGACCAATTTATTTATTTTTTAATTGTTTTTAAGTTGTTAGGTACCAGTGTAACTTTATGGCCAACATTGATTCCACGTCACTATCATTGTTGCACTGGTTAAGTATCCTGAAAAATTCAATTTTTGGTTAAATGTGTATTCAGGTTATATCCTGATCAGATCTCGTTTTTAGTCAAATTTGTGTAATACAGGTGTCTGTTTATCTAATTAGGACTATAAATATTGCTCATTACATAACTACACAATGTACTATGACTACACTTCCTCTTTCGTCTTTTTGTTTTTACTATGGTTCAATTGTTCCTGCTTCCCTTCCTTCCTTTCATTTGCTTACTTTTCTAGTCCTAACTCTAAGTCTTTCTTACAAACTCCATAGGGCAATAAAATGCCTTTCAATACTGCCAAACATTTTTGCCTTTACATACACCCCTGTGAAGTCTTCTGTCCTCTGCTACATGGTGTACTAGAGAAGCTGTTGTACTGGGAGCTACTCTTTTCTGTGTTAGATCCCATTTCTGGGATCTTATGCCTTCTTTCTTGGTTCAATCATGTTTGATGAAGCATATTCTCAAATATCTGAGAATGAATGCATGAGAGTTAAAATTTCTGAGACCCTACATACATGTCTAAAAAATGCTTATTTAATCTTTATGCATGATTGATACAGAATTCTGGCTATGAAATATTTTCCCCTTCACAATTTGGATATTTCCTTACTATCTTTCAGATTCAAGTGTCCATTTTGAGGACCTGGTGCCATTATGATGTCTGCTCCTTTGTATGTTTTTTTTTCCATGTGGAGGCTTTTAGAAATCCCAGTATTCTGAAACTTATGGTAGTAACTTGTGTCCTTTTTTCATTTAATGTTCTGGTACTTGATGGGTCCTTTCAACTCAGATGATCACACTTTTCAGTTACAGTAAGCTTCCTTGTATTATTTTTTGGGCAGTTATCTTCCATGTTGTTTTATTCAAATGCCCAACCTCCTTGTTTGAGCCTCTGATTTCTCAAACTCTTCTGTTTTTTATCCATCTTTTTCTTTTAATTTACTGAGAGAGTTCCTTAAATTTTTCGACCCTGGTTGACTATTTCCTGGTTTTCAAATATAACAAATTATAATCTCCTATCTGCTATTTAAAAGTTTCTTTCATCCTATCCCCCAAATAGGCATAATATTCCCCAAATTAATATAATTACATTTTGAGGCCTAGATTCTTCATCTGATTCTTGTTTCACTATAACAACAGGAAAATCATAATTTTCCGGAGGTCCACTATTTTCCTGTTTTATTCGGATTGGCTCCAACATGACCACTGGGACTCTGTGTGTAGAATCCGCTCCTGCTGGCTTGCTGGAAGAGCCAGAACTATAAGAAAGAAAGGGGGGGAAAAAAAATCAAAGAATGCCACCTTAAACATTTCAAGACAAAGTGTAACAACTGCTTTTAGGAATAATGCTATATCTTCACAGCAATGGTTACTATGTTCCATTATCAATAAATGATATATAACTGAAGAGCAACTGCTTCATGTATAAAAAGTCTTATATATTAGCCTATCTAAATAGTTACATTATACTTCTGGAAAGACATTTAAATACATTTAAATAAAATCTGAATTAAAAGAAAATTGGCTTCAATATTTTGAAGCTCTACAACTGAAACTCAGTATCTTAGAGCTAGCATCTTCTTTTTAGGCTTTCCCATGTCCCATTTCCTTCTCTATTCAGTGACAGAGACCCTGGACTCCCATTAATGATTTACTGTCACGAAGTGTGAAGACAATTAACTAGAGACATAAATTATTGGTGTTTTGCTATTTAAAAGTGTAGTGGGACAAAAACCTTTTACAGATAGCCACTGTGTTCTAGGGGATTAAAAGCAACCTTTTTCTCTGCAGAGAATGCTTCTTCCATATGATTAGGCAAGTTAAGAACTGGGTTCATTATCTAGGAGAAATTTGCAAGTATAAGAAGTAGAGGAGCAAAGCAGTAAGCTGAGATAGAATTTCAACTATTATGAGTTCATTTATTTTAAGGCAGAATTAATGTTTGGCTTTAAAAAAAGAACACTGAAGTTAGTATAAAGTTAATGTTTCTTTTCCCCCTAAGCTTGTATTTATATACATTCCTATATAGTACAGCATGTGATACCTACTTCATTTAAATTTTCCTTGCTATTAGGCAAAGTCAAATGTATTTTCTTATTTTCAACATATTAACCCCCATCCCAATTTCTGTACCTTTAAAGACAAAACTGCACTTTATTTACTTGATCCACTAGTTTATCAAATTAATATATAATAATTATTAACATTTTAATTTAAAAGTTAAAAATAAAGGAAGCTGTTCAAAAAAAGAGCACGTTGGAGCAACAGTCAAGAGAAATCTATCTGGAGATTTATATATGAGAGAATATAGGTTGAGTCAGTTTACCTTCCTCGGCTCCCAACACTGGAGGCACTAGGTGAACGTATTGGTGGGTGTACACTAGTCATGGTAACAGGTCCTGAAGAAGAGGAAATCATTCACATTCATAAAATGAGTTAATAATTATGTATTAAATTCCTATTGAATGTGCTGACATAATACTACATTGAAACCGGAACACAACTAAATAATAGAAAACAGTAAGCAGTTGTTGGACTCCCAGCAAAGTCTAACTCCCTTAGACTAACAGGGGTCTCAGCCTATTGTTAGCATCTTAGGCCAGATAATTCTTTGTTTGGGGGGGGGGGCGGGGTTCTGTGCACTGTAGGATGCTTAGCAGTATCCCTCTATTTTCCACCTAGGATGTGACAACCAAAAATGTTTCCAAACACTGTCAAATGTTCCAAGTTAGAATAACCATGGTAAAATGTCAGTGAGGACACCAGCATCAGTGAAAGCTACAGAAGACAATAAAAAGTGGCAGGCGCTGATATAAAAGCAGTCCAAGTAAGAAAGCCACACAGAGACCAATTAATGGAGATACTGAAACAAGTATTCTACAGGCAATGACCTTAAGATACTTTGTCCAATGCCTAGCACAGAGTCAGCAATGGATAAATGTTAGCTTTAGTAATATTGTAAAAATGGCTCACAGAAATGTTTTGTCAACTTACATTCCCGCCAGCTATGTATCGGAGTATTCTCTTCTCACATTCTTATCAATGAGTATTTTCACTATTTTAAGTCTTTGCTACTTCAACAGTTAGAAATTATGTCTTGTTTTGATATTTTTAATGACCACTAGTGAGACTTAATCCCCCAAGTTACTGGCTATTTGTATTTCCTCTTCAGGGAATTATCTACTCATGTCCTCTGGCAATACTGAGTACTTGCCTTATTTATTTGTACAAACTTGTTTTATAATTAAACATTTTCTCTGCCATATTTTGCCAACAGTGTTCTTCCAGTTTATGTTTTAAGTAAGCATCTCCTTTTAAATTGTGTAACTGCCTCATTACTGTTGTGTGACTGCTGAATGACCTGAGAAATTCTCCTCCTTCCTTATTTTGTTCTAGAGTACCTATTTTGCCAAGGTCTCTGGGGGTAGGTATAGAGTGCTTTAAAGGAAATGAATAGGTATGTTAAAAAGTTTGTAAACATTAATTAAATAACAAAACCACCAAAACCACCAAAGAAGTGAATGACACTGCTAAATTTGGACCCTAGGCAACTTAAACCCCAAAAGAGACCACAACACAGGCAAACTTATCAAAAAGAGAATGTATAATACTAATTTCCTCTTGGGAATGCTCTAATGCCTGTAAGTTTTATTGAAATTGGAAAGGTACAGAGGTTTAACCTTTGCTTCCCACTTTGAAAGTATATTAATTTTAAATAGTGCCAAAAACTCAAGACTCATTTTAATCATCCAACAAAAAGGGGTATAGGGGTCATTGCAAGTAGAGTTAAAAAATGGGACACACTCACAAAATCCAAAGAAGCCCACTTTACCTGCAAGGCCTGGAGATGGCACTGATGAATTTGGTGACTGGACGGTTCTGTTTGAGGGCGGTCTTGGCTGGCCATGATCTATACTAGTATCTTTCCTCACAATATTGTCCAGCATAATAGTACTTGAACAGTCAATCTTATAAGAAAAGAAATTTATTTCACGGCATCCTGACTTTGCAAGTTAAAAACTACTTTAAATTTAATAGAAAAGTTTAATAGTATAATTACTATCAAATAATAAAATATGTAAATATCCTATTTGAGAAGTTCTGATGCATATTTTCCCCATAAACAATCTTGAAAAAGCTTTCATTCTTCTTAATGTTCCATCTTAGTAAATATGCTGAGGACATAGTAGTTCAGAAGTTATCAGCAAAGATAAGAGTATCATGTGTCATTCAAACCCATCAAAATTGAAACAAAAAATACTTATTTAAAAATAACAAATGGTAGTCAATAAAAAAAAAGGTGATGAGAAAAATAGCAGTTTTACATGTTAGCAAACCTCTTTAATTTGGCTTACTAACAGCCAACTAGATTCTTATACCTGCTTCCGCACACAATCTGTTGTGCTGTGTGGTTTTGGTTGAACAATATGAAGAAAATATGGCCTTACAAAGGAAGGATCTTGTGGAGCCCCCAACCCCCACTGTCTTTGGCTCACACTGAGAACTGGTGCTCTGGTATGACTACATAGATCAAGTAGGCCCACACATCACACATTTCTAGAACACTAACTCATTTAAGTACATTACTACTATTTGGTAGGAAGAATGGATCCTCTCTAGATTCTTGATTTAATGTAATAGGTATAAAGGAAACACTTTTTTCTTAATTGACTTCTTGGTTAAAATACTGATAAATTTCTACTGAGTAAGACTTTAATTCTCTAGATGCAAATACTTATCATACTTAAATAGACCAGTTATTTCCCCAAAATGTCTTTGTGATTAGAGTTCAAGTTCAGTTCTCTAACATAGTTCCAGCCCTTTTCAATCAGGATTCTATGAGGGGCTTAAGTCTTATGGTCCTAGGGCACAGATTGTGTGTGATAAATTTACTTTTCAACTTTCCATCTAGAATGGTGCTAGTTATGAACCATCTTTGAGAGGACTGAGAAAAAGCTTCTTTATTCTATGGTTCAGATAAAGAATTTCAGTCGAGCAAGCCTGGGAGACAAAGTGTCACCTGTACCTGAGGACTGCAGAGAAAAGAGCAGAAGGACAATTCTACTTTCTGTGGGTCCTCTTTAGGGTAGGTAGTAAGCACACCTTTATGTTAAATTATGTTTAATATTTCTTGGGCAATACCTTGGCCAATACTTTTCAGAGTGTAAAACATACTGCAATGTGACTGGATCTACTGGCTCTTAATGTAAGAAAAGTTATTTACATTGCAAGGTAATCCTAAAAGCTAAAATAAAATTATAGGAATGAGACAAAAGAAGCTTTGCTATGTACCACATAGGAAGTATCATAGTATGAAAAATACATGTACTTCACCCATTTAAAGTATACACCATTATTTTAAAAATTAAGAAACTCTGGTAAGATTAACATTGAAGTATTAGTTGATCTCAATAACTTGAAAAACCAACTAAATGAAAATTAAAAAATTATTTTACAATCTGACAAGATATTTCTTTTAAGTTTGTAATGTTTCTGTCACAATTTTCTAACCTTACAGGGTTAAGATAAGGTAAAATAAGTATCAACTTATACTTGGAGATCTGTCTATAGAATGTTGGATTTTCTGCCTTTGGAGATTTTTAAAAAAGTCATATTTACAAAAATAGCAAGTGCATGTATTTAATTTAAATATAAAATAAATCAGAGGTAATTCTGCACTGGCCAGTATGATCTGGGAGGAAATGTTTTCATTTCCATTGTTAAAATTGTCTCCACCTTTCTGATGTCTTCAATTCTAGTCTCCCCTGCCAGCCTTACTCTAAAAGAGCACATTCCAGCAATTCAACTTGCCAGTACCTCTTCTCAGATCCTCCACTTCCCTGCTTTCCCTGTTCCATCACTGTAATCATTCATTCACAGACACCTTTAACTGCAGTGCCATGAAATATATTCCATAGTATATTTAAATGCTTATAGCATTTTTATTTTTCCTCCTGTTATATTTCTAAAGAATAAAAATGACTTCTAAAACCAAACACACAACCTATAATCTGACTAACTCAAGGCTTTTTACCAGATCTAAGTTCACTTAAAAATTATCAAAAGATTCTTAGTATAAATTTTCTGTATACTTACATCTGGAAGAGAAGGAAGATTATAAGAACCTCCCACTGGTGAGCTCAAATCAATCATAGGTGAACCGAAAGCCTTTGCATCATATCCTGCTGCACTAGTAATGGTGGGACTAGAAGGAGTAGAGGATGTGCTGTTGGCAGTTGATGTGGTAGCCTGCCCACTGCTGATCTGCCACTACAGTAGCGAGAGAGGAGAAAGGTGGTCTATCAGCAGGCCAAAACACAAAATGTCCAACTAATCCCTGTTCCTCTGTTACAAAACAAAGTAGAAGATACATTCTGCTATTTGAATTCAACTAGAATTTCAACTGAAAGGCAGGGGGAAGGGGAGGAGATGGACAGATATATAAAATTATCATTAATCCTGTCCAAAAATAAAAAAAATTAAAAGCACTGATTTTTTTTAAACCAGAAAACCATAATACCCCATCTCAGAAAGCTTATATATATTGCAAAAGGAATACATACATAGACAGGAACTTTGAGGTAAAGATGGAGGGCTAAACACATACATTTTCTTCAGTCCCTACCTGACACATCTGAAACTAAAGTAATGGTTATGGGGAATTTTTAAAAAAGGATTTTGACTCAAAGAACATAGGAAAGAAGACAGAAATCCCATTTTGGAAGCTGTAAAGAAGATGGACGAACAGCAAATCATTTAGTCAATTTGCTAAAGCTGAAACCTAAGCTGGCAGTGCAGAAAACAGAGAAGTCAATATATACTGCAGAACCCTTATGGGCTTGGAAATTAGAAGCATGAAAGGTGAATCTGGGGCTGAAAACAGGAAGATCTGCTGAGAGTCTGTTTAAGAAGCACTAAAGCCCATGTTCCTTTCCTTCTTTACCTGTAGTTACCCAAGATAATGTGGACTTCCTCCATCTCCACAGATGAAGGCTGGAAGTTTATTGTCTAAAATAGGTAAAACAGTGTCATTTGACTGAAAGGCACCAGGTTCAGGAGAAGGAAGAAAAGTACTGCACTGAAAACAAAGATTAAGAAACCATACTCACACTGAATGCTGAGCTTCCCTCACACTCTGCCACTGGCACCCTACCATTCTTCTTACCCGTGTGGCTTCAAGGAGCAGCCAGGCCCTTGAAGATGGAGGACAGGAAGATCCTCTGGGAACTGGGCCAGCCTAACATTTAAAAATGGCAACACTCGGAATTCTCCCAATAAATCTGCCTCATAGCCTTAATCTAGCATGAAATCTCAATCATCAAACGTTAGCTCTAGCCCAAGGCTTTTAGGATTTTTTTTTTAACCCACTTCTTAAATATGAACAGATAATCAAACCTCAACAAGCACTGGAGGAAAATTTTTGTTATTTAAGTTAAATCTCAGTTAAAGCTGAGACAAATACATTAATCCAGAGAATACTAGGAATGAGAAGTATAGAGGTGAAACATGATGCTCTCTACAAATGACTTCAAAACCTGTCAAAAAATAAAAACACCTGATTGGTAGATGGATGAATAGATAGGTATATGGAATAATAAATGAGAAGGCAAATAGAACAATATGTCTCCTATACAACTTTTCAACTTGCTGTGTTTGAAAATTTTCATAATATAACAATGAAACATAAAAGAAAAGGAAATCAACTGAGAGGCATCTCAAGACTATGCAAGGGAAAAAAAGATCTCCAAACACAAGGTTTATATACAGACTACACTATAAAGACTGATAGTGTCAAAGCATTCCAATTTTGAAAAATCTAATTTATATTCTTTACTGAAAATACTGTGTAAAGAAACCTGTGAATGTCCTCTCTTCACCACCTACCCATCATATGTATCCATCCATCCATCCATCATCCATCTTTTTCTTTTTCTCTGGACCTTAATCCTCCTTCCCTTCCACAGAATAATCACAGTTATAGATAATGTTTTTATTTTTCCAGGTTTTTATATATCATGTATATACATATATATCATACATATATGTCATATACATATGATGTAAATATAAATCATATATGTCACACATACGATAAAACAGATACACAACCAGGAAAATGAGGTAATGCCCCACAAAAATTCTAGAACGTTTCCCATATAACATAATCACATATAGATTACCGCATTTTCTCAATAGGTTAAAGTATTCTCATCGTGCAAGTATGCTACAGTTTATTACATTAACCAACTGAAAACCAATTCCTCACTATCTATATTCTCTTAGTTTGTTCATTTATTTGTTCATGTTTACATTCTGACCAGGAAACATTTTAAAAAACATTCTTAGAGTGTGTGTCTACCCATTAAAAATAATAAATGGGGAAGAAGGAAAGTACACATTTGTATACACAGAATGTGCTAGATGTTTCTGTATATGTTAGCATTCACTTTCAGCACAACTCTACAAGGTACTCAATGCATAGTTTGGGCAAATGACATTTAAAAGATTAAGCTTGCACAAGGTCACAAAATTATTAGGAAAGTTTAAGGCTAAACTGTAGTTTGGGCCCTTTGCACCTCCCTTTACTGATGAAATAGAGGTATGACTTTTAAATAAAAGTATTTTTGTAAAATACTATTTAAGAAAATTTAGTGGTATTACAATAAAGCCTAATTAATTATACACACACACACTTATAGTGTGTGTACTTTTTACAACAGAATTTTCAGATCATTTGATTAAACAAATATCACAGAATTATGAAAATAGCATATTCCTTAATTTGGTCTTGGCAAAAAAACCTGAAAACTGAAATCAATCTATAAGTGTTAAGCTGGAAAGACTGCTGACACAAGTTCTTAGAGAAGACAAAGAGAACTTTTACTTATTAAAAAGTAATGTCTTATCTAAAAAATAATTTTATCCAAAGCATTAAGAATATAAATATTAAACTTCATTGGACTTATAACTGTAAATATTAAGCTTAATCAGATATTTATGTACCTCATATTAAAACTTTAAGTTTGTTTTTAAGAAGTCTCCTTATAACAACTTAAAGATTCATTTACGTTCTCTTTTGCAGAAATATAACCTGTATTTGTTAGAATATTTCTGTCTTAATGAATTCAGCTAAAAGCTACACCTATCAGTATTGCCAAAATTCATACTATGACTCATTGATTATTCTGGGACTTCACTCCAGTATCAACATAAGTGGCTTGATTTTTCTTGTTAATTACAAATCAAGACCTTTTCTCTTAGCTTTGTCTCTATTAGTCTGTGTATAATAAAACCTGGTAACTCACATTTATTTAAAAAAAGGGAGGGCGGTGGTGCCTGGGTGGCTCAGTCAGTTAAGTATCCAACCCCTTGGTTTCAGCTCAGGTCATAATCTCAGGGACCTGGGATTGAGCCCCACATCAGAAGCCACACTCATCAGGGAGTCTGCCTGAGGATTCTCTCTCCTACCTCTGCTCCTCCCCACCACTCATGCACTTTCTCTCTCTCAAATCAATCAATCCAGGGGGCAGGGGGACTTGCTCTTGCTCTTCATTGCTTTATCTATAAATTTAATGTGATCTAAAAATAGAGAAGCAGAACAAGAAGCCAAAGAAAGCAAATATGGATACCTGTTTTATAGCTTGTTGAGCCAAAAAAGCCATCTGTAGTGGGTTGGGCTTTATTGCTTGTCGTGGTATGTTCTGGTTTGGTGGATATCTCAGCTGTTGAGGATGTGGGGGAAGAACTGGTCCATTGGGTTTGGGGCTGTGATTCTGAAAATTTATCAAACGTGGAGGGGGCTGCTGGAAAAAAGAAATTAAACCAATTTAGTAAAAATCATCCCTTGAAAGACAAATCTTTCACAGAAAGACAGCACCTCTGTCACAGATGAATAACTTATTAACACTATAGCATGGGTATGGGGGAAAGAGGCAGCCTTCTAGAATGTGTATAACTATGTGAAAAGTTTTATTAGGAAAGAGCCTTGGGGGAAGGTTTCCAACTTTAAGCAGGTTAAAAAAGGACTGGACATAGGCCATGTTAAGGAAGTAGGGAAAATTTGTGTTTGGTATACTTCGAAGTCTCTGATGATTACATTTTGCAAAGAACTGCCCTCTTCAGATGTCCTCAAGTAATGTGATGGTAGAATAGTAATTGCTAGCATTTACTGAGCAGCTGTTACATGCCAAGTACTGCTTTAAGGACTTTATGTGAGTTAACTCATTTAATCTTCCCAACAATACTATGAGGTAGGAATTCTCTTCATTTTTGAGAAAAGGAAACTGAGGTATAGAGAAGTTAAATAACCTGCCCCAGATTAATGAAGATAATTAAAGATGAAGCTAGAACTTGAACTCAGGCACTGTGGCTCCAAGGTCTGCACTCCTAACCAATAAATCATGAATTATGAAAATAGTTGTTATTAATAACATTTAAAAATTAATGAGTTTTAGATCTCACTGAGGTCAAACCATATGTCAGGCATTATGATTAGCATTTTACATGAGTTACCTCATTATTATCTTCCCCTCATTTTACAAATTAGGACACTAAACATTAGAAAGCTTAGAGAACTTGAAAAAGGTCACACGGCTAGTGAAAGGCAGCACTAGAGCTTTCATCCAAATCTACTCCGCTATGTCATTACCAAAACACCTGCTGGTGTGTAGCTGGGGGTGGATTAAGGTACTAATTAGAGCTGAGAGGATGAATTTCCCTAAAGGAAAATAGATTTCAAATGGAAACGCTTCAAGGACAACAATGGTGGGTTATACGATAGGGCAAGGGCTGGGAAGGCAACCCTACTTTGTGCAGAAATGCTAGCCCTGGAAATTGAGACCAGTGTTCTAGAAAAAGGTAACCTTATATGCCAGTCGCAGTCTCATGGTGAACCAATTCTATGGTTGGCAATTTGTTGTAAAGCAAGTACTTATTTTTAGCTCTCTCAACTGTATGTGATTAGAACTTCTCAGAAGGGGAAGTATTAACCTCCATATTCACAAGGGGACAAACGTGAAATGTACAGGGCTGAAGTAACAGCACCTTAACTTTCGGTCCTCCGATGGAGAGAGCTATAAAAGGTAGCTCTAATTTTGCCCTCTATTTTTACTTTTCCTTTCTCATTTGTGGAATTTACTCTCTTTTCCTGGGTAAATACTTCTTTCCCCCCACTCTTACAAATCAGTTGGCACTGGGTAACAACTCTCAAGAGTGGCCAGCAATTACAGACTCAAAAATAGATTTAGATACTGTTTCAATACAAGGGAAATTCCGTGGGTGAAGAAGAGAAAAGTATTAGAGAAAATGTCACAACTGTACAGATGCATAAGCCTGAAGCCATAGCCATTCTCTTTGATTTTTCAAGTTTTGTGGCTTGAAGAGTTCTGTAGCAGAGAAACGTTAACAGAAAACAACTGGGGAATTACAGTGGAAATAGTGAAAAAGTTCTTAATTTATCTAAGAGGTATCTTTTTAAAGAGTGGGAAATCATCCAAAACGGTCCTTAAGAGACAATGAAGGAACTTCCATTAGTCCTTTGCTACCCCACTCTCACAGCCACACTCAGATTTACACATTGATACAGTCAAGGAACGACACTTGGCGCTAGAGTAACGTAGTCTGAGCAACTGGTGTCAGAATGGTGTCAACCCTGCCCTCAAAGAGCTCACAGTTTGGTAAGACGTCAGGTGTTCTTCCCTCTCCTAAACTGTTATAGTTGATTGTGTTAGACAGGGGAGGCAACTTTGAAGAATAGGACTAGGAACTAGTTATGCTCATAAGAGAAAAACCAAAACCAGTGCAACTTTAATTAAATGGAATCAACTAATTTGCAAGGACGATACAGAAAGAAAAAAGAGAGATAATTGAGCGCTTAAGCAAACTGACATATAAACACCATTATCTTCACCCTCACTCTAAGTACCTTTATGATTATAGGTTTTGACTGTATTTTAGGTCAGTAGTTCCCAACTGTGCATAATAACCATGAAGGATAGCAGATGTCCTTCTAACATCTATTCACTGTTCAGGAAAATTAATGTATACACATGAGCAAGAGTATCTCCACAGCAGTAAATGTGACTCAGGAGTGAGAAGCATTGCTGTGGAGTGTGTATAAAATAACAGGTGACAGTGCTCTCTAACCAGGTGTGATCTGTCCACTGAAATAGACTGCATATTGCTGAATAAACAGATGCACTGTCTACCAGGTTTGTAACACTTAGTTCCGTCTTACCTCTGCACCATACAACTCTTTAACCATGTAGATTACCTGGCTAATATTCAAAGGAATAAGAAATAAGGAACTCTCATGCAAGCAATTTTTATAAGCAGTCCTTTAAACTTAACTGTGTCCTATGGACAGATATAGGGTGAGATTTGAACATACCCACAAAGCCAGAGGCACACACAACCTCCTTATAGACAGATACCTTCCCACACTTATATGTAAATAAACTGGTAGAAAACTAAGTATATAGCTGGGCAGAGCACTGTAAAAGCTTATGGAGGACAGACTGATGCGTGAAAAATGTATGAGTATTTGGCAGAGAACACATAAAAATGAGAGATGGGTGTGAAAGAAGATTCAGGAGTCACTGAGAGTAGTAGAAAAACAATACTGTGTGAGGGAACAACCAAAAGATGTAAAAATTACTTTATTTCTATGAGGAAAAACTAGGTTTCAGAATAGAAATTGTGTATTATATAGATTATACAGCAGTAAATCCTAGAGAGGAAAAAAATAAGATCAAAAGCAAATTTCTGAGATAAGTAGGCGAATGCTGAGACGTCATTTTCTTTGTGACTCCTTGTAAATAACAATGATAGAGGGACCAAGTGACATAGTATCTACTAAATGCCTCAGTTTCTTACTTCTTAGTGAAAAGGCAATTAACAAAAATAATGAATTTATCTTTTTTCATGTTAATAAACTTAAATAAAAATCACTTTTCAATCTCCCAGACACTTAACATAAATAGTAATCATGAAAATGCTTAGCATTAGGCACTGAACTCTCTCTTCTCTTCAGATTTATCTTTACAAATATTTTGGTACTTTTTAAGGTCTATCTGCACTGTATCAATCTGCAGAGGTAATGATAAAATTATTCCTCAATTTTCTTAAAATTTCAACTCTGTCAGTTGTGCTCCTGGTATCTAAAGTGTACAAAGTTTTTTCCCATGGAACACCCACCAAAGACGTCTTAAATTCTTTGTTAATTACTTCCTGTGAAACATGAGTTAAAACAAAGTTCTAGAGGAATAATCTACTGGGTACATTAATATTCCCCTGGATTTGATATGCCTTCTTAATCAAATTACTAGAAAGCCATAAGCCTGAAATAAATTGCTTTAGGTCTTCACAGAAGCAACTTAACAAAATCAGGATCTATACATGTCCATAACTTCATTCAGGGTAAGTAAGAGCCCTATGAAGACAAATTCCCTGTTTTGTAAAATTGCTACAAAAAGTATTATTATGCCATTCTTAATTACTTTTTCATAAAGAACCACATTATACATTCCTCTTAGCACTGGAAAAATACTAGTTAAAAGGTTCTTTCCTAGTTAACTGGCATGTTTCCTTTTTACCAAATAATATAGATATTACATCTGTTTCTTGTTTTCTTTGGTTGTGAAAAAATTTCTCGTCTAAGTCTTGTTCTCAAGTAAAGGAATTCTTAACCTAGTTCTGCACACTTTTGATTCTTATTAAGCCTTGTTCTATTTCATTCCTTTGTGCCAATCCATTTAAAGTATACTACTTCAAATCCTTCTTACAAATAGAAGAGTACAAATAAATAAATGTAACTGTAAAATAACATTTGTATGAATTAATCAGACTTTACATTCTTGAGTAAACTATTAAGCATATCCAGATCTCACTTGAGCGGGACGATAAAACTCTTTAACAGAGCATATAAACTTATCTTCAAAAATAGATTAAAAGTAAATGGAATACTTTGTAGCTAGCAAAAATAAGAATGTTCATGGAATACCTGCTCAGAGTCTGAAGAAGGGAGATTTCTAGTGAACCACTCCCCAGCCTTTTTCTCTTTCGTTTTACCCTAATTTCTAAGACGCACTGCAGTTTTCCTAAACACTGCATCCCCGCAAAGACCAGATAACTGAAGTAGAAATCATTCTGAAGCACTAATATGGGAATGATGAGTTACAGATACACAACTGTATCGTCAGCCATAGGCAGGAGTTGGTTAGGAATGCAAACATTTATCCTCGGTTATAACTGAAGAGAACAAAGAGTAGATGAAAATAGTTGTACTGGCTAAATAAACCATTAATTCCTTTTTGAGAAAGACCAAAAACTAGGAGTAAAATCAGGGATACTTTGATAAATTTTTATAAATTCATATATTTATATCATAGATGATAGATGTCTTGGTTATTTTAAAAGATGCTGAATACAATTGTACTATAATTATCTAAGTTAGGACAGGCCTGCTTCCAAATTTACCTGATGAGAGATGGAAGGTTGCTGGATGGGCCCCTGCATTCTAGGGTTTGGTAAACCCACAGGTGCTGGCCTCCGTTGCACCTGTTGCCTCTGAGCCATTACCTGTTGCTGCATATGCTGGAGTCGTAATTGAGCTAGGCTGATCTGTGTTGGAAACTTGGATAACTGGTTTGAAGATAAACCACCTGGTGGCTGTGAATTCTGTTCCACAACAGGATTCTGCTTAGGCATTTGTGGCTGACTCTCTTTATCTTCAATTACTAAAGAACCTAATCAAAGAGAAAAAGTTAAGTTGTAAAGTTTTTCTGATAGTGAAATAAGGCTATTTTTGCTGAGCTTCAAATTGCCCAGAAATTTTTTGGTCTCAGAAACACTTCAGACTCTTAAAAATAGAAGGCCCCAAAAGAGCTTTTGTTTATATAAGTTCTAATCAAATTTTACCATATTAGAACCCATTAAAAGCACTTTTTACCTATCAATTCATTTAAAAATAACAAACTCATAATATTTTTATGAAAAATAATTTTTTAAAAAAATCAGTGGAGTGTCATTGTCTTATTATTTTAAAAGTCTCCTCTACATGTTTCACCTAAAAGTTGAACTCTTCTGTTTTTGCATTATCTGTCATTATACTTTGGATTGAAATATCTGAAATATCTGAAGAAAAATATCTGGCCACAGACTGGCATGTAGTTGGAAAAGGGAGTCCTTGTGGTCTCCTAAAACAGCCTCATACTGTATCTTGAGAACTGCTGATGTTTATCAAAACAAAACAAGCAAACCTCACACTGGTTCTAAAATTCCCACAATATATTTCTGATTCTCTAGTATGAGCAATTCGTAACCTTTCAAGTTCCTTATATCTTCACAGTGCACACTACATCAGTCCTCTGAGAGACAATACTCTGGCTTACAGTTACACTTTTAGAATTCAAAGGTGCCTCTAACTGGATCTGATTAAAGCACAAGGCCAAAGCTTGAGTTCTTCAAAAGTACAGAATCAAATGTTTCTGATTTACTAAGCAAAAACATCCTAAAAAAATGTGGTTATCATTCATTAAATACTCATTGTACGCAAGCAATATGATAGTAAGTCTATGCATATCCTTGTTTAAGTCCTTTCTTTGGACAAGGGATCTAAGGGTTCAGAGAGATTCAACAACTTACCCAAACTCACTAAGACATTTACTGAACATTCACCTAGATCAATTTTTCCCTTGTACTCTTCTATTTCTCAGAAGCCATGGATAAACAAGTTTAGGAAAGCTTGTCTCCTTGTTAGAGTATTTAAGACACAAACTTCATTGTAAATGACAATTTATACAACTGTAAATGATAGCTCTGAGAAGTCTTACAGTAAACGATACTGTTTAATTTTTATACAGGATTTGCACAAACTTCACAAATAGGGATGCTGTTTTATTTTGTTTTTGCTGATACAGATTCATGTAAAATTATATCCACTTATGTGTGTATAGTTACACACATACTCTTAATTTTACCTACGTCTACATCATGTGGTTTATAGTGTAAGCAATATGCTTGTAAGTACATATATTTCTGTATATGACTATTTATGTGGATAGGTTCTCTGTAGAGCTAAAGGTACGGTGGTTTGGTGGGGTAGGATAACAGATAGTTACTTATAAACACACTTTGTATTAAGATGCTTCTTTTTAGTAATAGAGGTGAGATCGTGTGTGATTCCAGTTGCCTGTCACCCACCAATAATAAATACACTGCTGCATGCACTTTGAAACTAAGCCTCAGGGGTCATCTTATCACCATCCTTTTTGTTCTTCTGTTGTATGGATGAGATCTGTGTAAGCTTATTGCTTTCTTTCTTGGTATATTATGACAGCACTGTCTCTCTTTCTAGCCACTTCTTCCTTTCCTACCCAGAATCTAGCCTAGGAAATGAAAGGGTAACTATCTTTGATGTCTTCGAAACATAGTCAATGAGACCAAAAACTGTCATCAAAGGGAATACATTGGTGGTTGAATGAAGAATGTATAGGGAATTCTTAAATTTCTACTTCTATAGGTTCCCTGTGAGAAATTAAGAAGCAAAGAAGTGAAGACTTTTTCTACTAGCAAATAATATAGGGAAATGAAAGTAATTACTTTCTGCTGACCTGCCTGCGAAGGTATGTGAACTGACCAAAAATGATAGTTTCCCTTTGTGATTATTCGGTGGGCTCTAATACTTAAAACTGGGGCACTTTTCTGTGTGCATGTTACACTCTAATTAGGAAGTTTAAAAATATATAGTTATTACATAAAAGACAGAATTTAAAAATGAGAAGTCTTCCCTAGCAAGATCAAGCAAATGAACCTTTAGGCACGTCATAACTGGGTATTAAGAGTAAGTAAGCCAATAGGAGACATACTATTTCATCAGAAAACATTCCAAATGTAAAAAAATCCTGTACTGATGGCAGTCACGAGTCAAAAGTTTTACTAACTACAGTACAAACAAGATTGTATGGAAAAAAGAACTTCTAAATCCCGAAGTCTACTCTGTGGGTCAATATAAAGGATGTTCATATCATCCATTTAGTTACATGTGTATTTGTATTCATGCATGTGTCACGCAGACACATAACATTAATAAAAAACTAGCAAAATTCCAGGTCTTCAAAACAGGGTAATAAAAACTCTTTGGGGGTAGAAGGGAATACATTTTCAGTAACATATCATAATCATTAAGAATTCCAGAAACAAATGGCATGTTGAAAAATGGACAGAAGGGCATACCTAGATTGATAATATTTTGAGCCCAGAAACTAGGATCACAGTGAAACTGGATGGTATTGTTGGTCACTGGGGAAGCATCACACCTCGCTCGAAGAAGGTGCCGTAACCGGTATGTAATCTAAAAGAAAGGAGAGACGACTAAACATTGGCATCTTTAATCAGGCAAATAATTCATTAAGTTCCCAGTAAATACACAAAAATGATCTCTGGTATGTATGCTAACACAAAATAAGTAATCCTCTCTAAGTTATCAATGTGGAAAGCAGGTTTTTATTTTTAAACATGTTAAAAGTTTTGAGATATAATTCGATTAGCTATACTACTGAATACAAAACTGAAAAGTATCTTAAAGTGATAGGTTAAAGTCAGTTTTTTGAATTAATAAAACCTCAGAGAAGCACCAATTAAGTATTTGTAAAATAAATCCTAACACATTTTGCTCTTTTATTTTACTTACTCATTTGAAGAAGGATTTAACATTTATATTACGGGGCTAATGAGTTATGGTAAGTACAAATTAATCTCAGCTAGGGATTGTTCTCCTTGCTTCTATGTTTGGGATATCACGTCATCACACCATATCCCCCACCTCCTTCCACATTGTAGTTCTCAGTGAGTAGTCGGTCATTTTCCCTCAGTCCTTGAAGAATTTAGTTCCTGGCTCATGATCACCATCTCTAACATTACTCTTGTCATTACTTCTTAGTGATTTTAATATCCAACCAGCTGATCCTTCTTTCCAGCTGCCTCTAGTCCCAGGTACCAAGAATGGTATAAACCTTAAGGGTCCTATCAGTGTTTGCTCTTAAAATTTTCCCCTGTCCTTTGAGCTCACCTCATCATTAACCTTTTCCAACTGAAAGCCCAGGGTCAATCACCAAAATCACCTTGGATATACCCTTGTATCTCTTTCTCTCACATGCTCTAGCACATGTACTTCTTTCCCTCTCAACTTTTCCCCAAACAAAACAAAACAACCCTGGTTTTATATCCAACGTTTGCCCAGATATAAATGGACTAATAAACACATTACAATTTACTTCAGGTAGGCCCCTAAATTTGACTGGCTATCCTGACATTTTTCTGGTACCTTACTTCCCTACCCTCCTAAATAACTACTCAAATTTTCTTCTCAAATCTCTAGCACCTCCTTCCTTTTTCCATTCTCAATCTCAGCTGATGATTTTGCTTATAATTTTACTGAGAAAGCAAGGAACAATTAGGGACCTTCTACAAATTCTCACTACTTGTCAGTATAAGTGTTCCCTCTTATCACAATGGATTAAATGGCCTTTTTTTTTTTTTTTTAAGAGTTTTTTTGAGAGAGACAGAGAATAAGCAAGAGAGCATATACCCGGAGCCAGAGGGAGGAATGGGGTGGTGGGTGTAGAGAATATCAAGCAAACTCCCCCTGGAGCCTGGAGAGTGATGTGGGGTTTGATTCTAGGACCCTGAGATCATGACCTGAAATGAGCTGAAATGAAGAGTCATAAGCTTAAAAGACTGAGCCACCCAGGTGCTCCTAAACGGCCATACTTCTAAAGCCAGTCCTTCCACTTGTGCAACAGAACCCAACCCTTCTTGTCTACTCACAGACACTGCTCAGCAATTTTCTTCCCTCTCCTCTATCACCTAGGCTTTCATTTTACTGGATCACTCTTATCAACTTATAAATGTGTTTTAACTTTTCCCAGCTGAAAACAAAACTCTTGGCTCCTTTGCTCCTCTAACACCCACTGCTCCATTTTCCTGCTCTTCTTTTTATAGAAAACTCTTTAAAAAACTCATCTATTTTTACTGCTCCCTGTTCCCCTCTTCCCATTCTTTTGTGAAACCATTTCTTTCACTTGGCTTTCAGCATACTATACTCTCATGGTTTTGCCTTTATTTTACAGACTGCTATTTTTCAGAGCCACTGAAAATAGGTTTCAGTTCCAATGCACCATCCCAGTCTCCAGTGTTTGTTCTTCCAGTCTTGCAACTGCCCTCTACTCTCCTATACCCACATAGTTTTAGTGATCTCATATAGTCTCATAGTTTAAATTACTCTTTAATTTGTAGCTCAAGTCTGGATCTCTCTTTTGAATTTGCATGTCCAGCTGCTAAGTCAACATCTCCACCTGCTTGTCTGACAGGCACCTCAAATTTAATATGTCTAAAAGAGAATTTCTGATCTTTCTCTTCAAGTCTACTTGTCTTATAATCTTCTCCATCTCCACTATTGGCAGCACTACTTCTCCACCACTTTGTCAGTCCTTGGTTCCTCTTTTTCTCAAGCCTTACATTCAATCTGCCAGCAAATCCTACTGCTTCTATCCTTAAAAGACATGGATAACCCTACCTATCAACTCTATTAATTCTCCTCCTACTACCTTAGAAAACCACCTTATTGTAGTAAGATTCTAACTGGTCTCCTTTATTTCTTCTTTGCTCTCAATAGCAGTGATTGTTAAAATATAAATCATATTCTGTTCTTTTTCTCAAGTCCCTCTCAAATGGGTCCCCATCTTACTCAGATTAAAAACCAAAGTCCTCATAATGAACTATAATGCTTGTGCTACTTGACTTCGCATTACTTCTCTTACTCATACCACTTTCTGCTCCTTCACCCTTCTGGCCCCCCCGGGCTTCTTTGTATCCGTACCACAAAAACTTCCACCTCTATCTTTGCACTTGTTGTGTTCTCTGCCAAAATTTCTCTCCCTTGAGTACTTACTTCCAACAGGGCTTGCTTCCTCACGTCCTTCCATATCTGCTCAAATATCACCCTTTTTAGATAGTTTTATGTATCTAAAACTACAATCCCTACCCCAAACTTCCCAGACTCATTTCCTTAATTTACTTTTCTCTAGAGTACTTAACACCATGTAACAGTATACATATTTTACTTATTTCTGTACGCTCTCCACTAAAACCCAACTCCTTGGGTTGGGCAAACTCCGTTTTCCCTGTGCTTAGAATACTGCCTAATATATAGCAGGTATTCAATAACTAAGTGTTGGGTAAATAAATTTGCTTCAGTTGCTAAATTATTTCCAACAGCTATCATAAGTTCTGAGTCAAAAACCTTGAACTTATTTTGGGACTATGCGGAACACATGGCACAGTGTGTAACAAACAGCACTCAACACAGTGTTCTTCTCCCTAAGTTTTTCTCCCTCTAATTTTTACATCCTGTAACAGTTCTCACTGAAAGAATGCTAACCAAAGTAATTATTCCTAGAATTTTCCCTCATTAATACACTCATGTTTAATCATTTCCCAAATTTGATCATTTTGAAATAATTTTAAAATTGTAGAAAACGGAAAAGAACTCTTTACCCAGATTTCCCAACTGTTAATGTATTAGCAGATTTGTTCCAGTGCCTGCCCAACTGCTTCTGCACACATACACTATTACTTATCTTTTTCTGAACCTCTTGACAGCAAGTTGAAGACATGAGGTTCTGTCTACCCCAAGCACTCCACTGAGCATATCTTAAAACAGTGATCCTCTAACATAAGTGGCAAGTTCCAAATTCCAAAAGCAGGTTTGTCACAACACTACATTCCAATCCAAAGATCTCATTCAAATGGCAACTCTCGCAACAGTGTCACTTCCCAGAATGCCATCAAGGAACACAGGTTGGGTTTAGTTGCCACATCTCTCCAGTTCCTTCATCTTTCCCTGTCATTTTGTCCTTGATAGCTTTGAAGAGTTTGGGGCTTATATTCTGCAAGATGACAACACAGGTCTGAGTGTAGTTCCTCCTGATCAGACTTAGTAAAGCATCTTTGTCAGGAATCCCACACAAAGATAATGTGCATTTCTTAGCGCATCAGATCAGGAAACTCAAGATGTCAATCTGTCTCATAACTGCTGATACAAATCCTCATCACCTGGCAATTCTGTCGCCCAGTTTCTCCACCTTAAATTCACTGGATTTCCCCCTTTGTAACTGGTTAGTATTTTGCAAAGAGGTATTCTAGGGTTACACTGAAATCCTTTTCCATCAATTCTCTATTCACTAGGTTAGTGTACTCTGATGACTCCTTAATTACCTCTACGATAGTAACCGAAATGTGCTGCTTATCTACTATTCTTTTTACATTTATTGATTTACATTGTGAAATAAACTTTTCCCTTCTTTATCATTGCTGTAGAAAAAATGATTAAAATCAGAAATGTGAGCACTTCCTTAAAAGAAAATCAGCTGTTAAATAAAGGGTACTATGACGTAAATCCCCGGGATATACCTTTCCCCCCTTCAGGTACTATGCTGTAAAATCCCTTCTTTTGCTATTGAAAAGCTAAAAGACACAATTTAATTACAACTCAGATAGTATCTATTTGCTAATTAAGTTGTGCAAAGGTCTAAAAATATTATCAAACTTGGGCAAACTCTATTCATTAAATAATGATGTACTTTGCTGTCAAGATGTAAGAGCTCTTCTGTCAAATTATTTTACTACCCATCTAAAATGTAAACCTTGTCAAAACTCCTGATACATGTTTTAGATCATTTTGAAAGGTCATAAAGCCTGGCTAGTGTAGAAGATAATGGTTTATTTATTTTTTTTTTTAGATTTTATTTTTTTTCTGAGCCAGAGAAAGAGAGTACACAAGCAGGGAGATCAGCCAGCGGAGGGAGAGGGCGAAGCAAGCTCCCTACTGAGCAAGGACCTGGAGATCAAGACTTTAGCCAAAGGAAGACACTTAACTGACTGAGCCAACCAGGTGCCCCAGTGGTTCCTGAAGTATACTTGTTAATCCTTTCAGATGTATCTGAACTTAAATATACTCAGGTTTCACACTGAAAACTTAAAAAAACAAAAGATGAAAAAAGTTTTTTAAGATATAAAGATATGAAAACAGCTTTCAAGATAGTAATACTGTATACTGTCTCCTTTCTATTGAAGTTAAACTTAAAGAAGAGATTTAATATTTGAATTTCCAATCCTGTAAAAATTAACACGCAGTTTTGTTTATACTTTGAATTTCTGACAAAAGATGTTTTATCTGCCATTTTTTCACTATCAATCTTTGTTTCATTCCTATACATCAAGCAGTGAGTAACAAAAAATTCCTACCTTTAAGAAGTATAAAGTCTAATGACAGTCATAAAAACATGCAAATACAATAGTAGATAAAAGTCAGTAATAATATGATGAACATATGCACAAAGGATTTACAAGCACAGAGAACAGAAATTCAATCCAGTTTTGGTCATGAAAGGCTGCCAAAAGGAAAGGAAGATAAACCTAAACTGAAGCTGGCAGTCTTTAAAAAAGATGAACATTAGTTACTCAGGAAAGAAGAGGCATTCTAAGAAAGGGTACCAGTACCCAGGCAAGAAGCATCATATACTGGGAGCTCCAAGGAATAGAAGCAAGGTGCTGCCAATGACACCTTCAGGAAAACATAAAGAGGGTCTTCAAAGAGTAATTAGATGGGAGCAGAGGAAAAAGAAGAGATTGTAAAATTTCTTTTGTAACTTAATAGTTTCCTAATTGCTATTATTATAGAAATATTTATTGCTAGTAAAATGGATGATAGTGCTTTACTCTCCTGGTCTTTCTTCTGTCAATATTTCTTGCCCTCCTTCTAAATTACATAATAATAAATTCAGTGTTAACATGCTGACAGATGAACCCTGAGGAAATACTGTGAAAATGTTTCAATATATTTAAAACTGGACTTCTGAAAAGATTCCACTGTTGCATTGGGTTTTGTTTATTAGCCATAATTCCTATAGCAAAAAGATGAACTGAGAATTACAAGTCAAGTTTGAAATTTCAGACCTGCAAGAGATTTCTTATTTTTTTAAGCACATAAAAGCCATCACTTAAAGGATAACCTGAGTAAACATGGCTACAGGAAACAAGCCTAAGAATGATGAAAACCAGTGTAGAATGTAGCAATTTTCAAAGCTTTCGAGGTTGGAAACCCTTGTGAGTTTACAGATAATCATGAGCCTTAGCTCTGTAGGCATTACAGGCAAATTATTTTATTAACCACACTGGCTACTGGTAATGCCTTGAGGCCCACTTGGGTTGCACAGGCTTTTAAAAACTAGGAAAAAAATGATTTAGTCAATTAGGTATTGGTTCCTTATAACTGATTCCTTATAATTTGCTGAGCCCATTTTCTCCTATATATAAAATGAAACAATCTCCTTCTCTCCTATGTCAAGAAATCATTAACATAACTAAATAATTGAGCTTCTATTTTTATTGTTTTCTATTATAATTGTAAACAAAATCATAGAATAAAATTAGAGAAATTTTTAAACAGAAGAGATTGAATATCTGTATGAATGTCTTAAACATATATAGTAACAATATTCAATAATCCTAATTTTTCATCGTAATTGAAAAAAGAATTCTCTCATTTTCTACTTTTCTTTTTCTGTTACACTTTCAGAAAAATATTCCGGAAAACAGAGAAGATAGATGTCTATATAGAAGCTGTTTTTCATTATATCAATAAAGCACTTTAAAAAAGAAAAGACTCAAGAAAGATTCTATCATTGACTATTATGAAAGAAAAAATTCTAAGAGTGAATACAATGCATGACTCGGAATAGTTTCAGAAATAGTTACTAATCAGTTTTTTATTTGTTTTTTAAAAATATTTTATTTATTTGACAGACAGAGATTACAAGTAGGCAGAGAGGCAGGCAGAGAAAGTGGGAAAAGCAGGCTATCTGTTGAGCAGAGAACCCTATGCGGGGCTCAATCCCAGGACCTTGAGATCATGACCTGAGCAGAAGCTTAGCCCATTGAGCCACCCAGGCGCCCCTAAAATACTACTGTTTTCCCTGTCAAATAAGCAAAGATTTCCCAATTACAACAAATTTAGGGTGGATGGTGGGGAGAGGGCGCAGGGAATGGGCTAAATGGGTGATGCAGATTAAGGAGGGCCCTTGTCCTGATGAGCACTGGGTGTTACATGTAACTGATGAATCACTAAACTCTACTCCTGAAACCAATATTACACAATATGTTAATTAACTAGAATTTAAATAAAAACTTCAAACAAACACACACACCCCACCACCAAAATGATGCAAAAGTTTAAATGAAATATTACATGAAAAATGCTTGGAATTAGTGTCTGACACACTATAGGTGATCAAGAAACATTTACTATTATCATTGGTTTTGGTATTAAGTGTAATAGCCACTGAGAGAAAACCTGGAAAAGAGTAAGACAGGAATGACTATGGTAGATTAAAACTGAAGTCACACCTAAACCATGGCAGTTAATATATTTTTTAAAACCAAAATATTTTGATTAAAATTAGAAATAGGTAAAAAATATAGAACTAGATAAAGGGCAATGAAGTACAAATAGACTAACGAACATTTCTGAATGTTAAATATTCTAATACCGCCACTGTTTCTCTGTGTTTTGATGGTATGCGAAATGCATTATTCAGTCTATCTTACCAGTCGCTTGCTATAAAGTAACGCTGTACTGCTGCCACTGGAAACTGCCCATTTAGAGAAATGCATGACATGCTCCAACTGTTTAGAAAGCCCAGCCACTTCCTGTTGTTGTTGCATAAGTTTCATGCGATGGTCCTTGGCAAGGCTCTGAAAAGAAGAAAATTTCAACATTTGTCTTGCATATAACATATTTTAATTGTCATTTTTAGATTACCAAATTACCAAATACCACCTCTGAGAACTCAAATGATAGAAACTTAAAATATGCTTAGTGGTTTTCTCCCTCGGTATGAAGGATTGCTCTCATTGCCCCAAAAACCTGTGCCCCAAACACTGTGGAGCTTCTGCTGCTGCCACCATCACCACTGCTATCACTGCCCCCGCACCCCCACTCCAGACCCTTGGTCTAGTAGTTGGACATATTCTGCAAATTTAGGTCTCTGTTCATGTAACTTCTAATATCCAAAAAGGGACAAAAGTCATGGATTAACTACGATATAGTAAACGCCTATTAAATTCAATACTCACAAATAAAATAGATGTATCATCCAGCAATCTAATAAAATTACCAGATCACACGATTTGTGCAATCACAGGGTTTCGCCTTTTCAGGCATTCTAGTCTTGACTGCAACCACTTTCTGGCCACTCTTGCCATATGGTAGACAACATTTATACTTTGTATGTAGTTAGAAAGGGGTATGTTTTTTGTCTATTGAGAATTACCTTGGGAGCCAATTGATAAAATGACTAGAAGTTCCAAAGCATTCTCAGAAAAACTACATAAAAGCAGAATAAAGAATATCTCTAAGCGAAGCACACAAGCAAGAACACAGATTAATCAAAAGTAGAGAGCCCTGGGGGTGCTTGGGCAGCTCAGTCGGTTAAGCGGCTAGCTGGTATCAGCACAGATCATGATCTCAGGGTCCTGGGATAGAACCCTGCATCCAACTCTGTGTTTAGCGGGGAGTCTGCCTGGGACTTTCTCTCTCCCATTGCCCTTCGTCTGTTCATATGTGCATGTTCTAAAATAAATAAATAAAATCTTAAAAACAAAAAGGAGAGAGTACTGAACTTGGGTTATTTTAAAATTCTCTATCCAAAAGTCTTTTAAGGAAAGAGGAAAACAATAGAGTTTTGTACTGATCCTTAAGTTTAAAAATAAAAATTGCTACACTCCAATATGGATTTATATTCTCATTTTTAAAAAATGAACCTAGATCCTGAGCCTAGTCAATTTCAAATTTGGAAAATACACAGGTACTGAAGTGAATTAAGGGAAAAACTGCAATGACAGTCAATTTTAGTCAAGTTTAGAGATTACTTACTTTTTACAGTGGTCAGAAATAGCCTAAATGTTTCTTTAGAGACATACCAGAAAGAATGTAAGTTTTGTTGACTTTGGGAGAGGTTGTACATTGACAATAAGAAGCCTTAGTTACTTGGGTCTTCTATGGTAACAACTATTTGAGCCAATTTCTGGATTCTTAGGTAAAAGTGGCTCCATTTGTTTAAGAAGGATTCTGTGAACCAGGAGAATGGATATGAGGACCAGAGGCATATTTAAAAGGTGCTATAAAAACTGTAAGTCAATAAAGTTGATTATAAATAATGCTGAGGACTAGGTTCTTCATTCCTAGAGATTTGGGATCTGGTTATCTTTTGTTATCTTCAAGTGATTCTTATTTACAGAGAAGTCTGGAAAGAGCCACAGCAATGCATGCACTGCTAATCTCTGAGAAAGCAAATCTAAGTGAGGTCTCATTTTAAGCGGAACTTGGAAAACCTTGTTTAAAATGGTTCTTTAAAGAAAAAAATAATCACAGAACCTTGAAAAAAATAGTTTCTGTAAATAAGGCTGTCTGGACAGAACACTTCTTCACTAAATAAGTATCTGTTTTCAAAAGAACAGCAATTTTAGTCTTTGTTTCCTGTATGTCTGATAAGCCATGGGAATGATCATGCTTTCCCAGGAGGGATAGGACTCCATGGGACAAAGACCTTATAATTTTGTCAACTACAAAATAAAGAGTCTGAACTAAATTATTTCTAGGAGTGGTTTCCCCCCCATCTTCAAACATCAGAATTCTAATTCTCTTCTCATTGTAAATTGCTTGCTTTACTGTGAATTCTTTCTGCACCAATACACTAAAGAATACTAAAATACCATGCAATTAATATGTTAATATACCATGGAGAAGTTGTAACCTCATATTATTTGGAGTCAAACACTGACTTTGGATCCTGACCTTCATTAATGTAATAAAGCCCATGAAGACCATAATATCTTTCTTCCCATTGTGAGAAACAACTATCTTAAGTGCCTTGAGCATCCCTCACTACATACTGCTTTTACAGTCAAGACTGTAAAACGTTGAAAGCAGGAGACACGTCCTTTTATCTAATTTCTCATCAGGTTAAATGTTTATGTTTCAAAATGAAATACAGCCTTGTTATCTTTCTAAAAATTTTTGCTCAATTGTACTGCTTCAGGGATCCAAAACTGTCATTTCAATGAATCTAAAATGATTAATCCCTTCAACATTTTACAGAGCTCTTTCTTGAAGAAGCATTGTGCTTTGTGTTACCAAGTACACACTAAGCCATAAACTCTGAGCTACAATGCAGAATCCGGCAAAAGAAAACTCGGGAATGGAGAAGTATTATTGAGTCATAAATGGAAACAATTATATGAAAAAGGCTGGGATTCCAAATTCACAAATACATGAGAAAATACTATATTAAATTGCTATAACATACTGTCCCATTAACAGTAACTTACCTCAAGCTGGTGCAGTAGAGCTTTTCCTTTTTTATTTATTTCTACCATCAATGTAAATATAGCAACTTTAATATCCTGTTCCACCTGCTTTTGATTTTGATTTACTTCAATTATCCTGAAAATTAAATGAAAGGGGGAAAAATCTAAAATCTAAGGCAGAAGATTGTTTTACAATATTTAAAATTGATTTTTTAGTGTGTAATTTAGGCCAAAATGTTTTCAACTCTAAAAAGCTCAGCTGTTTCTAAGGGTCCTTCAGTTTAAATTGACTTTCTTGAAGATGACATAGCAGAAATGTAATTCTTCTGAAAGACACAGTCACTTAATTCAATCTTAAAACCAAAATGTATAAAATTGCAAGAGAATGAACACATTTTAAGAAAATATGGTTTGGAAAGGTCATGATGAAAATCATCCAAGCAAATCAATACTTGGCCTAAAAGGTCAGACAAAAAAATGATTTATAAACAAGAAAACCATGACTCTGAAAGTGTTCGATTATATCTACTATAACTAAGAAGTTAGGAAAGTGTAAATGGGTCACCCCTAGTCATCTGAACAGCTACGCACTCATTATACCTGCACAGAGGCAAAGAGAACAACAGTAGTTTGCTACTTTTAATAACATATTTGTCTTAAAATAAGCAGCTAAATACAACTTTATGTTTCATCAACTACCATGTACAGTTTCTCCTTTGATTAGAGAAAATGGAAAGCTGTTTTCATGGAGATTGAGATAGACAGAAAGAAAATACATAGCATCATACCAGACTATCTTATAGAAGCAGAAAAGAATAATGGGACACCCACTAAACATTTTGAGATAAATTAAGTTTCATTTCTCCAGTATGCTTCTCTAATAGTTACCCACTGAAACTTAAAACCAATAGGGCATAGATTATACTCTTTTGCAAATTCTTTAAGGTAGTTAACTAGCACCAACATTGGCTAGAAGATTAAGAAACTCAGATCTGGGAAGTGAACAATCCCCTGAAACAAAACAAACCCCAAAAAACTAATTTAAATCCTCATGATGGGGCGCCTGGGTGGCTCAGTGGGTTAAGCAGCTGCCTTCGGCTCAGGTCATGATCTCAGGGTCCTGGGATCAAGTCCCGCATCGGGCTCTCTGCTCAGCAGGGAGCCTGCTTCCCTTCCTCTCTCTCTGCCTGCCTCTCTGCTTACTTGTGATCTCTCTCTGTCAAATGAATAAATAAAATCTTAAAAAAAAAAATAAAAATAAAAAAAAATAAATCCTCATGATGGTTGAACATGATGAAAAAAGGACAAGCAATGCTGTGTTTGCACATGCATAAAAATGAATTAATACCAAAGTAAGCCATACCCGTAAATGGAATCCTTTTATAATCAGGTAATCTATATAGATATGAGCAATTAGCACCTAATCCAAGGATTCTTTAAGTCTTAGCACAATTCAAAACCCAAAATCCTTCCATTCAATAATGTATGACTTTGTAAAAACAGCATAAACCACTAATAGAAAGGCAAAAAAGCAGATGTGGAGAATTCACACTACCGGATTTGAAGACTTTCTATAAAAAGCTACAGTCATGAAGAAAGTGGGGGTGTATTGGCAAAAAAGAAAAACACAAGGGAACAGACAGAGTTCAGAAGAAATCTTATACATATGTTGTCAACTGATTTTCTACAAAGGAATCAAAGCAATAATAACAAAATAAAAGAAGTGTAGGAACAAATGAACATCTGTATGTTACAAAAAAGTGAACTTTGGCTTATAGCTCACACCATGTACATGAGAGAGTAAGATAAAAGTCAAGAATACAGTCTGTCAAGGGTGGATCTTTTACACAAAATTAGTTATTTTACACTTGCTACCATTTGCCATTTAGAAGCACCCAGAACTCCCTCTCTCTTCAACATTCCATAAATTCCTTTACAAATTTTCAACTACTCAGAAACTTTTAAACCCACCACTTACTCTATTTGGCAAAAATAGTATTATGATTAGAATATGGTAAATGAAACAGTATTTGGTTAACATAGTTGTTATGTGAAAAAGAAAGGTAAAATGAAATGAGAACTGATAAAAATAATAAATACAAAAGATACACAATAGAACTGTTATTATCACAATAAATAAAAATGGGCATAATACTGAAGCACCAAGAAGAGGGTAAATTTAAGAATATCTTTAAAAGAATTAAACCAGGGAATTCCTTGGAAAAAATTTCCACCATAGCCATGATCCAAAATGTAAGTATAACAGATTATGATGATTGGTCTTAAGGAAGATGAGCCACAAAAGACTTTTTCTCTGTGAGTAGCATTCAAATCCCCTGTGAGGACTCTCTTATTCAGGCTCTTTCTAAAAAGCATTTCTTGATTTATTTAGATAATGATAGGTTTCTTTTGTACGCAGAACAACAAAAGAAGGGAGATACAGGATTTCACAGGTGTTGTAAAGGTTGTAAATCTGTCAATTTGGGTTCCAAATGTGATAAAAAAAAAATGCGGAGGCTAGACCAACTCTTCACATGGTTAGTGGTTTAGTCCCCTAATCACCGAATTGTGATATATGAGCCTCTGGACAGTTGAAGAGAAGGACTCCAAAACGTGTAAAGGCTAATATGTAGAAACGATGTCAGTATTGTCTCTGATAAGGAACAAAAGGTGTGTGAAACTGGTCAATGATCCCTGTTTCCTGGTGTCCTAAGATCTCCACTTTATTGCAGTTAAAAGTTGACACCCCAGAGAAGGCATCTCAAAGTTTGCCAACACTTAAAAAAGCTATTTGAGATATATATATATATATATATATATATATATATATATATATATAATCAAGTATTAAAGTATTTAACAATACTGGCAAAAGCAGCTGATTTTGTTTTTAAATCCTGGCATTTCTTCAAAATTTGAAACACTAGATAATTATAAATTATCAATATCTGCCAGATAAATGAGCCATTACTCAATGTAGTTTATTACAGTAACAGTTTTGAAATTTCATGGCTGAAAAGAATGCTTTCCAGCCCAGTTTCCAGAAACCCAAAGTTTCTGGAGAAGTCTTCTAAGCTATGTTATTAGAGCCATCTAACAAGCTTACTTGGACCTACTTCACCATGAACTAAGTAAAATGTCTATTCTCAAAGTGAATATACTTAATATCTTATATAAAGATGACTTTAATAACACCACAAATGTAAATTTACCTGTTTTGGATCTGATTTCCTGTGAATTTTATGTATTTTGTTTTTTCCATCAATTTGGTGATTAGTGTATCTATGATCACTTTCTGATTCTGAAAAGCTTCTTCTATAAATTGATATCTGGAAAGACAAGTAAACAAGCCAATTATTTCAAGCTAATATATCTAAAATGAGGAAAAGCTACCACACAGAAGCTATTTAAGATTATAAAAGACATAGTAACAATAATCTTTAAAAACAAAAACAAAAAAAACACAACAAACCTCTAAATGTCCCTAGAAGGGAGGTTTTTCATGCTTTCAAAGTTTTCCCTAAGAAAAAGGGAGTTGTTACAGATATTAGTCATGGATACTCTTAAATTACTTTGGAAACTTGAAGATACACATCTACCATTCATAGTTTTAGCGTCTTAGACAGTTCAGTTGGCTGACCTGGCAAAAAGTTATCACAGATATTTAAGTAGATTTATTTACTATTTTGCATTTTTACAATTATAAGAGTTTGATACTATAAACATAAAGATCACTTTTAAACATTAGGTAGTCATGCCACAGAGGGCACAAATATATACCTTTGGGAAAAATGGAAGAATAAGAAACACTCTTGATGTTATGCCTTGTATGCAATAATGCTTTAACCAACATACAATACAGCACTTAAAAAATTTAACTTGGAAGTCGAGGTGAGAGCCTCTGACAAACTATGCAGATAACTCAAGAGTAGCTCCAGGGAAACAGTAATATAGAAGATTACTAGTTTTACTAATTTTTCATAAGATGCATAAAATACAGTATTTTACATAGTATGATTTAAAAGTGCAAGCACACTTAAATCAGTATTATACACAGCGTTGCCAGCACTAGAAAAAAAGGGGAACATAGTTAATAATTGTTGGATTTCCTTCATACATAATGCACTCTTTGGGACCCTGGTCAGTGTAATGTTAAATGAAATGGTCAAAATGGTAATTGTTATCTTGTTCCTAAATTCAATCTAAAAATTTCCAATATTCTAGTTCTTTTAGTAGATAATTTTTACCAGATATAGGAAATTTCCTTTATTCCTAATTTGCTAAGATCTTCTATCACAGGTGTGTGTGTGTGTATTTACAGAATGTTTCTTCTGTCTCCTGAAATCATCATGTATTTTTCCCTTTATTCTCTTGATATGAATTACACGGAAGATTTTCAAATGTTAAATGAACTGTACCCCTAGAACAAAGCCAACTTGGTTGCAGTTATATTGCCCGAAACGCACAGTATTATTGGATTTGGTTTCCTACTTCATTTCTTAGAATTTTCACATTCATTTCATGGGTTAGACTAGTCTGTCATTTTCTATTTTTATTCCCCATAAAACAAGTCGGAGAGAATTCATTCTTTCATCGTTCTCTGCAAGGTTGTATGTACTTAAAGGTGTTATTTTTTACCACACCTATGTTGCTGATACATCAATTAAATCATATGGGTCTGTAGTTTTGTGAGAAAGTTAAAAATTACGGATTTACATTAAAGGGCTATTCTGATTTTCTAGCTTATCGTGTGCTAGTTTGGTAAGTTGTATTTTCTAAGAATTATCCTCTTTCAGGTTAAAATTTTCGTATCTATTGACAGATATCCTTTTCATAATTTTAAATGTCTTTAGAGATGTATTGATGCCCCCCTTTTCTCCTGGCATCCATCAGGTGGGTCTGTTCTCAGTCACTTGTAAAGGAATTTGTCAATTTACTAGTCTTCAGAATGATCGGATTTTTGACTTTGCTTCATTAATGCCTGCCCTTATCATGTCCTTTTCTCCACTTACTTTAGGTTTAATATACTCTTTCTAATTTGAGATAAATGTTTAGTTTTTATCCTTACTATCTACTTTTACTTTTTATCCTTACTATCTACTATATATATTTCATGATACATATTTACCTTTCATCATGGCCTTAACAATATATTTAGGATATTATTTCCATTATCATTCAGATAAAAATACTTTCTGATATCCACTGGGATTTCTTCTTTGCTGCTTTATGTAGATTTATTTCTAATTGCCTATTTTGAAATAATTTCCAAGTCAAATCTACAATGGTACAGAGATCTATACCTTTACATAGCTTGGTTTTTCAAATATTGATTCATAGCTATTTAACACTTTAATAATCAGTATGCATTTCCTAAACACATAGTATTATTATTCAATCACAGTATAATAAAGAAAATGGACACTGAGATAATACTCTCACCTACTCTACACATCATATTCTAGTTACATCATTTGTTTCAGTCATGTTCTCTCGATCACTTTCTCTCTTCTAGTCTAGGTTGCAGTATGGGATCACTCATTGCTACATTTAGCTTTCATTATGAATTTCATTTCTTCATTTTCAAGTTTTTGAAGAATTGTCTCATCTATTCTTACCTTCTAGATTTAACTGTATTGAGTTTATGCAAGATTTTGTATGATTTTAACCCTCTGAAATTTAAGACTGCCTTGACATTTAGTCAATTAAATTTTTTTCTTTTGCTCTTTGAAAAGAGTATGTATTATTAGGTGCAGTGTTCCTAATGTTCAGTCTTTGCTAATTAGATTATTTGAATCTTACTGAAATATCCTGATTTTTAATCTGTTTTGTAAATTACTGAAAAAAGTATGTTAAAATTTCCCACTATATGGATTTGTCTTTTTTAAGTTCTGTCATTTTTGTTATATATTTTAAGCCTAAGGGCACATATATATTTAGAATTGTTATATCTTTTAAATGAAGACAGCCTTCTATTGTATAACGTATCCCTCTTTTTTTTTTTTTTTTTTTTTTTTTTTCTTTTTATTTTTTATTATTTTTTTAACGTATCCCTCTTTATCTCAAACAAGGCACTGTGATATAACAGCATGCCTCTGGTTAGTGTTTGTGTAGCACATCTTTTCCCATTATTCTTTCCATATACTTAGGTTTTAGTTGTTCTTCTTATAAAAAGCAAATAGCAGATTTTCTATTCTCTTTCTTATCCAGGGTGAAATCTTTTAATTTGGAACATTTTATCCATTTACACTTATTATAGTTACAAATACACTTATAGATTTACCAACTTACCAAGACCTTATTCAAGCCCATCTGTTGTCTTTTTTGGGCTGTGTTTAGATGGATTAATTATTCCACTTCCCCTCTCTGTTAACTCTGATAATCATAGACACTTTCACTATTCTTTTAGTGATTACTCTAAACATAACAAAATATAGCTCTGGACTTACCATCTAAAATTAATTTGTACTTTTTTACCCTCTTGAATCCTAGAACACGAACTCCATATCCTAACACGTCTGTTGTATAATACACACACACGACACACACCAGTAAGACCTATTTGTTTCATAAGTCAACATTTACTTAGATTTACTCATATGTACCTTTTTAACTGCTCTTCTTTCCACCATGCATTAACAACCATTTCTCTTTTGCCTAAGGTATATTTTAATGAGGGTTTACTGGGAATATATTATTCTAGTTTATTTTGTCTGAAAACATCTTTCATTAATCTTCATTTTAAAAATTTTTCACCAAGTATAAATTATTTTCTTTTTGTACTTTAAAAATATTTCTTTTGATCCTGCTGGGGATTTATGGGGCTTCCTAAATATGGGCTAGACATCTTTCTTCAGTATTACCATATTCTAAGCCATTATATTCTGTCCTTAAATGTTGCTTCCTTCCCATTCCCTCTCTCTTTTCTCCTTCTTGGGCCCCAGTTACACCCTGGTTTACTTCTACTTCCCATCCTTCTGTTTACCAGGCTTCATTCTGGCTATTTTCTTACTTTTCTTTTAGTCCATTAATACTCATTTCCCGCATGCCAAATCTGTTCTAGCCACTAATGAGTTAATTTGTTACGGTAATTTTCAGTTCTCATTCTTTTTTATAGTTTTCAGTTCTCTACTCAAATTTTCTATTTTTGTCTCTTATCTTTAATATGTAAAGATGTGGCCCTAGGCGTCTTTTTATATTATTTGTTGTATCTGCTAGGTTTTGTTCACATTGTTTAATCTTCTAGAATACTTGATTACTTCTAATTATGTGTTGGATCATTTTGCAAAATTCATTACTGAATAAATTTAAGGCAGAAGATGATGTTTTCTCTCTTCAGGAAGGATTTATGCCTTGGGGCACCAGCAGTATGATTTCCATTTACTCTGTCTTTGGGTACTGAAAAAATTTGATGCTAAGGCTTCAGTCCCACTCAGGAACTCTTTGTAGCTAGTTTGTCTTTACTGTAATAGTGTAGACTTTCAGGATTCCAAATCAAGGCAAGGTGAAGCCTTCAACCCCTGTAACCCCTGAACTCCAATTTCTATCTTCCCAGCCCTGTGGCCTAGCAGAAGTTTTCCCCAATCTGGTAAATGCCTCAATGGGGAAAAAAAACTCCTATCATAACTCTGTCCCCATTCCAACCCCATCTAGTAATTCTTTACTAATAAGATCTAAAATTTTTTATTAATGACTCCTGTAGTTTCTCCAGGTTTTCTAGTTATCCTCACTGATATTGTTTGGTCTAAATTGCCTAGTCTGCCATTACTGGAACTCTAGGTGAATTTTTTTTTCTTTTTCTTTCTTTTTTTTTTTAGTTTTTATTTAAATTCCAGTTAGTTACCATACAGTAAAATAGTATTAGTTTCAGGTGTACAATTTAGTGATTCAACACTTACATACAACACCCAGTGCTCATCACAAGTGCCCACCTTAATCCCCATCACCTATTTAATCCATCCCTCCCCCTACTCTCTGATAACCATCAGTTTGTGAGACTAGACTATTTTAAGCAATTTTATTTGTATCAATCAGAATCCTACTATTTTAAATAAATCAGTGGTTGCTAACTCAATTGCCTATGGGAAGTCAGATTTAAAAGTAAGCTTCAGTAGGAATCATGATGAATTGGGAAAGGCATGCCTCATTCTACAGAACACGAAAATGAATTCCATCCGAATGCTGACATGCAAGGGGCCCACAGCCATAACAGATTTCATTTTCTCAAAACCCCAAAGATCTAATTTTTTTTTTTCTTAATCTAAAATCTCCTCATTTTACACACAACAATTTGGCAACAAATTCCATTTATTTTCACATAGTGTGTAGGCCAGTGGTTCTCAACTCAGGGTGATTTTGTTCTGTAGGGCATCTGGCAACATCTGGAGACATTTTTGTTTGTTACATGGGGAGGATATTACTGGGATCTAGTGAATACAGGTCAAAGATACAGCCAAACACCATACAATGCAGCAGAAATGCCCCCCCACAACAACTATTAATAGTGCCCAAGTTGAAAAATCCTGGAACAAGCCAACATACGGCCGGCCAAACAAAACTTTGCTAACTGTCATTTGGCTGGGGCGCCAGCAGTCCTCTATTCCTCATAAAGTTTATTACATATGTAAATATATAATTAAAGATGCCAGTACCTATGCTCTTTATGCTCTAATAACTGGCAGTCCCGGCATGTCAGTTTATCACATGTTTCACAGTAAAGCTTCAGCTGCTCCTTCTTATGAAAAGGACAAAACACTGGTCGCTGACTGGTCACTCCAACTGCCTCTGTAGAAACAATGGGATGAAAATTAATGTAACTGAATACTATATAATTATTAGATTATTCATTTAAATTTGAACCCATTAAGATATAAAAGAGGGCACCTGGGTGGCTCAGTGAGCCTCAGTTGCCTTTGGCTCAGGTCACGATCTCAGGGTCCTGGAATCAAGCCCCGCATCAGGCTCTCTGCTCAGTGGGGAGCCTGCTTCTGCCTCTCTCTCTACCTGCCTCTCTGCCTACTTGTGATCTCTCTGTCAAATAAATAAATAAAATCTTAAAAAAAAAAAAAAAAAGATACAAAAGAGCCATAACAGTTTCTGACACCATCACTACTACTAGTCTTTATATATATTAAAATAGCATTGTCTGGTGATAGATGGCAGCTACGCCTGTGGTGAGCACAACATATTATACAGACTTGTCACATCACTATGTTGTACACCTGAAACTTATGTAACATTATGTCAACTATACTTCAATTAAGAAAAGAAAAGAAGAAATAAAATATTAACTATTCCTAGCATTTTAGAAGGAAAAAATAAATATGCTTTTCTTTCCAGAAATCCAAATTAACTCAAGAGAAAAACAAAGTATGTAGTTAAAAATATGCTTAATGGAATTTAAAAGTCTTTAAGAAAATAGCCCAGGTAAGTGAGTGTGAACCAACTGGATGTTTTCTACTCCAAATATGGGAGGAAACAGTTTTAAATGGAGCTCAGAGAATCTAATAAAATGTATAAACTGATGAAAAAGTTGTTTTCCTACTTTTGTAAAAATCCTTACAGAGGGTACCCATTAACACATAAATAATCAGCTTATACTATGTACTATAGTCCTCCATGGAACTTCTTTTTAATTTTCTTTCTTTCTTAAGAGAGAGCACACAAGTGGTGGTGGGAAGAAAGGGAGAGAAAGAATCTCAAGCAGGCTCCATGCCCAACATGGAGCAGGATAGGGAGCTGAGTCTCACGACACTGAGACCACAACCCAAGCTGAAATCAAGAGTCCATGATTAACTAACTAAGACACCCAAGCACCCCAGCCATTTGACTAACTTCTTAATGGTTACCCAGAGTGACAGTAAAATTGAGCAACGCTTATGTTATAATGTTAAAGTTAAAAAAATCACAATACAAATGATTGCTTCAACAGTAAATATCAGTTATTTCACTTAATCAAAGGAAAAACCCAAACATTTCAGAAATAATTCCACATTCCAGCAATAACCACTATTAATAACCTGGTATGTTTTCTTCTGGTTGTTTTTCTACATATATAACTATATACATTAGTAGGTACTTTGTTTTATAAAATTTTAAAAAATGCTATTACACACACTGTCTTGTAAGATCTATTCACTTAACTCTTAAATACCTTTCTTATTTTATTTTAGTTTGAGAGCGTACTGGTGTGAGGGCTCACACATACGAGCAGGAGGAATGGCAGAGAGAGAGAGAGAGAGAGAGAATCTCAAGACCATCCGCGCTGAGTGTGGAGCCGGACATGGGGCTCAATCTCATCACCCTGAGATCATGACCCAAGCCTCCAAATCAAGAGTCGGATGCTTCACTGAATGAGCCACCCAGGCACTCCTCTTAGAAACATTTCAGTGAGTAAACAGATCAACTTATTTATTAACTGCATAGTATTTCATCAAATGAATACAACCTCTGCTGTGAACATTTGAAGATTTCTCATTTTTCAATATTGTATGATAATGCTAAAATAAACATATGAAATTTGTAAGTCATTGAATGTTTACACAGATAAATTCCAAGTAGCAGAACTGTTGGGTCAAAAAGTGATTTATACAAACGTAAGTACATTATCTTCCAAAAAATTATACCAATTCATACTCTTACGAGTGTAGAGTGGCTGTTACCTACTTTACTAAGTGTTTTGTCAGTATTTTTAATCTTCGCCAATCTCGTAGGGGAAAAAAAAAAGATTTCACCATCTTTGGACATATTTCTTTAATAATTGAGATAGAACAACTTTTCACATTCATTAATCATTTGTATTTCTTTTAGGAATTGTCTGTTCATGTGGCCCTTGGGTGGCTCAGCTGTTAAACATCTGCCTTCAGCTCAGGTCATGATCCCAGGGTCCTGCGATTGAGCCCTGCATCAGGCTCCCTGCTTCTCCATCTCCCACTCCCTCTGTTGTGTCCCTGTCCCCTCTCTCACTTTGTCTGTCAAATAAGTAAATAAAATCTTAAAAAAAAAAAAAAAAAAAAAGAATGGTCTGTTCATAACTCTACAACTTTTCCATCCAACTGTCTTTCTTACCAATTTGTAGACACATTTGATATATTGCTTGCCAAAGACTTTACAAATATTTTCTCCAGTCTGACTTGGTTTATGGTATTTTTCCAATAGATCCTTGAAACATTTTATAGAAAAATTAATTTTTTAGTTTTAGAGAACTGCTTCTAGAAAGGCTTCTTCCTAATTATAAGTGTTAACTTTCTTTCTCTTATAGTGAAATTTTATGGTTTCTTTTTTTAATATAAATTTTATATTTATCTGACATTTCATATACAATTGACCTTGAACAACATGGGTTTTAAGTGCATGGGTCCACTTATACATGGTTTCTTTTTGACAAACACAGTATGGTTACTATAAATGTATTTTCTCTTCTTCATGGTTTTCTTAACATTTTCTTTTCTCTAGCTTACTTTGTAAGAACACTGTATGCAATACACACACGCACACACACACAACCACACACACTTCTTACAAAATGTGTTTTGGGGCAACTGAATGGCTCAGCTGATTAAGCATCTGACTTCAAATCAGCTCACGATCTCAGAGCCCTGAGTTAAGCTCCCTGCTGAGCAGAGAGTCTGCTGGTCTCTCTGCCTCCTCCACACGTGTGCACGCCTGCACGTGTATGTGTACTCACACTCCCCCACCCAAACAAATCAGTAAAAATTTTTAAAGAAATGTATTAATTGACTGTTATCAGTAAGGTTTCTAGTCAATAGTAGGCTACTAGTAGTAAAGTTTTGGGGAGTCAAAGGTTTATGTGATTTTCGACTACACAGGGGTTAGCACCCCTAAGTCTCATGCTGTTCAAGATCAGTTATACTATCAAGATTTACAAAACCTTGCATGTGTGTCGGCACATAGAATGAGTTCACAGACTCACATTTTCTGATAATAAAACTACAAAGTTGAAACGGGAAACAAAAATATCCAAGCAATGGGAACATTTTCTTTTTCCTTTCAATGAATTCTTGGGTTCATAATAACCACACTGTTAAGCAACTTGGCTTTCTGCATTTAATATACATCATGGCCTTCTTTCCATATCATTAGATTTATAACCTACCAAAGTGGAAAATAACAAATGCAAAAATTCATAAATCTTCAATTGCATGGTAATCATAAATGCAGAATACTTAGTTTTTTGTTTTTGTTTTTTTAAATTAAGTAGGTTCCACACCCAATGTGGGGCTTGAACTCACCATCCTGAGATCAAGAGCTGCATGCTCTACCCATTGAACCAGACAGGTGCCCCCCTACACGCAGAATATTAAAAAAATAGTAAAATAGTAAATCTAAGTGACAGATTATATCAAGCTTTAAACACTTACAACTCTACAAAAGATAAAAATAAATTATCAAGTATTTATGTCAAAGAAGTTAGTAATAGAACTTTAAAATAAAATAAGGGTAAGAATTAAAAATTCTTGAGAGAGAATTTTGGGAGAATTAAAAATAACAAACTAAAAATATATAAAGGATATTCAGATAAATTTCAAAGCTTCTTCTGTGAAGAAAAACAAGAGAATAACCTACTATCTAGTCCCATCAAAATCCAGGCAAAAATGCTTAAAATTCTTATGAAAGGAGGAAAATAATTAGAGAAAATTAGCAATATGGTAAAAGATTATTAAAAGCACAACACATCAAGACCAAATGCAATTAATTCTAGCAATGCAACAAAAATGGCTCCGTATCAGTAATGTGAATATCCTCACAGCTCCCCTGTACCCTTCTCCTTGGTGTGCATGTCATCTGGGCATCATGGTAGATAGAGTGACCATACATCTTTAGTTGGCTTAGGACATTCTGGGTTTGTGTCCACTCTTCAACAGTAACTATAGAGCTTTTGGTTTAGGGAATTAGAACATCATAAGCCCCCTTTAAGGACTTCGTTGACTTATCAAAGAATTTAGATCCTAACTCAGTCATCTTCCTAGTCTTCAGTGTCACCATCACTCTGGATGATTCAGAAATCCACATAAAAACAAGTCTCTCAGACTTTCTCATCTCCAGAGACCTAGACTCCATTTTAGCTCCTCACATCATGGTCCCACCCTAGACTTTTGATTGTCCGTAACTATGCCATTTCTATAATTATAAATTCAAACATCCACTCTAGTAACTTCTACTTCCTAACCTTCCAATTCTTAACTACTCTCAATGTAACTCAAGGATCTCTAGGTTCCTAATAATTCTTTCACTCTATCAACTGACACTATCAACTTCATTTCCTTTATACAGTTAAAAAAAAAAATCCTTCATTTTAGTAAATGGTATTGTTTGTACCTTTTACTCTACTGAACTTCTGCAAGGTGTATGCAGCTAAACCCAAACCCTAAGTAAGATAAATTCTTCTCTATACCCACATGCACACTGCTGAGGCCCAATGGAGAAGTTTTCTTTTTATTTATTTTTTTAAAGTTTTTATTTATCTATTCCTGTCAGACAGAGAAAGAGGCAGAGGGAGAAGCAGGCTCCCCACGAAGCAGGAAGTCAGATGCGGGACTTGATCCCAGGGCCCTGGGAATCACAACTTGAACAAACAGCAGATGCTGAACCAATTGAGCCACCCAGATGCGCAGGATGGAGGTAGTTTTAAGGCCTATACATCAAATGTAACCTGGATGCTACCAAACAATCTGTTTCTGAAGCTGGAGCTCTCTTTTACCAGAGTTATTTCAAGTATCCCACACATTCCTGACCTTTTTCATCCTATTTCCTCTGCTTTACTTTTCAATAGATGACTGAATTCACAAAAAAGAGAAGTCTTTCTAGCACTATTCAATTTATCTGAATCTGTACCTGGTGTCTTCTTTTTTGTCTTTTCCCCATTAGTGTCCTCAGAAATTATATCCCCTTTTCCTGTGTCACCAGACTCCTAGCCTTATATTATTCCTCCTCCTCCTGAATCTTACTCTCTAGCTACACTCAACTGTCTCCTTCTGGAAATCTGGGCATGTATTTCAGTTTCCCCCACCCTTCTTCCTGTGATGAACTTCTTTTCCTCCTTCAAGCCCCAGATTTGGCCTCCAACCTAAATCCCCAATGAGTTTGGTGCTTCTTTCATGTGCTCCTATAGAACTTAGGAGGCCAAACCATGATTGCTAATTTGTTTGTAGCCTTCATCATACTTATAGCTTCTGTGGGGCAGAACTGTTTGATTCACTTTACATCTCTAATGCTTAGCAAAGTTCCTGGAATATTGAATAGATATACAAATACTGGTTGACCTGAATTAAAACCAATAAAGTAATTTTTAAACAAAAATATACAAATAAGCCATAAAAACAAATGGAAGTCTGAGAAATATTACAACATGAATAAACCCTGACAATACTGTGGTAAGTGAAACAAGCCAGACACGAAAGGACAAAGCTATATGATTCCACTTGCAAAAATGAGCAAAGTCATAAAGACACATGGTAGATCAGAAGTTCACAGGGGCAGAGGAAAGAGGGGAATAAGCATTATTACTTATTAGGTTCGGTTTCATTCTGTGATAATGAAAAAGCTTTGAAAACACACAGTGGTGATGACTGCATAGCATTGTGAATGCCATTAATGCACCTTAATGAGTGGTACACTTAAAAATGGTTTAAATGGCAAGTTTTTAAGTTGCTTGCATTTTACTATAATATTTTACTACAATAAAAGAATACATTAGTAAACTTCACATTATAAGCAATACCATAAAAACAGAAACCGTATATTACATAAAAAGCAGAGCTTCTTTAGTTATCTACATATCAAATATCATGAACCAGGTTTACCACAACAATATCAGAGGGGAAAGAGTTATAAAACTTTGGTTAAGCCCACCTCTTGTCACCTTAGAATCAAGACAAGTGAAGTTTAAAAAGCATTTTTTTTTCATTTGCTATACATTTACACCAAATTCAAGCATTTCCAGAAGAGGGGGTTGGGAGTATGAATGTAAGGCAGAAAGATTCTCTATCTATTCATATTTAACAATATTTTTAAGTCTCCAAAGTTCAGTTACAATACAGACCTCCTTGTACTAAAAAAACAAGAGTGTATTTAATGCTTACAATTGTATCAAAACAAAGTCAGTAGAGGAAGAGAAAGAAGAGTGGGATGGAAAGAGACAAAAAGAGATTAAAACCAATTTAGTACCTGGAGATACCTCCTCCTTCTGTCTCACAGTGTGGTCTTTCGTGAACTTCACTCTTTGATGAGCTCGGATGCAGGTCTTGCAGAGCCACTCAACACATTCTACACAAAACCCATTAGCTTCTGCATTGTCCTCACAGCTTGTACACACCTATAAGAGAAATAAGTCACATTAAGTTTTAAGAAAAAGGAAAAGGTGGTCAATTAATCATATAAAATGATATACAAATCATACTTGCTCTATCACAGTTATCTTAACAGTTTGTATAAATTTAAACTGACATGTTTTAAATTATAAGCATATGAAATGGAAATATGGCATTGTCCTTCACTCAATGGATCAAATACTCCAGACACAATGCTAAGTGCTGAGGATTAACAATGTGGAAAAGCAAATGTGGTTCCTGCTCTTATGATACCAGGAGTCTCACAGATGGGAGTGTGGGTTCATATCCCCATTCCACACTTACTAGCTGGGTAGTCTTGGTCAGGTTACTTAGAATGCTCATCTTTAAAGTGCGGTTAGTAACAGATTTTGTTGAGTAGTGCTGAGATGAAATGTGAGGCACACAAACAGTGGAAGAATTACACCAATACGTAATTACAAACTGAGAAATGCTATAAGGGAAAAGTATGAGAAGCTATAAAAGTGCATGATAGGGGAAACTGATCTCATTTTAATGGGGCTGGAGTGTTGGAGAAAGCAGAGATTATCCAGGCAAGGCTTTCTCTAAGGAGGTCATATTAATACTAAGATATGAAAGTTGAGTCATTAATTACTGATGAAAAGACTTCTAGGCAGAGAGAACACCATGTACAAAAGCCTCTGGCAAGAAGAGTACAGCAGGTTCAAAGAACTGACAGAAAGTATGACTGAAGTGCAGAGATCAAGGAAAGACTGGCAAGAGAAGCAGCTAGGGACAAGGCTGGCAGAGGGGCCGGATCAAGCACGATCACATGGCCATTTGGGTCCTTGTCTGAAGAAGTCTTCTAAAAGCTTTTTAGTAAGTGACATGGCCATACTTGCAGTTTTAAAAAATCACTGTCACTGTAATATAGAGAACAGATTATAAAAGGGGCAAGTACTTTCTGCAGAGACAAGAGGTTTTTTCCAGTGGTTTAGGTGGAAATGGGAATGAATGAGGAAGACTGATGGTAAAACTGGTTCAGAGGATGCCCTGGATATGGGGGGTGAAGGAGGGACAGCTCCTCTGTTGCCAGTGTGTGTAACTGTGCAGAGGGTGGCACTCTTCTCTGAGAAAAGATATTAAAGTTACATGTAAGCAGTCCTCATGTTATCTTCCGTAGCTTGGGGGGGGGGTCCCCCTCAGTTAGCACTTTATGGTAGCCAAATTCCAAATACCTAGATAACATTTTCATTAATTCAAACACTGCCTTTTCTCAGCTCTTATCAGCTAACGTTTCTAACATTATTGACTCCTACTTCCTACTTCTGATTCCTTGATACCTCCAGATCCTCTTATCTCCCTGATTGCCCTCCGGATACCAACCCCACCTTCCTCCTCCAATTCTGTACATTTTTGCTAGATCTGGGGATTGTCTTGTCCATACTCCCTTAGCTTCAACTATCTTGTCTTTAAGGATATCACCTAAAATTTAATCTCCACACTATGCTATAAGAAAGAATACAGTATCTATAGTATATGAGGTAAAATGAAAAAGGAAAAGTGGACAAGCGTATCATGCTACTGCTCTTCTAAGAAAGATGGAGATAGGTGAAATAACATTTGCTAATATTTCTTAAATAATATAAAATTACTTAAAATTATATGTAAAATATTTTAAATGAAAGAATAAAGGAAAATAAATAGTTACCTATAGGGTAGAGAAGAAATAAGGTATAAGGGTAGATTAAACAGCAAAAGAAGTTCGAGTTCTCTCAACACACTGTGTTTTATGGATTTTACTTTAGAACTATAGGAATGTTTTATATGTAGTCCTACAAATTTAAATTTAAAAAGTTAAATCCCTAAAAACCAAAAGCAAGTGAAACAAATGAATATGCCTATCAAGTGGGTGGCTTAACTTCAAAGAATTATTTATTTCAAGTAACTTCGAAATATTACAGTCTATGTTAACTGGAATTTATATAAAAACTTGGAAAAAATTATGATTTGATTCACTATCTCCAGTACATACATGCAGTGATTACTGTCTTCCTTGCTTTCTATTTTGACAGAAACAGCACTATAATTTCTACTTTCAGTCCCAACTCTATTCTTCCTTACTCTGACTCTGCAAACCGTATTTATGCTTTATGACCTGGTTCCACATTAGATTCTAACAACAGATGGTGCTGGGGGGAGACTGCAATGCCAGAGGGAAGAAGGTACTTCATCTTAGTTGTCTTGCTATCTGCTTGCATTTTCTGTGAACATCATGCCAATCAATGCTACTTCACCCTGGGAGCAGCACTTAGCTCTAGTTTGCAGTTTTTCCAATCCTCATGGAATCAGCTTTGGAGATAATGACACAACAGGCCTACTCCCGCTCCTCCTAGGTCTGCAATCCCAAGGCCAAACACTCAGACACCAATATGGGACAAACAGCACTGCCTCTCTTCAGATGTTTGAGCTGATGTTCCACAAGACCCTTCCTCTAACTTTGCCTAATTTCAACCTTTTCTCTTTGTTCTCTGAGCTGCATCTTTATAGTTGCCATATGATACTTTAAGTATTTTTTTACTTATCCTTTCAGTAAACAAGTTTATATCTAGTTAATTCTTAAGAATTAAGATGGCTCCTGATTATACCAAAACTGATGATATACCCTATAACGTAATTATATATATTTGGAGAAAATAAATAATTATGTCAATGTAATTACGAACTAAAATTTCCAATGTCAGACAAGTGAGATAAACATAAAATTTAAAAAGTAAGATCTACAAATCTAAATTGGACTTATAAATATCAATATATACTTGTGGTGTATTTGCTTTTTCCTTCCTAGACAGTTGCTGCTTGTATATTATCAACAATTAGGCACCCATTACCTCATACAGAAGCATATTTTAACTTTGGAGAGTGCACTATTGAGCCAAATGAAATCTACTTCTCTTCTTAAAGTCTTCTAGCTACTGGAATCTTAGAGATAGATGTTACATCCTCCCTCAGTAACTTCTCATGAGCATCCAGTCAGGCTTTCAGTTTGCTTAGGGGTGGAACACAGCCACATTTAATAATCACAGATTTGATCCCCTCTGCTGAATTTGAATTTTCAGCAGATCCACAACTCTCCTGATAACTGAGCGGGTTATCAGTCTTCTTCGGTGCTATTCAAATGACAGGGCAGGGAAGGGAAGGGAAAAGGGGAGCCTTCTGTGATCCTCAGCAGGGTCAAGATAGAGCCTCAAAGACTTGCTGCACTGGAGATGATCCTGGTCATCTTACGGGATGGCCCAGAAGGCACGGCTACAACTCTAATTTCTCACATACTCTGTAGCATACCAGGTCAAGTTATCTGTTTGGTGGAAATATAACAGGAACAAAACATGACAGTTAGACATTTGGTATCCTACAGATCAAATATCTATATACTGAATTTTTACGCTATCATCTGGTGGTTCTGTCACTGGGGGATGCAGTTTCAGGGTTCTTTTGATGTAGAGAATAGCCATTTGCTGCCTGAGGTTTTGGGATCATTTCTCACATTTTTTGCTCCAGAAATTTGTTCACTTGGTAAACACATTTTGACCATTAATACTAAACTTGGTTGCTTTTCTGTTACAAATCTGCACCCATTATTTTTCTAAAATCCTAGCCTTCTTAAAAACACTAGTTTCCTTACTAAGGTTAATAGTTTTCTATCACTTGTATTCTGTTTATCCCTTTCCCTGACACTTAATAAAGATTTCAAAGATTCGGGGCGCCTGGGTGGCTCAGTGGGTTAAAGCCTCTGCCTTCAGCTCAGGTCATGATCCCAGGGTCCTGGGATCAAGCCCGCATCGGGCTCTCTGCTCAGCGGGGAGCCTGCTTCCTCCTCTCTCTCTGCCTGCTTCTCTGCCTACTTGTGATCTCTGTCTGTCAAATAAATAAATAAAATCTTTAAAAAAAAAAAAGATTTCAAAGATTCTATTATAATAATTCCACGTGTTTGAGGTTGATGAGCTGCTGCTTCTTTTTTTTTTTTTTTTTTTAAGATTTTACTTATTTGACACAAAGAGAAAGAAAGAGAGCGTGCTCAAGCAGAGGGAGTGGCAGGCAGAGGGAGAGGGAAAAGCAGGGTCACCGCAAAGTAGGGGCAGCCCAATATAGGATTTGATCCTAGGACTCTGGGATCATGACCGGAGCTGAAGACAGTCGCTTAACCAACTGAGCCACCCAGATACCTGGCTGATGAGCTTCTTAATAAAAAGATGCCTTAGAGAGGAATCCTGCCTGAGCCCCAAGAGATACTATGTGGCCTAAATTCAAGATCAAGACAGATGGACTTGTTTATTCTTTTTTATTCAAGTGTAATTAACATAGTGTTATATTAGTTTCAGGTGTATAATTTTAGGATTTGAAAATTCTATATATCATGCAGTGTTCAACACAGTAAGTGGAGTCACTCTCTTTTTTGAATAAAGAGTGTTTGCTAAATCATTCTCCTGCAAGGCCTAGAAAAATGACCAAACCAATGGTGATGAGTAACCCCACACGTATACTGTGGTCTCCAGATACCATATCCGACCAAAAGGAACCAAAACATCTAACAATACGTCAAAACAGAAGGCAGGGGAGACAGCAGTGATGACTGCGATTGTATCAGAATGACTCAGGAATCAATGTGAGGCTCCTGTTGCCAAGATGGCACAAGTGGAGCATCAATAACAACAATTACTGTAACACATTTTATGTTAAAAATCCATGAATTTGGGGTGCCTGGGTGGCTCAGTGGGTTAAGCCTCTGCCTTCAGCTCAGGTTATGATCTCAGGGCTTGAGCCCTGCATCGAGCTCTCTGCTCGGCGGGGAGCCTGCTTCCTCCTCTCTCTGCCTGTCTCTCTGCCTACTTCTGATCTGTCCAAAAAAAAAAAAAAAAAAAATCCATGAATTCATGACACACACACATACACCACTTATTAGTCAACATCTGAAGAATGCTAAGAAACTAAGTGACTACTAAAAATTAGCAACTAAAGGAAAAGAAGTGTTTAACCTACCTTTCCTTTATAACAAAGAATAATGAAGGAAGCCAGTTAAGAAATATAGGGGCATGACAGAATGAGACTGTCATAATTTTCCAAGGCTGTAATGTAACATGGGAGCATGGCAATGGTCATTAATGGCCACTGACATCAGGAAAAAGAAAGACAACCAAACTCCTATGCCTCCACACAGACATATGGATCAAAAGTATTCTCTCACCCAATGGAACCTGAAACTAAACCTGCCTCTACATTTTTACTGCCAATGTACACAAAATACAGGAGACAGAAGAATGTTAAATAACTTTACAAAGATGGCCAGCAAAAGGCAGAATAAGGCTAACTGTATAGGATTAACACCAAGTTTATCTATCAAATGTTGAAAAGGGAGGAAAAAGAAAGCCAGCGAAGTAAAGGGATAATTTGAGATTAATTAAAAGATAGGGTTGAGACTAATCAACCAAATGCACTGTGTAGGCCTTACTGGATCCTTACAAAAGCAAACCACTGTTTTAAAAAAAGAAACCACAATTAGAGCATTATCACTGGATTTTTGATGATATTAAGGAATTACTGTAAATTTCTTTTACAGATGAAAATACGGTGGTTATGTTTATAAAAAAATATTTTTCTATAGGAGTACTGAAAGATTTATGGATTAGATGATATAATGCCTGGGAATAACTTCAACTTAATATAGTGTGTGTCTGTGGGCGCGGAGGGAGTGTCAGGTTAAACATAAAACGAGTTTACGACTATTAAGTGAGGTAATGTATATGGGAGTCCGTTATGTGAAACCGTCCATTTTCCTCTAATGCTTAAACTTATCTGTAATGAGAATTTTTCTTCAGCTATAAAATATCCTGAGTTCTAGTTTGAATATAGGTGACACTACTTTAATCTTATAGGTAAACTCAATCATATTCAAAACCAATTCTCTATCTACTTTGCTACCTCCTTTCTCTCTGTGAAAAGCACCAACGTCCTGTTAGTGAGGTCCCTCTCACCTCCATACCCAAGCAGGTATATCAAACCTTCCCCTCTCCTTACTGCTACCAGGCTAATTCAACTCAGCTCTCAGTCTCTCTCTCTCTCTCTTTTTTTTTTTTTTTTAAGATTTTATCTATTTATTTGACAGAGAGAGAGAAAGAGAGAAAGTTAGGCAGAGAGTAGGCAGGCAGAGAGAGAGAGAGAGGGAAGCAGGCTCTCTGCTGAACAGAGAGCCAGGGCTCGATCCTAAGACCTTAAGATCATGACCTGAGTAGAAGGCAGAGGCTTAACCCACTGAGCTACCCAGGCGCCCCTCTCATTACCTCTTGCCTAGTGCTTCCTTCATCCACCATTATCATCTCTCTTGTCTTCATTCCCAAATATTCCTCCAAGTACCCTATTCCTGAACCATGTTTAACAACCTTCCTATCCTCACTTATCTAAAATGAAGATGTCAATTTGAACTATCTCTAATTTATAACTTTTTCCTATTATGTTTTATGGAAAAAACAGAGTAAACTTACAAAAACTGATTATACAGAGTCATAAAGCAGCCTCTTAAATTTGTCCTTTAGTTTAGAATCCCTTCAATACTCATCTCTTATCACCATCAATTCATATAGGATCTTAACTCCATCCTGTTAATGATTTATGCTGCTTTGCTTTTGAATTTTCTGGATTGAGCACTCAGACACACTGCTAGAGTTCATCTGATGAAGCATAATGAGTGAGTGATATGACCAACAAAGTATATCTAGTATAAATATAATCACATATGAAGCAAAGTGACCTGACACTCTAGAAGACAAAAAAATCACTGGTATTCACAGGGAAACTTTCAGAGGTGTTAAGTACTTGACACTGTAGCTCACATAAATAATTATATTTTCATGCTTTAAAACCAGTTTCACAACTAGAAAGTTTATTCCCTGCACCAAGCCCTGTTTTGACCTCTGATGAACTATGGATATTTTTGAAACAAAAGCAGTATTTAAAGAAAAAATTTTTTTTGAGGGAGAGAGCAAGCAAACCCATGTGTGCATAACGGAAGGGGGTAAGGGCAGATGGAGAGGGAAAGAGAGAGAATCCCAAGCAGCCTCCTTGCCCAGACGAGACTCAATAACACAACCGTGAGATGATGACCCGAGCCGTAAGAAAGAGATGGCTGCCTAACCAGCTGAGCTACCCAGGTGTCCCCCAAAAGGGATATTTTAGTTAGTAATGGCTATATTCATTTTAAGTGAACCCTAAATTCCCTCAGTTCCCTCATGAAATAAAAAATTGAAAATGAAAAGTATGGAAACTTTGCTATGTGATTCCTTAAGTGTCATAAACATTACCTTTTCGATTTTTACATGTTAGGTTAATGAACATTTTTTTTTCCATTGTCAGATTCTGTTCCTTCACAGATACTATGCTCCAACTTTAAGGAAATGCCTAGAAAAATCATCAATGAATCACGATTCAAAAGTACACTAATACACTACACTTTAGTGTACACTACAGAATTAAATCATAGCTCACCTCCACCAGAGTACTATAATTCACCCACCAGCGACTGGCCATTTAGATTTAAAGGGGCAATAGAAATGTTCTATGTGTGGGTTATGGAATGATACATATGTTTCATATGTATCATTATAGAGTTCATTTAGAATCAAATGAATTTAGATTTAAAGGGGCAATAAAAATGTTCTATGTGTGGGTTATGGAATGATACATATGTTTCATATGTATCATTATAGAGTTCATCATTAAAACAGAAAAAAATGAAAAAGGTTGGGCTTGAAATTAAAAAAAAACCGTCAATACACAGTAAAGTTACAAAAAAAAAAGAGATACTGTCAAGTATAGAATAGTGGTTTTCTCTCTGAAGGGATAGGGAAGGTGGGGGTACAAACAAGGCTTCTGAATTGGCACTATTTTATTCATTAAGATGAATTATTCATTACTCTATTACCTTTTAAAATATTACATAATTGGACAGACATAATGGTCAAAGTCAGACACCTTTTATTTTAGAGTCCTTCAACAATCCAGGCCACCTCATTAAGAAGAAGCAAAATGTTTAAGACTTAATTAGTACACTTACCTGATTAGACTTTTCTACTGTACTGCTGGGAACCTCAGTAGTGTCCTTCACAAAAAAATTATCTATGATGTGTCTCTCTGCACATTCTTGGCTGCAAACTGGACATCGAATGACTCCAACTGGGGAAAACAAAATTGTGTTCTAAGTTTTTTTGGTTTGCACAACATAATGATTTGATTGATTGTATGTAACTGCAAAATGACCACCACAGTAAGTTTCGTTAACATCTGTCACCATGCACATTTATAAAAGCTTTCTTCTTGTGGTAAGATTTTCAAGATCCACTCTTCTAGTTACTTTCAAATATGCAATACAGCATAAGTACAGTCACCAGGCTGTGCATTACAACCCAATGATTTACTCATTTTATAACTGGAAATCTGTACCTCTTCATTCTTTGACCCTCTTCATTCTTTCACCCACCCATGACCCTTTACACCTCAGACAACCACCAATTTGTTCTCTATATCCATGAGCTCTCATCCCAAGTTTTAATACAAATACGGTAAACACCAAACAAGCACGTCTCATTCCAACTGTAACTGGGTTCTTTTACAATGCCCACTTTCTTCAAAGTCATATCTATTATTACTTAATACAAAACAATCCAGTTTATATACATATATGGATTATATGTATACACATATGTACACATATAGATATATCCCACACCTAGTTTATTTAATAATGAATAAAAGTTCATTATTTTCAATGAGATGACCCTCTAATAACCCCATGGGCTACTCTCTTATCGGTTAGCAACTCCCCTTGGCAGTGGTTTTCAAAATCTCGTGTGGAGTTTTTAAAAAGGGACTTCCAAATTTTTTTGGACCTACAGAATCAGGATTTCTGAAAGGAGAGTACAAACCTACTTGTTTTACCTAAAATCTCCATGTGAGATTAAGAAACACCATTGTGTTTCCTTTAACAAGGGCAAATATGTGTCTTGGTGGGGGAGAATAATCTTTCATAGTGCTTCGTAAAACAGTAAGTAATAACTAATTAATGAATTAAAATCTAAATTGATTAAAATTTTAAAAATCTAATATTCACTTGATGCTGTAATTTCTACCAAGGAGACTGTGATAAAGTTCCCAGGTACATTTTTTTGTAAAATGAAATGCATAAGAATGAGTATAAAGTAATCCAAAGGTCAATTTCATTTGTATATATAAGCAAAAAACAAATTTTTTAAATTAAAGAATCTATTTTACAACAATAACAAAAATATACCAAGTACTCGGAAATAATTGCTTTAAATATATAAGGTCACTGTGGAGAAAAATGTTAAGTTGTATTTAGAAATATTAAAATATATCTAAGTAAAGAAAAACCTGTTCACGATGGTAAAAGATACCAATTCTTCCCAAATGCATCTATAGATTCAATGCAATTTTAATAATCCTAACAGGAATTTCAACAAGCTGGGGGGATATGCCTACCAAGTAAAGGACTTATTCTAAAGCTATGGTAATTAAAATGGTGTAAAATTTATGTAAGGATAAAAAAAAGTGTAACAGAATACACATACACAATACCAGAAACAGGCTCATATGTAAGTACATTTTATACAGGATAGATGTGACATTAGGGATCAATGCGAAAAGGGATGAACTTTTCAGGGTGCTATAGTTCTCCAAAGTGGGAGGGGGAAGAATTAGACCGCTACCCAATTAAAAATAATAGTTCTTTCAAAAGATTAAGGACATTGTAACTTTCCAAAGAAATATAAGAGAACATCTGTATAACCTTAGAGCGGGAATAAATTTCTAAAGAAACAAAAACTGAGATATTAAGGGAAAGATTAATGAACTTGATTTCAATCAGAACTACAGCTAGTCAAAAGATTACCATGAAGAAAGTAACAAGACAATGCCCAACCTGGGAAAGATATACCTAATATGTGCTACTAACAATGAATTAATAACAACAATCTGCAAAGTATGTGACAAAGCATTTCACAAAAGAGTAAGATTGAATAAACATATTTTTCCTTATCAGCTAAAACCTCTGGGTGTTCTATACAAAACAACCATAAGAAGACTGAAAGAGAGATTGTCTATACAAAACAATCATAAGAAGACTAGCTAGAGTCCTCAGGACCCAAAGAGTGACACAGTGATGAGTTCACTGGATTTTCTTTTAGCCTCATATATTCCAAAGTGGCAGTCATGAAATCACCATCCTATGTACATCAACAGGTATAAACAAACAAAAAAATCCCACAGAAACCTGCTCCTCTTTATCCAAAGGACCAGGAAATGGGCAGCTCACCAAGACAAAACTTCTAGACAATAACTGCTCTACTCCAGCCAAACACAACAGATAAAATTGTGCTCTTTTTCCCACCAGCAAAGGTCCAGTGGGAAGCCTAGACTTCCACCCTGGCTAAGAAGAAACCAAGTACCCCCAACCACACACTGCTGTGTCTGTCAGAGAAGACTGGTAGGGAGCTGCGGCTTTCATCCTTACTGGGTGCTAATTTGGCCCCCTGCAGTATTAGTGGAGATCATGGGAAGAGCCTGAATTTTGCCCCTCCAGGACAGTAATGCAGTACTCCTCTACCTCTGTGCTGAGTTGGTGTTAGAAAAAGACTAGTGGATAGTCAGAACTTTTACTACTGCCTACCAGTAACCTCTGTCCCCACTCCTTCCATACGTCAATGAAGAACAATGGGAAGTGTTGAACAGACACCCATGCCCCTATTACCAAGGGAGGTATCAAGATGTAACAAGAGACTTCAACACCATCCACCAGTAGTAAGGAGGAGGCCCTCCTCTTCCAGATGTTAAGAGAGGCAGCATAAGAAACACGGACTACTCAATTTCAATCTTAAAGGAGACAGAAAATAATAAATATAAGAGCAGAGACTAATGGAATTGATAACTGAAGTCAATCAAACAAAAAGCTGGTTATTTGAAAAGGCCAATAAAGTTAACAAATCTTCAGCAAGACTGAAGATGGCAAAGGAGAAGACACAATTTACCAAAGAATTAAAAAAAGGGAATAGCACTACAGATGATGCAGGTATCAAAAGGATAATAGAGGAATACTAACACTTGTCACAGAAATTTAACAATGCAAGTAAAACAGATTACTCAAAAAGTACAAACTACTATGACTTACCCAGTTTTGAAAAGCCATTTGGAAATTGGCTCTGAACAAACCGAAACACTTAGGTGTAAATATAGCAAAACCTGTATTGAACTTATATGCCGAAAACTATAAAATGCTGATGAGAACAAGCAGAAATCATATAATAAATGGAGAAACACAGAGCGTTCATGGATAGGGATAATTAGTGTAGTAAAGATGCCAATTCTCCTTAATGTGAGCTGTGGTTTTTACACAATTCCTAATATCCCAGCAACATTTTTTTGTAGATATAGACAAGATTTTTAAATTTATATAGAAAAGCAAATGTATAATAGTAGCTAAGTCAATACTGAAAACAAGAAAGAGGAACTATTCTATCTAATTTCAAGATATTACATAGCTACTATAATCAAGAATGTCTGTTACTGATTAAGAGATAGACAAAGATGAATAAAACAGGACAACTGAAATAGATCCACACAAGTAGGGCCAATTCATTTTTGACAGATGTGTAAAAGCATCTTAGCACTCAAAGTACAAAATGCTGAGGAGAGATATACTGTGTTCATGGATTAGAAGATTCACTGCAGTAAAGATGTCAATTCTCTCCAAACTGACCTACAGACCTGTATATTCCTATCAAAATCCTAAGCAAGTAAGTATATACTTTTTAAGTATAGACAATGTTATTACAATATTTATGTGGAAAAGGAAAAAAACTAAAAGAGCACAGATCTGAGAAACGATTCATATCTCCCATATATAAAGAACCCTCAAACCTCAACAATGAAAACAACAAACATTCCATTAGAAAATGGGCAAAACACATGAAAAGTATCATTCTGAGTAAAAGAGCTAATTTCAAAAGGCCACTTATGAATGATTCCATTTACATAACATTCTCAAAATAAGACTGCAGAGATGGAAAATAATTAGTGCTTTGCCTGAATTTAGGGATGGAGTATGGGGAAAGGAAAGGGTAGATATGACTACAAAGAGAGCTTTGGTGATGATGGAATAAAACAAGAATGCTAGTATCTTGATTGTGATGATGGATATATGAATCTACACATGTGATAAAATGGTAAAGAACTATAGGCACTATTTTATCAGTGCTAATTTTCTTGTTTTGATTTGTACTAGTTACAGAAGATGTAATCATTGGGAAAAACTGGGTACCTTAGATCTCTCTGTAAATTCCCATCAACCTATTTTTATTTATTTCAAAATAAAAAGTAAAAAAAAAAAAACAGAACAAAAACACCCTAAAATGAACTAACATTTCTTCAGTGTTCTCCTTATATGTACTGCATTATCCTCATAAAGATGAGGAAACAGATCAGAAACTCCAGCTAATCTGATCAAGGTCACACAGCATTGGAATTATGATTTGAACCCTTGGCTGACTGACCCAAGTGCAGGCTCTGTACTGCTACACTTTACAAGTATGTTTAGAAAACCATGGGTTAAAAGATCATGTCATTTTGACAGATAGGATATTAGTCCATGAATTAATCCCTGGCATAGTGCTCAGTAAGTATTTGGTAAATGATAAACTCCTTTAATAATACATATACCATATGATTCACAATTCCAACACTGAGAAACTCTTATACTTCAGCATGAGAAGGTATGTTCAAGAATGTTCATCATAGCATTTCTTATAAAAGCTCACAACTGGAAACAATCCAATGTCCATCAACAGTAGAAACAAAATACTGTGATATATTTGAATAATAAAATACTTTACAGCAATGAAATCAATCCACTTAACCTACAGATATCAACATGACTGAATCCCCAAAAAATATTGAGTGAAGAAAGGAAGTCCTAGAAGAATACTGACCATTTAAGTTAAAAAATCCAATACAATCCAAATAAAATATTAAATAGGAAAGCATACATAGATAATGAACTATAAAAAGCCAAGGGAATGATTAGCACACAAGTTGGGAGAGTGGCTAGGCCTAGGAAAGAGAGAAGCAGCAGCTCCTCTCCAGTACTAACTTCAAACTATCCATTGTTCCTGAACTAAATTGTTTCCAAGGCCTAAAAGCAAGGGGAGATGAATGGGTGCAAATGAGACCAGAGGCCCAGTGAAAGACCTGCTGGCTTTTGTCAGAGCTCTCTTCTAACGCTAGACTAGTTACTAGATGTCTAGTAATCCTCTAGCAAATCAATAAATCCCCATCTTACAGATCAGAAAACTGGCCACCATCACTTGCCCAGGATCATAAAACTACTAAGTGGCAAATGTGGGATTTGAATCCTGCCTAATGACACATCTTGTACACATTCTACATGGAACTCATTTAAATAAAAAGAGATAGAATATGGAGTTTAAAACAATATAGAACTAGGTTGTTCCTTTTACTGATTGCTCTATAACCCTTAAATCCTTTTGAGCTTCTATTTCCTCTTCTGTAAAACAACAGTAAATTATAATGGTGACCATATTGAGTCTGCTGTGTTCCAGTTATTGTGCTAAATGCTTCACACTCTTTAGCACAAATATGAGGCAGGACTGTAATAAGGATTATTTGAATAAATGTACAAAAAGGGCCTACTGATGTCAGGCTGATAAACCTGTGCATTACAAACTTTGTGCCTTCCAACTAAAACCAGGTACTAAGGGATACCTTCTGAAAGGATCAGCATGACCTCATTTGTCTGATTCCCTCAAACTATGCTCTACTAATGCTATATATGATTTCAGAGCCATAAATGCACCTCTACCTAAAAGTTACAACAGGAAAACAAATACATAAATAAAAGTAACAAAAGGGAATAAATGTTGGGTGTATCTTAAATTTGTGTCTCCACCCAAACTTCATTCTAAGCTCACAATTATGAGTATAAGAAAAACCAGACATTGCATATCATAAGGTAAACAGCTGACACCTATATGAAGGAAGTGATTCCTTTGACACACTGTTCTGGGAAGACTGGGAATAATGTGAAAACAATTCACATCCCATTTTGGAATGGGAAAAAATTGAAATCCAAAAGACAAGCAGGAAGTCAACTTTATAATTAAAAGAAAGAATAAAACAAATGGATCTCATAAATGCTATAAATTGCTTCTCTTAGCTGATACCAGAAGAAAGAATATGGAGAATGTCCTGGGAAGAAGCTAAATGAGGAAATCACCTATTTATTGAAATAATACTTCAGTATTATATTTTTCTGCATTTTAAAGGAAAAGGACTATTGGAATTATATGTTCATTATCTAAATGTAAATTTCTATGCTAAATGAAATCAAGAAACATGGATAACTATAAGGTTATAAAACAGGAGTCACAGGATTATACACTTATGAAATTATTCACTTACAAAAGCAGGTAGAATTAAAATGAACCTACTGGTATTATTCTTTTTTCTACAAATTAAATGTTTACAGCTTTTGGGTTCTGGAGATATGAATATTATCTGCTATCTCCTTTTTGTGAAGTTTTAGTTTCTAAACCTAAGCATAATGCAGAGCTTCTGTTTTGACATTAAGTACTAAGAATGACTGGCAATTCTGACTACTCATCTCCACAAAAGAGACATATGTGGATTTAAAGTCTCTTATTAAACACTGTGGATCAGAGACACAAGTGAGTTGAATGATAGGACCATGCAATGGATCACCACCAATCAGGAATCTATAGTTCAACATCCACTGGAGTTCTAAAAAGTAGAGATCTAGGGACGCCTGGGTGGCTCAGTTTATTAAGCCGCTGCCTTCAGCTCAGGTCATGATGCCAGGGTCCTTAGATGGAGTCCTGCATCGGGCTCCTTGCTCAGTGAGGAGCATGCTTCTCTCTCTGCCTCTTCTTGCCACTTTGACTGCTTGTGTTCTCTCTCTCTCTCCCTGACAAATAAACAAAAATCTATTTAAAAAAAAATTTTTTTTTAAAGATTTTATTTATTTGACAAACAGCGATCACAAGTAGGCAGAGAGGCAGGCAGAGAGAGAGGAAGGGAAGAAGCAGGCTCCCCGCTGAGCAGAAAAAGCCCGATGCGGGGCTCAATCCCAGGACTCTGGGATCATGACCTGAGCCAAAGGCAGAGGCCCAACCCACTGAGCCACCCAGACGCCCCTAAATAAAAATCTATTAAAAAAAAAAAAAAAAGGTAGAGGATCTATACCGTACAAAATAATGCTCTGTCCATGGTGCTATCAATACCACTGATGGCTTCCTACTTAAGCATACATACACATGTATATAACAAAAGACCTTATTAAATACTACCTACAAGACACCCAATTACATACATGGTTACATGGTTAAAAAAAAAAAATCAAAGGGCAGAAACAGATACACATTCAGCAATAAGCCTATAACATCTGGAGGACTTTATAATAATATCAGAGTACACAACAGAACAAGAACCATTAACAGATACAATTTGGGGACAATGTGTAATAATATACAGGTCAATTCCTTACAAAGACTATAAATCCTAAATGCACAGGCATTTAATTAACAAAGGTTCATAACACAATGTAAAAACTGATACAGCTGAAAAGAAAAACGGACAAATCCACATGATAGAGGTTTCAACTTTCCTCTGACAATTCAGTAAGACATAGATTTAGAAAGATATAAAAGACTTGGACAAAAGAATCAAATAACTTGATATAACTGATGTTTAAAGAATACCCAACATTAGCAGAATATATATTCTTCAAGTGTGTTTGGAATATTTACCAAGATATACCATATGCTGGGCAACAAAACAAGTATGAATAAATTAAAAGAACTAAATATACACACAATCCGTTCCATGACCACAATGAGATAAACTTGGAAATTAGAAACAGAACTGGAAAATCCCCAAATCTGTGGAAATTAAACAACTGATTTCCATGTTAATGAAGAAAGGCATAAAAAAAAAAAAAAATCAATGATCTAGGAAGCTTCCATGTCAAGAATTTAGAAAAAGAATTGCAAATTAATCCCAAAGAAAGTAGAATGAAGGAAATAATGAGTAGAAACTACTGGGGGGGGGGGGTGGAGAAAAGAAAATGGGAATAAAGGAAAACAAGGCAATGAAACTGAAGTCAGGTCAGGAGGGAGAGAGGGTTGTTAAAATTAATATTCTAGCTAGACTGATCAAAAAAATAATAAAAATAAGAAAAATAGAGGTCACTGTACAGACAGTGTGGACCTTAAAAAAGTAGTATAGGATTATTGTGATCAACTTGATTAAATGTGTTAATTTTCTGAAAGACACAATTATCTAAAATCTTAAAAATACAGAAAAATGGAACTGCCCTATATCAAAGAAACTGATTTTGTGCCTAAAAACTTTCCACAGAAAAAAGCCTATCTCTAGAAGGATCCACTGGTGAATTCAACAAACATTTAATGAAGATAATATCAAATCTACACAACTCTTAGAAAACAGAGAAAGAACACACTTCTCATGTCATTTTATAAGGCCTGTAATGCCCTGATACTAAAATCAGCTGCAGTCAATACTAGGACAGAAAAGTAGAGATCAGTATGTCTCATGAACAAAGATGAACAAAAAACAGAATATCAGAATACCAAGTTCAGAAATATATAAAAAGGATAACACACCACGGTTAAGTTTATTACAGAAATACAAGGCTGGCTGAGCATTCAAATTAATTAAACTAATTCATTATATTAACATAATAAAGGAGAAAAAGTTAAATGATTATCCTTGAAAAATTGAGCACCCATTTAACATAAAAACTTTAAGCACTCTAGGAACAGAAGGAAACTTCCTCAACCTGACAAAAGTAATGTATGAAACTCTTAAATGTATTTAATGATGAAATAATAAGTAGAAACGTATTTAATGATGAAACTGTAAAGCAGTAAATGCTTTACAGTGTGACTCAGAAGAAAGCAAATGACTTCCACTCACAACTTCTATTCCAAGCTGTTTTAGTTAGTACAAAATAAATCAACACAAAGAAATAGAGGATGAACAGGTTGGAAAGGGAGAAGTAAAATTGTTTTAAGTTACAGGAAATAATCATCTATGTAAAAAATTGTAAAGCATACACACATAAAAACAAACAAAACAAAAACAACACATGAAATACTTAGATATACTTTTAACAAACTATATGAAGACCTGTATAATGAAAACTAAGAAACAAAAATTAATGATCACCCTTAAAAGAGACATTAAACTTGTCCCTAGATTGGAACATTCAATATGGGTAGGATGCTCCTTCTCTCCAAACTAGCTCAAGATTCAGTGCAATTCCAATTATAATCCCAGCAGGCTTTTTGTAGAAACTGACAAACTGATGCTAAAATTTATACGAACATGCAGAAGGATTGAGAATAGCAAAATCAATCAGAAAAATAACAAATTTGGAGGACTTATGTGATCTGATTTCAGGACTTACTATAGAGCCACAGTAATCTCGACAGGATGGTATTTATCTAAGAACAGAAATACAAACAATGGAACAGAATGAACTCCAGAAATAGACATATACATATAGAATATAAAATAAGTATTTAATCGTCTCAGGAAGGACTGTGAACAAATACAGCTAAGAATTTTGTAGATGTGATAAATCCCACCAAGAGGAAAAATCTTCAAAGCAAAGAAAAAAAAATGGATTATCATCAAACAGAATGAAAGTAATACTAATCACCTAATTCTCATCAGCAACAATGGAAATCAGAAGACAGTAGAAAGACATCTTTCCAAGTGTTAAATACAAAAGTAATCGCCTCGCCAGACCTCTAAATCCAGCAGAAATATCTTTAAAGATCAATTATGATGCACTACATGAGAGATAAATAACTTTATAATATATAATCTGGCCAATCAACCTCAATACTACCCTACTAGCAAATCTTTATTGACATTCTATGCTTCCTGATGTGATGCATGAAGAATATAGCATCTTCTATGGAATATTATTATCTAACAAGGTTAAACCTGAATTTAATCACCTAAACTAGTTGAAAGGAATAACGTAAAGAGCATATAAAGAAATACCACAGAAACCCAGAATGCAAAGCATTTTATCACTCCAAATGACCTGTTCTTTCCAAGTCCAAATTAATAGAAACAGGGATAGGAGAAGGAACTCTTCTACATCAAGAAAGACTTAAGAAACACAATGACTGGGGTATCTGGGTGGCTCAGTAGGTTACACATCTGCCTTTGGCTCAGGTAATGATCTCAGGGTTCTAGGATTGAGCTCCACATTAGGCTCTCTGCTCAGCTGGGAGCCTGCTTCTCCCTCTCTCTCTCTGCCTGCCTACTTGTGATCTGTCAAATAAACAAACAATTTAAAAAAAAAAAAAGAAAGAAACATAGTAACTTAATGTGGTCAATCCTTGACTGCATTCTGGTTTGAACAAAACAGCCATAAAGGGCATTTTGAGTACAAGAAGGCAAATGTGAAATCCCACTTGTCTTAGAACATTAGAAATAATAGCTATTTTAGTTACCCATGATAATGATATGGGATTATCCAGGTGATTGTTCTTGTTTTGGGAAATTCAAGTTTAGGTATTTAAGGATGAAATGCCAAATGAAATCTGTGATTTACTTTTAAATAGCAGTAAAAATGGGGCACCTAAGTGGCTCAGTCAATTAAGCATCTGCTTTCAGCTCAGGTCATGATCTCAGGTCCTGGGATCGAGCCCCACATTGGGCTCCCTGCTTAGTGAGCCTGCTTCTCCATCTCTCACTCTCCCTGCTCATGCACTCTCTCTCTCTCTCAAATATATCTTCTGGGGTTGGTCTGTCCACTAAAACAAACATTAAGCTGGAAAAACACTATCTGTACTACTTCAGAACTCTGGAGCTTACTCAGACATTTATAAAAATCAAGAGAAATGCTTAATGGAGACAGAGGCTACTGAACTTTTGGTAAAAGAGCTGCTTGGGTAAACCAATGACTACGCATCTTTCCTTAATCCTGCTGCAATGTGTGGGACAGCAGCCTGCATTCCTCAAGTGACTGGCTGGTTTCATGGTGGACAGTAAATATCTTGTACTCTAAAATTCTAGAGTTGTGTAATTTGGGTAGTATAACATTCCCTGAGGGTCAGCTAGGATGCCTGGCTTTATTTAGCATCCCCAGGAAATGGCACCTTCTTTAGTGGCATCTACTGGAACACCTAGAGAGGCATAAACACTTAAAACACACACACACACAGACACACACACACACACACACACAAAACAGAAAACAAAAAACCTCTGAGATGTCACAGGCTGAGTGCCAAGGTAACAGGTCAGTAATAAGCACAAGGAAGGCTTTGCAAAAGCAGTTTAGAAAAGTCACTATATAAACAGACAACTGAAGACCTCAATAAGCAACAAAATCAATTCCTGAAGAGAACTTGGTTTCCAGAGTTACCACAACATGCTACTTGAAATGTCCACTTTTCAGCAAACAAATTAGAAAGCATTTAAAGAAACCAAGAAATATAATTCACTCATAGGAAACAAGAATTTGACAGAAATGGCAGGTATGAACAGGCAGAAGAAATAATGAGCAATCTAGTATGAAGAGTAGAATGAAAATAATGATGAAGAAAGCTGAACAGAACCTGAAGGACCTGTGGGGATAATCTGAAAAAATAATGGATGAACACCTCCTAAATGTAATGAAAGACACTAAAGAATCTAAGAAGCAGGGGAGTTGAGGGGGAGGGAACTCTGATGGTCCCACTCCTCATGGATTGCTGATTTTTCCTTATTGATGGAGGAAATAGTTCATTTGTGACTTTTCCAAACTATTTTGCAAAGTATGTATATATTCCTTGTTGAATGTAGTCACTGAAGTTTCTGTTCAACGCTGTCTGGTGGCCAGCTGGTAACCTGACAAAGATTTCCTTAAATATCTAGCTCCAAAAGGTAAAGGAGGTACTGACATTTTAAATTTCAGCAAACATCAATGTTCAGTCTTCAGGAATCTGTCAGACCAATCAAAACACCCAACCCCAAGTTTTTGGAGCCCTCCACCAAAGAGCAACACCCCCTCCCTTCAACCAAACTCTCTCCTGGTTCTTTTGAGTCTGACCAAGGTCCAGAGTTTAAAATAGTTGACTCTAGTAATTTTCTCCAGGTTATTGGTTATTTCACTGAAAAGAACGATCCCTACAAAGTACTACTGTGTTATTATGATGGAGCTTTGACTTAATTAGAATTTAAAACTATTGTACATCAAACAGCACTATCAAGAGGGTGAAAAGACAATACACAGGAGAAAAACATTTGCAAATCACATATTTAATAAGACTTTAATATCCACAATATATAAAGAAACCCCACACCTCAACAACAACAAAAATTCCATACCAGGCAAAGGATTTGAAATAGACACATCTCCAGAAAAGATACACAAACGACAAGTAAGCATATGAAATGATTCTCATCATTAGTTATTAGGGAAATGTACCTCAAAACCACAGTAAGATACCACTTCACACCACAAGAATGACTATTATTCCAAAAAGGAATATAAGTGTTGCAGAGGGTGGAGGATGTGGAGAAACCAGACCCTCATACATTGCAGGTGGCATATAACAGATAAAATTCTGCTGTAGCAAAAAAGAGTTTGGCAGTTCTCAGAGTTAAACATAGAATAATTATATGATCTAGAAATTCCAGTCCTAGGTATATGCCCAAAAGAACTGAAAACAGGACTCAAACATGTATTTGTACACCACTGTCCACATCAGCATTATTCACAACAGTGGGGTGGTGGCTGCATCCATCACAGATGAAGGAATAAACAAAATGTTTTGTAGCTGCAAAATAGAGTATTATCTGACCATTAAAAGAAATGAAATTCTGATATATGCCACAACACTGATAATCTTTTAAAATACGAAATAAAATAAGCCAGGCAAACAAGGGGAAATGATATATAATTCTACTTATATGAGGTATCGACAACAGGCAAATTCAGAAAGACAGAAGGTGAAACAGAGGTTACCAAGGACAGGGAGGGGGATATGAGTTATTGCTTAATAAGTACAGAATTTCTATTTAGGACGATGAAAAATGTTCTGGGAATGGTGGTGATGGTTACACAACATAATAATTGTACCTAATGCCATGAAATTGCAGGCTTGAAAATGATTTAAATGGGGGGCACCTGGATGGCTCAGTAGCTTATATGTGTGACTCTTGATTTTAGTTCAGGTCATGATCTCAGGGTTGTGAGATTAAGCCCTGAGTCAGACTCCAAGCTGGGGATGGAGCCTGTTTAAGATTTTCCTTCTCCCTCTCCACCCCATGCACGCGCGCACTCTCTCTCTCTCTAAACAACAACAACAAAAAAGTTAATATGGTTAACTTTACATTATGTATATTTTGCCACAATAAGAGAAATACTTGAAGAGTTGGTAAGGCATAGTACCCATATAGTATAGTAAACCCAAGTAAATGACAAGAAAATCAGTTAACTACCAGTTTCTCAAGTGAAACAAAACTTGAAGAGTCTTACAAACCTGAATCCAGAAAAAAATCTTCCCACAAAGAAAAACACAAGCCCTGAATGCTGTTATATATTCAAGAAAGAAATTCCAACCTTACACAAACTCTTTCAGAGAACTGAAAAACTAGCACTCTCCAATTCATTTTTATGAAGCTCATATAACTCTACAAAAAAAGCTCAGAGTAGTATAAAAAAGGAAAATCACAGAAAAGGAGAAGATGGCAGTGTAGTAGGAGGATCCAAGGCTCACCTTGTACCATGCACACAACTTGTTAACTACCAAATCATCCTAGATACCCCAGCATATGACTTTTAGACTGACAGAACAAACTCCATAACTAAAGGGAGAGAAGAGGCCACAGTGAAGAAGGCAGAAGTGTGGAGATGTGATTTAGAGGAGAAACATTATGGCTGCTGCAGAGGGGAGGGAGCCATGGTGACAGAGAAGGATGAGAGAATTAGAGAGGGAGAGGGAGACAGAGGGAGAGAGAGTGGAACACACACAGGGAATATACAGAGAACATTTCCACCAAGCCACTGGCTTAGAAAACAAGGGCTGAATTTCATGAGTTTTTGTAACCAGTGGGGCCTAAAACTTGGGAGTTTTAAAGGCCAGTGGCTTGCTATGATAGAGCCCCAGGGGGCACTGTGCTGCTCCCAGAGAGAAGGCAGGCAAACTACCCAGGAGCACACAGTGTGGGAAAAGCGATCAATCAGAAGAGTACCTGGGGCATACAGGAGGGGAAGTCTTGCTCCTCTCAGAGAGGGTCCCTGAGAGGCAGAGTTCACAGAGACATCTCTCAAATAACGAAGGAGCTGACTGGTTTCATTTCTTCCTCCCACCCCCCTCCACCCCCCTCCACCCTCCCACCCCCCTCCACCTCCCTCCACCCCCAAATAAACAGTCACATGTGGAAAGCAACAAAGTGCCAACACTGGTTGCCTAACTTGCTTAAGCCAAACATCAACCCCCGGTGGAAGTGCCCTTCTCAGTCACAATTGCCTCAGTCCCAGCATGGCTAGCCCCTCCCTCAGAAGACCAGCGCAAACCCCAGCCCGTGCCATCCTTCCTGACGAGAGAGTTTTGCAGGACTTCCATTCTGGTGGAGGTGGTAACAGGACTCATCTCACAAGCAGACCAAAGTACACCTAGTTAAACCTCAGCACACTCAGGCCAGGAACCAAATACTGCCCACAGCAGGTAAAGACAGCCTCTAGGGTAGAGCAGCCAGACAACAGCAGGCACATGCAGCACACACCAGAGACACTTTCTGCAGCACCAGGCCCTGGGCACTACATGCTACCTTCCTCGTAAGGCCATTACTTTCAGAAACAGGAGAAATAACTGGCTTTTCTAACACAGAGAAGGGCACAGAGAAAAGAGGATTTTATCCCAAGTAAGAGAATAAGATAAGACCAGGCTCTGAGATCAGAGTGAAACAGATGAAAGTAACATGCCTGATAGAGAATTTAAATTAATGATCATAAAGATACTCACTGAGCTTGAAAAAAGAATGGAAGATATCAGTGAGAACTTTACCACAGAGATAAAAGAGTTAAAAAAGAATCAATCAGACAAAGACGGCAATAAGCAAGGTCAGAAACATGCTTAATGCAATGAACAGCAGGCTGTAAGAAGCAGAGGAATGAATGAATGACCTAGAAGACAAAGTAATGAAAATTAATCAAGCTGAACAAAAGAGAAAGAAATATGGAACATGAGAACAGAGTGAGGGACCTCAATGACTCCATCGAAGGTTAATAATATTCATATTATAGGAATTCTAGAACAGGAAGAGAGAGAAAAGGGGGCAGAAAATTAATCTGAAGAAATAATAGCTGAAAACTTCCCTAATCTGAAGAAGGAAATAGACATCCAGATTCCCGAAGCACAGAGAACTTCCATTGAAATCAATAAGAGCAGGCCAACACCAAGACATATTGAAATTGAAATCGCAAAATACAGTGACAAAGAAAAAAAAAAATCTCAAAAGCAGCAAGACCAAAGAAGTCCTTAACTTACAAGGGAAAACCCATAAGGCTAGCTGGAGATTTCTCAACAGAAACTTGGCAAGCCTGAAGAGAGTGGCATGATATATTCCAAGTGCTGAGTGGGAATAATCTGTAGCCAAGAATATTCTCTATCCAGCAAGGCAATCATACAAAATAGGAGAGATAAAGTGTTTCCTAGACAAACAAACTTAAAGCAGTTTGTGACTGTAACCCAGCACTTCAAGAAATAATTGAAGGGGACTCTGCCAGTGGAAAGGAAAGACCAAAAGTAACAGTATAAGAGCAGGAAACACAAAACCAGTAATAATGAATATTTCTGTAAAAATCAGTCAAGGAATTCACCCCAAAAAAGGATATAAAGTATAACATATACTTAAAACATGGGGTGGAGAGAAGAATGGGTTAAAACGTGAACAACCACCAATTTAATATAGATTGCTGAGTTTAGAAGATGCTATATACATAGACCTAATGGCCCTCATATATTAAAAACCATTAATAAACATGCAGAGAATAAAAAGAATTCCAAATATTATCACTAAAGAAAATTTGCAACACAGAGAGAAAGACAAGAAAGAATCCAAGAAAATCTCCAGAAACTACAAAACAAGTAATAAAATGGCACTAAATGTACATCTGTCAATAATTACTTTGAATGGAAATGGAGTAAACACTCCAATCAAAAGACACAGGATGGGGCAACTTGGTGGCACAGATGGTTGCTTATGTGAATGAATCCTGGTTTCGGCTCAATTCATGATCTCATGGGTTGTGAGATTGAGCCTCATGTTGGACTCCATGCTTAGCACAGTCTCCTTGAGCTCCTCTCTCCCTCTACCTGTACTCCATTCCTGCCTCCCTCCCAAATAAAGAAATCTTTAAAAAGACAAAGGGTGACAGAATGGATTTTAAAAAAACAAGACCCATCTACATGCTGCCTACAAGAAACTCTTTAAGACGTAAAGACACCTGCAGATTGAAAGTGAGGAGATGTAGAAACATTTATCATGTAAATGATATCAAAGGAAAGCAGTAGCAGCAATACTTATATGGGGCAAACTAGACTTTAAAACAGACTGTGGGGCGCCTCGGTTGGCTCAGGTCCCGATCCCAGGCTCCTGGGATCAAGCCCCGCATCAGGCTCTCTGCTCACCGGGAAGCCTGATTCCTCCTCTCTCTCTCTGCCTCTCAGCCTACTTGTGATCTCTGTCTGTAAAATAAATGAATAAAATCTTAAAGAAAAAAAAAACAAAGACTGTAACAAGAGACAAAGAAGAGCACTATATAATAATAAAGGGAATAATCCAACAAGAAGATGTAACAATCACAAATATTTATGCATTGAACACAAGAGCACACAAATATATAAAACAACAAACATAAAGGAACTCACTGATAGTAGTACAATAATAGTAGGGGACTTTAACATCCCACTTACATCAATGGACAGGACAGCTAAACAAAAAATAAACAATCAATAAAACCAGGAGCTGGTTCTTTGAAAAAATTAATACAATTGATCAACCTCTAACCAGACTTATCGAAAAGAGAAAAAACCCAAATAAATAAGATCACAAATGAGAGAGGAGAAATAACAACCAACATCACAATTATAGGAGAACATTATAAGATGTTATATGCCAACAAATTGGATAACCTGAAAGGAGTAGATCAATTCCTAGGAACAGAAATTACCGAAACTAAATAGAAAAAAAAAGAAAGAAAAAAAGAAAATGAGCAGACTAATAAATAGCAATGCAATTAACTCAGTAATCAGAAAACCCTCTATCAACAAAAGTCTAGGAAGAGATGGCATCACAGGTGAATTCTAGCAATCACTGAAAGAGTTAACACTTGGGGCGCCTGGTGGCTCAGTGGGTTAAATCTCTCCTGGGATTGAGCTGCTCAGCCCAGAGCCTGCTCCCCCACCTCCTGCCTGCCTCTCTGCCTACTTGTGGTCTCTGTTTCTTTCTTTATTTTATTTTACAGACAAACAAACAAATAAATAAAAAGTTAGCACTTATTCTTCTCAAACTAGTCCAAAAAAATAGAAGAGGAAGGAAACCTTTCAAATTCATTCTATGAGGCCAATATTAGTGATAGTAAAACCAGATAAAGATACCACAAAATAAAAGAGAAGTACAGGCTAGTATCTCTGCTGAACTAGATGCAAAAATCCTCCACAAAATATTAGCAAGCTGAATCCAATAATACTTAAAAAAATCATTCACCTCGATCAAGTGGGACTTATTCCTGGGATGCAACCAGTAATATTCAATATTTGCAACATGATACATCAATCAATGTGATTCATCACATCACTAAGAGAAAGGATAAAAACCATCTGATCATTTCAACAGATTCAGAAAAAGCACTTTACAAAGTATAACATCCATGCTCCATAAAAACCCTCAACAAATTATGTCTAGAGGGAACTTACTTCACCATAATAAATGGCCTTAAATGAAAAATCCACAGGGAATGTCATACTCAATGGGGAAGAAACTGAAAGCTTTTCTGCTAAAGTTGGAAACAAGACCATGATGTCTGCTCTAACCATTTTTATTCAACACAGTACTGAAAGTCCTAGCCACAGCAATCAGACAACAAAAAGAAATAAAAGGCATCCAAACTGGTGAGGGAGAAGTCAAACTTTCACTATTTGCAGATGACGTGATACTATATATAGAAAACCCTAAAGATTCCACCAAAAAACAATAAGAACTGAATTCAGTAAGGTCACGGGACACAAAATCAGTGTACAGAAATCTGTTGCATTTCTATACAGTAATAATGAAAAAGCAGAGAAAAAGAAATTACAAAAACAATCCCATTTACAATTGCACTAAAAACAATACCTGGGCATAAATTTAAATGAAGAGGTGAAACATCTGCACTCTGGAAACTGCAAAACACTGATGAAAGAAATCAAAGATACCACAAAGAAATGGAAAGGCATTCTATGCTCATGGGCTGGAAGAACAAATACTGTTAAATGTCTACACTACCAAAAGCAATGTACAGATTTAATGCAATCTCTACCAAAATACCAAAAATACCAGTATTTTCCACAAAGCTAGAACAAGATATCCTAAAAGTTGTATGGAACCACAAAAGACCCCAAATAGCCAAAGCCATCTTGAAAATGAAAAGCAAAATTGGAAGTATCACTACAAAGCTGAGGTAAACAACCAACTATGGTACTGGCATAAAAATAGACACATAGATCAATGGAACAGAATAGAAAACCCAGAAATAAACCTACAACGACATGGTTAATTAATCTTCAACAAAGCAAGAAAGAATATCTGGGGCAAAAAGACTGTCTCTTCAACAACTGTCTTTTTTTTTTTTGGTAATGCAAAATCAAATTTATTTCCATGCATAACAGTGAAGATTGGGATACTAGATTAAAAGGAAAGCAGTCTTCTGTCAAACAGAGATCAAGATTCTTAAGTAGCTGTCCTCAAGAACTATTGCAATGGAAGACTTGCTGTGTAGCCTGCAGATGTTGAAGCCTCTTGGCCCCATGTTTCCACAAACAGTTCAGGTGTGCCTTCCTTCCAAGTCAGCCTTCCTAATTTCTCCTAATAGCTATGCTGGAATTGCAGATACCTTATGTTCCTTTTCTGTTTACTCAAGAACTTTTTCAGGAATTCTAAGAGATCAGTTTCAGTATTCTTAGAAGCCAAGCTCTTCAGCTTGATAGCTTGCAGATCAGTTCCCCAGTAGTCTACGTCAGGGCTCTTAGTCACCGGAAGGCAGATTTTACTCTGACGGTCTTTTATTTTTTTGAACTGCTTTGCATGTTCTCTCTTCACCACTGCTTGGTCTTGGAAAAAGAGCACATAACCAGATGCATCAGAATATTCATCATAGTAACACATCATCGTAAAATAAGCATCAATGACGTTTAGCTCAAAAGATGCCTCATAATTAACACTCCTCGCACAGAGTGCTGGGAAAACTAGACTGCTACATGTAAAAGAATAAAACTGGCCCACTTTTTACACCATATACAAAAATAAACTCAAAATGGATGAAATACCTAAATGTGAGACTGGAAACCATAAAAATCCTAAAAGAGAGCTCAGGCAGTAATTTCTCTGACATCAGCCATATCAACATTTTTCTTAGATATGTCTCCTGAGGCAATGAAAACAAAAGCAAAAATAAATTGTTGGGACTACATCAAAATAAAAAGCTTCTGTAGAGCAAAGCAAACAATGAACAAAACTGAAAGGCAACATGCAGAATGGGAGAAGGTATTTGTAAACAACATAACTGATAGAGGGTTAGTGTCCAAAAGAAAAGAACTTAGAAAACTCAATATTCAAAAAATGGGCAGAAGAGATGAACACACATTTCTCTGAAGAAGACATACAGATAACCAATAGATACTTGAAAAGATGCTCAACACCACTCATCATGGGGAAAATGCAAATCAAAATCACAATAAGATATCACTTCATGCCTGTCAGAATGGCTAAAATAAAAAACACAAGTGTTGGCAAGGATGTAGAGAGAAAGGGACATTTGTGTTCTGTTGGTGGGAATGCAAATTGGTACAGCCACTGTGGAACACAGTATGGACTGTCTCTGAAAATTTAAAAACCGAATTACCCTATAATTCAGTAATTCTACTACTCAGTGTTTACCTACACAATACAAAAACACTAATTTGAAAAGATATATCAAACCCTATGTTTACTGCAGCACTATTTACAATAGCCAAATTACAGAAGCAGCCCCAGTTTCCATCAATGGATAAATGGATAAAGAAAAGGTACACACACATATACACACACTGGAAAATTACTCAGCCATAAAAAAGAACGAAATCTTGCCATCTGCAATAACATGGATGAGTCTGGCGGATATAATGCTAAGAGAAAGAAGTTAATCAGAGGAAGACAAATACCGTATGATTTCATTCATATGTGAAAATTAAGTAAACAAATGAGCAAAGAAAAAAAGGAGACAATCCAAAAAACACACTCTTAACTAAAGAGAACTAATGGTTACCAGAAGGGAAGTGGGTAGGGGGATGGGTGAAACAGGTCAGAGTATACTTCAAAGAGTATACTCAAGTATACTTCAAAGTAGTATACTTCAAAGAGTATACTACAAAGAGTATCAAAGAGAATACTTACCATGATGAGCACTGTACAATGTACAGAAATAAAGAATCACTATATTGTACATCTGAAATTAATATAACATGGTATGTTAACTATACTGAAATTAAAAACTTAAAAAAAATTTCTCTGAACATCTTGTCTATTGTTTTCCTACTAAAAGATCTCTTGGCATTAATATAAAGACTCAATAGCATGGTTATCAGTATAAAAACAAACTCTGTTCCACAGAACAGAGAGTAGAAAAATAAACCCAGACACACATGAACAACTGATAACTGACAAAGGCAATTCAGTAGGAGAAAGGATGGCTTTTTCACTAGCAGTGGTGAAAAAATTAAGTATCTCCATGCAAACTGAACTTGGATTCACACCTCATATCTCATATAAAAATTAGCTCAAAATGGATCACAGATCTAAACTTAAAACTATAAAGTACAAGGAGAAGACATTTATGTTAGATAAAGATTTCTTAGATACCAAACAAAAGAAAAATTCATAAAAGATAAATTGGACTTCACTAAAATAAGGAATTGGAGCTCCTTGGAGAAACAACCAAGGCTGGTACAGAAAAGTAAAAGATGAACCTAGAACCTCTCTGGTTTGGCAGAAAGTAAAAAGTACTCAAAAGTCAACAGGGGCATGTCAAAGGATAAGATTTCAACTTGAAGGGATTTCTATTGCCCAGACTGGAACAATGTGGTTATCAAAATAAATAATGAAAGGAATGGTTTATAATAAGTAAATGGAAACGGAAAATCTCATCCATACAGTAGAATATCAACTAATAAGCAGAAAAATAATGGCGGAAAAATCACTATTTTTGCAACACCACAATAATAAATGATAAAGGGGAAGAAGCAACAGTGGATACTAGCTACAGCTTTTGGGAACAGCAGGCACACAGGCCCCAAAGTATCTTGCAAGAGGTTACTTATTAATTACAAAGGGGGAAAAATATCTGTAAAGTGGAGAAATCTGGCTATTCAAACTAGTGATCAAAGCCAAACACCAACAACAATGGGACAGAATGACATCACGGTTTCCTAATGTAAAGCACCTGAGGGGACACACTACTTTTGCCAAAAATGATGAATCAGGCTGGGTACAATATGGAGAGAAAACATTAGGTTTGAAAAAACGTTTGACATAAATAATCATTAACTACATCAAGGAACTAGGATAACAAGGACTGGCTAGTAAGAAGTGGAGACAATGCTCAAGAATATTAAGTACAATAGCCGATATCATAAATATGATATATAATAGCCACCACCTCTAAGGCTAGAACACAGTGCCCAAGGAAGAACTTTCTCTTCAGAGGTGGCAAGAGACCTTGTTAGAAAAGATAACACCCATCATTCACACTTTGGTGCTGTATCCCTGGGATTTGCTGGAATTCACCCTCTGGAACTTGTCCACAAATCTATGCTATGATACATGCTGGCAATCTGTGTCCTGGATTTTTCCCACTATCAACGGGGGAAGAAAGGGGGCTGTGAAGGACATTATTGTGACAACTGGCAAAATTTGAATATAGATTACTTATTACATTTACTTATTAGCACTGAATTACTGTCAAATATCCTGAATTTGGTAATTCTACTGTGGTTACAGAGGATTATCCTTGCACATCTCAGAACTCATCAACTTGTACATTTTATTTATTTTCTTTTAAAGATTTTATTTATTTATTTGACAGAGATCACAAGTAGGCAGAGAAGCAGGTAGAGAGAGAGTTCCGAGGAAGCAGGCTCCCCGCTGAGCAGAGAGCCCAATGCTGGGCTCTATCACAGGACCCTGGGATCATGACCTGAGCCGAAAGCAGAGGCTTTAAACCCACTGAGCCATCCAGGTGCCCCAACTTGTACATTTTAAGTACATGCAGCTTTCTGTATATTAATCTTTTCTCAGTAAAGCTTAAAAACAAAACAAAACAACACAAAAAAACCAAAACTTTTTAAAAAAGAGAATCTGTACTTCAGAGACACATTGAGATATTTGGGGCTCAAGGTTCATGTCTACAACCTGCTCCCATATAAATCAGAAAAAATAACACCAAGTATACTGAAGTGAGAAATACAGAAAATGCAGCAAAATCTAGTATCCTTAGAAAGGGCTCACAGGAACAGTAGTTTTGAAGTTCTTACATATGTTCTTTATGCTTAAACATCAGTTGGCTGAGTATGTGTCTCAATTCACATTTTTTTCTGTGAAAATCTTAAAAACCTTTACTCCACTGTCTTCCAGATTCAAGTACTAATGTTGGAGAATCTAATGATAATTTGGCATTCTTTCCATCTAACTAATGTAGTCTTTTTGTGTAGACGCCCAAAGTATTACTTTTTTAAAAATTTTAAAGCCCTAGAACATGTTTCAGTGGTGGCTGTTGTTTCAGCTTTTCTAAGCACACAGTGAACCCTTATAATACAAATGTTTATCTTTTAACATTTTCTTGTTTTTGTTTTTGCTTTTTTCCAAATAGTCTCCAGGTACTATTATTAATGTCCATATATTTATGTGCATATGCATATAAGATCTTCTTGTCACTTCATGAAATTTCTTTTATCTCTTTACTTGATTTGTTTTCACCTGTTCTTTTCCATCATTTCTTTCTTTCATGGTACTTTCTAGAGAGTCTACTCATTCAAGAACTTTTCTGATTCATCTTCATTTCTGAAAAATTTCTAATAACTTCCTCAAGTCTGTCACTTTTTCTTTTCATGACCTTCTATAGCATAGGAGCTTATTTCTAAACTTTCTAATTCGATCTATATTTTTTTCCTAACATACTGTTTAATTTTCCCAGCTCATTTTTTAGAAATCGGTTTCATTGTATCTCTGCTTTGAGACCAAAGTATCCTGCTACCTTCATTTCCTCAGATCTTTTATTCAGAAGACTTTTTTTTCTTATACGATCTTTCAATTAAATTATAGTACTTTCTATAAATCGTATCATAGTAGAAGGGGTTTTCCTATACTTGATCTGTAAAAAGACTAAGATAGCTTTCCTAGATTGAGTTGTAAGGTTTCCTCTTATGCTGTTACCACAAAGCATTCAAATCTATGGTACTTTAGCGTAACTACTTCCCTAAGATTTTCTAAGATCCGCCTCCTCCATGCCCCCTTGCCACAGGTATCTGAGCCTTTTCTCTTCTTTGCCTCCAAATTCCTACTCTCATCAACTTTTGTTTATTTGCAGCAGTTTCTTCTCAGTGTGGAGCTCTGTTCTTTGACTGAATATTTCTAAGAATCTCATCTCAGGAACCAGGCTGTCCCGGCCTCCCTCGTACTTTTGGGCAGCAAACGGTCTCATTTCAAACCCGATTAGCAGTTTGTGGACCACACTTTGAATAGCACTGCTCTAAAATACTCTGCTTTTTTAGAGAGGTGCTGGGTAGCTCTAGAAGAAGGCAGATAGGTATCACTATAAATGTATGATCTCTAGAAGCAAGTGGGCCTCACCAAGATCTGCAGTCATGCTACATTTTACTGGGAAATGCAATCCACTCTGAACACACAGACAAACCTTCTATATATACACCTATTCTTGCCTTCTCCCCTGTGGATAACAAAACCTCTCTCCTATCCAAAGTCACCAACCTCTCCACCTATGCCTTGGATCATTCCTAACCTGCCTTCTCAGAACCCTCACACACTCACTCACAAATCCCTTCTTTGATATGTTCAATAGCTCACTTGACTGAACTTTTTCACTTTCACATAAACATACTTAAGCCTTTCCGATTTAGGCAATAAACAAACCCTCCCTATCTCCCAATTTTTCTCCCCACGTATTTCCTTATCCCTTTAAACTTCTCCAGAATGGTCTTAACTGCCCACCCATCAGGGTATCCCCTTCTACTTCTCCACCAAAATATGCTTTTGCATGACTGCCATGTTTCTAACACTCAAAATGGTTTTGGCCTCTTATTTGACCTTGCAGGAACACCACACTGTGAAGCACCACTGCCTTTCCTTCCTTGCCTTCCGTGACACTGTATCTTCCTGGTTTTCTTTACCTATTCTCAGTCTCCTTTCTAGGTTTCCATCCTACATACCCATTACATGTTTGATTTCCTAAAGTCCTGTCCTAGGTAATCTACTCACTCTAATCTCCAGCGAAGAAGAGAAAGGAACAGAGGACAAAAGACCAAAAACGAAGGGTGGAAGAAGTGGGAGGAAATCTTAATACCAAAAGATAGGTGAGAAAGTGAGCTGAGAAAATGAGTAAGAGCTAACTTGCATACAACACACAAGTCAAGTATAGAAGACTGATGAGGACCAGAAGAAACATAAATCAACATGCACCAGTACAGAGACAGACACTAGGAATGTCATGTGCTAGAGGCTCTCCTCCTGGTTATCCTTAATGCTGAATATAGACAGTCAAAAGATCCCAGAGATCCTTGATTTATTCATAATCAAGGTAAAAATAGAGATCGTCTGGTAGTTATGATTCCCAATTATTATAAATGACAGTTTTCTTTTAAATTTATTGTATCATGACAAGAGTACCTATGGACTATGTTATTTTAGAAGAAATCAGAATAAAGTTTTCTTAGGTATCCTCTATTTTTACAACTTAGAAGAGGATATGAAAACCATTTTTTAAAGATGAAGTAAACAGAGAAAAACACTGAGGCAAGTCAGCTGATAGATATATTCACATGTTGTCTTAAAAACAAGTATTTGAACATGCACCTATATATTTATTTATTATGTATATATACTACAAAACTAGTGTACCCCGTATATAATATATGACACAAACAAGACATTTTGGAAGACTAAAATCAGGGTTAAATATTTTTAAATACCTTGCTAATCACGATAGCTTCATACCAATATTCTCTAATGGTACAAGATACAATACACACTTAGGCGCAGTTTGCCATTAATATAGAGGATGTCAGTCATTTTCAAAGAGTCTTCTCAATAATTCTGAAACTTTTAGGCCCAATTATTAGATTTGGTTAGAAAATCACTTCTGTTAACCTCACAATAAGACTGATAAAGAACCTATGACAGGGTGCCTGGGTGGCTCAGTGGGTTAAGCCGCTGCCTTCGGCTCAGGTCGTGATCTCAGGGTCCTGGGATCGGGTCCCGCATTGGGCTCTCTGCTCAGCGGGGAGCCTGCTTCCTCCTCTCTCTCTGCCTGCTTCTCTGCCTACTTGTAATCTCTCTCTGTCAAATAAATAAATAAAATCTTAAAAAAAAAAAAGAAAAAGAACCTATGACATTATCAGTTCTGCCACTCCAATGCTTTCATACTTTCAAATTAGTATTATCTTTATCATAGCTGAAAATGAGACTTCAAAGATTCAGATAATTTAGGGCTGCTAGAAAATCATGACTCCCATCAAGTCCATACACCTAATAAAATGAAAAACAAAATGGAGCAGCAACAATTATAGCTTTCTATAGAAGACAGATTTCCTTGCTGGCTAAACCACCACTGACTGCATATTCAGGTGCCAGGAAATGACAAATACCTATCCCTGTACATGACACTAAAGAAGTCATCAAATATGGGAAGCCCTGAGGAGCTTTCTTTATTTTCCTAAACTGCAGAGGAGCCAAGTTATCAGCATCCAACCTTGATGACAGACTTAAATGCAACTCTCTGTTCTATTAATTGAAGCTGGGGACCACTTTTTATTGCATTACACATGTGCCCTACATCCTACAACTTAGGGATTCTCCAGGCTGCTGAAACTGAGGGGCTTTTTCAAGTGGCCTCCATATGGGAATTTCCCAGGAACTGAGATTACAGGGTTTTTTATGTCAGGGTCCTGGTAAGGGCTTATCATGATCTTCAATTTTTGTCAGTCATTTTAGTTAAAAATAGAGGTTACAAACTATAAGCCAACTTATCCAAGAACATGTAAATTGTTACAATACATGTCTATGTGTGCTAGGGGTGGAGTGGGGATCATAATAGGGTCTGCAGTATAGAAATCCTACTACCTCCAGAGCAGCTGTGTAAAGTTTGGTTGTACAGCACAAGGGACTACTTAATTTAAGAGGGCAAATAAAGATTAATATGCATTCTACTTCTTATGCCATGTAGTTGTTGGTGCTACATATGCCAAGAGGACAGGTATTCCTAACTCTGTCAAAGATACCTTTTGGACTTGCAGCAGCCCTCATTCCTCCCCCTTAGAATACTCTGTATGCTATATGCAAAATGTAGCCATTTGACATGCTTATTCATGTGACCATTAATGCTTATTCATGTTTATTATCCATGCTTATTCATGTGACATTCCACTTATCAAGTACTTTAAAGCTTAACTTTAAAAAGTTCTAATGTTTTCTTTCAACTCAATGAATTATGTTACCTCATAATGTGTGACACACATCCCATTCTGGAGACTACTGGTCTGGTATGTACTTGAAAATGAAGATGTAAATTTGAGAAAGGGGTCAAGGTTATAAGAAGAAATGTAGGGCTCATGCATTTAGGATGATAGTTTAACTTGGTGAGACCTAGAGACACAAGAACCAAATTACCCACATGTAAGTATATTAAAAAGGAGCAATGCAATCTAAAAATGGTATTTTGACATCAACTTTCCACCAGGACAGCGTAACCAGTAACAAGACAAGTTTGTCTACCATAAACAACTGTATGTAACTGGGAAGAATACATGACGCATCTGTCTTCCGGCATTGGACAACTGGCAATGAGGACTGTGATCCCTGAAAAAGGGGACATTCAGGAGGTGAACTCTAAGATGTCCTGATTCTCTGCCTGGGGACCATTTCCCAACCATAATGTAGGCAGCAAGAGCCTAAATAGAACATAGCTTAAAAAGCCTGAGAAAGATCTAGGGCTTGAAACAAATTAAACACCGAACAGAGGAGAGCCCCAAATAGTGAGGGTGCCCGCTGTCTCTCCAGGGTTTCTCCAAGTCCTTGGCTGAAGGATACCATGCATGTGCACAGCAAGACTTTGCGAAGCTTACCAAAGAACAGTAGCTAAGGGATTGAGAAAAACAAAGATACTAGAGGCCCAGGAGGAACAAAGAGAAAAAGTTTTAAAAAGTAGCCTTAAACTTGACCATACTAATAATTACTTAAAATGTAAATGGTTAAACAATTAAAAGCAAAAATTTATAGGTTGGATTTAAAAAGCAAGACACTACTATTTACTATGTACAAGAGACCTACTTTAAATAGAAAGGTTAAAAGGTAAAAGAATGGAAAAATACACCATTCAAACAGAGGTAGAAAACTGGTATAGTTGTATTAACCTAAGACAATGAAGACTTCATGAAAAAGTAGTATGAGAGAGAAAGAACATTTCATAGTGTTCAAAAGGCAGACAATCAATTAGATAAAGCTTCAAAATACTTGCAGCAAAAATCAGCATTAAAGGAATAAAAAGGTCAACAACCATGAGATTTTAACATTCTTCTCTCCATTACAGATAGAACAATTAGAACTACCCCCCTAAAAAAGAAAACCAAACCAAAACAAAGATTTTCACAACAATCTCAAACAACTTGACCTAACTGACATGCACAGAACTACACCAAACAACTATGGATATAATTTAAATTATTTTCAAATACACACAGACCATTCAATATACAATACAATATATTAGGAAATCAAATGTCTCAATAACTTTAAAAGAGTGAAGTCTTACAGACTTAACAAAAAAACAGTATTTTTTTCTTGCTACAATGGAATAAGTGATACAGAAAATCCTCAAATAACTTTAAATTCTTTTAAAGATTTTATTTATTTGACAGACAGAGATCACAAGTAGAGAGGCAGGCAGAAAGAGAGGAAGAAGCAGGCCCCCCGCTGAGCAGAAAGCCCCATGGGGGGGCTCAATCCCAGGACTCTGGGATCAGGACCTGAGCCCAAGGCAAGGGCTTTAACCCACTGAGCCACCCGGGCGCAACCCCCTCCCCCACCCTGCCTCGAAATAACTTTAAATTAACACATTTCTGAGCAATCCATCAGTCACAAAAGAAATCACAAGAAAAATTTTAAAATATTTTAATAGAATGTTAAAAACACAAAATTTGTTTGAGGTGGCCAACGTGTGTGCTTAGAGAGAAAAACTCTACCCTTAAAGCAGAGACAATAAGTAAAATTAACAAAGCCAAAAGTTAGTTGATAAGCCCTTAGGAATAGCAAGCAAGAAAAAGAGCAAACACTACAAATAGAAACAAAGGAGGTCCGGGACATTGTTCAGGCCCTGAAAACATTAAAAGGGAAAGGGAATGTATGAACAAATATATGCTAAAAATGTACCAATTAGATGAAACAGAAAATTTTCAATTTATCTAAACGGATTCATGAAGAAATAAAACATCTGAACAGCCCTTTATCAAGTAAAGACACTGAATTCCTAATCAAAAACCTTCTCATAAATAAAACTCTAAACCCAAATGGATTCATTGAATTCTGTCAAATATTTAAAGAATTAATAGTAATTTTACAAAACCTTTTTCAGAAAACTAGAGATGGAACACTTTATATAGTTTTTGAGGCCAGTTACTACCCTGATACCAAAATCAGATAAAGATACAAGAAAACTCTTATCACCAATATTCCCCAAGAACATAAAAAGTCCTTAAAATATTAGCAAATCAAATCCATAAGTACACAAACAGGATAATACATGGTGACCAAGCAGAGCATATCCCAAGAATGCAAGATAGGTTTAACATCTTCATGACATTAACAGAAAAAAGGTGAAAACCCAGATCACCATTTTAACAGATGCAGAAACTGCATTTAACAAAATTCATCATCCAACACAATTAAAATCCACAGCACACTATGAACAGAAGGGAGCTTCTTAATTTTGATAATAGGCAACTGTAAAAAGCTAATAGTTCTAACATATGATGAACAACTAACGTTATCCTCCTAAGATCAGGAATAAGGCAAGAATGTCACCTCTCATTTAACAGTGAAATTAAACTTCTATTCAATATTGAACTGGAGGTCCTATTTAGTTTAATAAGGGAAGAAGATAACAGAAATTAGGAAAGAAAGCAGTAAAACTATCTACCTGTGAGCAACAGGATAGTCTAAGAAGAAAATCTTAATAGACAAAAAAAACTATGATTTTTAAAATAAAAACTCCTAAGATTTAATAATCGAATTTAGAAAGATAATGGGATACAATCAATAAACAAAAGTAAATTGTATTTTAGCTATCAACAATTGGAAATGATATTTCCTAAAAATACCGGTATCATTAAACAACATCATAAAATATTTTTGGAATAAACTAAAATACTGTGCAAGACTACTATGATAAAATAGTGTTGAAAGCAATTAAAGATCTAAATAGGAGATAAAACATGTTTATAGATAGGAATACTCAATGTTGTTAGATCATTCTCCCAAAGTAGTATCTGGATTTAATGCAATTCTAATCAAAATCGTAGCAGGCTTCTGTGTAGAAATTAACAAGATGATTCTAAAATTTATGAAGAAATGTAAAGGACTTCAAAGAGCAAAACAATAACAAAACTGTCCAACTGAAAATTTACTTTAAAAGCTATGGCAACAGGGGCACCTGGGTGGCTCAGTCGGTTAAGCGGCTGCCTTCGGCTTAGGTCACCATTCGAGGCTCCTGGGCTGGTGCCCCACACCAAGCTCCCTGCCCAGCAGAAGTCTATTTCTGCTTCTCCCTCTGCATCTGCCCCTCCCTCTGCTCATGCTGCCATGTGCTCTCTGGTGCTCTCATATAAATAAATAAAATCTAAAAAAGAAAGAAAGAAAGAAAGAAGCTACACCAATTAAAAAACAACAACAAAAAAACAAAAACAACAACAACAAAAAAACCCACTTATTATTGACCGGATAGCTCAAAAGAACAGAAAAGTGTATAGAAATAGAGCCAGACATATATGTTAAACTGATTTTTAACAAAAATGCCAAAGTGACATAATGGGAAAAGTACCCTTTTCAATAAATGGTACTTTAACATATGGTTGAAAACATGAACCTCAACTCTTATGCCTCATACAAAAATTGCTCAAATAGATGATACATCTAAATATAAAAACCAAAACTATAAAAGTGCTGAAAGGACAAAGTCTTAGTAAACTTAGGGTAGGCAAAGAATTAACTATAAAAGAAAAAAAAATGACAAATCAGATTTAAGTAAAATTTAAAACTTCAGCTCTTCAAAAGACACTATTAAGAAAATGAAGAGGCAAGCCACAGATGTAAATATGTGCATGTATCATCTAACAAAGGACCAGATTATAGAATGTATATCAAGAATATTTACTTTTCAATAATGTAACCAATTACATAATTTTAAAAATCTACAAAAGACAAACTGAAATTCTACCAAAAAGCTGTAATAACTAATAAGCACATCATTATTCATCAGGGAAATGAAAATTAAAACCATGAGACTCCCCTTTGCACATACTAGAATGAATAAAATTAAAGACTAACACCCAAACTGGCGAGGATATGAACCAACTGGAATTCTCAAACGTTGCTGGAAGGAATGCAAAACAGTACAACCAGTGTAAATACACATTTATGATGCAAACAAGAAATTCCAATTCTAAGTATTTACTCAAGGAAATGAACACATCCACATAAAGACTTGTCTACAAATATTTGTAACAGTTTTATTCATAATAGCCCCCAATTCAAAACAATAGTATAATTTCCATTAACAGGTGAATACCATATATAGAACTGTTTATGTACAAAACTGGTAGGCAATATGGATCTGTCTCAAATACTATTAATTCTCTGACATTGTATCTTGTATTCACAAGGTGATTTATACCTCTCACCAAGAACCCCAAAAAATTATATCCCAGAATTGACAGTTACATGTTATAGACTGCCAGTTAAGAAGTGTAAGAAAACTGGGCACCTGGGTGGCTCAGTGGGTTAAAGCCTCTGCCTTCGGCTCAGGTCATGATCCCAGAGCCCAGCATCGGGCTCTCTACTCAGTGGGGAGCCTGCTTCCTCCTCTCTCTCTCTGCCTGCCTCTCTGCCTCCTTATGATCTCAGTCTGTCAGAAAAATAAATAAAATCTTAAAAAAAAAAGTGTAAGAAAACTGATGGATTCCTATTTTTTACTCTCCATGGGCAAATAATGTGACCCTTTTCAAGAGTATGCCCAGTATTCTTGTAAAAATAGCTTAGGGTGAGGGAATGGGGTAACTGGGTGATGGGCATTAAGGAGGGCACATGATGTGATGAACACTGGGAGTAACAGGCAACCAATAAATTATTGAACACTACACCTGAAACTAATGATGTACTATATGTTGGCTAATTTAATATAAACAAAAAATTTAAAAGGAAAAAATAGCGTAGAGCTTGCAACTCTTACTGAACACTACACGAATGCCACAAAATATTGCACAATGTTTAACACTTCTTTAAGATCAGTTCGTCTTCTGACTTCAGGTACCTATAATGTACCTAAAGAAAATCTATTTTCTAAGCTCTTCCCTCTTTCCTGGATATAACCTCACACTAAGAAAATGACAGTCACACTTGAGGTAGTCATCCAACTTTTAGCATGTGGTCACTCAACCTCATTCCTTCCAACTGGCAGCCTTACAAAGGACAGTTTCAACCCATGTTCTCAATGAAGTGTTGGGAACTAGCATAATTGTGTCTGAGCATTTATAAATTATAATATATATCTTTTTGTTATTATAAGTGAGCCTTATTTCTTTTTCACAAAAAATATTTTAGAAGGATTTATTTTCTATGAATTTCATTTAGGATTAACAGGGAGCACCAAAAATTACTAAATAGAAAAATTCGGCCTGATAGTAAACTATTATTCTATACCTTGAATTTTGGTCTTAATTTCCTAAAGAATCCTCTTATGATCATTTTATTTTGGAATATAATACTGCTTGAACTAAAGAAATACTAGGGTTTAATACTATACTCTAGAATTCTACAAATACACCAAGCTCTCTGGAGGGTGGGCCTAGAAATCTAAAATTTTTTAAGATTTTTATTTATTTCAGAGAGAGAGTGTGGGTGAAAAAGCAGGGAGGAGGGGCAGAGGAAGAGGCAGATGCAGGCTCTCTGCTGAGCACAGAGTCCGCTACCCCGTAGGGGCTAGGATCCCAGGATCCTGAGATGATGACCTGGCCTGAAGGGAGACACTTAACCAACTGAGCCACCCAGTCACCTCTAGAAATCTAAATTTTTAACAAATACACCAATGACAAATTTGTAGTACAGCTACAAATTTGAAAACCACTATCTAAATCTAAAAGGGAAGAGTGTAACTACAACATGATTATGGCCTCCACAAAACTTGTTTTGTTTGACCTATAGAATGGGCCTGTGTGCATGTTTATTATTTTTATTTTTTTTAATTTACTTGCCAATATCTAATACTAGAGAAAGCTCTCACAGAAATCTGGGCTTCAGACTTCTCATTAAGAAAAATTATATATATATATATATATATATATATATATATATATATATCCTTTAATACTGGTCCTCCCCTCTCTTGCATGACAACCTGCTGGAGCTTAGTTTGCTTCCTCTCCCTTTCCCTTTCCCCTCATTCCTATTATTTCACCCCCAAGATCATAGGTCTCTAACTCAGATAGTTAGCTTAGCTCCTGCAGGTATTAAAGACTGACCCATAATGACTATCCAGTTTCATTAGGAGAAGGCAGTACAGGTGATCAAATGAACCCTATATATTTATAAAATGTACTGGCTCAAGTTTTACTTCAGCTAGTATTAAAATAAGTTTGCAAGGAGAGAAGGGAGAATATATTCAAGTCGGTAAGATTCAGGATAGATGTATCTTTAATTTATTGAACATAACCCTAACTTCTCTTGTACTATATTTAAAATACCATTGTTAGAGACTTTGTCTTTCTTAGTATAAAAACAAAAACATTACCTTCTAATTTAAATGCTTTCTTGGAACTCTTGCTGATAATACAAACACTAAGATAAAATACACTGAGAGACTAGAATTACACAGAACATTTTGAGAAATCTGAAATTGAAAACATGTTTTCAGAGTTATTATTACCCATGTTCTCATTCATTCAGGTCTAAGCATCATGGCCAGGAATATGATAAGTCTTAATTCTAGAATTATGCAAAACCCAGATCCTAATCGGCTACCAGCCTGCTTGACCAGTTAAAATATAAATAAAAGAAACCTTAAAATGTGTCTAAAAATTAAGAACTAAGATTGAAGTTTCACTTACACGAAATTTCCACAGGTGAGCCACATCAGAGAAAACAGTGTGAAAGATCTGAGACTTCAGCCTACTTGCAAGCTAGCTTACCATCTGGTACAAGATACAAAGACTCAGGGATGAGACAAGGGGCAGTTTATTAGTTACTCGCAATAACATAAGCCAGAGCATCAACATTTTTGCACTGGTTGCCAGAATTCCATTTCCCACCAGACAAGGTGAAAAGGGCCAGCTGACACCTGCAGAGGAGTGGGTTGTGTTACACAGGAGGACACCTAAGCTTAGAGAAGCCCAATCTTTTATCATGGGCAGTAAGCATGCCGGCCTTTAACTCCAGTAGACATTAACTGGACCGAGTGCATGCCTGATCTTTGCTCTGGTGGAAGACACTATCTCTATCTTTCAAGGCTGATCCTTACAGAAACATCTTCTAAAAATAGAAACAAAGGGCAGTCAGTACCTCCCTGGCATGACCTGCAGAAACTGAGCGACCCATGGAAAACTGGCTCCCTCAACTAGATACTGTTTGTAACATATAATCAAATGAAGAGTCTAAAACCACTATTTATGCATCAATTTTATATATACACCTTGACCCAGCTTCAATTATTTAATCAGCATTTTATCTCGAATCAACTAGACCCTCTAACAAAGTATGTATTAAAAATGAATTATTCCCTTTTCCAGTTACTTTCTATTTTTAAAAAAAGGGGTGCTCCAATATTTGCACTATTACAATTTAAAATCCTCAAGCATTCTTCCAGAATAACTACTGTACTTACTTCGACTAACTTTAAATGTTTCAAACCTGTTAACGTTAGCAAAGGGAACTACCTGTCAAAAGTCTCATTATACCGTAACAAATACCACAAAGAGAACAGCAACTTCAACATTTCTAGCTGTCCTCTAAGAAATACAAGAAAAGCCTGCCCCCCAAGTCACTTTGTTCTGTTTCTCTTTACCCTTTACCGTTTCAAAAGAAAATCTTCCAATGAGAAAAGACAACAAAATGCCGTTTCTTTTGGTTCCTTTGTCCCTAGCAGAAGGGAGTAAAATCGGGGACTCGTTAAGGTAAAGAACCTGAAACAGGCAAGATAGTAAACAGACGGCATCCGACCTGTAATCAATCACCGAAGAAAGTCACCATCACTTCATCTTCATCCCTCCCTTCCCCCCCTCCAGCTCAAATAACGTGGGTATACACGAGATGATTAGGATCATATGGACCCGGACAAAGCTCTGGGCAGGCAGAGGGTAGCAGTTAACAAGATGCAGTCGGCAAAGAATCCGAGATACCCACTAGAGCCCACTCCAACAGAGGTTTTCAAAAGTGCGGGTCGCCCGGGCCACCCAACCCCGGAGGAGAACGCCGAGCAGCAGGAGGAGCGGCAGCGGCGCCGCCAAGTCCTCGGCACCCGTGGAAGTTGCTCGCGGGGCGCGCGGCACGCCGCAGAGCGCGCGGGCCCTCCATGTCACCGCCGCCAACACAGACCCTCCTCCTCGCCCCTCCCCCGCCGCGCACCCCGGGCGGCGGCGACATGACAGCGGGTCGCGCCGCACAAGGGCGCTCGCCTCCCCGAGCCCCTCCCCGGGCTCCCCCGCGCCCACGGCCGGCTCTCACCTTGGGTGGCGAACGGCGAGGAGCCGCTGACCGGCGAGCCGGGGGCGGGGACGGGCGGCGGGGTCTCGGCCGAACCCAGCATGGGCGCGGGCAGCATGAGGTAGCGCTGGGGCGCGGGCAGGCAGCGCTGGCAGAAGGAGTGCAGGCAGGGCAGCAGCTTGGGCGCCCGGCTCTGGATGTTCTGGTGGCACACGGCGCAAGTGTCCAACAGGTTGAGCCGGGCCGCCTCGCCTCCGCGCTCCGAGTCGGGGCCCTGCCGACTCTCCGCCTCGTTCTCCCCGCTTGGCGCCGCCGAGGGCCCCCCGGCGGCCGCCGCCGAAGCCGCCGCGGCCGCCGTCGCCGCCTTCTCCACAGCCACCTCCATTGTCCTGCCCCCGCCGCCGCCGGGAAAGGGGGAGCGCGGTCTCCGCCTGCCGCCGCCCCCGACGACCTCCTCCGCCTCCTCCTCACAGGCCGCTCGGGTGACCCGCGGGAGAGGGAGGGAGGCCGGGCCGGGCCGAGGAAGCCTCCTCAGGCCCCGGGGATCCGCCTCCCGGGTGGCGCGGCCGGAAGAAGGGGATCTGTCAGCGGGAACCGTTCCTCGCACCGGGAAGGCTGCGCCCCGTCCGCTTCGCCAACCGCTGCGGCGCTCGTCGAATCCGCCCAGCCCGCCCTCGTCTCCCCGCCTTTCTCCCTGGGCCCCCGGCCCACCTCAAGCCCCGCCCCCACCCACCCTCTCCCAGCAACTGAGGCGACGGCAAGGAACGCGCCGCCCAATAGCCGCCGCGCCTGGCCAGGGGGCGGGGCCTGCCCGAGCCCGCGAGGCTCCGACGGCCGCGGCGGGAGGCTGGGAGGTGGGAAGGCGCTTGCCCAGCCCCGCCCCCACCGAACTCCTAGAGCCGCGGCTTCTGATTGGGCCTTTGTGTGTGTTTCGCTCCTCTGAAAAGATTAAGGGATCATTTGTTAATGACAGACCGACTAATTCGGTCCGCCTGTGTTAGCCCCTCCTATGGGGCGGAGCTCCACCGTGTGTACTCAACGCGGTTAATTAAGTAACTGCTCCGAAAAGTCTCGTTTTACTGCTGAAAGACCCGGGTCCGGTAGGAAGAGTAAATATGGTGGGAGGGTCAAAGGATGACGAAGTAGAGATTGTGAAGAGCAAACAAGGGAAGAATTTTATAAATGGAGAAATGTTGGTGAGAAAGACGCTGTCCACAGCATGGATGTGCCACCTGAATTCACTCTTCTCCATTAGGAAATGAGGGAACATGAGGAATAAGGGTGGAGGTTCTTTTGCAAAGTCGGGAATTTTTAATTTAAAGGATTCCCCCCAGTGAAAAGGGTGAAATTAATTTTTAAAGTCAGTGATTTGCTTTTCAAATGAATAAAAATGGTTCTTTCTCCAAGAAACAAATATATAAAGATTGTTTGAAACTGTCTTTATTGTATGAATGTGGCATCACTTTGAGAAATAAAAATAAATCTCAGTACTGAAGTCCAAGTAATTCCTTCAAATTTTTTTTCATCCTGCCCCCCAAAACACAGACTTACACAGAAAGGACACACATTTTCACTCAAAAAATGGCCAAATTTGGGGTGCCAGGCTGGCTCCGTCAGTAAAACATGTGACTCTTGATCTTAAGGTTGTAAGTTCAAGCCCAGTACTGGGAGTGAAGACTAAAAAAAAATTATTTTTTACAGAGCTTGAAGTATAGAAAAGGGGGGGAGGGACAAACTTTTGCACACACATGTAAAAAAATTGTATGTAAGTGCCATTTTAAGTACAAATGAAATAGTGCTGGATCATTGAGGAAAGTGGGATAGGGTCAGAAGATCTTGTTAAAGTTGAACGATCCTGGGAGAAAAAAAACGCATGAAGGTGAGCAACTTGACTCTCCTTACCTTTTCCACTAGCCTCTTTCCCAAACAAATCCTAAATCCAATCACCATAGGTCTCCAAGAGTGAAGTTCTCCTTCTTAAAGACCTTCAAGGGCTATCTATTTATTTTATACGGTGGTAGTTACTTAAACCTTAGTTTGCATAAGAATCACCTGGCAAGCTTACTTAAAAGCAAGTATTCCAATTTTAGATGCATCTGGTGACTATGATCTGGTCCATCCAGGACAACCCTTAGGAAAATAGGGGCCATCTCAAATTTCTTAACCCACCTAACGTCCCTCGTCGTCCCTCTATGATTTCATCCCTCTTCCTTCCTATTCCTCTCAAGCTGATACTCCCTCTACTCTCATACTTTATGCACCAGCTGTGGAGGCTGAGAAAAATCAAGGCCATCCCACCTCAGGTTTAGCCTTAGTGTAGGTACAGCCATCTTAGCTCCAGCAGCCATCTCAGGGCTGAACTTTCTCCCACCCTGCTTTAGTAAGCCCCACCCTGCTTTGGTTCCAGAGACCCCCACCCTGCTTTGGTTCCAGGAATCCCCACCCTGCATTAGTAACAGGAACCCATAAATACCCATGCCTTAACTAAGCTCGGGGTCCAAGTCCCTACTCCACTGCATCGGGTATACTGGGGCCCAAGCTTAAGCTTGTCAAATAAACCCTCGTGTGATTACATCAGTGTTGGCTCCTTGGTGGTCTCTCAGACACGAAAACTCGGGCATAACACAGCAATTTTAATACCTCCCTGCTTTGCACATGCTGTTCCCTTTGTTTTGGAATGCTTTTCCCAAAAAATCAGACTTACCAGTTGTCTCCCTAAACCACCCCAGATGAAGTTCATCATTCTTTCCCCAGTACTCATTCTGTACCCCATCTTTTTGTAGCTGCACCTTGCAAATCTTTATATCCTAGGAAAGCAGATTCTGCTTTATAAATTAATGATTTAATATGCTAATAATTCATTACAGAGATGGTATACAGGATTCAAGCAGACTAAAGACAAGTGCCTTTTATTCCCTTTGATGATGGTGGTACAGAAGGAAAAAATGAGGGTAAATTGTGGAAGTTTGTTTTTGGAGAATTTAACACAATTTGATAACAACCCCCTAGATTAGTTTCTTAAATCATCATGGATAATCAGTTTTAGAGAAAATTTTATTTTCCATATTCTTAGGCTTCCTAGCCTCATGTAGTTAAAGCAATCGTGTGTTTTAGTTTGTTCAACTATATATGGTTTCTGATCTTTTTAATTCCAGAAAAGGGATTTATTGTTTTAACTGTTTTTATCATGTGCCTTTCTTACCTAGGTATTGTCTTCCCAAGTGCATTGCAAAAATATTTCACAGGGACCCACACTATGATAGATGATTCTTCCTTAATTATAACTCTCATCTCTCTCCCACTCTTGTTCTATAATGGCTCTGACTCCCTTCTTCATCCAAGGCTCTCCATAATTTCAGCCCTATCTGATCTCCCTGCCTGGTCCTACAGCTGGCCCATATCTACTCTAAGTTCCAGCCTAACTGGATGGCTTGCGATTTTCTAAACTGCACCAACACCACCCCTATCATCCCTCTGAGAGAGGGGGGATAATATCTGTCTCTGCTAGAAGAGAAAGGGCTCTGCAAGGAGAGCATGAACATTTGAGGCCAGTGAGGATCTCTCATGTGTACCCCTTCCATGGTAGTGATGAATAGAAATTCCAGTCTCCCAGGAGACTTTAACAAAATCATTTTTGAGTAATATTCTTCGAGGTTATGATACATGTCTAGGCAAGGAGGATGTGAAACAGCCCCCTTTACCTAATTTTCTATAGCCACAGAGGAATAAGGAAAAGATTTCTGCACCTTCTGTAGTAGCTGAGAGGTTTGGATAATTTGCAACCTCATTGTTAGCACAAGGACGCCTTGTGCAGGGACCGAAGGCGGTCTCAGCAATCGAGTACGAATGCAAGCAAGGCACATTCTGTGTATGCCATCATGAGCGGATGTCCTAGATCCACTGTCTTTCCCACATATGCCATGGCCTATTAAACCCTTCGATCTTCAAAATGGCCCTAGAAAGGTAAATGAATATGATATTGATGGATTTAAAATCCAAAATGATGACCAAAACCAAAATGGAAACAAAACCTGAAGAAACTGAGAATAGGATTAGGTTAAATTTTCTGCCATCAGGATAAAGGGTTAACCCAGTGAGCATGGGTAACTCAAATCCTGCACATTCCAAAGAAAGACTTGGTCCTTAATGGGCTCTTGGGAGATGCCCTTTGAACCTCTATCCTACCTGATAAGAGTGTTGCTGTATGCCTGAGGCTTTAGCCCTACACTCTTAACAGTTTGATCATAATTTATACTAACAATATGACTTATGCTCACACTTTTTTTTTTTTTTTTTAAATATACTTGAGTCTCTGGGTCACAGTGTGTTTGACCTTGTGAAGGCAGTAGCCTAAATAGTTAAGGTCAGTCACCTGGGCACTCCATGCTGGTGTGACTGACCCCCAGTTAAAATCCCTGATACCAAGACTTGGTGTCTGTCCCTTGCTGGCAACTTTACCCATGTCGTTACACAAAACTGCTAGAGAATTAAGCCCTCTGGTGAGACTCCACTGGCAGAAGACTCCTGGAGGCTCCCTTCTGGTTTCTCCTGGGCTTTGCCTATGTGCCTTTTTCCTTTACTAATTTTAATCTGTATCCTTTTGCCGTAATGATTAGTAACTGGGATAGAGATGGATCTATTTTTCTGAGTCCTATGAATCCTTCCAGCAGATCTTTGAAACGGAGGTGGTCTTGGGGACAGCCAAGACAAAGGGCATACCATTTCTCCTACTAGATTGTAACTCCTTGAGACTAAGAACCAACTCTTCTCTTTCGTATTCTTTTCATATCCCAAAAATCGCCTGGAAGCAAAAAATCTAGAGGTTGGCTCCTCCTGCTTTCTTCCTTTCACCCTTTGCTTCAACCTCAATTATAGCTCCTTTGCTCAATGGTTTTGTTTGCTTGTTTGTTTGTTTGTTGCTTCTTGTGAGCCATTTGCTTGAAGAGGAAGGCCCGGGAGAGGTCACTGCAGTGATTTCCCTTTCCCCGAATTACCTCCCTCCTGTAGTCATTTTTTTAGGTAAATGTTGGTTTTAGAACATGAAGTGTGGAGGAATAGAGGTCGCTGAAGGGCTAGGGAGTGACAGGCAAAGGGGCATATTTATTCCCTTGTCTGATGGACGAGAGCAATGAAGTGGCCTGTAAACTGAATATTGACTCATGAAATTTAGTGGACTGAGATGTTACAGACATTTGGAGCAAGTTAACTTAGGTGCTGGGAGCAATACCTCTGCAGACCATTCTGGGAATATCTAAGGGCAGAGAGCAGCCCCACATTTTAATATTCTGCCTGCTCTGTGGAAGCACTTCGGGTTTTATTATGAGATTAAGAATTGCAGAGAAGAAAAAGAAGAAAGAAGCAACAGAAAACTCATAGATCAAGTGCAAGTCAATCAGATGACCAAGGGGGGAAAAAAAAGAGGGTGAGAACAAAGAAGATAATACGGGAACAAATGAAAGAAAACAAATAGAATAAAAGGAAAAAGGAGTAACAACTGCAGATAACAAGAGAAGAAAAAGTGGAGTAGCTAGCAGCTGGAAAGACAATGAGGAGATTCATAACCCTCTGTGGGGAAAGGGGGAAAATAGGTGAGAAATGAGTGGGTGGACCACAGTGGGGATTTGAAAGAACTCTGAAACTGATGACATGGTGTATTCCGAGAAATAACTTATAAAAAATGTATCCTAGCACAACCCGACATAAAATACAAACAAAGCAGAGGCCATTTCTTCTTCCCAAGAAATATTTCATGTGATAATAGAATTTCTGGTACACATCTGTACTTTTGAAAATTGTCATTCTTTTGAGGTTTTTTTCCCCCCTAACATTTACCCCATATGAAACAAATCTTCATTTGTTACATAGCTTTTTGTCTGCTTTTATGATGTGATGTGTATCAAGGACTACTTTTAGCTCTGCCTGTTCTTCCTTTCTATAACTTGTTCTTAATTTAGCCCAAAGGTGTCTGACATAGCCCCCCTAAGAATTTATTGCTTCTGAGGCACATGTTTTCGGAATCTATGTAAACATATTCCATACATACACACCAACACATATATAATTTGACATAACTGGAGTCATAATACACATGATTTTAGTAATTTTTTAAAATCAATGCTATGAACTGAATTGTGTCGTCCTTTAAATTCAAATGTTTAAACTCTAATCCCATATGTGAGTGTTTTTGGAGATAGGGTCCTTGGGACTTAATTAAGATTAAATGAGGTCATCAGAGTAGAGATCTAGTCTGATTGGGTTGGTGTCCTTGTAAGAGTAGGAAGAGACCAGAGTGCATTCTCCTCCCCTGCCTCTCCCACCCCCTAGCACATGCAACAAGGAAAGACCATGTGAAGACCTAGCAGGACGGCCATCTGCAAGCCAGGAGGAGAGCTCTCATCAGAAACTGCATTGGCTAGAACCTTGATCTTATACTTCCTAGCCTCCTGAACTGTGAGAAGTAAGTTTCTGTTGTTTAAATCCTTCCATCTATAGTACGTTATTATAGCAGCTCAAGAAGCCTAAAAAGGGGGCATCTGGGTGGCTCAGTGGGTTAAGTCTCTGCCTTTGGCTCAAGTTATGATCTCAGGGTCCTGGGATTGAACCCCTCATTGGGCTCTCTGCTCAGCAGGGAGTCTGCTTACCCCCCACCCCCAAACTGCTGCTTGTGATCTCTGCCAAATAAATAAATTAAAATCTTTAAAAAAAAAAAAAGCCTAAAAAACCACAACAATGCAGGTAGACATTTAAAGATTTATGAAATTACTTTTAATGATTGCTTATGCTTCCATTATAACAAAATTTATGTTTAAAAGACTATATTGACCGACATTTAAATCTGTATTAATTAAATTATGGGCTAAGCTGGTATGACAATTCCAGCAGCTCAAACAATATCAAGTTAATTTTTCTGTCATGTATTATGCCCCACTGTAGGTCCCCAGCTCTGTTTCTCAATCATTCAAAGCAACAGTTCTTCTAGCTTGTTATTCTGTCATCCCTTAAAATGGTGTCTTTGTCAACATGGCCAGATTGGGCCCACAAGTACTATGTCTTCACCTGAGGAGAGGAACTGGCAATTTCCATCAGGTAACACAATAGTTGGGAGTTTGCTTCCACTCACACTATGTCATCACGGGGCCACACCTAGCTTCAAGGTAAGCTGGGAAATGTCCTCTTCAGTGGAATAGTCATACATCTTAAAACTCAGCAGAGATTGGGGGATCCAGGTGGTGGGTATTGGAGAGGGCACAGATTGCATGGAGCACTGGGTGTGGTGCAAAAATAATGAATACTGTTATGCTGAAAAAAATAAAAAATAAATAAAAAAAAAAGAACCAAGATGCCCTTCAACGGACGAATGGATAAGGAAGATGTGGTCCATATACACTATGGAGTATTATGCCTCCATCAGAAAGGATGAATACCCAACTTTTGTAGCAACATGGACGGGACTGGAAGAGATTATGCTGAGTGAAAGAAGTCAAGCAGAGAGAGTCAATTATCATATGGTTTCACTTATTTGTGGAGCATAACAAATAGCATGGACGACAAGGGGAGATGGAGAGGAGAAGGGAGTTGGGGGAAATTGGAAGGGGAGGTGAACCATGAGAGACTATGGACTCTGAAAAACAATCTGAGGGTTTTGAAGGGGTGGGGGTGGGAGGTTGGGGGAACCAGGTGGTGGGTATTGGAGAGGGCACGGACTGCATGGAGCACTGGGTGTGGGGCAAAAACAATGAATACTGTTACGCTGAAAAAATAAAAAATTAAAAAAAAAAAATCTATACTGTTACGCTGAAAAGAAATAAAATAAATAAACAAACAAACAAAAAAACTCAGCAGAAGTAGACATTCTATTAGTAAAGGGATAAGGGAAAGTTGGATCTGGGTAGATGGGGACAAAAATTAGTAATCTAACATATGATTGTTTTCAGCATTTCACTTATCTCTATGACCTTACCCTGAATTCCTAGAAGTGAAACTCTTAGAACAAGGGTTGCACAATTAATATCTCTGTATTTATTGCCACACTGCCCTTCAGGAATAATTTATACCACACTCTACCAATGTTTTACATAAATGCCAATTTCCCTACCTCTTTGCCATTATTCTAGTTAATCTTTGCTAATCTGAATGTCTAAAAAAAAGTAACCCAGTATTGATAAAATTTTCATCTTTGATTAACGCTGAGACAGAACATATCTTCATATATATGGGGGCATTTGTATCTTTTTCATTTGAGATTACCTGATCATGGCCTTGGCCTATTTTTCCATTGGGTGCTCATCATTTTTCTTACTGATTTGAAAGGGATTGTTGTTTTTCACACACCATATCTTGCAAAAAAAAAAAAGTTGCCTATGTGTCGTTGGTCTTTTAATTTGCAGATTTCTTATTCTGCTAGGCAAAACTGTTAATTTTTCATATAGTCCAATGTATTGTTTTTTGGCTTTCTGGATTTCAGTTTTGTGCATAATCAGAAATGCCTCCCATCCAGAGATTATACAAATATTATCTTCTAAGATATATATTTTAATGGGTAACACATTTGTATGGTATGAAAACAAAAATATAAAACTACCCAGTGAAAAATCTTGCTATTCGATCTGGTCTCTTCAATCTCATTGACCCCATGACCTTCCTCCTCCTCTGGAAAGTCCACTGTAAACTCAGGAGAGCAGAAAAAGGGGGGAAAAAACGTTTTATTTTTAAAATGGTTTTGACCTCATGGGTCCCCTGAGATGGCACTAGAAACCTTCAGGAGTTCCCAGACCACATTAGAAAACCACTGAGCCAGCCCATTACTAGGAGAGGGAAGACTGCATGAAAGCTAGCTGAACAGATTCTTTTTCAATAATTACATACTTATTTAGTGATTTGTAATTTTGATAGCCTTTTCCATGTGACTGCTTCACAGTACTATTTCTTTCTGAATTAAACAGTTATGGAAGTTTGGAATAAAGACTAATATGTTCCCACAGATATCCCAAGCCTGTTCTTATACTCCTCCTTGTGTCACCATGGTAGTAGTTGGTTGTATATACTTCCAGACCCTTTTTCTACACATGTGTGTTCATATATATGTGTGTATCGCAGGTTTCACATTTGTCAACCCCCGCCCCACCCGAATACATGTGAATAAGACTGTGTTATATAAATTGCTTTTATGACTTGCTCTTTTTACTTTATAGTCTGAAGATCATTTCATATTTTTACACATAAATGTACTTCATTCTTTTTAACAACCACATAATGTGGTAACAGCTCTGTGACGTGAACGTTTGTTATTTAGAAGGAAAGGAAAAGCAAATTCATTCTTGTTTCTCTACGGATGACCAACTACAATCATTAAATGGTTCATCTATCTCTTCCTAAATTGAAATGCTACCTGTAGTTGATGCCAGATTTCCGTATATGCATGGATCTGTTTCAGATGTTATTTCAGAGATTGATTGGTTTCTTCCTGAATACTATCTACATCTTTATTAAATGGATTGTTAAGAGTAAGTCCACCCTCCCTCTTATTTCTCTTTTCAAATTGTTTAAACTATTCTTATATATTTACTATTCCACATATTTGTTTCTGCAAGGAAACAAAGTATCTTTATTACCTTCCATAATGTATTTAGCATTTCGCTTCTCGGAAGCAATTTGAATAGGAATACAAATTTTGTTTTGCACAATCGTATGTATTCTAGTCAGGATCTATAACGTAAACTTCACACCGTCAGGGAAATACCACATCACCATACACGTACATTTTGTGATCAGTTTGTCAAGTTCCATAAAAAACCTAGTAGTGATTTTTAAAAATGAAATAAAGTATTTTTGAACAGGAAATACATGGGTCTGATGCAAAATTCAAAGTGAATGTGTGCACACTGGAAAGCAGACAAAGCAGACAGCACATAGATGCTAATGGGTAGTAGAGAATGAATTTATGATCCTTATGTCCTTAGTTTATGTCCTGACCATTAATTCTGTCTTTGATTTGTACCTCTATTTTTCTCTTATTATTATTATTTTTTTATGGTTAATGGTACATAGAATTGTCTCTTTCTCCCCAATAGAAGTGTGAACTTCTTGGGGACAGTATTTGTGTTCGCTTCTCTTTGCAGCCCAGTGCCAAGAATACAGCCTAAAGTCCTGGGATATAATTAAGGAGAGAGAACGTACTTGATGTATAAGAAGGTGAGCTATATTAAGACTGAGATCCAGCAGGAGTAGACATTGAAAACTGAAAAAAAAAAAAAATCATTGCTTAAAATGTATAAACAAGCATCTGTCTCCTAGAAGGAGAGATTTGATGTACATGGAGGAAGACCATCCACGAGTTTAGGTAAACCTAATTTTGCTTCTGTTGTGCAAAGTAAAGTAAGGAGCTGTGGTCTAGGAGCTAAAGCACTCTTCATAATTCTATAACATTTGTCTTCATGCTGGAAAGAACTGTGTCTGAATATTGTGTTTCCTTTAGATTCTCGTTTAGAGAAACGTTTGCTTCCCGGATTCCAATTGTCCCATGTAATGACTTTTGCATATTCTTGGGCCATATCTGTAGTTAGACCATTTATACCATTAGTTGCCCACAGGAAGTAAAAAAAAAACCCTGAAATATTATGCAAGCCTGGTGCATAATAAATGGTGCAGGAGAAATTGTTCAAGAAACCATGTTGATTTTTTTTTTTAAAGATTTTATTTATTTTTTTGATAGAGAGATCACAAGCAGGCAGAGAGGCAGGCAGAGAGAGAGAGGAGGAAGCAGGCTCCCTGCCGAGCAGAGAGCCCGATGCGGGACTTGATCCCAGGACCCCGAGATCATGACCTGAGCCAAAGGCAGAGGCCTAACCCACTGAGCCACCCAGGCACCTGCCCCAAACCATGCTGATCTTGATGCTGCCTGACACCAACTGGACTGTGGATAGCACATGATTTCATTCAAGATGGAATATCCTGGACTCTGATAACACGACTGATACTGGGTTGCTGTCTTCTTATATACCACGATACCCCAGAGTACTGAAAACACATGAAACACTTCTTGAATAGATTAAGTAAACGATGTTTGGAGGGATGAAAAAGCAAGACCCTGTCTGTGGCTGAGAATGGGGATTCCTCTGAAGATAATAGAATTTCTAGTCTGCTAGGAAGAATTCCACGGAGAGGAAACAGGAATATAGGATATAGATGAAGGGAAGAGGAATTCTACTCTGAACTGCAAATAATTTAATGTCTGCACTCCAGGCATTGGTGTACTGTATCTGGCTTGTGTTGTGCTGGTTCTTGGCTGGCATAAAACGGCTGCCAAGTTTTCAAGAGTCTTGCAAGCTGGTTGTTAGACTGTTAGTACCTTAAAATTGGCCCTGGTGGGAATATTTGCACTATGGAAATCTACTAGATAGGAGCAAACATCGAAATGGGCTTTTTCTAGCAGGTAAAAGCAAACACTGAAATGGGCTTCTCGCCCCCTAGAGAGTTAGTTGTTCAACATCTATGGACACATTACTGACTCCGGGTAAAAGAGATGGACTCAAACACATCCCTCATTTGCCTGGGACAGTCTCATTACACCACCATTTTCCTGATGTAAGTATTAATAGCTCCCCCTTCACTGCTGACAAGTGTCTAGTTTGCACAATAAATATTTGGTTATTCTAGTTCAAGGTCATTCCTTTTACTGAGCAGTAAACTAGCCCTGCAGTTTGGCTTGTGGCCAGGCTCAGAGACTCCTAGTGTAAGACCCCAGTTAGGACTTGGACCTACAGAGTTTGAGAAATACCAGATACAACTATCCTTTTACTGAACATCTTTAACTCATTCCCCGAAACACGGGTGCTAATTAAAAATCCATTTTCAAAAAAATAATTTTCACTTGTTTTAAAGGGAAGAATTATGACGCCTTAAATCCCAGCCCAGATCCTATATTTTTTTGCAGAAAAATAGAACAACTAAATAATACAAATTTGTATAAGTAACAAAGAACAATTTGAAAATAAATGAACATGATTTGTGTGTAAAGCATAATGTAATGAAGGTTTAATGTACTTGCCAACAGATGAATTAAGGACCTCGTGGTGGGTAGAGGAGGAGGAAGCGGGGGAACCTAAGGAAACTTCCACCCAGACATTCAAGATCAGAGTGAGACACACTTGATAATAATTTTCTCTTTCTTGAGACTACAACTAGAAATGGTTTCTTTTGTGGACGTGATTGATTTCCCAGAAGATACGACTGATTCAGACTTAATCTTCTCATAATTTGCAAAAATTTCATACCCAATATGATGAACTCCCCCTTAAAAACATTTGAAGTATTTTGTTCTTTCTCCTTTTTCCCCCCAAAGAAATGTGGTTTTATCATGGGAACAGAACCCCTGGGCAGAAAGAGTTGCCTTCTCTCCCTTTTCATTTTGCTTATCACACCCATCTTTTCTGAATGGCTAGGTTTCTCATTCTTCTCTTCTTTCTGTACCATTTCCTTTCCACCAATATTTGAACATTTTGAAGGCTCATACTGCTTTGTACTTGTGATGCTCTTAAAAATAAAGTTGTAATATGAAAGACCCTTTAGGACAAAATGAAGGCTAAGCAGAAAAGCACTTCAAAACACTGAAGAATCCCTTTCACTTAATGGACATGAAAAACACACACAATACAAGTCAAACATAGCACATAATTCACATTAAAGAGTATCCACATGATACTCTTTAGCTAGAAATTGTTGTGTCAAGTGAATTGGTGAGTGGGTCTTTATTTAAAACGGTAATGTCAAAATACCGCTGTTTGTAGAATATTTGTTTAATGTTTTTGAGTGAAAATATGCTGTACTGGAAACATGACTTGTCAGAAAAGTGGCATTATAGCTATTGTGGTGAAAAGTTGTATACTGAATAGTCACTATGGGTCAAGAATGATAAATTCAAAAAATTTAGCCTGATGTGTTGAATTCCATTCTGAAATCTTTAAGCATTTAAGTCTTGTTCAATGTTCCAGCCATGTCTTAGCTGTCACCATTGGGAATGGAAGGAAGTGTGCATGCCCATGTTTAACATACAGCAATAGGAGAGAAGGGGGTACAACTTAGAATAAGAGGGAACTAGACATCCTCAAAGCTTCTAAAGAGAAGATGAACAGCTCAGATATAAAGGCCTGTGAGTCTGATGGAATCAAACTTCCCAACAGCCACATGGGAAGCTACAAGACAATGGGGAAAGAGCCTTTAGATTATAAGGAAAAAATATTACCAATCCTGAAATTGTATCCATAGTATTCACTTGATTTTTAAAAAGATAACATCAGTTCATAGCTCTGTGATTATATGTATTCTTAACCCCTCACAAGCCTAAAAAGTAATCTCATGGGAACACTGTCTCTGGCCTGTTTTTAACATTATAATCGTTGTGAAGTGTTGCCTGTGACAGACTTTATGACAGGATGCCCTGGGAAGTTGTGAGGTCTTCCTTGAGGAGCCCTGCCCCCTCTCCTACCTGCCTCCCAAGGAGAATTCATTCTTCTTTTCAGAACGCCAATGTGACTTATTTTGTGTTATGATTAATTGTCTCCTCATTAGATTTTAAGGGTCAGAAGCTCAGCTTAATCATCTCACTACCCCCGCTTGCCTAGCATAGGACCTTGAACGTGGTAGGGGTTCAACAGCTATGAGCTGAATGCTCTTCCACCTGGAGTAATTTTTTATCTTTGGAAATCTGTTGAACAACTTTTCCATTATCTCAGACTTCCTCCCCAACACCTCTCCTCCCTCAAAGTAAGGGAAAGGGTTCTCTCAAACCATGATTTCCTACAATTTGTTGCATAGGAAAAAACAAATTAATGTTGAAATCCCGAGGTCTGATCACACTTCAATCATTAAGAGAAAGAACTATTTATTACACTCAATTCATTATTCATTGCTCATAAATATTTGAATTGAATCACTACAAATGAGATTTGGTAATAAAATATGCAATTTGAAGTCTTGTTTTCTATCAGAATAGTTGATTTCAGAACTTTTTAGAGCTTCAAGGCACTTTTTTACTGAGTTGTACAATGAATGATGCCAGTTTGACCCTCATACTGGTGAGCACTCATTCCTTGGAATTGGAAAAGTATATCAATTTAGTTTCTCTAGACCACATGACCAGAAGGTGCTATCTGCCATTTCTTTTTATGAAGGCATGGCACTATAGAAGTAGGAGTGCCAAAAAAAAAAAAAAAAAAAAAAATAGGAGTGCACTAGTGGGAGTATAAATCAGTTCAACTTGAAATATGTACCAAAAATCTTTTTTTTTTTTTAGTTTTTACTTATTCATTTAAATTATTTCTACACTCAGTGTGAGGCTCCAACACATTACCTGAGATCAAAAGTCACGTGCTTTTCCCACTGAGCAAGCCAGGCATTCCTATAGCTAAAATCTTAATTGCATGTATAAATTTGCCCCCCAAATTAAAACTTTATTTTATGAAAAAGTTTGCACACATGTAAATAATTGCATATGTACAGTTAAAAAAATAATAATAGTGATTATGATAGTCAAATAAGTAGAAATAACCTATAAACCAGTACTAAGTTTGCATAAATAAATTGTGTTGCAACCACGTAATGAAATGCTATGTAGCCTTAAAATATTCTCTTGTCAATAGGTGACCAACTAAGTTTCAAAAGACAGAAAGAAAAAAAAGAAGGAAAAAAGGAAGGAAAGATCTGAAATCTCTCTATACCAGAGGTCTATATTTCAGTGGTCTTTTCCTGAGTAAGAGTGCAAGTGCTTTTTATTATCTTCTATGTGCTTTTCTGCTTTTCCAAGATTTTAGATAATAAATTTTCTTTTAAAATCAGGCAACAGATTTTAATAAATAAAAATTCAAGGGATGCCTGGGTGGCTCAGTGGGTTAAGCCACTGCCTTCGGCTCAGGTCATGATCACAGAGTCCTGGGATCGAGTCCCACATCAGGCTCCTTGCTTGGCAGGGAGCCTGCCTCTCTCTGCCTGTGCCTGCCTCTCTGCCTGCTTGTGTACTTTCTCTCTCTTTCTGACAAATGAATAAATAAATATAAAATCTTTAAAAAAAATTTCAAAACAACCCTGAACATACCCTAATGTAAACTATGCACTTTGGGTGATAATGCTGTGTCATTGTGGGTTTACCAGTTGTAACAAATGTATCACTTTGGTAGGGAATGTTGATAGCGGAGGAAGCTATACATATGTGAAAGTAGGGAGTATATAGGATGTCTCTGGACCTTCTACTCAATTTTGCTGTGACCTAAGACTGCTCTAAAAATGAAAGTTTATTAAAATAAGTACAGATAAATACATAAGAAATAAAAGGGGAGAAAGTCAAAGCATAGGTACTGATGTTGGGTCAAGTGGTAGATTCAGTAACTAATCTCCTGATTTTGTTAATCATCTCTATTCTGCTCATCTCTTTTTATTCTCTAAATCTCATCTCACATCTTCTTTTTTTTTTTTTTAAAGATTTTTAAAAAAATTTATTTGAGAGAGAGAGCGAGAAAGAATGAGAGAGAGAGCATGAGAGGAGAGAGGTCAGTGGGACTCTATCCCAGGACTCTAGGATCATGACCTGAGCCAAAGGTAGTCCCCTGACCAACTGAGTCACCCAGGGGCCCTCTAAATCACATCTTCTTTAAAACATTGGGACCATGCATAATTTTAAGTCTATATTTTATATAGCTTTTTAAATAATTTATGAAACATTTTACTATTTAAGGGAAATAAAAATGTATCAAATTTGAAAAAAAAAGTGATTTAGAGTAGAACTTCATTGTGATGTAATAATAAAACCACTTTCTGGGAAGTATCTAGCATTTCTAAGAAAATGTTTTAAGCAATTTTTTGATAGACTTTGGTTAGGCTCTTTAAGCCAGGACTCCTTGGAGAGATGACTGATCTCAGATTTAGAGCAGGAAATGTCTAAAATGATCCTAGAAAATCTTGTTCTAACCAGAAAGCAAAGAAACTGTGAAAGACTACTGTTGGTCACATCAAAAGAATACAGGAACCAACTTGAAGAGGCTTCCATTGACAAAAGTGATAATTTGAACATTAAGAAGGAGAATGATAACCACAATGAATTAAACATATCATCAGGTATGAAAGCTTAAGTATTCATATATAGTTAACACTAAATCACACTGAACATCTTTGGGGATGCCAGAGAACCAACTCATTTGCCGACTAACCAAAGTTATCCCACCTTATCGCCCTCGCCCCGCAAGGACGACAAGACGCCCTGGTTCGGATGCATCTTCTCTCTCTTCTCTCTCTTTATTTCCGCAAGTCTACACACTTATATACGCTTACATGACCAATCAGCGAGCAGGGTACAGCAGGGAGCGAATCAGGCTGTGCACCTAGACCAACAACTTCGCTAGCAACCAATGCTGTTTACTTCCTCTTTGGGCGTTCTGCTTAGTCTCACGAGGCAATCCTAACCTGGCAACTAGCCAGGCGCCATCTTTTCATGGCGGAGGTAGCCCTGGCCAGGGGCCTGCCTCCGACATCTCCCCCTTTTTTCTTTTATGGCAGGGATTGTGCCTGTCTTAGGTTGTCAGTGGCGGGGAATATCCTTACCCATCATTAGACGGCAGATATCAATGATCTGCGTCCTGTCTTACGTTGGTATATTTCCCCCACCAATCTTACCCGTCGTTGACTACCGATCCAGCATACTTAGCCACACTTGGGGGGATGTTCCAGCCTCGATGGCTAACAAGGCCTGCACCATGGCTTGCTGTTGCCTATGTTGCTGTCGCCTCCAAATTTGCAGTTTCCTTACTAGTAGAATCAAGCCCACTACGAGGATTGTCATCAGACCAATTATGCTAGCCCATTGTTTCGTAAAGGTTAACACATCTTGCAATGTTTTGATTATCTCTGGGAGGGTTGCAAGCTCAACTCTGGTGTTATTTATCCTTGTTATGCCTAGTAGCAGGTGCTGAGTATAGTTTTGGAATTCTGCGGACTAATTCTCCCGCAAGTATTGGGAGAGCTGTCAGGAGACATTCTGTTAGTCACTCATATTAGTATAGGCTATGGGAGTTACACAAATTGCCGGGAAGGGTACTATACATCCCAGTCCCAATAGGGCCCCCCATATGTCCACTTGTTCTTGAACCAAATCCACTCTCTGGTTGACTATCAGGATTCCTGCTTGCAGATGTGCATTGATCTGAGTCTGTGTTTGAAGGGCAGCCGCCGTTCCTTCTGCAAGGGTGTTCACAGCTTCTGCAGTGGGTATAGTTGCAGCAAGCGAGACTGTTGTTGCCGTGGCAGCTGCTGTAGATATAGCCAATGCTGTCACAATGGCGGCTGTGATACCAAAATCTCTCTTCTTTCTGGATAGCACCACCGGTAACTTGTCCTCTGGAATGGAAACTGGGATAGGAACATGGGTAGGGATACGCATAATCACAGCCAGCTTGAAGGCCATGACATTCCAGCACTGGGAAAGATAGCAATTCTTAGTGCAATTCTACGTATCATTCAGCTCACTAGCATTTGTTACGAGGAAAGGGAACGGTGGCCAGACGCATATGGGAGTGGGCTGATAAGTAATATTATTGGGACAAGACACATTAACTGTTGTCTCAAAGATACTAGAGTCATTTTGTTTATAAGAACAGTTGAGGAATTTGCCACCATTTAACATGGACACTGCTGAGATATCAGTACATGCTCCTAGCAAGTTACAGACCTGCCATGCATCAAAGGGAGAGGAGGGAATATGAGAGAAGAATTAGTCACTGGTAAAGGATATAGCCATGCTTTAACCACTGCTCACAGCTCTCTGGCTTGAGTCTGCCGCAGGAGGTTTAGCATCCCCAGAGTTATCATCAGCATCTTCAGCATCATGACTGGTGTTTGGAAGCAAGGCTGCACGCACCAGCCGCTCTGGGATCCAAATTGGAGCCTCCTTTTCCTGTGGAAAAACATATTCAGACCCCCTACTCCATACTAACACTGGATCTGGTCCATTCCACTTTCCTGTGAGGATGTCCTTCCAAAGTACTAAAGGCTTAAGGGAAGCAGCAGCATCACTTGCATGTCTGTCTGCAGCTGATTTACCCGTTTTGTCCAACGTTAAAAAATTCAAAATAAAGAGAATGGTGTTGAGCTTATCTTTAGGGGACCTGAAGGTGTCCCCTATTCCCCCTTTTTGTTTATAAAGCGCATTTTTTATTGTAAGATGCGCGCACTCCACAACACCCTGTCCTTGTGGGTTATAGGGTATTCCATGTATCAAGTGAATGTCAAGTTGTTGTAGGAAGGCTTTAAAGGGTTGTGAGGTGTAGCCTGGATCATTATCTGTCTTTAATTGGCGTGGCTTTCCCCATGCCGCGAAAGCCTGTAGGCAATGGGCGATAACATCTCTGGATTTTTCCCCCGTATGCACTGAGGTGAAAATTTTTCCAGAGCAGGTATCTACAGAGACATGAACATATCTTAACTTTCCAAATTCTGAAACATATGTGACATCCATATGCCATATATGATTAGGTAACAAACCCTTGGGATTAACCCCCAAGGACGGTGCAGGTAGTAAGATCACGCAATTTCTGCAGGAGACTACTATGTCCCGTGCCTGTGCTTTTGTTATGTTAAATTTGAGGCGAAGAGTTCAAGCATCCTGTTTCTTCAAATCCTCCCCTAAGTGGTCCCATTGAGGTATGTTTAGCAAGCCTTCATCTAGGAACCATGGAGCCGCCTTTTCCACTGTATTCAAAAAGGCCCAGCAGTTTTTGCTTTTAGTGGAGTTCCATTGGCTTTCAGCAGGTCTTCTAAAGACCCTTCCAACCGCACTTTAGATACTTCAGATCCCATTATGAACACACAGACAACAGACGCAGACGTTAAAGACTCGCCGCTAAATCCCGGCTCTAAGGCCGCCCCGCTTCTTATTGCGGACTTGTACAAGTTTCCCACCACCTTTGTCATGGTTTTACCCAGCTTACCTGCGGACTTCTCCCTTGCAAGGTTTTTCTATTTTTACTCCCCGCTTTACCGCGGAATTTCCACTTGAACGTGGCCTTTACTCCCCGCTTTACTGCGGAATTCCCACTTTTGAACGTGGCTAATGTCCCCGCTTACCTGCAGACCTTTACTCCCCGCTTTCCTGCGGATTACCTTGCAAGATTCCTTTATTTAGTTCCCGGGGGCCGGCGCCATTTATCGCCCTCGGCGCACAAGGACGACAAGAACCCTGGTTCGGATGCATCTTCTCTCTCTTCTCTCTCTTTATTTCCGCAAGTCTACACACTTATATACGCTTACATGACCAATCAGCGAGCAGGGTACAGCAGGGAGCGAATCAGGCTGTGCACCTAAACCAACAACTTCGCTAGCAACCAATGCTGTTTACTTCCTCTTTGGGCGTTCTGCTTAGTCTCACGAGGCAATCCTAACCTGGCAACTAGCCAGGCGCCATCTTTTAATGGCGGAGGCCGCCCTGGCCAGGGGCCTGCCTCCGACACCACCTCTCCATAAGAACTGTACCTCGGGGAAATCATGTGCGAAAATTCTTCCTTGTAGACGAATTCTAGATTGGAAGTACAGAACGTTTTATACAGTTACAACATCACCACACATCTCTTAATGAAATAATAGCTCTAGGAATTGATTGTTAATGGCTGTGAAAATCATTGGGTGAAAAGTTGGTGGGCAACTTTATAAAGAAAAGATCAGGTCAATATACTAGAAACCAAAGGTCAATCTTAATATCACAGAAAGAGAGAACATCAATTACATTCCATGTGTCTGGATGTAGTAGAACATATATTACCACCAATAAACTATTTTGGGGGGAAAAATCAGAAGTGATAATCAAGGCCCTATATCTAACCAGTTTATAGGAAATTCAGAAAATTGAAGAACATTGTAGGGTGGAGGTAGAGAACTGGCTAATAGTCAGAAAATGGGAAGTATAAACACAGATAACCTACGTTCTTCAACATCAGCAGCAAAGTGACAGAGAGAGAGAAAGGGAGACTATAGGTTAAAAGAGACCTAAGAAATACATCAACCATGTGCAATAGGAAGAAGACATTGTTTGTATCCTTTAGAAAAAAAAATTGTAAAAAACAAATGTTTATGAGATGATAGAAGTTGAAACGCTGATTGGATATTATATTATTTAACGATATGAAGGAAATATGGTAAATGATTTTTGGCGATGCTAAAGGGGAGAATGAGAGAGAGGAGATCTTAGAAATACAAACTCAAATTCTTTGGGGCAGAAAATTTCCCTCTAAACTCTTAGATTCTCCAGCTGGATCTGCAAAATAAACTGACAAAAAGAGAGATTAACAGGTCAAAAGACACACACATTTATTTGATGTTAAACATTTTGCAGAGCATGAGAGAGGGACTGTGTAGAGTGAAGAAACCCCCCCCCCCCAAGAAATGGGTAAGCTTGGAGGCATTTATACTAATTTGCCAAGAGAGGATAAATTACAAGAGAAATGACAAGACAAAGGAAAGAGGTTTGGAGCTTCAAGAAGTGGCAAGTTGGGGCACCTGCATGACTCAGTGGGTTAAGCCTTTGCCTTTGGCTCCGGTCATGATCTCAGGGTCCTGGGACCGAGCCCCACATCGGGCTCTCTGCTCAGCGGGGAGCCTGCTTCCCTCTCTCTCTCTGCCTGCCTCTCTGCCTACTTGTGATCTCTCTGTCAAATAAATAAATAAAATCTAAAAAAAAAAAAAAAAAAAGAGGTGGCAAGTTGTAGGAAGGCAAGTAAATGGGGGAAACTAGTGGAAAATAAGGTGCAACGTTTATTTGTATAAACTCTTTCTTGCTGCCGTTTCTCCTCAGGTTGTTATTCTCTCCCTGGTATGGGAAAGGGGCATGCATCTTTGGAAGGAGGATCTACGGTGGCTTCAGGAAGATAGAAGGACGGCAGACAGTTCATCCTGTGTCTTTTTCAATCCTCGTGCTACGAGTGGCATATTTTGGGTGGCATATTCTGATCTCCTACATATCCATAGGTGAAATCTGGAATTCACTTTAAAATGATTCAGTTTGAAAAAAATAATAAGAATAAATTAAGTAAGTAAATAAAAAAACCAGTTTGGGAAGGGGAGTATACAGGATTATATATAAATAAGATTGGTTATATGTCGATATACTTTTAATCAAGGTGATAAGAGAAGTACCAGGTCATTATACTATTCTCTTATTTTGTATATATTTAAGCCACAATAAAATGTTTTAAAATAAAGAGGTCTTATAAATATTAGATTTTCCAGGTGCCTGGGTGGCTCAGTGGGTTAAGCCTTTGCTCAGGTCTTGCATGGTCTCAGGGTCCTGGGATTGAGCCCTGCATTGAGCTCTCAGCACGGTGGAGAGTTCGCCCCCCACCCCCACCCCCATCTGCCTGCCTCTTTGCCTACTTGTGATCTTTCTCTCTCTGCCAAATACATAAATTTTGTTTTTAAAAAGCTCTGTTTTAAAAAAAATTAGATCTTCCCATACAGTGTTGTGAAGAATAACTTGCACATGGGAAATGTAATAACTTGATATGTGGGTTGTGAGTAGGTTTTCACAGTGAGTTCAAGTGTAGCTTAGTAAGACTAAAACACATCATTATAGTAAAAACAATAATAAAAGAGCCTGCAGTCCATCAACAAATATTTATTTTTTTATTCAAGGACAATTGACATACCATATCTTATGAGTTTTAGGTGTACTTCACAGTGATTCAGAATTTTTATACATTTTGACACGATCCCCACAATCAGCCTAGTTACCACACAACACCATACAAAGTTATTGCAGTATTGTTGACTATATTCCCTATGTAACAGATATGTATTGTTGACAGTATCCTTTAGGTCAGTACTCTGAAACTAGATCTCTAGAAGCTGAAGGGATACAGAATAGAACAGTAATAGTCTATCTAGTTCAATTTACAAAAGAAAAAGCCGAGAAAGAGGGAGCTTTTGCAAGAAATTAAAAGCCACTTCTCCACAATCAAGGCAACTGGAATCTCTTCCAAATTTTAGGGCAGTAATTCTGACAAAAGCCTGCTAGGTAGCGGTGGGTTTGAAGCTGAAGCAATGGGAGAATTACAACAACTTGGAAGAACTTCAAACTGAGTTAATCAGTGGTTGAATAGATTAAACAATTGAGATGATGAGAGAGGGAGAGAGTGGTATCTCTCCTGAAGTCAATAAGTAATGTCTAAAATGGATAAGTGACAAAACAATAGTATAATGAAAATACTAACAGCCAACCTATATTAAGTATTAATGTGCCAAGCACAGTTCTAAGTTCTTGACATGGAATAATTCATTTGCTCCTCTCAGTGATGCTATGAGGCAGAAATTATTCCATCTCCTTAAGTGTGTTATTTAAATCAACAAAGGTAAGTATTAAGAGATGCAGCTAATAGTTAAACAGTGGTTTCTTCTGAAAACAGAATTAAGAGGTAGAAATATTTATTGGTTTACCAAAGTAGGGCTGGTGTCCTTACGTAGAGGGAAATTTGGACATGGAGACAGACACATACAGAGGGAAGACAATGTGAAGACACAGGGAGACTGTCACGTGAAGATGGAGGACAGGAGTTAGGCTGCCCTAAGCGGAGAACACGTGGAGCCACCAGAAGCTAGGAAGCATATTCCCCCTAGGAGGAGGAAGGATTCCCTTATAGCTTTCAAAAGGGGCATAGTTCTGCTGACACCTTGATTTTGAACTTCTAGCCCCCAGAACTACGAAACAATGAATTTCTGTTATTTTAAGCCACCCACTTTGTAGCTTTGGGTTTCCTGCTCCCCCCCACCACCACTCAAAAATAGGATCTATCCAATGGGGTACTTTAGAGCATGAATTGGAGATCCAGTCTAAACTGGGTAGACTGGGATGAATGTCACCTAGTATATATAAAACTACCTCCTTTTTTTTTTTTTTTAAAGACTTTACTTATTTATTTTGGAGGAAGAGAGCACAAGACGGGGAAGAGGAGCAGAGGGAGAGGGACAAGCAGTCTCTGTGCTGAGCCTGGAGGCTGATCTGGAGCTGATCCCATGACCCCAAAATCATGACTTGAGCCGAAATCAAGAGTTGGATGCCCAGCTGATTGAGTCATCCAGGTTTTCCAAACTACCTCCTTTTAAAATGCTCCATAATTAAATTGTATAATATAGCTACAGTTTTTTAGTTATTCTTCTTGCAATGGACATCAAACTAAAAGATTCTGCATGGCAAAGGAAACAATTAACACAAAGAAAAAGAAACCTACAGAACAGCAGAAAATACTGGCAAACCATGTATCTGGTAAATGATTAATACCCAAAGTACAGCAAAAACAAAATGAAACAAATGATTTTAAAAATGGGAAAAGGAATCGAATAGGTATTTCTTCAAAGAAGAGATACAGATGGCCAGCAGGTATATGAAAACGTTCTCGCATCATTAATTATCAGGGAAAGTCAAATCAAAACCACAATGAAATATCCCCTTATATGTTGGGATGGCTGCTATCAAGAAGAAGAAGAAAGGGGAGGAGGAGGAGGAGGAAGAGGAGGAAAAGGAGGAGGAGAAGAAGAAGAAGGGGAAGGAGGAGGGGGAGACGTAGAAAAGATAATGGGATTTTTTGAGAATGTAGGGGAAAGGGAACCCTTTATACTATCGGTAGGAATGTAAACTGGTGCAGCCTCTATGGAAAAGAATACGGAGTTTCCTCAAAACAAAAACAAAAACAAAAATCGCTAATGGAAGACAGACACAATAGCACTTTATAATGGCTACACGAACACAAGGTAGTACTTGAAAATATGTGTGGCAAACTCCTTAGGGAATAGTGGCAGCAAAGCCTGGTTTGGCAACAAAGAAAGCTGTCGATACAGAGAAGCGGAGACTTTCGCCCCTTAGAATTCCTTGTACATAAAGAAGAAATTTTATTTGTGAAAGATTCCACAAAAGGATTTGTAATCCTAAAAACAATAGCAACAAAACCACACTTAATTTAATGAGAATAATGAAAAGAGGAAAATATCACAAAATGTAACCAAATGGACAGTTCTAAGTATTTCAGGCTCACGAACATTCCAGAAACATCCAAGGTGAAGACATTATAATGATAAGTAATAGAATTCATTCACTGTGGAGTTTTTTTCACCAAGCTCTATGGAGACTTTGAAAAACCATCAGGGGCTGTTGGCCACATAACATGATAAAATTTAAGTTTTAACTGTTCAATATGGCTCTTCAACTTCTCACATTTTGACTTGAAAAATAGACTTACCCCCCAAAGAAAAAAGCCTATCTCTTATTATAAGAATGATTGAAAAAATTTAAAATATTCCTCTGAAACACTAAAATGGAATAAAATCCTAGAATAACTAAATGTAGTGTATACATACAAGGGGATATTATTCAACCATAAGAAAAGAAGAAATCTTGCCATCTGTGACAACACGATGGTCTTCAAGGGTATTAACCTAAGTGAATAAGTCAGACGGAGAAAGATAAATACCATATGATCTTACTTGTATTTAGTTTCTAAACAAACAACAAACAGCCCCCCATCCAAAAAAAAAAAAAAAAAAAAAAAAAACCCCATAGAGGTCATAGATACAGAGAATAGATTCATGGCTGCCAGAGACGGGGGGGTCAGGAAGTTAGGGGTAGGTGAAACGGGGGAAGGGGGTCAAAAGGCACGGACTTTTAGTTATTAAAAAAATAAGGCATGGGCTGTAATGTACTGCATGGTGACTATAGTTGATAATGTTGTATTACATATTTGAAAGATGCTGATAGACTTAGAAGCTTAAAAGTTCTCCTTACAAGAAAAAAAATTATAACTCTCTATGGTGATGGTTGTTAACTAGACTTATTGTGGTGATCATTTTGCAATAGATACAGATACTGAATAAAAAATTGATTTAAAAAAGGAATTGACTAAAAAAGAAATGTCCACTGGTCAGATGACAAGAGATACACAATAATACGTCCAGGTACTACTTACTTGAATACATTTAGAACCAACACCCTATGAGAACCACAGACAGGGGCGCCTGGGTGCCTCAGTGGGTTAAGCCTCTGCCTTTGGCTCAGGTCACGATCTCAGGGTCCTGGATCGAGCCCCACATTGGGCTCTCTGCTTAGCAGGGAGCCTGCTTCCCCCCACCACCCCGCCTGCCTCTCTGCCTACTTGTGATCTCTCTCTCTCTCTGTGTCAAATAAATTTTAAAAAATAATAATAATTAAAAAAAAAAGATTCTCTTTAATAAACAAAAAAAAGAACCACAAACAGAAAAGTCTGCATGTTATACAGAGCATGCATCCTTAAGTGCCTGAAAAGGTGGTTTTGATATGCGTCTAGCTGAATGGATCTTCTGGGAGTATAATGCTTGGGCAGTCACAGAGTCTCAGTTTTCTTATTTACCTTGAGAAAATTAAATATTTTCTAACACTAAACTTCAATGATTCTTCTTGTTTTTAAAACATTGCATCTGACATTAAGAATATGAAAGAAATAGGCCCTCTTTGTTCATGCAATTAGTTGAATAAACTATTAAAATTAGAGTTAGTTTATATGCCAAAACACCTCAAAATATTGAGCAGTTATAAAGTTTTTATAGCTGATGAATAATTAGTGAGGACTTTACTTCAATAAGGAATTAAAAAAAAGTGGCTAAGTCTTTTCATTTGTAGTTCTGATGGAAGGCGGAGTACAGAGTATATAATTTATTACACATAATAATCTCAGGGACAGCTGGGAAGCACAAAACTCATCTAAAAGGGATTACATTTTTATTCACGTACATGCAATTTACTCAAGAGTGGATTATTTTTTAATTGTATGTGTTTGAAGGAATTCAGATATATCAAAAGAGATGAAACAATAACATATGCCTCGCTCTGCAAGCTTCTAAAAAATACAGCAGACAATAAGATACTGCGTTGTCGGCTTACCAGTTCTCTTTTTTAATGCCCCACAACCATCTGTCCGTATTTTCTAGGACAGACCTGGTTTTAATATCCTTTCCAATCATCTCCATAACCTTGTACAATTCTCTAGGAATTCAAATATTTTGAATATTTTGGCAAGTGGGAAGCTAATGCATCAAGTTAGTATCCATTAAAATAAAAACATACACCACCAACAAGAAAAGGTAGGAAGTCACAAGGGACAGAGAACCGCGGGCTTAAGAAACACCTTGACTGTTTATAGGAACTCATGCATGCCCGTGAGGTGTCTGCCCATATAGTATCATGATAGACCCAGGGGGCTATGGAGGAAGAGCACAAATTCCGTTCAGTACCCCAAATCTCAGGACACAAATAAACATGGCTCCACCTCTGTTAGTCGCTCCGTTTCCGCCCATCTGTTCTGATAATTGCTTTTTCCTTCCTCATTGTAGTTTCCAGGGTCTGGACAGGCTTATCCTGTTTCCTCCGGATGGCGTTTTTGTTTGGAGTCAGTTCCTGAATCTTCTTCCTGTTCCCTCACATCCGTTCTTGTCTGGTCTCTCAGTTGCGCTGTAGATGACTTACACACAACATGCTAATCGTGGTTCCAGTACCCAACCCGACTTTTTGGTATAATGGCTGGAATATTCTGGCACTCAACTTTAATATCATATATATATATATCACATATATATATATATATATGTGTGTGTGTGTATATATATATATATTTTATTGTGTGTGTATATATATATATTTTATTGTGTGTATATATATATATTTTTTTTTTTTTTTGGTACCACTGCACACACGAACCTTCAGGAAATTAAGAAGAGCATGGTCGACTGGTGGAGTGACTAAGTGCTTTAAACACAGTAAGGTACTTGAAGTTGTGCAACTTTGTACAGACAACTGATAAAATTCTGCTTGAATAGTTAACAAAACAGGAGAGAACAGGTGGTTCTGTGTTGGTGTTGGGGCAGTAAGTGGGGTGTATTTCTCTGAAGTGCCGGGTCTACAGCTGTGAACTAGAAGAGAAGGAATCAAAGCTGGGGGAAAGTCATTAGTAAAAATCCAACTCACTCATCGGAAAAGGGGGATTCATTTATAGCTATGGGGATGGTTGGGGGGAATCACCACGAAAGATCAAGTCCAAATAGGGGAAGCTGAGAGACCATTCTCCAAGAGTTTCCTCATTTCTGCACAACTTGCAACCAGGGTGCTGATTGCCTTATGTTCTGAATTGTGTTTTCAGGGATCCTTCTATAGCAAATTACCTTGGAAGATAGAGTGTCCCTTCAGAGCAAAAAACAAGCTGTCCTACTGTCTAGTGTAGGAAAAATAATGTTTGCTGCAGCAAAGGACACACGTGTTTACAATCCTATAGGGCATTGTAAAAAAGAAAAAAAAAATTCTTATTTCCTAGACTCAAGGTATCTTTCCTGCAAAAGAACCCACTGCGTGTGTAGGTATAAACTGAACTTTGTGTCACCCTATGGGAATAAAGACATGGTGAAATGGTGCAAAAATGCTATTATTCAGGCTATTGCACTAGCCATAAGTACTACACAGTCTTCCATTTGCAACCCAGAAGTCTCCAATCTTCTACCAGTGTCCATGAAACTATGGCAGGCTAACTAGATATCATGTACAGTAGAATCTCAGATCCTCTAAAGTTCTCCATGGGGTCCCAAGCTCAAGTATTAAGATTATTGGGCACCTAGTCCTGGAAAATTGAGATCGTGGGGTGGAAATGCCAGATACGGAGCCAGAGGATTTCACAGTTTTCATTTCAAGCCATAGAAAAGCAGTTCTTAAGTCTAATCCGTCATGAAATGGAACCACAAGACTCTAGGCAAGAGCCAGTTTTCTCACTGGGATTTGGCAGTGGGAGGTGGTCTTGTAGCAACTATATTGAGAAAACCTAAGCACCCAAGAAATCTGGCTAGAATTGATCAGGTAGCTTTGCAGAACGGAGAATCTGCATGGAGAATCGGGGTGCTGCTGTCCTACAGCATCAGAGAACTTCTTGGCCCTTCAGTCTGTGGATCCTTCTGATTTACAGCTACAGGCTCTCCATGCACCCTACGAGGTTTCTTAGGACGAGAGGGGCTCAAACTGTAGATTGCTGAGTGCTCATTTTGCATAGCAAATAAGAAACAGAGGTCTATTGTCAGACACTGGAGTGGGAATTGGCAAATTTTTTCTTAAATATTTTAGTCTTTGTGGGCCATAGAGTCTCTGTAGTGAGTATAGAACTCTGCTATTTAAATTAACAAACAGACTGCTATTATAAAGCAAAAGCCACCATAGACAATACCAATGGGCGTGGCTATATTCGAACACAACTTCACTTACAGAAATGGGGAGCAGCTGGATTTGGGCTGCAGGTGGTAGTTTAATGACTCTCGAACAGGAGGGCTGCTTCATGTAGGTTGACCTCTTTAGTGTGGGACCTCAGCAGTGCTTCCGGACCTGAGCTCAGAAGGGCCCTGCCCTTGGTTTGATGCTCTGCTGTCACTGTTTTGAAATTCTTAGTAATTTTTAAACAAGGGTCTCCCCCACTTTTTCATTTCGCAGTGAGCCCAAATGCTATGTAGTTAGTAGTGGTCATACACCACAATCTTTTTGCTCTCACTTCACCGTAGCCTGAGCCAAAACAAATGAATCTGAGACTGAGAATGTAAAATGATGAGACGAGGTCAGATGTAAGCTATCAGATGTGTGCTGGAGGTGTCTCAGAGATCAAAGGATTTGCGGTTGGGAAGCCAGTAATGAAAGACTATGTCTCTTATCTTTATCAATAACATTGGCATATATAAAGAAAGTGTGCGTCTGTTTGAAGAAGAGCTATTTAGTGGTCCACTAGGCAACATAAGATTTTGATGTACAGTATGAATCTGTTACTGAATTATTGACTTTATTGCCAACATGTATTAAAAACATACCACTTCTTGCCCTGATTCTAAGTGCCATAATTTCGATTATAATAGTTTCTTGCACATTTCTCTCTAAGGATGCAGCATCGACGGGTCAGAATAGCCAGTTGTCTTGCCAGTTCAATTTCTCACTGTAGCTAAATACATCGGTAATGTTGTTTACTTATTTTCTGTTACTTTAATGAACCTAGACTTTGGGCAATTTGACAAAATTCATTCATACGAAGACCCATGATCAAAGTGATGACTGCAGGCAAATAGCATCTTGACCAGCCAGCTATGGGTCCATGGCCTCCTCTTCACCACATACCTTCTTTCGGTTTTCACAGTGGACTTTATCCAGGCACTGATAATCCATTAAAAACATTTATCTGGGGAGAAGCTGGGTGGCTGCTGTACCTTTGGCTCGGGTCATGATCCCAGTGTCCTGGGATCAAGTCCCGCATTGGGCTCCCCGCTCAGCAGGGATCCTGCTTCTCCCTCTCACTTGGCCTCCTGCTTTCTCTGCTTGTTTGTACAGGGAAATTTTGATCGACTCTTGATCTGGTGATAGTTTGAAAGAGGGGATGAATGGAGGCAGACGGGTAGAATGGAGTGAGAAAGGAAAGAGGGGGCGTGGGAAAAGAATGATCAGGAACATACTATCATATGTGGGTCTGACGGTTCATAAGAAATCTGTAAGAGTTAGCCTTTCTGCTCAGCCAAATGATAGAACGTAAGGATTACCTCTCGCAGACCCTCATCTCATCAAATGATCTGCGTGAAGACAGAATGAAAGATAATCTTTTGCATATGTGGTGGGTTGTCCAAGGAGAGTTAAGAGCTAGAACAGCACATTTTAATTATGAGGAATGTTTGCTTTTAAGGATATTTGATTACTATTAAATACATTCCATAAAATCATTGTTTAAGTTAAAAAAGAAAGTTTTCTTTTGATTTTAAGACCTGTAAAATTCTGCTAAAGAAATCAGAAAAATCTACTCAAAGCCAAACTTGGGTAAATGAGATATGGAAAGATGGGACACAAGAAAGATGTACATCTGTTGTAAGTGTGTGAAAACACACTTACAATTTAAGTATGTAATTTTTTTTTAGAATATAGAATGACTTTTATAAAAAAAATAAAAAATTCAAAGGCAATTTAAAAATAAGCTATAAAAACGAAATGGTGATTTATTAACAGTGATATACCATAGAATAAAATGAGCTATAAATATCTGGAACACAATGGTTGGTAAAGATATTTATGTAAAGCAACCTTCAGTGCATGCTTTTTGTTACTAAAAAAATGTTTTATTATAATAGGGTCTAAAAATTGTTTATTGATTACCTACACTGCGTAAGACTATTTTAAGGGAGCTAGAGCATCCATATTATGTGATGACATAGTCTTCCCCTCAAGCTTAGAATCTAGAAAAAGCACACATAAAAATGTAATGAATTTTATGTGATACCAGACATATAAGTCATAAAAACCAGTGTTGATGAAATTTTAGTTCTTAAAACATTTTTATGCAAAGAAAGCTAAATATAAACAAAATTTAAAAAACACAAGGGACTGTCTGAAAGGAAAAATTTTTCCTCTTTTTAAATTTATTTCTGGAACCTTTCAAATTAAACTAACAAAAGATTAATAGGTGTAAAGATGCATGATTTTTATTAATATTTACATACACAGGAGTTCACAGGAAAGAAATGAAACCCAAAGAAGTGATTAGACTCATCAACTCATATACCCTTTTAACAAAGTAAAGAGGTTTTAGGCTTCAGGAGATTATAAATGGTGGGAAAATGACTAGGAAACATATGATGGATCTAATAGAATAAAAGGGCTATTTTAGTAAATCTGTTTATGCAAACTCATGGTGGTGTTGACTTCCTGTCCTCAATAATAAGAGTCTCCTTGGTGAAAGTTGGGGCCACCTCTCTCCAAGGGAAATTTATGTACTACTTTCAGGTAGATAAGGAGAGGGTAGAGAGCTCTTCCAATACTTGTTGATTCTTATTTGACCTCAGTTCAAAATAATTCTCAGGGCAAAGTGGCTGTTATTTTGAGGGAACTGTTTCAGGTCAAGACAGCCTATGCAGATGGCCAGGTTTAACATCTGTGATAAGAATATTGGGAGGGAAAGGACGCCCCGATGTCTCAGTTGGTTAAGCGTCTGCCTTTGGCTCAGGTTATTATCCCATGGTCCTGGGATCAAGTCCCATGTCCAGTAAATAAATAAAATCTTAAAAAAAAAAAAAAAGAATATTGAAAGGGAAGATTGGTTTCTGGGCTTCATAGATGCAGAAAACTTCCTGAGGAGGCGATGATAAATTCTGCTATCTCCTATTATGAAATTTTAAAATAACTTTATGTTTTTACCAATTATGAAATAAGACATGCTGCTTAAAATGGAAAATCAAGAACATTTAAGAAGAACAACTCAGGGGTTGCCTGGGTGGCTCTATCAGTTGAGTGTCTGCCTTTGGCTCAGGTCATGATCCCAGGGTCCTAGAATCAAGCCCCACATCAGGCTCCCTGCTCAGTAGGGAGCCCGCTTCTCCCTCTCCCCACCACTTCCCTTGCTTGTGCTCTCTCTCTGACAAATAAATAAAATCTTAAAAAAAAAAAAAAGGAAGAAATAGAACAACTCTTATCAACCAGAGATACCATCTCTGTGAACGTGTTTCCACGTTACATTCTAACCATTTTTTTTTTTTTTATGTATATTTAACTACTTGTAGCTGGGACAGCAGAAAATTCCTTTTATATGCCAAGTCAGATTAGTAGGTACTGGAGCATGGAACAGAGAAGGCTGCTAAACTCACTCCAGTCTTTACTCCTTCGTGATGAAACAAAATGCATAAAATTCACTGTCAAGTCCCTGTTTTGGATGATTACTGAGCAGAGAATGGCAATTTCTTCTACTCTTTGTTAGAAATGTCTCAATCACATTTTAAACAGCTTTACTCAGATGTAATTCACACACTATACAATTGACCCACTTAAAATATATCAATTCAGTGGTTTTTACTGTATTTATAGAGTTGTGCAGCCATCAGCAGAGTCTAAGTATAGAGCACTTTCACCAGGCTGAAAAGAAACCCATACCTTTCAACAGCCACCGGCCTGTTGCCCTGCCAGACCTATGCAAGGACTAATCTAGTTTCCGTCTCTATGGGTTTTCCCATTCTGGACCTTTCATATAAATGGAATTTTACATTACATGGTCTCTCTTTTTTTTTTTTTTCTTTTTAAGATTTTATTTATTTATCTGACAGATAGAGATCACAAGTAGGCAGAGAGGCAGTCAGAGAGAGGAGGAAGCAGGCTCCCTGCTGAGCAGAGAGCCCGCTGTGGGGCTGGATTCCAGGACCCTGGGATCATGACCTGAGCCGAAGGCAGAGGCTTTAACCCACTGAGCCACCCAGGGACCCCATTATATGGTCTCTTGTGACTGGCTTCTGTTACTTAACGTGACGTTTTTTTGAAGTTTATCCACATTGTAGCTCTACTTCATTTCTCCCGATTGATGAATAACATTCCATTGTATGGATATACTGTATTTTATTTATCCATGCGTCGACTGACACACATTTGGGAGATTTCCATTTTTTGACTATTAGAAATAATGCTGCCGTGAATACTTGTGGATAAGTTTTTGTGTGGACATATATTTTCATTTATCTTGATAGATATCTAGCTAAGAGTGAAATTTCTGGATCATATGGTAACTATGTGTTTAACATTTTGAGGAACTGCCATACTATTGTCAAAAGGAACTGGCCATTTTACATTTACACCAACAATGTATGAGGGATTCGCTTCCTACACATTCTTGCCAAAACTTCTTACTAGCTCTCATTTTTTTTTATAGACATCCTAGTGGGTGTGTATGGTTTTCATTTGCATTTCCCTGATGAATGATAATGCAGAACATTTTTTCAGGTACTTATTGGCTATTCGTATATGTCCTTTGGAAAAAATGTCTCTCAGACACTGCCCATTTTTAATTGGATTATTTGTCTTATTATTATTATTATTATTATTATTATTTTAAAGATTTTATTTATTTATTTGACAGACCGAGATCACAAGTAGGCAGAGAGGCAGGCAGAGAGAGAGGTAGGGAAGCAGGCTCCCTGCTGAGCAGAGAGCCCCATGTGGGGCTCGATCCCAGGACCCGGGATCATGACCTGAGGCAAAGGCAGAGGCTTTTAAAACCACTGAGCCACCCAGGCACCCCTGTCTTTTTATTATTGAGTCATAAAGGTTTTTTATATATCCTGGAAACAAGGCTTTATGTGATGTATGATTTACAATTATCTTCTCCCATTTTGTGAGTTATCTTTTCCCTTTCTTGATGTGTCCATACTAGCACAATGTTTTCAGTTTTGATAAGTTTACCTCTTTTTAGTTGTTCTTGCTGGTAATTTTGGTGTCATATCTGAAAAGGATTTGCCTAATCTGAGATCACAAAAAGTTATCCCTAGATTTTCTTCTAACAGTTTTATTGTTTTCTTTCTTTCTTTTTTTTTTTTTTTAAGATTTTATTTATTTATTTATTTAAGAGAGAGAGACAGAGATAGCAACAGAGAGAGCCAGTGATAGGACAAGCAGGGAGAAGAGGGAGAAGCAGGCTTCCCGCTTAGCAGGGATCCTGATGCAGGGCTCGATCCCAGGACCCTAGGCAGATGCTTCACGGACTGAGCCACCCAGGTGTCCCAACATTTTCATAGTTTTAGTTCTTATATTTAGGCTCACAATCACAATTTAGGCAGTGTGGTACTGCCATAAAGAGGGACATGTAGATAAATGGACTAGAACTGAGAGTCCAGAAGTAAACTTAAACAGTAAGGATCAATTTATTTTCAAAAGGATGTCAAAATAATCCATTGTAGAAAACATAGATTTTTCAATGGTGCTGGAACAGCTGGACATTTACGTACAATAGAATGAATTTGAAATTCTTCCTTATACCATGTTAAAAAATTAACACAAAATGAATTATACACCATATAATTTGTATATGGTGGTGTCATACAATTCCTTATCATAGACACATTTTTACAACAATAAGTAAAAAGTATAAATTTTTACTACTATAAGTAAAGATCTTTTTGTATAAACCTTTGCATTCATTTATGATTATTTCTTTGAGGTATATTTCTCAAAATAGAATTGTTTGGGGAGTGCCTGGCTGGCTCAGTCAGAAGAGCATTCAATTCTTGATCTCAACGTAGTGAGTTCAAACCCCACACTGGGTGGAGAGATTACTTAAATAAAGCTTAAAAAAAATGGAATGTTGGGTGAAGCAATTTATTCATTTTTAATATATATGGGTAAATGGTAAATGAATTTCAATGATTGCATAATAGGCTCAATCATTTACCATAGTGCATTTTCTTGATAATTTCCATATCTAGCATTTCCCAATACACAATAAATACTAAAGAAATATTTATTAATTGAAAAATTAATTTGACTTCTGTGGAACAGTTTAGTTGCTTCCAATTTTTCCACTATTTTTATAAATAGTATTGAAATGCTTATTCTTATACATCAATCTTTTTGACATCTCTCATTATTTTTTTTTTAAGGATATATTCCTAACACTGGAGTTTTTTGTAAAAGTGCACATGAATCTCTTCTCATGTACTCCTTTCTGAGTGAGTTCTATTTTAACTAAAGAGTTCCGGAGAAATCAGTTTTAGTATTCTTTCTTTCTCCTTCAAATTATTAGCTTTTGGATTTGTCAATTTTTTTGTTACCTTGATTAAAAAAATTTTTTTAAAGATTTTTTAAATTTATTTGACACAGTGAGGGAGAGATGCATAAGTAGGCAGAGAGGCAGGCAGAGAGAGAGGGGGAAGCAGGCTCACTGCTGATCAAGGGCCTGACACAGGGCTTGATCCCAGGACCCTGGGATCATGACCTGAGCGGAAAGCAGAGGCTTTAACCCACTGAGTGACCCAGGAACCCCCTTAATTTTAAAAATTTTTAGCAAATCAAAATCTGTTTATCTTTATTTGCTTCTTTGAACCTTCTTTGGGTTTGCTTTTGTTATTTTTTCCTGATAATTTAGTTATGTGTAGCTGTGAAACTTTTATTTATACTTGTCATAAAAGAAGTGACCTAAATATACCAAAGTTTTACTCTTAGTAGTGACATTCTACAAGAAAAGGGAATGGTTAAATAACATCTAATCATCCATAGATAAGTAAAAAAGAATGATTAAAGATCTTCAGAAAATTAACCGATAGTCAACTGATTAGATGAATACTTAGTTTTTCCGAAGATGTCTTTAATTCCATTGGGTTTATTAGACTTACTTAACCCTAATTTCTTTCTAATAGGAGATTTATGGAGTAGAAAGGAAGCCTGACCTGGACCCTGGATCAACTTTGGGGAATTTTTTTCTCCCTTTCTTCACCTTAGTAACAAAGTAGCAGAAAGGGAAGTTAAGAAAATGGCCCAATTTGCAGTTGCATCAAAAAGAGTAAGATACCTAGGTCTAAACTTAATTAAGGAGGCGGAATACCTCTACTCTGAAAACTGTAAGACACTGATGAAAGGGTTTGAAGATAACACAAACAAATGGAAAGATATGTCATTCTCATGGATTGAAAGAACAAACATAGTTAAAATGTCCATACTCTCCAAAACAATCGGCAGACTCAATGCAATCTATATGAAAATACCAATTGTATTCTTCACAGAACTAGAATAAACAATCCTACAATTTGTACAGAACCACAAAAGACCCTGAGTAGCCAAAGCAATCTTGAGAAAGAAGAAAAAAGCTGAAGTTATTGTTGTTTTTTCTATCTTCTCAATTAAATTACTCCCAAGGAAGAAAAAAAAAAATTCTACATGCAGCCAAGCGGAAAAAGTTACCTTATATGGAAATCCTTCAGATTGGACTGAGATTTCTGAAGTAACATTTGAAGACATTAGAAATTCCAAAAAAGGATTCTCTTTTCTGCTCAGGAGTTATTTATTTATAAAAGCAACAGGAAGACATTCTCTTATATATTTATTTTAGGAAGACATTCTCTTGTGTGCTAATCCTCTGGAAAGTTCCCCCAGAACCTTTCCTAGAGAAACAAACAACAAAAACCCAAACATGTTGTAGGGTAATAAAATTAAATAACTTATTTAAATTATTTATGTAATAAATGTTTATTATATAAATGATTTAAAATAATTTTCCCTCTGCCCTTCTGAGATCTAAAATCTTGGTTGAGAACTGCCATAATAAAGGGCAGATTAGCAAGAAAAAAATGAATAGAAGTTTAATAATATATACTTTAAAAAAGAGATTTTATTTATTTATTTTAGAGAGAGATATATATATAGAGAGAGAGAAAACACGAGCATGAGCAGAGAGAGGGGTAAAGGAGAGGGAGAAACAGACTCCTCACTGAGCAGAGAGCCCAATGCGGGGTTCCATTCCAGGACCCTGAGATCGTGGCCTGAGCCGAAGGCAGGTGCTTAACTGATTGAGCCAGCCATGTGCCTCAATAACATATATACCTTACGTACATATGATTGATATCCATCCATACGTACATACATCCATACATACAATTAATACTCAAGAAAATTGAGTAACTCCCTAAGATGGCTTCAAGACACCACCTTAAATACCATCTTCAACTAAGAACAAAGGAAAGATGCTGGGGAAGGAGAGAGGATGGTTATCGGAGCTTTTTAAGAAAAGTTCAGTAGGGGCACCTCGGTGGCTCAGTGGATTAAAGCTTCTGCCTTCAGCTCAGGTCATGATCCCAGGGTCCTGGGATTGAGCCCCACATCAAGCCCCACATCGAGCCCCACATCAGGCTTTCTGCTCAGCAGGGAGCCTGCTTCCTCCTCTCTCTCTCTGCATGCCTCTGCCTGCTTGTGATCTCTCTCTGTCAAATAAATAAATAAAATCTTAAAAAATAAAAGAAAAGTACAGTAAAAAAGGAAAAGGTTGATATGGAGATTTAAATAGGTGCCTTCTCTATTCACAATATTCTCTTGTGATTTAGAGTAGATCTCTTCCTAGTAAAGTGGGAAACACAAATGGAGATTTCTTTTATAAATTTACATCTCCTTTACAAAAGATTAACTTCTATTCTCTTTTCAGAGCTTCTTCTGTGTCTTTAGTTTCTCAAAATAATTAGCTCAAAATAATCTTTATGCTAAAGAGGCACATTTTAGAGTGGCTTATTTTCTGCTCTTCAATACAAACTAACTAAGTGACATATCCCAACAACAGGATGAAGAATCAAAAAGAAAAACAACAACACATGAATGAAGAAACAGTTATAAAAAATGAGGGGATGTGTGAAATTAAGGCACTTCTATATGGACCTTGTCTAACTGTAAGACAGAAAGTGCTATGTTATGACTTTGAGAAAATGTAAGAATGGGTGAAAGCAGGGATTCTCATAGATTTGGTTTACTGTTGTATCCTAAAAAGCATAGTAAATGTCCTATAAATATTTGTATGAATCAATGAAAAAAAATGTTACTCTGTATGGTGTAATGGTATATTATTATAATGAACTGGAACAAAAATGTCAGAGCATACTAGCCAAGACCATGGGAGTGATAAGAACGGGTATAATTATTTTTATTATAGGGTGATATAGTATTTTTCTGTAATTTTTTTATTGAGAGTAACACTGAAAGGCTTTTATGCAGAAAAGTGCTTGTTCCTTCAATAGTGGGATAGACTTGTCTCCTCTGATAAGAGAAGATTAGAATTCTGATATTAAAAAAATTCTACCCTCATCCATATATGCCCAATTGCCCCAATATCCTATCTCAGGATCTCCCTCATTCCCCATCAATGTCCTTGATTAGTGGAAAGATCCAGACTGTAACTTTTATGATTAGATCATCATTTTGGTCCTTGGCAGTCACTTGTGAAGGAGAACTCCTCAAAGCTGTCATGAAGGCTTTTTAGTTCTCTATATGTATTCTTCGTTGCCTATGCATAACTTTTCATTTTTTTTTTCATTTATTTTCTGGCATCAAAAGATACCTAGTATCTCCATTATCTTTATGATCATTATTGTCATCATAATAAGGAAGTACCCAAGCCACTAGATTTTCCAATCCCTTCCCTTCTTCACCTGAATTCATCTTGTAGAAAGATAAACTGAGGCATATTCAGATTAAAAAAAATTTTTTTATTTAAGTAAAAATTGATTGGAAGCAGGCTGTGTCAAAGCAGAGGTGGTTAAAAGCTCTCTACCCAAAGGCACAAGGCACATGTAGATAAAATAGAGAAGCAAAGAAAGGAAATTATTTGATTGACCATAACTTAAAGCCAAGTTGGCTCTTTGTGATTGGTTGTCCTTAGTGTTTTGATTTTGCAACATTGAGGCATTTTATGGGCTTAGATTTTGGTTTGCTTACATACACTGGCATGGCATTAGAGTCACCTCTAATGGTTTTCTTGTTTAATTAATCACAATCTACCATTGGTGATAATTTGAGTCATTTGATACCATAGCATGCAATGAATTATGTGGGTCCTATGCCTGCCATCCCCCACTCTTCTCCATGTTAGGGATGGGACTAAGGGGAGGCATGTGAGACATCTAAGATATGTTCACAATTGGCCTGACCTTGAGTGTGAACATCTCCTTAAGTTTTGTCCTCTGGGTGCTTCATTCTAGTCCTGGCCCTGCCTCCCACACCACAGCAAGGAGGTCGTCCTTAAATACATAAGTGAACTTAATCTAGAAGTCTATTTTGAGGATATGTTTTCTGGGGTCACTCCTGGCACCAATTAATTCTGTCATTCAGAGTCCCAGGAGGAAACAGATGTCACACTCAAATTAGGATAATTTGAGAAGGATGTATAAATGGACTATTTGCAAATGTGATGACAAAGTAGAGAGAAACCACAACACCCTGGGAATAATAAGTTCAGGGTCCTGTTACCATTGAGACCTAAATCTAGCAAAAAGAGAGAAGTGGCTACAAGGGCCTCATGACAGAGAGGGAGAGTGGAGCAGAGAAGACACCTGTCAGGATCTTGAGCTCTGATCAAATTTTTAGTGACTTGCAGGGTGGGAGTCAGGGCAGTAAATGCTTGGACTGCTTCTTCTCTGTCCTAATTTGTGATCAGCTTCTCAACTGACCAATGAGGATTGCTCAGCCTCCTGAAGCAGGTGTAGAAAGGGGAAGAATAGAGGAACACTGATGGGTAAATATACAGCAAGTAAAAAAAAAAAAAAAAAAAATCAAAGTAACATAAGAATGGAGGTGTTTTTTTTTTTAACCAAGATGCCCTTCAACGGACGAATGGATAAGGAAGATGTGGTCCATATACACTATGGAGTATTATGCCTCCATCAGAAAGGATGAATACCCAACTTTTGTAGCAACATGGACGGGACTGGAAGAGATTATGCTGAGTGAAAGAAGTCAAGCAGAGAGAGTCAATTATCATATGGTTTCACTTATTTGTGGAGCATAACAAATAGCATGGATGACAAGGGGAGATGGAGAGGAGAAGGGATTTGAGGGAAATTGGAAGGGGAGGTGAACCATGAGAGACTATGGACTCTGAAAAACAATCTGAGGGTTTTGAAGGGGTGGGAGGTGGGAGGTTGGGGGAACCAGGTGGTGGGTATTAGAGAGGGCACGGATTGCATGGAGCACTGGGTGTGGTGCAAAAACAATGAATACTGTTACTGAATACTGAAAAGAAATAAAAGAAAAATCGTAAAAAAAAAGAATGGAGGTGTTGTTATATACTTATCAGATAAAGTTGAAAACAAGGCAAAAGGGAACAAATAAAAAGGGTCACTTATGTTTATAACTCAAAAAAATCCCACATAACCTTCATGTACACTTCTTGTTTGCATCTAATAACTTAATTAGAAAAATATGAAACATTATCTAACAACACAGCTGCAAGAAATCTAAGGAGACATTCACAGAGGGCATACAGTGAGAAGATTTAATATTTGGTAAGAAAGATAAGCTTGGGAGAGATTGTTAACAATCTCTGTGATTAACTGATAAAACTAGAAAACTAGAAAACATAGAGAATAAGAGTTGGAGATCTCCACAGAAGAGATGCAAGAAAAATGTGATCAGAATTATAGGCTGAAATCAAAGCATTGGTCTGGAAAATTTGTAGTATTTATAAATTTGTAGTATTGCAGCTTTATAATATTATAGCTTTAAATTGAGATATTTATTAACTAGAATTCAGGTCAGCTCCAGGTAACAGAAAAATCCCCCCAAAACATTGACTTAAACAAAATTAAGTTCGTTCGTTCGTTCCTTCCTTCCTTCCTTCCTTCCTTCCTTCCTTTGTCTCTTTCTTTCTTTCTTTATAGGTGAACACACAATGTTACCTAAGTTTCAAGTGTACAACATAGTGATTCAATATCCCTATGCTTTTTGCTATGCTTACCCAGGTGAAGTTACCATCTGTCACCACAAAATGTTATTATGATATCATTGACAATATTCCCTATGCTGTAACTTTTATTTCCATGACTTAATCATCCCTTCCATAACTGGAAATCTGTACCTCCCACTTCCTTTCACCTGTTCGCCTGATCCCATCACCCATTCCCTCTGACAACTATCAATTTGTTCTCTATATTTATAGGCTTGCTTTTGCTTTTGTTTATTTACTCATTTGCCATTTATTTATTATTATTATTTTTTTTTTCTTAACATATAATGTATTATTTGCTTCAGAGGTACAGGTCTATGAATCACATTCTTACACAATTCACGGCACTCACCATAACATACCCTAACCAATGTCCATAACCTAGGTACCCTATCCCTCCCCCCTCACTCCCAGCAACTCTCAGTTTGTTTCCTGAGATTCAGAGTCTCTTATGGTTTGTCTCCCTCCTGATCCCATCTTGTTCCACTTTTTCCCTCCCTGCCCCCATGTTGCCTCACCCTGCCTCTCAAATCCCTCATATCAGAGAGATCATGTGATAATTGTCTTTCTCTGATTGACTTATTTTGCTCAGTATAATACCCTGTAGTTCCATCCACATCATTGCAAATGGCAAGATTTCATTTCTTTTGATGGTTGCATAGTATTCCATTATATATATACATACCCCATCTTCTTTACCCATTCATCTGTTGATGGACATCTGGGTTCTTTCCATGGATTGGCGATTGTGGAAATTGCTTCTATAAATATTTGGGTGCACGTGACCCTTCGGATCACTACATTTGTATCTTTAGGGTAACCCAGTAGTGCGATTGCTGGGTCATATGATAGCCCTATTTTCAATTTTTTGAGGAATCTCCATACTGTTTTCCAGAGTGGCTGCACCAGCTTGCATTCCCACCAACAGTGTAGGAGGGTTCCCCTTCCTCCGCATCCTCACTAGCATCTGTCATTCCCTGACTTGTTAATTTTAGCCATGCTGACTGGTGTGAGGTGGTATCTCATTGTGGTTTTAATTTGTATGTCCCTGATGCTGAGTGATGTGGAGCACATTTTCTTGTGTCTGTTGGTCATCTGGATGTCTTCTTTGCCAAAATGCCTGTTCATGTCTTCTGCCCATTTCTTGATTGGATTATTTGTTCTTTGGGTGTTGACCTTGGTAAGTTCTTTATAGATTTTGGATACTAGCCATTTATCTAATATGTCATTTGCAAATATCTTCTCCCATTCTGTCAGTTGTCTTTTGGTTTTGTTGACTGTTTCCTCTGCTGTACAAAAGCTTTTGATCTTGATGAAGTCCCAGTAGTTAATTTTTGCTGTCACTTCCCTTGCCTTTGGCAACATTTCTAGGAAGAAGTTGCTGTGGCTGAGGTCAAAGAAGTTGTTGCCTGTGTTCTTCTCAAGGATTTTGATGCATTCCTGTCTGACATTGAGGTCTTTCATCCATTTAGAGGCTATTTTTGTGTGTGGTGTAAGGAAATGGTCCAGTTTCATTTTTCTGCATGTGGCTATCCTATTTTCCCAACACCATTTGTTGAAGAGACTGTCTTTTTTCCATTAGACATTCTTTCTTGCTTTGTTGAAGATTAGTTAACCATAGAGTTGAGGGTCCATTTCTTGGCTCCCTATTCTGTTCCATTGAGCTATTTGTCTATTTGTGTGCCAGTATCATACTGTCTTGATGATGACAGCTTTGTAATAGAGCTTGAGGTCTGGAATTGTGATGCCTCCAACTCTGGTTTTCTTTTACAATGTTCCTCTGGCTATTTGGGGTCTTTTCTGATTCCCGATAAATTTTAGGATTATTTGTTCCATTTCTTTGAAAAACATTGATGGTATTCTAATAGGCATTGCATTAAATGTGTAGACTGCTTTAGGTAGCATAGACATTTTCACAATATTTGTTCTTCCAATCCATGAGCCTGGAACATTTTTCCATTTCCTTGTGTCCACCTCAATTTCTTACATGAGTACTTTATAGTTTTCTGAGTACAAATTCCATGCTTTTTGTTAAGTTTATTCCTAGGTATCTTATGGTTTGGGGTCACATTGTAAATGGGATAGACTCCTTAATTCCTATTTCTTCTGTCCTACTGTTGCTTTATAGAAATGCAACTGATTTCTCAGCATTGCTTTTATATCCTGAAACTTTACTGGATTCCTGTATGAGTTCTAGTAGTTTTGGAGTGGAGTCTTTTGGGTTTTCCACATAAAGTAACATATCATCTGCAAAGAGTGAGGGTTTGACTTCTTCTTTGCTGATTCAGATGACTTTTATTTCTTTTGTTGTCTGATTGCTGAGGCTAGGACTTCTAGTACTATGATGAATAGCAGTGGTGATAGTGGACAGCCCTGCCATGTTCCTGACCTTAGGAAAAAGCTCTGTTTTTGCCTAGTGAGAATAATATTCACTGTGGGTTTTTCACAGATGGCTTTGATGATATTGAGGTATATACTCTCTAACCCTACACTGTAGGGAAGAGTTGATCAAGAAAGGATGATGTACTTTGTCAAATGCTTTTTCAGCATCTATTGAGAGTATCATATGGTTCTTATTCTTTCATTTATTAATGATTTACAGATGTTGAACCAACTTTGCAGCCCAGGAATAAATCCCACTTGGTTGTGGTGAATAATCCTTTTAACGTACTGTTAGATTTTATTGTCTAGTATTTTGGTTAGAATTTCGGCATCCGTGTTCATCAAGGATATTAATTTATAGTTCTCCTTTTTGATGGGGTCTTTGTCCGTTTTGGGGATTGAAGTAATGCTGGCCTCATAAAATGAGTTTGGAAGTTTTCCTTCCATTTCTATTTTTTGGAAAAGCTTCAGGAGAATAGGTATTAACTCTTTTTTAAATGTTTGGTAGAATTCCCCTGGGAAGCCAGCTGGCCCTGGGTTCTTATTTGTTGGGAGATTTTTGATGACTGCTTCAATCTCCTTACTGGTTATGGGTCTGTTCAGGTTTTCTATTTCTTCCTGGTGCAGTTGTGATAGTTTATATGTCTCTAGGAATGCATCCATTTCTTCCAGATTGTCAAATTTGCTGGTGTATAGTTGCTCATAATATGTTCTTATAATTATTTGTATTTCTTTGGTGTTGGTTGTGATCTCTCCTCTTGCTTTCATGATTTTATTAATTTGGGTCCTTTCTCTTTTCTTTTTGATAAGTCTGGCCAGGGGTTTATCAATCTTATTAATTCTTTCAAAGGACCAGCTCCTAGTCTCATTGATTTGTTCTACTGTTCTTTTGGTTTCTATTTCATTGATTTCTGCTCTGATCTTTATGATTTCTCATCTCCTGCTGGATTTAGGCTTTCTTCATTGTTTTTTCTCCAGCTCCTTTAGGTTTAGACTTAGGTTGTGTACTTGAGACCTTTCTTGTTTCTTGAGAGAGGCTTGCTGTATACTTTCCTCTCAGGACCACCTTTGCTGTGTTCCAAAGATTTTGAACAGTTGTGTTTTTGTTTTCATTTGTTCCCATGAGTTTTTTCAATTCTTCTTTAGCTTCTTGGTTGGCTTATTTATTCTTTAGTAGGATGCTCTTTAACCTCCATGTATTTGAGTTCTTTCCAACTTTTCTCTTGTGGTTGACTTCTAGCTTCAGAGCATTTTGGTCTGAAAATATGTAGGTAATGATTCCAATCTTCTGGTACTGGTTGAGACCTGATTTGTGACCCAGGATGTGATCTATTCTGAAGAATGTCCCTTGTGCACTAGAGAAGAATGTGTATTCTGTTGCTTTGGGATGGAATGTTCTAAATACATCTGTGATGTCCATCTCATCCAGTGTGTCACTTAAAGCCTTTATTCCCTTGTCGATCTTTTGCTTAGATGATTGGTGCATTTCAGTAAGGGGGAGTGTTAAAGTCCCCTACTATTATTTTATTATTGTTGATGTGTTTTGATTTTGTTATTAATTGGTTTATATAATTGGCTGCTCCCATGTGAGGGGCAAAGATATTTAAAATTTTTAGATCTTCCTGTTGGACAGACCCTTTAAGTATGATATAGTATCCTTCCTCATCTCTTATTATAGTCTTTGGCTTAGAATCTAATTTATCTTATATAAGGATTGCCACCCCAGGCTTCTTTTGATGTCCATTAGCATGGCAAATTGTTTTCCACCTCCTCACTTTAAATCTGGAGGTGACTTTGGGCCTAAAATGAGTTTCTTGCAGACGTTATTTCAATTTTTTTTTTAAGCCATTCTGATACCCTGTGTCTTTTTAATTTATTTTAATTTATTTTTTATTTATTTTCAGCATAACAGTATTCATTGTTTTTGTACCACACCCAGTGCTCCATGCAGTCCGTGCCCTCTCTAATACCCACCACCTGGTTCCCCCAACCTCCCACCCCCCCACCACTTAAAACCCCTTAGGTTGTTTTTCAGAGTCCATAGTCTCTCATGGTTCACCCTGTGTCTTTTGACTGGAGCCTTTAGCCCAGCTACATTCAGGGTAATTACAGAAAGATAAGCATTTAGTGCCATTGTATTGCCTGTAAAGTGACTTTTACTGTATATTGTCTTGTTCCTTTCTGGTCTTTTACTTTTAGGCTCACTCTTTGCTCACTCTTTTTTTTAAAAAAAAAAAAAAAAAAAAGAAAGGCTGTTGCAGTGATTCTCAAATATCTTTGCCTGAGGTGGAATTGCACCGCCCTTGCCCTTAGAGAGCAAAGAGTGAGCCTAAAAGTAATATTTCCTGTAGGGCTAATTTGGTGTTTGCAAATTCTTTTAATTTTTGTTGGTCCTGGAAGCTTTTTATTTTTCATTCTATTTTCAGTGACAGCCTAACTGGATATAGTATTCTTGGCTGTATATTTTTCTCGTTTAGTGATCTGAATATATCATGCCAGTCCTTTCTGGCCTGCCAGGTCTCTGTGGATAAGTCTGCTGCCAATCTAATATTTCTACCATTGTATGTTACAGAGCTCTTGTCCCAAGCTGCTTTCAGGATTGTATCTTTGTCACTGAGACTTGTAAGTTTTACTATTAGATGATGGGGTGTGGACCTATTTTTATTAATTTTGAGGGGGTTTCTCTGTGCCTCCTGGATTTTGATGCTTGTTATCTTTGCCAAATTAGGGAAATTCTCTGTTACAATTTGTTCCGATACACCCTCTGTCCTCTTTCTTCTTCTTCTGGGATCCCAATTATTCTAATATTGTTTTATCTTATGATATCACTTGTGTCTTGAAATCTTCCCTTGTGGTCCAGTAGTTGTTTGTCTCTCTTTTGCTCAGCTTCTTTATTTTTCCATCATTTGGTCTTCTATATCAATAATTCTCTGTTCTGCCTCATTTATCGTAGCAGTAAGAGCCTACATTTTAGATTGCACCTCATTAATAACTTGTTTGATTTCAACTTGGTTAGATTTTAATTCTTTTATTTCTCCAGAAAAGGATTTTATTTCTCCAGAAAGGGATTCTCTAGTATCTTCTATGCTTTTTTCAAGCCCAGCTAGCACCTTGATAATTGTCATTCTGAACTCTAGTTCTGACATATTAGTAATGTCCATATTGATTGGGTCCCTAGCTGTTGGTGCTGCCTCTTGTTCTTTTTTTTGCAGTGAGTTTTTCCATCTTGTCATTTTATCCAGATAAGAATGGATGAATGAAAGAACAAAATACTCAAAAGGTAGCAACAACCCCAGAAAAATATACACTAACCAAACCAGAAGAGACCTGAAACCAGGGAGAGAAGAAAGGAGGAAAAAAGAAAAAAAAGTATTATATTTAAATATATATTTATAAATATAAGATATAATTATATATAAATATAAATACATATAAATTTATATAAATATATACTTATATATTATATTATAAAATATAAATATATATATAATTATATATATTAGACTGGTAAATTGAACAGAGCCACACACTTGATTTTGGGTGTATTTTGGTCTGTTAGAAGAAACTACCTCCCAAAATTTTAAAGAAGGATAAATATAAATATAAATATATATATATATATATATATATATACACATACACACACACACAAATAAGAGTAAACACAATGAAAGGATGGACTATAACTGTAAAGATGAAAATTTAAAAAGATTCTAAAAAAGGAATTGATAAGGTAGCAAGTTGGTTGAAAAAAGAAAAAAAAAGAGGAAAGTATGCTATCAGGCTGGAGACTAGAACAAAACCATGCTTTAGATTTACAGTATATTTTAATCTATTAGAAGAAACTGTATCCCGAAATTTTAAAGAAAGAAAAACCTATATGTATACAAAAAATAAGCTTAATTACAATGAAGGGATAGAATATGATTATAACAATGAAAATTTAAAAAGATTTTTTTAAAAGGTATTGATAAAATAAAAGAATTAAAAAACGTTAAAATAGGAAAGAGGAAAACATTTTTAAAATAGAATAAGAAAAAAACTTTAAAAAATTTAACTTTGAAAGACTGAAGAATCATGTGAAAAAAGCCATGAATTCTATGTGTTACCTTCCCCAGCTCTGGAGTTCCACAATTCTCATTGATTGTTGAACTTGGTATCAGCTGAATGTTCTTGCTGATCTTCTGGGTGAGGGGCCTGTTGCAGTGATTTTTTTTTTTTTTTAAGTGAAGTGAAGGTTTATTAAGTGAAGATGAGAGTAGAAAGGCTGTTGCAGGGGCGCCTGGGTGGCTCAGTGGGCTAAGCCGCTGCCTTCGGCTCAGGTCATGATCTCAGGGTCCTGGGATGGAGTCCCCAATCGGGCTCTCTGCTCAGCGGGGAGCCTGCTTCCTCCTCTCTCTCTCTGCCTGCCTCTCTGCCTACTTGTGATCTCTCTCTGTCAAATAAATAAATAAAATATTAAAAAAAAAAAAAAAAAAAAGAAAGGCTGTTGCAGTGATTCTCAAATATCTTTGCCTGAGGTGGAATTGCACCGCCCTTGCCAGGGTCCTGGCTAAGTAATCTGCAGGGTTTTACTCTTGGTAGTTTTTGTTCCCTGAATGGTTTCCGTAGAGCTTTGGAGGACGGGAATGAAAATGGCAGCCTCCTACTCTCCCGCCTGGAGGAGCTGAGAGCTCAGGGCCCCCATCCTCAATGCGCCTTCAGAGAAAAGCAATCAATTTCTCCCATTTTCCTGGTCTCCGGCTGCTCTCCGTGCTCACCCGGCCTGTGACCTAGCATTTCAATCTCTGGCCCACAGGCCCATTTGGAGTCTCCACACCCAGCAGATTCTTGCCACACACTTCTGCGCTGTTCCTCCTGGAGGAGGAAGTTGAGTCTCCCCAGATCTTCCACTTTTGGGGACCCTGCTTGAAGAGCAGTAGTCTGACTGTGCCTCAGATCATGGTTTAAGGTAACCCTGAGCTAAGAGCTCACTCCTCGGCTCCATCTCTGCAGCCAGCTTCTCTGCTCTGATACCTGGGAGCTCTGCCCCACTCAGACACCCCTGGTCTTTTTGTGACTCCTCAGGTCCTGAGGCTACACTGTCCCTGCAGAGGGCTCCATCCCCCCACTTAGCATCTGGAGAAATGTCTCTCAGTGGAGAAGACTTCTAAAAGTTCTGATTTTGTGCTTCGCTGCCCTACCATTTGCCAGGAGCCGGCCCCTCCCCCCACCGTCCCTCTTCCCGTATATCACTTCAGATTCACTTCTCTGGACGTCTTACCTTCCAGCAAGTGGTCAGTTTTCTGTTCATAGAATTTCTGCTATTCTTCTCTTTGATCTCCTGTTGAGTTTGTAGGTGTTCAGAATGGTTTTATAACTATCCAGCTGAATTTCTGAGACCTGATGATATTTAGGTCTCCTACTCCTCCACCATTTTCTCCTCCCTCTCATTTGCTTTTTATATTCTACATATGAGTGAAATCATATGGTGATATTTGTCACTCTCAGTCTGACTTATTTCACTTAGCCTAATAGCCTCTAGGTCCAACCATGTTGTCACAAATGGAAAGTCTCATCCTTTTTTATGGGATATCCTTATAATATTCCTACATAATATTCCATTATATGTAATATGTATCCACCACATCTGTTTGTGTGTGTGTGTGTGTTTTATTTAAACTCCAGTTAGTTAACATACAGTGTAAAATTATTGTCAGGTGTACAGTTTGGTGATCCAACACTTAGGTACAGTACCTGATGCTCATCAAAATTTCACTCCTTAATCCCCATCACCTATTCAACACATTCCCCAACCATCTTCCTTCTGATAACTATCAGTGTGATCTCTTTTTTATTATTCTTAAATATTTATTTATTTACTTATTTTTGAGATAGAGAGTGTGTGCATGTACAGAGGGAGGATCAGAGGGAGAGGGACAAGCAGACTCCATACTGAGCATTGAGCCCAATGTGAGGCTCTCACAACCCTGAGATCATGACCTGAGCTGAAATCAAGTGTTGGACACTTAAGTGACTGAGCTGCACAGGCCCCTCTCAGTTTTTTTCTCTATAGTTTAGAGTCTTTTTCTTCATTTGTGTCTCTTCCCCCCAACACCCCATGATCATTTGTTTTGTTTCTTAAATTCCATCCATGAGTGAAATCATATGATATTTGTATTTCTCTGACTGACATTTCACTTAGCATAATAGACTCTAGCTCCACTCATATCATTGCAAATGGCAAGATTTCATTCTCTTTTATGGCTGAGTTATAGCCCATTGTGTATATATATTGAATATCTTCTTTATCCATTCATCAGTTGATGGACATTTGTGCTCTTTCCATAATTGCACTATTGTTGATAATGCTGCTATAAACATTGGGGTGTATGCATCCTTTCAAATCAGTATTTTTATATCCTTTGAGTAAATTCCTAGTAGTCCAATTGCTGAATCACAAGGTAGTTCTATCTCTAACTTTTGGAGGAAGCCCCATACTGTTTTTGAGTGGCTGCACCAGTCTGCATTCCCATCAACAGCAAAAGAGGGTTCCCCTTTCTCTGCATCCTTGCCAACATCTGTTATTTCTTGTGTTCTCAATTTTAGCCATTCTGACTGGTGTGAGGTAATGTCTCATTGTAGATTTGAATTGTATTTTCCTAATGATGAGTGATATTGAGCATTTTTTCATGTGTCTGTTAGCCATCTGTATATCTTCTTTGGAAAAATGTCTATTCAAGTCTTCTGTCAAAAAATTTTTTAACTGGTTGTTTGTTTTTTAGGTGTCAAGTCTTACAAGTTCTCTATATATTTTGGATACTAACCCCTTATCAGGTACCTCATTTGCAAATATCTTCTCCCATTCTAGGTTGACTTTTAGTTTGTTTACTGTTTCCTTTGCTGTGCAGAAGCTTTTTATTTTGATGAAGTCACAGTGGTTTATTTTGGCTTTGTAACCCTTGTTTCAGGAGACATATAAAGTAAGTTGTTATGGCCAATGTCAAAGAGGTTACTGCTTATGTTCTTCTCTAGGATTTTGATGGTTTTCTGTCTCAATTTAGGTCTTTCATCCATTTTGAATTTATTTTTATGTATGGTATAAGAAAGTGGTCCAGTTTCATTCTTCTGCATGTGCTGTCCAGTTTTCCATTCAGGGATGGTCTTTTTTCCATTGGATATTCTTTCCTGTTTTGTTGAAGATTAGTTAACCATATGGTTGTGGGTCCATTTCTGTGTTTTCTATTCACTTCCCTTGATCTTTGTGTCTGTTTTTATGACAGTACTATACTGTCTTGATCACTACAGCTGTGGAGTATAATTTGAAGTACCGAATTATGGTGCCTCCAGCTTTGCTTTTCTTTTTCAAGGTTGCTTTGGCTATTCGGGGTGTTTTGGGGTTCCATACAAATTTTAGGATTGTTTGTTCTAGCTTTGTGAAAAATGCTGGTGGTATTTTAATATGGCTTGTGCTAAATGTGTAAATTACTTTGGGTAATATAGACATTTTAACAATATTTGTTCTTCTAATCCATGAACAGGGAATCTTGTTCCATTTGTGTCTTCTTCAATTTTGTTCATTAGTATTTTATAGTTTTCAGAGTACAGATCCTTTACTTCTTTGGTTAGGTTCATTCCTAGGTATCTTATCATTTTGAGTACAGTTGTAAATGGGACTGATTCCTTGATTTCTCTTTCTGCAACTTCATTATTGGTGTATAGAATTGCAACGGATTTCTATATATTGAATTTGTATCCTGCCACTTTATTGAATTTGTGTATCTGTTCCAGTAATTTTTGGTAGAGTCTCTCAGATTTTCCATATATAGCATCATGTCATCTGCATATAGTAAAAGTTTGACTTCTTCCTTGCTGATTTGAATGATTTTTTTCCTTCTTGTCTGACTGCTGAAGCTGGGACTTCCAGTTCTATATTAAATAATAGTGGTAAGAGTGGACATCCCTGTCTTGTTCCTGACAAGAGGATGATACTAGGTGTGGGTTAATTATGGCCTTTATTATGTTGAGGTATGTTTTCTCTACACTACTTTGTTGAGGGTTTTTATCATAAATGGATGTTGTCAAATGCTTTTTCTGCATCTATTAAAAGATGTTTGCTATCCTTTCTTCTATCTATTTTTATTTTTTAAGAGATTTTATTTATTTATTTGACAGATAGAGAGGAAGGCAGGCAGAGGGAGAAGCAGGCTCCCTTCTGAGTGGAGAGTCCCAAATAGGACTTGGTTCCAGGACCCCAGGATCATGACCTGAGCCGAAGGTAGATGCTTAACCAACTGAACCACCCAGGGACCTTATCCTTTCTTTTATTAATGTAATGTATGCATCCTGTTGATTGATTTGTAAATATTGAACCACCCTTGCAGCCCAGGAATAAATCCCACCCAATCATGGTGAGTGATTCTTTTAGTGTACTGCTGGATTAAATTTGCTAGCATTTTATTGAGAATTTTTGCATCTGTGTTCACCTGAGATATTGGCCTGTAGTTCTGTTTTATAATGGAGTCTTTAATCTGGCTTTGCTATCAAGGTAAAGGTGGTCTCATAGAATGGATTTGGAAGTTTTCCATCCATTTCTATTTTTTGGAATAGTGTGAGAAGAATAGCTATTAACTCTTCTTTAAATGTTTAGTAGAATTCACCTGTGAAGCCATTTGGCCCTGAACTTTAGTTTTTGGGGGGTTTTTTATTATTAATTCAATTTCCTTGCTTGTTATTGGTCTGTTCAAGTTTTTTTATTTCTTCCTGTTTCAGTTTTGGTAGTTTGTATGTTTCTAGGAATTTATCCATTTCTTCCAGGTTGTCTAATTTGCTGGCATGTAGTTTTTCATATTTTCTTTTATTTATTTATTTATTTATTTATTTATTTATTTGTTTGACAGATAGAGATCACAGGTAGGCAGAGAGAGAGAGAGGAGGAAGCAGGCTCCCCGCTGAGCAGAGAGCCCGATGTGGGGCTCGATCCCAGGACCCTGGGACCATGACCTGAGCCGAAGGCAGAGGCTTTAACCCACTGAGCCACCCAGGCGCCCCCATATTTTCTTATAATTGTTTGTACTTCTGTGGTGTTGGTTGTTATTTCTAGTCTCTCATTTGTGATTTTATTTACTTAGGCCCTTTCTCTTTTCTTTCTGATAAGTCTTGCTTCTTCCCACCTTGTGTTCAGTCTATCAAATCTGCTTCTAATTTCAGTTATTATACTTTTCATTTCTGACTGTTTCTTTTTTAACTCTTTTAACTCTGTGGTAAGGGCCTCCCTGAAGTCCTCCATTCTTTTCTTAAGCCTAGTGATTATCCTTAAGATTTTTCCTTCAAATTTTCCATCAAACATGTTACTTTTTCTGTTTCACTTAGATCTCTGCCATGACCTTAACTGGTTCTTTCACTTGGGAGGAATTCCTCCCTCTTGGCATTTTGTCTAAGTCTATGTCTTGTTCTGTGCATTAGAAAAGCTTGTTATGTTTCTTTCCCCTGAAAGTAATGACTTTATGAAGAAGAGATCATGTAGTGTCCAGGGCCTGGAACCTCAGGGAGTGTCTTTGGTGTGTGCTGTGTACATTCTGCTATTGTGTGTTAGCTGCTCTGTCCCTTAGGCCAGTCATCAGCAGAGGCTCTCCTTGCCTGCAGTGTTTGGTCTTTGGCCAGATTCTATGTACACCACATCTTGTTTATCAGTTCATCTATCAGTGGACACTTAGGTTGATTCCAAATCTTGGCTACTATAAATAACACTGCAATACACATAGGGGTGCACATATCTTTTTGAATTAGTATTTTCATTTTATTTGAGTAAGTACTAAGTAGTGGAATTATTGGATCATATAGTATTTCTATTTTTAGTTTTCTGAGGAACCTCCATACTGTTTTCCATAGTACCTGTACCAAGTTTATGTATGTATTTTTATATCATTATCTAAAGGAAGGCAGTCTAGTGTTGGTATGGTGGCTCTACACAAAAGCCTCTGGAACCCAAGCTACTTCCACCTTTCTGCCCCACTATATCTAAATGGTAACCTTGAACTCATGATCAAAGATGAAGCCTATTGATCCATTCATTTTCTGAATGATAGAGAGGGTAGCAGGATAGAAAAAGGCAAGAATGGACAAAGCAGAAATGTTAACTATCTTTTAAGGGAAGCTCTTGTGATTTGCTATGCAATACTTCTTAAACCCAGTAGTTAGAACTTAGTCATGTTGCCAACATCTAGTTGAAAAATAAATGTGAAAAGTGCAGAATTCTTTTTCATATTCTGGTTGGCTATTTGTGATGGAAATCTGTGACCAAGAAAGAAGATGAGGACAGATATTGAATGGCAACCATCTGTCAGTCTCAGCCATAAATGGCATTTCACACACTTCCTGGAATGCAGTAGAACCTCAGTATTTGGGGAAGAAATTGGGTGCATAGACAGAAAGTTCAAAATGAGAAGTTTGGGGGCACCTGGGTGGCTTGGACTGTTAAACATCTGACTTTCAATTTCAGCTCAGGTTGTGATCTCAGGGTTGTGAGATGGAGCACTGTGGTGGGCTCTGTGCTGGGAAATGAAGCCTGCTTGGTATTTTCTTTATCCCTGTCCCTCCACTCCCCCTTTTCCCCCAAAACAAACAAAATGAAAAGTTTGGTGTTATATTTTCAAGTTTTGTATTCAATTTAACCCATCAAGTTGGAAAACCATGTGGTTAAGACAGTGCTTAGACTGCCTGTAAACCAAGCGTATATTTTCTTTTTCTCTCATCAAAATGCCTGCCTCTTGCATAATAACATCAGATAATGTACACAAGAGTGATTATGCAATGGACTGTCCAGCTAAAGAGTGCTTTGTTTTTGTTCCTCGGCTTTATTGGAATTGTGCCAAAAACCACTATTGGACTCACTGGAGAAAACCTCTCTTAACTGTCAGTTGTCTGCCTTATTATCTGCTAAAACAATGAAAATAAGTTTATTTGAAATAAGAATAACTTGTGGCTCCTGGTATACTAGTCAAGAGATCAGTGATTCTTAAGCTTATGTCTGCATAAAAAATCACCTAGAACATTTGTTGAAAATTCTTTTTCCTGGACTCCACTACCCAGACATTCTGATTCTATAGATATGGGATGGGACCTGGAATCTACATTTTAGCAAGTTTTTCAAATAATTTTGATGAATATGTTTAGAACAGCACCATCCAACAGAAATGTTGTGAGCCATATGTAATTTTAAATTTTTGAGTAGTCTTTTAAAAAAAAGTAAAAAGAAATCGGTAAAATTAACTTTGGTGTTATGTGTTATTTAATCCAGTATATTCAAAGCATTATCATTTCAACATGCAATCAACTTAAAAATTATGATCAGATATTTTACATTTTTTGTTTCAAAGGCCTGTGTGTATTTTGCATTTATAGTACACCTCAATTCAGACCTGCCACATTTCAAATGCTCGATCACCATGTCTGGCCATGGGTATTGTATTGGATAGGGCAGGTTTAGAGGATTAGACAACACTAAAATGAATCTATAGAGGTCAGAGTCCTCATTTCATTCTTATATTTGTAAAGCCTACTATAGTGCTTAGAAAATAGAAAGTATTCAAGAAATTCTGGTTGGCTGGTTAGTTAGTCACCTTAGAATTTGGGCTATAATCACATGAAGCCATGTACCAATGGCAGTGACTGTGGCTCAGGAAGGAGTCCCAGTTTACTCTGGGGTGTTCAGAAATCTGCTAGGGCAGTTAATAGATAATCTTTAGTTTTCTTTTCAGAATAACTTCAAAGTCTTGAAGGAAGGAAAAATTATCTTCAAAGGTTTTAAGAGAGAAAAATAAAGCAAGTTAGTAAAGCTGGTTGCTAGGACAACCTTCTCAGGATTGAAAGAGGACAATCATACATTGTAAACCTAGGCTTGGTATAGCTGTGATCTCTTCTCTTGTGATATACTCTCCATTCGTTTGGCTCTAAGAAAGAAGAGTTTTTGAATGGCTATTTAAGAATATAATTTAGAACCAGAGGGCCATGTGGCTCTAAATGTGTTTAAGTGCAAACAGAAAGAAAATGGGCCAAAGTTGATTGGAAATGGCCTTTTAAAGTGAGGCATAATCACTTATAAGATTCCTATTAGATTATTGGAATGTGCAGTTCAAGAACTTTTAACCCCCAGCTGCAGATAGACCTCACTTATGGGAATCAAGAATGGGTATCAAAGTAAGTATTTTCCCTTGGATATAGACTATCACTAGATCAAGCAGTTTAAGACTGTTAAGAAAGTAATTATTGGCACCTAGGTGATTTTATTTTATATTTATACAGATATTAGTTAATAATTAATCTTTAAGTTTTTAAATAATTTCTAAATAGCAAACTTTTGTCTGGCAATTACTATATGTGTGGCACTATACTAAAGATTTTCCTTGTTTCCAATTCTGAGGTGGGGTGGGTTGGAGGTACCCACTTTTTTTTTCTTTTACATGTTACAGATTTTTAAAAATTGCAATTTAGAGAGATTAAGTGACTTGTCCAAGAATTTTTTCTATAGGAACAATATAAGTAGGGATCACTTTTATATTGTATTTTCCCCCTTTTTAAAGTATTGTGAATACTTCCTCATAGTAGCCTTAACTAAATGTGAAATTCAAATTTACAACATGATGGTAAATGCAAAGAGCCTTTAAAGATCTACTATTGGGGTGCCTGCCTGGCTTAATTGGTAGAGCATGGGACTCTTGATCTTGAGGTGGTAAGTTCAAGCTACCCATTGGGTATAGAGATTATTTAAAAATATAATCTTAAAAAAAACTACTACTAAGAGTAGAATATAATGGTAACTTCATGAAATAATGAAAGTGACATTTGAGGTACACATTGCCCTAATAATATTAGGAGAGATTGAAATAAGTAGAGATTGAAGGCAAATGCAGTTGACTAGAAATAACTGGTCTGAATTCCAGCAGAAGGGGAAGGGGGCCTAAAGTAGAAAGGTATTTCTACACGAAGAAAGGAAGGCAGTGGTAGTAGACTTTGATAATGGGTCTTACTCAGTTAACATTTCTTTTATTTCTTATAGGCAGACCCATATGACTATAACTTCTACTGCATTCATTGTCACCTTGGTATTAAATACTGATTCTTTCCCAGTTGGATATGCCATCCTTGTGTTCTCTGTTACGAAGTGATAACTGGACAAAGAACAGAGTGATTCCATGCCCTTTCCCTACACAGGAAAGTAATGGACTCATAAGAGAGTGCAGAGAATATTCAGAATTCAAAGAGTCACAGGGATTTTTCAGAAGGCAATTTTTAAAACATAATGTTAAGCCATAAACAGAAGTTACCTGTACTTATTCCACAATCCTTCTTGGTGAGGGTTTTTTCCCTTTTCTTTTTTTAAATTTTCATTAAAAAATTCTAATAGTGAAGAGAACACTCACCACCTCTCCTGCCCCCACAGCCCTGCTCCCTTCTCCTGAAAGACAGATAAATAGTCAAATTACATATTCAAGCCACTGCATGCTCTGACTACCTTTGCTAGACTAAATGACAGTGATACTCTCCGTGGTAGTCAAGTGTTCTTGCCAAAATGAAAGGGAATGGAAAGTCCAAAAATTTGACAATTTTTAGGGTTGGAAGAAGGAAATACTTTTCGGGCCCAACCCACAATACAAAATGCAGAGAACCTTTGTGTGACCAAGGCCAGTAAGAATTTATCCTCTTGGCAAGGATTAAATTAAGGGTGTGACCATCATATCCCTTTGTAAAACCTTTTAATGGATTAAGGCAAAGGCAAGTAAATCCTTTAGTTAGACCAAATGACCTGGAATGGTGGGGTGGGGGAGGGAAGGGATATTATGGGTGTGGTTCTCCTGCTGGAGCTTGATAAACTTAGGAATGATCAGTTAAGGTCAGCAGAATCATAGAACAAAACAACCAAAAAATATAGAAAACCCTGAAAAGTATAAGTAGAAGTATGTGATGGGATTATTGGTGTTTTCATTTAACTGGACCAAATAGCTAAGAAGTTGAGTAGAGTAAGTACCATCTTAGACTAAAAGATAAAATATAAACTCATCCTTAGTCTCCAGCCTTATGTCAGCAGGAAACAGGTTAAGAAAGCTACTCAGCCCCCAAGGAAGGCATATTCTCCAATGATCTTTTCAAACATAGCTAAGGAGACAAATAGAAAAGGAAGGAAATTCAAAAGGGTGGAATCAAGGGTCATCGTAAATCATAGACTGTAAACCTTGTCAAGGAGCTACTTGATGCTAAAATGGACCAGTATCTGCCATATATCTCCTACTCATTCCCTTTTCAAATGGGAATACATTCTTTGTATGCTATATCCATTCACCATTGTATAGTGGGTGTATAATGGGTAAGAAGTTTATACTTTTAACTCACAGATATAGTGAATCTGATTATTGCTCATCTAATAATTGTTCCTCTCCACTTTTCCCTTGTGAGGGTGTATATTTCCCTGTCCTAATGACTTTGAACACAAAGCCTTGCTGTGTGATTTGTGAACATGTGAACATATGACTTGCTTTGGCCAGTGGAATGTAAATGTATATAATATCTGTAAAGACTTCAAATGTTGTGCATTTGGCTTGTGCTCCTGTATTCCTATAAACTGTCACAGAACGAGCATATCTCTTGGACCAAGAAAATGTGGAAACACCTGGAACAGAACCAAGTCAAACTTGAGTGAAAACAGAAATGTTTTTTGCATTAAGCTACTGAGATTAGGAGCGATTTATTATACATCATTATTGCATTAATAGCTGACTAATACACTAATTCTTTACATGAAGAGAAGCTACATCTGGATATGATGTACGAATCCAGTTATCATTCCAAATGCAGGGCCTATCATTATTTGAGCTTGATAATATAATTGGATGAGACTTTTGGGTTGTTAATTTGGGGATGTGGTGAATGTGCACGAGGAAGAGTAAATTAAGTATTTAACAGCCATAAAGTATACAGTGGTAGTCACTAGTGCTATTCACTGCATGTTGTTCTCCCCTTCCAGGCATAGAGTAGAATTACATTTGCTGTTCCCTTGTGATTGGGGTCAAATACCTAGAACTGACAAATGAATTGTGAACAGAAGTGACATGTAATTGCTAAAGCAAGAACCTCAAAAACTTCTTTTTTTAACATTTTTGCACAATGACTAGTCTTCCAGATAATGGCAGTTCCATCAGTCTGAGTCCTAAGGACATTGTTGACCTAAAGCAGAGCCTATAAACACTCAATGGAAGTGTAGCATTAGTGACAAATAACTCTTGTATTAAGCTCACTAGGATTCTGTAGTGTAAAGTAAAATCATCTTTCCCATCTATTTTTGGATTTGGTGTCTGGCTGTGGGAGAGCTGGGTTGATATTTTCCTAATATACTCGAACTGGTTTTATTACAGCCTATTCACATTCTGCTTACTCAATGCCCAGGCTCTGTTGGTTATTAAATTTTGAATATCATTTCTGTGGCGGACCAAAAATAATGGAAAGTACACAGTGCACTATTGCAATGTACATTTTGAGCATGGGGAATATAGATTTATTCATTTAAAAATTTTTAATTCTTGAATAACACTGTTGGTATAGAATCCCAAAAGAAGCCACATTGTCTCACATTACCATAGTAATAAGTAGCATAGATAAAAACTGGGCTGAGACTATGTAAGCCCCATCCCAAGCGTCTATCAAATCAGGTATATTTGATGTAAAGATTGAAATCCAAGTGTTTCCCTGTCCTTTTGTTAAACAGTATTTGGACAGATATACTTTCCATTCCCCAAGTTAAACAGTTCTGAGAATCAACATACTTCCTCTTCCTGAGCTAAACAATTCTAGGATGAGGAATATACTCATCTCCTTGCTAACTAATCCCGAAAATAAGTAAAAACAACTTAGCTGCTTGTTCTAGGGCATACTTTATGAATCATCAAGTAAGTGTTTCTTAAGACTAAAATATACAAATCAGGAGCACCTGACTGTAGAGCATGTGACTCTTGATCTCAAGGTTGTGAGTTTGAGCCCCACCTTGGGTGCAGAGATTACTTAAAAATAAAATCTTAAAATCTTAAAAAAACCAACAACAACAAGAAAACAAACAACCACACACAACAGATCAAGACTCCCTTGCCTTACTGTACCTGACAGTCCAAAGTTATGTGATAATCTATGCCCGGTCCTCAATAGTTCCCCATCTTGTGAGGCCTACTTTAAACATCTTCCAGTCCAGGCATTAAAATCCTAAATATATCCTGTCTTAATCTCCCATTATGAGAAACTGCTGACACTCTAGCAAGGTCATGTTCTGCCTCATTGCAGTGAGTCTAATGAAATTATCTCCCTTGATCTAATAGGGTTTTCTGACAGTTAAAAAAATAAAAGAGGGGCACCTGGGTGGCTCAGTGGGTTAAGCCGCTGCCTTCGGCTCAGGTCATGATCTCAGGGTCCTGGGGTCGAGTCCCGCATCGGGCTCTCTGCTCAGCAGGGAGCCTGCTTCCCCTCTCTCTCTGTCTGCCTCTCCGTCTACTTGTGATTTCTCTCTGTCAAATAAATAAAATCTTTAAAAAAAAAAATAAAAAATAAAAGATTTTATTTATGTATTTGAGAAAGAGACAGTGAGAGCATGGAGCAGGGACAGAGGAGTGCGGGGAGGGGGAGCCAGGGAGAGGCAGAAGCAAAAGAACAAGCAGACTCCCTGCTGGGTACAAAGCCTGATGCAGGACTCCATCCCAGGACCCTGAGATCATGATCTGAGCCCAAGTCAGAGCTTAACCGACTGAGCCACCCAGGTGCCCCTGGTTTTCTGACAGCTTTTTAATGCATCAACTGACCACACTTTCATAAGTGTGAAATGTCACTAGTATGCATGGGTGTGATGAAACCCTTTTATCGAGACTAACATTAAATATTATTGTAATTGGGAAATCTTTGCTTATTCAACAGGGGAAGAAAGTAGTATTTTATTGTTTTAATTTTAAACTTTGGAACACTGCGTCAAAAACTTATGATATATTACACAGTGACTAACATAACACAATAAATACTGTAAAAAAATTAAGCTCAGATTACTCAAGTTTAAACACATTTCAAGTTTTTTTTTAATAAATTTTTAAAAGATTATTTATTTATTTACTTGACAGAGAGAGAGCGCGAGCGAGCAGGAACATAAACAGGGGGAGTGAGAGAGGGAGAAGCAGGCTTCCTGCTAAGCAGGGAGCCCGATGTAGGGCTCGATCCCAGGACTCTGGGATCATGACTTGAACCAAAGGCAGACGCTTAACAACTGAGCCACCCAGGTGCCCCAAACACATTTCAAGTTTTATGTATTCCATATATTAAATGTGGACCTAAAATTAAGGTCTAGCACCATGTGCTGACTTCAAATTTGATGAAATTTGGATGGCCTTCCATGGACTAAGTGCAAGTTCCCCAACTCCATTCTGCTCTCAAGGATAAGGTCCTCTTGCCAAACAACCCTCCTTAGCAGGCGGACTAGGTGCAGTTCCTGCATCTCCTTGTGTAGTGGGCTTTAGTTCCCTGCCAGTGAGTGGAGTTATTCTTAGAAGACAGTTACATCCTCCCCCAGAAACCAAGAGGCATGCCTCCCTCTTGATACTGCAAAGTCTGCCTTCTTTGGCATCTCGTTGTTCACTGTTCCCAAGAACAAGTCCTGTGTGGTCCTTGCCTGGTGTGTCTTCCTTCTCTAGACTGTGATTATGTGACACTAGTAAAACTGCTGTCAGGATCACCTGTCCAGGTGGAAGGAGGGTGTCCAGGGTCAGAAGCTGTATCTTCAGCCATCTTCATGACCCTCGGGGCAGGAAGCCCTCCCTCACCAAGTGGGAGAAAAGGAAGTGATTAATCCAGTACATCAATATTTGTTGTGTTCCTACAATGTGTCAAGCAGCGTGCCAGTTGTGGGGTCACCATAGTGAACAAAACAGATTTACTCTGCCCTCAGAGATCTGAGACAGACACTAAGCAAATAGTTACACAATAATATATCATTAAAATTGAGCTAAGTGCTCTAAAGGAAAAATGTAAGGGTGCTTTTGTGAATTATTTATATCTTTTGAGTGTTTATCTTGGGTTCTTGGAGTTTGTCATGTTAATTTATTTATGCTAATAATATGGTTAGGATATAAAACTTTGTCAGATTTCTTGTGCATAGTTGTCTTTGCAGCTTAATTTTTATATTTTATAATAGAGATGATTTTAATCTTACATTGTCAAATTGATCGATCTTTTCCCCCCTGATTGTTTTTGTTGCTTTTCCTCTTAGAGTTCTTACACTTAAGAAATTTGGTCACTATTTATTTAATTTGTACACAAATTTTTTTAATTGAAAAGAAATACGTACATATATGTTACATTCGTGTGCAAAAAAAAAAAAAGTCAAATTATACAGTCAAATTGTACAAAAGAATATAGAGTGAAAAGTAAGATTCCTTTCCAACCCAGGTCTCCAGACACATCAATGGGTCTCAAGTACTCCTTTAGAATATTCTATGCACATATGGGTATATACCCTTCAAGCACTGTTAGTCTATTATCAACTGTCTTCTGCCCCTTGTTTCTTTTACTTAATGATATACTGAGGACCTTTCTAGATTAGTCTGTGGATTCGTAGCCCATTTTTAAAAATAGCTACAAAGTTTTTCATTGAACATCTCAGAATGAACAACCATGAATCCAGTGTACTGGTTTACTTAGAAGGCTGCAATGAATAGTCTTGTAAATATGTCTTTGTATAGGTATGTAAGAAAACCAATGGTTAAATTTTCAAAACCTGAATTGCTGGGTTGAAACAGTTGTTTATTATGAACCCTCTCTATCTTAAGAAAATTAGAAATTCACCAAATAATGTCATAATTACTTTTTCCCGATTTGTCATTAAAGTTCATTTGTGGTACTTTTGGCTGTCCTGAAAATTTAAATGTTTATGGAGTCCAACTTATCAATCTTTTCCTTTCTAGTTTCTGGGATTTGTGTCTTGTTTAGATATACAGATATAGATATATATATCAAGATTAATTTATTTTTTTCCTACAAATTTTAAGATTTCATTTTTACATTTAAAATTTTGATTCATGTAAAGCTTATTTTGGCGGAAAGAATGAGATACGGAGCCAAGTTAATTTTTTTCCAGATGGCTTCTCAGCGTCTCAACACCATTTATTACAAATCAATTTTCCTCAATTTGATATGTTGCCTTTATCCTCTACTAAATTCCCATATACATTTATATCTGTTTCTATAGTTTATATTTTGTTCTCTTGATCTGTTTGTTTATTCATGCTTTGGGATCAAACCTTTTAAATTACTGTTCTTTTTTTTTTTTTTTTTTTTTTTTTAAAGATTTTATTTATTTGACAGAGAGAGATCACAAGTAGGCAGAGAGGCAGGCAGAGAGAGAGAGAGGAGGAAGCAGGCTCCCCGCTAAGCAGAGAGCCCGATGCGGGACTCGATCCCAGGACCCTGAGATCATGACCTGAGCTGAAGGCAGCGGCTCAACCCACTGAGCCACCCAGGCGCCCCTTAAATTACTGTTCTTTATAAGACATTCTATATATCAGGTTTTTATTCCATCTGGAATTGATTTTGGTAATGATGTCATGTGAGAATCTAAATGCCAAATTAAGTCACACTGTAGACAGAAAGAACGTTAAATAAAAATGGAAGTGGTAGGTATAGTTCTCTCATAGCTTGTTTGTAAAATTAGTTCATTAAAGGGTGGGAAAAGAGAAAGAATAGCTTACAAATATGGTATTTTTGATACTTTATTGCTAAAAATACATTATGGTATTTATTATTATTAACAATATTAAATGAATACTAGTGTTACTATACAACCATTTTGATAACTTTTTCTGTCCCTATAGTTCTTTGAAATTGTTAATATTAAATTCTACTATCTGGATGGGGCTCATGGGTGGCTTATTTGGTTAAATGTCCCCCTTGAGATTTCAGCTCAGGTCATGATCTCATGGGTTGTGAGATTGAGCCTTTGTCTCAGGCACTGTACTCAGTGGGGTGATCTGCTTGGGATTCTCTCTCTCCCTCTGCCCATCCCCCAACTTATGGACACATGTGTGTATGCTTTCTCTCTCTCAAATAAATAAATAAATCTTAAAAAAAATTAAATTTCACTATCTGGAAAAATTACAGAAAAGTCTATCCTGTTATTGCTCTATACCACCCTTCTTTTATAGTCTTGTCTTTCCTGTTTTTATATTTTTTGTTAAAAAAAATTGAAATACAAGACAAAATGTTTGAATTTTGCCACAGGGTTCCAAGGAGGAGCAGTACCATGAGGTAACAGAAGTTTGTGGAGCTGAGCCCAGAATCTTTGACCAACAGATTCAACTTGGCTATAATTGTAAGCATTAACTTCCTGTTAATGAAGTACAAAATGAACTACAGCTCTAAAGAAAACAGAAGCTTTAAGCACTTTAACATGAGACTACAAAAGAAAATGACATTAGGTTGTCTCCTCCTGTAGGGGTAGAGCTTAATTTTCCAAGGTACACAACAGTTTAAGGGTGATTTCAGCGCATTTTTGGTTGCAGACAGTTCATGGCAATTTCCACTACTGAGACTGGGAAAGCCAATTACTGACTTTCTTTCTTTCTTTTTTTTTTTTTTTTAAAGATTTTATTCATTTGACAGAGAAAGAGAGATCACAAGTAGGCAGAGAGGCAGGCAGAGAGTGGGGGAAGCAGGCTCCCCACCGACTAGAGAGCCTGATGTAGGGCTTGATCCCAGGACCCTGAGATCATGACCAGAGCTGAAGGCAGAGGCTTAACCCACTGAGCCACCCAGGTGCCCCAATTACTGACTTTTTTAATCTCACTTAATCTTATAGTCAGTTTGGTTGATGTAACATAGAGAATATTACTTTACTGATGAAAGAGAATGCTACAGATTGAATGTATCCTCCCAAAATTCATATGTTGAAATCAAATCCTCAATATAATGATGTTAGGTGTTTGTGAGGTAATTAGGTCATGAGGGTGGAGCTCGGTGAACAAGATTAGTGCCCTTATAAAAGAGACCACGGAGAGCAATGTTGTTCCTTTCACCGTGTGAAGACAGTTAGAGGATAGCCATCTGTAGTGGGCTCTCACCAGACACCACATCTGCCAATGCCATGACGTTGGATTTCCGAGGCTCCACAACTATGAGAAATAAATGTTAAAACCACCCACTCTGTGGCATTTTGGTTATACCAGCCCAAGCAGACTAAGACAGGGATAGATGTGGCTGAAAATACCTTGAAGCTGGGGGGCAGGAGTGCAAGAGAATCTGGCTCTGGGGGGCCCAAAGAGACTAGGCTCAGTCACTCACCATTGACAAAATCCAAAGGCAGAGAAAAGAGTGGTGGTGAAACAAGAAAGAAATGTATTTCAGTGAGGCCACCACCCAAAAGAGGGTAGACTAGCATCTCTAGGACTGTCTCCAAAGTGCCAAAAATACTTCCAGGTTTATATAAAGAAGATGTGGGACAAAGGTTGGTGAGTCAGTGCAGGTGGGCAGTGAAGATCAAGTCGATCCTTATTGCCTTGGGATCAATCATGGGCACAGTCTTGTTGGCTCAGGGCAGTGCTGACTGCTTGAAGGATAGTTTCAGGTTCCATCAAGGGATGCTGCAGGGTCTTTTGCCAGAGTTGAGACCAGCTTGAAAGAAGAACCCAAATGGAAAGTCTGAGGTCAAAATGGAGGCGGCTGAACTCCTCTTTCACAGAGACTTTAATATGAAGACCCTAGTTACATGATATAGGTGATAAATTCTCTTTAAATTATCTGAGGAAAAGTGTTAAGAAAATTCACAGAGCTAAAAAGCAATCTCAAGAAATGCTCTATTCTTGCCACTCACTTTCTGTCAGATGGAGAATGAAACAAAATTTCTTTGAGTGTTTTTTTGAACTGGTTTCAAGTTTAAAAAGCTCTTCATCCCAAGATTATGACAAACATTTGCCTGGATTTTTTTAATTTTTTAGTTATATTGTGTACATTTTATGTTTAACATATTAATCTGGCCAGAATTAATTTTTGATCATACTTTATGATGTGAGAGAGAGGGGTCAGACTTTGTTTTTCTAATAGAAAGACATTGTCCTCAACTGTAGATCGATTGATTGATCTTTTCTCCTTTCCTTTATTTGAGCTGCCACCATTCATCACTCAGTGATTACATACTTGAGTATTTATACATGCATGGATATAATCTACTCATTTATATACTCGATTATCATATACATGAGTCTGTTTCTGGATTTTCATTGTGTGTCACAATGTAATTACAGATTTCCATGCCTATATGATACCGTGTTAGCCATAGTACCTTTAACTTCAGTTTTCAGAATTTATTGTCATGTACCTAGGTGTGGATTTCTTTCACTTGGGATTTACCCAAATTCTTTAATCTGTAGATTTATGTCTTTTCTCAAACTTGGCAAGTTTTTGCCACTATTTCTTTGACTGTTTCCTCAGCCCCCTCCATTACTTATCTTTTTCTGGGAATCCAGCAGTTAGATCTTTTGTTATTGTCCCATGAGTCCCTCAAGCTCTGTTTAGAACCTCCCCTCCCCACCAACCCCAAACCAGGTCTTTTGTCTCTCTGTTGCTCAGTAAGTAAATTCTAGTAGCTGGTGTTCTCATTCTGTCTTCTGTCATTTGCCTCCTACTACTGAGTCCACCCAGTAAGTTTTTATTTCAGTCATTATAGTTTTTAGTTTTGTAATTTCCTTTTTTTGGGGGGGGGCAGGGAGGAGAGTGGGAGAGAGGATGTGAGCAGGGGCAGGGTGGGAGGTGGTGGCCAGAGGAAGAAAATCTCAAGCAAACTCCATGCCCACTGTGGAGCCCAACATGGGGCTCAGTCTCATGACCCTGAGATCATGACCTGAGCTGAAATCAAGACTCAGATGCTTAACTGACTGAGTCACCCAGGCACTCCTATAATTTCCATTTTTTTAAAAATAAAATTGCTTTTTTTTAAAAAAAAAAGATTTTTATTTATTTATTTGACAGACAGATCACAAGTAGGCAGAGAGGCAGGCAGAGAGAGAGGAGGAAGCAGGCTCCCCACTGAGCAGAGAGCCCGATGCAGGGCTTGATCTCAGGACCCTGGGATCATGACCCGGGCCGACGAAGGCAGAGGCCTTAACCCACTGAGCCACCCAGGTGCCCCTATAATTTCCATTTTTAAAACTTAATATTTCTTTGTTGATATTTCCTTTTTTTTTTTTTTCAGGGTTTTATTTATTTGACAGAGAAAGACAAAGAGAGAGGGAATACAAGCTGGGAGAGTGGGAGAGGGAGAAGCAGGCTTCGTGCTGAGAAGGGAATCTGATGTGGGGCTCTATCCCAGGACCCTGGGCTCATGACCTGAGCTGAAGGCAGATACTTAACGACTGAGCCACCCAGGTGCCCCTCTTTGTTGATATTTTATATGTTTTATTTGTTCCATGAAAACTTGTAAATGCTTCTAAGAGCTTTTTTTTTTTTTTTTTTTTTAATGATAGCTGCTTTAAAATCTTTGTCAGATCTTTCCAACATTTGATTCATCTCTGTATTGGCAGTTGATTGTCTTTTCTCATCCAATTTGGGGTTTTCCTGATTCTTGGTATGATGAGTGTTGTCTATTGTATCCTAGGCATTTGGGATGTTGTTAGGAGACTCTGAATCCTATTTAAATCTTATATTTTAGCAGGCAATTAAGATGTAGGTCTTGGCTTACTTTTGTGGGTTGTGGTTCCAATGACAATTTAATTTTTAGAGCTCTTAGAGTGCTATTCTTGTCTTCTTAGTTCACCTGAGGCTGCTGGAGCTCCTGTTGTCCCTGCTGGGGCTTCCTGCTGAGGCCCAATACCATTCTCTGGTTCTGGTGCTTCTAGGTAGGCAGGAGAGGAACCCACTGGCCCCCAGGGAAAGAGAGCAGTCCCTGGATTGGCTGGTGCTGGCAGGATTCCACTCAATCTCTGTTGGGCCATGGATGGGGGTAACGGTGCTTCCTTGGGCCTACCATTACTTCTAGACAGGGGGTGGAGGATGCTGGGCCCCCATGGGAGGGAGAGTGTTTTCCTACTTCTGCCCTCTGGGCTGCCAGTTATCTGTGGGCTTCACCTGATCTCCTTTGGTGCCTCATGCAGGGAAGAGCCTACCTGATTTACCTTGTGCTACAATGATATAGTGGAGGCAAACCCAATTCTACCCATCTTAGCTTTAACTGGGACTCTTTAATAAAAAGATTAACAAGAGACAAATTGTTTATTAATATGTGCACTGCATATCATGGTGTGATAAACTTAATAGAAATAAGTTAAAATGGCAGTTTAGAATTTCAGCTTATAAATAAAGAATGCATTTGTAGAGAAAGGACAAAGAGGAACAGTTTTAATTTTCTAAGGGTGGCAAACCGTGGAAGGTAAATATATGGGAGGAAACCAATAGAAGAGATCTGTTTGCACATTCTTCTGGTTTGTCTCTGGGCTGAGAGGAGTCTGTCTTCAGTGAATGAATTACATCTTTAGGCAAAAGTGAGGGAGCTTTCACTGTCTTTGCTGCTTTTTAATAGCCTTCAGGTCAAAATAATTTTTATGTCAAAAAGGCTTATCTTGGGGTGCCATATTGTGGTTTCCTTCAGGGGAAAAGAGGTTGTGAAATGGCTCCTTTGGGTTACCTTCTGCCCAAACTGGAGGACCAGGAAGGTGTTGGCCTGCTGCTCGTTGGTTTGTAGCAATGGGCAAGGTTCCTGCCAGGTGTCTGCTGGCCTGCCCCTTTTCAGGTCCTTGTGCCAGAGGGAGTGAGACAGGGAAACGGAAGAGATTCCATGAAGAAAACTTTTTTTTTCTTTGCTCCTTCTCCTGCCTCTAGTCTTATTAGGACCTGAACCCCTAGCCTTACACATGTCTTAATGTATGTCCCTGTTATAAAGGTCAAGGAGTTAATGATTTCTTTGGAGTCTCCTAGCACAATAGATAATATTTAAGGAGTGTGTGGGTGAAGTTGCTGTGAATGTTTTTCAAGACCACTGAGTCCAAAAACTTTGATGCCAAGACCATTGGCTCTAGTGGCTTATAGAGGACACCTGAGCCCTCATCCTTGTTTGACCAGTTCTTGGATGCCTGAGAGGACACAATCACCAGACCACAATCACCAATAAAAATCCAAGACCACCATCAGCAAGGGCGAGCCTCCCTCCTTTCCTTTCTGAGTCTTCTGCATGTTCCATTTGTATCTCTCTCTATATATCCTCAATATAATTCTGCTTTCCCCTTCTGCTGGCTCACATTTGCTTTCCATCCTGCATGAAGCCAAAGACCCCCTCAACTTGTCCTGTGGGACCCCCTCCAGTTCCGTGAACCTGGTCTACCTGCATCAGGAGAAAGCTGTTCTTGGGACTTCTTTTTGATCAATGACACTTGGCAGTTCCAGCCTGTAGTTCTCGCCAATGCTCATTTGGAGATATCTGGGAAACAAATAGAAAACCCAGGGAAATCATTGCCTTGTTGTTCTTCCAATCCTGAGGTCGCTAGGCACTTTGCCTTCTCTTTTTCATCTTTCAGAATCCCCACTCACAGACTTGACCAAGCTCTACATGGCCTCCAGCAGACTAAAGCTTGTCCTTGGGACAACACAGCCCCCTTAAAGTTCCAGCTTGGAAAAATTTCAAGGCTGCCAAAAGAATGAACTGTTTCTTCCAGCCAAAACCTTATGATAGGAACCAGTTTTTTCCTCTCCTTCGAGAACCTGCTGTAGAAAACTTGCTATTATAAATCTTTTCTCTGTCTCTTTGTGATGTATATGTATCCTCTACAACCCAGCAATTTCTTTCTCAAGGATTGGGAGACTCACTCTTTCTTTCTTTCTTTCTTTCTTTCTTTCTTTCTTTCTTTCTTTCTTTCTTTCTTTCTTATGTAATCACTGTGAAGGATAGGGCCAGTTAGCAGAGTTAGATGGCCTAATCATATTCCTTGACATCCTTTAGTACTTTTCTTTGGGCACACATATGGTTTTTGTGGGTAAGGAATACAGGAGGGTCTCACCGGCTTGGGGTCCATCATGAGGTCACCATCACATAGTGACTGGAGCTGGGACAGCAGAAAGTTAGAGCAGCTGGCGGCTGGCTGGGCAACTCTTCCTCTTCCTGTTGTCTTGGGGTCTGACTCCAATCTCTCACTGGGGCTGGTCTGGGCCCCAGAACAGTTGGACTTCTTACATGGCAACTGCAGGCTTCAAGGACAAGTATTCCAGTGAGCAGGGCAGAAGTCACAGTGCCTTTTCTGATCTAGCCTTGAAAGTCAAGTGGCTTCCTTTCCATTGGATTCTAAATAGAATGTTACAAATGTCCCCAGTGAGTCACACATCTACCCAGAGTAAGGGGGAGGAAAAGCAGACCCATGTCATGGTGGGAAGAATGTCAAGGTCACATTGTAGATTTGTAGATGAGCCTGAGGAGTGGGAGATAATGCTGTGGCAATTTTGGGGAAATGCAATTTGCTACAATTATCCACTTTCCAAGCGTTCTGATTTAATATGCTATAGTCTTTTCTATCCACAAATGGAAATCCTTATTTGTCCCGACACTTTCTATGGGAACTTTAGATTCTTTCCTTTATTTGTGAGAGTTTACAAAATTGCAGGCATTTGTCCAGGGCCTATAAAGTTAGGAGAAATAAGCCTTAGGAACACTGTTAGAAATCTGTGCGAGAACTTTTTTTTACCCAATTCATATTCTGGGTGACAGCAACTGCCAAACGACCTTTATTATTAGTTCTAGCATTCAAACCCAGGGACTTCAGCATCCTGAGACTTTTTTTTTTCTTTTTAAAAATAAAGCAAGAAAATTGGTAGTGAGATAAAAGAAATTAATAATATTAATTTTTCTGTCCTTGAAAATAATTGCATATTCACTGAAGAAAGTTGAGAAAATAGAGACAAGGTAAAAAGAAGAAAATAAAACCAGCAATGTTGAGCTTGAACTTCAAAAAACTTTGATTAAGAATCACAGCAATTTCTTAAAGGCAGATACATTTTTCTTCCCCCTTGTAAGGCTACTTAGGGAAAGACAATAATATGCAAAAGTAAAGGTTTTTTTGTTTGTTTTGTTTCTTATTTAAGATTTTAAAAATCCACATCCTCTCTCCCCTTTAATTACCCAGAGAATATCAACAAAAGAAGATAAAGATATTTTCCCAAAGGGAGGTAAATCCCAAGTCTAAGTCTGGAGACTTCTGAGGAGATGAGCATACCTGGCTGGGTGTTCTCATGGAATCCTGAAGAGAAAAAGGTAGTTTGTGAAGGAGCTCCACTTTATAGGGACCAAAATGTTGAGGTGCTTAATTTTATTTTTTTTTCCTCTTAACGGGTTTGATTTGCGCCTGATGTGACAGGGAGAAGCCTAGGCTATCGGGTGGCTGTTGGATCCTCAGATAGGTGGAAGAACGGTCTTTGCCCATCTCCTTCTGCCTGTGCCATAGTCTGGACTCAATGTATTTGACTTTTAATTTGGCACTGCAAGTAGTTTTCTCTTACAGTACTTTCTTAGTTCTAGACTCAGGTTTAAATTTTTGGCAAGCATATATATATATATTTTTTCCTAATCGTTTTCGTGTAGTCTGTTACAGAGCTAAATTTATACTGTATGTAATCTCTATATTTTGACTGACGCAGTTTTCTTTTTTGATTTTAACACCCAATACCCGAAATTTACAAAAAGGCTTTTTGTACAGTATTTCTGACCCAGACATGCAGTCATGTTTGAATGTAGAGAATACAAGATTTGAGACCTTTGGGGATTAAAAAATTTTTCCCCAAATAATTTTCTACTGCAACGCTCAACTCTATATACAAATATAACCAATATAACATTGGACTCTCTATTTTTTTCTGTCATATATTTCCCTGCAATTTTCTTTCTAGGTAATTAGGATTATATAAAATATACTACTTTGTAACCTGCCCTTTTCCATGTTTTCCCATATATACAGACTTCTATGATAATTTTTAATGGCTCGATAGTAATCCATTATGAGATACTGCAATTTATTTCATTAATCAATTTACATTAGGCATTTTGGTTATGTCCAGTTTCTCACTATTATCAAAAACAGTGAGATGAACATATTTTTAAAAATGTTTTTGCAGAGTCATTATGTTTTCTTAAAATAATGTGGAATTTCTGGGCTAAAGGGCATGCAAAAAGTCCTTTGATTTGTATAGCCAAATTGCCTTCTAAAATGCTTGGGTTATTTGGAGTCTCTCCCCCTGATTTCCCCCATGTATCATCAGTATTGCATACTACTTTAAACAACAACAACAACAACAGCAAACCCTCCTTGAATCTGATAGAAAAAAAAGGTACACAAAATAAAATCTAGTTCTTGCTGGGTTGCAAAGTTTTTCCTGTTCTAATGGTCTTGCATGCCCGTGTCTACCTTTTCCATTGCACCTTATGCTCTTCCAGTCCACCACACTCTACTCACTGCACTCCAACACATTCCAGCTTTAGGGTCTTCCACATCTTTGTTGCTTCTACGTTGAATGCTCATGTCCCATCTTTGAAGTCTCAGTTTCACATTCTTTGAATCTCTTCAAGTTCACGGGACATATGGATTGGATAGAGGTTAATCTTCATCTACTATTGCAGGAAATCAATACATTTTAATAATATTATAATAAGTTATAATAAATTATAAATTGTAACCAATAAATTATAAAGAAAATAAAGAAATTTGGCTCCTGTCTGCTCCACATGGGCTCCACTTACCAAAAGTCTAGTCTGGGCTTCTTCACATGGTAGGATCAGGATTCCAGAGCTGCAAGAGAAGGCAAGTCCCAAAGCACAAGAACTTTTCAAATCTCTGCTTGCATCACATTCGTGATGGCCCACTGACTGAAACAAATGATATAGACAAACCTATGTTCAGGAATAGAAATATAGCCTCCACCTCTTAATGGGAGGACCCCCAAAGTCATATTGCAAAGAGTGGGGACAGGGATCTGAGGACTTATTGTGGTTCTTTTGTGAAACATTATGTAGATAGTCATTTTGTAAACAATCTGACACACTACTTTCCTCCTCTTTTTTCTTCCTTTCCTTTCTCTTACCCTTTTCCTCCTTCTTTCATTTGCTTCTGAGTATTTCTTTCTAAAATAAAGAACTAGAAGGTTGACATATTTGCCTTAATGTGAAATAGTCAGAAGCAGCCTGTAAGTACTCTGCCATTAGGAATTATGGGGAAAACTCATTTAGAGCTACTTGAAAATGAAGCATCCAAAGTTCTTTAGGAGATTGAAAGACTATTTATAAGTTTAAAGAGCCCCTTTTGCCATTTACAATTGTTTAGTAGCTAAAATTAAACTTAGAGTAGGGACGAAGTTGAAGTGGTCACTTTCTTTGAAGACCTCAGATACTTGTTTTGATTACGAGAGTAAAGAAAGAGTAGCCATCAAACAACACTGATCTTTAGTTAGAAAACATCACATTTTCCATAGATTTGATCTATGTTCTATGAAGTAATCATTCACAACATTAGTAGGTTCTGGTGAGTTATGTTATGGATAAATTGCCCTAGGAATTTTTCCATTTTTATTTATTCAGCTATTTCTAAAATAGTATTTCTCAAACCATACTCAAAACGAAACAAAAAGTAGTGTGTCATATTGTTTGCAAAATGGCTAACTAAAGATTTAGAAATAAATGAACTGACAGTCTAAAAACCTAGGACCTTTAAGGAAGAAACTCTTATGGCTCAGGAGGGTAAAATCTTTTCATTTAGAACCTCATCTTGTCACATTCTGGAAAAGGAATTCTAATCTGGAAAAATGTAACAGTATACATTAAGTCATGCATTGCCATATGCTACTTGGGTGATAGCAACATGATTGAATGGGACTGGTTCATCAGAGTTGAATAGTCTATGGTATACTAGCAGCTTCTGAAATGTTCTTTGGGGATGAAATTGAGAGAGGGAGATGGGACAGTTGTGGGAGAACTTAGTTCATCCAAAGGGGTTTTTATCCAAATGACAAAGTGAGAAGAGGCTGGGGTGCAAGCAATAGATAGCTCTCATAAGATAGGATTTTTTTTTAAAAAAAGGAACCATTTTTATCCATTTAAGGAGAGATTAAAGATTTATTTTTTAGTGGTACAGGTAACGCATTAATTCTTCTTGACCTTGTGTGCTTCCTGCAGTCTCTGAATATTTATTGTCTTCCAAATCTCTCCTTTTGTCTATTATGGCATTTAGATGCATGACTTCAGTTGCTATATTCTGAACTACTTACTGTATCAACAAGAGCTATTGGCATATTCCTCCTCCAGTGTATGAATGATGTCAAAACAAACATCGATTTGTAATTTCCTTAGTATATTTAATATCCATTGATTGCAAAGTATGGGCTGCACCAATTCCAGATGATGTGTTCTTTATAGGGGGACTGAATGGTTCATGACATGAACATCATTCTACAGTCAAGAAGTTACACAGTCACTGCAGATGTCTTATTGTTGTAATAGATGTTTCCTTTGGCCATTCCTCTGTGTGTGTGTGTGTGTGTGTGTGTGTGCACACGTGTGCACGCACATGTGTGAAATGAGGTCATGATGATAATAAAAGGGTATTGTTTCTCTGAGTCCTTCCTTATTTGCAGAATACTAAGAACTATTTCAAATTCTCTACACATGTTCAGGAGTTCTCCAGGGAGTGCCTAGTATGTACTGTTCAGTGCAGTCTTCTAAGGCGCCATTTCCTGCAATGGGTCCTCAGAGACATATTCTCTCAGTTCTAATCTGGGATCCTCCATTTCTTATCTTCTTTCCTTGCTTTCTACCTGCTGTGGTGATATTCCCTTTTGGTGCTTCTTAATTCAAAACTTAGATTCTTCTGGCTCATTGTTCATGTAGAAGCTGTATTCCACAGTCCAATATATATTTAGTATGTTCCATCCATACCAGCCCACTCACTGACCGTGAACAAAGAAGCCATTTTGGCCATTCAGCTCCAGCAGCTATAACATGGAGAGGGACTGCGGAATCAACTGACAGAACTGAAGCCCCAGACAAGTGACCCCATCCCAACTCTCCCTGGTCATTTGAGCCACCCGTAGATTCAGTTATGGTGGAGCAGAGGCAAGCTATTCTCACTTGTTCTGTTCAATTCCTAATGTACAAAATCATGAGCATGATGAAATGGTGGTTGTTGTACACCACTGAGTTTTGGGTGGTTTATTTCTATCTTAGTTCATTCAGCCTGCTCTAACAAAATGCCATAAAGTAGGTGGTTGGGTGGATTCTGAACAATAGAAATTTATTCCTTATAGTTCTAGAGACTGGGAAGTCCAAGATCATAGTGCAAGCAGATTCAGTGTCTGGTAAGAGTGCATTTCCTGGCTCTTACAGCATCTTTTCACTGTAACCTCACACAGTGGAAGAGGCCTAGGGAGATTTCTCTGGCCTCTTGTATAAAGGCATTAAACCTTCATTACTTAAATACCTCTCAAAGGCCCTGCTTCTTAATACCATCACCTTGGAGGTTAGAATTTCAACATGTGTATTTGGGAGAGAGGGGACAAAAACATTCTATCTACGGAAGTTATACAGCAGAAGACGACTGGCACAGGGCGAAGATTCTCTTGCCTCTATTTATGCTATCCATTTTTTACCCAGGCAAATGAGCTGATTCCCTGCACTTTCACTGCTATTCAAAAATTTTAGGGGAAACAGCTGTCCTCTGACCTCTGGCATGAGTCCCTGGGCTGAGGATGAAAAGAAATTCGAGAAGGTATGGGCTGCACACATCCTGTTATAGTCAGAATTGTTCAACTAGAAAATCACCCCAAACAATAAGGAGAACAAGGAGTAGAAACTTCAGAGAGAAAAGAAAACTAAATCACTTACCAAGAAATGGGAATTAGAATGTCATCAGACTTTTCAGCACCACCAGTGAAAGCTTAAAGATAATACAGTAGCCACAATATTCTGAGTGAAATTAATTTTTAACTTAGAATTTTACACACCCTCCAAACTATCAGTTGTGTATGAAGGTAGAATGAAGGTAGAATAAAAACATTTTCAAAGTAGAAAAATCTGGAAAAAAAAAAAAGTATCTCCTTTGTAAACTTTTCCAAGAAAATACTAAAAGATTCTCTATAAAAACCAAGAAAAAAACAAGATTCAAGAAACATGGGAGTCAGTGCAAAAGAGGCAAGTGGATGTCAGCTGTACTTCATACCTAAAGGACAACCAGTCTAGATTTGAGCACCAGATCTGGGCTTTAACAAAAGAGGGGCTGGTTAACCACACAAAAAAATGTATTGAAAGTATTCTACAGAACTATTAGAAATCGTAAGAAGATTTAGACATACAAAGAAAATTAGGAAATTAATTCCAGATGAAATAGAAAATTGTAGAAGAAAGAATACTTTTTTAAAAAAGATTTATTTATTTGTTTAAATATAAATAAATAAATAATTTATTAATTTGCTCAGGGGCAGGGGGAAGGACACAGCGAGAGGGACAAAGAGAATATCAAGTGTACTCCCCACTGAATACAGAGCCCGATATGGGGCTCCATCTCACAACCCTGAGATCATGACCTGAAGCTTGGACTCTTAATCGACTGTGCCACTTAGGCTCCACAAAAATATACTTTTGATCTACTTCTGACCTCATGGAACAATACGTACATAGTCATAGTCATAAGAGGGAAAACATGAAAATGGAGATAAAAATTATAAAAGGAAGAGGAGGGGGAGGAAAAGAAATTAGGAATGAATTAAATCTTTATTATAATATGAGGTCATGGATATTGTTGAAAATGGAGAACACAAGTAGATATGTGTCTTTTACTTAGAAATATGGACATAGATACCAGAAGAAATAGTTAATTGCATCCAAAGTATTTTGTTCTATGAAGTGGGATAAAGAGAGAAAGGCAGAGGGGAATAAGGAAATGCTGGGCTATATATAAACCTGTTAGTATGATTTGAATTTCTGAGTTACTTATGTGTAATACTTTTATAAATATAAAAAAATTTGCCCTAGATTCATGTATATAGATATTAAAATTAAGATTAACGTTTCTTAGTAATAAAAATATAGAAATATTTTTCTTTCTCTCTGGAAAAGTAGTACATTTGTTAACAAAATAAAAAAAAAATTAGGTGTGTCTGGGTGGTTCAGTCAGTTAAACTTCCAAGTTGAGATCTTGGCTCAGGTCACGATCTCGTGTCTTTAGATAGAGCCCTGGGTTAGGCTCTACGCTCAGCGGGGAGTCTCTTGAGATTCTTTCCCTCTACACTTTCCCCGCTCAATGTGTGCCTGCTCTCTCTCTTTCTCAAAAAACCCATAAATCTGTATATATATAAAATATATATTTATATATATATATGCCCAGTGAAGAAAATTATTATTATATAGGGATTATTATTAATGTCTCAGTGTATTATTGTTTTTGTATATATGGAAATATTTAGGGAACCAATTTATTCAGCAGTATGGATCTGCTGAATAAATCCTGCCCAAAGTATGTTAAGGCCTTTTGTCCTGTCCCTTAATAATACCGTGAAAGACCATATAATTTTCTTTTCAATTTCAGTTATTAAATCAAGTCTAGTACAGGTAGAAACTTCAATCTCATCTTTCATTTAAATTAGTGTCTTTTTCAACCTAGCTTTAGAGTGAGGGATCTGGAGAATGGAGACAGTGGGATCTTCTCTTTCACTCTTTCTCTCCTTCCTGTTTTAGTTCCTTCTCCTCCACCTTTGGGGGTATGAGGCACTCAGGGAAAGGGGTGAAGGGCAGGGTGTCAAACTGAGCGTGTGATGCAGTGCCTTTTCTGGTAACTTCACTGTACCTTAGTCAACAGCTGGTGCAAAACAGCTACAAGAACACTCAGCTGTCCTGTGCCCCCTTCCCCCACTTCCCGCCAAAAAAAAAAAAAAAAAAAAGAAAGAAAGAAAAGAAAAGAAAACCCCCCCAGCATGCTTTATATATTAGTATTTTGAAGAACATTTATATTACCTTTTTAAAAAACTGCATATCCAATAAAATATAAACATCTTTTGCAATTCAATGTACCAAATCATTCATTTAAAAAATATAAGGCCAGACATTTCTGTAACATTCAGACATATTAAATCACTCCCTTTTTCTCCGTGTACTCCTGTTGTCATTCTATGTCTTCATGGAAACAAGATTATCCATAGAATTTGTACTAATGTAATCTATTTTACCTGTAAAGCCTTTTATTGATCTCATCATTATACATATATACATACATACGTATTTTTTAAAACTTCCTGACAAATTTGGCTCTAAATGTTAAAAGACTTCTTCTTGATTAGATTATTACAACAACCATAAATTCATAATTAATCAAAGCAACATAAATATTTTATATTTTGATGAATAATAATGAAATATAAAAAATAAAACATTAATGGGAAGGCATCTATTAAATAAGATAGATGGTGCTCCTCCCCCAATTACTTCATTTATAAATTGCTACTTATTACTAGAATGAGAGAGGGTTCAGCATGCATCCTATTTCTATTTCTTCATCTTTCTAGAAATAAATACTAAGAAAACGTGATTACATAAATATGTAGATGAAAATGGAAGGAGTTTTGTTATAGCAATGCCAATCAACTCTTTGGATGCCTTCTGAGTTGTTTTTGAAAAATTATATAGTTATCTTCCTTGAAAATTATTTTTGATAAGCTATCAGCTGGCAACTCAATTAAATCCCAATTTTGTTAGGGAATAATTGGAAATCATCTGACTTGCAAAAAAGATTGATCTACTTATTGAAAGCATTCATTTATGCAATTACTAGAAAGCATACCAAAAAAACCTTCCTGAGAGTTATCAGAGACTACATAATGTACTTACTGTTAGTAACTTAGAGGTGCCTTGCTTTGCTGAGCTAAAAGGAAAGGAAACTAGGGTTTTATTTTTTTTTATTTTTTTTTTTTTTTATTTACTTGAGAGAGAGACAGTGAGAGAGAGCATGAACGAGGAGAAGGTCAGAGAGAGAAGCAGACTCCCCATGGAGCTGGGAGCCCGATGCGGGACTCGATCCCGGGACTCCAGGATCATGACCTGAGCCGAAGGCAGTCGTCCAACCAACTGAGCCACCCAGGCGTCCTGAAACTAGGGTTTTAATAAGCCATAACTGAAAAATATGCATTTCAGGATTTTTTTTTTACTCATAGGCTGTTAATAAATTTAGGTCAAATTAATAATTTTTTGGTTGTCTAAAATGGTCTCATTCTACAAAATGATACTACTGCGGGACATCTGAACACTGTATTACTATCTGTAATAAACATTTATGTGTCCATCATGGATTTAATAATTAATTTTTGGCCATCTTTGCTTAATATTTTCAAGTATTTTATGGTAAAAATGGAGACATCAAATAATTTCTCCTCTATTTATTTTATTAATATCTCTAGAAAAAAAATTTCCTACATAAACACAATAACATCACCACACCTAAAAACTAACAAAAACTTCTTAATATATAATAGATAGTGTACAGGGTCATGCCATGAGTTGATGCCTGGATAAAACAATGCACCTTTGCACTCACTATTCCATATTTCATTGTCTTTGTTCTCAATGTCCTCTCCCTGGGAAGTGACACATTTGACAAAATCATAGTTGGAGGAAGGAAAAGGCAAGGTCATTAAACAAATATCAAAGTTATTCCTAACATTCTGTTTTGCAATGTATCTGATTTCAGAGCATGAGGGAGGAAAAATCTCTTCCTTTATCCATTGTGGGTCTTATAGCTGCCCTGTATATTGGACTGACTGAGAAGAGAAAAACAAACAGAAGTTTACAAACGTGTGTCACGTACGTAAGGAGTCCCTGGAGATGAGGAACTCAAAGGTTTGGTTAAAACTTGAGTTTATATTGTTTCTCAGCAAAGGACTGATCAATTTCTGGAGAAGTGAGGAGACCAAGGAAAGGAGCCTTGAGTCTCTGAGGACAAATTGTGAAGGCAAATAGAGGGGAGACTAGTTGGTCAGATTTGTTACGTAGATTCCTCTGGTGCCACCTCCAGACCAAGAAGGGTCTAAAGTTGTCTCTTGGGATTAACATGTTTCCTGCTAGACCGGGGTGGAGGGACACCTTTGTAAATTTATGTCCTGCATTTATTCAAATGGGGGAAGGTGGAGAGCTTTTCTTACATTCTCTACTTCTTTTTTTTTTTTTTTTTTAAAGATTTTATTTATTTATTTGACAGAGAGAGAGATAACAAGTAGACAGAGAGGCAGGCAGAGAGAGAGGGAGATGCAGGCTCCCTACTGAGCAGAGAGCCCGATGTGGGGCTCCATTCCAGGAACCTGAGATCATGACCTGAGCCGAAGGCAGATGCTTAACCCACTGAGCCACCCAGGCGCCCACATTCTCTACTTCTTAATTGCAGTTAGCTCAAAATAATTCTTAAGTCAAGGAGGTGTATTTTTGGGTGACATATTCTGGTTTTCTTCAAAAGCATCCCAGCATGGGCCCAAATACCCCATTTCTAACACCATTTTTCTGCTTTACCATACATTTATAAGACCAGAAAAGACAAGATGCCCTATTATGGATTCATCATGCCTTTACCTAAGCAGCCTTTACCAATGCCAGTATTACAAACTGTGCCTTTGCCAGGTGTTCCATAGATTTCTACACTGCAGCATATTACACCAGAGTCAGATTTAGATCAGCCTTTCTTTTGGAAAGTTGGAGAAGGAAGATGGTGAAAAGGAAAGTAGACTGATCATGTCTGTGGGTGGTTTCTCAGGTATGGATCAGTTTTAGGAAGTAGTACAGGAGCTGAGGATTTGGAAGCCAGTCCTGTAGGGGAGTTTATTGTATCCTCAATAATATACGTGCCTCCTCTGGAGATGGACTCTGGAGGGAGGTAACCACAGATGTCTATGGGACTGCTAAACGCCTGCCTCCTTTATGATATGCATTCATTGCCATTCCTAATGCAGATGGCCACATATGGGTGCTTCTCCCTTATAATTCTGGAAAGTGGTTTCTATGAGCTATCACAACTTTTCAGAATTTTTTAAAAAATTTTTATTTATTTGAGTGAGACAGAGAGAGCAATTGAGCATGAGTGGGAGAGGAGAGGGAGAAGCAGACTCCCTGCTGAGGAGGGAGCGTGACCTGAAGCTAGATCCCAGAACCATGGGATCATGACCTGAGCTGAAGGCAGCTGCTTAACCAGCACAGCCACCCAGGGGCTCTCAGATATATTTTTTGTACAAATATACCTGATAGGAAAAAAAACCCATAGTTTCATCTGAGTGGTTTCTTCATAGACCAGTAACCTTGTCAATTTCCTAAATGCATGCTTCCCATTTATAATGTTTATTTTCTAAAACCCAGTTGTTTAATTCACTTTAACATGCATGTATTTTTCACAATAAAATTATAGCAATATTTCATTTGAATTCTTTTAATTGTCTATAAAAATTGGTTCAAGATAAACTTACTTGAGGTCATCTAGGAATTAATATTTTTAAAAGATTTTACTTATTTATTTGACAGAGATCACAAGTAGGCAGAGAGCCAGGCAGAGAGACAGGAGGAAGCAGGCTCCCCACTGAGCAGAGAACCCGATGCGGGGCTCAATTCCAGGACCCTTGGATCATGACCTGAACTGAAGGCAGAGGCTTTAACCCACTGAGCCACCCAAGTGCCCCTATTTTTTTCTTTTAAGATATAAATTTTTCATCTAATTTCTTTTTTCTTCCAAATTTTTATTTGAATTCTAGTTAGTTAACGTATATACCTTGCATATTCTTGTTCTACTCTACTTTCCCTCACTGATAAAATGACTAATAGGTCATTTCATAACATTCTTGGACTTCTTATTACTCTTTGATTCCAGTAATAGGAACTTTGTGTTGCATGAAGTTGTACAGCACAGGGAAAATTAAATCTGTTAATATCAGAATAGTTTCATTGAAATAAAAATGCATTTTAATGGGTTTTCAATTGATGATGCTCAAACTCTTTATTGTGGAAATGGGAATTGTGTTCTATCCATCATGATAGCAAAAGCAGTTCTAGAAGCAGAATTCTCTTCATTTCTGTTTCTATGCTTATTCACTACACTTCAGTATCTTTCAGAATGGAACAACAAGATGAAATATTTATCACAGGGCAATGCATTAAAAAATAGAGTTGCAAAGACTCCAAGAGAAAAGTAGGGTAAACTATCCTTTCTGCTTGTGGTTACCATTTCATCCTTAGCTTTGCTGCCACAGATATTTTTCTAAAATACATATTTGATAACTTTCCTATTAAAAAGGCATGGATGACCATTCTGTGCCTGCAGGAGAAAGTCAAATCTCTGGGAAGATTCCAAGGCCTCACAAATCCCATCCTTCTTTTTCAGACTCTACCCAACATCTGAAGCACTGCTTTCAAGAATTCTGGGTTTCATGAAAGAATACATAAATGAAATCTGGAGAATGGCACCAGACTTATTTAATATACCCAACCCTCTTGCTTTTCAAGCATCAGATCCTTTTTGTCTTTCCTGAGATTCTCAGAGACTTTAGGTCATTTGATACATGATTGTACAAGATATGCAAGAGACAGTGTTTCAGAATCTGGTCAGAGCATGAAAAGTTTGTCCTGAAATTTAGACCTGTCGTTGCCTCTCTTACTAAATCTGAAGATGCTTGCATAGTTTTCTTGCAATTAATCTTTTATTGTCTCTATATGCAATGAAAGGGAAATGATGAAAGTGAACAGGATAGATATGTACAGTTTGATAGTTTGATGTTGTGAGTAAATAAAAATTTAAAGCTTGCAGATTTAGGAAACATACCCTCAAATATGTTTGTCCTTTCATGGAGTCTGTATATTTGTTCATGCAATAGAAATCCTGACAACCTTTTAAATCCTATTTGAATATAATCTCTCCACAATAATATCTTGATAATCATCATCCCCTACCTGTATGCAATTAATCACAACTTCTTCTATTTCCTTATAGTACTCTTATGATACCTCTATTATAGCATGTACCTTATAGTATTAGCTATTCTGGTCTGTTCTCGCCCACTACACAAAATAGGAGCTTCTCAAGGGCAAGGACAATTTTTTTTTTTCATCTCTATTCCTAAAAGAATTGTTTTTCAGTGCATCCCAGTAGGCAACAATGGAGATTGTGAGAGGTGATTTAGAGAAGCTGTGGAAGAAAACTGCACAGTTAGTTCATGTTACACTATCACTCGAAAAAGATATGTCAGGAAAGTACACAAAGCCCTATTGTGTATGTGCTAAAGTTATTTACTGGGTGAATTGCTAAAACAAGGAAGTCAGGTTTATCCAGATATGACTTATAACCTATACAATAAAATAAGCTATGGAACAACCTTAAGTCATCTGCAACCACTGGGAGTCTGGCCCACCTGTACCTCTCCCCAAGAGCTCTAGTCCCCAGAAGAGAACTCAGTGTCCAGGCAAATGACTGTTTGAGGCAGAAAGAGACAGTGAAGTCTTTGCAGAGGAAGCAGATCCCTTTTCCCTGACACTCTGACAAAATTTACATCTGTGAGATTGTGTGTATGGTCACTCTTTTGCTCAGGGAACTGGGATAGTTTGCAGTGCTTGCCAGAATAATTGGTTAACTCCCAAGCATTACCAAGAATCTGAACATATCCAAAGTGTTCAGATATTATCTTCAGATATGTCTAGTGTATATTTTGCTTGGGTTGTGGTTGATATTTTATTTTCTTCTCTCATTCATCCATTCTTTTCTAGGCAAATTGACTAGAAGGAGAAATTCAAAACAAAGGAAATAACCAGAGGTAATACTCTGCAACAGATCTAATTGATATGGACATAAATAAAGTTAATTCCAGTTAGAGCTGGAATTCAGGATAATGATTATAAAGGTGCTAGCTGGGCCTTAAAAAGGCATAAAAACACTAGAGAATCTCTTAGTGTAGAAATAAAATCTAATCAAGTCAAAATAAAAAATCCTTTAACTGAGATGCAGTCTAAATTGGATGCTCTAACAGCTAGAATAAATGAGGCAGAAGAGAGTCAGGGACAAAGAAGACAAGATGGTGGAAAGGAAGGAAACTGAAGAAAAGAGAGAAAAATAACTAATGGACCATGGAGGGTGGCTTCCAGAAATCAGCAATACCATAAAGCAAAACAATATTAGAATTATTGGGGTCTCAGAGAAAGAAGAAAGAGAGAGAGATTGAGTATTTGAGCAAATCATAGCTGAGAACTTCCCTAATCTGGGGAAGAAAACAAGCAATCAAGTTCAAGAGGTAGAGAGAATGCCCCTCAAAATCAATAAGAAAAGAATGAGAGGGCGCCTGGGTGGCTCAGTGGGTTAAGCCACTGCCTTCAGCTCAGGTCATGATCTCAGGGTCCTGGGATCGAGTCCCGCATCGGGCTCTCTGCTCAGCGGGGAGCCTGTTTCCTCCTCTCTCTCTCTCTCTCTGCCTGCCTTTCTACCTACTTGTGATCTCTCTCTGTCAAATAAATAAATAAAATCTTAAAAAAGAAGAAAAAGAAAAGAATGAGATATAATAGTGAAGCTTGCAAATTTCAGAAATAAAGAGAAAATTCTGAAAGCCACTTGAGGCAAGAGCTCTATAACCTACAATGGGAGAAAGATTAGACTGGCAGAAGACCTATCCACAGAGACCTGGCAGGCTGAAAAGGGCTGGCATGATATATTCAGGGTACTAAATGAGAAAAATATGCAGCCAAGAATACCTCATCCATCAAGACTATCATTCAGAATGGAAGGAGAGATAAAGAGTTTCCAGGACAAACAGAAACTAAAAGAATCTGTTGTCACCAAATCAGCTTTGCAAGAAATATCAAAAGGGTTCCTGTAAGTGAATAGAGAGACCAAATATAACATAGACCAGAAAGAAACAGGCTACAGAAACAGGGACTATATAGGATATACAATGGCACTAAATTAATATCTTTCAATAGTTACTCTGGATATAAATGGGCTAAATGCTCCAATCAAAAGACACGAGGTATCAGATTGGATTTAAAAAAAAGCAAGACCCATTCAAATGCTGTCTATAAGAGATTCATTTTACACCTAAAGTCACCTCCAGATTGAAAGTGAGGGTTTGGAGAAAAATTTATCATGCCAGTGGACATCAAAAGAAAGCCGGGATAACAATCCTTGTATCAGAAAAATTAGACTTTAAATGAAAGACTGTGGTAAGGGATGAAGACAGACACTACATCATACATAAAGGGTCTATCCAACAAGAAGACCTAACAGTTAAAAATCTCTATGATCCTAATTTGGGAGCAATTACTTTATCAACCAATTACTTACCAAATTAAGGAAACACATTTATAATAATACCATAAGAGTAGAGGACTTCAACATCCTACTCACAACAAAGGACAGATCATCTAACAGAAGATCAACAAGGAAACGAGAGCTTTGACTAACATACTAGACCAGATGGACTTCACAGATATATATAGAGAGGGAATTCTTCTGGAGGGAATTCTTCTCTAGTGCACATGGAACATTTTCCAGAATACATCACATACTGGGACACAAATCAAGACTCAACCTGTTCCAAAAGATTGGGATCATTCCTGCATATTTTCAGACCACAATGCTTTGAAACTTGAACTCAATCACAAGAGGAAATTTGGAAGGAACTCAAACACTTGGAGGTTAAAGAGCAGCCTACTAAAGAACTATGGGTCAATCAGGAAATTAAAGAAAAATTTTAAAATTCATGGAAGCAAATGAAAATGAAAACACAACTGTTCAAAACCTTTGGGATACAGCAAAGGTGGTCCTAAGAGGAAGTGCAAAGCAATGCAATCCTTTCTAAAAAAATTTTTAAAAGTCTCAAATACACAAGTTAACCTTACACCCAAAGGAACAGGAGAAAGAGCAGCAAATAAAGCCTAAACCAAGCAGGAGAAGAAAAATAAAAATTAGAGCAGAGATGAAACACAAACAAACAAAAAAACAAAAACCCAGTATGATATAGAAAACAAAAGAACAGTAGAACAGATCAATGAAACTAGAAGTTGGGTTCTATGAAAGAAATAATAAGATTGATAAACCCTTAGCCAGATTTATCAGCAATAAAAGAGAAAGAACCCAATTAATAAAATTATGAAAGAGGAGTGCTCCAAAGAAATATAAACAGGGAGCCTGGGTGGCTCAGTGGATTAAACTTCTGCCCTTAGCACAGGTCATGATCTCAGGGTCCTGGGATCAAGCCCCACATCAGGCTCTCTGCTTAGCGGGGAGCCTGCTTCCCCCTCTCTCTCTGCCTACTTGGATCTCTCTCTCTCTCTGTAAAATAAATAAATAAAATTTATTTTAAAAAAGAAATATAAACAATTTTAAGAACATATTATGAACAACTATATGCCAACAAATTAGACAAACTGGAAGAAATGGACACATTCTTGGAAACATATGAACTACCAAAACTGAAACAAAAAGAAATAGAAAACCTAAACAGCCCCATAATCCACAGGGAAATTGTCAGTAACCAAAAATCTCCCAAGAAACAAGAATCCAGGGCCAAATGGCTTCCCAGGGTTATTCTACCAAACATTTAAAGAAGAACTAATCCTTATTCTTCTGAAGCTGTTTCAAAAAATAGAAACAGAAGGAAAACTTCCAAATTTGTTCGATGAACCAACATTAGGTTGATCCCCAAACCAGGCAAAGACGTCACCAAAAAGGAGAATTATAGATCAATATCCCTGATGAACATGAGTGCAAAAATTCTCACCAAGATACTGGCCAATAGGATCCAACAGTACATTAAAAGGATTATTAACCACGACCAAGTATGATTTATTCCTGGGCTGCAAAGGTGTTTCAACATTCATAAATCAATCACCGTGATATATCACATTAATAAAAGTAAGGACAAGAACCATATGATCCTCTCAATTGATGCAGAAAAAGCATTTGACAAAATACAGCATCCTTTCTTGATTAAAACTCTCAACAGTGTAGGGATAGAGAGAACCTACTTCAATATCATAAAAGCCATGTATGAAAAGCCCACAGCAAATATCATTGTCAATGGGGAAAAGCGGAGATTTTCCCTTAAGGCCAGGAACACAACAGTGATGCCCACTCTCACCACTTTTGTTCAACATAGTACTAGGAGTCCTAGCCTTAGCAATCAGATAACAAAATAAATGGCATTCAAATTGACAAAGAAGTCAAAGTCTCACTTGGCAGAAGCAATGGCACTTGATGTGGAAAACCCAAAAGACCCCACCCCAAAATTGCTAGAACTTATATGTAATTCAGCAAAGTGACAGGGTATAAAATCAATGGACAGAAATCAGTTGCATTTCTACATACCAACAGCAAGACAGAAGAAAGAGAAATTAAGGAATACAATCCCATTTACAATTGCACCAAAACCCACAAGATACCAAAAATAAACCTAATCAAAGATATAAAGGGATCTGTACTCTAGAAACTACAGAATACATATGAAAGAAATTGAGGAAGGCATAGAGAAGTGGAAAAACATTCCATGCTCATGGATTTGAATAATAAATATTGTTAAAATATCTGTGCTGTCCAGAGCAATCTACACATTTAATGTAATCCCTATCAAAATACAATCAACTTTTCTTACAGTGCTGGATCAAATAATCCTAAAATTTATATGGACCCATAAAAAATATTGAATAGTTACAGGAATCTTAAAAAAAATCAAACCAAAGCTGTAGGCATCATAATTCTGGACTTCAAGTTATATTACAAAACTGTAATCATCAAGACTGTATGGTACTAGCACAAAAACAGATACATAGATCAATGGAACGGAATAGAGAACCCAGAAATGGACCCGCAATTCTATGGTCAACTAATCTTTGACAAAGCAAGAAAGAATACCTAGTAGAAAAAGGACAGCCTCTTAAATAAATGATGCTGGGAAAATTGGACAGCCACATATAGAAAAAAGAAACTGGGCCATTCTCTTACACAGTACATAAAGATAAACTCAAAATGAATGAAAGACATAAATGTGAGACAGGAATTCATCAAAATCCTAGAGGAGAACACAGGCAGAAATCTCTGTGACCTCAGCCACAGCAACTTCTTGCTAGACATGTCTCCAAAGGCAAGGGAAACAAAAGCAAAAATGAACTACCGGGACTTCATCAGGATGAAAACTTCTTCACAGCAAAGGAAACAGTCAACAAAAACAAAAGCCAACCTATGCAATGGGAGAAGTTATTTGCAAGTGACATATCAGATAATAAGCTAGTATCCATGATCTATAAAGAACTTAATCACACTTGATACCCCCAAAACAAATAATCCAGCCAAGAAATGGGCAGAAAACATGAACAGATATTTCTCTAAAGAAGACATCCAAATTGCCAACAGACATGTGAAAAAATGCCCAACATTCTTTGGCATCAGGGAAATACAAATCAAAACCACAATGAGATACCACCTCACACCAGTCAGAATGGCTAAAATTAACAAGTCAGGAAATGACAGATGTTGATGAGGATGTGGAGAAAAGAGACCCTCTTACACTGCTGACAGGAGTGCAAGATGTTGCAGCCACTCTGGAAAATGGTATGGAGGTTCCTTAAAAAGTTGAAAAGAGAGCTACCCTATGACCCAGCAATTGCACCACTGGGCATTTACCCCAAACGTAGTGATCTGAAGGGGCACCTGCACCCTGATATTTATAGCAGCAATGTCCACAATAGCTAAACTATGGAAAGAGCCCAGATGTCCATCAAAAGATGAATGGAAAAAGAAGATGTGGTATATATATACCATTGTGTATATATATACACAATGAAATATTACTCAACCATCAGAAAGGATGCATACTCACCATTTCCATTCATATGGTTGAAATTAGAGGGTATTATGCTGAGCAGAATAAGTCAATCAGAGAAAGACAATTATCATATGGCTTAATTCATATTTGGAATGTAAGAAACAGTGCAGAGGATCATAGGGGAAAGGAGGGAAAACTGAATTAGAAGTCATCAGAGAAGGAGAAAAACCATCAGAGACTCTTAACTATAGAAAACAAACAAGGTTGCTGGAGGAGAGGTGAGAGGGGGATGGGGTAACTGGGCAATGGGCATTAAGGAGGACATGTGATGTGATGAGCACTGGGTGTTATATACAACTGATGAATTATAGAACACTACACCTGAAACTAATGATGTTAGCTAATAGAATTTAAATTTAAAAAATAATAAAATAATTAAGATGAAAATGGAATATACTGAATATGAGAAGAAAGTGGAAATGATTACAATATTAAGTACTTAAAAAATTCTTAATTGCTGAAATTTTTTGGATTTATAAATAGTATAAGACTTAAAAATTTAAGCCTCAAAAAGAACTAAGTTTTGAATTTGCAAAGTCAATAAAATAAATACTGTATTGAAAGCCAAAATGGTCCCTGGAATAATCTTTTTACAAAAAGTTACCTTTGAGGACACCAAAAAATTCACATTGAGTTTTTATCAGAGATATTAATCTTGTCTTTACATAGAACACATTGATAGGTTCCCTAACATGTTGTTAGGAAGATGAAGTTAAGATTCTTTTTCTCACTTTTTATTTTGAAACCTGAACTTCAGTTTCCTTAAAAATTTCTATTCCTGGGCTTCTGGTATGAACACGGTGATTTAAATCACATATGTGCCCTTTTAATCCTAAAAATAATACAAATCAATAGAATAAAACCAACCCTGCAAATCCAATTTTCAGCGACAATATGAGACACAAAAAATCTGCATATTCCAAAATACATGTAAAGCCTTCAAAATCAATTGAGTTTGGCAGTACCCTCAGGAAAAAAAATGAAGAAGAGTAATGAATTTCAAAAGAGCCCAGTGGGGGCAGATCTTAGAATACACCAGCAATAACACCCATCCTGATGTGGAGAGGCCCACCCTGAAGTCAAATAATGTACCCGTCATCTTTGGCAGTGAGTGAAGCAGCAGGGATGAATAGGTGGTAGAAGACGTGGTGGGACAAGGCTGATTAGGGAGCAGAGTAGTTGAGAAAACAGAAAACACACAGAGCTGTGTGTCTCTGAGGTTACAGTGGAAGAGTGAATTGGGTTATCAGTATTCAACCCAGGAAGTTATTGGGCTGGCATCTTCAAAGAAACATGACAAGAAAGCATGTAAACCAGATTTTAAATCCAATCATGTTGTCTTTCAAGCCTAAAAGCAGAGGATGATTTAACATTCAATAATTCAAGAAATATTATGGTTGTGAAAAGTTTCTTAAAGAGACTTCCAGAGGATAAATTTTAAACATCCAAAATGTGATTGAAAGAACTATTACAAATGAATTGACAAGAAACATTGATTCTATTCAATTCTAGAACTGAAACTAAAAGAAATATGGAGGTTAAACAAAATATGGAGGTTAGAATTGTAGGTAAGAATGTAAACAGTATACACTCTGGAAATAATATAGCTATAACAAATTTGGAGGGGAAGGGAAGAGATAGAATAAATTCTGAAGTAGAGTAAGTTCAGTGATTACCTTATCTATGCTCACTAGAAGTTGACACATATAATTTAAGAGTGACAAATCAAATAATGAAATTATAAGCATTTTAAATAGCAGATATGCTAAAAAGTTAACACTGACTAGTATCAGCAGTAGAGAAGGGATGAGAAAGAAAAAAGAAAAAAACAATAGGAAAGTCATTATTCCTTATTTTAGTATAATCATCAAACAAGAAAAAACAACTATGATGTGTACTTAAAACTAAAGGGATGAGATAAGTATTTGCAATGAGATAATATAAATCGGTGGTCAACCTCATTAGTTATGCAAGAAATGCAAATTTAAATAATTATGTAATATAGCTTTATACCCATGAGAATGTTTAAAATGAAAAAGGGAGGCAAGACCTAATATTGGTGAAGATGTGGAGTGATTGGAGATTTCATCACTGTTGTTGGGAATATAAACTGGTAAAGCCACTTTGATAAAAGTAGCAGCATATACCAATATTCACATAAGCACATCTGTGATTCAGCAGTGGCAGTCCTGGATACATATACCCAAAAGAAATGCATATTCTGTTCACCAGGTGAAACATACAAGAATGTTTATAGTAACACTGTTCAAGACCAAGTCTGGAAACTACTCAAATGTTCATGACCCATTGGAATGGGTACATGACATATTTCCCCAACACTATACTCTACAGCAACTAGAATGAACAAGTTACAAAAATAGACACAACAATGACAAATCTTACAGGTATAAGGTTGGGCCAAGGAAGTCCCACATAAAAAAGTACAAACTTTATTTTTCTACATATATAAAATACAAAACAGGAAAACCAATTTACAACCTTAGAAAGATAACCTTTACAGAGTAATGACTATAAGGGGACAAGCTAGGGGCTCCTAGGTTGTCACTCATATTGCGATTCTTGATTGGGCGATAATTTTATGGGAGTGTGTACACTTGAAAATTCATCAGGCTTAAGATTTTGTACTTTTCTGTATGGGTGTTACACCTCATTATCAAGTATAACAACAATAAAATAGAAGGAATTTAATGCAGCAAATTGATTACATAGGTGAGAGGAGTTAAAAACTAAACAAAGGTTGGTAACTCAGGTATCAGCAACAACATAAGGCAACTATCTTTCCAAGACTGGAGGGACGAAAGTGATATTATTGGCGTCCAGTTATGAACTCCAGTCAGACTCCTTTGAGCTCTCCTTGCCCCCAACCCCTACTCTCCCATATCTGGCCAGGTGAGCCCAATTTTATCAAGAATCCTGTCAAGTCAGTTTGGTGAAACCCTCCCCCCAACACTTGATATCTGATCAAATTCCTCATTCTTTACCCTTGATATCTAAATCCTTGGTCTGACTCTAGCAAAAATCCTGTTAAGCCTGTTGAGCAAGAATTCCCCCTACTCTTGATTCTAATCAAGTTCCTTTCAGTACTTTTCCATTCATTCACCCCTTTGCTCTGCTTGTTCGCTATATATCCCTAGCTATCTTTGCTGAACTTGGAATTGAGCTCAGTTCTATACTGAAGTCTCTCTCCCCTACTGCAGTAGTTTGAATAAAATGTGCCCTGTTATTTTAAACAAGTGTTTGGTGTATAATTTTTCTTTTGTTCTGTGGTCATCCTGTAAGAGTGGAAACTGTAGCAGCCATGTTTGGAGACACAGAAATGAAGCCACTGCCAGAACTGCTGCAGTGGGTAGAGAGAGCTGTAGGAGAGGGGAGAAAAGTCTTTCTTCTACACATCTTAGGCCTTCCAGCTGGGATCCCCCCTGCCCCATTTTTGTTTTGTTTTTTAAGTTTTTATTTATAAAATTTGTTTATAATTTTATTTTTTATTATTTATTTTTAAAATAAATATTATTATTATTTATTTATTTTTATTTATTTATTATTTTATTATTTATTTGTTATTATTATTTTATTGTTTTATTGTTTTATTTATTTATTTGAGAGAGAGAGAATGTGTATGCACGAGTGGGGGTGGGGTAGGGGTAGAGGGAGAGTCAGAGAGAAGCAGACTCCCTGCTGAGCAGGGAGCCTGATAGAGGTAGAGGCTGGGGCTTAATCCCAGGACCCTGAGATTTTGACCTGAGCTAAAAGCAGATGATTAACTGACTGAGCCACCCAGTCTTCCTTTAAAGATTTTGTTTTTAAGTAATTTCTACACCCAACATAGATCTCAAGTGTGCAACTCTGAGATCAAGAGTCACATGTTCTATAGGCTGAACAACGAGGCACCCCCAGCTGGGGCCCTTTAAGTTAGACTGGCCAAAGACAGATGAATGAAAAAAAAACCAAAGTTTATTAGCATGTGTGTGGTGCTTTCACATGGGAGTACCCAGAGATGAGTAACTCAACAGGGTGGCTAGAACTTGCGTTTAAGTATCAATAAAAGAGAAGGAGATTTGGGATTCTGGGCAGGAGAGACAAGTTATGGGAAGTGACCAGGAAAAGTTTGGTAACAAGAATTGTTTAGTAAAATTTGTTATGCAGATTTAAGTCCATGCCTTCTTCATTGGTAAGACTTGTGAGTTCTTCTCTTCCTGATGTGGAAGAAGAGGCAGCCTTACAAATGGAAAATCACTTTAAAAATATAAGTTTCCTTTACAAAAGAAAAACTTGTGCCTTGTTTTTAAGAGCTTTTATTGTACCTATTGATTTCCAGTGGCCTTCGGCTCTACATAACTCATATGCCAAAGAGACACATTTTGGGGCTGCATATTCTGGTACCCTGCAAAAGGCAGGAGATACACTCAAGCTTCCCCACCCTTCCCATCCACTCCCCCATTTTCTGACCTCCAGTTTCCTGCCAGTGTCTCACATTGGCCAAATGCAGAAGGAAACCAGATGGCATGGGTCCAATAACACATTCAGTTAACTTTAGCTTTTTTATCTGTTCTTTCAATCTATTGTTTGTCTCTTTTCCTGCTCCATTATCAAGTCTACCCATGTAGACCTCACTTCCTTGCCTGAAAAATCAAATTGTTTCTTCTTAGAAAGTTTAAGGGGATATCTGAAGGTTTGTCCGAAATGTTGAGGAAAAATTTCACTATTAAGAAAAAAAAATGGGGTCCCTGGGTGTCTTGGTCATTAAGTGCCTGCCTTTGGCTCAGGTCATGATCCCAGGGTCCTGGGTTTGAGCCCCACATCAGGCTCCCTGCTGCGTGGGAGGCCTGCTTCTCCCTCTCCCACTGACCCTGCTTATGTTCCCTCTCTTGCTGTGTGTGTGTGTCTCTCTCTCTCCCTGTCAAATAAATAAATTAATTAAAAAAAAAAAAAGTCTTGTTGTTTGAAGGTCAATAGCATCAAATTGGAAGATGACAAAAAGAAATTTGAATTCAAATCCTGTTTTAGTTCTGTTTTCTGTGATGAATGTTTTTAGGAAAATGGTAGGAGAAAAGTAAAATTGAAAATGGGTAAAGATTTTGAGAGAATCTTGCTGATCTAGAATGAATATTAAAACCTTACTCAACTATTTTGAATGCTTAAAAAACTTGTAATTAAATCGATGAGAAGATCTAAGATGGGAAATGTTTAAATGTTCATAGTAAGAGGAAATGTACTATGTGTTGTGTATTACTTAGCAGCATTTTAATTAACCCCAAACAATATTTGAGAACAGTTTATTTAAAAAAAAATTATTGGGGCGCCTGGGTGGCTCAGTGGGTTAAAGCCTCTGCCTTCAGCTCAGGTCATGGTCCCAGGGTCCTGGGATTGAGCCCCGAGTTGGGCTCTCTGCTCAGCAGGGAGCCTGCTTCCCTTCCTCTCTCTCTCTCTGCCTACCTCTCTGCCTACTTGTGATCTCTGTCAAATAAATAAAATATTTAAAAAAAAAACAATAATTAAGCAAGAAAGTACTAGTCATTGAAATCAAATGAGATGCCCCAAAACATGTATCAGCTTCATCTAATGCTTTACTCTGACCAATTTGTAGGCATGGTTGTAGAGAAATGGAGATTTTGCTTATGGACTTCACCTTGATTTCAGCAAAGAATTCCTTTTTGTGAAAAACTTACAGTAATATTTCAACACTGATACATTTAGTCAGTTTAGTAATTGGTTAATCAACCATACCCAGAATTTACTGATTAGTAGTGGATATCAACCTGGAGATTTTTATTAGCATGAAGCCAAGTTCTTTCCCTGGCCTTATAATTGGGATTTCCTTTCAAAATCAATACTTGGATAAATAGATAATGACATTATCAACTACTTGGTTGATGATACCAAGTGGTTGGCCCTAGATCTCTCTATGCCACCGAATGGAGAGCTTGTGGGGGCTTGTGGGGGCTTTCGGGCATAGCGTTTACCTGATATGGCCCTACAGGTGAATGTAGGAGTGCTGACAACACAGACTTCATCCTTGGCTCTCCATCTTGCTCGTGACCTCCCTGAGGGTTATGTGTTCCAGGCCCGGTGGAGGTTAATATATATTCCTAATTGGAATGAAGGAAGGCTTATTCTCATCTTCCCTAAAGTGGCACACAGAAACCTCGACTTTAGATAACTATAGAGATGACCAGTGCACAGAAGTTCCCACTTTAGATAACTACCCCAGGACCTCAACACCATGCCTATTGCTCTATAAAAGCTGTGGCTTGCTCTCCAGCTTTGATGGAGAATAGCTGTGAAGAATGGGGGATGGAGAGTGCCACGTGGCACCAGGATCATCTGTCTGCTAAATACCTCCTGTCAGTAAGTTACCCTGTACAAAACTGTGTAAACAGTAAGGAATGGGTTGCTTTGTTTTTTGGTCTTGAAGTGTCTTCTCTGTCTGGAGGCTGCTTTACTGACCCTCTGCTACTTTCTAACAGTGGACTGGCCTGCCTGTTGTTTTCACAGGTATGTAACAGGTGTACAGTCAGCATGTCTGGGCTTCCCTGCTGCTACTTTGAGCATATTAGTCTGCCTGCCTGTGTGCCAGTTGTGGACAGGGGGCTGGAACAGCCTGGTACTTTGGTACGGTTGTTACTGCAGGCTAATTTGATTCTCTGTGGTGTTCTGGTTTTGAAGAAGGAATGTGTTGCCCATGGGGCTTTGCTGCTGTTTCTGTAAACAGATTGGACTTCCTTCTGATGCCAATTTGTGGTTGAGGCTTTGCTTCTATTGGTCTGGGCTGAGTGGACCACCCACCAGTATCCTGGTGCTGGAGCAGAGGATGGGTCCCTCCACTAGGTCTTTATTCGGCTTTGCCTTTGCTGGTCCTTTGGAGCTTTTTAGGGGCAATGCCTTTGTGCTTGTGGGTTTTAGGTCTCTGATGCTTAGTCTGGGGTGTATGTGAGATTAAGACAACAGCACAATGAATTTACTATGTTGTCATTTCTCAAGTCCTGAGGTCCTCATTCAGTATACCTTCTACAAAGCTTTCAGTGTTTTCATCATCATATGTTTTCCAGATAATTAGTTGTATTTAAAAAGTTGTATTTAAAAAGTGAATCTATACCATCTTGTTCTGGAACCAGAAACACAAGTCTAATTTTTAAAAATGTGAAAGTATTTTAAACAAAATATTAGCTAAAATCCAGCAATTATAAATATAAACTATATATTGGGTATAATCCCAAGAATTTTGTACTGTTTTAATATTAGAAAATCAGTTGTTGTATTTCACATGTTAATAAATGGAAAGAAAAAACTCATGATCTCATCAATATAGGCAAATTTGGTAAAATGTAACAATATTTCATTGTAAAAATACTTATTTAACTAGAACTTCCTTATTATGAAGAAAAATCTATTAAAGAAAAAATAATAATCATATTTAATAGTTAAATATTGAAAAATTTCCCTTTGAAATCAGAAAAAAATGAAGTATACTATTAGTACTTTTATTAAATACTAACAATTCTAGTCAGTGAAATGGTCAAGAAAAAGAAGTAGGAGGAAGAGGGATAAGAGAATAAGATAGAATATTATTACTTTGAGGTAATCTAATTGTGTATATGGAAAAGTTTTTAAATCTACAAAGAAAATATTAGGACTAGTAACAGCTTATCAATACTGCTGAAAACAGAATCAATACATAAAAATTAAATGTATTTCTGTGTCATAACAAAAATCAGGAAACAAAATTTGACAAGGATACCCTGTACTGTAAAAGCATCACAATACAACATGAGCCTGGGAATAAATCTAATAAAAGACGTGCAAGAACTCCATGGGGATGATGGTAAAACTTTACTGAGGGAATTAAATCTATTTGAATGAAGAGATGTGTCATGTTCATGATTTAAAATATTAGATATTGGGGGTACCTGGCAGGCTCAGTCAGTAGAGCAAGTGACTTGATATCAGCATTCTGTATTTGAGCCCCACATTGAATATAGAGATTACTTTAAAATAAATTTAAAAGTAAAAATAAAATACTTAAAATCATAAAAGTTCAATTTTTCCTAAATTGATCTACAGATTCAGAGCAATGTTTACATATGTTGATAATCTGATTCAAAAATTTTGTGAAAATGTGGAAAGGATAAGAACAGCTAATGCTGTTTTTTTGTTTTTTTAAGATTTTATTTATTTATTTGACAGAGGGAGAGAGATCACAAGTAGGCAGAGAAGCAGGCAGAGAGAGGGGAGGAAGCAGGCTCCCCGCTGAGCAGAGAGCCCAATGTGGGGCTCGATCCCGGGACCCTGGGATCATGACCTGAGCTGAAGGCAGAGGCCTAACCCACTGAGCCACTCAGGCGCCCCACTAATGCTGTTTTGAATAAGAACAAAATTGGAACAAAATTCTGTCATTAGATATCATTACTTATTATAAAACTACAGTAATTGTGATAATGTGGTGTTACTACAGAGGCAGAAAACTTGAACAATGAGATAGAACTGAAAACCCAGAAACAGATTCCTGTATATACAAACTCTTGATTTATGAGAAACTTGGCACTACAGAATTGGCCTGTTAAATAAATAGGACTGAAACAATTGGCTATCTATTAAAAAAAAAAAGAAAAGAAAAAAAGAAAGAAATAAAATTGAATCCATACATGGCACCACACCAAAATTTAATTGTAGGATTATTGACCCAAACATGACAAGCAATACTGGAAAGCTTTTAGAAGGTTATATAAAAACAAATCTTCATGACGTCAGCATTGGGAAAGTTTTCCTAAACAGGAAACACTAACCATTAATGTTAAAATTGATAAATTAAGCTACACTAAAATGAAGACATTCTGATAATCAAAAACACAATAAAGATAGTAAAAGAAAAAAAAAGACAATTAGATAAAATATTTGAAAACTTACAACCAACAGAAGAATTGTACTTTGAAGTTATTTTGGCCTCCTACAAATTAATAAGGAAAAAAACAACTTAGTTAAAAACGGGTTCAATATTTAGACAATTCCTTTAGGAGAAAGAAATGCAAATGACCAATGAACACACAAAAAGATGCTGCCTCAATGTTAGAAAAACACAAGGTAAAACTACAAAGAAATACTCTTATATACACATTAGATCAAAGACAGAAAATCTGGCAATAATATGTTGACCAAGAAGGTGGAACAAGTAGAACCTTGATACTCTTTTGATGGGAATACAGTTTTGGATAACCACTTTGGAAAACCATTTTTACGTTACCTAGTCAAGTTTAAGGTGCCCATATCCACTGACTCAGCAATTTCATTTTTGCATATGTACCCCGGAGAAATGTATGCACATGTGTAAAGTATACATAAATAACAATATTCATGGTGGAGTTCATAATGGCCCCCAAACTGGAGACAATCCAAATGCTTATTCGTTGTATATTCATACAATGAAAATGAATTATAGCCACAGGAAATATGGGTGAATCTTATAAACACAATGTTGAACAAAAGAAGCAAGACGCAATTGAATACAAAGAGACTGAAACAGTCTCTTTTGTACATTTATGTAAAGTACAAAATCAGTTAACACTAAACTATGGATTTGGGGATGGTTACTGTGATAAGCATAATAATGTCCCCTTCCCCCAAAGATGTTCACAATCTAATCTCAGAATTTGTGAATAGGTTACTTTAGACAGGAAAGGGACTATGTAGAAGTTATTAAGGTTATAGACCTTGAGATGGAAGAGATTATCCTGAGTTATCCTGGTGGACTTGATATAATCACAAGCATCCTCTGCATCAAGAATTAAGAATCAGAAGATGTGACAATGGAAGGAGGGTCAGAGAGATGTTACATTACTCATTTTGAAGATGGAGGAAGGGAGCTGTAGCCAAGGACTTTGGGCCGCTTCTAGAAGTTGGAAAAAAAAACAAGGAAATGGATTCTCCCCTAGCGTCTCCAGAAAGAAACACAAATTTGGGGACACCTTGATGTTAGCCTTGTGAGACTGGTGTTGAATTTGTAACTTACAATACCCTAAAGCAATAAATTTGTATTGTTTCAAGCTCCTGAGTTTGTAGTAACTTGTTACACTAGCAACAGCAAACAAATGCAAGTATATGAGTGGTAAAAATTATACATAAAGATAAGGAAATGGTTGCTCTAAATCATGATAGAGGTCACCTCTGAGAGGGGTTTGAAAGGTGGTATGAACAGGAAAGGGCTCTTGGAAGATGGGGGGTGCTGGCAATGTTGTCTGTCTTGACCTGAGTTGTTAGTTACCTGGAACTTCGCTTTCTAAATATTCTTTATACCATATACATTTATATTTTGTGCCCTTTTCCATCCATGAGTCATGTATTACATTTCTTTCTTCTTTTTCCCTTTTTTTTTTTTTTTTTTTTAAAGAGATGGCAAAAGGAGTTCGCTAGCTTCATGGGTGAGAGGTAAAGTTCTTTAAAAGAGATGACTTCTGAGGGCCCCTGGGTGGCTCAGTAGGTTAAACATTTGATTTCTGCTCAGGTCATGATCTCTGGGTCCTGGAGTCAAGCCCTGAGTGGGTTGCTGCACTCAGCCAAGAGTCTGCTTGTCCCTATGCCTCTCCTCCTACTCATGTACTTTCTCTCTTGTTTTCTCTCAAAGAAATAAAATAAAATCTTCAAAAAAAAAAAATAAAACAAACTTCTGATGCTGAAAATCTTGAGTACCCTTTCCAGGGAACAACTGGGAAGCCAGATTTTAGCATTCCCTGTGCTCCTAGGGAAAAGGGTAAGTGAAAGCCATCAGTCAGTTCACCCAAGTGGGCTCCTGGGTTTCTCTGAAATCCAGTTCCTGCTCAGTGTTTCTTGATCTGTAAACCCCCTGGCCAAGCATTTCAGCATATATAGGGTTGATGCCACCATCTGGCTGAACACAGCTCAGAATGGTCCTATTCCCACTTCTTTAAATAGTGTTTTGGCTGGTCCTCATGATTGCAACAAATTTTTGGTTTAAATAGACTCCAGTTTGCGAGCTGCTTAGTTTACATAATGGTCTGCATTAGTAGTTAAAATTCATTCATTCATTCCAATAATCTTTCCTTTAGTATCCTCTCTGTTCCAGGTACTACGCTAGACTCTAGGATATAGAAACAAATAAATTATAGTACTTTCCTCATGGGAATTGAGTCATAGGGAAAGGTATAAGAGTTGATAAATGGCCATGTGAAAATTAACCCCACAAGCGAGACCCTAACAGAACACAGAAGAAACAGAAGAAACAACTAATATTATCAGGGAGATTAAGAAAGCCTTCCTGTAAGAGATAAATGGATTAAAGAGTCAGTGTAGGGGCACCTGGGTGACTCAGTGGGTTAAAGCCTCTGTCTTCAGCTCAGGTCATGATCCCAGGGTCGTGGGATCAAGCCCCGCATCAGGTTCTCTGTTCAGTGGGGCGCCTGCTTTCCCCTCTCTCTCACTCTGCCTCCCTCTCTGCCTACTTGTGATCTCTGTCTGTCAAATAAATAAATAAAATATTTTTTAAAAAATAAAAAATAGAGCCAGTGTAGATTGACAAAGATGGCTTGGTAGGGGAGAAGTTTCAGGGAAAGAGAGAGCTTGTGATAAGTCAGTGATGTAAGAAGAATCATGGGCCTTTTAGGGACCTGCTTTAATTCTGTTGGCTAGCTAGGACTGAAAGGCCTGGAGGAGACTGCAGAATGCACATACAAAGTCTGGGCATCAGGTTAGAAATCGAGATGTCTGTGCCAAACCACTAGCCACTAGGGCATGCTGGTTATAAGGAGAAGCCAGGAGCATATTATAGGAATCTAAAGTCAACAATAGAGATGTTGCCAGTAGAATTTATCAAGGTCAGATAACTGGTTAGACACAGTCTTTTCCTCAGTGGTGATTTTCTGGCTATTTATTTAGCTCCCTTTAGTTTTTCCTCAGTTTAGTCATTCAACAAATATTTATTGAATGCTTTGTATACATTAGGAAGCAGGCAGTGGGTATACAGTGGTGAACAGAGCATTAAGAGTGTACTATTGGAACTTGCTTTTCATTTTGTATAGGTGTGGGAGTTGTCATGCAGCAGAAAAAGCTGGTGATGGATTTGAGCCCTGAGGATGGGGTAGGTGTGCCAAATCTGCTATTTCTCTGGTCCAGAACATACCATATCTTGCTTAACTGTGTTCTTTCAGCTTCTCCTCTTGCCTGGTCCCCCAGCTAATTTATTCAACCATTGAGTCATGTCCCATTATTTCTCTACTCAAAACCCTCCTTATGGTGGTCCCACATGGTCTTACATAAATTTAGAATTCCTTCACCTTTCTGATTTCATCTGCTGCCTTGTGTCAGTGGTAGCAGCTTCCTGGCTGAACATCAGTCCCACCATTTGCTTGCTTTCAAGAACTTATTATGACACAACCTGGGTCAGCCTGGGCTGCCATAACAAAGCACCATAGACAGGGTGGCTTAAACCACAGAAATTTCATTTCTTACAGTTTTAGAGGCTAGAATTCCCAGATCAAGGTGGCAGCTGATCCACTTCCTGGTCAGAGCTCTCTTGGCATATGGCTGCCTTCTTGCCAAATCCTCACATGGCCTTTCCTCTAAAGTGTGGAGAGGGAGCTGGAAAGGGAGAGATCTCTTTCCATTCTCAGAACAGGAGCAGTCCTATTGGATTAGGGACCCACCCTTAGACCTCATTCACCCTTGCTTACCTCTTAATGACTCTATCTCTTGTCACACTGAGAATTAGAGCTTCAATGTGAATTTGGAGGGGGACGCAATTTAGTCCACAGCATGTGCAGAATAAAACCAAGCCTAGAAGCCTGGGAGCCTTGTATGTTCTTGTTCCTGTTTGCGTCTCCAATCCTATCTCTTACCTCTCCCCCACCACTACTTCCCCGTGGGTACACAGGAGCAATTCAAGGCACATGCTAGAACCCTGACCAAGAAGATGTTGTATCTGCATCAATTCAATTTAGATCTTCCCCTGAAGAAGCTCCATTCACAGTGATGGCATTGAACACCGCCAATTACACTTGAAGGACAACCTGTCCTCAGATACAGATGGAACTTATTATGGCATGGTGGCGCTTTCTGTCCTTGGCAGCTATTCCTGCCAAATAAACAATGAGCCAGAGAATGCTTTGCCAACAGAAGGGTCTCCTGGGAATGACAAATAATTTCAACAGTGCCCTATATTCCAGCAGGGATTACATATCTAGAGCCATAAATATATTCATGCACTCTGACCCACTTTGGTAATTCCACAACTGGAGTTTTGTCTAAGGGAAATTATTTAAAATAAGAAAAAAGAGGTATATGTATGAAGATGTTGATAGCACATAATTTGAAACTGCCAAAAATGAAAAAGTGTTAAACTATAAATACCCTAAATTTTAAGGAACAGAGAAATGCATATAAATTATAAAATATCAATATGTTGGAATATTTTTGTCATTAATATAAAAAACATGGTTGTCATGGAACACATGGAAAACACTTTTGAAACAAGTTTAGATAAATAAAAAAGAACTCAAAATTAACCTGCATTATAATTCAACTGTATAAAATCTTTGTACACATTCCTAGTGACAATAATTAGTATTAGCTACACTTTGTTGAGTGCTTTCTTTCCCAGATGCCATTCTAAGCACCTTACCTGATCTTTTATCCTTATAAAAATCTTTCAAAATAGACATTATTGTCTCCAAATAATAAATAAGAGGCTTAGAGAACTGAGGTTAATTTATTTATTTATTTTTAAAAGATTTTATTTATTTATTTGACAGACAGAGATCACAAGTAGGCAGAGAGGCAGGCAGAGAGAGAGAGAGAGAGAGAGAGAGAGAGAGAGAGAGAGAAGCAGGCTTCCTGCGGAGCAGGGAGCCCGATGCGGGGCTCGATCCCAGGACCCTGAGATCATGACCCGAGCCAAAGGCAGCAGCCCAAACCACTGAGCCACCCAGGTGCCCCAAACTGAGGCTAATTTAATAAGCAAGTGGGAGAACATATTTTGAATCCAGATTTGTCTGACTTAAAATCTTACGTATTTTCCTTTCCCAAGAGTACTTTTCCAAAGTTGGAAAGGACAAACAAGAAAAAACAAAAAAACAAGAACACAAAGAATCTAGTTGTCATATAAAGGTAGCATGATTATAAGACAAAATTTTAGTTTTGTATTTTATTATATTATATTTTGAAATTGATTTAATACTTTTTGTAAAAGGAATCTATTATGCAGTCTTTGTCCTCACACAAAACAATAAGAGCGATATCTACAAATCGTCCAAAACATTCCAGGTTCAATGAGTGTTTCCCTTGATTCCATTTACATTTGAATTCACATACCAACCAGTGACCAAGAGCAGTAAGTTATAGGCATTATTGTAGGAGTACAAACACTTTTCTGAAGACAAACCAGCTACAGTTCTAAGTTCTGTTATGCAAACTTCCAGCAAAGATAGTCTCTGAAGATCTTTTCCTACACATCAAGCTAGAAGAAGGAAGGATTACTAGCTCTGCTTCAGGCTAACAGAAGGGGGCTTTAGCAAGATTATTTTGAAGGATTAGGGGTCTCTACAAGAAGGGGAAAAGGACATTTCCCTCCCCTGCCTGATGACTAATGGACCTAGCCTGTTGAAGCCTGGTTTATAGATTGGTGAGAAGTTTCTTGGGAGAGCTTGATACATGTGCCCTTGAGTCTGGGATCATCCATGAGCCTAGAAGCTGGTGCTTCCTTCTCTACTAGAGACCAGAAGGCAATGGGTGGCTGCCTACATAGCTACTACCTTGCACTGCAAGTTTATAAGTGTTCCCCTTAGGAAATGGACATTGAAGTGTGATAACTGGGTTCATGGTGATCTTATAAGTAGCCTGTCCCAGAGAGAAGCCTGCTAGGGTGAGGGGACCTCAGCCAAAGGAGACCATGAGTCCCACCACCATGGGCAACTGTTGAGGGGGAACAGCATGACAAGAGCATAGGCAGACAGTATGTTGCCTGTGTCAGGGTCTGAGCAGAGCCTCTTAAAAAACTCATAACCTGCATCCTAACAAGAAAGCCAGTATTTGGGATGCACTGCCAGCCAAATTACACTAGTACCAATTAGGTAAGTAATTAGTCCCATCTTTTCTGATTCTTTCTCATCTAACTTGACCTTAAAGAAGCCAGAAGCCTAAAGAAGCCATTAAAGAAAGCCATTAATACCTAAAGAAGCCACTCATACATGGCTCAGGGTCTCTCATGATGTTTCAGTCTAGATGTTGGTTGGGACTGCAGATATCTGAAGGGTTGACTGGGGCTGGAGAATCTGCTTCCTAGGTGACTCATTCACGCACCCGGTGAATTAGTGCTGGCTGTTGGCAGGAAACCATAGTTTTTCACCACATGGAACTCTCCATAGCGCTGCTTGAGTGTAAGACTTGACTGCTGGTGTCCCCAGAGTAAGCCAATCAAGAGAGCATGTTAGAAGCCAAAATATATTCTACAACTTGGCCTTGAAAGTCATATGCCATCATTTCTGCAACACCCTTTTACAAGTCAGATGTATTTTATGTGGGAGGGATTGTATAAGTGTGTGAATTCCAGGAGGTGAGAATCACAGAAGGGAGAGATAGTGTTAGGAAAGAGCTAGAGTTAGGAAGTGGAAAGAGGCTTTGAATGTGACACATGATTGAATATGTAATTTAGACCACATTAGACTTTTCAATACCTGAATGTGAATATGCTTATGGCAAATGCATTTATAACTGGAAAAATTATGGAAAGAATTACAACTAGTGTTAGGTCACTTTTTAGGACTGGAATTACTAGCACTTTGACATTTGCTTCCTGAGTATGTGTGGAATCTCTTCCGGGTATCACAGTAACTTTATTTAATATATAAATGACATGGTAGTGCTGTGTAATATTTGCTACCAAGTCATGCAATTTAAACTACTAATATGTTACACGTTAGAGTGTTTCTAGGCTTCACATGAGATGTGGCTACAGCCCTCTAAAGTTCAGCACCTATAAATAGAGAATATGGACTCCTGTGTTCTGGATTGGGACCTTTATGGAGACTTCTCCATTACGTGACTATTGCCTGCATGGGCAGTGTGGAATGTCAGGACAAGAAGGCCCTATGAGTACTGAGAACTAGTCAGGGAAAGAAAGGACCATCCCCAAGCCAAGAGTTATCAGCAAAGTAGGAAATTAAGAATTCAGTTGGCTAAGACTATTATAGGTTGTCACCTGTAGGCTAGATGATTCCTTAGCTCCTAGCTTGTGCTTGTGGTTATACTTTCATTGGAATCTTTATCCTCTTTTCTGCAAGCCTCAGGAACATGTGCACTCCAAGGAAATAGCCTTATACATTATTAAACATTTAACATCTCTAACCAAAGAACAAAATGTAAGGATCTATGCCTTACATTTGTATAATAATAGGAAATGCATCAGCAAATCTATTTGGCTTCACCTCAGCGGTAAATCAAAATTCAACATTTCTCACCTCTCTTGCACTCCCATTCTGGGGGAGCTTCGATTTTCCAACATGGACTTCTGGGATGGGTCTGGTGACTTCCTTTTTGGTCCCCAGAGTCTTGTCTCCATAAAAAGCCAGAGCGGTTCTTATAAAACACGTCTAGATCATGTCATTGCCTTGCTCAAAACCCTTCTGGGAATGGCTTTCCTTCTTTCTTAGTAAAATCTAATCTTTAAGACGCCATTCTTTGACCTGGAAATTCCATTTTGGGGTACATACCTAAAGGACTTGAAAGTAAAGATTCAAATATTTGTACATCCATGTTCATAGCACTATAATTCAAGATAGCCAAAAGATAGAAGCAACCAAGTACCTTTGGCAGATGAATAAGTAAACAAAATGTGCTCTTACAGACAGAACAAAATATTATCCAGCCTTAAAAAGTAGGGAAATTTTGAAATATGACATATGCTACAACAATGATAAACTTTGAAGACATTATGCTAAGTGAAATAAACTAGTCCAAAAAAATATATTAAATAAATAACCATTCTTTAGCCAGAAAAAAATTCCATCTTACCAAGTACCTCACTACACAAACCTCTGTCAACAGCTTCCAATAAGTCAACCAACTGTTGGAAGAAAATATTTTGTTAACATGTGACTTATATGGTTGTAATGCCTCTCTGATGTTCAGGAGTATCTAAAACTTGGAAATTGGGCAGAAAACTGCTTGTATGACATTTTAAGGAACAAGCCCACTGAAGGGTCTTCAGTCTCTGAGAATGTAATGCAGGTTGACTTGGAATCTCTTTCTACAATTCTGTCAAGTTAAGGATTAACTTATTAAAAAATGATGAGGGAGGTGTTATTCTTTGTGTTTACAGAAAAGATTACCCTGAAGGTTTGGATTTATTGCCTTGTAGTTCATTCATCAATTTTGTATCCAATTTGTCAATCTTAATGTTTAGAATTCCTTCTTGGGGCACCTGGGTGGCTCAGTGGGTTGAGCCGCTGCCTTCGGCTCAGGTCATGATCTCGGGGTCCCAGGATCGAGTGCCGCGTCGGGCTCTCTGCTCAGCAGGGAACCTGCTTCCTCCTCTCTCTCTCTCTGCCTACTTGTGATCTCTCTCTGTCAAATAAATAAATAAAGTCTTAAAAAAAAAAAAAGAATTCCTTCTTGCACTTATTAGTCTGCTTTCTCATAGCCTCCCAGAACCTGCGTTGTCACCCAGCTTATTCCCTCATTACTGAATTGATCAAAACATTGACATGGGCTTACTATTTGTATGAAGGTATGTTTATAGTATTTTTCCTAATGCATAATTTTAATTTCATATTTATTCAAAGAGCTCTCTTAGATTTCTTTAGGCATAGCTTTTTATTATATATCATGAAAGGGAAATATAAGTGAAAGCAATTAGTTGAGGAATTTCTAAATCCTCTTTATAGTCACAGGCCAACTCTTCTAAGACACTTTCTAACTCAGAGTCATTGGTGTTTCTTTTTTCCCACAGGTAGTGGTGATGGCAACATTTCTTAAAATTATGCTCCCGTATTCAGTCATTTCCTGAATACTGCAATTCCGCAAGTTTTGCTGCTTGCATTATTTGGTTTTGCATGTGATCAGTCATTTTTCTTCAAATATTTTAGTAATTAAGTATAATATAGCTTTATCTACAAGATCTTTTCTTGGATTCTATAAAACATTATATTATTGCTTTGCAGGATAGTGTGGAATTGTAGTCATTCTATTTCTCCAAGGAAAATACTTACTTCATTACCATCGAATTTATGTCTTCTTCTTTCATTTTTGGGCTTTTCTCTATATACATTAACTTTATGGATCTAGTAGCTTTATTGAGGTTTCATTATACATACACAAACGTGCATAGGTTTAAAGTGTACAATTTGCTAAGTTTTGACACATGTATATACCTATGAAACTATCACCAGATAATGAATGTATTTGTCAACCTCCCCAAAGTTTCTATGGTGTAGTTATCACATTTTAAGCATTACACTTTGAGACTAATATGAAGAAGCTTTCATTATAAATTGTACATAAATAATGAGTAAGCTATGAAAGAAATTCCATAGCTACAGTCTCAAAGAGGGCAGAAGGATCTGATATTAGTTTCCTTGTTGCTGCTATAATAAATTATCACTAACTTAGTACCTTAAAACAGCAGAACTTGGGGTGCCTATGTGGCTCAGTGGGTTAAAGGCTCTGCCTTCGGCTTAGGTCATGATCCCAGGGTCCTGGAATTGAGCCCCACAACCAGCTCTCTGCTCAGTGGGGAACCTGCCTCCTCCACTCTCTCTGCCTGCTGCTCTGCCTACTTGTGATCTCTGTCTGACAAATAAATAAATAAAATCTTAAAAAATATTAAAAAACAGCGGAACTTATTTTCTTACAGTTCTGGAAGTCAGAGGTTCAAAATTGGTTTCCCTGGCCTAAAGTCAAGGTGCTGGTGGAACTCTTAAAGCCTCTGAGGGGAGAATCATTTTCCTTGCCTTTATCAGCTTCTAGTGATCACCTACATTCCTTGGCTTGTGGCCCTTTCCTCATCATTGCAATCTGTGTTTCCACCATTATTTCACTTTCTGACTCTGTCTCCCTCCCAAAAGGATAATTGTGATTATATTGGACCCACACTGATAATTCAGAATAATCTTCCCAACTCAAGATCCTGAACACAATCACGTTTGCTAAGTCCCTTTTTTGATGTAAGATTTTGTTCATAGGTTCTGGGGATTAGTATATGGACATCTTTTGCGGGGGGGTTGCATTATTCAGTTCACCACAGATCTTAAGGATTTAGTTAAACCCATCTGTAGTTAAGCCCATGCCTCCAAGTAGGAGTACCCCCACAACATTCTAATGTCAGACAAGGACTCCCTTTGGGCTTATGAGAACCTAGAATGTCTCTAAGAGTACAAGAGGCAGTGGGGCAAAGCCCGTCTGTCCAGGTGGAGTTGCTCTAGTTGGTGACTAGTTCTTGGGGTATAGATATTGAGGCAAGAATTTTCTTCTCCCATGGAAGACTCAACTCTATTATTGGGTGAAGCTGGTAAGAACCTGTGTCCTTATAGTAATCTTTATCTTGACATGCTCTGCAATCACTCCACTAGTTCTCTTTTGCCTTGTCCTTCATCTACTTCTCTCTATCCCCCTCATCACCTCTGTCCTGTAAGGTGCTTCCCATTCTTTCTTTGTTCTCAAGAAAAAAGTTCCTTGCACTTATTTGCTTTCTTAATAGCTCTCAGGAAGGGCCTAAATCTTTACCGTGGAGAATAGACTTACTTTTTCCTTAAGGGCAGAGAATATTCTACCAATGTGTATAATCCATCCTGGAGAATAGTCCTGAATGACTCTAGTAAAGAAAACAAAAGAGCAAAGTGAATATTTTGCATGCTCAAAAACAAGGGAACAGTAATAATTGCAATCTTGAAAACTCAAACAGGAGGAAGTGTAATAAAGGTTTGTTTTGTTTGTTTGTTTTTTGTTTTTTGGGTTTTTTTTTTTTGTGTGTGTGTGTGACTGTTAAGTCATGTTAAAAATAGAAATGTGGAGGGGGAGATTCTACTGGTATGTTTCCAACATTTGAATAACATCAAATAAGGATATATCCCAACTTCATTTCTGGAGTTCCAGTCCCACATATCTAACAACTTGTATACATTATAAGGGTTAAATTTTCTTTTTCTTTTCTTTTTTTTCTTGAGAGGGAAGCCACCTTGCTCTCCCCTCCTTGGAGTGTTTCCATGAAAACATAATAAGCTCCGTATGAGGCCCTTATCTTTGGGTTTTATAAAGCAAGATCAGGGCCTTGTGATCCTTGTGATTCTCTTTCCCTTCATTACTTCTTCCAGCCTGCTGTAAAAACCTACCTCTGAAATCGATTCAGAAATCTTTTAGGAGGGAAGTGGAGACACTCATGGGCACATCCATTTATCTCCTAAGGAGATAAGAGACTTTCTTTTTTAAGATTTCAATTTATTCATTTTGAGAGAGAGGAAGAGACAGAGAGAGAGCATGTGCAGTGGGGAGAGGCAGAGGGAGAGGGAGAAACAGACTCCCCACTGAGCTGGGAGCCAGACTTGGGGCTTGATTCCAGGATCTGGAAATCATGACCTGACTTGAAGGCTGATGCTTAACCACCTGAGCCACCCAGTTGCCCCAGTAAGAGATTTTTTCATTGGTCTTTCTTCTACTGTGCTATGTAAAATTGTGTGATATTTGAACCAGACTTTGTAGTCATTTTCATGTTACCTTCCATGTGTAAATCTAATCATACTTAATAATCAATTATCTCTCTGTTTCTTCTATTTTGGTACTGTTGAAGTAAACAGATTGGGCCCAAGTTGGAGTCACTCACATTAAGCCCCATGTCAGCAAACCAAAACTTAACTAAGTTTCTATGCTGGCTCTCCCAGAAAAGGAAGGCCCAGATTGATCAATCAGCATTTGCCTGCTTGACACAAGGTACATGACCTGGCTCTAAGCCTTCCCTTTACTTTATATGAAGGGAGTAACTCTGTGTCAGTTAGGAAATGCCCAATGCAACTTCCTTGATCCTGTTTACTTTGGTCTATAAAAATCTCTTGCCTCGTATAGCTCTTCAGAACCCCTTCCTATCTGCTAGGTTGAATGCTCCCCAATTCATGAATGTTGAATAGCCAATAGCCAATGTTGAAAAGCCAGTAGAATTACGTTCTTCAACAATACAGAGAGCTGTTTATTGGCAGATGTTGGGGAGGACAATTTTTCCTCTGTTCTTTAAGGTTCTGGTTCTTTTGGCTGGTCTATTAATTAAGTTGACATAAAATAGATTAATAGGAGAAAAACAAATTTGTTTACCTATGTATGCGAGCCACATAAGAATATGAGATCTACAGGCAATCAGGCGATTGAGGTTGTGGTTCCAAAGGTGAGTCACATCAGGTATGACTAATGAAGACAGTTCACGGGAAGATGGGAAGAGGAAATATTTGGTAAACAAGTGTTCACCATGCCCTACACAGACAATGGGACACAAAAGAATTTGGTCTGCAGACCTGCTGAGCTTCCCCCCAGCTTACCATGCTAACCCCATACTCTTTGTACTTATCTTGGTGATAGTTCTCTTCCTGGACCAGGCCATTTATCTAAATTCTATTAAACAGTTAAAGGGGAGATAAAAGCTCTTTCTGAGACTTTTGGGTCTTGATTGACTTCAACTCAAAGTTATCCACATGCTTAAATAACACATTTGGGGGTAGCTCATTCTGAACCCCTTCCTAGGACTGTTCTGTTTCCTTAAAATGTGTCAAACACCTTAAACTCAAAGCGCTCAAACCAGAATTTACCAATTTCCCACTTCCTTTGACCCAAACTTCCTCTTACTCAGACTTCCTCTTAGACCTAAAAATAGTACGTCTGATAGAGGTGTTAAAAGGCTTCCTGAATCTCCTCACGCTGCAGCCAGTGGTCTTTCCGGGCTTTCTTTCTCTTCCTCCACCATGTCCTCTCCATTCTCTTCCTCCTATGTCTTCTTAATGAAAAGAACTTGGCTGATTGTTCTGCTTCTAAGAATGCTGTATGCTTATTCTGCTTCTAAAAATGCAAGCAGAATGGACAATTTTTCTTTCTTTCTTTCTTTTTTTTTTTCATTAAAGATTTTATTTATTTATTTGACAGAGAGATCACAAGTAGGCAGAGCTGTGGGCAGAGAGAGAGGGGAAAGCAGGCCCCCCGCTGAGCAGGGAGACCACATGGAGCTTGATCCCAGGACCCCGAGACCATGACCCGAGCCGAAGGCAGATGCTTTACCCACTGAGCCACCCAGGCGCCACTTTTTTCTTTTTTTTTTAAAGTAAAAGTTGAGTGAAATCCCCTGGGTAACCATTTACTAGTACATCTTACTAGTATTTTCATAAATACAAGAAGGGTTCTCAGAATACAAATCTACTTGCTTTACTCTTGAATTGAAGCCCTTTAGTATCTTTTCACTTTTCTTTGGATAAATTTCACACCCTCTACACAGAGCTCTTTCTCTTCATTACTTCTCCAGTCTGCTCTCTTTCCAGACCCCTCCAGTTCCCCACTGTCCCTCTCCCAGCTAAGACTTCCCTATAGCCCCTCAGACCCTCTGCACCTGAGTACACCTCAGTACCCCTGTTTTAATACCCAGTACTCCCTGTGGACTGAGAGCTTGGAGGGCAAAGAGTCTTGTTTGTCTTGGAACTATAGAACCTAGTCCCCTGCAAGAGATAAGAAGCACAATCAATATTTTTAAATAAATGTATGAGAGAGCTTTGATTCCAGATAACCCATTCAAGAGATATTTAACTGTCAATTGGATGACAGATTCTATTCTGTTATCAAAAAGATAAAAGATCCATAAGACAAGGTTCTCCTCCTCAAGCTTTTCATACTTTCCTCCTGGTCCTTCAGCCAGAAATGTCTCTAAAGTAGAGAAAGACAGTTCTTCAGGCTGTGTCAGTTTGATACCAATACCCTTTAAAGATGTCACCCGTAGCTGTAATTCTGGGATTCTAAACACTTTTACCATCTGCTATTTTGTCTAAATCCACTTCAAGATAAGTTAGTGCAATGAGGCTATCCTTCCCTTTCTTTTTATCATGGGAAAATATATGTAACATAAAATTTGCCTTTTTACCTATTTTAAGTGTACAATTTAGTGGTATTAATTACATTCTCAATGTTGTGTAACCACCATCACCACCATCCCACCAACTATTTCCAAAACTTTCATCACCCCAAACAGAAACTCTGTACCCATTAAGCAATAACTCCCCACTCTCCTTCCCTTCAGCCCCTGGTAAACTCTAATCTACTTTCTGTCTTTGTGAATTTGCCTGTTCTAGCGATTTCACATAAGTGGAATCATACAATATTGGTCTTTCACTGTCTAGCTTATTTAAATCAGCATAATGTTTTCAAGGTTGCAGTGAGGCTTTTTATTTTCATTTCCACTTTTTTTTTTTCTTTTTAAAATACAGGGGGAAATGTTTGGTCTACTATCCATTTACAAATAAATCAGAGAAACAATGTTTTCCAGTTTCATTTTGCTTGGAATATCTTTCATTACAAGGAGTAAATGATTATAGACCCAATTAGTTTTATTTTTTTTCTCCTTCCTTTGGAGAAAATTTAATTGTTTTTTGGCTCACACATTTATGGTATATTCCTTCTTCATGGGCTTTATTCTACCCCCCACCTCCCGCTCCACAATTTTCCCCTGCTCCTGTGGATGTTTGCTAACACTAACCAGAGTATAAGAGTTCTTGACCATAGGCTGATGGAACAGACGACATTACTCATTAATATCTTATTCCTTCTCTCCAAATCTGAGAAGGGAATTTTTTTTTTTTTAAAGATTTTATTTATTTATTTGACAGACAGAGATCACAAGTAGGCAGAGAGGCAAGCAGAGAGAGAGAGAGGAAGGGAAGCAGGCTCCCTGCTGAGCAGAGAGCCCGATCTGGGGCTTGATCCCAGGACCCTGAGACCATGACCTAAGCCAAAGGCAGAGGCTTAACCCACTGAGGCACCCAGGCGCCCCAGAAGGGAATATTTTGAAGTTGGGGCTAAGAAAAAGATTTGGATTGCCTGCTATTCATTGCCCTCTAGTTGCATTTCATATTCAGTCACAGTTTCTATCAGTAGTCAAGATGAAGATTGTAACCATCTCTTCAGGTTCTTCAGTTCTTTATAAGTCTTTTATTATCAGTTTTAAGCATGGCCACAGCTGGCTAGCATAGAAACGACTAAAGTTCCTCCACTGTGTCGTCATCGTTGTTGTTGTCGTCATCTTCTTCTTCTCCTTCTTAAAGATTTTATTTATTTATTTGGCAGAGAAATCAAGAGAGGGAACTCAAGCACAGGGAGCAGGAGAGAGAAAGGGAGAAGCAGTCTTCCCACAGAGCAGGGAGCCAGCCCCATGCAGGGCTCAATCCCAGAACCCTGGGATCATGACCTGATCTGAAGGCAGAGGCTTAACCACTGAGACACCCAGGTGCCCCTCCACTCTGTCTTCTCAGCTGACTTACTTTGGCCTCTACTTTAACTCTTTATCTCCTTTGGCAACATCAACAAAATAATATTAGTGATATTTTTATAGGAAAGGAAAAATAATTTCCCCTGTACCCTTCATTATTTTTGGCCAAGATTTTTCCATCCTGTATTAAAGGATGGGGCCAAGATTTTTCCAGGATGGGTATTATCCTTTAATACAGGATGGAAAAATCTTGGCCAAAAATAACGAATATTCATGTTTAATAACATATACTTCACGTATACATGGGAGATACTTAGGAAAGCTGAGTAAGAGTCCCCAGAATGGCCCATGCTGCCATATTTCTTTTTTTAAAGATTTTATTTATTTATTTGACAGAGAGAGATCACAAGTAGGCAGAGAGGCAAGGCAGAGAGAGAGGAGGAAGCAGGCTCCCTGCTGAGCAGAGAGCCAGATGCGGGGCTCGATCCCAGGACCCTGGGATCATGACCTGAGCCGAAGGCAGAGGCTTTAACCCACTGAGCCACCCAGGCGCCACCCCCATGCTGCCATCTTAAATGCCATCTTCAGCTGAAGACAAAATAAGATGCTGGGGAAGGGGACAGTCTAATTATGGGAAATTTCCAGGAAAGCACAATGGAAAAGGGTAAGGTTTAAGTGGATGCCTCCTCCATTGACAAGATTCTCCTGTGATTTAGAATCCTCCTTCTCTTCCTTGTATAAAGAGAGAGAGAGACATATACAAAAGGAAATTTCCTTTGTAAAGTTTTCTTACAAAAGCAGAACTTTTATGTTTTTAGAGAGTCTCCTCTGTCTGCCTTTTCTCAGAAATAATCAGCTCAAAATAATCCATATGCCATAGAAACATATTTTGGGGTGACATATTCTGCTACCCTTCACTTGGCTTTAGAGAGTTTTAAAACATATATATATATATTTTTAGTCTATTTTAAAAAAAGATTTATTAAGACAGCGAGAGAGTGAAAAGTGTCAAAAGGAGAGGGAGGGTCTCTCTGCGCTGAGTGCGGAGCCCAACGAGGGGCTCAATCTCACCACCCTGGTATCAGGACCTGAACTGAAACCAAAAGTTGGACACTTAATGGACTGTGCCACCCAGGCACCCCAGTATTTTACATTTTCAATGTGATTTCCTGTGAAGTCAGGGAGGAAAAATATTTCCTTCTACTCTTTCAGGTTCTGTACCCAGGTCGGAGGGGTGTAAGAGAACCTGGATTTGGGAGTCCACAACAGACCAGACTTGACCACTGGCTAACAAAATCCAAAGGTAGAGAAACACGTGGTGGTGAAACCAGAAAAGGAATTTTTTTCAGCAAGGCCAACAAGGGGAAGAGAGAAGACTAGTGTCTCAAAGACTAACTCCAAAATGCCGAAAACACTTCAAGGTTTATATATATTTAAAAAAAAAATAATGTGAAGTAAAGTTGAGTGGGTACACTCAGGTGGTCAGTGGAAGTCAAATTGATCTTTGTCTTGGAGCCAGTCATGGGCAGGGCCTTGCTGGAAGTCTGTATGCTTGAGGGGCTAGTTTCAGTTCCTATCAGGGGATGTTTTGCCCTCAGGGTCTTCTGCCTGAGCTAAAAGACAAGCTGGAAAGAAGAACCCAGCTGGAAAGTCTGAGGTCAAAATAAAGGCAGTTGAATTCTTCTTTCAGTTTTGTAGTTGCTAAAATAATTAAATTGACATAAGACAGATTAAACAGGAGAACCCCCCGCCCCAATTTTAATTATGTGTGTACACACTAGGGCACCACAAAGATATAAACCACTGGCAAAGGTGACCAGATAATGGAGACTTATATACGTACCATCCTGAACTAAGAAAAGAGATAGAAGTTTGGGGCTTTTAGGTGGGGTGAGGCAATTCACAGGAAGGTGAGTGGAGAAAAAGTATGGTCAACAAAGTATGCCCTATCCTGCAGGTCAGTCTCCGAGGAGAAAAAGTTATTTCTGCTAGTAGCTCCCTTCTTGGTACCCACGGAGAGACACTGTTACACTGGAGATTTCCTTTGTAAATGGAGAGTTCCTTTACAAATATAAATTTCCCCTACAAAGGGTAACTTTTACTCTGTTTTCAGAGCTTCTCCCTTGTCTGCCTTCTTCAAAATAGTATTTCAAAATGATCCTTATGACAAAGACACGTATTTTGGGGTGGCGTACTCTGGCACTCTTCTATTTTATCCTGAAAGTCTCAGGAAGGAAGGAAGTTGGGGTTTATTTCTTACCCTTTACAAATAAAGACACTTCAACTATAGAGGATTTAGGTGATCTGCACAAATTCATGCATCTTAGTAGTGGCAGAGCATGAATGGTAACCGTGATTTGTAATCCATCGCCAGGCCCTGTCTCAGTCAGACAAAGGGAGCACTCAATAAATATTTCTTGAATGAATGAATGATGGGCTTGGTTTTGCTTCTGACTGACCATTCTGTTGGCAGGCTCTACAGAAAGCCAGCTGTTTCTCGGAGTAAGCAGAGCTTCCGCCCTCCGACTTACTTCCCAGGGTCTCTGTAATACCGTTATTTGGACAAATTTAAATGGGTAGGTGACCTTTCCAACCACCAGAATATCGTTAATTTATAAAAATTCCAGAAAATTGTTATAGGAGCATAACATAGAAAGTGAAGGGCTTGGTTCACTATTCATTGATAAAACACTTTTAATTAAGAACATACAGCCAACACATTAGAATAGGAAGAAAAAGGGTTAAGGGAGTCGAATGGACCAAAAGGAGAAAATATTTTTGTCATTAAATAGAAGAAAGCTGCTCATGGATCTAGGGTGTTAATGTTCTATGAACTGAAGAATATGGTAAACTTTGTATCTGAGATCCAAAAAGAAAAAAAAAAAAAAAGAAATTCTACGTATTTCTTTTACGCCTCTCCTCCACGCAACGATAGAAGGGAAAAAAATAAAAAATCTAAGCCCATCTAACGCAGTGTTGTTTTTGAACACCGCTTTTATTTTGTAAGTAGCATCCTTTTGGAGAAGTGCAACGTCCCTAAAGAGAGAGCAGCAGTCCTAAAATGCAAGCCATTTCTGCCAGTTGCTTGCAGATCTTTCTGCCACCTGGGGAGTTGCTCTCAATCGTATTGACTTTCTGTGACCTTCCTTTATCATGCAAACCGAGGCGGTCTAATTGACTGAGCTGGGTCCTCCCAGTCCCCAGCAGATGGCCGTTACTCAGAGCAAGTGAATGGTAGGATTCCTGTTGGGCTCCGGCTCTCCGTACCACTCTGTAAACCAGCAAACAGGTTCAATGTCCCAAGATTAGACAGATATTTACAATGGCTGATGTTCTGTCATTCCTTCTGGAATAGATTTCTATTTCGAAAGCTTTCAATTTTCCAAATCCCAGGTGAAGACTGATCCAGAATATAGAACTTGGCCTCAATTTTTAAATCACTTACATGGAATAGTAAAGACAAAATACTATTTCAATATTAGTCATGAAAGAAAATAGAAGACAAACTTGAAAAAGACCTTTATTTTGGAAGCTTTTATGAAAAACTGTTTTAACACAGATAATATGTTCTGATTTTGAGATACCTTCTCTATAAAAAACTGGAAAACAGGAATCAGAAATTAAAAAAATCTGTTTCAGAATCACATCGCCGAGAGATAAATCACCTTTGGTTGAACTGTATTTCTTTCCAATTTGTCTTTATGATTGTATTTTTATTAAATTAGAACTTACTAAATACTCATTTTTAATTTTTGCTTTTTTTTTTACTGAATATTATGAATCATTAGTATTTTTCATATTACTAATAACTTCATTGAACTGTTTTTGAGTACTGCTTTATAGTTTATAGTGTGGATATACCATTGGAAAAAATCAAGTTATTCAGTGTTGAAGGAAAATCCCCATAGACAATGTCTAATATAGTAGGCTTTTATTCAGTGTTTCATGAATTGGGCCGCATCCAATCTAGCAGGTAGAAAGGAGCTCCAAGAGCTGCACAAGACAAGAGATTTTCATAGCCCAAAGTGAACAGGAGTAAGGGATATTTCTGGACACCATTAAGGACTTAGTTGGAGTAGGTAAACAGAATTTGATGATGGTACATGATTATTTGGTCTAATTTCAGTTAAACACTTACGACTTAAGTTTAAATTGTTTTATTAATTTTTCTAAAAATAGACATGAGTACAGATATACCAGATAACAATATCTTTTTATCTATCACTAAGAATTAACCAATGCTTATGTTTTGTTGTTTTTCTCCAAAAATTTTATTTATTTTTATTTTCTTAAAGATTTTACTTATTTATTTGACAGAGAGATAGAGGAAGAGAGCAGAAGTAGGCAGAGCGGAAGGCAGAGGGTGAGAGAGAAGTAGCTCTCTGCTCAGCAGAGAGGGCTTGACCCCAGGACCCTGGGATCATGACCAGAGCAGAAGGAAGCTGCTTAACCAACTGAGCCACCCAGGCACCCCCTGGGTGCCTCTTATAATTTTAATTAAAATTTAGTTTAATTTTTATTATATTTAATTTATTTATTTTTATTTTTATTTAATTTTTAAATTAAATTTAATTAACATTTAATTAAAATTTTAATAAAAGAAATAGGTTATTACAGGGATAGTTGAATTCTACTTTATTTTCCCCTTCATCTCCTTACTATAAATCTGATGTAGAGTCAATCCATCTTTTTACACGTTCTGTAGATACATACTGTATTTTCTGACTTACAAATTACATAATGGTATCATAGTATGCTTATGATTCTGCAGCCTGCCTCTCCTGCTCAGCATTATCTTTTGAGATCTACTGATAGCACATAGATTGTTTCATTGAAATGGTAATCCATATAGAGTTCTGCTCTATAAATACGCCACAATTTATCCATCTGCCAACTGGTAGTTAATGAGCTGTTTGAATAGCATTTTCCTTGTTACAAATAAAAGAGCATATTTAAGTCTCCTTGTATACATGCACCAGAGACACTAAGAAGTGAAATTTGGGGGTCCTAGAGTATGCTAATTTCAATTTAATAGCTATTACTACAGTAATTTTTTAAACAGGTCCTAGCAATTTATGTTTCCCTTTCCTTGTATCCTTATAAACACTTGATATTATAAACACTTTTTAATTTTTATCCCTCTGATAGATATAAAATATTTCTGTTTCATTTTGTACTTCCGTGGTTATTGACAGGTTTGAAGATCTTTCTCTATGTCTGTTGATTATTTTTCATCGTGAATTGCCTGCTCAATCCTTTGTCTTTAAAAAAAGAAAAGCCAATAATGTTCACTGTCTCTTTGTCTCTTTTCATTGATTTGTTCTTTTTATATTCTGAATACTGATCCTTTGTGGCTTGTCTTGTAATAGTACTTATGACATTGATTTTGTTTGGAAGTTTCAATCTTGATGTACCAAAATTTAAACGTTTTTTTCTTTAGGATCTTTGGTTTTTTTTTTAAAGGTTTTATTTATTTATTTGACAGAGAGATCACAAGTAGAGAGGCAGGCAGAGAGACAGGAGGAAGAAGGCCTCCTGCTGAGCAGAAAACCCAATTGGGGGGGGGTGTTCCATCCCAGGACCCTGAGACCATGACCTAAGCCAAAGGCAGAGGCTTTAACCCACGCAGCCACCCAGGGGCCCCTGTGATCTTTGTTTTTAAAAACTTTATTTTGCTGTTAAGAAATACTTGATTACTCCAAGGCTATAAACATAGTCTCCTATTTTTTTCTTCTGAAATTATTAAATAATTATTTTTACAATTAAGTTCATCATTCTTTTGAAGTTTTTATCCTACCTGTGGTATGAAAAGAAAATCTTGTAATGTTTCCCATTTGGAAATCCAGTTGACTCAAAACCCTTTGTCGACTTGTCCATTATTTTTCTAGTTTGTCATCTGTATTGACATCTCTCTAACATTTGAAGGTCTCCTACGTGATTGCACTTGTTCCTGAGATCCTTTATGTATTAATTGATTACTATATCATACTGTCTTTATTTATATGACTCTATAGTAAATTTAGGTATTCTACCTTTTAGTTTCCAGGATTATTTTAGACTCTTAGTCTTACATATGAATTTACCTACCCATTGATATTGCCTTCTATTTCTACTTTGCTTTTATATTGAGTTTTACTTAGTGTTTTCATCTCAATATTTTGAAAAGATTATATTGACTTTTTGGTTTTTAAATCTAACATGGTAAATTATATTGGTAGTTTTATGTTGACCATCTTTATGTTGATTAAATTTTATCTGATTATGATATATTGTTGTACCTACACATACCATATTTATATTATACATATAGTTAATTCTCATTACCATTGCAGTTATAGTCTATAAAGTTATTATAAACACTGAATAAGTAAATATTGAATCATTGTTCCTAGAGGAAATGCACAGTTAGGTTCCTCCAGGACTCTGAAGACATTTTAGTCAACTGATCAATATATAATTTTATTTTATGTGTATTTTTATCTAAAGATACCTTATTTGATGTATATTCCTGATTCATTAACATGAAACTCATGGCCAATTATATATAACTTATGCCCAAATAATGCTTATCTAGCACATGTATTTTCTCTGTAATGCACATCACAACCTTTTGTGCCAAGAACACTAGATAGTACTTTAGTGCTAAGCTATTTTAACTGGCAAAATCACCCAAAAAACCACAAAAATATGGAAAATGTGACACTACATAGACCACAAAAAGTATACTTGTTTACTGCAAAATTACTAAAGCAGAAGAGAGAAGGTTGCCTCGTTTAACTTTTAAAGGAGATTTTTTTTTTTTTTTTTTTTTAAAGATTTTATTTATTTATTTGACAGAGAGAGATCACAAGTAGGTAGAAAGGCAGGCAGAGAGAGAGAGGAGGAGGAAACAGGCTCCCTGCCGAGCAGAGAGCCCGATGTGGGACTCGATCCCAGGACCCTGAGATCATGACCTGAGCCGAAGGCAGCGGCTTAACCCACTGAGCCACCCAGGCGCCCATGCCTCGTTTAACTTTTGCTGGGGAACATGTGAGTCATGCAACTCAAATTTTTTGCAACTCAGCATATTTCTGTGAATGACCATGAAAGCACTTTGAGTATTGATTTTGGGGTTACAAATACATTTTAACAAGTAAGTGAATTCATAAATATGGAATCTGCAAATAATGAGGATTGAGTATACTACAGAATTTGATTTGCTATTTTTGAAAATTAGGATTTTTGCATCTGTGTTCATAAGTGAAATTATATAGTCCATGTTCTTTTGACATTGAGGTAAATTGAATTTGGTGATTTTTTTTCCCCTCTATTTTTTATGAAACATGTATGAAATAGGGATTATGTACTTTTCTTAATAAAATATACATTTTTGTCTTGAAAAATTGTTTTGTGGAACAGGGAGGGGAAAACTGACAACTTTTTAACTTCTTACTGTTTAACCCACTGAGCCACCCAGGTACCCCTAACTTCTTACTGTTTATTAGTTCATTTATCTTTTGTTTTCTATCAAATTTTTTAACTTGTATTTTTGTTGTTGTTTTTTAGAAAATTGGCCATTGTATCTAAGGTTTAAAATACATTGATTAAGGTTTTTTTAAAGTCATTATTTTCAGAGTGCCTGGTAAATGTCTACCTTTGGCTCAGGTCATTATCTCAGGGTTCTGCAAACCGGCTCCCAGCGGGGAGCCTGCTTCTCCCTCTGCCTGCTGCTCCTTCTGCTTGTTCTCTCTCTCTCTCTGTGTCAAATAAATAAATAAAATCTTACAAAAAATAAAGTTATTATTTTCTTTTATATCTTTAAAGTACCTATAAAAATGTCATAGTTTTAAAGATTTAGACATTTATTTGGAGAGAGAGAAAGAGAGAGTGTGCACATGGGGGTGGAGGGGCAGAGGGAGAGGGAGAAGCTTAAGCAGACTCTGCCCTGAACACCGGCCCCAGGCCAGGCCTGACCTCACAACCCTGAAAACAGTGACATAAGATGAAATCCAGGGTTAATGCCCAACTGACTATGCCACCCAGGTGACATTTATTTAATTCAATTATTCGTATATACCTCCTTCCTTTTATTCTTGCTCAGATTATTTAGAATATTCTCTTTTATATTCATATTTTTAATGACTCTGCTTTGGGTTGCCTGGCTTATCTCTCCCTTGTTGTTATCTATTTAATTAATCTTCTTGCTTTTTTTTTGTATTCTCTTATTCTCTGTTATTTGAGCTAGTTAGTTAATTTGGTTTGTTTCTTAAATTTCACTATATTTCTAATTTTTACTTTGATTTTCTTTCCAAATCATGTTGTAAGGGGCTACTTAGCCAGAGGGAGCCATTTTGTTGTTTATGCAGTAAACTTAGATTGACCTTGCCCCTCCCAGAGGAACTTCCTTAAAAGCAAGTCAGGGAAACCAGTCCCAGGTAGCAAAGACCAGATACAAGGGTGGGTCAGGCCAGGTGGAGACATCCAATCAGGGGGAGTGCATACTGTCTCCCTAGCTACCAAGGAGTGTGGGCCCCGCCTTTTGGGCACCAATTCTGACCAAGGTGATAGGCTAGTTCAAATATCTACTAGGGTAAATTGAAATTCAGTTGGCCACCCGTGTGTGGACTAGCATGACTGTGCAGTTTTATCTGTGTGTTGCAATCTCATTAGCCACCTGTGTGTGGCCAGGCTCAACCACATGGCCTTTGCTCTATAAAAGTTAGTCTGTGAGGCTTGGAGGGTTTGCCTCTTTGTAAACAAAGAGGCCCTGACCGGTGGGTTTGATTCTCAATGCCTGGTGTGAAATAAAGCTTTGCTTGATCTTCACTTTGTATCAGTCTTGCTCCTTTGATCATGGACCCATTATTGGGGAACCTAACAGTGTCTTATGTGTTTTGTTTCTTTGTTTCAAAATATGTATGAAATTATCTTTTTTGTTTGTTTGAGGTTGAATTATACCACACTATGGACAAATTCAGTCAATTTTTAAAGCTATTTCATTGTAGGGACACATGGTGGCTCAGTCAGTTAGGCATCTGCCTTTGGCTCAGGTCATGATCTCAGGGTCCTGGGATCGAGCCCCACGTTGGGCTCTCTGCTCAGTGGGGAATCTGTTTCTCCCTCTCCCTTTGTGCTCTCTCTCTCTTTCAAGTAAATATTAAATCTTAAAAAAAAATTTCATTGTAAGCTAAAGATAATTACAACTAAATGCAATACCTATCCCTAAAATGGATGCTGTGCTAGGGCAGGGGAAGGGAGGGAGTCCTATAAAGGATATTATTAGGTCAACTGATAAGATTTAAATGTAGATGGTAGATTAAATTATCAATATGAGAATTTATAAAGTTTGTAACAGTATGGTGGTACTGTGAGAGAATATTCTTATTTTTAGGAGATACCCATAGAGGTATTTAAGGGTTAATGACCACACTGTGTGGTTACACTGCAGTGATTCAGGAAAACACATATACATACACATACACACAGAAAATGATAAAACAAATGGTAAAATGTTAACAATAAGTCAGTTGAGTAGAGGCTATATAGGTGTCCTTTGTGCTATTTCTATTTTTCTGTATTTAACTTTCTGTATATTTAAAATATTTCCAAACAAAAAGCTTTAAAAAGTGTTTTATGTTTCCTTAAAAAGAATGTTTTTAAATGTTTTTTTAAAAAATTTTCTGTTGGGTGTAGTATTTTGTATTCAGCAGATGAACCTCCTCTCTATGTTATTCATGTCTTCTGCACCCTTAATAATGGTCCTCATGGTCTGCTTCATCCATCAGATTCAGAGAGTTAAAAAAAAAAATTCCAATGACTTTGTATTATTTGAGCTCCTAGTTAGGTTTTGCTTTATATATTTTGAAGATATATAGCTAAGAGGATCATTATTTTTCTATTTTGAACTTTTATGTAATTTCATCTATTATAAAAACAAACAAAAAACAAGGAACACCCACTGGCCAAATCTGGGGAAAGTTGCATAGCAAAGTAAATAATGATAATAATAGATCATAACTTAAGGAATAAAGTAAGAATCCATGAGTTTCTGTTGATTAGGTAAACAATGAAATAAACAAATAGAGAGGGGAAAGGTCATCTTCACATTAAAATGTCAACTAATTCATGTAGAACAGTTAGAAATGGTCATTTGGCAGCCACCATAGAACAGTTATATTAGGAAAGACTCGTCAAGGGAGGCTGAAGTGAATGGGTGAGTTTGATGACAAACAGGACATTTTCATAATCTGAAAGTATATCTCCTTATAAGTTCATGTTAACTACGAAGGGGACATAGTAACTTCATAGTGGAGAAACTTGATAGACACCCTCTTGACTATATGATCAAGTTAAGTTCATTAGAAATGGAATAAATCAATATTTTGCCATCCTGGCCATGAAACATCTCCAGTATATACTTAGAGGTACGTATCCATTACATGATATTTTCCCATGGGCTATGCACATAAATCCATAGATTCCTGGTTTATTTACCATAAGCAATCCAACCAACCAGTTTCACTCTGTTAAAAGCATTCCAAAGATAAGACCTTCCCTCTTAGCAAATACTTTGAACTCTTTCACTAGGATATTCACTAGCATTTTCACAAGGAGATTAGGCCTAGACATCCGCCTTCTTTCTGCCCTCCCCCTTTCTCCCAATAGAAGGAGAGGATGGAACTGTCGACATCCTGCTTAACTTTCTTGCTATAGACAACACAAATATGTGCCCATATTCTCCTTTAAAATTTTACTCCTGGTGTCCCTCATTGAAGAGAAATCCTTGGTCTTGATATCATTGTGTTCAACAATAGTTTTCTCTATGGCTTGTATTTTTTAACTGTTTGTGAAATTGCTCCCCACCTCAGGTCACAAAGATATTCTCCCTTAGATTCTTCTCTCAGCTTTTTTTTTTTTTAAGATTTTATTTATTTATTTAACAGAGATCACAAGTAGGCAGAGAGGCAGGCAGAGAGGGTTGGGGGTGGAAAGCAGGCTCCCCGCTGAGCAGAGAGCCTGAGTTGGGCTCGATTCTAGAACCTGAGATCATGACCTGAGCTGAAGACAGAGGCTTTAGCCAACTGAGCCACCCAGGTGCCCCTCATCTCTCAACTTTATTGGATTATGTTTCTAAATGTTTATTTCAGAGTTGGAGCAGCCCTCCCAATCTCCTAGCTTAATGCACCTGGCCCTGCTAAGCTCCCTGTGTACAGGGTGAGGGCTACCCCTCCTTCCTGAGCAAGTGTCCTCCCTCTAGGTCCAGCATTTAAGGTTCCACTCACTCCAAGAACTCCATCTTGGCTTCAGCGTCTTTGTGCTGCTTAGTCTTAAACTTCACTCTCTTTGGCACCTTGGGTTTTTACTTTGAGCTTAGCTATGTTTTTTCCCTCTCTCTCTTTTTTTTTTAAAGTAGAAGTTTTGCAGCATTTCTACATATGCAGCTATGGTGATAGGCAATCTTTCCGCATATACTTGCCTTTAGTATATATCATTTAAACGGTTGTAATTTTTTTCCTTGTAACAAAATAGGAAAGAAACCCAGTGCCTTTGAGGATAAGAAACTTTGTGGGGAAATAACAGAAATATCAAAGGAATTTTATCAAGTTTTTGTCTACTGTGATATATGCTGTGAATTTTCTTCAATGGATTTTCCCCAGTCTTCAGGAAAATATTCTCTTTTCTTCAATGCCTTTCCTCAATAGCCTGAACTTGCATGTGGGTAAGGACAGAAGCTGTTCATAGAATTCATCAGGTTATGATTTGAGGTTCAAATTCCACTTCTGTTAGTAGCCGTGTGACCTTTGACAAATTATGTAACTTCTCAGTCTCAGTTTCCTTATCACTTCCATCTGGACAATAATACACACCTCACAAGATTTTTGTGTTAAATGAGGAAGGTTCTATATATTTCTTTCTCCCCCCTCACCTGCCAGCTGAGGAAAAGCGGAATAGTAGGATAGAAAGATTTCAGGGAGGGTCTGATTTGTTACTAGCTCACAGTACAGCTTTGTCAGCCTCAACCTACCAGTTTCACCCAATACAGAATAGTCTCTGAAATATTTTCCAAATTAAAAGTTTGTGACTTAAGGTTTTATAATTGCATTTAAGATAAAAGCCCTGGGTAGTTCAATTTTTCTTTGAACATGTTTATTTATATCTATAAATTTACTAAATGAGAGAAATGATTTTATTTATGAGCTAAATGTCTCACAAGGTACATATTTAAGTTCTCTGCTTTATCTCTGTACACAGGTATGTTGTAACCAATCTCAAGAGGTCTATCAGAGAATTTTGTTCCTAAAATTATTCATTGAAGTGATAAATACAATGGAAGAAAAGAGGAGAGCCAGGATCAGAAATGCTGAAGAGAGGTTTGGGTGGGCAGGGAGACATTGACTAAAATCTGCTTTTACTTTGTCTGGAAGTTTATTTAAACATTCAGTCCTTAAAAGACAACACTGAAACTAATTGAAGTCTTCTGGTTTTAATTTGCCCAATTTGATGATCACGTGAAAGTTCTGGTTTCCAGCAGAAACCAGTATTTCCTTCCAGCTCTAAATGACAGAGAACTGAGTGAGATAGAACGGATAAGGGCTCTGTGTGTATTTTTACTCTTTTACAAGTCATCAATCTTCAACAAGATTCGTTTTCCTACAGGCAATCTAAATTGATCCGTGGTGATTGGAAAATAACAGGCTATTGTTAAATAACTGTGAACAGGAGGCTCAGAAGCAGCTCCTGTTGGAAACGGTTGCAGAATGTTCAAGAAATATGCACATGCACACACACGCACACACACACACACACAAAGAGGGCTCTCCCAGCAGTGGAGGAGCAGCTAGACGGCATCGCTGCAGAAGGCCATCGATCACCTTTATTACACTGCAGACAGCAGCAATTTTAAGTGAGGCTGGGTTTCCCAAATGAATTCCAATAATTCAAGTTATGATTCCTCAACTGTGTGTCAGACTCATTCAATATTACTTGTGTGCAAAAAAAAAAGTTTAAATTATTAGTCATATGGGTAAAAGAACCCTATTTTATTACCTTCCTCATTAATAAAGCCATTACAAACCATGTGGTGATTTTTAAAAAATAAAAGAATGAGAGAAATTGTGCAAACCCTAGGAACTGTATCACAATTACACAAATGGTCAAGTGGTTTTTTGTTTGTTTTACATCAGATATAGATTTCCTTTGGGGTAGATTTCAACTTTGAAGAACACTTTTTTTAGGTTTTTTCCCCCCAAAAAGTTGTTTTTGTGGATTTTGTGGATTTGTGAATTGTTTTGTGTTTCAGTAACTCATGGTCATGAAAAAGAAAAGAATACAAGGTACATAAAACAAAATTTTCCCCAGATAATAACATTTTTAGATACATAATTTTTTTTCAGAAAGGTATGTTTTCCAGATCTTCAATATAGAGATTTTGCCCATCCATCCATCCATCCATCCACTCATGCATCTTTCCATATTGAAAAGTAGAGAGTTGGGGAGAAGGCAGGACAGAGGGGGTTCCCATTCCCATGGAGTGAAAGACTCACACATCTCACATAACAGGGCATGACTCAGGATCTCCTGTGATCAAAGAAAGGCAGACCTGCTGTGGGGTATACAGAGCAGTGCTTTGGAAGTTTGGGTCTCCATGTCCTCATTTCAGCTTGGTTTCTAACTAGTGTGCAACCTCATTATAAAATGCATGGTCTTTGAGTGTTAATCTACCTTCAAATATATCCTGCTTTATAACTGTGTTTTGAGAAACCACCATGGGGCTTGAACTCATGACCCTAGGATCAAGAGTCAGAGGCTCCAGCGGCTGAGCCAGCCAGGCACCCGGGATCATTAATTTTTGATGAAAGATGATCTTTATTTAAAGGATTGATCAATTGCTGGGTCCTCTGAAATACACGAACCAATTAAAGGAAAAACCTCATAACGACTACTCAACTAGCCTCCTTTCGGCCAGGCTTAAAAGACTTGATGTTTTTGAGGAATAAAGGTGAAACAGATGTCTCTGTTGGTTCTGAGAAAATGCTTCAAAAAATTGATCATGCCTGGTCATTGAGAAGATGATAGTAGCATTAGGATTAGTAGCAGACAAGGGTTTGGGAGTGGTTGTCTATGCAGGCTGAATTTCAAAGATGTGGTTCTCAGGAATACAGGGGGTTTTGTATAGAGCTGAATGAACCTTCCACAGTCTGAAAGCCCATCTTTGGGAAACAAATATCTGGTTGCCATGGAGACACTCAAGGTGGATGAAGGATGGATTAATCAAAATACAGTAAATCCTTTTTACGAGCTTCCTAAGAAATCTAGTGTGACGTGAACCCTCTGGTCTGTCTCCTCCTGTTCTTCCCTCCATCACACAGGAAATCCACTGTGGACGTACAATGACACACATTTACTGAACTGAGTTCTATGTACATACCCGGGAATGATACCCTCTCTTGCCTGAAAACCATCGTCGTACAAGCACAAGTGTTTCTCAAACATTTATTTTTTAAAATTGTTTTTGAAATTTGAGGAAAAAAATTCTCTTCCTCTGCAACAAAAAGAAAAGAGAGCAGTTAGAAATAGCCTCTGAAAATTGCAATTATTTATTAACAGAGCTATATTCTCTGGGGACTAGAGGATATGAAACAATTTGTACTGAGAGAGAAGTGGCAGTCAGGTTGAGTCCAAAAAGACTCCTAATCTGATCATTTTAACCATTTAATTTAGTCCAAAGCAAGTTATCTCTCAGTGTTAACATTAGTTAAGTAAATAAATGAATGAATCTAAGTAAATTATTAAGTTGAATAAATTAAGTGAATAAATAAATAAAATGACTATGCCTTTCCTTTCCAACAAACTGACGGGTCAAATTAATCAAAATAGTTAATCCAGTTGTGGGAGACATTTCCAGAAGCCTCTAGTAAATCATTCCTGGGCAGCCAATTCGATTTTAACCCCTGGTCTTCGACAGCTACTGCATCAAGTAGATTGGATGAGCTAGCACACAGAATCAGGCTGATGTGAGTAGGTTTTGGACCCCCTCCTAGAACAGATAACGGCTCACAATGAGGATGTCGGTTACTGCAGGCATGGGGCCTACCGGAAGTCCAGAGGGACCCAGTAGAGAATACAGGCAGGGAGGTTTTCCACATCAGCACGCAGGGTCTGCGAGTCCATGTGTTCTCACAGACTGAAAGGCAGACAGGGGGATCAGATTGCAAAGGAATTTAGCATATGGCGAAAAAGTGGTTCTCAACTAGGAGCTGAGTCATGACTGGTGGTGGGGGGATGGGGGTGAGGGGGGCGGGGATGGGGGGGGATGAGGGAATGGGGAGGGGTTGAGGGGCAGGGAAGGCCAGGAGCCAGTGCTACTGGCATCTAATGAGTAGAAACCAGAGATGCTGCTGAACACTTGACAGTGCACAGGACAGCCTCCTGGGGAAAAAAAAAGTGGTGCTGAGATGAAGAAATCCTGCAGTAGAAGAAATAGTTAACAGATTCTAAGTAGCACTATAGATGGAGCACCAGTTCATAGATTTACATGAGCGGGGCAAAAGGGTTATTATACCTTCTGAGGTGAGCAACAATTAATCAGCTCTGGGCTTGGGATTTGAGGATGGGGATCCCCATCTAAGCCTTGCTATTTATTATTATCTATAGCATGTCAGCCTCTTTGAGGCTCACTTGCTTAATTTGTTCAATGGTTATGGTAATATCGACTCTCCTACTGAATGAGATCACGGGTGTGAAAGCATGGGATAGAGTCAGTGTTCCAGAAAGAGTGACCAGAAACAAGTCAGCTTATCCTTATTTTAAAAAAATTATTATTTTAAATTTTAATTTAACTTTTTGAGGCAAAGCTAGTCAGGTTTTTTTTTGTTTGTTTTTGAGAATTTATTTATTTGTCAGAGAGAGAGAGAGAGCACAAACAGGGGAATGAGCAGGAGAGGGAGAAGCAGGCTCCCGGCTTAGCAGGGAGCCCGATGCGGGGCTCGATCCCAGGACTCTGGGATCATGACCTGAGCCAAAGACAGACGCTTAACAGACTGAGCCACCCGGACGCCGCAGTCAGTTTTGACCAATGGTGACAAAAAGAAAAAAAAAATTATTTAAAATTCATTATTTATTTTGGATCTTAATGTGTTGTAGGGGAGGAAAAAGTTTTCTTCAATCTCTTGGATCCTTGGCTAGGTCTGAAAATTAAACTGACCTAAAGCAAATTAACAGGAGAAACATATACATTTCATTGGATTTTTACATGTACCTGGGAGCTTTCACAAGAAAGTAAAGACCCAAAGCAGTGACCAGAGTAGGGAGCTTTAAATCTTTCGGACAAAGAAATAATGGATCTGTGAGGAATGGGCAAGACTTGGTCTGGGGGTGGTCCATGGTGCAGAAGTAACTGGGAAGTTAAGGGTCAGTTTAACAAGGTTTATCTATCAGATTTCTCTGCCCCTAATTCCACATCTTTAGAGGATGTCTTCCCCCATCCTGGTACAGGAAGGAGACCTTTTACATATCAGGGAAAAAGGCTGAAGCGACCTTCTTGCTTCTGCTGCTTTCTCAGACTCCTTCAGTTTAAGACCTGCAGTGGGCCAAAATGCCACATTTGGGGGTGGCATGTCTTAAACCCCATCAAGAGGAAATACCCTGTTTTTGCTTAGAGGCTGCTGGGTGTGAGCTGGCAACACTCCAGAAGGCTGTATTTCTTCGCATTAGGAAAAAGAGGATATGGAAAGTGTGTGGGGAGGCCAGGGGACAGGGAAGACTGGACAGGAGCGTGGGGTGTGTGCATTTACTGGGGATGGCTTATTGTGGGATATGCAGTGTAACGCTCTCCTCCAAGTCACTGCAAAATCAGCAGTAAAGTCTTCTTTACTCCTCTTGTGGGTGAGAATTTATTTGGTTTGGTTTGGTTTTTGATGTTGTCAGTGCTGAATTCTGCTTCAGTGTGAAGATGCAGGGCTATCATTAGCCCATGTGAAGAAAAATTATCCCCAGCTTGGAAATTAGTCAAAGGGTGACTAATGTCATGCTAAGAACATTTCCAAACAAGCCCACCTAAGGATCATCTGACTCTGGGAACTTAAGCTTGTTTGTACAATTCATTAGAATCCAGAGATTTTAAAATTCTGAAAGCTGATTTGGGACCATGATTTTCTTTTTTGTTTGGTAGGAAGGATAAACCTGAAGGTTATGGATTTTTATTACCCTGTAGGATTCTAACCACTGTATACCTTTGTCTAAACTAGCAATTTTATTTCAGCATGAATTTTCTCCTCATTTATTGTCAAAATTCCGGTTTCCTAAATTCTCCTTTGAACTGTTTTTGTCATTCTGCTGGTTCCCTTATTAATAGGTTTAATAAATTGTTGATATGGGCTTATTATCTATTTATATAAGAATTATGTTTTTAACATTTTGAGATGATGTTTTGGCACCCATATGCAGCCTTTTGTGTGGATTAGGAAAAAAAGTGTCCTTTCCTTAAATACAGTTAGTTTCTTTTCCTCAAGTACAATTTTTAGAAGATAGTATATTATTTATTCTTTATTGATAAAATTTACAGCAAGCCTGAGGTCATACAAATTTTACAAATTAAATTATTGAGCACACAATAAAGGAAGTAAAAATTTTTAATCATAATAATAACTCACTAGAATACTTAAGAAACCAGTAAGATTTAATCATTAGTTATAAAATAGTTTTATGTCTTGCTTTCATAGAGATGAAATTCTTTATGGCACTTTCAGTGCCTATTGGCTTTAGTGTCTTGTTTTCTAAAGAAATGAACAGTTTTTCTCATGACATTGTATACATTTCATAAATTTTATTTTCACAAAGCTATAAAATTGTCCATTGGTAATTGCAACTGCAAGGTGAAATTTATCCTGGGAGCTACAAAACATTATTGGAAATGTGTCGTGTAAATCATTGTTGCAAATATATTGTGATAGTTCAAATAGAGTAGGCTAAGTGTAGATTTTAGAAATCAACTTTGGACTTTAGTTTTATATATGTTGAATTCCCATCAGCATCATTTCTCTTACTTTGATCACCAGGCAATTTCAACTATTAGTCAATATCTCCTTTTCACTGGAATTCTTTGAGCTATGCTGGCCATCTGTAACACTGAGACGCCATTATATTCTTTCAGCATTTTAACACTTTCCTTTGAAGAAGATATTGCTATAGCCAGTTTAGAAAAAAGAAAATTAAATTTGGAATTGATTTTGGATTGTAGATGAAATTCTAAGTTGACACTTCTTCCTCCTTTTTTGGTAGTGCCTTTACTGGGAGAGTTGCCATCAAAGTCAAGAGATTCAGCTGTTTGTTCAGTATCAATATATTTTTCATAAACGTTATTGCTTTGTCTTCAAAAAATGAGTAATTCCTTTGATGCTTTCAAATGCATCACATACGTTGCATTTTTTTCCTGCATTATTTTGCATCTAATATGAAATTTTACCCAAGCTATTATGCCAAATCAGTACGGAGCAAATAAATGTAAAACGGCTGTTTCCAAGACCAACTTTTACTTGTGTTGCAGAAATATGTAACAATGTCACAAAAATTTCTTTTTTAAAGTTTTTAAATTTTTTAAAAGATTTTAATTATTTATTTGAGAGAGAGAGAGAGAGAGAGTGCACGTGAGAAAAAAGCATATGGAGAGGCAGAGTCAAGATGGCGGAGAAGTAGCAGGCTGAGACTACTTCAGCTAGCCGGAGATCAGCTAGATAGCTTATCTAAAGATTGCAAACACCTGAAAATCCATCAGCAGATCGAAGAGAAGAACAGCAATTCTGGAAACAGAAAAACAACCACTTTCTGAAAGGTAGGACCAGCGGAGAAGTGAATCCAAAGCGACGGGAAGATAGACCCCGGGGGGAGGGGCCAGCTCCCGGCAAGCAGAGGAGCAACAGCGCCCAAAATCAGGACTTTTTTTTTTTTTTTTTTTTTTTAGATGTTGGCTTTTATTTTTTATTATTATTATTTTTTAAATTTTATTTATTTATTTGACAGAGAGAGATCACAAGTAGGCAGAGAGGCAGGCAGAGAGAGAGAGAGGAGGAAGCAGGCTCCCTGCTGAGCAGAGAGCCCGATGCGGGACTCGATCCCAGGACCCTGAGATCACGACCCGAGCCGAAGGCAGCGGCTTAACCCACTGAGCCACCCAGGCGCCCCAAAATCAGGACTTTTAAAAGTCTGTTCCGCTGAGGGACATCACTCCAGAGGCTAAACCGGGGCGAAGCCCACACGGGGTCAGCGTGGCCTCAGGTCCCGCAGGGTCACAGAAGGATCGGGGGTGTCTGAGTGTCCCAGAGCTTGCGGGTATTGGAACGGGAAAGCCGGCTACAGAGACAGAGCCGATAGTAAGCTCGCAGCTCGGGGTGACCTTGAACCGGAAAGCGGAAAGCACTCAGGGAACAAAAGCTCCTGAAAGCAAACCCCAGCGGATTACTTACCCCGGCCCCTGTTAAGGGAGGTGCAATTCCGCCTGGGGCAAAGACACTTGACAATCACTACAACAGGCCCCTCCCCCAGAAGATCAACAAGAAATCCAGCCGAGACCAAATTCACCTACCAAGGAGTGCGGTTTCAATACCAAGGAGAGCAGCAGAATTCCAGAGGAGGAGAAAGCAAAGCATGGAACTCATGGCTTTTTCCCTGTGATTTTTTTTAGTCTTGCAGTTAATTTGATTTTTTACTTTTTCATTTTTTGGTTTTTTTTTTTTCGCCTTCTGGTAAAAATTTTTTTTAACTTTTACCTTTTTCTTTTTTAACGTTTTTTAACCAGTTTATCTAATATATATATATTTTCTTTTTTATATTTTTCTTATTTGTTTTCTTTTTTTTTAAATTCTTTTCTTTTTTTTTCTTTTTCTTTTCTTTTTTTTTTCTTTCTTTCTTCCTTTTTGAACCTCTTTTTATCCCCTGTCTCCCCCCTCACGATTTGGGATCTCTTCTAATTTGGTTAAAGCATATTTTCCTGGGGTTGTTGCCACCCTTTTAGTATTTTCCTTGCTCCTTCATATACTCTTATCTGGACAAAATGACAAGACGGAAGAATTCAACACAAAAAAAAGAACAAGAGGCAGTACCGAAGGCTAGGGACCTAATCAATACAGACATTGGTAATATGTCAGATCTAGAGTTCAGAATGACAATTCTCAAGGTTCTAGCCGGGCTCGAAAAAGGCATGGAATATATTAGAGAAACCCTCTCAAGAGATATAAAAGCCCTTTCTGGAGAAATAAAAGAACTAAAATCTAACCAAGTTGAAATCAAAAAAGCTATTAATGAGGTGCAATAAAAAATGGAGGCTCTCACTGCTAGGATAAATGAGGCAGAAGAAAGAATTAGTGATATAGAAGACCAAATGACAGAGAATAAAGAAGCTGAGCAAAAGAGGGACAAACAGCTACTGGACCACGAGGGGAGAATTCGAGAGATAAGTGACACCATAAGATGAAACAACATTAGAATAATTGGGATTCCAGAAGAAGAAGAAAGAGAGAGGGGAGCAGAAGTATACTGGAGAGAATTATTGGGGAGAATTTCCCCAATGTGGCAAAGGGAACGAGCATCAAAATTCAGGAGGTTCAGAGAATGCCCCTCAAAATCAATAAGAATAGGCCCACACCCCGTCACCTAATAGTAAAATTTACAAGTCTCAGTGACAAAGAGAAAATCCTGAAAGCAGCCCGGGAAAAGAAGTCTGTAACATACAATGGTAAAAATATTAGATTGGCAGCTGACTTATCCACAGAGACCTGGCAGGCCAGAAAGAGCTGGCATGATATTTTCAGAGCACTAAACGAGAAAAACATGCAGCCAAGAATACTATATCCAGCTAGGCTATCATTGAAAATAGAAGGAGAGATTAAAAGCTTCCAGGACAAACAAAAACTGAAAGAATTTGCAAACACCAAACCAGCTCTACAGGAAATATTGAAAGGGGTCCTCTAAGCAAAGAGAGAGCCTACAAGTGGTAGATCAGAAAGGAACAGAGACCATATACAGTAACAGTCACCTTACAGGCAATACAATGGCACTAAATTCATATCTCTCAATAGTTACCCTGAATGTTAATGGGCTAAATGCCCCTGTCAAAAGACACAGGCTATCAGAATGGATAAAAAAACAAAACCCATCTATATGTTGCCTCCAAGAAACTCATTTGAAGCCTGAAGACACCTCCAGATTTAAAGTGAGGGGGTGGAAAAGAATTTACCATGCTAATGGACATCAGAAGAAAGCAGGAGTGGCAATCCTTATATCAGATCAATTAGATTTTAAGCCAAAGACTATAATAAGAGATGAGGAAGGACACTATATCATACTCAAAGGGTCTGTCCAACAAGAAGATTTAACAATTTTAAATATCTATGCCCCCAACGTGGGAGCAGCCAACTATATAAACCAATTAATAACAAAATCAGAGAAACACATCAACAATAATGCAATAATAGTAGGGGACTTTAACACTCCCCTCACTGAAATGGACAGATCATCCAAGCAAAAGATCAGCAAGGAAATAAAGGCCTTAAACGACACACTGGACCAGATGGACATCACAGATATATTCAGAACATTTCATCCCAAAGTAACAGAATACACATTCTTCTCGAGTGCACATGGAACATTCTCCAGAATAGATCACATCCTCGGTCCTAAATCAGGACTCAACAGGTATCAAAATATTGGGATCATTCCCTGCATATTTTCAGACCACAATGCTCTAAAGCTAGAACTCAACCACAAAAGGAAGTTTGAAAAGAACCCAAATACATGGAGACTAAACAGCATCCTTCTAAAGAATGAATGGGTCAACTGGGAAATTAAAGAAGAATTGAAAAAAATCATGGAAACAAACGATAATGAAAATACAACGGTTCAAAATCTGTGGGACACAACAAAGGCAGTCCTGAGAGGAAAATATATAGCGGTACAAGACTTTCTCAAGAAACAAGAAAGGTCTCAGGTACACAACCTAAACCTACACCTAAAGGAGCTGGAGAAAGAACAAGAAAGAAACCCTAAGCCCAGCAGGAGAAGAGAAATCATAAAGATCAGAGCAGAAATCAATGAAATAGAAACCAAAAAAATAATAGAACAAATCAACGAAACCAGGAGCTGGTTCTTTGAAAGAATTAATAAAATTGATAAACCCCTGGCCAGACTTATCAAAAAGAAAAGAGAAAGGACCCAAATAAATAAAATCATGAATGAAAGAGGAGAGATCACAACTAACACCAAAGAAATACAAACTATTATAAGAACATACTATGAGCAACTCTACGCCAACAAATTTGACAATCTGGAAGAAATGGATGCATTCCTAAAAACATATAAACTACCACAACTGAACCAAGAAGAAATAGAAAGCCTGAACAGACCCATAACCAGTAAGGAGATTGAAACAGTCATTAAAAATCTCCAAACAAACAAAAGCCCAGGGCCAGACGACTTCCCGGGGGAATTCTACCAAACATTTAAAGAAGAAATAATTCCTATTCTCCTGAAACTGTTCCAAAAAATAGAAATGGAAGGAAAACTTCCAAACCCATTTTATGAGGCCAGCATCACCTTGATCCCAAAACCAGACAAGGATCCCATCAAAAAAGAGAGCTATAGACCAATATCCTTGATGAACACAGATGCAAAAATACTCAACAAAATACTAGCCAATAGGATTCAACAGTCCATTAAAAGGATTATTCACCACGACCAAGTGGGATTTTTTCCAGGGCTGCAAGGTTGGTTCAACATCCGCAAATCAGTCAATGTGATACAACGTATCAATAAAAGAAAGAACAAGAACCATATGATACTCTCAATAGATGCTGAAAAAGCATTTGACAAAGTACAGCATCCCTTCCTGATCAAAACTCTTCAAAGTGTAGGGATAGAGGGCACATACCTCAATATCATCAAAGCCATCTATGAAAAACCCACCGCAAATATCATTCTCAATGGAGAAAAACTGAAAGCTTTTCCGCTAAGGTCAGGAACACGGCAGGGATGTCCATTATCACCACTGCTATTCAACATAGTACTAGAGGTCCTAGCCTCAGCAATCAGACAACAAAAGGAAATTAAAGGCATCCAAATCGGCAAAGAAGTCAAATTATCACTCTTTGCAGATGATATGATACTATATGTGGAAAACCCAAAAGACTCCACTCCAAAACTGCTAGAACTTATACAGGAATTCAGTAAAGTGTCAGGATATAAAATCAATGCACCGAAATCAGTTGCATTTCTCTACACCAACAGCAAGACAGAAGAAAGATAAATTAAGGAGTCAATCCCATTTACAATTGCACCCAAAACCATAAGATACCTAGGAATAAACCTAACCAAAGAGGCACAGAATCTATACTCAGAAAACTATAAAGTACTCATGAAAGTAATTGAGGAAGACACAAAGAAATGGAAAAATGTTCCATGCTCCTGGATTGGAAGAATAAATATTGTGAAAATGTCTATGTTACCTAAAGCAATGAACACATTTAATGCAATTCCTATCAAAGTACCATCCATCTTTTTCAAAGAAATGGAACAAATAATTCTAAAATTTATATGGAACCAGAAAAGACCTCGAATAGCCAAAGGGATATTGAAAAAGAAAGCCAACGTTGGTGGCATCACAATTCCGGACTTCAAGCTCTATTACAAAGCTGTCATCATCAAGACAGCATGGTACTGGCACAAAAACAGACACATAAATCAATGGAACAGAATAGAGAGCCCAGAAATAGACCCTCAACTCTACAGTCAACTAATCTTCGACAAAGCAGGAAAGAATGTCCAATGGAAAAAAGACAGCCTCTTCAATAAATGGTGCTGGGAAAATTGGACAGCCGCATGCAGAAAAATGAAATTGGACCATTTCCTTACACCACACACAAAAATAGACTCAAAATGGATGAAGGACCTCAATGTGAGAAAGGAATCCATCAAAATCCTTGAGGAGAACACAGGCAGCAACCTCTTCGACCTCAGCCGCAGCAACATCTTCCTAGGAACAACGCCAAAGGCAAGGGAAGCAAGGGCAAAAATGAACTATTGGGATTACATCAAGATCAAAAGCTTTTGCACAGCAAAGGAAACAGTTAACAAAATCAAAAGACAACTGACAGAATGGGAGAAGATATTTGCAAACGACATATCAGATAAAGGATTAGTGTCCAGAATCTATAAAGAACTTAGCAAACTCAACACCCAAAGAACAAATAATCCAATCAAGAAATGGGCAGAGGACATGAACAGACATTTCTGCAAAGAAGACATCCAGATGGCCAACAGACACATGAAAAAGTGCTCCATATCACTCGGCATCAGGGAAATACAAATCAAAACCACAATGAGATATCACCTCACACCAGTTAGAATGGCTAAAGTCAACAAGTCAGGAAATGACAGATGCTGGTGAGGATGCGGAGAAAGGGGAACCCTCCTACACTGTTGGTGGGAATGCAAGCTGGTACAGCTACTCTGGAAAACAGCATGGAGGTTCCTCAAAATGTTGAAAATAGAACTGCCCTATGACCCAGCAATTGCACTATCGGGTATTTACCCTAAAGATACAAACGTAGTGATCCAAAGGGGCACGTGCACCCGAATGTTTATAGCAGCAATGTCCACAATAGCCAAACTATGGAAAGAACCTAGATGTCCATCAACAGATGAATGGATCAAGAAGATGTGGTATATATACACAATGGAATACTATGCAGCGATCAAAAGAAATGAAATCTTGCCATTTGTGACAACATGGATGGAACTAGAGTGTATCATGCTTAGTGAAATAAGTCAAGCAGAGAAAGACAACTATCATATGATCTCCCTGATACGAGGAAGTAGTGATGCAACATGGGGGCTTAAGTGGGTAGGAGAAGAATCAATGAAGCAAGATGGGATTGGGAGGGAGACAAACCATAAGTGACTCTTAATCTCACAAAACAAACTGAGGGTTGCTGGGGGGAGGGGGTTTGAGAGAAGGGGGTGGGATTATGGACATTGGGGAGGGTATGTGCTTTGGTGAGTGCTGTAAAGTGTGTAAACCTGGTGATTCACAGACCTGTACCCCTGGGGATAGAAATATATGTTTATAAAAAATTAAAAAAAAAGAAAAGAAAAGAAAAAAGCATATGGAGAGATAGCTGCCGAGGTAGAGGTATAATCAGACTCCTCATTGAGCAGGAAGCCTGTCTTAGGGCTCAATTCCAGAACCCCCGGGTCATGACTTGAACCCAAGACAGACACTTAACTGACTGAACCACCCAGGTACCCCATCACAATAATTTCTAACAGAACATTGCCTTCTTCCCTTAAGTGAGTCTTTCTTTCTGTCTTCCTCTCTTCTCCTTCCTTCCTTCCTTCCAAGATTTATTTATTTTTTTAGAGAGAGAGAGATGGGGCGAGGGGCAGAAGGAAAGGGAGTGAAATCCTTAAGCAGACTCCCCACCAAGCATGGAGCCTGATGTGGGGCTCAGTCCCAAGACCCTGAGATCATGACCTGAACTGAACTCAAGAGTCGGACACTTAAATGACTGAACCATCCAGGTGCCCCCACCTTAAGTGAGTTTTTAGTGTCATGATAACTTCAGCTTGACTTTCTCACCATTTTTTCAAAATCTCACCATTTTTTCAAATCTCTTTCTTAGAATCATTTTCTTTTTTCTTTTTTTCTTTTTTTTTTTATTTTTTATAAACATGTATTTTTATCCCCGGGGTACAGGTCTATGAATCAGCACTCACCAAAGCAAATACCCTCCCCAATGTCCATAACCCCATCCCCCCTTCTCCCAACCCCCCTTCACCCAGCAGCCATCAAAAGAAATGAAATCTTGCCATTTGCGACAACATGGATGGAACTAGAGCGTATCATGCTTAGGGAAATAAGTCAAGCAGAGAAAGACAACTATCATATGATCTCCCTGATATGAGGAAGTGGTGATGCAACATGGGGGCCTAAGTGGGTAGGAGAAGAATCAATGAAACAAGATGGGATTGGGAGGGGGACAAGTCATAAGTGACTCTTAATCTTACAGAATCATTTTCAATTAGCTCTAACAGAAGTCAAAAAAGTTGTTGCATGTTTTCTATCAAGTTTAAATAAAACAAGGAATATAGAATGTTTTGTAAATTTTCTTCATGATCTGCTGTTGCAATCCCTTTTGTTTCCCATGTATATCTGTGGCATTGTCCTGTCTCCTAGTCATTCAAATTATTTTGTCTAGAGTCAGTTTTTGTAGACATTCTGTTGAGAATTGATATTATCTGTGTCAATACAACGTAATTGTTTTTCTCCAAGAAATTCTAGCCCAGGAAGATAAGATGGAAAACTAATAAATAACTAGCTTCATCATTTGCTTCAAGAAATTCCTGCAAACCAATTTATCAAGGCAAACAGTTGCCTCATCGCGGCAAACAGCTAGTCTTATCAAAAAAAAACCCCGTGTGCTCACCTGCACAAACAGCTTGCTTATCAGGACAAAAACTTGTTTATCCAGATTTGTTTTAAGACCTGCTGTGTTCACCAATCCTAAAGTATTACATCACAGCCTTCAGCCAATCTTCACCATTTCCAGGCCTTGAAGGACTTGCCTTAAATTACCTGAGTCCAGACCCGAAAGCATTGCCCTGCTGAGACACTAAGACTGTGAAGATGGCACTCTCCCTTGCTGTCTTCAGTCTAATACACTTGATTTTGCTTGACCAGCAGGTTCTGGAAGTTTTTGTAGGGCATCAGCAGTCAACACTATTAAAAATACATAGAGAGTGCCTGGGTGGCTCAGTGGTTTAAAGCCTCTGCCTTTGCCTCAGGTCAGGATCCCAGGGTCCTCGGATTGAATCCCGCATCGGGCTCTCTGCTAGGCGGGAGCCTGTTTCCTCCTCCTTCTCTCTCTCTCTGCCTGCCTTTCTGCCTACTTGTGATCTCTCTCTGCCAAATAAATAAATAAAATCTTTAAAATAAATAAACAAAAAAATACATACATTCTTTTCTATTCACGTAGTTACTGAACAAATTCCCACCAAATATTCACCTATAGACATGTCTTATCTTTTTGGAATCCGAAAAATCTGATAATAATTATAATCTCTATATAGCTTATATCAGGAGTAGTATCTAAAACTGGTGAGAGCATTTAGCACTACTTCAAACAGGCTGTGAAGAAGCTCTATGACATTGATGTGGCCCAGGTCAACACCCTGGTCAGGCCCAAGGAAGAGAAGGCATAAGTTTGTTTGACTGGCTCCTGACTATGATTCTTTGGATGTTGCCAACAAAATTGGAATCATCTACATTGAGTTCAGCTGGCTAAAAAAAAAATCATCTATATTGCATTTAACAATTGCATGTGTTATTTGACCTTACTTTCAAATAGTTCTATCTTGTAGCATTAATAATTATAGCTATATTTTTTAAATCATATTTTCAATTTTAAATGCCTAACGCTCTTTTTGATATGCATTTAATTTTCTTCATCTTTACTAAAAGCATGCGATAAATGCTGCCAATCTTTGTACTATTGTCAAACTCCAGTTGATTTTTTTCTACTCCCAAAGATGTTAACATAGAGACAAAATACAAACTTCTTTGAAGTAAAAAGTGTTAGCACTGTTTTTTTTTGTCATTTGGAAGAATTTGTATGTAACGTCCCCTCAAACCTTGTTATTTGTGTTTGAGGTGGATAATTATCAACTAGTCCTCTGAATATTGAAGTTACATGGATGTGTACTTGCATTCACAGAAAGCACATTAAGTTTGGTGGAGTCTTGGGATTTTTCTCTTCAAGTTGAAGTGGCAATTCATCTCTTATGATTGACATGGGGATAGAAAGTAAATTTAGCTTCCGTCCAATCAGTGATGTTTCAATGCTACATTCTGCTGAAACTATTAATTCTGGATCTTTTTTTATTCTCCTCCTGTATCTCATCTGTATTCTCCAAAAAGTCATGCAGTTATACAGATAAATTTCTTGATATTCTCTAATGAATTTCTATTTTCTTATCCTTGTTAATTAAAAAAAAATATTTTTGACACCTGGGAAGAAGTTATGAATAGTTTCATATTTTATCTTAGAATGTGCAACACTTAAAAATAATAGGTTTGGGGAAAATATAGCTTTACAGTATAGAAACCTGGAAGACACTATCTCAACTGAATGATCAAAGTTAACATCTCAGTTATGAGATATCAGTGTCATGTACGTCCTGACATAATGTACTGAAAAGGGCTCAACACCACTTCTCTGGTAATCTTACAAAAAGAAAATCATAACCTAAATTTATCAGGAGGAGACATCAGATAATCCTGCATGTTGTTTCCCAAGACCAATTTTGTGACATCAGCTGTATGTCTTACAATTCAATTCAATTCTGACACCAACTATCTGGAGTTAACATAGACGCCATAGGTTTTAAGGGGCTGGGTTAGAATGGCTCATGGAACTCAGGAAAGTGCTGTACTTAACAATTACAGTTTTATATAAAGGATACAACTCAAGAAGAGATGTATAGGGCAAGTATTGAGGGGTGGGTGGGTGAGAGGAGTGCCGAGCTCTAGGTATGGCCCTCTCTAGGTATGCCATTTCCTCAGCACACTGATGTGTTCACTAAGCCAGAAGCTTCCAGACCCTTTTTATTCAAAAGTGTTTTTTTTGTTGTTGTCTTCATTAAGTAAGCATGGTTAATCAAATCATTGGCTATTGATGATTAATCTCAGTCTCTAGACCTTTTCTCCTCCACAGAGGCTGTTCTAACCCTCTAATCACATGGTTGCTTTTTGTTTTTGTTTTTGTTTTCTTTGGCAACTAACCCCAACCTAAGGTTAGAAGTAATCACTTTAACATAATAAGGCATTGCTACCACTCAAGAAATCCAAAGGTTTTAAGAGCACAGTGGCAAGAGCAGCGGACAAAGACCAAATTATATATATTTTTATTATAACACAACCTCAAATTATGGGACATTCCACAAAATAAATGGCCTGTGCTTTTAAAAGTTGTCAAAGTCATGAAAAAAAAAATCAATAAAACAAAGCAAAACAAAACTGTTCTGTATTGAGAGACTCAAGAGTCATGATAACCAAATACAATGTGGGACCCTGGATTGGATCTTTATTTCTGGACCAGGAAAACACATCTTAGGACAACTGGTAATGTTTAAATAAGGTCTGGGGCACCAGGGTGGCTCAGTCAGTTAAGCATCTGCCTTTGGCTCAGATCATGATCCCAGGGTCTTAGGATGGAGCCAGGCCCCTTGTTCAGTGGGGAGCCTATTTATCTCTCTCCCTCTGCTGCTCCCTCTGCTTGTGTCTCTCAGTCTCTCTCAAATAAATAAATAAATAAATAAATAAATAGTTTTTTTAAAAATACTTGAATAAGGTCTTTGATTAGTTAATAGTATTGTATCAATGTTAGTTTCCTGGTTTTGATCATTTATAATGGTTATGTAAGATGTTAACATTAGGGAAAGGTGGTGAAGTGTGAGCAGAAAATTCTTAAACCATTCGTAATAGTTTAAATACCACTTATTTAAAAATAAAAGTAAGTTCAAAATAATGTTATTACCCTAAATTTTAATAGTAATTATTTTTATAATGATGAATTTCCATAATAAACACTTCCTATAAAATATACAATGGATAATCATTTAGTGACCCCAAATTTACGTCTATAAAGTACTGCTTTGTGAATTTTTCATGGCAAGTGAATATTAATTATTACATAATGATTTATTTCATAATGAAAGAATTTAGACATTGTTGAAAAAAACAAAATTCAACTAAATAAATTTAAAGATTTTATTGACTTTATTCAATGATTTATGAATCAGGCAGCATTTCATTTAGCAGGTAGAAAGAAGCTTCAAGAAATGGTATGAAATGGAACTTACCAGCAAAGAATGGATTATGGCAGGCAAGGTCACCTTCCTTTAGGGGACAGTAGGGATCTATCAGATGGATTATCTCAATAGCGCTGACCAGGAAATTCCAGACTGACTGGTTAAGATTACATTCCTGAGAGGGGCTGAAACTGTAATTAGGTTAGGTAGTAAGTCTTGGTTAAGTGATATAGGCCTTAGCACAAGTGACTCTATTTGGGATCTGTTGTCCTTTCTTTTTTTCACGAGATCTAAATTAAAAACACAAAAATGCCTTTCTAGTACAATAAGCAAATAGCTGATGATACGAACTACAATGTAAAATGTAAACTTTAGCCAGTGCTCTAGCTAAATTTTATGTTTTGAATTTTATGATACTTCCCAATCAGCATATTAGTTGGGAAAGTAATTAAAACTATACTTCATAACAATCAATTCAAACAGTTTTAGACTTTAAATTTGTCGTAAGCCTGCGTGACAAACAGCAAACAATCAAAGATCAAAGAAATGTTCTTTGATAGTCAATTATAAATCATTATACCTAAATATTATATTTCATTATGGCAAGTTTAAGCCATCACTTTCAGGCTATTGTTTTTCAGTTAGTGGGTCTAATGCTATTTTTCAATTATCAAGTCCAAAGGTAAAGGTCCTTTCAATTCAACTTCCAGGAGTCCTGCAACCCTAGATTATCCAGAGACTTCTTTGGTGTGGCAACTTGGGTTTGGTGACAGACTAGGCTGGGGCACTGAGGTATGGTTTCTGATGATGCACAGCTGAGACATAAAAGCTTATTGGTAAGTGTTGGGCACTGAGGTTAAAGGTTAATGCCACTGGAAAAATCTGTAGTCTGTCTTAAGAGCAGCTTGGAGAGGTTTATGGCAGGGATTTCCCTAACAACTGCCAGAGATCTTCTATCTCCTTGTGCAAAAACAGCTCAGATGGTTTGCTCTTCCTCACACTCACTAACTACACTCTGGACCATTGGGTTACAGCTTTTCACCAGTGACATTCTTCTTTCCAGTGTAGCCAGTGTTCTTGGGCAGCTGGTGGATGTGGGAGCGCCATCTGCAAAGCCAGACCATTCAATAGGTTCTCTTTCTAAGGGGCCGACACTATACTGGCAAAATTAGTATAAAATATCCACACTCAGATATTTCAGTGAGCATGAGAGAGCCATGAGGAGAGTGTACCCCAACATCAGAGCTGCAGTGGAAGAGAAAGCACTGGGTTATATCCTAATCACCCCAAACTGGAAATAACGCAAATATCCATTCTGAATAAGATATAGACACTTAGATATATTTATAAACAATAAAATGCCATGTATTAATGAAAATGAATGAACTATAGACAGAGGGATATTTAACTTAAGATTAAGATAGCATCACAAGATTATTCAGTAAATAGCATTGAGAAGACTCTTTTTTGGAGAGAGAGAGAGCACATAAAAACACATGGGGGGGGATGGTGCAGGGTAAGGGGAGAGGGAGAGAGAATTTCTAGCCCTCCACATCCAGAGTGGGAGCCCAACCCGGACTTAATCTCATGACCCTGAGATTATGGCCTGAGCCAAAATGAAGAGTCAACACTTAACCAACTGAGCCGCCCAGGTGCCCTGAGAAGACCCTTTTTAAAAAATTATAATCCAGTGGCGCCTGGGTGGCTCAGTGGGTTGGGGCCTCTGCCTTCAGCTCAGGTCATGATCTTGGGGTCCTGGGATCGAGCCCCTCATTGGGCTCTCTGCTTGGTGGGAAGCCTGCTTCCCCCCTCTCTCTGCCTACTTGTGATCTCTCTGTCAAATAAATAAATAAAATCTTTAAGAGAAAAAAAATTATAATCCATATGTCCAATAAAATTCCATGTTATACATTCTGAAGTACAAGATATTAAAATAGGACACAGTTGTCACTTTAACTACCTTCATTTTGACCTCAGTCTGTACTTTTCTAACTAATAAAGTTCTTTCCAGCTCATCTCTTAACTCAGGCAAAAGACCTTGCAGGCAAAGCATCCCATGATGGGAAATGAAACTGCCCCCTCAAGCAATAAGGTCTGCTCTGAGCTAGCAAGACCCTGCATGATTGACCCCAAGATAATGATCAACCTGACCTTTATTGCCCAGCTGCACATACCCATCAACCTTTGTTCTGCATTCCCCTTATGTAAACCTGGAATTACTTTCAGCATTTTGGAGAAAGCCTTTGGGATACTAGTATGCTAAAATAAATTCCTTTCTTGTTTCACCACCACTCATCTCTCTGCCTTTGGATTCTCTCAATGATGAGTGGCTGAACCTGGCCTGTTTGGACCCCGGGGATCAGGGAGCTCTTGTACCTCTGGGCACTGCTTACAATACTGCTAACAGATCTTGTATATAGGTAAACTCCCTGGATGGATTGCAAACTCCTTGAAGACAGGCAATGAATATTATACTTATTTAATTTTCAAATAGGTATTTGAGTCAATTATTTGAGTGAACTATTTGAGTCAATGAATGAATGAAAAGGAATGAACAAAGGAATGAATGAATGAATGAATGTTAAAAGAAGGTGGGGCTCTGTGTCCTCCTCCTCACTTAAAAAAAAAAAAATCATCCTGGTCTAGTTGGAGTCTTTTCAGTTTGTCTGGACAATGTTTGGTATGTAGACCAGGAACCAGAGGAAGATGAGAGACTCTATGGTTTTGCTGAGCAGTTGGCTGGAGTCTAGAGAAAAGCTGGAGAGTCTGGGGAAGTTTTACTAGATCTAAGCCCTCTTTAGTGTAAACTATAAATGTAATGGGGTTGATGAAAGTGAGCATCAATGACCTCCATTTTGACCTCAGTCTACACTTTCAAATTAAGTTCTTCCCAACTTACCTCTTAAGTTGGAAAAAGACCTTGTGTTGGGAACCAAAGCTACCTCCTCAAGCAATAAGGAGAGCCCTGAGCCAGCAAGACCAAGTGTGACTCACCCCAGGACAATGATCCTCCTGACCTATACTGCCCACCTGCAGGTACCCACTGAACTTTGTCTCCCATTTTTCTTATGTAAACCTGGAAGTATTTTTTGGCATTTTGGAGATAGTCTTAGAGATCTTAGTCCTCTGTCTTCCCAACGGTGACCTCCCTGAAATAAATCCCTTTGGTTCACCACCACTGTCTCTCTGCCTTTGGATTTTGTCAGTGGTGAGTGGCTGAACTTGGACTGTTTGGGACCTCCTGGAGGCAGGTGGTTAGACATCCCTGGTGCCCTGGCTACATGAAAACATAGAATAAGTGATGAAGGGAGAAAGTAAAGACACTCAGAAGTAAGTAAAAGACTTTGTTTCTCTTTTTGGGCTACCCATTTAAGGGACAAGTGGCAGTGGGTGGATCTCTTAATTTCCCTGAGGCTTTGTTTCTGAACTGTCAAATGGGGTCAATAAAGCAATAATTATGAGAATAACCAAGACAGCCTATGCAGAAGGAACAGTTAATCAAATACCTACAAAGGATTTCACTCGTGTTGGCATTTTCAATCTTAAGGCCACTTTAACAACTGGAAAAACAAAGGATCTCTTCTCAGAAAGTTAATACAAACAGACCATTTATGATTACTGGCCAGTAAAGCATGGTTTCCCACATTTTCCAGATTCCGGCCCAAGAGAGGTCAGAGATGGTTTCTGGGGCATTTCTGCAACACTATCAATCCCCACAGATACGCCACTACGATCACATGTCTCCCTTGTCAGAAAGAAAACTACCAGCCCAATGAAGTCACTTAGGCTAGGCCAAGTCACCAAACTGGGGCTTAATCCCTAATGTAATTACAGTTTCAACCTCCCTTAGAAATGTAGTTTTAACTGGTCAGCCAGGAATTTTCTGGTCAGCACCAATAACCTCATATGTCACCTGGGCTCTCTCTATCCCCCAATGCAAGATGAGGTAATCTACCTAGTAAGACCCTTTTGTCCTCATGGGAAGGTGATCTCACCCCAAATAATGCTTTTTTGGGTTTGTTGATGGCTTCCTTATTCTGCCTTTAAAACCTGTTTCCTTTCTGTAGCACTTAGGAGCTCCCTTCTACTTGCTAGATGGGATGTTGCCCAATTCATGAATTATGAACATAATAAGGGCCTCTACCAAAACCAAGAGCTGAAATTAGCTGATGTGTCCTGAACCAGGATTGGTAGCCACTACAGGCTATAGGATCCACCTGTGGCTAGGTTCAGGACTGAGCACACTCCTGTGGTCTCCTCTAGAGGAAGCAGAGGCCAAGGACACACTGGTTAGTTGTGACTCCTGTCAAAGACATAAAAAATTCCTGAAGTTTCCTAATACAGATGAGAGCAGTTTTCTCAGGAATATATGTCTAGGAATGGACTTGAGTCACCACATGGGTCTCCATTTTTTTTTTTCTTTTATCTTTTTACTTTAATAGTTAAATGTGAAGACCTGAGCATGATTTTGGTGGGCTTTTAAAACTGAATTAAATTAAAAAAAAAAAAAGATTATTTTCTTCCTTTAAAGCCATGAAGACACAGGAAGGGGTTTAAGATCCAGAGCAATGATGGGACAGAGGGTAGAGTAGTGGGAGCAATGGGAAAGTCGGCTAGAAGGCTGGGTACTCACTGGGTGTGTTAGGTCCGTAATCAAAGGAAGCGAGACTGATACAAAGCGAAGGTCAAGCAAAGCTTTATTTTGCACCAAGCATCCAGAATCAAACTGACCAGTTGGGGTCCCCTCTTACAGAGAGGGCAACCCCTCCCTGCCTTACAGACTAACTTTTATAGAGCAAAAGCCATGTGGTTGAGCCTGGCCACACACAGGTGGCCAATGAGATTGTAACACACAGAGAAAGCTGCACAGTCATGCTAGGTCACACATGGGTGGCCAATTGAATTACAATTCATTCACCCCATAGTAGCTATTTGAATTAGCCTAACATCTTGGTCAGAATTGGTGCCCAAAAGGTGGAGCCTATACTCCTTGGTAGCTAGGGAGACAGTATGCACACTCCACTGGTTAGATGTCTCCACCTGGCCTGACCCGCCCTTGTATCTGGTCTTTGCTACCTGGGACTGGTTTCCTGGACTTGGTTTTAAGTAAGATCCCCTGGGTGGGGGGGGCAGGGTCAGTTTAAGTTTTACTGCATAAACAACAAAATGGCTGCTCAATCAAGGTGGAGCTGCTCTGACTAAATAGGCCCTTATCGATGCTCCATAACCCACCCAGTGTGAGCTGGGACATGCCACCCCATCTCTGTGCCTGTTTTCTCATCACCAAGCTCCCTTTCAACTTAAACATCCTGTGACTGAAAGAAAGGTAACTAGTAGCAATTTTTCTCTCCTTAAACCTTATTCTAACACATGTTAACAATTTATTGTTCTCGTTAAAATTTTAAAATACTAACCATGGGTACAGCTTGTGGATTCCTTGAATGTGGTCCTGGTTCCCATTTTTTGAAATGGTTATAGGGACCGGCCACTGGTCACAGCCCAGGAAAAGCCCAAAGAAAGAAAAGAGTAGTGATCATATTAATTTGAAAGTGGCAGGCTATTCTAGAAGGTCATTGAGAGGACATGACTTCTGGGTGACCTGCAAGTTGGACTGGGAGAATCAGAGGCTCTTCACCATCCCCTGTTATTGGAATGTGCTTTCGCCCACCATTCCCACAATGGGAGCCATATTCAAGGGCTTAGGTCACCTTGAGAGAGCAAGGATTCTGAGGCCTGAATATGTCGACTGAGCCCTGTTAAAGCCTCTATACAAAGTTTTAAGATCCTGCTGAGTGGATATGAAGATCTACTCCTCTGGCAGGGCCCAAGACAAGCCTCCTAAGTTCCCTTGGGCCACTTTGCCTCTTCAGTCTCTCCTTGTCCTCTTGTACAGGCAGGGCCAGACTGTGAACCAACACAGAGGAAGTGGGTTCTGTGGTACCATTCCAAATTAGGAAGCATAGAACAGGAAGTAAGCTAGCATGATATTGTGATTTAGAATAAGTATGTATTCGATCTTTGTCCCCTTTGCTGCCAGAAAAAGCCTAAAACCCTAGGATTTTCTAGATGAGCTCTATAAAGGCATCTTTGTTATGTTAATGAGGCGACTTTTGGAATGCTCTTGGGTCACCCTGGGCTGGTTGCCAGGGGAACCCGCCTTGTGGTTAGAGGGTTGGAACATTTAGGCCACTCACCTGACCTCTGGGGAGGGGAGAGAGGCTAGATATTGAGTTTAATTACCAGTAGACAATAACTTAATTAATCATGCTTATGTAATGGAACCTCCACAACAACCCAGAAGCATGGGGTTCACAGAGCTTCTGGGTTGGTGAACACATGGAAATTAGGGGAGATCGGTGCATTTAGAGGGCATGGGAGCTCTGTGCCCTTTCTGCATACCCTGTGTGCCCCATGCATATTTTCCATCTGGCTCTTTCTGAGTTATATCTGTTTATAATAAACTGGTGATCTAGTAAGTAATCTGGGCTTACTGTTCCTGAGTTCCATGAGCCACTCTAGCATGTTAATAGGACCCAAGTGACAGCCTGGACCTGCAGTTGGCATCTGAAGTGAGGGGCCGTGTCCTGTAGAGGTCTTGTTGGATCCGAAGCCAACTCCAGGGATGTAGTGTCAGAATTGAGTTGAATTATAGGACACTCAGCTGGTGTCAGTGACTTGCTCGGTGGTATAGAAACCTCCCCCCACCACCTTTCCTCAAAGCACACGCATGCACACACACACACACACACACACACACACACACACAGAACACACTGAAAAATTGAGCGCAGAATCATTAACTAGTTAACAGGTATTGAGAATGACACAGGCTGTCACTCTGACAGACTGATGGGAACAATCCATGTAAAGGACTCACTTGTCCCATTGAAAACACTGGATATTGGGAAGCTGTGTCCCACAACAGGCAGGAGATGTGTGCTACAAAGAAGGCCTTATAACTCCAGACTGTGCTCCCTCAGAAGACACCCACTCACCTTCCTACAACATCCTGACTACTCCAGACTAATTTTCTTTAGTCGTTCATCCTCCCACTCCCCGTTCCTTTAATATACAGAGAGAAACCAGTATATGGACACAGACATAGTGTCTCCTCCCCCATTCCCCCCAACTTCTTTTTAACTAAATACCCAGTGTTATGCTTTGACCAAAATACTCTGTCCACTTGTGGTGTCTTACTTAACTTTCTCCTTTATATTTCACAGCATTATTTTGTAATCACTGTTTAGCAAAACAATGTTAGCAATAATCCTTAAGAACTTTGTTTGTTGGAAAATGTATTAATATTTAATTTAATTTTATAATAATTAAATATATATATATTTAAAGATTTTATTTATTTATTTGACAGAGCAAGATGACAAGTAGGCAGAGAGGCAGACAGAGAGAGAGAGGAGGAAGCAGGCTCCCTGCCAAGCAGAGAGCCTGATGCAGGACTCCATCCCAGGACCCCGAGATCACGACTTGAGCCGAAGGCAGAGGCTTAACCCACTAAGCCACCCAGGCGCCCAAAATTTAAATATATTTTTTAAAAGATTTATTTATTAGATAGAGGGCATGCACATGTGGGCATGGTGGAGGAAAGGGAGAAGGAGAGAAACAGACTGCCTGCTCAGTGTGGAGTCCAATTTGGGGCGCCATCCCATGACCCTGAGATCATGACCTGAGCTGAAACTAAGAGTTGGGCACTCAGCCAACTGAACCTCCCAGGCACCCCTAAATATTTTTTATTGATTACTATAAAACCAAGAACAATGTTATTACTTTCTTTTGGTATTTAGCTGCTATATGCAAAAGAATCTGCCTCTAAAAGAGGGAAAGATGAAAAGAAAGGAACCCTATATATATTTCTCTTTAGGTCAATTGTCGTGTTAATTACACTTCTTGTCTTAAAAAATTCCTTGTCTAAAAAAAATTTCTGTAATACAGAAACATTGAAAATGTGAATTGCTAGTATTAAACCTAAGTTTTCCTTAAAGTTGTTTTATTATCTGTTTCAAGAAAGATGTCAATTTTCGTAGTTTGATATTCGAAAGGGAAAAACAACCAGTTCATTTTATTCAAGTTAATCCCTAACAGATACCTGATTGCCACTCTGTCACATCCAAAATCTTTCACCCCATGTCCCTTCAAAGCAACAAATCTAAGAAGAAATAATTAACTTTTGTATGTTAGCTGTAAATCCAAACTGTGACTGCAGAACCACGGAGTCAAGTTCAGGGCATCTGATTTTGACCCAGATTTGCCGATTTTTAGGAACCAAATCCTTGAAAGTTTTGGCATCGAAGAACTGTGGTATTACCACACGTGGTGGTTCTTTCCAGAAGTATAATCCATTTACATGAATAAGCTTAGATGTAATGCTTGAGTTTTGCATTTATTAATTAGGATAGGTTGAGAAAAAAATGGCAATTTATCATGAATATTAGGCTTAAATTCTAGTCTAAAATTTTTGTTCGAAACACATGTGATGCACAATTATTCTGGAGCAAGATTTTAAAAAAACAAGTTTTTCTTTCAGTGCAATTAGGCTCTAATAATTACTCTTTCCTTCTGTGTTTAGAATGGAAAGGTGGGTGTCATTACCCAATGCAGATGCAATAACCATAATAGTGGGCCTACAAAGGAAGGGGAGGAATTACCTTAGCCTTATTAGGATCACAGGGGCTTTGCAAGGATGCTGACCAAAACTTCTTGAACCTTGGTGCAGTCTCTGAGAAATAAATATTCTGTGACTCTGAAAACATTTCTAAGGTGGATCAAGCATGACCCAGTCATAACACAATGGATTCTTTTTGTGAACTTCAGGAGAAAACACTCCATGCTAAAATGAATGCCTTGGACTATTTACTCCCATTTAAATTTGAAAGCCTGAGAAATTCGCTCCCAGCATGTATGACTCACTCTCTAACCAAAATAGCATGAAACACATGCTGGTTGCAGCCAAGGTCTTTCCATTCATCTTTAGGGAAGCTCTCAGAGACAGACTGCCTTTGGGATTTTTCTCTGTGTATTTGTTTAACAATCGTTGAAGCACATATTGTGGACACTGTATTTTGCTATTTCCTCTTTCTCTTTTTGTTGTTCCTTTTCCTTCTTTCTCCTCCTCTTTCTTCCCCTCAGAAGTTTCCAATTTGGTGATATTGTTGCATTCAGCACAATCTAAGACTGACTAGCCATGAAATGATGGGAAGAACATTTTACTAAAATTTAGGTCTGGGTTGCTCCTGTATTTTTAAGTATCTGTATTTGAATTGGAGTTCAGATTTTCTGACTCCACATCCTGTACGCTTTTAATTATGCTATTTCTTCTATTTTTTGCTGGGATCTTTATATCCTTTGCATATCAAATCCAATAGGCAGCTACTAAGTACTGTGGAGCTCCCACTTGGAGGAACTAACACAATGGAGTGGACAGTTTCCTGGGGCAGATGGGTTGGGGAGTATTCAGAAGAGGTGTTTGTTAAAGCAATTGTATTACTAAGAGGAGCCTAGTTTGGCTTCAGAGAAGCTGTGGGGTGGGGGGAGGAAGTCTTTGGGAAAAGAGAAAGAAAAACACTTCAGTATCAACAACATGATTAGCCAGGACAGTACTGTGGATTGAAAAGATATGTTTGAGTCCTAGGCCTGGTACCTTTGAATGTCATCTTATTTGGAAATAGACTTTACAAGATGCAATCAAGATAAAATGAGGTCATACTGAATTAGGGTGGGCCCAGTTGAGTGACTGGCATCCTTATAATGAGAGGGAAATCTAGACATAGACACAGACACACACACAACACTATGTGCTGATGAAGGCAGAGATTGAACCGATGCATTAAGGAGTGCCAGAAACTAGTAGATCCTCCCCTAGAGCCTTGCTGACACCTTGATTTCGGTAGGGCTTACAGTCTCTTTGTCTGTGACAATACATTTTTATTGTTTTAAGCTACCCAGTTTGTAGTACCCAGTACTAAGTACCTTTTTAGTACTTAAAAGTACTCAGTGCTTTAAAAAGACATTAGTACTTAGTACTAAGTACTTTTCATGCTACCCAGTTTGTAGTACTAGTACTTAGTACTAGTACTGTTGTACTAGTGCAGAGAATTAGAGCAGAATGAAAAAAAGTTCACAGGAGGGGTTGGATGACATGATTCACAACTATGGAAGAATGAGTCTTTGCACTCTATTTGTAATTGGATCTGTCACATACAGTTCTTTCTTTCTTTTTCCTAGCTTTATTGAGATGATATACTTGCACAAGACATTGTGTAAGTTTAAAGTGTACAACATGATTTGATGTACATATATATTGCAAAATGATCACCATAGGAAGGTTAGTTAATACATCTGTCACCTCACATAGTTACCATTCCTTTTGTGTGTGTTGAGAACTTTTAAGACCTACTCTTTTAGCAATTTCAAGCATACAAAACAGTATTGATAACTATAGTCACCACATTACATTAGAGCCCCAGTCATCACGTTACATTAGAGCCCCAGAACGTAATCATCTACAACAATGTTTATACCCTTTGGCTATCAACACCCACTTCTCTCATCCATCTCCATGCCCTCAGATACATTTCTTTACTGACATATCTTGCAAACGACCTACATCAGTTCTCAATAACTATCAGTAAACATGGGAAGAGGATTTTGTATCTAACGAAACAGAACATGCAAATATGAATCTTTAAAAAGGATTTTTTATTACTCCTCTTTTAAATCTCTTAAAGAAACAAGGTCATTCTCAACTTTTTTTCTGCTCTCTCTCTAATTTCCTTTCTTAAGAGGAAGGCATTTTCAACTCATCCAATTATTGTTTAATGTTTTTTCCCCCACAGTTTATAATAACAGAATAATGCTATCTCTCAACTTGGGATTTTTAGGTATTAATTATTGACCTCCTGTTGTGGAAAAGTCCTTGGAACCCTTCCACCTTTGTGCCCCACATTATTTTCTTTCCCTCTATCCCAAATAATACTGTTTAGTTTCCAAACTCTTTGTCAGAATAGATCTCTCAATACATTCACACTCAGAAAAGTCAATGAGAAAAAAGTGACTCAAGGGAAACAAGGGCAAAGGGCAGGAAAAGTTACTTTACAGAAAAGAATATAAATGTGAAGAAATTTGTGAAAAGATAGTAAATATCATTTATAGTTTGATAAATGCAAATTAAAACTGAATATACCATTTTCACTTCTCAGAGTAGCAAAAATCTAAAAGTTTTACAATGAATGATGTTGGTAAAGTTATGAGGAAATAGGCACTCTTGGACATTGTTGGTGTGAGTGCAAAATGTTAAAATCTTTATGCAGGACAGTTTGGCAATATCTATCAACATTACAAATGTGTTTATTCCCTGGGGTGTCTGAGTGGCTCAGGTTGTTGTGTGGCTGCCTTCTGCTCTGGTCATTATCCTGGAGTCCCAGGATCAAGTCCCACATCAGGCTCTCTGCTTGGCGGGGAGTCTGCTTCTCCTGCAGACCTCTCTACTCTTATGCTCTCTCTCTCTCTCTCATAAATAAATAAAATCTTTTTAAAAAAATGTTTATTCCCTGACCTGGAATTCCTACTGATAAGAAGTTATCCTTGAGATTTACATAGTGAGAAGTATATAAAATTACTCATTATATAAAGGAATATTGAAAGGATATGCAAGAAACTAATAAAAATAGTTATTAGTATATGGAAGGGGTCATCAGGGTAGATGACTTCATCTTCTTTTTCTTGAATCATATGAATGTACTACCTATTATAATTCATAACAATATATATATCTGAATACAAAGCTTATCCTTTAAAATAAAACTCGATAAATACTGATTCACTTACCAGCCTTTCTCTTTCTCTTGCCCTTGCTCTGTCTCCAACCATCCATCCATCCATCATTCGTCCATACATCCAGTTGGAGACATACGTGTTTCCTCTGAATCCACCATTTCCTTACTCCTTCTCTATTCTGTGTGACTTACTTTCTCTCTTGTTTCATAGTTATTTTAGGAGGTCTCCTCATTATTATTTTCAAAAATTTCACTGCCTCTTTTCCGGGCTGGATTCTCTGTTTACGAAGCCCTAAGTCGTATTTTCAGTAGTATTCTGTTTGGATGGATTTCTCTAGTCACTTCAAGATTTGGCATGTAAAAAAACTTTTTATTCTACCCTCATACTTATATATTTCTTGTGCCTGTGGGTTGCAACATTTCTCCTAAGAATTTCTGAAGTCATCGCTTCACTGTTTTCTGGCTTTCAGTGTTCCTGTTGAAGTCTTGTGCTATCCTGATTCCTGTATTTGTATTTTGAGGTTTTTTCTTTCCTTCCTCTGGAAGCTTTAGGATCTTCTTTTTATCCTTGGTATTCTGAAATGGTATGACAGTGACCTTGGATGTGACTTTTTAAAATCCCTCTCCCCAATTCATTATGTGGGTCTCTAGGTGGTCCCTTTCAAGCTAGAAACTTACTTGGCTTTGTTGGAAGAAAACTTGCTGCTATTTCAATATCACCTCCTCATGTTAAAACTTAGTTTTCTTTCTTTGGAATTCCTATTACTTGGCTAACCTCCTAGGTCGATCATTTAATTTTTGTTGTTGTTGTTTTGTTTTCCATCTCTATATTTTGTCCTATCTTAGGGGCCATTGCCTTGGCATTATATTTCAATCTTTCTGTCGAAATATTATTTCCACTATCATATTCCTTATTTCCAAGATTTTCTGAATGCTTCTTTTTATACCATCTGGGAAGAAAAAGGGTTAGCAGCTGGTCTCTTACTTATCCAACCTTCCTTAGGAATGCCAGAAGAAAGGGGAAAAAAATGACCATGTCAAGTCTTTTTGTGAACAAGCCAATGGGATGGTATCTACAAACACAGAGAATTATCATTTTTGGAATGTTTTTTATCAGGATGTACCTGGCCTGGCTAGGATTGTTTTGGTAAGCAAGTCTAGAATATGTGGATATATGGGGGCATAGCCTACTTGAAAATGTCAGCGTCTGGTATGAAATTGTCAGCATATAAAAAGGAGATTGTGTGTGTGTGTGTGTGTGTGTGTGTGTGTGTGAATAAAATAGCTTTTTTTTTTTGGGGTGGTAACTGGTGCTTTGTGTATAAAACTTGGAAACTTAGAAGTTAAATCTGGGTAAAGCATGTCCTAAAGTGACAAGAAGAATCTAAAGAACTGCACTGACCATTTCAAACTTTTCCATGTTTTGCCTGCTTGTCAAATTATCTGTATCCTTTAGATCATTAATAAATCTTGATATTGGCTAAAATCTGTGATTCTTTTGAGATCCTAAGATCTCTGATTTGATAAGATGATCATATGTGGCACTTCAGCATCCCATTTCATAGATTCAGTATTTTATCTCTTTGAGGATATCAATTATGTTTGTTTTAAAATGAATTTTAGGGGCACCTGGGTGACTCTGTGGGTTAAACCTCTGCCTTTAGCTCAGATTATGGTCTCAGGGTCCTGGGATTGAGCCCTGCACAGGCCTCTCTGCTCATCCAGGAGCCTGCGGCCACCACCCCCCCCCAACCCCCCAACCCCCCCCCCCCCCCCCCCGGTTGCTTCTCTGCCTACTTGGGATCTCTGTCAAATAAGTAAATAAAAATCTTTAAAAAAATATAAAATGAATTTTATCTCTCCATCTTCTTCAAATTTCTTCTTTCTGTGTATTGGTTAGAAGAATCTTTTTCATGTTAAAAGCTTTTCCCAAGGGTCTAATGATCCTTATCTTGTTCATTAATATTCAGATTTAGGTACTGCTTAGCTGAATGTGGCTTTTTAAAGAGGAGGGGGGACAGTTCACTATAGGATGATCAAGCAAGGCCCTTGGCTATTTTCCTGGAGACTTCAAGATGTCAGTAAGTATAAAAATTTCCCCTTAGACTGGACAGTTTTTCAAGAGAAGAAGCCTACATTTTCTGGAAAGGGGACTGTATTCATTTTCTATTGCTGTTGTAACAAATTACCTCAAATGTCTGGCTTAAAACTATATATATTTATATCTTACAATTCTGGAGGTCAGAAGTCTGACAAGAGTCTCATTGGACTAAAATCAAGGTATCAGCAAGTCTGTGTTCCTTTCTGGAGGCTCTAGGGAAGAATTTGTTTTCTGGCTTCTTGTAGCTTCTTTTTTTTTATTTTTTCAAAGATTTATTTATTTGAGAGAGAGAGACAGACAGACAGACAGTGAGAGCATGAGCAGTAAGGGCAGAAGAAGAAAGAACTTGAAGCAGACCCTGCACTGGGTGCTGAGCCCAACTTTGGGGCTCAATCCCATGACACTGGGATCATGACCTGAGGTGAAACTAAGAGTCAGTCACTTAGCTAACTGTACCACCCAGGTGCCCCTTTTCTAGCTTTTTCTAAACGTTGTCTCCCATTCCTTGGCTGTGGCCCCCTTCAATATTCAAAGGCACAAAGGCCAGTTGAGTCTTTCTCATGCTGCCTCTCTTATCTACCAATATGTCTGCCACCCTCATTCACTTATTCGGACACTTCTCATTACATTGGTCCCACCCAAATAATCCAGGTTTTTAGCAACCTTAGCTTTCCCTTGCCATGTAGCATAACATACAGGTTCTGTGGATTAAGATCTAGACATCTTTGGGGGATGATTTTTCTGCTGCCTATTCAGGAGCCTATTTCCGGTTACTATTATTTTGTAGAACATGTAGGAGAAGGGGTTTGGGAAATAGAGGGGAAAAGCGGTGTGTAGAATATTAGTTTCCCTTATTCTGTAGCACCCTCAGTTATGTCTGTTGTCCTGAGTTCAAAGTTCAAGGCAACACCCAGAGAGTAAATTTCCAGTCTCCAGCCAGGGTAGAGGAGGGATGATGTCCTACCTTTATGTGTATGGGCAGCAGGGAGGGACATGTAGAGACCCAAAGACTTTGTCACTTTCATCTAGTTCAAAATATTTAAAATTTTTCTTGAGACTTCTTCTTTGACCCATGTATTATTTAGAGGTGTTTTTTTTAATGTCTAAATACTATGGGATTTTGCAGTTCCTTCTCTGTGTCTGATTTCTAGTTTAATTTCACTGTGATCTGAGAGCATACTTCGTATGAATTCTATTCTTTTAAATTTGTTGAATTATATTTAATGGCCTAGTCATTATTGGTGACTATTCCATGTGAGCTTGAGAAGAACGTATCATCTGCTGTTGTTGGATGAAGTAGTCTATAAATGTCAATTAGATCCAGTTGATTGATGGTGCTCTTCACTTCCACTATATTCTTACTGATTTTCTGTCAATTCCTGATAAAGGGATGTTGACGTCTCGAACTATAATAGTGAATTTGTCTATTTCTCCTTGTAGCTCTATCAGGTTTTATCTCACATATTGTGATGTTCTACTGTTAGGTACATACACATAAAAGATTGCCATGTCTTCTTGGAGAACTGACCTCTTTATCATTAGGTAATGCCTTTCCTTAACCCTGATAATTTTTCTTATTCCGAAATCTTCTTTGTCTGAAATTAATATAGCTACTCCAGCTTTACTTTGATTGGTGTTAGCAAGGTGTATCTTTTCCTTTTCTATCCTTTCAGTTTCTCTGTATCTCTGTATTTAAAGTGGGTTTCTTTTATACAACATATGTTTGGGTCTGATTTTTTATCTACTCTGTCAGTTTCTGTCTTTTCATTGGTATATTTACACTATTCACATTTGAAAGAGTTATTGATATAGTTGGATTAATAGCTACCATATTTATAACTTTTGTATTTATTGTACCGTTTCTTAGTTTCTTTTTGTCTTCCCCTGTTTTTCTGCTGTTTCTGGCTTTAAATGATCTTTTTATGATTCCATTTTTTTTCTCCTTTCTTAGAAAATCAATTATGCTTCTTCTTTTAAAAAAAATTTTGGGGGGATGCCTGAGTGGCTCAGTGGGTTAAAGCCTCTGCCCTCGGCTCAGGTCATGATCCCAGGGTCCTGGATTGAGCCCCGCATCAGGCTCTCTGCTCCGCAGGGAGTCTGCTTCCTCCTCTATCTCTCTCTGCCTGCCTCTCTGCCTACTTGTGATCTCTGTCTGTCAAATAAATAAATAAAATCTTAAAAAAAAAAAAATTGGGTGGGGGTTGACCTGGAGTTTACACAATACATTTACAACAAATCTAAGCCCACTTTCAGATAGCACTATACCACTTAATAATTGATATATGTACCATTTTCTCACTCCTTTCTCTCATAATATTGCTGTTATTCTTTTCACTTATGCAAACACTATGATCACCTTGATAATACATTCTTCTTATTATTTTATAATATATTCTTATTATTTTAATTTAATTTATATATTTATATATTTTTATATATTTTATTATAGGTACATATCTATAAATATTATATATATTTATTATTATTTAAATGAACTATTAGATCAAATATTAGATCAATAATAAGAAAAAGAAGATTTTATTTTCTCATTTCTTCCTTCTCTACTGTTCTTCCTTTATTCATGTAAATCTGGGTTTATGACATAAATAATACTCCTTTTCTCTGAAGAATTCCTTTTAACATTTTTTTAAAGGTGGGTCTATAGGTAACTAAATCTCTGTTTTTGTTTGTCTGAGAAAGTCTTTATTTCTCCTTCACTTTTGAGAGATAATTCTTCTGGACACAGAACTGCAAGCCTTTGAGTTTTTTTGTTCTTTCAACCTTTAGATTCTCATTCTACTGGTTTCTAGAGAGAAGCTGATACAATTCTTAACCTTATTTCCCTATAGGAAAGGTATTTTGCTTTCTAATTTCTTTCAAGATTTTCTTTTTCTTTGTCTTGTTTCCTAGTACAGATTTTTGGTACATATCCTGCTTGGTGTTCACTGAGATTTCTGGGTCTGTGGTTTGGTAACTGTCATTAATTTTTTGAAAAATTTCAGATATTATTATAAGTATTTTCTTTTGCTCCTTTCTCTCTTCTCCTTCTGGTATTTCTATTTTGCATATGCTACACCTTTTGTAATTGTTCCACATTTCTTGAATTTTCTGTTCTATTTTCTTCAGTTTTTTTCTCTTTGCATTTTTAGTTTTGGAAATTTGTATTGACATCTTCAAGTTCACTTTTGGTGAGCTCATCAAAGGCAATCCTCTTTCTGTTACATTTTTTAAAAAGATTTTATTTATTTATTTATTTATCAGAGTGAGAGAGAGAGAGAGAGCGAGCACAAGCAGGCAGAGTGGCAGACAGAGGCAGAGAGAAGCAGGCTCCCTGCCGAGCAAGGAGCCCAGTGAGGGGCTCGATCCCAGGACTCTGGGATCATGACCTGAGCTGAAGGCAGCAGCTTAACTGACTGAGACACCCAGGTGTCTCTTTCTGTTACATTTTATTTTATTTTTTAAAAAAGATTTTATTTATTTATTTGACAAAGAGAGACCACAAGAGAGGGAATCAAGTGGGGGAAGTGGGAGAAGGCAGGAAGTCTAATGTGGGGCTCGATCCCAGGATCCTGGGATCAAGACCTGAGCGGAAGGCAGACACTCAATAACTGAGCCACCACAGTGCCCCTCTGTTACATTTTTAAAAATTTTCTAACATGGCTTTTTTGTTCCTCTTTAGAGGTTCCATTTCTCTGCTTACATTATCCTTCATGCATATTGTTCACTTTATCCATTAGAACATATGAATCATAATAATTTAAAATTTATGCCTACTAATTCCAAAATATCTATCATATGTGAGTCTGGTTCCAATGCTTGCTTTGTCTCTTGAGACTGTATTTTCTTGCCTTTACCATACCTTGCAATTTTTTGTTGAAAACTGAACATGATAATGAGAACTGAGATAAATGGGTCTTTAGTGTGAAGTTTCATGTTTATCTGGTTAGGAGTTAGGTTATGTTTAATGCCTGCTGTTGCTGTAGGTGCTAGAGACTTCAATTTTCTCTAGGATCCTTGTTTATGTCTACCTTGTTGTTTGGGCTTCCTTAGAGACTCCTTCTTAAATAGAGGCTGCTTTTTGCAGCTCTGTCATTTGTAATTCACTATTGTTATACTGGAATTGTGTTGATATGATGGTAATATATTGTAGAAAGGAAGCATTCTATAATCTTGTAATTGCATTTCAGTTTTTTAAAAATGGAACTGTCTCTGGGTTGTGACTGTCAGAAGTTTTATTTTAGCCTTTCTCCCTCCTTTCATGTGAAACAGGAGAGCTAGAGGGGGCTGTTTTGTCTAACTGTCCTTCCCCTAAGTCATATTGGGCTCTGGTAAGTAGTTTTTCTGAGGGCAGACATTGTTTATGGAGAACAGAACTCTCTGGGTACATTTCACAGTGGTTACTTTTCTCCTGCACTAAGCATGGGGAGGTTTTTCTATGATTTTCATCATGAGAACCTGATGATGGAGCTCTTGGAAGTAAACTCATGAAAGTATCAGGGTTCATCCTAGGATAGGGCCCCAAGGAGTTTTTAACTCTCATGCCAGTCCTTGTTTAATTTCCAGGAACTAGTCAATAATCTTTTAAGTTTTCTTACAGGCCTCATCTCCAGTGGCTTCTGCTCTTTGTAAACAATGATCCACCTGTCTCTATATATTTTTAGAATGAGAATTTGCTCTGTGAACTCAATTTTGTGATGGTTCTAAGAAAAATTATAGATTTTGTGCAGACTTTCTGTTTTGAGGATGGGAGTGATGACTTCCAAACTCTTTACATTATTGGAACAGAAACCAGACAGGTTTGTATTTTCTTGCTCATAAAATCTTCCTATCAATTTCCTTTCAAGGACACCTTTTGCAGAGCTTGGTCTCAAAGAGTATCTGTGGGTGGTTTTCTAAGACTCTTTCTTAACTAGCTCAAAGTAGGAGTTTAGGGTTCTTTCAAACTTCAGGTAGCTCTCTGCCAGATGGTAGATATCTCTTAGGTGGCTCTGAGCCATGATTGCATTGCAGCTTATAACTGAGGGAAACTCTGCATGTGGTAGCCTGTTAGGGAGGCTTTTACTTCACTTTGGGCTCTCTTGCTTTTACCCAACCACATTTATTTATTTATTTATTTATTTATTTAAAAAAATTGTTTTCCCCCAGCTACTTTTTTTTTTAAATTTTTTATTTTTTATAAACATATATTTTTATCCCCAGGGGTACAGGTCTGTGAATCGCCAGGTTTACACACTTCACAGCACTCACCAAAGCACATACCCTCCCCAATGTCCATAATCCCACCCCTCCTTCTCCCAGCCCCCCTCCCCCCAGCAACCCTCAGTTTGTTTTGTGAGATTAAGAGTCACTTATGGTTTGTCTTCCTCCCAATCCCATCTTGCTTCATTGATTCTTCTCCTACCCACTTAAGCCCCCATGTTGCATCACCACTTCCTCATATCAGGGAGATCATATGATAGTTGTCTTTCTCTGCTTGACTTATTTCGCTAAGCATGATACGCTCTAGTTCTATCCATGTTGTCGCAAATGGCAAGATTTCATTTCTTTTGATCGCTGCATAGTATTCCATTGTGTATATATACCACATCTTCTTTATCCATTCATCTGTTGATGGACATCTAGGTTCTTTCCATAGTTTGGCTATTGTGGACATTGCTGCTATAAACATTCGGGTGCATGTGCCCCTTTGGATCACTACGTTTGTATCTTTAGGGTAAATACCCGATAGTGCAATTGCTGGGTCATAGGGCAGTTTTATTTTCAACATTTTGAGGAACCTCCATGCTGTTTTCCAGTGTGGTTTCACCAGCTTGCATTCCCACCAACAGTGTAGGAGGGTTCCCCTTTCTCCGCATCCTCGCCAGCATCTGTCATTTCCTGACTTGTTGACTTTAGCCATTCTGACTGGTGTGAGGTGATATCTCATTGTGGTTTTGATTTGTATTTCCCTGATGCCGAGTGATATGGAGCACTTTTTCATGTGTCTGTTGGCCATCTGGATGTCTTCTTTGCAGAAATGTCTGTTCATGTCCTCTGCCCATTTCTTGATTGGATTATTTGTTCTTTGGGTGTTGATTTTGCTAATTTCTTTATAGATTCTGGACACTAGTCCTTTATCTGATATGTCGTTTGCAAATATCTTCTCCCATTCTGTCAGTTGTCTTTTGATTTTGTTAACTGTTTCCTTTGCTGTGCAAAAGCTTTTGATCTTGATGAAATCCCAATAGTTCATTTTTGCCCTTGCTTCCCTTGCCTTTGGCGATGTTCCTAGCTACTTTTAAAACAGACTTTCAACTGATCTTCTTGTTTTTAGACCCAGCTAAAAGGGGATGAGGTCTTGTTGCCACAAATTCCTGGGACTCTCTGGGCTTCAGCATTGTGAATCAGTTTATTAGCTTCCTCTCCATTTCCGTATACCCACATACACTCCTTTCTGGCACTTTGATTTCAGTGCCTTTTGGTCTGGTAAGCCAGTTACAAATTTATATCTTCATTCTACCTCCCAAAGCTTCATTTGCATCCCCCCCCCCCACCAACACTTCCCAACATTCTTATTCCCCCTGCTCTTTTTGGTTTATGACTTGGACTCCTTTACTGTTATCTTCAATGAAGTTTCAGGATAAGCAAAGGCAAACATATATTCATTTGGGAATGTTTTTCCCCTACCCAGTATCAGAGTAAAAAAATGATTCATGACACGTGTGTTGAAAGATAAACTGGGGCACATCGAATTTTCTGTACAGTTTATTTGAACAAAAATCAATTAGATTCAGGCAATGACAAAACCAGAAGTGGTCAGGAGCCCTCCAACAACAGGAATTGTGGAAAAACCTTTTTTTTAAAAAAAAAAGATTTTATTTATTTATTTGAGAGAGGGTGAGAGAGAGAGCACAAAAACTGGGAGGCAGGGAGGCAGAGGGAGAAACACACTCCCTGATGAGTAGGGAGCTCTGTGTGGAGCTCAATCTCAGGACCCTGGGATCTTGAGCTGAAGGCAGATGCCCAACCAATCAACCAACCAAGCCACCCAGGGACCTGTGGAAAACTTTTATATGGAAGAGGTAGAAGCAAAGCAAGGAAATTGTCTGAGTGGTTATAGCTTAAGTGTTTATTTTATTTGGAAGAGACTAGCTGGCTGTTTCTGACTGGTTGTCCTTAGTTTGATTTCTTAACCTTTAGGCATTTTAGACTTAGGTTTTGGTTTGCTTATTGTAGACATGTTAACAACACTGACTTCATCTTTGGTCCTCCATCTTGCTCATGCTTGCACAATGACTTCCCTCAGAGCTATGTGTTACAGGCCCTGTGGTGGTTAATGTATATCCTGACCAGAATCTGAAAAGACTTGTTTTGATCTTCCCTAAAGTGATGCACTGAAAGCTTCACTTTAGATAATTAGTGAAGTTGACTGGTGCACAGAAGGCCCCATTCTAGGTAACTAGTAAAGATGACTGGCACACAGGTAGTGCCACTTTAGATAACTATCCATGACCTCACCACAATGCCCCTCCCTCTATAAAAGCTATGGCTTGAGGTCTGGACTGGGTGGAGGACAGTGATGGAGAACAGCTGGGTAGCTCTGGATCCCCTGTCCAAACTTCTGGTCAGTAAGTTTCTGAATAAAACTTGGTGTGAGTGGTATGGGTAGCTTGCTTCCCCTCTCAGTCTTAAAGTGCCTTCTCAGTTTGAAGGATAAATTACTGACCCTCTTCCACCTTCTAACACTTATGTAAGCTACAAAGCCATTAAATCAAAATTAAGTAAGTTTACTCATCAATGAGTTACAGACAGAAACTATACGAGGTGGAGTTGTCACACAAGAAAACTTTTTTTGCAGCAACTAAGGAGGTCAAGGGAATAACTTCCAAAGCCTTGACTTCCTGAACAAAGGTGAATTTAGGGTTAGGATGAATATTTAGAAAAGGGAGCCTTGTCATCGTGTGCAGAGGTGGGCATAAGGTGGTACATGGACCTTAAGGAAACATGCCTATATGTACATGTATGTTGATGTTAATGAAGATTGTATTCCTCCTTGGCAGAGATTTTAGTATTATAATGAGGTAAAGGTAACTACCTGCCACTCCACTGTCCATTTGTTTAAGTATGGGCTTGTAGTTGAGCTCAAATTGGTCTGGTTGTCAGAGCATTTCATCAGGGCAGTTGTTAATGCTTGAGGTAGTTTTGGTTTTCACCACAGGATGCTATGGCTATCAGGTCTTTTGCCTGAATTAAGAAAGAAGCTGGAAGGAAGAGTTTAAGGAAAAATGGAACAAAGGTCAGTGGGTAGAAGCAGGTGGGCAGTGAAGTCCAGGTCTTTGGGTCTAGCTGGTGACGAAACCACCTCAGTCTAATGGCCTCCTTGTTGATCTAATTTAACACTTGTTATGAACGCTAAGGCAGATTTTATTCAGGACTATCATAATAGGTACAATAGTAATGGGGTTTTGCAGTAGGGAGAGGGATTGGGCTCAGCTCTGAATACAACCAGAAGAATGGGGATTTATAGCCAAGAAATGATGGGGTGAGGGGGTCTGGAGCTGGAAAATTACCAACGGAGAGGTCAATTTAGTCAGTTCACCCTAAAACTGACCTAATAGGACCCTTACTGAAGGCAAGCTAGGGTGATAAGATAGTCCCCAGTGTGGGGGTGGGAAGGAGAAGTGGGGGGGCTGATAGGGAATGAGGAATTTGATCAGATACAGAGTGATTAGATATCAAGGGTGGGAGACTCTGCCCAACTGACTTCACAGGATTCTTGCCAAAATTAGGCAATTCAAAGACACACAAGTAAGTCTAAGGTCAGCAGGTGTAAGTATAGAGGGCTCAGAGAAGCATCACCAAAGCTCAGTCATCTCCTCCTCCTCCTCCTTCTTCTGTTTAATGATTATGACCAGAAGGTAAATAATATTTAGCCAACTCTTTTTCATTTATACTGTACCGCCAACCCAGCATTTCAGGTTTCATCAGGCTTCTTATTAAATATAACTGTAACTTATGTCTGTCATTATTGTCAGTCTAAGAACATCAAAGCTAATACTTTCTGATTTCTGCAGACCTCTGTCATTATCTGGTGTTTCTTGAAGGCTAAAGCTCTCCTTTTATAATTGTTGTATGTGAGGGAAATGGGAGAGTTTTCAGGTAAAGGTGGCTCTGTTGTTAGGTGCTAGAGGAAGGGGTGAGCTAGAGGAAGGGGTGAAAGAACCTCATAAATTCTTCAGTAGAAAGCGGCAGGCTGAGTCCCTGCTGCCTTTGTTTGGAATTTAAAACTATTCCCAAGGTATGTGTGAGCACTGCTCTCTGTTCACAACCCCTCCCCCATAACATGGTGATCTCTCCAATCCGTTATCTGTTTGCTTTAGATAGAAGTGTGTGTGTGTGTGTGTGTGTGTGTGTGTGTGTGTGTGTTATTTGATTTTGCTTCTGCTCTATTCTGATTTCTTTGGTAACTGCCTGCTTTTCTTTCACCTTTATCATCTCTTTATCTTATCTATTTTATTTCAGCTCTTGTGTGTTTTGTCATATTATTTCTCTTATGAAAGTCTATTCTGGCTTAATAAAGGAAAGCATCGCTTGCTTTACCTCGCTGAGAATAAACTGTGTATATTTTATTAAGAAATCTTATGCTTTATGAAGGAATTCTATTGGAGGTGGAGTGGCATGAAATTTTCACAGGAGCCTTTGTTATCTTGCTGTTCTATTGTTTGTAATCCTGTGTTATTTTTGTTTATAATACTAGATTAATTTGTTTTGCATCCTATGCCTTTATTTGTTTATTGTTGTTGAAATTATCTGGATCCTTTATCTGGGAGAGAGGGAGTGCTGGTTTTTGGGCTGGCAACTTAAAACCTGTTTGACCATAGAGTCATCCAGAGGCAATATAAGAAAAAACTTGGCATTGAAAATTTTGCTTTCGAGTTTCTATTCACTTGGAGCTCTCCTCTTTTTTAAAAGTAGAGGTGAGATTATCATAAGGAGTGCCTCCACTGTGTCTTCTATTGGACTAGTAGCCATTCAGTATTTCTTAGTTCCCTTTGTAGATGTAAATTATCAGTTCAGATCATCTAAGCAGAGAAAAAAAAGACCTCTTCAAGTCTAATCTGAGAAGAAAATCTTGGGAGTGAAGTCCCAGTTCAGAGAACAAAGGAAGAATAGACCAGAGGCTTATTTACCTTTCATTGCTTCAGGGATTCAGAGACCAGCAAGCATACAGATGCAAAAGAAAGCTTAGGGCTAGACATTCTTTTTTTCAACTCTTTCTCTCTTTGTTAGATGCAATAGGCAGACCTGCCCTGGGGCAAAGGAGCTAAGGAGATTCTAAACCTGGGCTGAAGGCAGTGTGATGGTAAGACTGCAAAGGTCTTTTGTTATTAGGGTCAAGGGGATGGTAAAATACAGAATGCAGAGAGGAATCCCATGGAAATGTAGTCTAAAAGGGTGGGGCTTGGGAAAATGGTAGCAGTTTTTCTTCCTGGGAGGGTTACCAGGATGGAGAGATCTTTTCTTTAGGATTTCTGACAAACCAAACGTGGAGGGCATCCTTCCCCAACATTCCCCTACCTCTCGAGAATCTTGGACTATATTGACGAGGGTGTTGTTTATAAGACAAAAAAGGACTTGGGCTCCCTAGTGATCCCCAGACCTTAAAAAGATGGCCTTCTTAATGTCAGGTAATGAGCCTCATCTTCTGTAGTGACTGAAATACTTGTGTTGTTTTAAGTCAGACTGGGAAATATAAAATGAAAGAGAGAAAAATGAGTATTTGTGATCAGATACCTTTACACTTAAAGGGTGAAGGGGTTCAGGACAGGTCTCCCCAAAACATGCCATTTTGGCAAAGGTTATTTTGAATTAAACATGATAAAAATCCAACATGATAAAAATCCAACAATTTCAGGGAAAGCTCTTTACCTCTCCCCTACCAGCCTAAGTTTACATTGGAAAGCAGGGTCTGTATACTAGGATGAGAACTATTACCGGAGGTTCCTTTTTACTTAAGAAACTAACCTGTATAACGGCAATGAAAGGTCCCCCAATAATGGGTCCATGACTAAAGGAGCAAGACTAATACAAAGTGAAGGTCAAGCAAAGCCTTATTTCAAGCCAAGCATCTAAAATCAAACCAAACATCAAACAGACCGGCCGGGGACACACCTTACAGAGAAGGTGACCCCCCCCACCCCTGCCTTACAGACTAACTTTTATAGAGCAAAGGCCATGTGGTTGGGCCTGGCCACACACAGGTGACCAATGAGATTGTAACACAGAGAAAGCTGCACAGTCAGGCTAGGTCACACACAGGTGGCCAATTGAATTACAGTTCACCCCATAGTAGCTATTTGAACTAGCCTATCACTTTGGTCAGAATTGGTGCCCAAAAGGTGGGGCCCACAATCTTTGGTAGTTAGGGGGACCGTATGCACGCTCTACTGACTGAATGTCTCCACCTGACCTGACTCATCCCTGCATACGGGCTGTTATCTCCACCTGACCTGACTCACCCTTGTATTTGGGCTTTGTTACCTGGGACTGGTTTCCTGGACTTGCTTTTAAGTAAGTTCCCCTGGTTGGGGGGTGGGGGGCAGGGTCAATTTAAGTTTTACTGCATAAACAACAAAATAGCTGTTCCACCAAGGTGGAACTGCTCTGGCTAAATAGGCCCTTACAGGCAACTTTGTTTTTTAAAACATTTCCTCTTCTTCCTGTGAATGGCCTTCCTCCCCTTTGTATCCTCAAGCCCCTACACCTCTTCATATATTTTGCTTATCTGTCTTTGGAATATCTCATATTTCTGTGGATAACCCATAGTACATAATTAAACTTTTGTTTGGCTTTACCCTGTTAACCTGTCTTATGTCAATTTAATTTTTTAAACTAGCCAGAAGAATCTTGAAGGATAGGGGAAATTTTTTTCTCCCCAACACTAGTATTATGCGTTCCAGTCAGCTTTATCTTCTTCTTAGGAATGGTTGCTTGACATTTGAAGATCCCTAGTTGGGAAAACACATTCCAGGCATGTCAGGTTAGCATTTGAAATTTTCAAATCAGAAGCCACATTTCAGAGGGTTATGTTATGGCTTTAGCCATCTTCAATCTTACATTTATCCCAGGGGCTTTGTTATGAGCATAATGAGATTAGAAAAGTTTTCTTCTTGGTGAAATGAGTTTCAATTTATGTGGATTAGAAAAAAAAAATGTTTTTAGGGATACTTTTGCACTTATATAATGGTAAAAAAAAAAAATAAATAAAAAATAAGCCAGACTAACAGATTATACATTTTGGATTAACTCTCCATATTTGAAATGTTATAATGTGTCTAGGATTATAATGGGAGGATTTTTTACTCTGATTTGAGAATTAGCTCAGACCTGCCCCAAAGTTGCAACATTGCTCTTCCTACATCTGTTTTCTGTAGGGTGCACCAGAGCATCTTAATGCCAAAAAGCCAAGAATTCATCAAACTCACTAAACCATTTATTTGACAGTTTTAGGGCCTGATTATTAAATATTTATAGATGTGCCAGAATGAGAGTTGAGACTGCTTTCATTATAATATACCATCTGGAAGTGAGGACCCTGTATTTGTCACCTGCTTCTAATTACTGGAAGCCATGGATAGCTATCAAAAACCAACTGATCCCTGTGTATGACCAAACTGGCTTAGGTACTTGGAAACAGCACCACAGTTCCTTCATTATAACATTTATGGTGTTTGACCACAAATGTATGCAAGTAACCAGATGAATATCTGCAAATTTGCATTTGTTTTAAAGATAATTTCTTCTTATATTATTCCTTTATAGCACCAACTAGAATTTAAATGTATGTACCTGATGCACAGAATCTGGTATAATTAGAGGAAGAACAAAATCCAGAGAAAAACCTGAGAAAATAATTATTATTGTAATATGATGGTATAGGGGAGGGGTTCAGTAGCTGGTATAAGAATCGATATAAAACAGATTAAAAGGAGAAAAAAAAAAAACCCAAGCCTAATAACATATGTATTTGTAAGAGCCACACAAAGATATGAGACTCTAAAGGTGACCAGAAGATTGAGACTTTTACACCATCCTTAGCTAAGGAAAGGTATAAGAGTTGAGGGCTGGAGGGCATATGAAATTCATGTGAAGGTGAGAAGAGGAAATGTATGGTAAACAAAAGTTACCCTTTCATGCATTTCAGTCTTTCAGGTGAAAAAAAAGTTATTTCTGATGGTAGCTCCTTTTCTGGTCAGGTTCTCTTTCAAATGGAAGTTTCCTTTAGGCGTGCCTGGGTGGCTTAGTCAGTTAAGCAGATGCCTTCAGCTCAAGTCATGATCCCGGGTCCTGGGATCAAGCCCTCCATTGGGCTCCCTGTTCACCTGAAAGCCTGCTTCTCCCTCTGCCTGCTGCTCTGCCTACTTGTGTGTTCTCTCTCTCTCTCTTTGTCTGTCAAATAAATAAATAAATGAATGAATAAATACTTTTTAAAAAGTAAAAAAGGAAGTTTTCTTTATTAATGTAGATTTCCCCCACAAATGGGGAAATTTCTTTTAAGCTATTAAGGGGAAGTTTAATTGCTTCTTCTGAGTCATGCTGGTTCTTGACTGCTTTTAGCTCAAAATAATCCACTTGACAAAGTTGCATATTTTGGGGTGGCATGTTCTATACTCTTCATCAATAATAATAACTTTTTCCTACTGCAAAATTAACTCTACCTCTCAGCGTATATAGAAATACATTCTCCATGTACTGAAGAAATAGACATAAACAATTTAAAAAATCACAGAAGAAACTAGTAGTATTCATTATCTTGTGGGCAGGGAAGCCTTCTGAAATGTAATCCAGAATAAAAAAACAAAACAAAACAAAAAAAAACACAAAAAACCAAAGACAGAGATTTAATTAGATAAAAATGAAACACTGAGGTTTGACAAGATATTGGGAAAAATGTTAAGAAGCAACAATCTGGCAGAAAATATTTTCAATGTGTAGAAAAAGTCAGAAAATAATTACTTGCAATTGCACTAATTAAATGATGACAGAGATGATGGCTCTTAATCACTTAGAGGGCGTGTCTATCTGTCATCTATTTCAATATCATAATTTTTCCTCACTTAATGAAATAATTTGAATATATTTCCATATTATTAATTATGCTTCTAAAACATAATTGTTAATAGCCCAACAGAATTCCACTGTGCTGTGTGTGGTATAGAAGTTGTAGCTACTACAACAGCATTGCTCTGGAGGAGACTAAGTTGAACACTCCATCTCTCTCCCAGTGATACACCCTGGCTCCTTTAGATAAATGCTGGACAAATATTGAGTCTGCATGGCGCGCCTGTGTCTCATGATCTAGTATTGCCTGCCTCTTATGGTTCAGATTCATCAAAACCTTTCTTTTTCCTCCCTTTTAAGCAGAAGGTGAAAAAACATGCAATAGCATGAAACTAGGAAATGTGTGAAAACTCCATGATGAATTTTCTCTAATTATAAGCAGCTTTCTCAATAAATATAGATATCACCCTTCTCATCAATAGATATTTTCATAAAATAATAGGAAACTGAGTTTCACATGTAATCAGATACAATAACTCCTCTTTCCTGATACCCTTAAATAATCCTTTAATTCAGAGATCTTGCAATATATTTTTTCTATTAGAGCAAACAAAGTATAATTTATCTAATTAAAATGAATTGAAATTTTTTGGGGGAAGTTCAAATGATTTTTCAAATGATTTTTTTCAAAATGTTAAAAGCTTTACATTTAACATGTTACATTCATGTAACAAGTTAAATAAAAACAGTGAGATTGCTTTAATGAAATTAAAATACATTTTCAAATACAGTATTTTAATGCTTCTTATAAATTTGTGACCTAGTAATAAATTCTCCTGATTAAAGTAAAAGGTAAGAAAGCATAAATGTGAAAAGTAGAAAAAAAAATCTATTCAAAATCTCATAATTATTAATATTTATTGTATTTCTTTTCATTTTCTAAGCAGAGGTCTCTTTCCTCTTTCCTCCATGGATATTTTGACATTATACATACAATGTGAATTCATTTTTCATATGACACAAAACAAAAAATTTTAACAGAACTTTAATTCTATGAAAAGGATCTTTCATCCAAATAATGCACATTTGAGATATGGACCTTCTATCTAACAGCCAGAAAGAACACCATGTTAAAATAGATACGTCCATAAATGAGTCCCTGTTCTATACAGAGCCTTTTTGGAATTTACAGAAGATACTTGGATAACATTCTTTATTTCAGCTTTCTTCCCAATGACAAAGAGAATGGCTTTTGGCAGCTGGGCTTGTGATATACTGCCAATCACCAGAGGCAATGCCTGACGATTAACTTAGGGAATCTCATTGCTTTTGACTGATAGAAAAGGAAAGGGATAGTTTCCAATTTATAAATATTTGGTTTATTATTGCATGGCAGACATGAAACACATTTTGTGAAAAGATACTGTTTATGTCAAATATATGCTTCCAATAGGTTGGCAAACAGACATCTTCTGTCTACAGATCAGTGATAGTTATAGCAGCCATCCCTTAGGTACAGACACCTCTGAGGGTCACTGTACCTACAACCATTTTCAAGCATTGAGCTGGGCTTTTACATTTGTTCTTAACCTGGGTCCAGAGAGGAGCCCCTCACGCCATTATGCATTTCCCTTCATTGAAGTCTAGCCTCCCTAAAGAAAGCCTGCTGTGGAAGGCGTGGTCTTCTCAAATATCACTTACATAGACTGTTTTATGTAGAGGAAATAAATAATGTACAGAAAATAAAATTAATGCCACTGACCCGAGGTATTTTATCTATTTCTGACACCGGAATTCCCATCCTAGGAGTAGAAACCCTGACTCTCTGAAGAATGAAAAGCACATAGTACAACCATTTCAAAGCAAAACCCCCAGTGTGCACAAAACACAGCTTTGGATAAAAGATGGCAGCTGCAGAGCTGGAATGGTAGCTGGTTGCCATGGTTACCAAGGCTCTGATTCAGCCACCATATGCCACCTGGTGTTCTTCGCCTGAAAAAGCAGGTCTGTGGTGTCCTAGATTGGCGATGGAGCTATGATGGTCATAGTTGTTGAGAGAAACAGTACCGGTCTGGTGTTTGTGCTATCTTACCCATTGACAGAAAATTTGGGGTGCCACAGAATTACCATTTAAGGCAGGGGTTCAGTTGGGGAAAACACAAACCCATGCCCTCTTAAAAAATCATTCTCACGTGGAAACACTGCTATACGTACTTTTGTTCTCAAAGATCAATCTTTGGGGCACCTGGGTGGCTCAGTGGGTTAAAGCCTTTGCCTTCAGCTCACGTCATGATCTCAGGATCCTGTGATGGAGCCCCGAGTTGGGCTCTCTGCTCAGCAGGAAGCCTGCTTCCCCCCTCCCCTCTTTGCCTGCCTCTCTGCCTACTTGTGATGGATGTCTGTCAAATACATAAACAAACAAACAAACAAATTTAAAAAAAAGATCAATCTTTGTCCTCTTTTCAGAGCAAATTTTCTACCCAGATCTGCTTTGTCATACAATATTGCAATAGCAACAGACTCAAAATGTTGGGTACAATGGTTGCTGAATATTAGAGTACACCAATTCTCAGGCATCCAGAATATTTAGTACTCTTGTGTCCTTTTAAAAGTGCTGTATGACAAAGAATAGCTGTTTGACTTTATTTTAATGTTGAATTGTGTCCAAATTTTGGTTATAAAAATATAGAATTTTATATACTTATTATTGTAAATATGTTATTTTAATATACAAATATAAATTATGCATCAATTATAATACAATATCTATATAAACTTTTATATTGTTCCACAGTGGAAGGTAGAGATTCTGGGCACTTGTCTTGGGATTCCTTGAGAGTGTTCACAATCATTAGGTGGTTGTTATGCAATAGTAGGGAAATAATACAGCGTACTATACAATGATAATATCATCTAAAAATTTCAGCTCTTACTGTAAGTTTTGGGGACTTCATGTTTGATATTTATATTTGTGATAAAGACACCAAAGAGATTTAGATTTTACTAGTGATTCAGCTTTGTAATAGACATTTCAGGTTACCTTTGTTTCCAGTAGTGAGAGCTATTAAAGTGATTACTGATTTCACATTAACAATTTGAACATTCAGAATTGTATATGTTATTTTGCTGTCATTTTTATCAGTGCTGAGGAAGCAGTTATCAACATAATAAATAAGATGGTTAAAATATAACAAAAATATAGCTCCTAGTTTTACTACAATTTCTCCATTGTGTCAAGAATTTTAGTACTATGCAACTAAAAACAAAAGAAATTTGTTGGGGCGCCTGGGTGGCTCAGTGGGTTAGAGCCTCTGCCTTAGGCTCAGGTCATGATCCCAGGGTCCTGGGATTGAGCCCCACATTGGGCTCTCTGCTTAGCAGGGAGCCTGCTTCCTCCTCTCTCTGTGGCTGCCTCTCTGCCTGCTTGTGATCTCTCTCTGTCAAATAAATAAAATTAAAAAAAAAAATTTGTTCTAGAGATTGCTATGACATTTAATATGCTTTTAAATTTTGGTGTTCATCAAAACAGCCTCACTTTTAATTAACTGACTTTATAATAAATATTATAAATTTGAAGTTGTAAACTGCATTATGTCAATCAAAAATAGCTTTTATTTCTTTTATATGTTGGGTTCCCAAATGCAATTTTCCCCCCAAAATAGAAGGCTGCTAAAAAGAAATCTGAAAATCACTATAATTGATGATATCAGGACTATAGTTGGATACCTTTTTTGAGGATATTAGACCCAATCTCAGTAGACAAATCAGTTGAGGGAATTTCAGGGAATTTGGCTTCTATTCTTTTCCAGATAGAAGTATGAGTCATTTTAATCACCCCCAAAAGAAACTCTGTTAGGAGTCACTCTCCTTTTCTTCTAACCCTAGACAACCACTAATTTACTTTCTGTTTTTACAGATTTGCCTATTTGGGCCATTTCATATAAATGGAATTATATAATATATGGTCCTTGGTGCCTAGATTATTATTTTTTAAAAAGATTTCTTTATTTATTTTTGAGAGAGAGGGAGAGAGAGAGAGTAGGTAGGGGGAGGGGCAGAGGAGAGGGAGAGAATCTCAAGCAGACTTCCCACTGAGCACGGAGCCTGTTTTTGGTCTTGATCCCACAACACTTCGATCATGACCTGGGCTGAAACCATACATATTCTTTCCTGCTTTGCTGAAGATTAGTTGACTATAGAGTTAAGGGTCCATTTCTGGGCTCTTTATTCTGTTCCATTGATCTATGTGTGTGTTTTTATGTGAGTACCATACTGTATTGATGATGACAGCTTTGTAATAGAGCTTGAAGACTGGAATTGTGATGCCACCAATGTTGACTTTCTTTTTCAACATTCTTCTAGCTGTTCAGGGTCTTTTCTGGTTCCATATAAACTTTACAATTATATGTTCCATTTCTTTGAAAAAAAATTGATGGTGTTTTGATACAGATTGCATTAAATGTGTAGATTGCTTTAGGTATCATAGACATTTTCACAATATTTGTTCTTCCAATCCATGAGCATGGAACTTTTTTCCATTTCTTTGTGTCTTCCTCAATTTCTTTCATGAGTAATTTATAGTTTTCTGAGTACAGGTTCTTTGCCTCTTTGGTTAGGTTTATTCCTTGGTATCTTATGGTTTTGGGTCCCATTGTAAATGGGATCAAATCCTTAATTTCTCTTTCTTCTGTACTATTGTTGGTGTATAGAAATGCAACAGATTTCTGAGCATTGATTTTATATCCTGACATTATGCTGAATTCCTGTGTGAGTTCTAGCAGTTTTGCAGTGGAGTATTTTGGGTTTTCCACATAAAGTTATCATATCATCTGCAAAGAAGAAGAGTTTGACTTCTTCTTTGCCAATTCGGATGGCTCTTGTTTCTTTTTGTTGTCTGATTGCTGAGGCTAGGTCTTACAGTACTATATTGAATAGCAGTGTATATTGGACATCCCTGCTGTGTTCCTGACCTTAGGGGAAAGGCTCTCAATTTTTTATCCATTGAGAATGATATTTGCTGTGGGTTTTTCATGGAATGAAATGTCTTTGATGGTATTGAGGTATCTACCCTTTATCCCTAACCTTTGAAGAGTTTTGATGAAGAAAAGATGCTGTACTTTGTCAAATGCTTTTTCAGCATCTATTGAGAGTATAATATGGTTCTTGTTCTTTCTTTTATTAATGTGTTATATCACATTGATTGATTTGTGGATGTTGAACCAACTTTGCAGCCCAGGAATAAATCCCACTTGGTTGTGGTGAATAATCCTTTTAATGTACTGTTGGATCCTATTGGCTAGTATTTTGGTGAGAATTTTGGCGTCTGTGTGCATCAAGGATATTGGTCTGTAATTCTCCTTTTTTGATGGGGTCTTTGTCTGGTTTTGGGATCAAGGTAATGCTGGCCTCATAAAATGAATTTGGAAGTTTTCTTTCCATTCCTATTTTTTTGGAACAGTTTCAGGAGAATAGGAATTGACTCTTCTTTAAATGTTGGTAGAATTCCCCTGGGAAGCCATCTGGCCCTGGGCTCTTGTTTGTTGGGAGATTTTTGATGACTGCTTCAGTCTCCTTACTGGTTATGGGTCTGTTCAGGTTTTCTATTTCTTCCTGGTGCAGTTGTGATAGTTTATATGTCTCTAGGAATGCATCCATTTCTTCCAGATTGTCAGATTTGCTGGTGTATAATTGCTCATAGTATGTTCTTACAATTCTTTGTATTTCTTTGGTTTTGGTTGTGATCTCTCCTCTTTCATTCATGATTTTATTAATTTGGGTCCTTTCTCTTTTCTTTTTGATAAGTCTGGCCAGGGGATTATCAATCTTATTCTTTCAAAGGACTAGCTCCTAGTTTCATTGATTTGTTCTATTGTTCTTTTGGTTTCTGTTTCATTTATTTCTGCTCTGATCTTTATGATTTCTCATCTCCTGTTGGGTTTAGGCTTTCTTCACTGTTCTTTCTCCAGCTCCTTTAGGTATAGACTTAGGTTGCGTACTTCAGACCTTTCTTGTTTCCTGAGAAAGGCTTGTATCACTATATACTTACCTCTCAGGACCGCCTTTGCTGTGTTCCAAAGAATTGAACAGTTGTGTTTTCATTTTCATTTTTTTTCCATGAATTTTTTCAATTCTTCTTTAGGTTCCTGGTTGACTCATTCATTCTTAAGAAGGATGCTCTTTAGCCTCCATGTATTTGAGCTCTTTCCAACTTTTCTCTTGTGATTGAGTTCTAGCTTCAGAGCATTTTGATCTGAAAATATGCAGGGAATGATCCCAATCTTTTGGTACCAGTTGAGACCTGATTTGTGACCCAGGATGAGATCTATTCTGGAGAATGTTCCATGCGCACTAGAGAAGAATGTGTATTCTATTGCTTTTGGGTGGAATTTTGTGATTATATCTGTGATTTCCATCTTATCCAGTGTGTCATTTAAAGCCTTTATTTCCAGAGTGCCTGGGTGGCTCAGTGGGTTAAAGCCTCTGCCTTTGGCTGAGGTCATGATCTCCGGGTCTTGGGCTTAGGCCCTGTGTCAGGCTCTCTCACGCCTGCTTCCCCCCTCTCTCCCTCTGCCTGCCTCTCTGCCTACTTGTGATCTCTGTCTGTCAAATAAACAAAATCTTAAAAAAAAAAAAAGACTTGTAACTTTTACTATTAGATGATCGGGAGTGGACCTATTTTTATGATTTTGAGGGTGTTCTCTGTGCTTCCTGGACTTTGATGCTTGTTCCCTTTGCTGTATTAGGGAAATTCTCTATTATGATTTGCTCCAATATACCTTCTTCCCCCCTCTCTCTTTCTTCTTCTTCTGGGATCCCAATTATTCTAATATTGTTTTGTCTTATGGTATCACTTATGTCTTGAATTCTCCTCTCATGGTTCAGTAGTTGTTTGTCTCTCTTTTGTTCAGCTTCTTTATTCTGTGTCATTTGGGCTTTTATTTCATTAATTCTCTCTTCTTCCTCATTTATCCTAGTGGTAAGAAACTCCATTTTTTATTGCACCTCATTTCAACTTGGTTAGATTTTAGTTCTTTTATTTCTCCAGAAAGGGATTCTCTAATATCTTCCATGCCTTTTTTGAGCCTAGCTAGCACCTTAATACTTGTAATTCTGAACTCTAGTTCTGGCATATTACCAATGTCTGTATCAATTAGGTCCCTACCTATTGGTATTGCCTGTTGTTCTTTTTTTTGTGGTGAGTTTTTTCGTCTTGTCTTTTTATCCAGATAAGACTATATGAATGAGAGAGTAAAATACTAAAACAGTGGCAAAGACCCCAGAAAAAATATACGCTAACCAAATCAGAAGAGATTCGAAACCAGGGGGAGAAAAAAGGGGGGAAAAATTGAAAAAATTAAAAAAGAAATATATATATTAGATTGGTGAATAGAACAGAGCCACATACTTGGTTTTGGGTGTACTCTGGTCTCTTAGAAGAAACTACCTCCCAACATTTTAAAGAAAGGAATACACACACACACACACACACATAAAGGTAAACATGATGAAGGGATGGAATATGACTATAAAGATGCAAATTTAAAAAAGGATTCTAAGAAAGAATTGATAAGATAAGTTGGTTGGGAAAAGAAAAAAGAAAAGAGGAGAGAATGTGATTAGGCTTGAGCTAGATTTAGGGTATATTTTGATCTATTAGGAGAAATTATATCCCAAAATTTTAAAGAAAAAAAAACCTATATGTATACAAAAAATAAAGTTAAAATAATGAAGGGATAAAATATGACTATAACAATGAAAATTTTAAAGATTTTTTTTAAAAAAGTATGGATAAGATAAAATAGTTAAAAAAAAAACATTAAAAGAGGAAAGAGGAAAAGTTAAAAAATAGAATAGAAAAAAAATAAAATAAAAAAAAATTTAACTTTGCATAATTAAAGGATCACTGGAAAAAAACAATGAATTCTATGTGTTGCTTTCCCCTAGCTCTGGAGTTCTGCCATTGTCATTGCTTGATGAACTTGGTTTTGGCTGGATGTTCTTGCTGATATTCTGGGGGAGGGGGCTGTTGCATTGATTCTCAAATGTCTTTGCCCGAGGCAGAATTGCACCACACTTGCCAGGGGCCAGGATAGGTAATCTGCGTGGGTGGTGTCTGGAGCTTTTATTCCCTGAATGCTTTCCATACAGCTTTGGGAGACAGGAATGAAAATGGCAGCCTCCTCATCTCCAGCCCCAAGAGCTGAGAGCTTGGGCCCCACTCCTCAGTGTGACCTCAGAGAAAAGCAGTCAATCCCTCCTGTCTCCCTGGTCTCTGGCTGCACTCCATGCTCACCTGGCCTGTGACTGAGCATTTCTATCTCTGGTGCACACCCTGTTCGGATTCTCCAAACCCAACTGATTCCTGCAGCACGCTCCTGCACCTCTCCTCTCAGGGGAGGAAGGTGAGTCTCCCGGATCTGCCACTTGTGGGGTTCCTGCTCAAAGAGCAGTGGTCTAACTGTGCCTTGGATCATGGTTTAAGGTAACCCTGAGCTGAGAGCTCACTGCTCAGCTCTGTCTCTGTAGCCAGCTTCCCCACTCCAATACCTGGAAGCTCTGCCACACTCAGACACCCCTGGTCTGTGACCCCACAGGTCTTGAGACCGTACTGTCCCCACAAGGGCTCCACCCCCGCTTAGCCTCTGGAGCTGTGTTCCTCAGAGGAGCAGACTTCTAAAAGATCTGTCTTTGTGTTCCACTGCTCTACCACTTGCCAGGAGCCATCCCTCCCCCTGTCGTGTATCTTCCCATGGCTTCAGATTCACTTCATTGTCTGTCCTAGTTTCCTGAAAGTGGTCAATTTTCTGTTCCTAGAATTGCTGTTCTTCTTCTCTTCTATCTCCTGTTGAGTTTGTTGGTGTTCAGAATGGTTTGATAACTATCTAGCTGAACTCCTGCGACCTAAGGCTATTTCAGTTTCCTACCCTCTGCCATCTTGCTTCCTCTATTTCGCAATACATTTATAATCAAGAGTAGTGTTTTGACAAAAATTGTGAACATTATAGTCATTTTTAATTTTTTCTGTTGATTAGTAAGATTGCTATGCTGTTTCAGATTGCATGGTCTTTTTTCTAAAGTCCCACATGCACAGGGATGATTGCCTATAGTTGATGTGATGTTGTTTATTGGTATAAATTTATGTGCACTCATCTTATTGAAACTAATTTAATATTATCAATGCTTCTCTACATTAAACTTCAACCTTGGGGCACTTGAGGGGCTCAGTTGTTGAGCATCTGCCTTCAGCTTAGGTCATGATCCCAGGTCATGGGATCTAGTCCCATATCAGGCTTCCTGTTCAGCAAGAATCCTGCTTCTCCCTCTCCCACTTCCTCTACTTGTGTTCCCTCTCTCATTGTGTCTCTCTCTGTCAAATAAATAAAATATTTTTAAAAAATGACTTTCAATCTTTTCTGTTGGTCCTGGCTCTTAGAAGTTGCTTAATTTTACATATAGATCATTTCTTTTTCCTGAATATCTCATTTTATTATGTTTATATTTGTTTATATTTACTTCTGGATACACATTTACTCATAATTTACTTTATGTAGTGGTAAACTAAATACTTTAAAATTTTCCAGTTTTAAAGCAATATTGTAAATATTATGCTCACTTGTATGTGTGTAAAATAGGTATAGTTTGACTCTGAATTTTTTTCTTGCTTGCTCTGAAAAAAAAAAAGAAAAACAATTACCTATCACCTGATAATTGAAAATTCAAGATATTCAAAATTTGAAAAATACTATTGTGTAGGAAAACATAATTTAGAGTGATCTTTAGATATAAAAAGCAGTAAAAAAATCAACGAATTTTCTTTCTTCGTAATAGTATCCCAGTTAGAAATGGAGATTAAGAAAACAATTTACAGTAGCAACAGAGCTATAAATTACTCAGGAATAAATTAAACAAGTAAGGCAAAACACTTGTCTGAGGAAAACTACACAGTTTTACTGAAGGACATAAAATAAGAGCTGAACACAGAGATATACCATGATTCTGGGTGGGAGAATTTCATATAATAAAACTGCCAATGTTTCTCATATATAAGTAATATATATATTTCATGCATTCCCAAACAGAATAATTATCAAGAAATTGCTGAAGAAGAATAGTGAGGGAGGACCTAACATACTAAAATACATTATAAAGCAACGGTAATTGGTAGCTTTGCTAGAGAAATAAACAAATAGATCAGAGGAATAAAAAAGAACCCAGAAATAGACTCATGTACATATGGAAGTTAAGCATATGATAAACGAGGCATTTAATACCAGGGAGGAAGGGATGGTTTCATGAATAAATGGCACTGTGACAGCTGGATTTCCATGAAAAAAAAAAAAAAGAAATTATAACTATACTGCATAGCAAATACAAAAGTATTTCCAGATGAGATAAAGATCTAAATGCAAAAACAAAGAATAAATCAACCAGGTTGATTAAAAAATTGAGGTGATTTAAATAATTTGAAGATAAGGTAAAAAAATCTACAGGAAAATACCATTGATTTTGAATATATAACATATTATTTTATATATATTATATGTAAGTTGCACTTTATGTGCAGGGGGTTGAGTTAATCATATGCTTCAGTTTATGGCACATTTAAAAAAAAAAGATTTTATTTATTTATTTATTTGACACAGAAACCGTGAGAGAGGGAACACAAGCAGGGGGAGTTGGAGAGGGAGAAGCAGGTTTCCTGCCAAGCAGGGAGCCCAATGTGGGGCTTGATCTCAGGACCTTGGGATCATGACCCAAGCAGAAGGTGGATACTTGATGACTGAGCCACCCAGGTGCCCCTATGGGCACATTATTATTAGTGGGTGGGACTCTTCTTCCTTTTTTTTTTTTTTAAATATACATACATTTACATTTACGTATTGTCATTTATCCCTCTTTATCTTCTGACTCCGTCACATATATAAGCAACCATTCTGATATTTTAAATGCATGTTCTTTTGTTTGCATTGCTCTAAGTGGGTAATACTGTTTAAGATATATGTTCCCTACATAAACTGTATCATGTTTTAGATCTCATTCTGTTTATTTATTTTTTTCTCTCACTTAGTGCTATGTTATAAAGATCCATATTGTTATGTTTATAATTAGCCTGTTGTTTTTTCTGGTTGCATAGTACTCCATGGTGTTCATTTACCATATTTTACTCACTCTCTTCAGGCATGGGCATCCAGTTTACTTCTTATACCCAACTAATAACAAACAATTCTTCCACAAATATCCTTGTGCATGCAACCTTATGGACATGGGTGGAAATTTCTTTTGGATAAATACTCAGATGTGGAATAGAAGGATCATAGGGTACGCACAGACTGAATTTGCAAGTGCCAGATTGCTCTCTGGAATGAGTGTGCTGATAGAATACACTTGAATCGGCAGTTCATGAAAACCAATATTCCCCCAAATTTCTAATTTAACAGGTGTAATGTGAACTCATTATTGTTTGTGTTGTTTTCTAACTTATATTTAAAGTGAGTCTCCTGAAGATAGCTTATAGCTGGATCTTAAGTTTTTATTCAGTCTGACAACTTCTGCCTTTTAATTTGAATTCTCATATTACATTGGATGTAATTCTGAATATTGACCCGGTTTGTGTCTACCATCTTCCTATAAGCTTTCTATTTGTTCTATCTATTCTTTGATATCTTTTTCTTCTTTTCCTACCTTCTTTTGGATTAACTGATATTTTTGTGATTGCATTTATCTCTACTATTGACTTATTAGCCCTTTTTTTTTTTAAATTGGTTGCTCTAGAGTGTCCCTGATGTATGTTTAACTCAAAACAGGCTATTGTCACTATTGTCAAATAACACTATATCCCTAATATTATTGCAATATCCTTCCGATTTCCCATCAGGTTTCTAGTTGGCAGCTAGTCTATGTGTCAGTCAGTGTATTTTGTCCTTGAGAAGGCCAACTATTGGTATCTGATAATTTCATTGGTTCATGGATTCTCCAGAAGAATTTGGGAGTTTACATACAATAATACACATACAATCTGTGTAATGTCTGGTTGGGTCATTCTGTTAGCCCTACCGTTAGTTAGGCCAGGGTGGTACCACTTGGCTCAAAGGAATTTCTCAACCCCACTTTGAGTCAAATAGTTTCCAAATGGAGCAGGTTTGGCTAGAAGGGGTTAGTTAGTCTCTTCTTCATACATTCTTATGGATGTCAGCTTGGGATAATGGAATGCCTGTGGAGTAACATCTTGGCGCCTGGCTATCAGGCAGTGGGGAAGGACACAAAAGTATGAGGATAACCGTAAATATTAAGAGAAAATGGGGAATCCATGGTTTGGCAAGGAAAGTAGCTTTCCTGAGTTTAAATAAACCATTTTCTGTGTGCTTTTATGGACTAGTTTTTTATTTGGTTCGTCATTAGAACTAATTTATGGATCACAGATTTGAAACTTCTCATCAGAGTAGAATCTTTGTAGAAAACAGTGCAATCTAGAGTCTTAGATCCTTTTTGATAAGTTTTGATGTTAGTCTTTGTTTTAAATACTTGGGAAGGCTGAAAATAAATTCAACAATTGGAAATTGATAGTGGTACCCATGCTAAAAAGGGAAGGAAGGAAGAAAAAAAGTGAGTTGAGATAACAAATAGAACACAAGCTCAAACGTGAATCTTATATTCTGATTATGAATCATAATTTGAAGGTCTTGGCAGGATGATGTCATCTTGAGTCACATATTCTTGAATTAAAGAATTCAAACAGGGAGCTGTCTCCTTTGTTGGTGATCTGTTTTGGGGGCCTTTTAGTTGGCCTCAGGGTCAATGTCTCTAACCAGTTTGTATAGCCAGGTTGTAGACTTAAGTTCTTCTCTCCCCTTCTCCTTTCTGTGGCATATATAATGTGAAACCTATCATTTTAACCATTTTTATGTGTACAGTTCAGTGGCATTAAGTACAGTCACATTGTTGGGCAACTGTCTTCACCATCTCCAAAACTTTCCATACTGAAACTCCATACCCATTAAACGCTAACTGCATCTTTCCATACTGAAACTCCATACCCACTAAATGCTAACTTGCCATCCTCTCACTCCTCCTAGTGTTTTGCAACCACAATTCTACTTTCTCTTGTGTGAATTTGACTACTCTAGGAACGTCCTGTAAATGGAATCATACAGTATTTGTCTTTTGTGACTAGCTTCTTTCACGTAACAGAATGTCCTCAAGGTTCATCCAAACTGTAGTACATCTAGACTAGCTACTCTGTGGAGGTGTATTGCTTGTGTCCCTTTTGCATATGTGGCTGACTTCTGCTGTATATAATGAACTACATAAATAAGTTAATACTCAGTGAGATGAATTTCTCATCTCTTCTCATCGAATATTCAGTTTCTTCTTAGAGCTTTGGGAATGATGTGAGCTTTTCAGTTTAACATGAGTACTTTGCATACATTAAAAAATTTTATCTACAAAGTAAGTTTTCATCATTATTGATTATTGAAGATATTTCTGGGCAGGAAAACAAAGTCCACTAAATTTTTGTATTAGCATGTAAGTCTTCTGGCAACAGACTACTTTAATTCAACCACAACATTTTTTTAAAAAGATTTTATTTATTTATTTGACAGAGAGGCAGAGTGAGAGAGGGAACACAAGCAGGAGGAGTGGGAGAGGGAGAAGCAAGCTTCCGGCTGAGCAGGGAGCCCGATGCAGGGCTTGATCCCACAACCCTGGGATCATGACTTGAGCTGAAGGCAGATGCTGAATGTCTGAGCCACCCAGGTGTCCCAACAACAACATTTATTTATAAATAATGATTAAGAGATATATCAAAGCTTGGAATAATAAAATGAAATTCATTTGTGTGTGTTCAAATGATTGTTTAGGTAGGTTTCAGTTCTTGCTTACAGCTTCAGTTTTTTAGGGGTTTATAAAAGTTATGAATAAGGCAAGATTCTAACAATAATTAAGGTTTTTGTTTTTGTTTTTTTCCTTACAGAATGCAGATTAGGTAATTGCCTTTCTATTGACCATAAAGCTTTACTTTCTGTTTGGTACAAACTAGTGGGAATAAAATAATGCATTTTCCTCACTGGTTTTAAGCTTAAAAATGAGATTTTTTTTTTGTGATGGTGGATTATCTTCAATTTTATTTGATTTCACAGAGAAATTGGGAAAGTCCTTGATTTTCATAGCATGGCAACTTCATATACAACTTTGAAGACACAATATCTGCTATTAAGTATAGATGTTAATTCTTAAGCCTCTGATCACATGTCATGCTTGGGTGTCAGGTAACTATATCTGAACAGAAGTGTTTATGAACAGTGAAAGAGGTTCAGCATCATTACAAATTGCCAGAAGTTGGGTTTGTGGTTATATCTGTTAAGGAAGGAAAAGATCTATTTAGGATCTGGCTTCTAAGAGATGGCTTCTGCAATCTTCATCTATAGCAACCAACTTTTGTATCCTTCTGAGAGAGAGAAGATTAAAAGGCAGAGAAGTAAGACCTATCTAGTTATGCTTGTTCATGAGTACTAATTATCTGTCATCAAGTTCATCTTGGCAAAAATAGACCTCATTACCATTTAAAGGCATTTTCATCTTTTAATCTGCTAATTGATGACCCTACTACGGTTTTTGTAAGAAAAAGAAGGGCAAATTAAAGTGATGTTTAGTGACCAATGTGTTGTGCTTTATTTTAGGTTAAAAAACAAAATTCGGGACTGGAAGAGATTATGCTGAGTGAAATAAGTCAAGCAGAGAGAGTCAATTATCATATGGTTTCACTTATTTGTGGAGCATAACAAATAGCATGGAGGACATGGGGAGTTAGAGAGGAGAAGGGAGTTGGGGGAAATTGGAAGGGGAGGTGAACCATGAAAGACCATGGACTCTAAAAAACAATCTGAGGGGTTTGAAGTGGCGGGCGGGGGAGGTTGGGATACCAGGTAGGTGGTGGGTATTATAGAGGACATGGATTGCATGGAGCACTGGGTATGGTGAAAAAAAAAATAAATACTGTTATGCTGAAATAAATAAATAAATAAATAAAATTCAAGAAGTATCTTTCAAAGATTTTATTGGCTTTATTCAACTATTCATGAGTCAGGCAGCATCCAGTGTAGCAGATGGAAAGGGAACTGGCCGAGTAGCTGTACAAGGTGAAAAACTTTTATAGGCAGAAGGGAACAGGAACAGGGAAGTGGTAGTAGGCAAGAAAGTGGATTGGTTGTCTTTGGCAGGGTTGTGTGAGGCAGATTACCTAACTCGTGCTGATCAGATGATTCCTGACTGACCGGTTTAAGATTTCATTTCGGAGAGAGCTGAAACTATAATTAAATCTTGGTTTGGTGAGGTGAGGCTTGGCATCAGAGACTCCATTTTGGGCCTGCTGTCTTGGTTTTAACACTTACTTGGAAAATTTCTGGGTATTTAAAGATAACTCAATAATTAACTCAATTTAAGATTAGTTTAAAGTTTTATAAGTAAGGATTTGGGTGTTATAATTTATGCTGGCATAGTAAGTCTGTATGATTTATAGTATGGTAAGGATCCTTCTTATAAAAATTATCTATTATAATTTAGTTTGACATGTAATTTTAATATTTTATAATCTTATATGAATTAGCTTATTTGACCATTAAAATCAGTAGAGGAAATTTAGAAAACAAATTCATTATCCTTTTTATTGGAAAATAAATCCAAGAAAATATGCTAAATAATTTTATACTAGTAAAATCAAAGAAGTGATTGGTATTTCTGAGCCAAAAGTATTAAACCAGTCTAACTCATCCAAGGAATCATCTTGCTTATTATAAAAAAACTTTTCCCTATGTAACTATGTGTCAGATAGTAAAATTTTAAAATGCTTAAAAAATAATTTTTGCTGGTGTGCCTGGGTGGCTCGGTGGGTTAAGCCTCTGTGCCTACAGCTCAGGTCATGATTTCAGGGTCCTGGGATAGAGCCCCGCATCGGCTCTCTGCTTAGCAGGGAGCTTTCTTCCCTCTCTCTCTGTGACTGCCTCTCTGCCTACTTGTGATCTCTCTCTCTCTCTGTGTCAAATAAATAAATAAAATCTTAAAAAAATTTTTTTTGCTTTCGACATGTTTCCAACTAACCAACTAGTTAACTGTTGAACTCATAGCTAAACTTAAAAAAAAAAACTTTTCCAGTTATTGCTTTATCAAAACATTTGTTTCTTAGACTCAGTTCATTTAAAGCATAAAAAAGAAAAAAAATTCCTGGAAATCTTTGAGTTTCTCTTGATGTTTATATTAATATTTGATATATTAATATTGTTTCTATTAGATAATTAGAATAAGAACTTGCTCCATTAAATTTTAATAAATCTTATAATTTGATTTATTTTTCCTAGAGGTAGATAAGATACATGTTTGCCTGAAAAAAAAATTACATTTGTAAAGTGGGAAATTTTATCAACTCTTGGGCAAGTTGGAGTTGGGATGGTGATAAGACAGCAGAACAGAGACAGAGATGTTGGTGTTTATAAAAATATTGATCCATTAAAGAAACAAAGACATATAATTATATATTAGCAGGACCCTCAGGGAAAAATTATTATTGAAATGTAAGGAATTTTATGAGTTTCTTCTGAACATAGAAGCATAATCTCTCCTTTTTTCAGTCTCTAAGTCCCTTACAATAACAATCTCCTTTCTTTAGTGTCTTGTGTCGGGCAACACCAAAACAAAAGGGCCCAGGTAATTGCAGCAGGTATAATGGTCCTTTCCACTTCTGTAGAGCCGCTTCTATGATTCTGCTAAGCTACTCTTTTTTTTTTTCTTTTTAAAGATTTTATTTACTTATTTGGCAGAGAGAGATCACAAGTAGGCAGAGAGAGAGGGAAGCAGGCTCCCTGCTGAGCAGAGAGGCCAATGCGGGACTGGATCCCAGGACCCTGAGATCATGACCTGAGTAGAAGGCAGCGGCTTAACCCGCTGAGCCACTCAGGCGCCCTGCTAAGCTACTCTTAAGCCTGTAGCTGTACCTTGATGAGATGAGACAGAGAGCCTCATGCCACATCAGAGCCTGGGAGGAGGTTGCTTTATCTCAGCCTCCTAGGGAAGTGAGTGACATGGCCTTCTAGCTGTTTTTCGCAAGCCTCCTATGCACTCATGTTTTGGGAGGATCCAGGATGTTCAGCCAAGACTTGGATCAGCTGTGGTTCAAGCTTTGTCTCTGCGGCCTGTGTGGATACATGCAGGGTCAATAGGTATTAGCATGTTGCTGTTCTTTTACATTACGTGGTAAAAAATCTGTCTTCAGAGACTTATTCTGTGGGACATATGAAGTATTCTAAAGGGATCTACCACCAGGGCAGAATGCTGTTCCCTGTTAAAAGAGCCTGGGAAGAGAGGTGGGAAGTGATGGTGCTAATATAGTTAGATGCGGGTGTGACAGCTGTGCCTGAGGGCAGACCTCTTCATGCCACACACCTCTGAAGAATGCTCCTAGAATTCTGGATGTCACCTGTGCATTTGGAGCCTCTATTCATTTGGTCCTGCCTCCTAGACTCTGAATCACCCACGGCCATTGTAGGTAAAACCCTGTTGCTGTCTTCCTTGCCACTGGCTGGTAGAACCTATGTGCCGTTCTTGTTTCTTAGCCTTCTATAGTTGGTCCTGGTGTTTAAATTTCCTTTCAGAGACTCCTTGCCCAGATGGCCCAGAGTTGGCAAGAAATGTGATTTATGGTTTTGATGATGACATTCACATATTTCGCTTCTTTGTCTCTCCCAGGAAGATGTTAGAGGATAATATTAGTTTATACGTGACGTAGTCACCTGTGGGAAGGAAAATCTCTTCCACTACCCATCTTAGATTCTCTGGCCAGGGCATGCAAATTGGACTGACAAAGGATAGAACAACAAGAAAAAAATGAACAGAAGTTAATTCATGTGTATTGTGCACATAGCACATAGGAGTACCCAGAAATAAGTAATGCAAAGGTTTGGTTAGAAGTTGGACTTATATTTCTCCTTTGCAAAGGAACAATAAATTTTTGGAGATGTGACATATCAAAGGGAAAGAATCCTGAGTCTCCAGAGGGCAGCAAACTGTGGAACGGCAAATATATGGGAGACGAATGGAAGGTAAAGGCTCGTTAGTAAGGTGTTGTGTGAATTCCTCTGGTGCCATCTCCAGGCTGATACGGATCTAAAGGTGTCCCCAGGGATTAACTTTGGTTTTTCTTGGTAGAGAGGAAGGACACCTTTGTAAATTGATGTCTCCTTTTAGGGAGCAGGAGGGCAAAGAGTTTTCCTTCTATCTGTTTCTTCTCAGTTGCCTTCGGCTTAAAATAATTCTTAGTCAAAGTGGGATCTTATGGAGTAACAAATTCTGGGGTCCTTCAGTCATAAGACACTGGTCCAGAGCCACGGGACTTGATGTGTCTTCTTATTTCCTCCTTCTGTTGTCAGCTTCTCTTCCCCTGCCCCACTCCATAGTTTTATCCCGGAAGTAAATGCCAGAATCGGCTTTGCGCTTGCCCGCCTGTTCTCCTTCCTTCTCTCTTTCCATCTTTCTCTCTTTCCTTCTTTTCTTCCTTCCTCTCCCTCTGTCTGTCTGTTGTGTGGTTTTTGAAATTACCCCAGACTGTGATATGTTTTTCTCTCCAGTCTCAATATTGTGTCACGACCTACCTTTTTCTGGACTAGTATTCACTGAAATTAGAAAGAAGTGGGTTTCAGCTTGAAGAACAATATAGCTATTGTCTGCCCTGGGGAACCATGTACACAGAGGGAATGGCTCTAATGGAATGTGAGGTCATTAGAACCACCAGTTTTTCTTTTTCTCTTTCTTTCTTTTTCTTTTTTATTGACTAAGTTTAAGGTATATCTGAAATTGCTGTTGTGCAAGACCTTTGGGCTACAGTTTTCTGTTCTTGTTTGTCAGTCCAATTATTTTTGCTTTCTATCCTTACAGATTTTTCTTCACTGATGGTACCCAGTTTTTATTCTAGAGATACTGTGGATTTGATCTATCAAACTGGATCTCTGCTTAGTTATTTCAAGAAACTTAGGGCAGGAAGGAAATTAGATTACTATTAATCTAATCTTTCAGATTGCTTCTATTTCTTAATAGCAGTCTGTTATTTATCAGAGCATAATTCTCTTGACTCATGCCATAGAAATAATTTAAAATTTCTGTTTCCTGTGTTAACTCATTTTCACTGGGACTATTTCCCCCATGTGCTTTAAACTAAAATACTGAAAGCATGAAAGCTGTTACTAGTTTAACAATCTGAGGGAAGATAAAATGCAAAAGAAAAGATATGGATAAATTATAAAGGGTGGATGGTTTACTATAAGTGCTGTAAAAAATGAGCCTAAGTGGATTAGCTTTAATTTATGTACAATGAGCTGAAATTATGGCATTAGGAATCAGCACATCTTAACATCTAGCAAGAAAGACTCTGGTGTTAGCAAGGTTCCTCTACCTTGGCACTACTGACATTTTGGCTCAGGTAATTCTTTGTTGTGGGGGCTGTCCTATGCATTGTAGGATGTTTAGCAGCATCCTTAGCCTCTACCTACTAAATAGTTATCACCTCCATTCACTTCCTACAAGTTGTGACAATCATAAATGTCTCCAGATGTTCCCTAGGGGAGGATGGCATAAAACTGCCTCCAGTTATGAACCTCTGTGTTCATAGAAAGAAAGAAAAGATCCACTACTCAAAATAGCTTTTCTAATACTAGATGATAAAAATGTGTAACACAGAATTGTATGTCCATTATATCCAATTCAGTACTTTAAAATAGAATGTATCTTGTCACAATCCCATGAATTACTTAAAACATTGATTGATGATATCTGAGCTCAGCATGATTAAAAGTGGAATGTAAGTGTCAGGGGAAAAAGTTCTAACACTGGAACTTGAATAAGACAGGAACTCTTGTAAATAAGACTAAATCAAGGAAGAAAGAAAAGACCGAAATTCAGAATGTCTAGAAAAATATAAAAATGGATTTATTAAATTTTAACTAAAGCAGTTAGTTGCTCAGAGTAAAGTTCATTATATTTAATGTTTATAATGGTTAGTATTTATATTACTAACCAAAATAAATAACAACAACAACAACAACAACAAAAAAAAAACAAACCAAAAATCAATGAAATAAGTATTCAACTTAAGAAGTTAGAAATCTATGGACAAGGGAGGAAAGATAGATAAGAGATCAGTAAAAGAAAATAAGAGATTAATAAATTAGGAAACTGAAAAACAGCAAAACTAATGAATTTTCTCTTCCTTTGGGAAATTTGCTCTAAGTGAAATTCTGAAGAAAGCAGAAATAACTTGATAGACCACTAATTAGGTAATAGGAAACATTAAAAAGATAGACATACAAAATAAGAATGGAAAGGGGGAAGTAAGCCCGGATTTTTGAAAATTAAAGGGAGCAGAAGAGTCTAAGAGTGTAAGGGCAGAGTTGAGGGACTTTTGTTTACTGATGTATCCCACCTGCCTAGGATAGAGCCCAGCAGAGTGGCACACAAAAACCTTTGTTAAGTAAATGAACAAATATATTTACCCTTGCTGAATTATATGACATTGATAAATTTTGAGAAGATGAATTTGAAAATTGACCCTAGAAGAAATTACCTGAATGGAATTTACCTGAAATTCTCAGGTAAATTCCACCAACACTTGAGGAACAAATAATTGTTTTTTTATTTATTTTTTTGAGGTTTTGTTGAAATCCCAGTTAGTGAACATAGTGTTATCTTAGTTTCAGGCATACAGTATAGTGATTCAACATTTCCATGCAACACCGGGTGCTCATCACAAGAGCCCTCCTTCATTCCCATTACCTAATTCGCCCGTCTTCCCATCCACCTCCTTCTGGTAACCATCAGGTTGTTCTCTATAATTGAGAGTCTGTTCCTAACTTTGTCTCTCTCTCTCTTTCCCTTTGCTCATTTGTTTTGTTTCTTAAATTCCACGTAAGTGAAATCACATGGTATTTGTCTGTCTCTGACTGACTAATTTCACTGAGCATAATACTCTCTAGCTCCATCTATGTTTTTGCAAATGGCAAGTTTTCATTCTTTGTCATGGCTGAATAATAGTCCATTGTATATGTATACCACATCTCTATACCACATTCATTAATTAATGGCACTACAACTGCTTCTATATCTTGGCTACTGTAAATAATGCTGCTATAAACATAGGCGTGCATGTATCCCTTTGAATTAGTGTTTATGTGTTCTTTGGGGAATTACCCAGTAGTGCGATTGCTGGATTGTAAGGTAGTTCTATTTTTAACTTTCTGAGGGAACTCCATACTGTTTTCCACAGGGGCTGTAGCAATTTGCATTCCTACTAACAGTGCGTAGGTGTTCCTTTTTTCCTACATCCTTCCCAACACCTATTGTTAAGTTTTTGAGTTTAGCCATTCTGATAGTTGTGAGGTGATATCTCATTGTATTTTTGATTTGTATTTCCCTGACGGTAAGTGATGCTGAATATCTTTTCATCTGTCCCTAGACTATCTGTATGTCTTCTTCTTCTTTTTTTAAAAAATTTCAAGTTTTTATTTAAATTCCAGCTAGTTAACATACAGTGTAACATTGGTTTCGGGTATAGGATTCAGTGATTCATCACTCACATACAACACCCAGTACTCATCACAAGTGCCTTCCTTTTTTTTTTTAAAGATTTTTAATTTATTTGACACAGAGAGAGAAATCACAAGTAGGCAGAGAGGCAGGCAGAGAGAGGGGATAAAGCAGGCTCCCCATGGAGCAGAGAGCCCGACGCGGGGCTCGATCCCAGGACCCTGGGATCACGACCTGAGCCAAAGGCAGAGGCCTTAACCCACTGAGCCACCCAGGTGCCCCCACAAGTGCCTTCCTTAATACTGATCACCCATTTAACCCATCCCCCCAGCACCTTCCCTCCATTAACTCTGTTCTCTATAGTTAAGAGTGTTCCTGGTTTGCCTCTCTTCCTACCACCCTGCCATGTTCATTTGTTTTGTTTATTAAATTCCACATGTGAGTGTAATCATATAGTATTTGCTTTCTCCAACTGACTTATTTCACTTTGAATACTTTCTAGCTCAATCTATGTTGTTGCAAATGGCAAGATTTCATTCTTTTTTTATGGCTAAGAAATATTCCATTGTATCCAAATGTATGTTGTATACTGTATATATATACATATATACTATCTGTATGTGTATATTGTATATACATGTATATTGTATATATGTGTATATTGTATGTGTGTGTGTGTGTGTATATATATATATATATATATATATATATATAGTATATTGTATATATATGCCACATCTTATTTTGCCATTCATCAGTGGATGGATATTTGGGCTCTCCATAATTTGATTATTGATTTTTTGAGGGGAGGAGGCTGGCTATTGTTGATAATGCTGCAATAAATATGGCCTTTATGATATTGAGGTACGTTCCCTCTCTCCCTACTTGTTGAGGGTTTTTATCCAGTATGGATGTTGTACCTTTTATCAAATGCTTTTTCTGCAATTAAGAGGATCATATGGTTCATATGCTTCCTTTTATTAATGTGGTATATCATGTTGATCAATTTGTGAATATTCAACTGTATTTGCAGCACAAGAATAAATTCCACTCAATTGTGGTGGATGATTGTTTTGCTAGTATTTTCTTGAGAATTTTTGCAGCCCTGTTCATCAGTGATATTGCCTGTAGTTCTCTCTCTCTCTCTCTTTTTTTTAAAGATTTTACTTATTTATTTGACAAAGAGAGAGAGAGAGAGAGCACACAAGTAGGCAGAGCAGTAGGCAGAAGGAGAGGGAGAAGCAGCCTCCCCACTGAGCAGGGACTTGATCCCAGGACTTGATCCCAGGACCCTGCTTGACCTGAGCCGAAGGCAGTCGCTTAACCAACTGAGCTACACAGATGCCCCTATAGTTCTCTTTTTTAGTGGAGTCTTTGTCTGGTTTTGGAATGGGAATAAGGCTGGCCTCATAGAATGAATTTGGAAGTTTTCCTTCCATTTCTAATTTTTGAAATGGTTTGAGAAGGATAGGTATCAACTCTTCTTTAAATCTTTGGTCTAATTCCCCTGTGAAGCCATCTGGTTCTGAACTTTGGTTTTTTGGGAGATTTTTGATTACTGATTCAATTTCTTTGCTGGCTATCAGTCTGTTCAAGTTTTCTATTTCTTCCTGTTTCAGTTTTGGAAGTTTATATGTTTCTAGGAATTTATCCATTTCTTCCAGGTTATCTAATTTGTTGGCAGGAAATTTCCATAACATTTTCTTTCTTTCTTTCTTTCTTTTTTTTTTTTTTTTTTTTTTAAAGATTTTACTTATTAGAGAGAAAGAGAGAGCATGCAAGCAGACAGAGAGGCAGACAGAGAGCGAGGGAAAGGTAGAAGCATGTTCCCCAGTGAGCCAAGAGCTTGATGTGGATGGACCTTGATCCCAGGGCCCTGGGATCATGACCTGACCTGATCAAGGCAGACACTTAACTGACTGAGTCACCCAGATACCCCAATTTTCTTGATACTTTCTTAAAATTGTTTGTACCTCTGTGGTGTTGGTTGTTATTTCTCCTTTCTCATTTGTGATTTTATTTGGGTACTTTTTCTTTTCTTATTGATTAGTCTAGCTAGGAGTTTATAAATTTTACTAATTTTTTTTTTTTTTAAAGAATCAGCTCTTGGTTTCATTGATCTCTTCTACGGTTTTTGTTTGTTTTTATATTATTTTTTTTTCTGCATGAATCTTTATTATTTCCCTTCTGCTGGCTTTAGGCTTAGTTTGCTGTTCTTTTTCTAGCTCCTTGAGGTGTGAAGTTTGGTTGTTTATATGAGGTTTTTCTTCCTTCTTGAAGTAGGCCTGTACTGCCATATACTTCCCTCTTAGGACTGCTTTTGCTGCTTCCCAAAAGTGTGGACTATCATGTTCCTGTTTTCATTTGTTACCATGTATTTTTTTTAAAAAAAAAAACTTCTTTAATTTCCTAATTGACTCATTCATTCTTTAGCAGGATGTTCTTTAACCTCCATGTATTTGTGGTCTTTCCAAATTTTTTCTTGTGGTTGATTTCAAGTTTCATAGTGCTGTGGTCAGAAAAGATGCATGGTATGATCTTAATCTTTTTGTACTTCTTAAGACCTGTTGTGTTGTTGTGACCTAGTACATGACCTATTCTGGAGAATATCCCATGTGCACTTGAAAAGAATGTGTGTTTTGCTGCTTTAGGAGAGAGTGTTCCAAATATATCTGCTAAGCCTCTTTGGTCCAGTGTGTCATTCAAAGCCATTATTTCCTTGTTGATTGTCTGCTTAGATGATCTATCCATTGATGTAAGTAGGGTATTACATTCTTCTACTATTATTGCATTATTATCGGTGAGTTACTTTATATTTGTTGTTTTATATAAGGAACAAATAATTTAAAGCATCATTGTATCTTTGTCTTGATCTGTACATGGTGTTCTCCCTGTATATTGTTTGTGTCCAAATTTTCTCTTTTTATAAGGCACCGTCTTACTGGATTGGAGGCCACCCTACTCCATTATGAGCTCGTCTTAATGAATTACATATGCTATGACCTGCAGTGACTCTATTTCCAAATAAGGTTACATTCTGAGGTGCTAAAGGCTAGGACTTTAAGGTTTGAATTTGATGGGGAGGACATAATTCATCCCAAAATAGATGGGAAGCTTGTGAAGGGTGAGAGCAGAGGGAGAGGTGACATGCAGAAGCTCATATCAGACCGTTAGTCTTTCCTGGACTTCCTGTTTTCTGTCTTCAACTCCTCCCCCCTCATCTCTGTATAACTAAGATAGGGTTCCCCTCCTCTAATCTTTACAACTATTTTTTCCTTTGAGAAGTGGTAGGACTCTTTCCAAGTGCCTGTCTTTTAAAAATGGTTTGAAAGGTATGGTCGCTCCTCCACACCAGCCTCTTGAAATATTTTGAAGAAGTTTGATAACAGGGAATACGGCTTAAGTTTCTGTTCTTATACTATGATACCCTTTATCGTCCCTTTTCCCAATGCTAAATGTACAGTAAGAACTTAATCAAAAGTCCTTTAGTTGAATTGAATTCAGATGACTCTTCTCTTTCCCTGCCTTTAGCAACAAAATGGACATTCATGTGGTTCAATAAATCATCACGCTTTATTATTTCTGGTAAACAAAATATTTTCCAGAGAACAGCATTACATTAGAATCAGTGGATACAGTGAGTAGAGATCGAATTAAAGTGCTGATTTCTCAGAAGTGTATGCTTTCAGGTCACTGCAGGTTATCTGTAAGCAATTGGTCTTGGAAAGACAAAATTTTTGACGAACTCTCTTGCCCTATGAGAGCGACTTAATATGAATGAAAAAAACACGTTGTTCTAGTTGAATTGACAATTGGTATATCTCTATTGCAGAATTCTAATAACCTTCTTTTTCAAAAATTAAAAATTTACATACAGTAAAATTACCAGTGTTCTTTCAAACTTGCTACTTTCTTGAAATTCCAATAACACTTTCAAAGTCCTAAGTATAATAATTTCATGAAGTCTCTTTTTAATTTTAACTTTATTTTTTATAAAAGATTTTATTTTTAAGTAATCTCTGTACCCAACACAGGGCTTGAACTCACAATCCCAAGATTAAGAGTCATATGTTCCACCAAGTGAGCCAGCCGGGACTGGCTTCCTTTTTAAATGCCTTCTTTTAAAATAGTCATCTTTGGGGGCACCTGGGTGGCTCAGTCAGTTAAACATCTGACTCTTGATTTCAGTTCAGGTCTTTATCTCAGGGTCATGAGTTCTGGTTTCCCAGCATGGAGGCTATTTTAAAAAATAGTCATCTTTGAATTTTTTTTTTTTAATGATTCAGGGTTTTATTTGTGTCGGTTGATTGTCTCAAGCTACTTCACATAATGGTGGATATATGATGAGTAGGGCAAGAGTGATAGACAGTGGAAAAATAGCTCACCAGTTATGTTCATTCTCAGACCCTTGAAAGCATGCAAGAGAGAACCAGCAATTAGCCATCTCTCAGAAGCTAAATGAACACACACTGGATGGAGCCAAACAACAACCAAATCATTATGTCTTTGCTGACCACTGTGGTGTTTAATTAGCTCTATTTTAAGACTTTTCTATGCTTAGCTCTTTCTCTTTACACAAGGTGTAGCAAATCACTTCCTTGTTAATAATGCTTGTGAGGATCTTATCTCGGCTGTGTGTGTGTTACAGTCAATGGTCCAAATCATCAAAGTCACTGACAGCACTTGCACGCACTAGCTTACCACCCTCTTTGTTGCACTGTTAACTGCTAAAGTAAGGACCTCAGACTGCCAATAGCTGGACTCACATTCATGAGTTATTTGTCTTTTATATTGCCTCTGCTATCTTTTCTAAAGCCTAGTGTTTTTTTGGGTTTGTTTGTTTTTTTTTTTTTTTGGTCTGGAAACCAGAAGACCTTGATCTAATAAAATATTAGCTTATAATTTCCAAATAATTATTTCAACAGATTTAAACATATTTTTTCTTTATATACCTAAGCCAAAGTCATTTACTCTGCACAAAACTTAAGCGTGTTAACTTCATCACTTATCTAAAGATAGTAAAACTTTTAAAATTTCTTCATCTGGAGGAACTACCTGGCCCAAGGTTCTGACATTCATGGGAGGGAAAAATCAGTTCAGGAGCATTCTGAAGTCAGTATTCATCATGAAATGGGTATTCAGGATGATCACACCACCTGTCAAAACAATTCCCCAAAGGGAAAAAGTTCACTGCAAGCATTGCACAGTTGTATGTGTTACTAGCCTCCTTTGACAATTTCACTGACCCCTCCCTCTCTCCCTTATTCATTTCCTCTCTGTTCCTCTGTTTTCCCTCAAGCCAGCATCTTTTACTGAAGCCCTGGGTAAGTGCATGTGCACGTGTGTGTGTGTGTGTGTGTGTGTGTGTGTGTTGGAAGGCTGGCTGCGTCCCTCTCAACATTTTGCTCAGAAAAAGAGCACAGGAGATGAGTAATGCCTGCCTGTAGTTTTTCATGCATCTTTTCAATTCCTTCTTCTCCTCTGCTGTTTGGACACAGTCTGCCTTCCATATTAAATATCCACATAAACATTTCTCTTTAAATTTCTATGACCCATCAGTACCACTCTCTTCTCAGAGTTATTACCTGCCCTTCTCACTGGACTCCTGATAACTGAAAATTTGAGACCTAGAAAGGTGATCAGTGAAGTAAGTTTCCACAGTAGTGATGATGATAATGAACCTATCCCTTAAACAACAGTGATGGAACAGTCAATAAAAAAGGACTGGCGGGTATTGTGCCTGCCATGGACCATGTCTAAGATTCAGTTCTCTGCAAGTACTATGAGCTTTAAGTTAAAATATAAAATAAATAAAAGCTCTTCAATGTCAACGATCAACTGGATGAAACACAGAGAAGAATCATGGCCTAGCATCCCTAAATGGTTCAGTTTTTTGATCAGTGTGGCCTACTATTTGTTTCTCCTTGCTGATCTTTCTAGTGATTTCATGAGTTATTTTCCCAGTGTTTTGGGAATTAGGTATTAAATAGGTCATATGTCAAACTAAATAATGTCACCAACTAACTGTAAAACAACAACAACAATGGGGTGCCTGGGTGGCTCAGTGCGTTAAGCCTCTGCCTTCAGCTCAGGTCGTGATCCTAGGTTCCTGGGATCGAGCCCCACATGGGGTTCTCTGCTGAGGGAGCTTGCTTCCCCCCGCCACCCAACCTCTCTGCCTGCCTCTCTGACTACTTGTGATCTCTCTCTCTTTCTGTCAAATAAATAAATAAAATCTTAACAACAACAACAACAGTATGTTGGTGGATTGGCTGTCTCTTATTATCTCTTAATTTAATGATATTTATTCAATAGAAATAGTTCATCTTCAAGAGTTATTAATTAACTAATAAGTATTTGGTTAGGTCTGTGTTTGTGTTTACCTTTTTGTTCCCAAGGCTAGGTGGTACCTTTTGATGCCAAATAATGTTTATCCTTGGCAAATTCACATTAGGAGGCTGTTGTATTAATTCAGAAATTGGTTCAGAAATTTGATATTAGCATAGTCACTGTACTTTCTGACTCATGAGAAATAGGGGACCAGGAAGATAAGTGTTCAAACTGTACGAACCACCCTGATGAGCATTTTCCAAATGCTCACGTAGAGTTATTACAAGCAGATTACTATCCAGGTGATTTCAAGAACTGGAAATAGTAATGAAAAAAAGAAAAAAAAAGTGTATACATACATATGTATACGATAATCATATCTGTATGAACTGTAGTCTTTTGTTATTTTAAAGGCCCTGTACTATTTAGAGAATAAAGGGCTACTTCAGTTGATTAGCTGAATTTAGCAACATTTTGAGGGAGCGTAAGGAGTTTTGCTTGTGGGAAGTCAGCCAATAGGTGGGGTTAGAAGCTGCACATCTTACAGGCAAGCATTTGCCTAAAATCTTAGGTTCTTAGCTTCTAATGTGGTACTCTTTCTACTATGCTCCCATGTCTCTTTCTTTTTTGTTGATAATTTTGCCCTAAACTGTGCATCACTTTGATTTTTAGGAAAAATTATGTAGGTTCTACATTTGTATTAGTATATGCACTATGACTTAATTCTCATCAAGTGATTTAGCCTGTCATTCCCTAACCTAAGTCATGGGATGTCATAAATGTCAGAAACCTTTTAAATAAAACTTGTACCTTGTAGAAACTTCCTATAATAAATGTAATTTACCTGGACCTGTTTAATATTCAGAACATGCTGCCCACTGGCCTTTATCCTTGTGATTTCTATGGACCTAGGATAATCTAATACCACTGGGCAGTACTTGATGAATGGTCCCTCCATACTCACATGAGCAACTCCACGAAGCGGACATTTTTATTCAAGGCCTCAATGTCCTTCATTTCTTCTTCAGTGAGAGAAAAGTCAAAGATCTGAAATAACAGAAGTAAAAGACATTATTGAAGGTAGAGAGTGGGTCTGGGTTAAAGGGAATGGGGCCAGCAGCAGGAGCCCTTAAAAAATGTATAAGCATCCCTTCTTTTTTTTTTATGAACATGTTTTAAAGAATTATTCACCATGACCAAGTGGGATTTATTCCTGGACTGCAAGGGTAGTTCACATATTCACAAATCAATCAGCATCATATACCATATTAATAAAAGAAAGGATAAGAACATATGATCCTTTTGATAGAAGCAGAAAAAGCATTTGACAAAGTACAGCATCCATTCCTAAAAACACCCCTCAACAAAGTAGGGATAGAGGGAACATACTCCTCAATATCATAAAGGCAATATACAAAAACCCCACAGTTAATATCCTCCTCAATGGGGAAAAACTGAGAGCTTTTCCTCTACAGTTAGGAACAAAGACAGGGATGTCCACTCTCATCACTGTTATTTAACATAGTAGTGGAAGTCCTAGCCTCAGCAATCAGATAACAAAAAGGAATAAAAAGACACCCAAACTGTCAAGGAAGATATCAAACTTTCACTATTCACAGACAACATGATATTCTGTGTAGAAAACCCACAAGACTCTACCAAAATATTGCTAGAACTGGTACATGAATTCAACAGTTGCAGGCTACAAAATCAATGTTCAGAGATCTGTTAGGTTTCTTTTTTCTTTTTATTTTATTTTAAGATTTTATTTAAAAGAGAAAGTGTGTTAGTGGGGGAAGAGCAGAGGGAGAGGGATAAGCAGACTGCGTTAGGTGAAGAACCCAATGCAGGGCTCAATCTCAGAACCCTGAGATCACGACCTGAGCCAAAACCAAGAGTTGGCCACTTAACCAACTGAGCCATCCAGGGACCCCAGAAATCTATTGCAGTATTATACACCAATAATGAAGCAGCAGAAAGAGAAATCAAGGAATCAATCCCATTTACAATTGCATCAAAAACCATACTTAGGAATAAACCTAACCAAACAAGGAAAAGAACTGTATTCTGAAAACTAGAGAACGCTTAGGAAAGGAAGTTGAAGATGACACAAAGAAATGGAAGAACATTCCACATTTATGAATTTGAAAAAGTAATATTATTAAATGTTAAATCCACCCAAAGCAATCGATACATTCAATGCAATCCCTATTAATATACAATTTTTCACAGAGCTAGAATAAAAAATACTTAAATTTGTATGGAACCGCAAAAGACCCCATATTTAAAAAAAAAAAAAAAAGACCCCAAATAGCCCAATCAGTCTTGAAAAAGAAAAACAAAGCTAGGAACATCATAATTCGGGACTTCAAATTATATTACAAGGCTGTAGTAATCAAGACAGTATAGTACTGGCATAAAAATAGATGCATAAATCAATGAAACAGAATAGAAAACACAGAAATGAACCCACAACTATATGGTCAACTAATCTTCAACAAAACAGGAAGGAATATCCAATGGAAAAAGAGCATCTCTTTAACAAATGGTGTTTTGTTGGACTAGTTTCTTACACCAAACACAAAACAAATTCAAAATGGATGAAAGACCTAAGTGTGAGACAGGAAACCATCAAAATCTTAGAACACAGGCAGTAACCTTTCTGACATTGGCCATAGCAACTTCTTAATGAAACATGTTACCAGAGGCAAGGGAAACAAAATAAAAAATGAACTATTAGACTTTATCAGGATAAAAGGCTTAGTATCCAAAATATATAAAGGCCTTGACACCTAAAAAACAAATAATCCAGTTAAAAAATGGGGAGAAGAAATGAACGACATTTTTCCAAAGAAGACATACAGATGGCCAACAGACATGTGAAAAGATGCTCAACATCATTCTATCATCAGGGAAATACAAATAAAAGCCATGATGAGATATCACTTCATATCTGTCAGATTAACAACACAGGAAACAACAGGTGTTGGCAAGAATATGGAGAAAGGGAAACCTTCTTACACTGTTTGTGGGAGTGCAAGCTGGTAGTACAGCCACTCTACACAGCCATGGAAAACAGAATGGAGTTTCCTCAAAAAGTTAAAAATAGAATTACTCTATGATCCAGCAATTGCACTCTTACTTACTTAAAGGATACAAAAATAGTGATTTGAAGGGATATATGCACACAGATGTTTACAGCAGGATTATCAACAATAGCCAAATTATGGAAGGAGCACATATGTCCACCAACTGACAAATGGAAAAAGAAGATGTGATACATATATACCATGGAATATTACTCAGCCATAATTAACGGTGAAATCTCTCCATTTGCGATAACATGTACGGAGCTAGAGAATATTGTGCAAAGCAAAATAAGTTAGAGAAAGACAAATACCAAATGATTTTACTCATATGTGGAATTTAAGAAACAAAATAGATGAGTATAGGGGATGGAAAAGAAAAAGAGAGAGGGAACTAAAGAGAGAGGGAACTAAACCATAAGAGACTCTTAACCATAGAGAACAAAGTTGCTGGACGGGAGGGGGGTGGGGATGGGCTAAATGGGTGATGGGCATTAAGGAGTAAACACTGGGTGTTATATGAGCAATGAGTCCCTAAATTCTACTCCTGGAACCAATATATATATTTTAAAGATTTTATTTATTTATTTGTCAAAGAGAGGGAGAGCAAGAAAGCGAGCACAGGCAGGCAGAGGCAGAGGGAGAAGCAGGCTCCCTGTTGAGCAAGGAGCCTGATGTGGGACTCAATCCCAGGACACTGGGATCATGATGACCTGAGCCGAAGGCAGCTGCTTAACCAACTGAGTCACCCAGGCATCCCTGAAACCAATATTATACTGTATGTTAACCAATTAGGATGTAAATAAAAAATTGATACAAAAAATAATTGTTAGTTTTTTTCTTTCAGTTGTTAGGTATTTTGTTTTAATTCTTCATTTATGTTGAAGCTCTGTAATTAGTGACATACACATAAAAGATTTTCATGTTAAAAATTTATGAATGTAAATTATGTACTATATGTTGGTTAATTGAATTTAAATAAATACATTTAAAAATAAATAATAAGTAAAAAAATAAAAAAAATTATGAATATCTGCAAATGTGAGAGAAGTTAGGCTGGTGCTGGGGAGCCATATCCCTATGCAGAGTCAGGGTTCTGTTCTGCTCTTTGTCTTTGAGATACTCATGCTGGGGCCATCTTGCAGGACATTCCAAATAACCTATAATAACCTATGTTCAGGACATCTACAAATCCCAGAGTGAGGAATTGTTTATTGTTGCTGGAGAGATGCTAAACTTTTGACTTTGGACTATGGCCTTTGTGCACTTGTTTTTAAAAACATTCCCTAGTCTCTAAGTTTGCTTATGCATATTTTTAACTTTGAATTTGCTTTGTTTTATCCTCTTAATCTTTTCTTTCACTATTTTTTTTAATAGATCTTCTACCTTTTAATTCTATTGCATTTTCATTGTTTTATTTTTTCTTAGCTTGTACATTTTATACTCTGGTTTTATAATTGTCCTTTATTAACATTTTAATATTTTATTTTAGCTTATTTACATTTTTAACATTTGGTTTATTTATAATGATCTTCTCTTATTTCATTGTTTTAATTTGCTATCCCTTAAATTTTATTTCAATAATTTATATTTATCAATTTTAATTATATAAGTGATACATAAATATATGCTTTTTTGTGAGAAAGAAAACACTACAGAAGTATATGGACATGCATGGAGTAAGAAATGAAAGGTCCTTTTGTTACCCACCACTCCAGTATTTTTCTTCTTCCCAAATATTCCTTCCAAACATCCAACACACTAAGAGCAAAATACAATAATTGTATCATATCTTTATTATTCTGCAACTTACTTTCATTCACATAATATGTCTCAGTGACTCTTTTCTATCAAAATAGATAGACTGACTTTAATTTAATCACTGCATTCATAGTATAGATGTAACCTGATTTACCTAATCATACCCCCATGGATTGCTTCCAAGTGTTCTTTTCAGGGAATGCTTTTCTTTGATTATTATCCAAGTGTTGAGTTTATGAGATTGTGTCATGAGTCAAAAGTCTGCATTACATAAAAAGTCATGAATGACCAATGACTTATAAAATAAATCCTTACTCAAACTTTATTTTTGCTTAACATTAGGTCCACTTTTTGAGTGTTGGTGAGTCATTTTCTGTCTTCAGTGAATATATAATATAAAGTGAAGTTGCAAATCTTGGCAAAGATGCAGGATTTCATGAAATCAATGAAAGTCATCTTAGTTTGCCTTAATTACAGGCAAAATATTTTTCAAGTAGGAATCTGATGCAGTTAGAGGCTAGTTGATACATCAGAAGAGTGTTATTTGGAAAAAAATCAAACTATGTATAATCTTCAGATGAAGCCCTGTGAAACTTTACCATAATTATTCTTTTTATGATCACTTACAAAAACCTTTGTGAAGTAGAGAATGCCACATTCTGTTATCACATAATTTTGTCAAGCATATTTTAAAATTTCTTCTAAGATTTAGTACACATATACAATTGTAACTTAAATTTGTTGAATATGAAATAATTAAAATTATTTCATAATTTTCTGCAAACTCAACTGACAGAGCCACCCAGGCACCCCTTCAGTTTTCATTTTAAGGTAAACATCCAAATTCTCCCTCCATTCTTTCTATGCAATGTTTTTCTTTATTTTATGTGGATTTATTATCATTTTTTTATGACCAAAATTATCCAAAGTTACTCACTTATTCAGGATCTCACAAACTTAGTTCCTGATATTCTGCTTCCCCCACCCCCCAATCTACTTCTCTTGTAGTAGAGACTCAAGAAAGACAAAGTGTTAACTGTATTAAATGCTGTTGAAAGATCTACTAAGACAAGGACAGAGACATGATTATAGGATCTAGCAAGGTGGAAGTCACTGGTGAACTTGACAAGAAAGCTTGGTTTCAATGGGTTTAAGGGAGAATTGGGGAAAGAGACTTGTAGGTAGTGAGAATAGAATTCTCCTTTAAGAGTTTGCTGTAAACAGAAAGAAAGAACTGGATAATAGCTGTAGAGGAACATGAGTCTAGACTGGAATATAGCTTCCAAGACTGGAGATCGCAACATATTTGTATGTTGATAGGAGTTATGCAGTGGAGAGATAATGCAGGAGAGAGAGGGGTATTTTTGAGGGGTATGAAGGAGTTATTAGGTATTAGTAACTGCAGTTCCCAGGAATAACAATGGGAACTAGTAGCTGGAACATACAGGACGAGATCATTGTTGGCGAGGAGGTTAAAGAACTATCAGGCCATGTTATTGGAAGGACTATCCATATGTATGTTGAATTCACCAAGAATGTGATGGGAGTGGTTTCAGAGAGAGGGATAGTGAATCAAGAGATAAAAACTTCAAGGAATGGGGGTCAGTGGGTGATGGCAACAAGGCAGAAGGTGGGTGGTAAAATTTGATTTCTTGTTGTTTTAATGTTAAAAATATCCTGCTTTTTAATTTTCTTCATTCTTACCTTTAATTTGATATAGTTTTTGTTTTTAATTTATGATTTAACTTTTTATTACATAATTTTTATTTCTGTAACTTTTTCTTCTTTTATTGTAAACATTAATTTTCCCTTTTCCCTTTATGTTCTGTGGTTATTTCCCATTCTTTTAAAATATTACTTTACCTCAGTTCTAAAAGATAATAATTTTCTATTTAGTCAATTCTTGGTTGTACCACCCAACAAAATTTCTGGTTACAGGGCAAATACAAACCCCATAGAGTGAAAATTGGCTGTGATTTCCACTGCCATTTTCCTTGTAGATCTGTATCTCTTTCATATTTTCTTGTGGTATGTGAACCTCTGAACTCCATTTCCTTATCATTAGGGTTATGGAAATATATTGGCTATAACAGAAATGGTTGCAATAAAATTTTTAAAGGAATGATAGTACTTTTCCTACAAAATTGTGATTCACTAAATAACATAAAGTCCAAAGGCTTTAATCTTCCATTACACGGACCACTAGTAACCACTCTCATTTTCTGAATAATAAACTTTGGAATCCATGAAAATATTTGTTTCAGGTGCATCCAAACTTGTTTTAACTTTTGTTGAACTAACACATTAGCCATCTAGATATCTTATTCTTTTAAGATGGCTGAAAACAGTGTCAACTCCTTTTGGTAAGAGCTATTTTCTTACATGTTAAAATGCTATCAGTAGTGATATAACTATGTATCATTCTTTCCTCTTTTTGCTAATAACAGAATCCCCTTTTTCCTTTTATGAACTTCTCTTCCATCACCTAGTAGGGCTGTTTGTCACATGAATCCATTTCTAGTACAGGATTAGGGATGTAGCCCAGGGGGCCAATCAAAGTATCTTACTCACTGGATACAGTGATTAATCTGGGAATGGTGCATGCCCCACAAAGGGACAATCAAGGATTGATAGAGATTGTTATAAGAACCTTTACCTGTGATCATCTTCACTGATTATTAGTTATAGATTAGCCTAGAGCTGTCATGTTGACATGTTGTGTCACCATGTGGAGACAGAGAAGGTTGGGTGGAGGTAGTGTAGAGGGAGGAAGGGAACTCAGTCCTTTCATAAATCATTTGAATACTCCTGTCCAGTCATGCCTGATTTATCCATGGACTTCCCAGTTATGTGGCCCAATAAATCATGTCTCCCTTTTGTAAGTTTGAGTTGCATTCTGTCATGCAGTAGCAAAAACTCTGAAGATAAATTGCCTAGTATCATCAATATCTTCCCATGGCAGTACTTCAATTTTCACTCTATTATTTTAAAAAAGCTATAGTATAATATTTCATTGTACAAATATAATTTGTTTTACATTCTACTAATGATTGTTTCCAGTTTTTTAAAAAAGTAATAAATCATGCTGTAGTAAATATCCATATATGTGTGCATGAATGTGTAAATATAGTATCAAGATTGTTGGGTCAAATGGATATGTGGGCTTGAATTTTGATAGATCTGGAGAAGTGACATCCTGCTACTTCAAATCATATACCAATTAATATCTTTAACAGGAGTATATGAAAGTGTCTGTTTTTATATACATTCAATATTCTGATTATTTTCCTATCTGAGGGGATAAATCTTGTCTTATCTTTATCAATTTACTTATTGAGATTATTATTATTAAACTTATTAAACTACTTATTTTTTTATTTTATTTAGTAAAACTTATTAAATACCGAGATTATTAAACTTATAAATTGAGATAATAACAACTTATTTTTTGAGATTATTAACTGATGAGTAATTAATTAATTTTGCATGGTACTTTTCTATAGCTGTATTTACCTAGAAGTTTGACCTTGAGTACTAGCAGAGTAAACTAATCACTCCCTTGTCTAGTGGCTTCTTCTCACCTGTAAGTTATGATGCTGATACAGATTATTTATAGAGGAAATAAAGGCAATGAACATTCTTGAAGTCAAACGATCCTTTTCAATAATTTCCAAATTTGTCCCTAGCTTTTACCAGGGACATTAAGAAGGTGGAAGGTTTACTATTATGAATTTCAAATTTTATACCTTCCATTCCTGCTGTGCTGGTGGAGAACTGAGTAGGTAGTGCCAAGAGTCAATAAGTAAGGAAACAGAAGACATAAGGGAGCTAGGTAATATACAAGCAGTAAAGCAATCCCCAAAGTGCGGGGAACTGTCTCAGATTCAGCTAAAGTTAATTCACATCTACAGAGTGTGGGTTGGGGAGCAGGTATAAAATAAAATATGAAGGCATTACAAGTTTCTTATTAATCTGAACAGAAAGTTCTCAAAAAAACCAAACAATTCCACTTTCTACATTCCCAGAAACAGTTCTCTTACTTGAAAGTTTTCTTTGATCCTTTCAGGGTTAAAGCTTTTAGGAATAACAACCACTCCTCTCTGGATGTTGAAACGTAAAACAACTTGAGCTGCTGTCTTATTGTACTTTTTTCCCAGTGCGTTTAGAAATTCATCCTTTAGCAAAGGTGGGGAGGATACATTCACCCTTGAAAAGAAAAATCAAAACCTGCATCATATTTAGCTCAAGTAATGAGAACATCATCCTCACTCACCCTCCTCATCTCCTCCCCATCCACCTGGTCCCCTACCAGGACACGTCAGGTCTCAATCACCAATTTCTCCTGGAGCAAAGCACTCAGTGAAGAGCTGCTTTTAGCATGAGAATATCAAGAGAGGCAAATTGATCGAGCTGTCTCTTTCAGAGGGTAAACAGTATTTCTTTGATGGGTCTCAGAGAGAGAACTGACTTGGAAGAAGGCACAGGGGAAGGCAGGAAGACCAAAGTGGAAGAAACAGAGTTACATACAACTCTTAGAGTCATCTTCATGTAAAAAATGTCTACTTAAGTCTGTGGAACACATCCCATCAGAAGTGCTACCTTTGAATCCAGAGATCAAAAAATCCTAAATTTTGGGGATATATATGGTCATGGAGACTCTTTGTCAAATAATAATACCTAAACTAACATTTACTGAACATTTCCTATATTTTGGGCACTGTTACGTAATTTTATACATACAGTATAATCAATTCTTTTTTTTTTTTTTAAAGATTTTATTTATTTATTTGAAAGAGAGACAGTGAGAGAGAACGTGAGAGGCGAGAAGGTCAGAGGAAGAAGCAGACTCCCCATGGAGCTGGGAGCCCGATGCGGGACTCGATCCCGGGACTCCAGGACCATGACCTGAGCAGAAGGCAGTTGCTCAACCAACTGAGCCACCCAGGCGCCCCAGTATAATCAATTCTTTTTTTTTTTTTTTTAAAGATTTTATTTATTTATTTGACAGAGAGAAATCACAAGTAGATGGAGAGGCAGGCAGAGAGAGAGGAAGGGAAGCAGGCTCCCCGCTGAGCAGAGAGCCGATGCAGGACTCGATCCCAAGACCCTGAGATCATGACCTGAGCCGAAGGCAGCGGCTTAACCCACTGAGCCACCCAGGTGCCCCAGTATAATCAATTCTTATACTACATTTGTGAGGAAGGTTTTATTAGCTCCAACTTGTATATACAGAGAATGGCTTGAAGAGATTAACTTACTTTCTTAAAATCACAGAGCCATATAGTTATGCCAATCAAATAATTCACATTAGTCTCATACTCTACACCGAAGGAAACACTGCTGAAGAGACATTCAGTATTGCTTACCAGCTTGGATTCCTAGCGGTACCCAGAGGGCTGTATGCAATAATGACAATATCATGTTGTTGGCAAAATTTCAAGAGTTTTGGCTGGGTAAAATATGGATGGCACTCAACCTGCACGGTTGCATTGGAAAGCAGAACACAAAATTAAAATCTTGTAGTGAATGCAGTTTTACACAGTTTTTAAAAAATTTTTCAATAAAACCCACTTTTGAGTATTATGGATAATGAGGCAAATGCTAAATACTTTTCCTAACAAGAAAGTTTACATTGTTTGTTGGGGAGATTAATTAAAATGAGGTTAGTGAGGTCACCATCTGTGGAATAATTCTAAAGTAAGTGAGTGGGGAACAAATTCAATTTTGTAAAGTAATCATAGTTTAAAACTTTGAGGGAACAGACTTAATTATTTATAGTCACCATTCCACAAATACAATTTTCTGTAACCAAAAAAAAACAAACAAACAAACAAAAAAAAACCCAGTCTCAAGGTTCAGATTACAGTCTTGGTAAGTAGAAGTGACATGTTGCAGAAGCCCTCTCCCTGTAGCTCTCAAGCATCTAAGAATATTTTCACAAGGGGTAAAGTATGTATAAAATGAAATCTAAAGATGAATTTTGTCGTTTTGGCCAAGAGTTCTTTACACCACCCTGTGCGGGCCTATGTTCATCTTTAGTATCTTACTGGCAAGATTCCTGCACTAAAAATACCGTGTCAGAAAGTTCTTCTCAAAGTTTCTTCTTAACCACCATGATAATTTTTGACCTATTCTTTTTTTTCTTTTTAAATCAAAATCAACCAAGGCTGAATTGAAATAATTGAAGCATATATTTATTATCTTCATTGTCTGGAATAGTGAGTATTTGACAAGTTTTATTTCTAGAAGGCACAAGGAGATGCTGCTTATGAAATGGCAAAAAGTAAACTGGGCTTCTTCGTGGTGGGTCTCCTTTCTGTTCTCTAATTTGATTAGCTTTTTTTTTTTCCCCCGACATAATCTTGTTCCCTTACCCTAAGAAACACTTGTGGAATTTCTCCCCCTTGGAACATTTCTTAAATAATTCTACAAAGTAACACACAGACTAAAATAAGGCAGGAATCACACTTCTTAGTGTTTCCTTCCTTAACCCTCTTCGACTTCCAACATTGCTCCCTACTTTTTCAATTCCAATCTTGTCTATTATTGGTAGACTGGTCTCTCGAAAACACGTATATCACATCATTCCACTGCTTAGAAACTAAGTATGAGTTCCTTAACTTAATGGCCACCTGCTCATTCCAAACACAACATTTCATTTTCTCACAAGGACTCCTTTCTAATCAAATTGGTGTGCTGTTGCTTGTCTTTGGCCTATTAAATATGTAGAAGTATGTATGCATATATATGTATGTACGTATGTGTGTGCTCACATACACATCAAACAGTTTTATAACCTACCCTTTTAAAAAGACCGCATACGGCTTGTGGCAGAAGGTATGGGGAATGAGGCTATTACAGTTAGAAGTAAAACAGATAGGTATGCACATTTAGGATCTGTGACTGAACTGAAGCTTGGGACTACACAGAGAGTTGTGTTGTGCAACATACTAGAAACTTCTGCTCAACAAAAGCTTTTGAGTTAACATAGAAACTCAACAACATAACTTAAAATAGCATATAAATCTTTGGATTGATAGTTGTCAGGTAAAAATTTGACAGCATATCACTAAAGGGACAACCAGTAAGGGAAATGCTGGGGGTTGGAGTGGATAAACTAAGATCCAAGTGCTTATGAATTCACAGAGAACCATATTCCTTCTTCTCAGAGTGTTTATCTCTGTTTCTAATTATTGATAACTTTTGTGATTGTTTGATTAATGTGTGCTCCCCACTAGACAGCTGGTGTTCCAAGAAGAAGGGCATTATCTGTCTTTTGTCACTTATGCATGCCTAGAACCTAGGAAAGTGCCTGGCCTAGGGCAGGTAGGTGCTCAATGACTGTTGAATGAAAATGTTATGATGCAGAGAGGACCAAGTTAGCACCTTAGGAAGTATTAGTGATGCTGGGGACTGTTACAGGAGGGGTTTTGTCAGGACTGCAGCTTGGTGTTCAGTTTAAGGTAGGGGGTAGTAATGGTTTCTGTTGTCACAGTGCCTTGATGTCGTCATTGCCCTGGAACTTGCTCATTTCCAAGGAGAAGCATATCTAAGCACACTTGCTCCTTCTTTGCTACAGACAGGGTATAGCCCTTTGTGGATGGGCCAATGGAGATGCAGTCTTTACTTTTTCTTGCATACTATGTAAAATTGATATCACGTGTCAGTGTCTTGACAGGTCTGGGGCTTTTACCACACTATTTGGTAGTACAGAACTTCAGATACCAAAATCTCACATGGTGAAGTTAAGCTGGACAAAACCTGTGAAGGAAGACATTAACCCCTTCCTGTGTCTTTCTGTAAAAATTGGTGTTGGGTTTTCCATTTCATTAAGTCACTCAAAAAGTACTTATTGATTCCGATCAGAACATCTATGACTTCAGCATAATGAATAGGGTTAGGAAAAACTGAAGAACTTGGAGATCTTACCGTTCTCCCCACCTCCCTCCCTTCGTTTGTTAGTAGAGTCGGGTGTGTGAGATTAAATGGCCCGAGGTAGATCCACAGTCTACTTTGAATTAGGCTGGGAGAATGCTGCATGACAACTTGTCCACCAGGAAGGCTTTCAGAGAGGCTAAGCCAGGGATGGAGCCTGGAGACACATTTGTTTAGATAGACACCATGGATAGTACTAAGGAAGCTTGGAATACTCAGGCTCTGAGAACGAGTATAGAGTAAGGTCATATTCTATTGGCCCTTGTTCATAAAGTCTATGAAAAAATACAAAAATTTGCAAATTCTACTTCAGATTTATTCTAATGGGAAATTTAGTTTCCTCTTCTTTGGCATGAGGAGACACACCGGCAATTCTTATTTCATTTTTCATTCTGAGGTCAAAAATCACCATCTTTCTTAGTATATTTGTAAGAAGAAACATTTATCATTTTAACCTTTTATAACAAAATATTATTCTTGTAGGGTGCAGGAGGGAGACGTGCTAGTGAGGGTTAGAGTAAGAACAAAGGGATAGATGGAGATCAGTTACGAAATCAAGGGTTGTTGCTCTCGGCTCCTTAAGAGCACATGGTATAGTGTTGGCTTAAGTATCATAGGAAGTAATACTTCTAAACACAGCAACACCGGTCTTTTAGCTGGTAATTGTTATGATAGGTAGTAATTCATTCTTTCCGTTATGAACTCAAGACTGTTTTGAGTTGCTAAAACCAATGAATCAAGAAAACAAGTCAACCAAAGCTCCAATACGTGAATACCCAAAAAACGTTTTTTAAATGTAGCTTCTTAGAGTATCTTTATCCCCATTTAACTGGTGGGTAACAGTACTTTGTTGTGATTATAAAAGTAACATATGCGCCCTACAGAAGACTTGGAAAATATAGAAAAGCATAAAGAAGAAAACAAAATTCACTTGTAATTCTCAGCCAGAGATAACTACAGTTAGTATTTTGATTCTTTCCAATATTTTTTCTATGCATGTCTTGAAATAATATATTCACATCAATATTGAATTACATTTTGTATCCTGGTTTTTCCCCTTAATATTATGGCCATTGCTCTTTTGCTCAAAAATGATTCAAGAACATCTTTAATTAAGATTTTACATTATATGAGTTTTATAATTTAAATATTCTCCTAATTTTTCATATTTGTGTTGTTTCCTTTCCTTTTTTTTTTTTTTTTTTTTTGGTCTTTATAAACAGTGCTGTGACAAACACACCTGAAGGCTTTCAGATTTTCTTTTTCACAAGGTCAAATTCTTAGGAATATAAGACTATAAACATTTTTTAAGGCTCTTGACACTTATTGCCAAATAGCTTTCCAGTAAGGACAAACAAATTTTTACTTGCCAGCAGCACTTTATCACTTGCTTATATGGAACATTACATTAAAAAATAAAAGCTTTGCTAATTTGATATACGATACAAAATAATACGTGTAATTACTAGCGCAGTTGAACATTTTTTATATGTTTACTAGTCTTAAAATTTGTCTTCTCGAATTTCTATTCACAGTTCTTTTGCTCACTTTTCTGTGGAGTTTTAGTATTGTTAGTTTTTTTTCATTAATTCTTATTAAGCTTTAATTCATAAGGATATGATCTCCCTTTCTATTATATTTAAAAATATAATTATCCATTTTTTATTCTTTGTTTCCAATATTTTTAGAGTTTGTTTTTATACTATTAAATATGTCAGTTTCTTTTATAATTTTCCAATGGCTTTGTTTCTACCTATAGCTCTAGAAAACTAAAACCATTTTGTAGTGTTCACAAGTGACTTCCTGTTTTATCTTTAACTCCTGATTGAAGAGCTACTAGGTGTATGACATGAGGCAAAGATCTGTATTTGTTTCTATACAATTAGCCATTTCCTCCAAACTATTTACTGAAAATTTCATCTCTTTGCCGTTGACATTAGTTTGTGTTACCGTTTCTACATTAAGTTTTTATTATACTTGGGCCTGTTTTTAAGGTATTGCTTATTTTCTATTAATTTGGTTATCTGTTGGTTTTTACACTAATCTTACATAATTTTAAGTACTCTGCATATCTTAGCATCTGGCTGCATATCTTAGCATCTAGTTTCTCCTCATCACTTTTCCTCAAAAATATTTTTGGGTTATTTTTGCCTGAATCTGAACTTGCAAATTCTTTTTTTAAGAGACATAAATTGAGAGAAATAAAAAGACTTGTTCTCAGGGTCTTATGATGAGATATATGTAGAGTGACCACAAGATTTCTGACTTCTAGTCCAGGGTTCTCCTGGTAAGTAAATATTGGAATCTTCCCCCACCCCACCCTCCCCCTCTCACCTCCTACCTCCTAGCAAACTATACCTGGTTGCTGACTGGCTTATATTTGAGTCCTGGTTTGTTCAAGATGAGTTCCAGCTGCCTGCGGTTAAAATTGGATACTCCAAGAGATTTCACCAAGCCAGCATCTTTGCAAGCTTCCAAAGCCTGTTGAGTAAAGGTCAATGGGTTAGAAAAAAGCCTCAAAACAAATGAGGATGTTTATGAGAGTGTTGATGAATTCTTTAAGAAAGTCAGTCCTTGGATATATTAATACACATTCTGTGAAGAAAAAAAAAGTGGGAGAGACAGGCAGGATTCTATACTTGAATTAGTTTTGGAAATATTGTACAGCCTATCTTTCCTTTGAATTTTCACAATGTATACTAGCCCATTAAGAATGATTTTACTTCTTGAAATCTGTTGAGATTTGCTTTATGGCATGGTATCTGATCCATTTTTTAAAATGTCTGGTGTGTGTGAAAATGTATAATCTCCTTTTATTAGATACAAATCTCTCTCCTCTTGCTCTGTCTCTCTCATATACACACACACACACACACACACACACACACACACACACAATATACAAAATTAGGTCTAGCTTTTCCTGGCTTCTCAATAATTTAAAGGGACATGTAAGAAATTTCCCACTATATTAGAAGCATTTATCAATGTCAGTTTATCAACTTTTGCTTTATATATTTTGAAGATATTTTATATGGTACATATGTGTTTAAAAACTGGTATATTTTCTTGGTAAATTGAATCTTTTATCTTCATGCTATTTACACTTCCCTATAAATTTTAGAATCAACTTTTCAATTTCTTTTGGTATTTTGACTACGATTCCATCGAATCTTTCAATCAGTTTGGGGGAAATTAAAATCTTAATGTATTCAGTCTTTCTATCAAAGAACATGATATATCTTTTTACTTAGAGTTTTAAAAATTATTCTCAGTAGTGGTACCTGGCCATCTTAGTTGGTAGAGTATGTAATTCTAATTTTATCAGACAGCCTACTTTGCATAAAGAATGTTATTGAATGTGTTGAGATTTGTTTCATGTCTCAGACCATAGACAATTTTGTTAAAATGTTCTATGTGCACTTGAAAAACAGCATTTTGTTATATTTTGGTAATGTATTCTATAAATGTCAATTAGATCAAGTGGTTGATAAAGTTCAAATATCTTCTATAGATTTTCTGTTTACTTATTATCTCAATTATTGAGATAGAGGTTTTAAAATCTTTGACCATTATTTCAGACTATTCTCTTTCTCTTTTTAGTTCTCTTCATTTAAGTGTTATATATTTTGGAGTTCTGTTATTAAGTACAAAGATGTTTAGGATTAATCTCTTCATTATTATAAAACAAACTTCTTTATCCAAGCTTGGTAATACATTTTGCTCTGAAGTCTTTGCTGATATTAAAATAGTTACTCCAGCTATCTTTTGATTACTGTCAGCATAGTGTATCTTTTTTATACTTTTACTTTTTCCCTTAAGCTTTTACTTCTAACCTATTTGTGTGTATCTTTTTATTTAAAATGGATTTTTTAAAAATTTATGTAGCAGGGTGTTGCTTTTTATCTATTCTGATAATCTCTGCCTTTTAACTGAGTTGTTTAGACTATTTATATATATTGTGATTATTAATATAAATGAGTTTAAATCTCCCATCTTGCTCTTTGTTTTTTATTTTTCCCATCTATTCATTTTCTCTCTTCTCTTCTTTTCCTGTTTTCTCCTTGATTTATTTTTGTTTCTTCAATTTTTTTTCCTTACTGGCTTGTTTGTTATACTCAGGAAGTTTTAACATTTTCTCTGTATGTTTGATATTCTGAAATTTCACTGTAATGTGTCTAGGTAAGGGTTTTCTTTTCTTTCTTTCCTTTGGCAATCCATGCCCTTTATCTCTTTTTTCCCCCCCAAATATTACCTTTTTTACTTTTTGCTTTCCTTTTTTCCTGAGACTCCTATTTTATGAATACTAGAAATTCCAATTTTATCCTTCACATCTCTTAGCTTTTCCTTCATATTTAAAAAAATTTTCCTGTCTTTTCCTTCTTCATATTGGGTGGTAGTGTTCCTCATTCTGATATTCAATCTGATAATTTTTTCTTTGTCCGTATCTATTCTATTATTATCCCATTGATTGCATTGTTTTACATTTTTCTAATTATTATTTTTGCTTGTTTTTTAAAAAGATGTATTCTTGTTCTTGTTTCATATTGCTAATATCTTATCTCCTTGAATATATTATTTGGCTTAAAAAGTTAAAAGTTGTTGGTTCTCTGTTCTGTTTATGTTCAGATCTCTAAATAAAATATGAAGTTTCTTTGTAAAATAAATGCCTTGTAATTTGGGGCTGTGAACACATTTTTTTTCCTGGGGATATCGGCTATGCTATCAGTCTGTCACTTGGAAGGGAACACTACACTCCAAACCTAGTCATCTACAGTGAGGTCAAGAATGAGTTTATGGTCTGTTGGGTGGAGAGTCCCAGGCACCAGAAAATGCAGTCAGTGCCTCCTCACCCTTCAAAACAATTGCACAGTTCAGCTATTATTTATAGGGTGGAAGTCCATTAGAAAGAGGTACTTGTTAAAGTGCAATTTCCCAGCCTCTGGAGTTTGGAATGGGAGAAGGAGGGAAACAATTACCAGAGGTCAGACAGTAACTTGGGTTTTTCTCACCCTCTCACAAGTGCAGGTTTTTAGTGCTACTCTGATTTGATTCCTGAAGTCATCTGAACATGAGTCTTAAGTTTCTGCACGGGTGGAGCAGACAAGATTTGCTCCAAGCTATAGCAGAAGAGAAGAAACAGCAAAAAGAACTCTAAGGTCTTGTCCTATGTTATCCTCTTACAGCTTATTGGGCTGCCTTCTACTCTAGGTAAAAGCTGTCATATTACCTCATAAACAAACCAGTTCAAAATATCTGTATCTCCCACCCCAATCATAAATCCATGCAGGTTTTCTCATTACTCTCTCCTAGTTTTCCTACTCTAATGATCCTGGGGAAGGAGCTTGCTCAGAATTGGAACCAGAGTTTTCTTTCAGTTTTTCATGAATTGTTTTAAGTTTGTTTCTTTTAAACATATTATTGATTTTTGTAAATTCTATTTGAGAAACTTCAAAAATTTGTGAATTTATCCCATTTATACATTTTTTATTTATAGTTACATTAGAACTTACTTCCTCTACTTTCTTTTTCTTTCTACACTTCTCTCTTTTGGCATTTTTCTTTTCCATCAAAACAAAATCAAGAATTTTTCAGTGCAAAGAAGTGAGAATTTTATACAACTTTGCTTATTTTTAAAAATACCTGCTCTTACTATTACTTTCCATTAGGAGTAAAGGCTGCATCTCTCCCTTTATTGAACAGGAATAGTCAGATCACAGTTTAAAAATGTAGTCTTCAAGAAAAGAGACCCATTTAAACTTACCTCCCAAGTGGCACACAGATTTGACTTGTGATATAACCATTTGCCATTCTCATCTTTAGGATAGGGTTCATCTCCAGGCTACAAAAAAAAAATGAGTATAATTTATTTTATTTATATCTGGGAATTAAAATTATGGAATTTGAGTTGTCATTATACCATATAGCCTGGCCCTGAGAAAGCAATTCAGTTTTAATTATTTTTATATTTATATATAATAAATATGACACATTAGTCTCATTATCTCACCCAGGCATTCATTTTCCTTTATTTATTGACAGATTATTATTGTTCTTAAACCATGATGTTCTCTTGTAATGAAAGGAATCTGTTCAATTCCCCCACTCCCACAATGACCCCAGCCACACATACAGACAAATCTCACAGGTGTCAGTACTTTGCCCTGTTTTTCTAGATCATGGTGCCCTACATTTTTGGAAAATGGACACCAACTACAAAATATATTCTAGCCCACATCCCAGATGAGCCTTGGACAGAGCCCCTTGAAAAACCTGTTGCCTCCTGCTCTACCTGGCTGAGTCAACCCTTCCCCTACCACCACCCCCCCAACCCCCACTCCTGGCAATGGGTACAGCTATAACCCTCTCAGATCCTTTGAAGTCCCTTAAAAGGCCCAGCCTGACAGAAACTTGGGGGCCAACATTTCTCTGGATGTCTGGTCCCTTTCCTCCCTTGGAGAGTGAATAAACTCTGTCCTGTTTATTGCTTTGCTCTACTCTTCGTGCAATTCTTTGCCACACTCACCACCAGCCACTCTAATAGTTAATAACAAAATTACTCATAAACAAGGAGTAGAAGTTGAGAATTAAGACTTTTATGTTCAATATTTTGACCTAACACTAACCCTTGCCAAATTTGAAAACAGCAAATTTCTTACTCTGATAAGAAACCAAAGATCATCATGAAGGGTGAGAGGAAGTTCTTCAGCTAAGAAAAGTGTAGCTAATAAGTGGAATGCTCCCTACATATAAGGGAAAACTCAGCCCATTACTTCTTAGCTCTGATGAATCTGCCCAATGATTCTCTTCTTTTCTTTTCTGGGCCCTCCAGGAGTTTAGCATCTGCTTTCTACTTCACAAAGTATCTCAGTATCAAACCTAGTTTTTGGGTAATCCTTTTTCAACTAAAGGATTAGTTCAAACTGACCATTGATTTTCAGATTTTTTCCTTTTTCACTTATCTAAAAATAGGACCCTTCTCTTATGGGCTTGGAAACAGGATAGAGAGAAATAAAAGATGATTTCTAGGCTCCTTGGCTGGCTGGTGGTGATCATTCCCTGAGTTTAAGCTAGCCACCAAGAGTTTTGTTTTGGATATTTTGAGACTGAAATGGCAATTAGACATTCACTGGGTATTTGAGGAGGCAATTAAACAGAGAAATCTGAGAGAGGCTGAGAGAGAAGTCTTGACTGTAGACAAATCTGGAAGTCCTCAGCATATAAAGTGGTGTTCAATCCATTTGATTGATCACCTTTAGAGAAGGTGTGGCCCAGTAAGGTAATATTAAGAATAGAGTACTGGCATAATGACATTTGGAGGTTGACAGGGAAGAATCTGTCAAAGCATTCTGAGATGGTGTTATCATAGAGCCATGAACTGAAAATGTTTAAAGAAAAAGGCAGTAGTCACCTGTATTGAAAGAGATCAGATAATATGGGGACAAAGTGTCTTTTAGAATTGGATGGCAGGATGGAAGTCTGTAGACCTTGATAATAGAAATTTTTTGTTGAAAAGCAACCAGAAAAATCAATTATACTCTTAAAATTTTTGAAAAATGTTCCTTCTGTCATCTCACCTGAATGAAACTTCCCCCCGGTGATAACATTTTCTCCATTATACTTTTTAGTGAAAATAATTTCTCAATTCCTCTGTCTCACTGAGAACAGGAAAAGGGCTCATTTCTCCTCAATGCCCCATAACCATTCATGTTAATTACCCTTTCTATCTCTAATTATTAAGCTCTTTGAACTTCTCAACACTTATGACCCACATTTTTCATTCCAGTCTTTCTCCATATTTCTTGCCTTTTGCATTTCCTAGTTTTCCTTCTGTTCTGAAATGGCTTTTTTTAAGCCTCTATTATGAACTCTGTTAAATAATTTTTACTTCTCCAGATTTAATTAAGTCCTTATGAAGACTGTACCCATGTTAAATATTTCTATGATGCCTCCCTTCATCTGTGTCTACTTTACCAATCCATTCATCCTGATAAACCCACTGTCTTTGTCCTCTATGCCTGCTCCTTACTGTAAGATATTGCTAGAAGAATAATCCAGCCCTATAAAAACCCATGCTACTGACTCTCATTCTACTCAGCAGTAACTTCTTTCTTTTCAAAACGTCTTATCATGGGGTACCTGTGTGGCTGAGTTGATCAAATGTCAGACTCTTGGTTTCAGCTCGGGTCATGATCACAGGGTCCTGGGTTTGAGCCCCTTGTCCAGCTCCACATGGAGTCTGCTTAAGATTCTCTCCCCTCGTCCCTCTGCTCCCCCTCCACAACTCATGCTCTTTCTCTCAAATAAATCTTTAAAAAAATCCTTAAAAATGTCCTATTGTGATTTTTAAAATTTTGTTGTTCTAAAATTGTATCTGCTTGTTAACTTCACATTTAAAAAATATTAAAGTGTAAAAATATTTTAGCAAGAAAGTTTTCTTGTTAAAAATATGATGAGATTCAAAAAGCATGTGATATTTTGGCTACAAAGATTGATTTCTCCATTATAGGAATTATAGGTTCGTGTGAGAAGTAATGTCATTATACTGTGTAATTTCTTACTGTTAAAAGTTTTACTGTCTCTCTGTATCCTTGAGCCTTGATCCCATCTGAGAATAGGAATGGAAATTCTTTATCTTTCCCAAAAAGATTTTACAAATCATTGGTCAGCCACAGAGAAGTAAATTTCATTTTCTCACTTTTAGATATATGCTCTTTCCAAATCTTAAAGACTTAGCTTAGAAATCTACCATTTGAACATTAGTGAAGTTAGCTATGTGAGGATAAGGGCTAAAGCTACAAGTCCCAAGAACCTGAAATTTAAAAAAATCACTATAGTCCACAGAGTATTGGGATTGCTAGGTTTGGAAAGACAAGGCAGAAGGCAGTGTCATGTAAGAGAACAAGAATGAGGTTGGCATCAGGGAACCCACCATCTGGTCCCATTCTAATGAACTTTAAACTTGAGTGAGTTACTTCCTTGTTTGGGGCCTCAACTTTCTCTTCTGTGAAATTAGGTTATTGGGATATCTTATTAATAACATTCCCTTCCATG